>NC_091622.1:21706629-22956629 GCF_027580195.1 Bos mutus | reverse complement strand
TTAAACCATTGATTTATAATTTTCTTTGTATGCCATTCTTTGTTGCATCTTAAACTCTCTCCCTATCATTTTTTCCTCCCATGAAGTATATATATCTTTAAAGATTCTCTTTAGTGAGCTCTGTTGGTAATAAACCATCTCAGTTTCAATTTGTGCAAAAATGTCAGATTTGCATCATTGTTGAAGATAGTCACTGGATAGAGAAGTTCAGTTATTTCTTGTCAGTCCTTGAAAATATTATTCTACTGTCATTTCACACCCATTTTGCTGTTGAGAAGTTGGCTACTTAACAGCCATTTGTCTGTTTTCAGTCTATTTTTCTCAATAACCAACTGTTAAGATCTTCTTGTATGAATTTCTTCAGTTTTATACTGATGTGTCTAGATGTTACCTTTTTAATTTCTCCTGTGTGTAATTATTTGAGCTTCTTAGATCTGCGATTTCCTGTCTTTTCATAATCTGATAAAGCATTGATACCTTGAGGGTCTTCTCTCTTCTCTGTTCCTCCAGTTGTCTCCTGCAACCTGATTAAGCACATGCATGACCTTCTCATTCTCTGTGTGTCTCTTTCAAACCTGCCCTCACTTTGTTCCTCTTGCTTCTTTCTACTTAATTTCTTCAGATTTATCTTTTGGATAACAGATTCTTCAGCTTTTCTCAGCTGCCTTTGAATCTTCATTGAGTTTTTAATTTCAGTTATCAGATGCAATTATATTTTTCATTTCTTAGAGTTCCATTTGGGTGTTTGACCACAGCCAGGCCCATCTTAATAGTCTTTGATTTCTTTACAATTTCATTTTCTTTTTAAAATGTCTTTAATTATATTGACACTTATTTATATTTTTTCTGAAAATAGTAATATGTGGATTTCTGGCCTTATTCCTTAAGACTTTTGTCCTTTCAATATTTTTTTCACTGTAACTGATGTAACATGGAACTCTATATAACTCCACTGAGGCTTGATTTTAATGTACTTTGCTTAAAAAAAAAAAAAAAGAAAAAAGATTTAAGTCTGCTTCTGCCAGGAAGTTGAATTTGCACCTGGGATTACTTTAAACTAAATTTTTGGCTTGAGGTTTTTTGGCCATTTTTAAGGTCGGCCCTGTGTAGGTCCAACAACCAAGAGAATACTCTTAGTTTAGGAAATCTCAAGAAATAATATTTCTACTTCTCTGTTTCACCCAGAACAAGGCTGAAAAAGAAGATTGAGCATCTCAACTTATGAGAAGATTCCCTTTCTTTGCTCATGCCTTGATTTTATCACCTTTGCAATGAGTATGGTGTTCCTTAGAACCTAGGACCACCAAGGATGGGCAGAAAAACTCAGAGGAAATATGGGTTCCAATGTATTCCCTTAACACTATAAATCTGTGCTTATATATTGCTCTGGCTTCTGAGAAATTTTCTATGTTACATTCAGCCATTCATGTATGAAATATTATTATTATTTGTAGTATTTTAGATTTACTATACAGAGATTGATAGAGATTGAATCTTTAATCTGTTATAGCTCTCTAAATAGATTACTTGAAACACTATTTAAAATTGAAAAAAAAATTAGTTACAAGTATAACAAGGAGTATGAACAATTACAAATTTCAACTAATTAAGATCTCTAGCATGCATCTTGAGACGTGTCCTCCAGGAACCTTTGAATCAAATACCTAAAATTACTTTTTCCTTTGGTTTATGCTTACATGTTTCATTTTCATTGTCCAAATCCACCCATTAAATAAAAAATCTGTAAAGTTTCAGTGAATTGATAGTGAGAAAATTTTAGACATTAAATTTAAGAGGAAAAAATGTTTTTAGTGATTCTAAAATGCTGCAAATAAAAATTCTTTCAAACAATTCCAGTAAAACAGGAAAGTTGTACTTAAATATGTGAGATAGGGATGACTTAGAAACAGTTGAGATTTAATCAGTTTTCAAAATAAACCATACAGGTTTCTTTAACTGAAAAGAAAAAAAAATGACTGTGTTCTACCTTTCCCATCATATGTCAGTTAACAAAGATAATAAGTAGGCACATGTTATTATAGAAAAGATGTCATTTAATTAATTTTCATGTTTTGCTGGCATGTATGATCTATATTAGGTAGTTGAATTCAGAGTCATATCAAAGAAAAAACTAATTTTTATCATGGACTTAAAGATGTAAGAAAACTTGCTGGTTTTTGTTAATAACAATAGCACATTAGAAATAAATTTGCTGTGGCAATTAATTAAATTGAAACATTTGAATTATGGTTCCTTTGCAAATTCCTACCCTGGGGAAACCTTTTGTGGGCACTTCTTTTGTTAGAAGCTATGGTGTTCTGTATTCCCAGTAATAACCCCCCTGGAAAGCATGTCCATATAAACTATGCTTCTATATGCTGGCCTTTGGTCAGATGTGGTTAAGGGAAATGTGGCTCAAAATCTACTTTTGGCTTTACTGGTTTTCTTTCTTCTAATGCCTTCTCCTTCAGTGTAGTGAGTCATAAAGTGGTTCAGACAGAAGAAGCCATATTATGGAATAAATGTACAGCTATAAAAGAATGTTGTAGACAAATCCATAAACTCTTATTTTACAAATAGGTTACATAATTAGTAACAGTGCAGTTCATTACCTCAGTCTACTACAACTTTTCAGTGGTTAATTGCAGTGGTTAGCAAATGTAAACATTTTATAGGGTTTTTGTAGGGTGATTGTTGTTCAGCCATTTAAACATTCCATCCAGATCATTTCTGAACAGCTGTATTATTGCATAGTTGCTTACTAGCTTAGAAAGAAAGACTTTGAGTAACTCTTGTCTAGCCACATATTTTTAACAATGTCTGTTATTCATAAATGTAGTGTCACAAAGATGACTTGAGAAAGGCTCAATTATTTGTTTTCATTTATTTACACTCTCCCATTTAGGGAGTATGGACTCTGAGGCTAGGGCATATCTGTTTCCCTGAGAACACACCATGTAGCTTTGAATGACAATAATTCACTCATCGTTGTTTTTGTGTAAGGAGGCTAGAAACACAGACTGAACTAGATGCACTCTGAACGGCTTTCTCTCGTGGAGTTCGAATCTTACTGCTTGGGACTATTTTCAAATTCCTTTCAATTGTGGTTAACATATAATCAGGCTAGGGTGTTAGAAGGGTTATTCTGGCAGTGTGGTGTACAAGTAACGGCTGCATGACTGGTCAAGAGGATACTGCAGTGGTACAGGAGAGAAATGATAAAGGGCTGAATTAAGGAATTAATGGAGAGATGGATCCAAGAGGACAAATTAGCAAGCTACTTAAAGGATGAAATAATACATCTTAAGGACAAATTGGATGTATGGACATTTCAGCGACAGTAGGAAGGTGAGGGTGTCGCTCAGATTTCTGTCTTTGGAACTTGTGACTCTTCCCAAATGTGGCTTAAAACATTTTCTCTTATGTATAATATGATTATTAAACATTTTGTTCTCAAGAAACTTTATATTCTTAAAAACATTTGATAATCCCAAAGAGCTTTTATGTTAGTTAAATTTATTGACTTTTATTATGTCAGAAATTAAAATGTAGAATTAAGAATCTGATTCATTTTAAAATAGTAAATTCATTCCTGGTAAACATAAATAACATTTCTATGTAAAAGAGATGTATTTTTAAAAACAAAAAATCAGTGAGAGAAGTGGTATTGCTTGACATTCTTGCAAAACTCTAATGTCTAATGTAATAGAAGTCAGTTGGATTATCATGTTGGCTTTGGCAACATACTGTATGTGAAAAAAGTTCTGTCTCTGATTTGTAGTTAGAAAAGAGAGGAGTTACTGTTAATACTACCCTCAAACTTGACAAGTGATAGTTTCTTAAAGCTTAGCTGCAATGTGGCATCTAAAAATATATCAGTAGACTTTTTGTACTCTGCTAAATATACTCAGTTCTTTGGCCTGTCTTGCACTTTTAATGTCTCTTCTATCCATGCATGATTTTATAACATCATACATTGGTCATGTAGAAAATATTGATTTACTTAGATACAGATCTTCTAAGTATTGATGTATTTCATTATAGAGCATCCCCCAATCACATTCATTAATATCACCATTGATCTAATTAGAAAAGTATTATGTATTGGGAAGGTCTCAAGCTCATGGTTTGGATATAAGTTTTTCAATGTTCTATTTTTTGCTCGAAGTACAATTTTTTTTTGCTCAATGTACAAATTTCTAATTGTCAACAAACACTGTCAACGAGTTTTCCTTGAAATGACAAGTTCATTCACTTTCAAGAAAATGTCTGCAGGTGACCAAGTCTGAATAACCATAGTTTATCTGTTAGTTTTTCTTTCAAGTACAACTGTTGTTTCATTGGGAAGTAGGGGGAGCCTATTGCCTATTTTCAGCAGCAAATCAAAGAATTACATGGACACTTGTCCCTGAGATGATTACTAAACTTGAGTATGTAGCAGAAGTGCAGTATACGCATTTTGCCATGTAGAATTTTAAAAAGACAGGTGTTGGGCTTTCTCTTTCTGGCCAAGTGGAGTAATTATGATCCAGTACAGCTAAACAAAATAGACAGTATATATGAAGCAACCATTTTCAGATACTGGACATGAGGCCATTCAGGAATATCAGCACTGAGAGGGGAGACAGTAAAGTTAGTCCTATAATTTTCCCAGTTTAATACCTGGAGAGAGTTTCCATGACACCAGAGGGGAAAGGGTGACCCAGGTGGAGTCATTGGTTACTCAGAGTTCAGGAGATGGAGATGGGAGTACCAGAGGCTGAGGCATCATGAGTTCGCCAGGCACAGTGCTGAAGCAGAGAGAGCTGCTCAGAGAGGAGCCATGGAGAACTGCAAAGTATTGTTCATCTTCAGCTGAATACCAAACAAAACATGCCAGCAAGGAAACTACTCAAAACCAAAGAACCATCCTGAGGGACCAGAGGAACCTCTCAGGAGTTCACTCAGACATGGGAATAGTTTGTGTATCCATCCACTTCCAAGAGTGGAAAAAACCTTATAGGTCAAGAAACGTCTGGGAGGATACTTAGCCAAGTATCGCCTGGCCAGTGAGGGCAAAATCAGCCCTAAATGAAAAACAGTTTTGGTCATGCATAACAAAATTTAAAAGCAGACCTTGAAATATTATATTGTTATCAAGTAATGTAATTGCATCCTAGAACAAAGTTCAAGTATATTTGTAGGGATATAGCACCCATGATAAAGACTGTAATGTCCAACAGCAAACAAAAATTCTCTAGCTTTCCAGAAAGCAGGGAACTTTACATGTAATCAGTAGAGAAATCAATCATAAAAGACTTGTATCTGGAATATATGGAGAACTCGCAAAACACAATAATAAGAAAACAATCCAATGAAAAAAACTGGGCAAAAGATTTAAGTAGATACTTGACCAAAAGAGATATCTGGATTGCAAGCAAACACATAAAAAGATGCTCAAAGTCATTAATCATTGTGGCACAAACCACACTACTATTTTCCAAAGTGGTTATACCATTTTACATTCTCACAAGCAGTGCTGAGGGTTCCAATTGCTCATCACCCTTACCAACACTTGGTCAGTCTTTCAATTTCAGCCATTCCGATGGTTGTGTAGTGGTATCTTATTGTGTGTTTTTTCCTTATATGAAATTAACGTTTATTTTAAGCACAAGTGCATGATGGTTAATCACACAGTTTGGTGCCACTGCCTTCATTATTCATGCTTAGACAGCATTTGTCTTACTATCCATTACTTTTGCCCCAACTTAGACAAACTACATTTTAGTATTATTATGAAAATTGTTTTGACCTCATGGACCCTTTGAATCACTGTTCTAGTCTGCACTTTCCCCCTAGACTTCACATTGTTTATATATGTTACACCTTCAGATCTTATTTAAAAGCATAACTACTACCCATAGCACCTCAGGGCTATCAAAAGCCCTCTCTTTCTCCCACATTCAGTGAACTTCTCTGCCTTAGAAGTCTCTCTGCTTTCTCACTGCCCATTCCCATCAGCCTGGATCATCATCTTCTCTTTTACATCTGCTGCTGGCAGCCTGTCTCCTCAATCTCTCTAGAATTCGCACTTGATTATGGGGCTCTACGTTACCTACAGAATAAAGTCAGAATGCCTTAGAGTAGCTGACAAGGCTGCTCAAAATCATATACTAGGTAACTTTTTAAAAATTAGTAGCATGGTTTGAAACACCTACAGTGCTTGTCCTCTAACTTAGACAATAATTAATTCTAACAGTAAATGTATCATGATAGCAGTACATTTAGGACAAAGGCCAATAGAACTGTTTTCGTAGTTCTAGAATGTATTAAAGTTTGAAAACTTATTAGCTGCCAACCTTTAGATTCAGAGATTGGATATCTGCTTTTATGCTTTCTCCAAGAAGCTAATAGTTCATTATAACTTCAGAATTCCAATTAAAATGATGGATTGTTTAAAAAGAACAGTACTCAAAAAGTCTGAATTATAAATGTGAGTTCAGGTATGTGATGCTCTACATACACAAGGGTTTTATTTTGTCCCAAAGAGCTTCTGTGACTTGCATGATTTAATAAAGTTGCTGAAACTATTTTTTGAGGCTGCAAAGACTAAGGTTTCAAGGTGTTTTCCTCAACTTATGGTCCATATTGGACTTCTCTTTGAAGAAATTAATCTCTTTTATTTTAATCAATTTATCTTTTGAATTCTATTTTTCATTTTTTATTATATTTTACGTTGTTTTCTAAATATCATTTTTTGTCATTCTTATATATATCAAAGAATGAAACTCGAACACCAAACTGTTCAGTTCAGTTCAGTTCAGTCGCTCAGTCAGGTCCGACTCTTTGGGAACCCATGAACCACAGCACGCCAGGCCTCCCTGTCCATCACCAACTCCCAGAGTCCACACAAACCCATGTGGTTGTTGATGATGCCATCCAACCATCTCATCCTCTGTCATCCCCTTCTCCTCCTGCCCTCAATATTTCCCAGCATAAGGGTCTTTTCCAATGAGTCAGCTCTTTGCATGACACGGCCAAAGTATTGGAGTTTCAGCCTCAACATCAGTCCTTCCAAAGAACACTCAGGACTGATCTCCTTCAGAATGAACTGGTTGGATCTCCTTGCAGTCCAAGGGACTCTCAAGAGTCTTCTCCAGTATCACAGTTCAAAACCATCAATTCTTCCGTGCTCAGCTTTCTTTATAGTCCAACTCTCACATCTATACATGACTACTGGAAAAACCATAGCCTTGACTAGACGAACCTTTGTTGGCAAAGTAATGTCTCTGCTTTTGAATATGCTATCTAGGTTGGTCATAACTTTCCTTCCAAGGAGTAAGCGTCTTTTTATTTCATTGCTGCAATCGCCATCTGCATTGATTTTGGAACCCCCAGAAATAAAGTCAGCCGCTGTTTCCACTGTTTCCCCACCTATTTCCCATGAAATGATGGACCAGATGTCATGGTCTTTGATTTCTGAATGTTGAGCTTTAAGCCAACTTTTTCACTCTCCTCTTTCACTTTCACAAGAGCCTTTTTAGTTCCTCTTCACTTTCTGCCATAAAGGTGGTGTCATCTGCATATCTGAGGTTATTAATATTTCTCCCGGCAATCTTGATTCCAGCTTGTGCTTCTTCCAGTCCAGCATATCTCATGATGTGCTCTGCATATAAGTTAAATAAGCAGGGTGACAATATACAGTCTTGACGTACTCCTTTTCCTATTTGGAACCAGTCTGTTGTTCCATGTCCAGTTCTAACTGTTGCTTTCTGACCTGCATACAGGTTTCTCAAGAGGCAGGTCAGGTGGTCTGGTATGCCTATCTCAGAATTTTCACACAGTTTATTGTGTGAATAAATTTTCAGAATTTTCCACAGTTTATTGTGATCCACACAGTCAAAGGCTTTGGCATAGTCAATAAAGCAGTAATAGATGTTTTTCTGGAACTCTCTTGCTTTTTCGATGATCCAGTGGGTGTTGGCAATTTGATCTCTGGTTCCTCTCCCTTTTCTAAAACCAGCTTGAATATGCGTTAGTATACTGTATTGGTGTTTTTCCTTCTGGCTTACTTCACTCTCTATAATAGGCTCCAGTTTCATCCACCTTATTAGGACTGATTCAAATGTATTCTTTTTAATGGCTGAGTAATACTCCATTGTGTATATGTAACATAGCTTTCTTATCCATTCATCTGCTGATGGACATCTAGGTTGCTTCCATGTCCTGGCTATTATAAACAGTGCTGCGATGAACATTGGGGTACACGTGTCTCTTTCCCTTCTGGTTTCCTCAGTGTGTATGCCCAGCAGTGGGATTGCTGGGTCATAAGGTAGTTCTATTTCCAGTTTTTTAAGGAATCTCCACACTGTTCTCCATAGTGGCTGTACCTGTGGTGGATTCATTTTGATATTTGGCAAAACTAATACAATTATGTAAAGTTTAAAAATAAAATAAAATTTAAAAAAATAAAATAAAATAAAACCAGCTTGAACATCTGGAAGTTCACGGTTCATGTATTGCTGAAGCCTGGCTTGGAGAATTTTGAGCATTACTTTACTAGTGTGTGAGATGAGTGCAAATGTGCGGTAGTTTGAGCATTCTTTGGGATTGCCTTTCTTTCGGATTGGAATGAAAACAGACTTTTTCCCGTCCTGTGGCCACTGCTGAGTTTTCCAAATTTGCTGGCCTATTGAGTGTAGCACTTTCATAGCATCATCTTTCAGGATTTGAAATAGCTCAACTGGAATTCCATAACCTCTACTAGCTTTGTTAAGATCCATAGAACTCCATTCTCAAGTGATGATGGAGACACCCTCATCAAATTTGAAAGGAAATATTACATATGAGTTGTGTTTGACTTAAACACCCCTTCCTCTAGCTGGTAACCAACCATTTACTTGTTGCAATAATTATTTTTCTAGACAGAGATTTTAAACTTTATTTTCTTAAAATCAGTGACATTTTCTCATTCACACTGAGGTTTATTCTGGAAGATAATAAAACATAAGATCATATCAAATCAACAAACAGCTTGATACAAAGGTGTGCCTTTAACACTGATTTACCATATGTTTATATTTCACATAGGAAATAGGATAAGAGGCCCTTATATTTTAATTTTTAATTCTTCACTGAGAAACACAGTAGACAGTTTATATTATATTGAGAAATAAGTAAAGATTTTAAAAGTCAGACATTTTATGTTACCACCGAATAGGAGTTCACTTACACTCATATATTTAAGGACTTATAATTTTCTTTTTAACTTTGCATGAGACATTTCAAATTACTTTTTACTAATGTCTTAATATTCCTGTATATTGGAACAGTTTATTTTTTTTCAATTCCCATTTACAAATTGCATAATAGCAGAGTTGGAATTACATTTGTTCCCAAGAACTATATTTATCTATTAAATTTTTATGGTTGTACTACTTACTAGGCAATTATGAGTTTCTTTTGAATTGTAATAGGAATATTGGGGACAAGTGGAAATCGACACAGTTCTTACTCTTAAGTTCATCCTGTATCTGCATTTTGTTTTTAATCTTAATAGTATTATAGTGCTAGAAAATGGATATAAATAATGCTCATTAATCTCTCTAATAGTTTCTCATATGAAGAAGCTTAGCTTTTATTCAACTTTTCCTTTTATTCAAGTACCTCAACAGGAATTCTCTTTGACTAACATTATGGTAATTTGGTAATTGAGAACATGAATTTTCAACTCTACTAAAATGCCTCCCAACACTCTAATAAATGCTGTATCATTCCTGTCTCTAGTCTGAAGCTTCTTAAGCATGGGGGATTTTCTCAATCATTATTCCATTAGTCACAATGATTAGAACCATACACAAATAATTTTCTTATTCAACTGGCCAAGTTCTTTACAACTCATTGAAATTTGTTTAAAATATGAGAAAATATGATTTATATCTAATCATTAATTGTCAGTCTTTCAAAGATGTTTAGAATTTAGAAAGAGCTTAGAATTGGTGTTTTTTTCCTACTTTCTTTATTAGGAAAGATACTATATAATTTCAGATATTTAATTTTATAGTTTATGTGTTCTTAAATATATGAAACCAGCTTTGAAGTATGGATATGAATTTTAAAATCCAAAGAAATATATTTTAAAAAATCTAAATTTTTCTCTAATTATGAAAATAAGATATGCTTATTGTTAAAATTCTGAACTGTACAGAAAATATTAAAGAAGCCAGAAATAAAGATCACTCAGAATGACAATACCTTGAGGTAATGACTGTGAACATTTTGACAGTTTCATTCCAAAGATAAATTCTTATAATGTAGAATACAAGCTGTTTAATTGTTGAGAGAGTACTTCCAAACATGTATGTAGAATCACTTTAAAACAAAATCATAGTTTTTGTTAGAGAAAAAGACCACAATGTCAAATTTTTGCCTTTAGGTCTGGAATGAAGGAAAAATGAAAATCTCACCAAAATCGATGTCTTACTGTGATGAAAGATTCTAGTATGGAACAAATACCTCAAAACAAACAAAATATTAATGTATGGAAGCATAGATTTAAACGGTAATGATAATCTCACTTACAGTTGCATAAAATATTGATGTAGGGGGAAGCAAAAATAAGCCATAAACAGATGAGCTATTAGAAAATGAAAGAAGATATAAATATATGACAGAGATATAAATATATGATGGGGATATAAATATATGATGAGGATTGTATTTCCTATAAAGGATTATTTTTAAAACCCTCTTTTTCTAAAGAAATCATAGACTCGTTCTAGAGTTCTAGAGTTAAAAGTGGTCTCAAATAATATCTTGTCCAACATTGTCATTTGACAGATGAGACCTTGAGACATTAACTTGTTTATGCAGGACCCATAGTATCCATGTGGGCAGGAGTCCGGGAAAAATCCACATGGAGTCCAGATGCTGGCTCCTCCCCTTTGAATTCCAGTTCTCCCTTGGTGCTTGTGCGTGCATGAGGAAGCATATAGCTTCACTTCCATTATGTGTTCTTGACTGATCCATTCTTTCATGCCTTACATTTTAAAAATGCTTATTGTCTAATATTTAATGAATTTCTGTGAGTCACAAATTTCTATGTGTCAAACGCTGTTATAAGAACGTTACGCACATTTTTATTTAATTCACACAAAAAGTCTGGACACTAGTGACATTGTGGTTTTTAAGTAAAAATACAAGCATGGGAGGGTGGGCAACTAGGAAATGACAGGGCTGGAATGTGGATCAGATACATCTAGCACCCAATTTAAAGTAAACAACTACCAAACAGATTTTTGTTAGATGTGTAAAAATTATTTTTAGGGTTCTTTGGGAGTACCAGCTCATTTTCACCTTCTTAGATGTACAGATACTCTTAAGTCTAATCAGAGTGTTGTTAAAACCTGAGGTGGCAATAATTGGCGTGAGCTTTGCTGAGGAAATACTGTCTCAGGTAAAATCCTCTTCTCTATCACCTGTAGTTTCAATTGTGGGAAGATTTTCAGCTTTCATAAAACAATTCCACATTCTATATTTGACAGAAGGGTCACATTTGAACGTATTTTACATCTTAGGCCCTGTGACTTAATTTACATGAACAAACTTGCAATATATTTTATTTGAAGACAATATTATATAGTCTTATGAATTCAGTAACTTTCTTATGCTAAATGAACTTCAGAAAGTTTTCCCATCTGGAATAGTATAGCAGTACTTAAAAACTTTTAAAGTAGATAAGTTTCTGAATATTCCACTTGAAACATTTTCATTTTAGGCATCATATTTCAAAATTGCAACCAAGAAAATTATCTACTTTTCCTGTGTATCATCTTTCCAATGCGTATCATTTTTATTGGCCTCATTTCATTATTATGAGTTTTGTTTTCATGTTTCCTTGTCAATATTACTTCCCTATTTTGTAATTTTCATGATAAATACTCTATGATATTAATTTTGATTAACATAAAATGATACCCCAGAGTGTTCTTCTTCAACAGTATTTTAGTCATAAACAGATTATTCTGATCTTCATCAATGTAGACACATTTTTCATATTAGCCTTTTGATCTCAAGGATATATTTTCATGCTGTTAATTAAAACATTAGAATCAAGCATTTTACCATTTTCCCCTTTATTGTTAACATTTAGATACTAATAATGTTTTTTTTCTCTACAATCCTGAAACATTTAGATATTAGGAGTGCTTTTTCCATAGCCCCCTAAATTAATATACTCTTTGTCTGTTTCCCCAGTTCCCAGGCAAGTCAGTGCCCTATCTGTGTAATTTATTTTTCCTCATTATTCAACTTTGGAGAATCTTCTTTGAATTATGTGTATTGGCTATAAGGCACAATTGCCTTATTTGGAATGCATTTTTTTTTTCCTTTGGCTTGGCTCAGTTTCCACTAAATAATGGTTTTAGCCAACTGACATTTATTGAACTTCTACTGTGTGGCAGGCTTTTAGTGGATACTTAGAGTTGACGTAGAAACAAAGACCACCCATCTTCTGCTATCAAGAGCTCACTAATGAAAGAGAAAGGAAAACAAATAATATGTAAATAATGTGATCCATGTGACACTTTTCTCTTTTCTTTTTTTCTGACCACACCACACAGCTTGTGGGTCCTTAGTTGCCTGACCAGGGATTGAACTTGAACTCTCAACAGTGAAAACATATGAGTCCTAATCACTGGACTCCCAGGGAATTCCTGTATTTGACACTTTCTAATCTAGTATATAGTACAGAGCCATGATCATGGATAATTTGGAAAAAGTCTTCTACCAGGAGCAACCAATGATAGGAGTGTTGAAAATTAATTAGGAGGATAAATGAGATTAGGCACAGCAGGCAAAGGAAAAGAGCATACATGAATGCATTAGAAAGATGATGGTTATGTTCAGGGACTGGGAGACTGGAATGGCTACAATGGGAGTACAGCATCCTCACAAATGAATCAAACGAAGTACTCATTAGGTTCTTCTTCACTGTTAACAGAAGCAGGCCTACCAATGAGGCCAAATGCTAGAGCATTTTGTGTGTGAAACTGGGGACCGGCATGATGTATGTGGACAAGCCAGACTATACCTCTGCGGCCATAGGCAAAAGGTTTGGAGTTGGATACTCCTGGATTGAAGTTCGGCTCTGTGAACTAGGGCAGTTCAACTTTTTTAAAACTCCATTTCTTTATCAGTGAAGTGAGAAAATAATACTATGTATTTTAGGACAATTGTGAGTATTAAATGCGATTATGTGTAAAAATCTCTACCTAGGGTTAAAAAAAAAGTGAAAAGTGTTAGTTGCTCAGTCGTGTTAACTCTTTGTGATCCTATGGACTCTAGCCCACCAGGATGTCCATGGAGTTCTCCAGGCAAAAATACTGGAGTGGGTTGCCATTTCCTCCTTCAGGGGATCTTTGTGACCCAGGGATCAAATCAATGTCTCCCACAATGCAGAAATTTCTACCTAGGGTATTTGAGACGTAATCGGAACTCAATAGACGTTACCTCTTGTTTTATCCCAATCTGAAAAGCTTCTTTTAGGATCTTGTCTTTCAATAAAGTGAGCTCCAGGAGAAACTTTCCTAGGCTTAAATGCAGTCATCTTTCTTATTAGTATATCTCACTGAATAAAAGGGAAAAAAGAAAACCAAAACTTATTGCTTCCCTAAAAGTGTACAGAGGTGTATAGACTCAGATTCTACTATTTTTATTCAAGTTAAAAAAGATGATGCTTATATACACTATTTCTGAGAGAATGAAAGTATCTTTTAAAGGTTGCTTTTATGTGAAAGCAAGCAATTTCAAAGTCATTTTGTCTAGTCACATGAAAATAGAAAACCAAAACCTATAACAAATGCTAAAATTATTTACACTTTATTTAATTTGGAAATTAAAATAAAATCCTCAGGTACAGAGTTCCTGGTATTTTGTGGAAATAGTCTTGGGTATCAGTTTCAAATGTTGATTACTATTTAAAATGCATAAAATACTGGTGGACATTAAAAAAAATACCAAGGACAGTCTGCTGTCCAAGTTCATGTTCTACTCTAGATGATTATAAAGAATTTGCAGATACTTGAAGGAAAAATGTCAGACTGTATCTGCTCCTTCAAATCTAATTTGGACTGAGAGAACCATCATTACCTACTGATAATGATTCCACATGTTTGGCACTATAAAAAGAGTCATTTTCTCTGGCAGTGAGAGTCAGTCCAACAACATACAAACCACCCCGGGGAATTCTTTCTAATATAAAACATTCTTGTGAGATAATTCAGTGAGCAGCAAGACTGGTAAACATATACCCTCACACGTAAATTGCCCTTTCTTTGTAAATTAAGGATTCTAACTAGAACATCAATTTAATGTCAAATGGAGTGTAATCTTATGCTGTCATAGGAATTAATGCCTTAGACATTTTCACTGGAGTTTTGGGCCATATGTTTTTAACAACTTTGAAAATTTTGTGTCTTTGATTCTGTAAGATTATTCTCATGATTAATGGACTATCATATGCAGGGATTTAACTTTGGGTGGGATACTGCATAGAGATTATGGATCCCTGAAGTCTGACTAGCTACTCCTCTTTGCTCTCTGTGTGTTCATCCATGTCCAGCTCATTTTGAGCCCTTGAACTGTAACCCACCAGACTCCTTCCTCTGTCCATGGGATTTCCCGGGCAAGAATATTGGAGTGGGTTGCCATTTCTTCCTCCAGGGGATCTTCTGGACCCAGGGATTGAACCTGCATTTCCTGTATCTCCTGCATTGGCAGGCAGAGTCTTTACCTCTGAGCCACCTGGGAAGCCCTGTCTTCAGCAGTAACTAGCTCTGTGGCCTTGGAAGTGTTCTCTCTGAAAGAGATAGCAAGCCAGACTCCACCGCTTACATTACTGTGATCCCTCAGTGCATAAAGGAGGAGGATGCCCCCTCAGATAATGATAGTGGTGTCTGTATGAGCCCTGATTCCTCTCTGGGCTCTCCCCAGCATAGCCCCTCCACCTCCAAGGGCTCTCCAAATAAGAGCCTGCTATCTCCAGGTACCCTCAGTGTCTCTTCCTGCCCCAAACCCTACGACACTCCTGGAGAGAAGATGGTAGCAGCAAAAGTAAAGGGTGAGAAGCTAGACAAGAAGCTGAAGAAAATGGAGCAGAACAAGCCAGCAGCCCGTAGGTACCTCCAGAAGAAGAGGGCAGAACAGGAGGCCCTCACTGGTGGATGTAAAGAGCTAGGAAAGAAGAATGAGGCTCTGAAAGAGAAGGCAGATTCCTTGGCCAAGGAGATCCAGTATCTTAAAGATCTAATAGAAGAGGTTCGCAAGGCAAGGGAGAAGAAAAGGGTCCCCTAGTTAGGGTAGTCAGGAGTATGTGTGCTTGTATATAGGAAGCTGAAGCTGTGTTTTAATAAATTATTTTGTAGTGGGAAAAAAAAAAAAGGCTATTTCTTGCTCATAGCCTATTTTCCTCATTTGAAACATCACCTCCCTCCCTGTCTCCCAGAACTCCCCATCAGCCCTCCTGGCTTTAATTTTCTTCCTAGCATCTGCTACACTCCATATTTTGCACCTGTTTTTTTTTTTTTTTTGCCTCCACCTCTTTAGCTTGCAAGTCCTGGGAAGAAAGATTCACCTCAGCTCTTTGTAGATCACCTGATACATAACTGGTGCTTACTGAATAGTTATTCAAAGAATCAGTGGATTAATCTATAAAATGAGGTTAATATTAATACCTACTTCATCGAGTTGTAGACATTTCAATACATTGTATGTTAATGTATGCAAAACACTAACAGTACTTAGTACATAGTAAATGTTCAGTAGATTTTAGCTGTTATTAATACTCTTGAAGAAGTTTGTTAATAAAATCATAGGTAGTCATTCTAGAACAGATCTCTATTTGAAATTCTTTTCCTTTAGTCAATGAACTCGTAGCATTGTAGCATCCCTTTTCATTTGCTAAACTACAAGACATCATCACTAAAAACTTCCCAGCTTCCTGAGGGTAACTTGTGGTTGACTTTGCTACACTGGGAGGGGAAAGATGAGGACTCTATCCACTTGCTAGAATAATGTAGTCACTCACTGAAGATTGAACAGAAACTCAAGTCCAGGGCCAAGGGCATGGGATTTGAAGTGAAAGATAATATTAATAATCTTATATTAATTTCTAATGCTTTTATTATTTACTTAAATTATTCATTCATGAGAGCTCAAAAAAGCTATTCTATTGTTATTTAGATTTAGGTAATTCATATGTGCAGTCTCTTTTTCTTATTCTTTCCAAGGGCAGTGATCTTGCATTAGGCATTCCAGAAGGATCCTGTCCTTGGCCTACCAGTATCTTCCCTTCTTTCCTTTTAGCCATTGAGTCATTTACCAAGTCTAGTGACTCTGTTGGCTGCTGAGCCATTGAGAAGATCAGATTAGCCATATGTGCCTTGTTCTTACTTCTCTATATCTATCACTCTGTATTCTCCTGAAACACTAGGATTTTTGCTATGTGTAAATAACCTGTAATAAGTGAAAAAAAGTGAAAGTGTTAGTTGCTCAGTCGTGTCTGACTCTTTGCAACCCTGTGGACTGTAGCCTGCCAGACTCCTTAGTCTGTGGGATTCTCCAGGCAAGAGTACTGGAGTGGGCAGCCATTCCCTTCTCCAAGGGTTCTTCTCAACCCAGGGATCGAACCTAAGTCTCCCACACTGCAGGTAGATTCTTTACTGTCTGAGCCACCAGGGAAGCCCACCTGTACAACACCAAAAATAGAAACATTAAGATTAACATTAATATGGATCGTTCCCTTAGTCTCAAAGGGAAGACCATAATAGATTCCTCACAAAGAGAGGTTGTCACTTTTCCACTCTTGGTCCACTTCCTCTAATCTCATTTCCTTCAAGAATTTCCAATTAAAATATATTAATTCATTCATTGTAAAAATAATTTTTGAGCACCTATCATGTGTTCAACAACAAACAAGATAATCAATTCTTCAATCTCATAGAGATTGAAGAAAGACTGATTGAGCATTGTTTCCAGTGACTAGAATATTCTCTCTTTCTCCTCTTCATCATTTTACATTTAAAGCCTTCTTCTGAGAAGGCCAACCTGAGTGCCTGGTCCTCAGTGGTCTTTATCTAACAACTAGCATGTGGTGTTGGCGTCAGTGTTCCTAGCTAGGTAAAGAAGCTATAGAAACAAAGTAATATCCCCCTGATTAAATTATTAAAGCTTCTTAGGAGGAAAACGAATTCTAATAATTTTCTAAACAATATTGAAATTTCAAGGACCAGAAGAGTCTTAACATTTATTTTGCAAAATTTAAGATTTTGCTATTAAATTTACTGCTGCTGCTGCTGCTGCTAAGTCCCTTCAGTCATATCCGACTCCGTGCAGCCCCATAGACGGCAGCCCACCAGGCTCCTCGTCCCTGGGATTCTCCAGGCAAGAACACTGGAGTGTGTTGCCATTTCCTTCTCCAGTGCAGGAAAGTGAAAAGTGAAAGTGAAGTCTCTCAGTCATGTCCGACTCTCAGCGACCCCATGGACTGCAGCCCACCAGGCTCTTCCATCCATGGGATTCTCCAGGCAAGAGTACTGGAGTGGGGTGCCATCGCCCTCTCCGATTAAATTTACTACTTAGGGCTTTATTACATTATTCCTGGGTTAACTGTATCTACATTTAATTTTTTTAACCCTGTTCGATAAGAAGTAATACGGCTCAGTGGTAAAGAACCTGCCTGCCAATGCAGGAGTCATTGGTTCTATCCCTGGGTCGAGAAGATACCCTGGAGAAGGAAATGGCAATATCCACTTCAATATTTTTGCTTGGGAAATCCCAAGGACAGAGGAGCCTGGCAGGCTATGGTCCGTACTGTGGTAATGTCAAACACAATTTAGCAACTAAACAATTTTCTTCACAGCTTTGAAACATTAGAAGAGGAATAAAATATTCTGTTTGGCTGAACAACTTACGGTAGAAAAATAGTTTCTGGCTCACAGAATTTTAAAAATATATACAAATAGTTTTAAATGGTTGACAGAAATTCAGTAATCCAGCATTGAAAAGGGATTATAATTTTAAGCGTGTATTCAAAATAAAATGCAGTGTATGTGAAAATTTTGATCGCAAAGAGCTGTTAGCATTTAAAGGGTTATTATTTCACCTAATAGTATACATACATATAAAACAGTCCCATTTTAGTTTTTCAAAAATATGCATTTATATTCTTAAAAAAACAAAAGACTGTAAGGTATATATCTCAAAAGTTAGGGAGGGTTATCTCTAGGAAATAATATTATAGGTGATTTTATTTTCTTCTTTGTGTGTTCTAAATTATTCATTGTTGTTGTTCAGTCACCCAGTGGTGTCTGACTCTGCAACCTGATGGACTGCAGCATGCCAAGCCTCCCTGTCCCTCACCATCTCCCAGAGTTTGCCCAAGTTCATGTTCTGTTGCATTGGTGATGCTTTCTAGCCATCTTGTCCTCTGATGCCTTCTTCTCCTTCTGCCCTCAGTCTTTCCCAGCATCAGGGACTTTTCCAATGAGTCAGCTGTTTGCATCAGGTGACCAAAACACTGGAGCTTCAGCTTTAGCATCAGTCTTTTCAGTGAATATTCAGGGTTGATCTCCCTTAAGATTGACTAGTTTAATCTCTTTGCTGTCCAAGGGACTTTCAGGACTCTTCTCCAGCACCACAGTTTGAAGGCATCAATTCTTTGGCATTCTGCCTTCTTTACAGTCCAGCTCTCACAACCGTACGTGACCACTAGGAAGACCATAGCCTTGACTATACGGACTTGTGTCTGCAGAGTAATGTCTCTGGTTTTCAGCACACTGTCTAGGTTTGTCATTGCTTTCCTGCCAATAAGCAGTCTGATTTCATGGCTGCAGTCACTGTCCACAGTGATTTTGGAGCCCGAGAAGAGGAAATCTGTCACTATTTCTACCTCTTCCACTTCTATTTGCCATGCAGTACTGGTGCTGGATGCCATGATCTTAGACTTTTTGGATTGGGGGCAGGAGGAGAAGGGACAACAGAGGATGAGATGGCTGGATGGCATCACCGACTCAATGGACATGAGTTTGAGTGAACTCCAGGAGTTGGTGATGGACAGGGAGGCCTGGTGTGCTGTGATTCATGGGGTTGCAAAGTTGGACACGACTGAGCGACTGAACTGAAGTGAACTGAACTGGTGCTGGATGCCATGATCTTAGATTTTTTAATATTTTTTAATATTTATTTATGATTAAAGTCATAAGCTGGCTTTTTCACTCTCCTTCACCCTCATCAAGTTCCTCTTCATTTTCGGCCATTAGAGTGGTATCATCCACATATCTGAGGTTGTTGATGTTTCTCCCGCCTATCTTGATTCCAGCTTGTAACTCATGCAGCCTGACATTTCTCATGATGTGCCGAGTATATAGGTTAAACAAACAGGGTGACAGCAGACAGCCCTGTCCTACTCCTTTCTCTGTCTTGAACCAATCAGTTGTTCCATACAGGGTTCTAACTGTTGCTTCTTGACCTGCATATAAGTTTCTCAGGAGACAGGTAAGATGGTCTGGTGTTTCCACCTGTGTAAGAGCTTTCTACAGCTTGTCATGATCCACACAGTCAAAGGCTTTAGGACCACTCCCTTGTCATGGCGAAGGGGCTTGCAAAACTCAATGAAGCTATGAGCCATGCTATGCAGGGCCACCCAAGACTGCCAGGTCAAAGCAGAGAGTTCTGACAAAAGCCCGATCCACTGAAGGGGGGAATGGCAAACCACTCCAGTATACCTGCCATGAGAACCTCATGAACTGTATAAAAGGCCCAAAATTATACACAATGAATATTTATTACTTATGTAAAAATACATAAATGTGATTATGAAAAATAGAATTGCTGCTGTCCTCTCACCTAGTGAAAATGATGAATAATTTTTGTTGATATTCCTTTTTGTCTGATTTTTGGAAAAGTAATATTTGTGTTGTTCGGAATGTGTTCTCAGTCATGCAGTCATGTCTGACCCTGCTGTCCCATGGACTGTAGCCCACCAAGCTTCTCTGTCCATGGAATTTTCCAGACAAGAATATTGGATTGGACTGCTATTTCCTACTCCAGGGAATCTTCCTGACCTGGGAATCAAACACGCATCTCTTATGTCTCCTGCATTGGCAGGTGGATTCTTTACCACTGAGCCACCTGGGAAGCCCATATTATAAAGGATGAAGAAGAAAATTTTGAAAATAACTTTTACTCCTATCTCTCAAAAATAATCGCTGTTAAAATAACAGTAATTTTTTTCTTGCTCTAATATATATATGTACATACACATATATGGCAGTATACTTATAGATCTGTATCATTTATGTATATGTAAAGGTGTATGTCAAGGCTGTATATTGTCACCCTGTTTATTTAACTTATATGCAGAGTACATCATGAGAAACCTGGGCTGGAGGAAGCACAAGCTGGAATCAAGATTGCTGGGAGAAATATCAATAACCTCAGATATGCAAATGACACCACCCTTATGGCAGAAAGTGAAGAAGAACTAAAGAGCCTCTTGATGAAAGTGAAAGAGGAGAGTGAAAAAGTTGGCTTAAAGCTCAACATTCAGAAAACTAAGATCATGGCACCTGGTCCCATCACTTCATGGCAAATAGATGGGGAAACAGTGGCTGACTTTTTTCTGGGCTCCAAAATCACTGCAGATGGTGATTGCAGCCATGAAATTAAAAGATGCTTACTCCTTGGAAGGAAAGTTATGACCAACCTAGACAGCATATTAAAAAGCAGAGACATTACTTTGCCAACAAAGGTCCGTCTAGTCAAGGCTATAGTTTTTCCAGTGGTCATGTACGGATGTGAGAGTTGGATTATAAAGACAGCTGAGCGCCAAAGAACTGCTGCCTTTGAACTGTGGTGTTGGAGAAGACTCTTGAGAGTCCCTTGGACTGCAAGGAAATCCAACCAGTCCATCCTAAAGGAGATCAGTCCTGGGTGTTCATTGGAAGGACTGATGTTGAAGCTGAAACTCCAATACTTTGGCCACCTCATGCGAAGAGCTGACTCATTTGAAAAGACCCTGATGCTGGGAAAGATTGTGGACAGGAGGAGAAGGGGACGACAGAGGATGAGATGGTTGGATGGCATCATCCACTCAATGAACATGGGTTTGGGTGGACTCCAGGAGTTGGTGATGGACAGGAAGGCCTGGCGTGCTGCAGTTCGTGGGGTCACAAAGAGTCAGACACGACTGAGCGACTGAACTGAACTGAACTGATTATATATAAATATGTGCATACATCTACACACATGTACATATATATGCTTTTATATTCAGTGAACATCGTAACAAAAATTACCTCATTCATTTGGAATGCTTCTCAAACCATACTTTTCATGAATTGCTATTCAGATTAATCTGGTTTTTTTTTTTTTACATAATTCTAAGAAAAGACTAACAGAAAGAAACTGGTAAATTGCTGCATTTATCTGAGTTAAGTGTGCATTATCATGTACTAGGTA
The DNA here is from genome assembly GCF_027580195.1 of Bos mutus. Lineage (NCBI taxonomy): Eukaryota > Metazoa > Chordata > Mammalia > Artiodactyla > Bovidae > Bos > Bos mutus. Next base: position 22,935,134 of record NC_091622.1, on the reverse strand, counting down.
TTTCAGTGTAATATTTTCTAAGACCACAAAAAGTCATTTCCCTACTCATGAATTGTAAATCCTTTGTATTATTTAGCATCTAGACCTGCAATGATCAATTTATACACAAAGTTTTCTTGTAACCTAGACTTTAAAAATACAGCAACCAGAATAGAGTTAATATTTTACAGTGTCATTCATTAAAGGCAATAATCGAAAGTCTGATGGTCAGTTTTTGTTTGCAATCTTATTCAATAAATATGGATTTTATTTCATTCTGGATATTCTGCTGAAAGGGATTATCACTGATATGTGTTAAACTTCTTCAGAGAGGATGTAATTAGGGTTTATTTCATTAACTGGCATTCCAATTCTTTCATCCAAGTGTTTCATTTATCCAGTTGCAGGGCATAACAGTTGATAGCATTGTCGTTGTTGTTTAGTCACAAAGTTATGTCCAACTCTTTTGTGACCCGATGGACTGTGTAGCCCCCTAGGCTTCTCTGTCCTTTGGATGTCCCAGGCAAGACAACAGCAGTGGGTTGTCATTTCCTTCTCCCGGGGATCTTCCTGACCCGGGAATTGAACCTTGGTCTCCTATTTGGCAGGCAGATTCTTTACCACTGAGCCACCTGGGGAGCCCGTCGATAGAATAGGTAATGCTAATATTACCTTAGCAACTCTCAGAAAAATTATAAACAATGAAAATGTGTAGGAGAGCAGAGGCAAGCTTAGTGCTTTCTAAGCTTTGATGATTTTCTCTAACTTTGTTCAGTTCCCACCTTTAGGGTTATACTGATTGAAATACAGATGTATTTCCTTAAAACAGCCAGGCAAAGAGTGTGGTAGATAGAACAAAATACTGTCCTTCAGATACAAGCTACAACTTCACTCACCCTCCAGATAAAAAACCAGGCATGGATTTATTTAATCATAAGTCAAGCAACAAATATTTACATCTGCTATGTATATGAATACGCAACATCTTATCACTATGGTTACTCATATAAATATTGAGCATCTGCTGTGTTAAAGGGGGCTTCCAGTGTGGCTCAGCTGGTAAAGAATCCACCTGCAATGTGGGAGACCTGGACTTGATCCCTGGGTTGGGAAGATCCCCTGGAGAAGGGAAAGGCTACCCACTCCAGTATTCTGGCCTGGAGAATTCCATGGACTGTATAGTCCATGGGATCACAAAGAGCCGGATACGACTGAGGGGGCCCTATTATATGTACCAGAGATAGAAAGTGGTAAAAAGGACTAATTACTTGACCTCAAACAGTTGCATTCTAGATGGATGGACAAGAAACAAGGAAAAAAAAATACATGATATGATTTCAGTTCGTGGCTCATGCTTTGTTAATGTTATGGAACAGTATCACACCAAGGTACAAATTGTTAATCTACATCATTTCTCAAACTTCAGTGTGCATTCAAATCATTTGGGATCCTTTTAAAATGCAGTTTATGATTCAGTAGCTCTAGGGTGGTGGCTAGAAGTATGCATGTCTAATAAACTGCTGGTCTGAAGACAACAGTCTTGAGTTGCAAGATATAGTATCATTTTTGTGTAGTTAGTTTGACTAAGAGGTGGGTAATAAAATGTATCTTAAAGGAAGAGTGGGTAATGGGTGATGGACTATGAGAAGGGGAAAGGATAGGAAAAAGGAGAAAATATAATAAACAGAATAGAACAGAAATGCAGATAAAAATGGAACACACAGGATACCAAAAACAGCATCTCCTTACATATTCTCTGTCTTAGAACTATTCCTGCTTGTTATGGAATAAAATAAAAAAAACTAAAGTACTAAGAGTAAAATTAAATATATACTGATGTCTCCATTTGCAAGAACTGGTAGAGTTTGTGCAGTTTCAGTGCCAAGATAAATGTGCATATTTAAATAATGTAGATTTATCTTTTTATTATTGGAAACCCACATTTACTTGGTTATATTGAGTATGTCTGTTTGTATATATATTTATTAGGTAAGAAATTTTACTATGATCATTATTATTTTTCTTTGGACATAGCCTTGAATGAAGTATTCCTTATTTTGTGTCTTTTATAATGCCCCACAGACAAAAAGATTAAGATACCTGAGGACTAGACTGAAAGGTTGGTAAAATTACATCTTTTTGTGCAGTTTATTTGTTTCCTTTACCTCTTGGAAAAATACCTGTTTACTTCCCTGAGTGATAGGGAATGTTATAGTCTTTGGTATGACATTAAAACTCCAGAAGAGCATGTAGAATCTGTAATGCCTTAAGCATACTTAATGTTATTAGCTACATTATGATTAAAGAATCTTTTACTAAGTTATAAATCTGTCCAAAAAATGACGTTGTGTTGAAATTCCAGGAATATGTTGCAGTGCTTTCTGAATCATAGTTAGCCGTACAAACTTAGAAAGATAGATTTATGATCTTTTGAAAATAAAAAATTGCTTTTATTCAATTTGATATCAGAAATTAGAAAAAGAATGAGACTAATATTGAGTGCTTATCCTAGGCCTGACACACATTTTATTAAATGTAATCCAAACAATCCAACAAGGAAGTCATTTATTCCATTAAACAATTGAGGAAATTGAAGCTTGTCTTCCAAGGTTGCATGAGAAGACAGGAAGTTTTTTTTTAGCAGCAGACATATGTCTTCTATATTATTGCTTGCCTCTCTCTCTCTCTGTTCCCAAATTATAAACTGAAACCTTGCTTTGTTTTTGACATATTGATAGATTTGAAGGGTCATTGGGTATTGAGGAATAACTTCTTTTTTCATCAGATCACTATAATGAAAGCAGTTCAAGTATGATAGCAATAAAGGATTCTATCTTTTTTCAGTCTCCACTGAGTTTTGCTAATTATCAGAAAACCTATCCTTATTCCAAATGAGGATTTAATCAATTGGCAAATAAAAACAAAAGATAAAAATACTACACTAAAAGTTAGTTTTTTGAAAAAATAGTATTAAAAAGTTTCTATTTTGAAAAGCATTTGGTATGTTTTAAAAATTAAATATATAATAATTTTTTCCAACTTAATTCATAAGGAAGTTTATTTTCTGATGCTTAACTATTTTATTGTTTTGCTAAGTTTACAGTGTAATATTGGGTGCTAAAAATTATACAGAATTATCTTGCCTTACGATATCTGTAATTTTCCTCTAGGATTATATTTATTTTAAAAGAGTAAAGACAAGTTAATTTCAGTTAATAGTTTCGGCGATTGCTTAGATCACCTGAGCATGAGGTGATTTGTGGTAAGCTGGTTTATTTCATATATTATCTGAATAGCAGCGTTTCCTCCCCATTTTTCCATCATCATACATAAAGATAATAATCTTTTCTGTAATTTCATTTGCATGTTGTAGAAGAGGGGTAAAGACATTTGCTCAATCTGTAATCTTGATCATTTTATTTCTGTATTTGAGGAATGTATATAGTTCAATCTATAAAACAAATATATTTTCAGTATAGAAAATCAGAATAGTTATTAGTATATTAGATATTAAAAATAACTGATATTATTAGTTATGTATGAAATAAAATTGCTCATGACTCCGTCAATCAGAAATAACCTCTAGGTATCTTGGATTTATATAGCTAGTCTATTTGTATGCTTTCAAAAATTTGTCTTGAGTTTCTACCACATAGTTCTGAATATGTATACATATTAAAAGGCTTTATTTTTTAGAGCAGTTTTAGGTTTACAGCAACTGAGAGGGAGATACAGAGATTTCCCATGTAGTCTCCACCCTGTCACCCCCAATGACATATATGCTATCCTATGCTAAGTAACTTCAGTTGTGTCCGACTCTGTGTGACCTCATAGATGGCAGCCTACCAGGCTCCCCCGTCCCTGGGATTCCCCAGGCAAGAACACTGGAGTAGGTAGCCACCCCAATTATCATCACTCACCACAATGGTACATCTTTTTTACCATTTAAGAATGAGCCTACATTAACATACCATAATCCCTCAAAGTCCATAGTTTACCTTAGGGTATACTCTTGGTATTGTACAATCTAAGGGTTTGGACAAATGTATAATGATATGCATCCATCATTAATGGTATCATAAAGAGCATTTTTACTGCACCCCAAATCTGAGCTCTGCCTATTCACTCCTCTCCCTTCTATTCCAGACCCCTGGCAATCCCAGATCTTTTTACTGTCTCTAGAGTTTTGCCTTTTCCAGAATGTCATATAGTGGGAATCATGCTATATATGGCCTTTTCAGAGTGGCTTCTTTCACTTAGCACTAAGCATTTAAGGTTTTTTCCCCGTGTTTTTTCATTGTATAATAGCTTACTTCACTTATTAGTGCTGAATAATATTTTCTTGTGTGGATGAACCAGAGCTTCTTCATTTACCTGCTAAAGAATATCTTGATTGCTCCCAAGTTTGGGCAATTATGAACAAAGCTGCTATAAATATCTATATGTAGATTCTTGTGTGGACATAGGTTTTCCAGTTCATTTGAATACATACCAGGGAATGCATTTGTTAGACTGAATGATAAGAATATGTTTAGTTTTGTCAGAAACCACCAAAATGTCTTCTAAAATAGTTGTATCATTTGCATTTCCACCAGCGATTGATGACAGTTCTTGTTCCAAATTCTTGGTAGCATTTGCTATTGTCAGTGTTCCAAATTTTGGCCATTCTAACAGGTGTATAGAGCTATTTCATTGTTATTTTAATTTGCATTTCCCTGATGACATACAAGTGGAGCATCTTTTCATATGCCTATTTTCTACCTATATATCTTCTTTGGTGAGGTATTTAAAAACTTTGATTTAAAAAAAATTGATTTGGTTGTTTTCTTAAGTGTTGAATTTGAGTTCTTTATAAATTTTGGAAAACAGTCCTTTTCTAAATGTGTCTTTTGCAAATATCTTCTCTGAATCTATGGCTTATCTTCTAATTCTCTAGACATTGTCTTTTGCGGACATGTTTTTCATTTTAATGAAGTCCAGCTTATGAATTATTTCTTTCATGGATCACAACTTCAGTGTTGTATCTAAAAATGCATCATCATACCCAAAGTCATCTAGGTTTTCTCTTCTGTTATTAATGACATCCAGTTTTATAATTTCATATATATTTATGTCTAGGATCCATCTTTAGTTAATTTTTGTGATTGTTGTAAGGTTTGTATCTTGATGGTTTTTTTTTTTGGATGTGATTATTTAGTCATTCCATCTCCATTTGTTGAAGTGACTTTTTTTGCCTCATTGTATTATTTTTTCTCCTTGCTTAAAGATCAGTTAACTATGTGATTCTACTTCTTGGCTCTTTATTGTGTTCCATTGAACTGTTTGATTATTCTTTTACCAAGACCACACTGTCTTGATCACTGTAGCTTTATCGTAAGTATTGAAGTAGTGTAGTGTCAGTCTTCCAACATCGTTCTTCACCTTCAATAATAAGCTGCCTACTCTGGATCTCTTGCCTCTCCATATAAACTTTAGAATCAGTTTGTCCATATCTGTAATTTTCTGATATTGTGATTGAATTGAATCTATAGAGCAAATTGGGATGAACAGACATCTTGACACTATTGAGTTTTTCTATCCATGAACACAGAATATCTTTCCATTTCAGTTCAGTTCAGTTCAGTTCAGTTACTCAGTCACGTCCAACTCTTTGTGACCCCATGAATCGCAGCACACCAGGCCTCCCTGTCCATCACCAACTCCCAGAGTTCACTCAGACTCACATCCATCAAGTCGGTGATGCCATCCAGCCATCTCATCCTCTATTTTCCCCTTCTTCTCCTTCCCCCAATCCCTCCCAGCATCAGAGTCTTTTCCAATGAGTCAACTCTTCGCATGAGGTGGCCAAAGTTCTGGAGTTTCAGCTTTAGCATCATTCCTTCCAAAGAAATCCCAGGGCTGATCTCCTTCAGAATGGACTGGTTGGATCTCCTTGCAGTCCAAGGGACTCTCAAGAGTCTTCTCCAACACCACAGTTCAAAATCTTTCCATTTACTTAGTTCTTATTTGATTTTGGTTATCAGAGTTTTGTGGTTTTCATCATATTGATATTGTACATATTTTTTTAGATTTATACCTAAGTATTTAACTTTGAGGAGGGACAAAGAAAAAGCTAGAAGGACTATTGTAAGTGGTGTTCCATTTTTAACTTCCAATTACACTTGCTTATTGTTAATAAGACATTTTCCTCAGGAAAAAATATTGAAAAATTTATTATCAATGGACCTGCCTGAAAGAAAAGTTAAAAGACGTTTTTTAGTGAGAAGAAAAGTAATATAGATCAGAAATTCAGATCTGTAGCATCAAAGAAGGAATAACTGAAGATAAAATTTAAAAATATGTATATATATTTCCTATTTGTGATTGATCTAGAAGATAATAGTTTATTCAAAATAATACCAACAATGTATTTAATAATGTATGCTTATATAATATATGATGTAAATTTTACATATATATGCTTGTGTATGTTTATATATAATGACATAAATGAAAGCAGTAATATAAAGTATAGGAGGGAGGAGGAATCATTTTATTATTATAAGGTACTAAAACTATCTATAAAGTGGTACAATGTTATTTGAAAGTGGACTTGGATTAGTTGTAAATGCATATTGCAAACTCTAGGATAACACCACTAAAAATGTTTTTGAGTATGATTGATATGCTAAATAAAAAAGAAGAAAAATGGAATCATATAAAATGTTCAATAAAACACAATGGCAGAAAAACAGAAGAGAAAACAGGAACAAAGAACAGGGTAACAAAAACAGAAAACAAATGCTTTTTCCCTGGCCTCTTCAAATTGCACTCCCTTCCTTTTGGTATGTATGCCTTGTAATTTTTCTTGATAAGTAGACATAATGTGCGGTTCCCGGTGGCACTAGTGGTAAAGAACCCATCTGCTGGTGCAGGAGACATAAGAGACACGGGTTCAACCCCTGAGTTGAGAAGATACCCTGTAGGAGGGCATGGCAGCCCACTCCAGTATTCTTGCCTGGAGAATCCCGTGGGCAGAGGGCAGGCTACAGCCATAGAGTTGGGAAGAGTCGGATACAACTGAAGGGACATAGCACACAGAGCACAACATAATATACTCTGTAAAAAGAACTGTTGCAGATAGACCTTTGGTAATGCAGTGGTGAAGTGTGGGGAGGAGGCTTTCTAGAGACCTGTGATTTAGGTCTCAGTCCTTTAGTAAGCCTACGCCTTTCAACTGTGAACCTCACAAGAGTTTATTCCCTTTAGGTGAGAGAGGATTGTTATAGTGGGCTACAGTTAGTTATTTCCCTTCCTGTGGTCAGTTCGTCTCTGAAAATACCTTAATAGATTAGGCTCTGATTAACTAATTTTTCCTGAGGGCAGGCCTTGTTAAGAAGACTAGAGTGCTCTGGAGTATCTAAGGTTGTTTCCATTTCCTTAGAAATACTGTTCCCCAATATTTGCTGTGGGAATCTGGTCAAGCTCCTAGAGGTAAATCTCAAAATAATGTGTCCCCTCCAACCTTTTAGCTGAACCCTCCTGGAGATTTTAACTCTCATACTTGTCCTCTGTTGAGTGTCCAGCAATTTGTCAATTGCACTTCAAAAGCCACGACCACGAGGAGCCCGTGCAGCACAGCTAGAGAGTAGCCCCCACTTGCACAACTGGAGAAAAGCCGGCGCTGCAGTGAATACCCAGCACAGCCAAACAAACAAACAAAAAATTAATCAAAGAAGAGTTTTCAAATTTTTAGTCTGTTCAGCTTTTTGTTTGTTAGGATGGAGTGGTGATGTCCAAAGCTCCTTAAATATGGAACCCGAAACAGGAAGTCCTATACTTCTTATTTTACTAAAATGGGAACCTACAAAATTGACAATTTTGTAACTTGAATTTTTTCACTTACATCATAAACTTGTTCTTTACTGCTAAATGTTCTTTGATAGAATTTTAATTAGTGACAATACCTTTTATCACATTAGATATTTTTGTCTGGTCTGTTATTGCTTAGACTGCTCCTAATTTTCTGCATTATAAACAGATCTTCTGTGAGAATTCATAGAGATAAATATTTTGAACATCTATGATTATGTCCTCAAAGTAAAGAAAATAGCTCTTCCTAACCTAATTCCACAGATGAATTAGCAGAAAACATCCTAGATACTGCTACGGTGGAACAGCATATACCTCTTAAGATACATTAAATAAAATCAGTTCTCTTGTTCTTTTATCAATTCACAAAATGATCGAACCAGTTCTATACAACCTTTCACTGTTTTGGGGTCTGTATGAAAGAGCGTGACAGAGAAAGAGAGAATGAGACTGCTTGTGGAAGTGCCTTAAATTGTTAGAAAAATAAAGGCTGTTTTTCATGCCATTTCAAGCAAGACTGGTACTGGGAGAATCTGGAAATCCCAGGTGCTTTTGTACTTTTATTCTGTAAATTTCAAAAGACAGAAAAAAAAAAAAAACCAAACCAACACTCCTTCTTAAGTGTAGCATGGGGACAGCTCCTTTCCAGAGGACATCACTTTTTTTTACTCTGCTTCTCTGATAGGAATGGTGACTTCACTTTTGAGATGCAATGACACCAAAATCTTCATCTATATTGCCTTTGACTCTTCTTCCTTGTCATCCTGTCAATTTCCTTTTGCCAGAGGAACTTGGAACACACCTGTACTTGAACTATTATTTACTTTTTTTTTGTCTAGTAGCAATGAACTGAAGGCTACCATGGCGAACCATGGGGCATCTCAGTAACATTGTATTAAGAAAAAACTTACTGTCGGATTTAGGGTTGTATTGTAATTTGAGGAAGGGTTCATGGAAGCACGGCTTTGCTATTGTTTGCTTGCTGTCAAAAAGCGGGTGTAATTTTATGGTTTGCGTAATTAATGACTCTTACTGAGAAGCTGGGTAACCAGCTCTCCCAGCAACTGAGGGGTTTCTGGGGCACAGCATTTCCAGCACTCAACCTCACCCAAATCCCAAGCAAACTGGGAGGAGTTGGTTACCCTACCTGGAAGGTAAAATGAAAGGAGGCTGAGGCTAGACTTGGTAAAGAAGCAAAGTCACTCACAGGAGCCAGGATCCAGGATATTTGGTTCCTTTTGTGGTTTGGATAATGTTCATGTTTTTGCCTGGATTCAGACATGAACGCAAAGTAGCCTGATCTCTGACTGGATCCATCATGGTGGCAGCGTGGTCTAGTGGTGGTGATTTTCTGTGAGATTGTTGGTGTTCAACAGGACAGGAGGCCACTGCCTAGCAACACCAAGGCCTTCAGAAGGTATCAGAACAATTTCTAGCTGTCAGGAGCTGTTTTCCTTTTCTCCAGTACCCTTCTTCAGGGATTTGAGGGGTGCTTTTGTGGTTGCCCAAAGACAGACAACAGTTGTGAGTGTCCGTTGTGAGAGCCTTGGTTTCAGTCATATTGGTTCTGTGCCCTAAGGAAATGCTTTGGACTTTGGACAATATAAATATTGTCCATCTCTCTTCGCACAACTCTTCTTCAATAAAGTTTTTTTAATGATTGGGACCAAATACTGAATTACTGTTACATTTTTAAACAATCGAATACTTTTCTCCTTCTTATATTCAAAATTCACATTAGCATATTTTAGTGTTCTTAATAATACTACCATAAAGAAACCCATATCATTTAATTGAAGACACTTTTTTCACAGGACACATTAGGATTTTGATGAACACTAATATTTCACTATTAAACTAACGTTTCATAGAAAAATTAGTTTGTTTAGTGATTGTCTCCTAGTTATGCCTATCGTTTTTAAAAATTAGAAATATACATAAAGGGTAAATAATTGTTCTGAGTTAAATTGTTCTGATTTTAAATGAATAAATTTTCTTATTTACAGTCATTGAAAGGAGATAGTTTCATGTTTTTCAGATTTACTGTTTTAATATAAAGTGGTATTTGGATTTTTTGGGGGGAAAATATTTACCTAGTAGATGAAAATATGTATTTGATTTAGTTTAATAGCTAAGATTATAATACTAGTTAAATTATGAGGCATCATTTTAATTATTAACATTGGTTCAATTATTTTGACTATCTTAAGCTCAGTTTGGTTGTCCCATATATTAATTAAATCAACTGTTCCGCAATTAGTTTTCATAACAATGGAGGAACTTAATGTGGCCTTAGCTGTATTATAATCCATATTAATGAACTTTCCTTTAGGTTCTGCGGACTACCTGGAGATCATTATTCCACCAGACCTAAGAAAGGAACATTCTGGGCAAATCAGTGAGGGAAAGGAAGTTGAAGAATTATCAGAAGCTTCAGGAAGCGCCATATCACAGGCAGTGGTGCTTCCTGCTGAGATTCCATGTGAGGTCAGTAAAAACACCTCGTTATTGTTGTAATGGATACTGCATTTCACTAGAATGTGGCTAACACGAGAAGCTCCAGTATAGAGGTGTTTTTGTTTACTCTGTTCTTGGCTGTGTCCTCAGAATGGCAGAACAATGTCTGGCAGTTAGTAGGCATTTGATATGTATTTGTTGAGTAATAGAATATTGAAACATACATGAAAGCACCATGTGATTAGATGTTGCTTGATATGTTGCAAAGAGATTTACAATTGCTATATATATATGTATGTGTGTGTGTGCCTGTGTGTATCAAACTGTTCAAAGCAAAGTTGGATTCATATTAACCAGATCAAGGATTTTATTTTCATGAAAGGAAATATGTTCTTGAATAGAATTTGAAAATACTTTAGGACCACCTATCTTCAATTATAAAACATGTGTCAAAGGCCTACATTATGAAGTGGAAATATCATAAGAGGTAGAAGAACTGGTTTGAGAATAAAAATATAATGTTAGAGCAAGTAGATTTCTCAGGAGGTGTTATATGGATACATGTTGCTGACATTTCTTCTTCCTAAGTCGTCACTGGACTGAACCACTAAAATAAGCCATGCTAGAGCGTGACCAAAATTTGCGCTATGTAATCTCCAGAAACTAAAAAGATGCTGGCCCTCAACATCTGCAGTGTACTTGAGCAGAAAGAGCCAGAGATACAGGAGAAGCTTGCGAGTTGCATGAGAGGTCCTTCAGGTAGAAGCTAGTATTTAGGTGGCAGGAGCTGCACTTGTCTGCTTGCTGTACCGTGCTTAGTCACTCAGTCATGTCCAATTCTTTGTAACTCCATGGACTATAGCCCACCAGGCTCCTTTGCCCATGGGGATTCTCCAGGCAAGAATACTGGAGTGGGTTGCCATGCCCTTCTGCAGGGGATCTTCCCAACCCAGGGATCAAACCCAGGTCTTCTGCATTGCAGGAGGCAGATTCTTTACCATCTGAGCCACCAGAGAAGCCCAAGAATACTGGAGTGGGTAGCCTATCCCTTCTTCAAGGGACCTTCCCAACCCAGGAATCAAACCAGGGTCTCCTGCACTGCAGACAGATTCTTTTCCAGCTGAGCTACCAGGGAAGCTCACTTGTCTGCTTACTGGAAGGCATATTTGGGGAGAGAATCCTCTGATCCTGATGGTTCCAGCAGCCCTGGCAGAAGCAGAATGTTCTGTACAATTTTGAAAAGCTTATTTCCCTCATCTCCAGACCCCATGCACAAGCAGGAGAATTGCCAATTTAAATTACTATGTTATCAGTGCCAGAGGAACAAAAACTTCTTTGGCACTCCCTTAGAGACCCCAGGAACTGGAACTGTACAGGTTGGAGGGAACCGAGACAGAGGAATCAGGCAAAGAAATATTACAGCCTACTTGAGGAAGGAAGACCAGGCCAAACAATCAGAACCAGAGGCTCCTATTGAGTGAGAAATAATGGAAGAGACAGAAATTAGTAGAAGAGACTATAAAAGGGAAATGAGGACTATTCTCAAGTAGGTAAAGTCAAAGTAAAAAAAAAAAAAAAAAAACTCTCTGGAACTAAAAATTGCTCACCAAGAATTATGCAATGAGTCTAACTAGCTGCTTTTAAAAATATCTGCAACAGTAAAATTTGAACAATATAAAGCCTTTCCATGATTAAATTGCAGAGACATCAAAATCCAAAAATTAAATCCCACTGTCCTCCAGGCAGAAATCACACACTCAGGTGGCTGGGGAAAACCAGAGTTCTTTCCATAGCAGAATTGTGGACTTTTATTTATTGACATGGATATAATTCTATCAGAATCTTTGAAGAGTCTGAATTAAATTATTTCAATTCCAAATCTTTCTTGGGAGCCCCACTTTTTAAACAATCCTAAAAGTTGAAAGCTCATATAAGACTATTTTAGCACCAGCCAGCTTCCCAAGTGGCAATTCAGGAAATATAAGAGACACGGGTTCAACCCCTGGGTCAGAAAGATCCCCTGGAGGAGTGTATGACAAGCCAGTCCAGTATTTTTGCCTGGAGAATCCTGTGGATAGAGAAGCCTGGAGTGCTACAGTCCATAGGGTTGCAAAAAGTTGGACATAACTGAAACGACTTAGCATGAACACACTAAAAATTTGAAACAGACTTATCCATGGACCAAAAATAGTCATCCAAGTCAAAATCTTGTATTCTTAGAACCTAGATCTTAGTATAGTCTAAATTCATGTCCCAGTTTTCATGCACCACAAGAAAGATAAGTGAAAATCACGTTTCAGATTTACCAGGAACCTGCATCTCTTATGTCTTCTGCACTGGGAGGTGGGTGCTTTTACCACCAGCAGCACCTGGGAAGCCCAGGATAGCATTCAGTCTATACCAGTTGTCTGAAAGCTCCACCTTTGTGCTTACTCGTTTCTGAGAAGTCTTCAAGTTACTGGGTAAATGGAATCCACTTAAATGTATAGCTTTCTCTCTCCAGAAATGATATTTGAGACTTCTCTGCCATTGTACAAAATCTAGAAATTTACGAGACTGTCATTGCCAGTCACCAGGTCATATTTGCGATGTGCCTCTTCTGCTCCCAGTATCTTCAAATTCTATGAATTTCCCCTTTACACTTTAAAGTTTCTGGCATGCCCTTGTTGAGTTGACTGATTCAGTCTATTGGTGTCATCTTCATTCTGTCTCATGAACAGGGAATTAGTTTAATTCTCTCCTGCTGTCTCCTGCTGCAGAATGGCTTGAGTCTGTAGATCCGCCGCTAGCCAAGTGCTCTCCCTGAGCCCTCCTCTGCTCTGGAGAAGTGGCGTTTATTGGCGTAACTGAGGCTGCAGGTGAGCCTGCTGCGGCTTTTACCCCAGGAGCCTGGCCCTTTTGATTCCTTCTGCCTAGTCATCTTTCCCAGCATTGTTCCTTCCCTGGACCTTGAAATTTGTGCCACTTTAAAAACAGCAGAAAAACATTTTTTTTCTTTTGACAGGTGTTTTTTTTTTTTTTTTTTTTTGTGCAATAGTGAAGATGTGCCTCCAGTGTTCTATTTATGTAAGTTATTCTCTGTCTTTTTAAGAAACACCTAAATGGGTCTTAACAGTTTAAATCTGCTTAATGTGGCCTCTTCTTTTCCCTTTTCTAGGATTAGCAATCTTTGTTCTGTTTTAGTGTTTGTTAAGCTTTTTGTTGTTTTTTATGGGCCAAGATACTTTGCTTTTCTAGCATATTCCTCTTGATTTTGTCTTGTATGGGGTAATATATCATGAGAGATATGAAATCAGTGAGTTCTAAGTCTTCCAAACAAGTCCATTGTTCAAAGTAATCTTACCCAGTTTTGTTCCTGATGAATTATCCACTTGGGAGGCATTCTCCCATTGAAATAATATCTAAACCAGAACTGAACCTGGTCTGTTATTTGCTAGCTTCTTTTCCCTTTGCTGTGTATTTACCCCAAAGTCCTAATTTCATTAATTTCTCAGGAAAATTCCCTCAGAACAATGGTTCTCATCTGGGAGTGATTTGGCTGTCTCTCCCAAGGAGATATCTGGCAAAGTCTGCAGACAAGTTTGTCATAACTGGGGTTGCTCCTGGCAACTGCTGAGTAGAAGCCAGGGATGCTACTAAAAACCCCATAGTGCACAGGGTGTTCCCCACAGCAGTGACTTCTCTGGTCCCAAAATGTCAGTAGTGTCAAGGTTAAATCCTGCGCCAGAGGACAGAAAATACATTCATGCCTCTCAGTAATAGGTCACCTTCAAATCCCCCTAGGAATGGCATTCAAGGAGGCAGTGCTCTTCTTCAGAGCCTTGTCTGCAGTCTGGGCAGTTCTGTGATCACTTGTTAGAGCTGTGCTATGCTGTGCTAAGTTGCTTCAGTTGTGTCCGACTCTTTGCCACCCCATGGACTGTAACCCGCCAGGCCCCTCTGTCCATGGAATTCTCCAGGCAAGAATATTGGAGTGGGTTGCCACAAGAACACTGGAGTGGGAAGGGGATCTTCCCAGCCCACGGATTAAACCCACTTCTCTTACATCTCCTGCATTGGCAGGAGGGTTCTTTACCACTCATGCTACCTGGGAAGCCCTACTTGTTAGAGAAACATCATCTCTAAGCAGTAATCCAGTCACTGGATAATTTTTTAATGGATTTGACCTGAAGCTTTAAGAGGGATCCTTTGAGTGTTTTCCTCAATGGCCCGTTCAGAAATACTGTGGTTTGCTCTAAATGCCTCCTGCCTCTCCTGGAGCCCCAATCATGGGTCAGTAATGGCCTCTCTATTGCTTCTTCCATCTTAAAGAGCAGCTAAGAGGAGCTTATTTTTATCTTATCTTATCTGTGTAGGCAGGACTTCAATATGGCATTCCCTTCCTTTTGGTAGAATCTGCTACAATCTCAGCTTTCCTCCACCCCTAACCTCTTACTTCCTTTCATATAGTTACATATATTTCTTTATGTTTATGTTATTCTTCCATAGCTATTGTTCAGATGAGACTGGTTACTTGTTGATTTTTGAGCAAATTTAGTTCTTAAACTTATAGTATCATGACAAAAAAACCTTTTAATGGGCTTTATCAGCAATTATAGCTATATTAATTTCATTGACTTGTTTTTCTGAGTCCTAGAACATGGCACATCCGCTGGTAAAGACCTTCATTTTATTTGACCTTCACTGATGTATATGTCTGTGTCTGTAACCATAATATGAGTCTCCAAACTCAAATCTGTTCAGATCACAGATTATATAACCAGTGAATCTAGAGAAACTCAGAGAATATATGAAGGAGTGTGACTCTTAGCAGGGCCCATGGGGAAGCTACAAAAACCTCTGAGATTAGCAGCTTCCTGTTCACTCCTTGGCACTGAACACAGTTTAAAACAATTCACAGAAACTTAACAGCACTGCACACTTATTTCTGACATCAAGTCACACATTAGATCTTGATAACCAACCTTAACTTAAAGTCAGGTCCTATGATTTAATTGAAACATAATAGTAAAAGCAGCAAAAGATTATTGTGTGTGTCACTGCCTAAAATGTCTATGTTGTGAACATTACCCCTTCAGTGCTAAGGTTTTACAATGACAAAAATGTGTTTTTTTCCCTTTAACCAAGTGTTTCTCAAATTAGGCAGCATATAGGGATGATTAGGGGAGGTTTTACAAAGTAAAAACGCCTGAATCCTACTGTTAGAGATTCAGATGTAAATAGTCTGAGTTTTGGCCTGGATATTGGGAGTTTTAAAAGCTTCCCAGGTGATTCTCCAAGGTGAGAATTAGCAGCCAAATTTGGAACCATTGCCATGACCTAATCCTTGCTCTGTCGTCACAGGTCAGGTCAGGGTCAGCTTTAGGGACTTGCACAGTGCTGGCTTAATAAGGCCCATGCCTGTGCAACTGTGCTTGCAGAGCTAGTTCCTATTATGAATATATGAAAAGAACCATTAATCTGGTTGCACAAGTCAAAGTAAGCTGATATGATCCATGAGGATCAAAATCCTTTGTTACCTGTGCTTAATGATTCATTAAAGTCTAGAAGGGCACCCACCCTGACAATCTAGAAACTCCACTACCAATATGTTGTACTGCAGACAAAGTTCCAGCCCTTTTGGTGAGGTCTCACGGTTTGTTTACAATGCAGCAAATCTAGAGAGTTTGGTAGTGATTATTATTATAACTCTTTCTCAATTTGAATGCTGAGCCAGATAAGAGGTAAACAAAGAAGTTAGATTGAGAGCAAAATAGCATCTTCTGATAAAACTGAATTTATGACCATTTGAGTGTCCTAATATTTCCTCCATTGAATTAAATATGTCCATGTAATTGTAGCTTTAATTAAGATGCCCATAATAATTAAGGCTTCCCCAATGACTCAGACAATTAAGAATCTGCCTGCAATGCAGAAGCCTCAGGTTCAGTCCCTGGGTCTGAAAGATCCCCTGGAGAAGGGAATGGCAACCTGCTCTAGTATTCTTGCCTGGAGAATTCCATGGACAGAGGAGCCTGGTGAGCTACAGTCCCTGGGGCTGCAAAAAGTTAGACACGACTGAGGCAACTAACACTTCCACTCTTTTCACTTTCATAATAATTAAGAACAGGGCTGGACGGGTGCAGGCCTTCCCTCCTCAGCAGCCCTCTTTGAGCATGGAGATGCAAGAAGCAGATGAAGCTGTGAGTCCTGAGGGGAATAAGGAATAATGCTTGCTCAATGTAAAAAAAAAAAAAAAAAGTCATATTTTTATAGGCTTATTCCATCTCAATGTAAAAATACATATAGATTGCCTCTTTTCAATTTTTTTTAAAGATTCTTTTTGATTTGGACCATTTTTAAAGTCTTTATTAAATTTGTTACAGTATTGCTTGTATTTTTATTTTTTGGCTGCGAGTCACGTGGGATCCTAAGTCCCCAACTCACACCCCCTGCATTGGAAGGTGAAGTCTTAACCTGGAACCACCAGGGAGTTCCTCAGAGCACCTCTTATGTACTTAATTCTTATAAGATGACAAAATGATATAAAAGATAAAAATACCTTCAGGGTGTTTAAAATCTGTCTGGGAAGCCTCAACACAGACATTAAAAACTTATTAAAAGGGCATGACTGAGAAAGGTTCAAATGAGGAGTACACGTGTGAAATGTTTTATGATCCCTTTGGAAGTTGTACGTGAAACCTGAGTTGGACCTTGGTGAAGAGGATAAGTATGAGATGGAGGGAGAGTAGGAACTCAAGAGCAGGCCAACATTATGTGCAAATAGGAGTGGCTTCCTAATTAGCAGGGCCCAGTGTAAAATGAAAAGGTAGAGACCCCAGTTCTAATTATTAAGCATTTCAAGGTGTGATAGCAGAATATTAAAACAAGTGCAGGTTCTGTGCACCTTCAGAGATTACATGCCCTTGGAGCTTGTCCCGGTTACAAATGAGATGTCAGTCCCTCCTTGGGGGTGGTCAGTGTGCTTATCTTTTGTTTAGGCCTCTTCTCTGGAGATGGTTGAAAGGTGGGAGAGAATCTGGTGCATAAGAAGCAGCCCATGGAAGCACCCGGCTTCCCAGGTGGCGCCAGTGGTAAAGAACCCGCCTGCCAACGCAGGAGACTTAAGACATATGGGTTCGATCCCTGGGTCGGAAGATCCCATGGAGGAGGAAATGGCAGCCCACTGCAGTATTCTTGCTGGAGAACCCCATGGACAGAGGAGCCTGGCAGGCTACAGTCCATAGGATCGCAAAGAGTCGGATATGACAACAGCAACTTAGCGCATCACGGCATGTGAGCACCAATGAATGAGGATGAGTTGCTGGCTGAATATACACCAGGAGAGGATGCTCGGGTTTACTAAATTTGGAAGGCGAGAGGTCAGAGTTTTACATGAAGGGATGAACAAATAGAAGAAAACACCAAAGAACTTTGAAGCTGGATTTGAGCTAGAGTGAAAATGGGAAGTCATTAAAGCTGCAAAATAAGGAGACAGACATGAGCAAGTGAGGGACTAAGGAACTGCCTTGGAAGTGTGGTCTCTGAAGAGGAAGTGGCAGGCGTGAGGACCGGAAGGAGCTCCAGTTACTGACCTCAGACTCAGATGAAGTAGTGCATGAGGAGGCATAGGCAGAGAAACAGAAGCATTTCCCTGAGGCCGGATGTGTGAAGCCAGAGCAGTAGGTGGACTCATGGGATCTTTTCTCAAAGTGCAATTTAACTGATATAGAGAAATTTAGTTCAGAATATCCTGTAGACAAATACTTGGGAGCACTAGACTCTGCTGGAAAAATGCCAGAGGTGGATGTGTGTCAGCTGAAATGATTTTTTTTAACATCAACATATTTGTAAAAAACCCCGTAGTACAGAGCCTTAAAAATGTAAATTTTATTGGTGGGTGATTTATGCTTAGGGAAATAATATTTAAATAAGAGAACTTTGAAATTAATGACTTTTGGGTAAACACAGTTTTATAAGAGCATATAAATTGGATTCCTGTTTATTTTGTGAAAGACTGAAATTCAGTTTGACTTTGAAGAAAGCCTTTGAAAGGTGATATCTGAGATAATCATAAAATATATTTAATTTTAGTTATTTTGAAGGTTAAAACAGCATCATGTAAACAGTAGTATAGAGTTTAATTTAAATAATTCTGATTGATTTTCAGAATGTAAATCTTTGTATTCATTACTCTAGTCTTAAAATAGAAATATAATAGCCTTCCATATTGGTTTTTGAGGTATGTGTGTGTGTGTGTGTTTTGGTTAGGATTAAAGGAAATGGCTTTATATAAAAAGTGATTAGCCCTCAGTCAGTCCTGTCTAACTCTTTGTGATTTCATGGACTGTAGCCCACTAGGCTCCTCTGTCCCTGGAATTTGCCAGGCAAGAATACTGGAGTGGGGTGTCGTTTTCTCCTCCAGGGAATCTTCCTGATCCAGGGATTGAACCCATATCTCTTACATCTCCTGAATTGGCAGGTGGATTCTTTACCACTGTTCCACCTGGAAAACCCAGTATAAAACAGATGCTCAAAAGATGTTTATCCCTTCCTTTTCTCTGTATTAAATCCAATCTTCTTATCCTTAGTTTTCTCTCAGGGTTTTTTTTTCAAATAGGGTTTTCAATAACCCCTTATATCTTTGTAGTTGTTGTTCAGTCGCTAAGTCACATCCAACTCTTTGCAACCCCCTGGACTGCATCACACCAGGCTTCTCTGTCCTTCACTGTCTCATGAAGTTTGTTCAAACTCATATCCATTGAGTCTGTGATGCCATCCAACAATCTCATCCTCTGTCATCCCCTTCTCTTCCTGTCCTAAATCTTTCCCTCATCAGGGTCTTTTCCAATGAGTCAGCTCTTCCCATCAGGTGGCCAAAGTATTGGCACTTCAACTTCAGCATCAATCCTTCCAATGAATATTCAGGGTTGGTTTCCTTTAGGATTGACTGGTTTGATCTCCTTGCTATCCAAGGGAGTCTCAAGAGTCTTATCCAGCACCACAGTTCATAAACATCAATTCTTCAGCACTCAGCTTTCTTTATGGTCCAACTCTCACATCCATTCATGACTATTGGAAAAATCATAGCTTTGACAATATATGGACCTTTGTCAGCAAAGTGATGGCTCTGCTTTTTAATACGCTGGCTAGGTTTGTCATAGCTTTTCTCCCAAGTAGCAAGCGTCTTTTAATTTCATGGCTGCGGTCACTCTCTGCAGTGATTTTGGAGCCCGAGAAAATAAAATCTGTCAGTTTCCATTTCTTCCCCATCTATCTGCCATGAAGTGATGGGACTGGATGCTATGATCTTAGTTTTCTGAATGTTGAATTTTAAGCCAGATATTTCACTCTCTTCTTTTATTTTCAGCTTTCTGCCATTAGGGTGGTAGCATCTGCATATCTGAGATTGTTGATATTTCTCATGGAAATCTTCATTCCAGCTTCTGTTTCATCCAGTCCAGCATTGCATATGATGTATTCTGCTAAGAAGTTATCTCAGCAGGGTAACGATATACAGCCTTGACATACTCCTTTCCCAATTTTGAACCAGTCATTCCATGTCTGGTTCTAACTGTTTCTTCTTGACCTGCATACAGGTTTCTCTGGAAGCGGGCAAGGTAGTCTGATATTCCCATCACTTTAAGAATTCCCCATAGTTTGTTGTGATCCACACAGTCAATGTTTTTAATACAGACAATGAAGCAGAAATATACATATTTTTTCTAGAATTCTATTGCTTTTTCTATTATCCAACAGATGTTGGCAATTTGAATCTTATATACATAGATTTGGGCTTCCCTAGCTTTTCCACCTTAATAAAATCTTGAAACTTTTAGATTTATAACCTCTAGTCAACCGAACAGCCTTCACTGGTATTCATCATAAAGAGTAACAAAAGAATCTCTTATTGGTAAGATTAACAATACACTTGACACTTGAACAATAGGGGTTTCGAATTGCATGGGTCCACTTATACATGAATTTTTCTCAGTAGTAAATACCCCAGTACAACATGATCTGCAGTTGGTTGAATCAGGATACTGCTGTTGCAGAGGGTGTACTATCAATCTTATATGGATTGTCCACAGTGCAGAGGGCCAGTAGATGCTCCTAAAAGTTATGTTGTTCAAGGGTCAACTGTATTAGACATCTAAACCAATTAATCATATTTAAAGTATAAGAGATCTTAAAGCTAAACATGTTCGATCCTCTTATTTATAGATAAATACACCAAGTCCTAGAAAGGTGAAGGAAAGGGATTTGGGGAAAAAAAAGAATTTTTTTAGCAATTGAATTACATTCCCTGCAGGTCTGTGAAGTGATGCTCATCACCTTCACAAAGAACCTCTCACACAGGGATGAGGTGAAAGGAAAAGGGAGCAGCTATGAACTCAGTCGATTCATTTGCAAAATATGGTGCTGGGGGAAAATAAATATTCAATAGACATAAGTTGATAAACTTAAAATCTTGTGAGACTCACCTTTACATATTTCATTTATGAATATGGCTGAAACTGTGGACACGATGGTGGTGGTGGCTTTAAGTTGTCTCCTACATTTGCAACCCCATGGACAGTAGCCCATCATGCTCCTCTGTCTATGGGATTTCCCAGGCAAGAATACTGAGGTGGATTGCCATTTCCTCCTTCAAGGGATCTGTCCCACCAAGAGATGGAACCCAGGTATCCTGCTTGGCAGACGAGTTCTTTACACTAATTACCATGTTGGACCTTTATCACTAATAAGTGTATTTGGTTGGTTAATGAAAACTTTTCAAATGTCTAATTGAGTTATATTTTTCATTGTATAGAATCCTGGTGAAATATTTATTATTTTGAGAGATGAAGTAACCAGTGATGCTGTGGAGGTTGAATTTACATCAAATAGTAAATGCATTAGAACACAGCCAGCCCTCTGGAATAAAAGTGTCTGGAGTATGAAAGCTTTAGGTAAGAAATTTTTTTATGCTTTAATAAATATAAAACATCATTCTGAGTTTCTTTCAATAAATTTCTGGTAAATGGTTTCACTTCTCTACAGAAACTAATACTGTTCTGCAGGTGTTTCCTGTGTTTAGCTTTCACACATCCAAGGCTGTTATTATTAATCTGAGTTTGCCAAAGCACGAATGTGTAAATTATGAGATATTAGCCTATGTACCATGTGGTGAAATGACAGGCAGTAATATCATGTACTTTCAACTGTGTCAGCAAAGAGCACTTTAAATGTTAGCTATTAAATTAGGGAACTAAAATCATTCGCTTTATTGTAACAGAATGAGCAAACATTTGGATTTTCATTTGTAATTTTCTTCTTTTTTTGTTTTTTGTTTCTGCCATGCCCCTGAGTATGTTTTTGCTTGTTTGTAAAGCATAGTCCTTTTTCCCTATTTTATCATCTTGGTACCATATCTATATACAATCTTCCCTCTTTTCCTTTTAAAAATTATGAACCTAACCATTTATTATCCAAGTTTGCTTCAACATGATAAATCGTATCAGATTTAAAATTGCAGGTGAAATATACAGACTTGTCTTGATAATTGTACTAAAATCAAAATCTAATATATTAATTTCTGAATGTTTTGATATAAATGTAGGACTTGCTGGTTTTTTAATTTATGGTGTCCTTTTACAATCAGAGAATAAAACTTTATAAATGTTAATTTAAGTATTTTAAAGTACAAAGATATTCAATCTTATTATGAATTCAGAAATGTAGTAAAAAATTAAAGAGTATGTCAAACGCATCCAGAGCTTTTTTGTTTTCTTTTTAGAATATAATTCTAGTGAAATCCATTTACAGAGCATTTACAAATCTTTTCTGTTGTGTTGTGTAAGGTATGTGTCCCTTCTGTGGATATCCTCACACAGCTTAGATCAGAGTTGGATTATAGAAAGGAAAGACTCTATGCGAAGCATTTATAAACATCTTAGACACTGCTTCCTGTCATGGACAAGGACATGCAGAAGTGAAATGAGAAAGAATTCTGTTTCTTTTGCTTTTCTTCCAAAGCCTCTTACTTCCTTATGTCACATTTTTTAAATGATTTAAGGAACAGTAATTTAGAATTAGTTTAGAAGTTAAACTAAATCTAGTTAGACTAAAATCACTACAGAAATATCAGTATTGCAAATTAAGAAGTACTGAGGTAATACTTCCCAAATACCAAATCAAAATGTCAAATAAAATTATTCACATTAAGATTTTATGTTCAGTTTACCTAGTAGCTAAGAGCAGTGAAAAGAATAAAATGTCAAATTTCAGATGTTTTTCAGAAAAATAGAAAACTGTTATTCCATAATTTCCAAGATATATGAGACTATAATATTATCTATGTGATTGAACAACTAATTTATAGTAAAAATAAATAAACTATTATTTACCAGGTATGCTAATTAAACCTCTCCAACTCTTTTTTTTCAACGAGTGTATTCTGTACATTAATGATAGATTTTCTTACAAAATGTTGCCTGTTATGTAACAATATATAGGATAGTTCCATGAATAAGTATGGGACTATGGATGGGACATGGTTCAGCAGAAATGGCCTCAGAGTCTTACTTTCTCTGCCTCGTGGTACTGTTTCTTAAAAAATTTGAACCCTAGCAAGAACTACATTTTACGTTATGATGCAATATGTATGCATGAATACATAATGAAAACAAAGGTTTTAAAAGCAATACTTAGACTAATGGTTTCAGCCATTACACCTAAAGACCTTGAAAGTTGCCACTCCCATTCTTACAACAAGAAAAAACTGAACAAACTGAAAATCAGTGACTTTTCTTGAACTCCGAGAACTGAAGTTGGAGGGCAAACAACCATTACATGTGGAGAGAAAGGTAAATCGAGAGTGACATCTAAGATCTGCTTCCCTGGAACGGAAGTCTCTGGAGCCATAAACTGGTAAGAACACCTAAACGGTAATTCTCGTGAATTGCTGAAGACTAAGTGTGAACTAGCTTGAAAGTAAGAAACCCCTGGAGGCTGCCATCTTATGTGTGCTGTGTGCTCAGTCGTGTCCGACTCTTTGTGACCCCGGGGACCGTAGCCCACCAGGCTTCTCTGTCCATGGGATTTTCAAGGCAAAAATACTGGAGTGGGCTTCCATTCCCATCTCCAGGGGATCTTCCCAACCCAGGGATCAAACCTGAGTCTCCTGCATTGACAGGTGAATGGATTCTTTACCACTGAGTTGTCTTATGAGGCACCTATAATTTTGTGGAATTTATCTCCAGGAATCCCATCAGATTCACACAGTGAAGATCTGAGAAAGTTCTGGAAGATTCTGCTGGGTCAGAGGAAGCATAATCAAGGGGAAATACTCTCCATGTGTTCTCCGTAACGAAGGTCTACTTTTCAGGGGGAAACACTTTACCAGAGTCTCATCCTACCTGAGGAAGGGAGCCCCCTCTAGCCTTTCTCCTCATTTAAGTGGGGGAGAAAGAAAGCTATGGCATGGCAAAAATGCTAGTGGAGGTCACAGCAAAAGACACAGGCCCACTAAAGACTGAGAATCATAAGATTAAAGTGCTCCCCTCCGCCCAACCTGACGATTACCATAGCGGTGTAATGACCGTGAGTTACATCTTGAAAGAATGCAAGATGCAGTGTCTTTCTGAGGAACAGTACTTAGGGAAGCACCAGATCAAGAGAGAAGACAAGGACAAGAGAGGAAGTCGAAAATTTTGGTACTGACAGCTACAGTGAACAGTAGATACAGTCTAACTCCTAGATAGATTACTCTCACTACACCCTTACCTATTTTACTTCTTATACCCCAAACAAATAACCCTGGTGGCTCAGTCAGTAAAAAATCTGCCTGCAGTATGGTAGACCCAGATTCAATCCCTGGGTTGGGAAGATCCCCTAGAGAAGGAAATGTCAACCCACTGCAGTATTCTTGCCTGAGGAATCCCATGGTCAGAGAAGCCTGGTAGGCTACAGTCCATAGGGTCACAAGGAGTTGGACACGACTGAGAGACTTCACTTTCACTTTTCACCCCAAACAACATACTGCTTTTAGACAAGAAATTACAAGACATGCCAGAAAGCAAGGACAAAATAGTCCAGAGTGATAAAATGCACATCAGACCAGACAAGTGTGACACAAATGTTGGAATTATCAGACAGGAAATTTTATACAACTATGATTAATATGTTATGGGTTGTAATGGAAAAGTAGACAACATGCAAGAACATATGGGTACTGTAAGTAGAGAGAAACATATTTTTTCTTTTCATTTTTTTCACTGTTATTCAGAACCTCCTAAATTCATGTCATGACGAACTGCTGCTGCTGCTGCTAAGTCACTTCAGTCGTGTCTGACTCTGTGCGACCCCATAGACAGCAGCCCACCAGGCTCCTCCGTCCCTGGGATTCTCCAGGCAAGAACACTGGAGTGGGTTGCCATTTCCTTCTCCAATGCATGAAAGTGAAAAAATAAAGTGAAGTCGCTCAGTCGTGTCCGACTCCTAGCGACCCAATGGACTGTAGCCCACCAGGCCACTCCATCCATGATGAACTAGTGGGTCACAAACCATAGTTGGAGAAACTGTTTTGCAGCTGCACCAGCCAATATGGTAGCCATCAGCCACATCTGGTTATTTAAACTTTATTATAATTAAATAAAGTTTAGAATTCAGTTGCACTAAGCATATTTCAGGTGCTTCATTGGAACATATCCATCATCTCAGGAAGTTTGATTGGACAGCACTGACTATACACTAGAGTTCCCTTTTCTCTACACCAGCTGCAGAGTAAGAGGGGGTACCCAGTGTGCTCTTGCAGGCTAGCTATCTGTGCAGAATCTGCAGTGAAGTTAAGGAAATACTTAACTGGTGGCCAAAAGAGCTGTTTTTATTCTGTATTGAGCCATTTACTGGGCAACTTTAGATAAGTCTCTTGATCTTTCTGCGCTTAGTTTTCTTACGGATAAAATAACTTCTGTACTTGTATTTTAAGTACTCATGTACAGAATGTTTGGAGATAAGGGAGATAATATATGAGACACCACTGAGACATCCAGCTGAGGAACAACGTATCAGTCTCTCCCTCTAGCAAATCTCATAAACTTGAGTGGCTTTAAAACTTCCTTCTCTTCCTTTTGGGAGAGAATTGAAGCATCTTTCTCTACAAATACTGTACTCCTCATATTGCCCACTCCCTCCTCCTGTGTTCACATCCCTTGATATAAAATTTGTCCCCGTTCACTCTTGGGCAACCATGCTCAGGAGCACTCCCGGTTCTGAATATCTCACGTATAATTCCTGTACCTACTGATGACTTCCAGGGCAGGAAACGATCTCATTGGTACCTCATACCATCTAATACTAGTCTAAACATATTTAAAGTTTAAAATTTTTTTTGTTCTGCTTCTTTGAATACCAAATTAAAATGGAGGCTCTAACCTTGAAGTGGAAACATACCAGGGATGCTTCTCTACTCTCAGGGTTCTTTTGAAGAATACTGATGTTTCAAATTCAGGAGATGGCCTCTCTCTGTTGGTCTCTTTCCACCTAGAAAAAGTGCTCATGTGACTTCACTTTCTAAAACGCACACCTTCCTAATGATGTCCACAGATTCATCTTTGACAGGTACTGTTTTGTGTTATAGGAATTCGAAGCTTCTATAGTCCTCTTTTGCCAAAACTTATAAAAATACATGTGAAGGCTTTAATGAAAAATAAAATAATTTTAACTCAGAAAGAAGAAAGTATTCCTCTGGTACCTGCATCTCAGGCAGAAAATTATTTTACACAGCAGGGGGACAATCAATTAAAAGTTGAAAGGAATGTAAAATGTATCCACAAAGAGACAGAATTTCTTGATTAATTAAGAAGCTGTGTTCTGGATAATGTAAATGATAATTTCATATTTCATTTAAAAAACAAGGAAATACTTTAGGATGTGCTAAGTATGCTGAACATACTTAGAAAAGTAACAACTGTTAAGAAATTATTCTAAATATCATAATTCAGGTTTTAAACATGTATTAAATTGGTAGTAATTTTTAGGTGTGACTAAGATTTTGAAGCCACCAATATTTATTTAATAATAATTTCCAGTCAACAGTGTTATGTTTATTTCTGTTCCTATAGAAGCTTTATGTGGGTTGATTCAAAGTTTACTATGTTGTAAAGTGCTAAATTTGGTTAATAAAGGAACACAACTTCTCAGACAAAGGAAAACAGAAAGCAAAAAGCAATTAAGTTAATGGATTTGTGAAATATATATATTTTATGGAAATAGTGAATATAGTTCTGATATTCAGAAATACCTTTGGATTATATTTCCCATAAATTAGTTCGTTCCTCCCCTGGAAAGATATGTGTGTGTGTGTGTGTGTGTGTGTGTGTGTGTGAGTTAGTAGTGTCTGACTTCTTGTGACTCCTTGGACAGTAGCCCACCAGGCTCCTCCATCCATGGAATTCTCCAGGCCAGAATACTGGAGTGGGTAGCCTTTCCCTTCTCCAGGGGATCTTCCTGACCCAGGGATCAAACTTGGGTCTCCCGCATTGCAGGCAGAATCTTTACCATCTGAGCCACTAGGGAAGCCCCATCTGGAAGGGTAGACCACTTAAATAGTGGAGACAGAGATGGTTGTCAGAGATTCTTGAATGGCCTAGAACTTGATATTTAAAATTTAAATACAGTTCGTTTTTAACCATTGCTCCTCTGTAAGTATATTTTATTATGTATCTATGTCTGATGGAGGTAGGGAGTTCCATCTTTTCCTTCCATGATACATCCTTTTTCATCTGCATAACTGACCCTCATATGCTTCCTTAGTTTGGTGATCTTGACCTGCATTTGTGTGTAATTCTGGTGTTAAATGTCACTTGCCTACTTTGTCTAGATAGTAAACAACAGAACTCACTTTCCCTCTCTTCTGTTGAGTCTTTAAATTAATTGGTTTTTATTTTTACTGAATAGTTATACAATGTAGACATCATAGTGACCACAGAGTACTGGTCAGGAAAAAGCCAATTCAATTAATATGTTACTAAGGAGGGTCTTTGTACCAGAGGAAGCCATAAAAGTTCTTTCTGATTTATCAGTGGAAACAGTAATTAGGTCTTGATTTAATAAATTCAATAAAATTTATTGAAAATTCAATATTGATTGACATTCAATAGATATGAAAGTCTATACAGCAAAAGCAGCACTTCAAATGGCATCACTTTGGAGGATTTCTCTAAAATCAACATCATGATCAATTGATCTAATGGTAAAATTTTGAGTCAACTAATGACTCAAGACATCAGGAATATATCAGTTTATTCTCATGTTAAATTCTAAAGAAATTAGAGTATTTTAAATATCCTATACTAAGCAATATTCTTACCATGTATCCTTCATGATTTATCATCTGACTTTTCAGAAGGTTAACATCCCATTGTAAAACTCCTGATTTGTTTACTGATAAACAAAACCAATATTTGCTTTCAAAATCGTCTTTGTGAAATCTACTGAAATTGATTTCATTTCACTCCAATAACTCTAGAACCACTTAACTATATACACACACAACTGTATCTGATAAGGTATACTTTACTGCTTCCAGTTTTTGAGATTTCTGTTAGATTCTCTTTTGGATGAATACTTATTTTTGTAAGGGAGAACTTTTCTACATTTTTTTTTAATAATGTAGTTTAAATGTCTGGTCAAGCAATATGAGAAGAGGAACTTCAGCTTCTTGATCTAGTTAAATCTAAGATTGCTATTTTGGCTTCAAATTTCCCTAAGCAATATTGTGAGAGGTCCTGTAGCCTCTTCAGGAGATAAAGTCAAACTCATGCTTAAATATCTGCTGGATCATTGAAAAAGCAAGACAATTCCAGAAAAACATCTATTTCTGCTTTATTGACTATGCCAGCCAAAGCCTTTGACTGTGTGGATCACAATAAATTGTGGAAAGTACTAAAAGAGATGGGAATACCTGACCACCTGACCTGCCTCTTGAGAAATTTGTATGCAGGTCAGGAAGCAACAGTTAGAACTGGACATAGAACAACAGACTGGTTCCAAATAGGAAAAGGAGTACGTCAAGGCTGTATATTGTCACCCTGCTTATTTAACTTATATGCAGAGTACATCATGAGAAACGCTGGGCTGGAAGAAACACAAGCTGGAATCAAGATTGCCGGGAGAAATATCAATCACCTCAGGTATGCAGATGACACCACCCTTATGGCAGAAAGTGGGGAGGAACTAAAAAGGCTCTTGATGAAAGTGAAAGAGGAGAGTGAAAAAGTTGGCTTAAAGCTCAACATTCAGAAAACAAAGATCATGGCATCTGGTCCCATCACTTCACGGCAAATAGATAGGGAAACAGTGGAAACAGTGTCAGACTTTATCTTTTTTGGGCTCCAAAATCACTTCAGATGGTGATTACAGCCATGAAATTAAAAGACACTTACTCCTTGGAGGGAAAGTTAAGACCAACCTAGATAGCGTATTCAAAAGCAGAGACATTACTTTGCCAACAAAGGTGCATCTAGTCAAGGCTATGGTTTTTCCAGTGGTCATGTATGGATGTGAGAGTTGGACTGTGAAGAAAGCTGAGTGCCAAAGAATTGATGCTTTTGAACG
The DNA here is from genome assembly GCF_027580195.1 of Bos mutus. Classification (NCBI taxonomy): domain Eukaryota; kingdom Metazoa; phylum Chordata; class Mammalia; order Artiodactyla; family Bovidae; genus Bos; species Bos mutus. The sequence goes on along the minus strand of NC_091622.1, from coordinate 22,906,268 downwards.
GTGGTGTTGGAGAAGACTCTTGAGAGTCCCTTGGACTGCAAGGAGATCCAACCAGTCCATTCTAAAGGAGATCAGTCCTGGGTGTTCATTGGAAGGACTGATGCTGAAGCTGAAACTCCAGTACTTTGACCACCTCATCCAAAGAGTTGATTAATTGGAAAAGACCCTGATGCTCAGAGGGATTGGGGGGCAGGAGGAGAAGAGGATGAGGTGGATGGATGGCATCACCGACTTGATGGACATGAGTTTGAGTGAACTCCGGGGGTTGGTGATGGACAGGGAGGCCTGGCGTGCTGCGATTCATGGGGTCGCAAAGAGTCAGACACGACTGAGCAACTGAACTGAACTGAACTGAATGCTTAAACCTTTAGAACTTTAAAATATAACGTTTCATCAGTGGTTTCATCAGATGGCTTGTACTTAATGGCTTATTCCAAACCACAGAAATTTGGGTGACAATTTTTCAGGAGAATCTAGGAAATATCTCTGTGACAAAGAGTGAGAGTTTTTGAAGCGTGCTCTGTGAATGAGTTTAAAGAGCTGAATTTTGTTTACTTTTGTTACAATAAAACACAACTTTCCATTGAAGTGATTATTTGGTGTTATCCTTTCATGGAGGGCACAGCAGTCTTAGGTAACTGTATATTTGTTGATGTGTTACAGCAGAATTTACAATGCAGTGTATCTGTCAGTCACTTTGAACAGCTTGTTTACAAAAAGGCTGAATGGTTGGTATAATGGTTGGTATACCATTGGTTGGTATAAATGGCACTCAAGTAACAGGGTACTAAAACTTCCTTTCCTGAGGGTTTTTCATTGTAATCAGTTGAATAAAAGTTTTTATAATTTCAATCAACTCTTCTCTTTCTTTTACCAGACAATTTTTTAAAACTTTCCAAAAATTATTGGGAACTTTCTTTCTCAGATTAGTAACAAATCCCTAACTTTAATGAATAACGCTACTGTTCTAAATTCTGAAATATTACATAGTAATGATTATAGATTACCAAAAAAAATGGAGGTTAGAGGGTAAGGAGAAAAGATTTATTGCTTTGCTTTTATTATAATTTTAATGTATGTCTTTATCTGTTAAGTTTTTTTAAACAATTACATGCAAAAGTATGCATTTTGTTTTGTGATTTCTAACTGCTGAAGATAAAAAAGAAAACAATTACATGTTAAAAGTTAGTAAAATTGTTATGAATTCTTAAAACCTCACTTCATATAGTCTAAGAGATGTAATAATATGGTACATGCATTTATATACTCAGCTCCTCTTATTTGTGTTTTATCAGATTTTCCTGCTGGCTCTGTCAATGTTGATGTCTACTGTGATGGAATCATTAAAGCCACAGCAGAGATTAAATACTATACAACCCCGAAGGCTATGAAATGCCTGTTGGGAGCTGCAGGTCCCCGAGATGATGTGTACCAGGTAAGTTGATCTTTCCATGAAGTCTGTAATAAGCCTAAGAGCTAACGTAGAATAAATGAATGCATACTTTAGTGTAAAGTCTGAATTCTGGTTGAATAAAATGAATTAGTGATCAATAGGAAAGGAAGAAATTGACCTCTGTGATGCAAAAATGTAGATAAATTAGTTAGTATACGTCAAGTCATTTCAGATGATGTCACAACAGGTTATCCATTACAAAGTATTAAGGCTACTCTGATGGGCTCATTTTAAAGCTGTTACAGACCAAATAAAGACAAAAGGATTAAAGAGAACTCTTAAACAATGAATTTTCTCTTTAGCCAAATGTAGGTAATACAAAATAAAGTTTTGAAGTTGAGGATTCAGACAAGTCAAGAATACCACCAAAACAGAAGTGTGTGGTGTTAACCTGGAAATTATTATTTTCATGAGGACATTTCCAAGCTTGGTGTATTTTTTTCCTTAGTTTCATTTATCACTCTCTTCTAACAGTGAAAGTTATTTCTTTAAATTAATAACATTTGTTTGAAATTCCAGAAAAGCTAAACTTTTCTTGGAAACTCTACAAAGAGGAGTTTTCAGGGTTTTTTCACTGGTGTGACGTAGCGGTATTTGGCAGTGAGGACTTGCTGTGGAGTTTACAGTCCTGTCCAGGGCCCTCAGTCTGGACATTTTCCAGTGAATGGTAGATACTGTGAGTGCCCTGCCCTGATGGACTGAGAAGGTAAAATGCGCATTTTGTTTGTTTGTTTGTTTTTTTCATTGATGGTTTATTTTTTTCTTCGATTACATAAAATGGGCTTGAGATCATAGTACTGTATTGGGATCATAGCACATTTTCTTTTTTTTTTTTTTTAATTTTATTTTATTTTTAAACTTTACATAATTGTATTAGTTTTGATTCATTGTAAGCCATTCGTTTAATTTCTGCATTTTTGTTGTTGTTGTTGTTACATGATCCACTTTTAGTAGAAAGCTTGTTTAATGTGGAACTTCTTTATATGCTTATTACATCAAATCTTCACTGAAAAAACTGTCATTTCATTTAACAGCTATTTGATAATTAGAATTACAACCTTGCTTAATTACCTTGGTTTTTCTGGGGGAAGGAGGAGGTAGACCAGAGGAAAGGTGAAGAAAGAGGTAGTTGAACTGCGCATGTCATCTTTAGATTTACCACAAAACACTGCCTTAGGTTTGTAACAAAACCATCAACGATAATGATGTTGACAGGTTGTCAGGAAGCCTTACTGTTTAAACTAGTTTGGAATTGGTGGCTTTGTTATTTGTTTTGTGTGACACGTTTTTTTTCTATTAGAATTCTCCTTTATGAATGATATATTTTAGAACAATGGAAAAGATAAAAATATCCTAGAGAATAGAGAGTAAAATACCATTTGTCAAACTGAGGAGCCTGAGGACATTTGATGAAATGTCTATATTGTAATTGCAAAGCAAAAATAAAAGTAACAGCTTGAAATACAGATTTTGTTCATTTTCCTGTGATGTCTACCTTATTCTACTTTAAAAACTTTATTCATTACAAAAGGACTAATGAAGCGTTATATTGCATTATAAGGTATTCAGTCAGCATAGAAGTAAAGTAGTCCCCCAAACACATTTTTCTGTTGATTTTGCCTTTGGGGAGCAAAAAAAAAAATATTTTATGTATAGTGAAAATGAAATGTAATTTATGACCCAAACAGTTTTTCAGAATGTTTCAAATATCCAAGTCATGATTTCGTCTGTAGCTTTGAATGAACACAAACTTTTTTTGAGTAGTTTTTTGATAACTAGAAAAATTATCTGTTTCATTGTTACCCTCAGTGTCAGAAATGAGAGGTGAGGAAGGGTTCTGTCCACTGAGCCCTGGTGCCTAGTGAAAGGGGGATTGCAGGCAGTCACAGCTTGATTCAGGTTTTCACTCCTGGGAGACACTTTAAACCTGAGGTCTGAGTCCTGAGAGGTAGAATTATTCTAAGTTGGTGACAGTAGACTGCAGCTTGGCAAGAAACATTAAGAGATTTGGATTAATATGTACAACTTAAGATATTTTAGAGTTTGCGCTGCTGTCATAAGAAGACCTATACATGTTGTGGATTTAAAGTAAACAAATTCTGAGACTCAGATTTCAGACCAGACCAAGCGACACCATCACAATCCTGATGGAAGGGAAAGCTGCGTGTCATTCAGTTTCCTATACATCTTGGACCAATGGGTTTCATCTCATCCATTGGCATCCAGACCATGTGAGGTGTCCCTACCATGAATTTGCTGAGATGGTAAAAATCAGACTCCACTCTTGATTAAAAGGAAGGAACTGCAGGGTCACAAAGGAACCTTGGTGTGTTTTAGGGTTACTTGGCCTCAGAGGACGTGTCCCAACCCACACTGTGCTTCTCCTTATGGGCTTTTGTTGGCTCCTTTTGACATTTTGCTTTGCTCTTATGTAGGTTATATTCTGAAAGTTGCAAAAAGTTGTGCTTTTTCTCTCCAGCATACAACACTACTATTTCCTTCATGTGCTTCTCAACTACTTAAACTGGGAAATTTGTGTATGTCGCGGACAGTCCACTGACCATCTCTACTCAAAGAACAACATACATTGGAATTTTATTCACCATACTTATTGTATATCTGTGAGGACATATACCAGTAGATTTAAGGGTTGTTCGTGTTTTTTAATATTCTACTCACTTAGCTGATCAGATCAGATGAGTCGCTTAGTCGTGTCCGACTCTTTGCAACCCCATGAATCGCAGCACACCAGGCCTCCCTGTCCATCACCAACTCCCAGAGTTCACTCAGACTCACGTCCATCGAGTCAGTGATGCCATCCAGCCATCTCATCCTCTGTCATCCCCTTCTCCTCTTGCCCCCAATCCCTCCCAGCATCAGAGTCTTTTCCAATGAGTCAACTCTTCACATGAGGTGGCCAAAGTACTGGAGTTTCAGCTTTAGCATCATTCCTTCCAAAGAAATCCCAGGCCTGATCTTTAGAATGGACTGGCTGGATCTCCTTGCAGTCCAAGGGACTCTCAAGAGTCTTCTCCAACACCACAGTTCAAAAGCATCAATTCTTCAGTGCTCAGCCTTCTTCACAGTCCAACGCTCACATCCATACATGACCACAGGAAAAACCATAGCCTTGACTAGACGAACCTTTGTTGACAAAGTAATGTCTCTGCTTTTGAATATGGTATCTAGGTTGGTCATAACTTTCCTTCCAAGGAGTAAGTGTCTTTTAATTTCATGGCTGCAATCACCATCTGCAGTGATTTTAGAGCCCCAGAAAATAAAGTCTGACACTGTTTCCACTGTTTCCCCATCTATTTCCCCTGAAGTGATGGGACCGGATGCCATGATCTTCGTTTTCTAAATGTTGAGCTCTAAGCCAACTTTTTCACTCTCCACTTTCACTTTCATCAAGAGGCTTTTTAGTTCCTCCTCACCTTCTGCCATAAGGGTGGTGTTATCTGCATATCTGAGGTTATTGATATTTCTCCCAGCAGTCTTGATTCCAGCTTGTGTTTCTTCCAGTCCAGCGTTTCTCATGATGTACTCTGCATATAAGTTAAATAAACAGGGTGACAGTATACAGCCTTGACATACTCCTTTTCCTATTTGGAACCAGTCTGTTGTTCCATGTCCAGTTCTAACTGTTGCTTCCTGACCTGCATACAAATTTCTCAAGAGGCAGGTCAGGTGGTCTGGTATTCCCATCTCTTGAAGAATTTTCCACAGTTTATTGTGATCCACACAGTCAAAGGCTTTGGCATAGTCAATAAAGCAGAAATAGATGTTTTTCTGGAACTCTCCTGCTTTTTCGATGATCCTGTGGATGTTGGCAATTTGATCTCTGGTTCCTCTGCCTTTTCTAAAACCAGCTTGAACATCTGGAAGTTCACAGTTCACATATTGCTGAAGCCTGGCTTGGAGAATTTTGAGCATTACTTTACTAGAGTGTGAGATGAGTGCAATTGTGCGGTAGTTGGAACATTCTTTGGCATTTCCTTTCTTTGGGATTGGAATGAAAACGGAGCTTTTCCAGTCCTGTGGCCCCTGCTGAGTTTTCCAAATTTGCTGGCATATTGAGTGCAGCACTTTCACAGCATCATCTTTCAGGATTTGAAATAGCTCAAGTGGAATTCCATCACCTCCACTAGCTTTGTTCGTAGTGATGCTTTCTAAGGCCCACTTGACTTCACATTCCAGGATGTCTGGCTCTAGGTCAATGATCACACCATCGTGATTATCTGGGTCATGAAGATCTTTTTTGTACAGTTCCTCTGTGTATTCCTGCCACCTCTTCTTAATATCTTCTGCTTCTGTTAGGTCCATACCATTTTTGTCCTTTATCGAGTCATCTTTGCATGAAATGTTCCTTTAGTATCTCTGATTTTCTTGAAGAGATCCCTAGTCTTTCCCATTCTGTTGTTTTCCTCTATTTCTTTGCACTGATCGCTGAGGAAGGCTTTCTTATCTCTTCTTGCTATTCTTTGGAACTCTGCATTCAGATGTTTATATCTTTCCTTAGCTGAAATGGTAAACTGAAAGAGCTATCCTGAGTTTTCTTGTAAATGTTAATGGCAGATGTGATTTAAGTAATCCTTAAAATCAGTAATTAGATACTTCCTATAATCATTTCAAAGCTTAACAGTCTGGAAATTTGAGTAAAGGAACAGTAATGAGAAATCTATGGATTTTAGTTTTCAGTAATCCTCAAATTTGTGGTAAGAGACTTTCTATTATCATTTAAAAACTGTAGGGCACAAAGCAAAATGATCGTTCTGTGAATTTGAGGAAAGAAATGATAATGAGAAATTTTATTTTCTTAGTTTATTGTGAAGATGTCTATTAGGTTTCGGAAGACTTTAGCTAAACCAGCTTACCTAATTGCTTCCTAAATCATTTTGTATTGTTTTGCGTAAATACTAAACCCCAGCACATAGCCTCATAAAGGGAAATTTCCAGACCATCACCTAGAACAGTGAATTCAGATGAAAAAATCCAAAGCCCTATTTGGGAAGATAATTAGAATTCAAGTTTTAGTGTTAGAAAAACTAGTAACTCCTGTTTAACTGAGATAATTAAAACCTTTGAGGCTTCCATCTTATTTACAAAATTATCTAGGGGCAACAATAAATTTAACTTTATATAGGAACAACTAGATATAATATAAAAACCAAACTAGGTCAGAATGCTGAACTATAATAGCAATTATTGATCAAAGCGTTAGGCTCTTGTTTATCAAGAGAGGTTTTGGAATAGTACCAAATAATTTTTATTAGTTGTAGTTCTTATTGATTAAAAGGTATATTGCGATGAATATGTTTATCATCTTGCATGTTTTACTTTTACCTATTGAAATCTTATTTTCATCTTCGTGTTAGGTGTGCTTCATTGCCACTTTTTATTAAATTGTATGTATTATCCAATCTTTGGTTTACTGCCTACAAATATTTAATACACTGTGAAACCAGATAGGGTTGAAGTGGAGGATATGGACTAAGAGAACTCTCAGGTCATGAGGAATTTCCCAGTTTTTTTTTTTTTTTTTAGTTCCTTTACAGATTGGTTTCTTCATTAGGTTAAAGCTTAAGCATTAGTGGCTATCTCCCTTAAAGAGGTCTTCAGAAGATTCTTCCTACTGAAAGAAACTGGGAACTTCCAGGCCTCTTAACTTTTCTTTTTTTTTTTTTGAAAGTCCTTGCCTCTCTCAAAAGGTTGATAAACACACAGGGCTTCAGGGTCCTACATATTTTCCAACACTGACTCCTCCACAGCATGCCTCCTTGTCTCCTTAATTTCCTCCATTATTCCTGTGTTCCAGCCACCCAGGATGGTGCCTTCTTTAAACACACAGTAAGCCATCTACCCGGAGAAGGCTCTGGCACCCCACTCCAGTACTCTCGCCTGGAAAATCCCATGGACAGAGGAGCCTGGTAGGCTGCAGTCCGTGGGGTCGCTAGGAGTCGGACACGACTGAGCGACTTCCTTTTCACTTTTCACTTTCATGCATTGGAGAAGGAAATGGCAACCCACTCCAGTGTTCTTGCCTGGAGAATCCCAGGGACGGGGGAGCCTGATGGGCTGCCGTCTATGGGGTCGCACAGAGTCGGACACGACCAAAGTGACTTAGCAGCAGCAGCAGCAGCAAGCCATCTACCCTCCACTGCCTCATCATTAAGGGATGGCTTTGTGTTTTTCATCTTTGCATACTCACTTTCTTCACATAGTTATAGTTCCTGATGCATGTGACACAACTGATACTTAGGGTTTAAAAAAATGAGAAAAGAGTGATACCTTTTTTCCTAGTGCTATTTAAAAAAATAAGTAAAAACCTATAGTATAAGTATACAAATAAGAGAGAAATGAAATCTTCCCTTTTAAAAATTATACTGCTATTTATTTATAAAACTGAATAAATGAATCTGGTGTTTATGAAAGTAAGGAACTCTCAGAGGTTCACAATGCTAGGCACATTTGTACTACAAACCTTCCTTCACATCCTACCTCAGTCATGAACTCCATGTACATATACTTCATTGTTGTTCAGTCACTAAGCCGTGTCCGACACTTTGCAACCCCGTGAGCTGCAGTACATCAAGCTTCCCAAATATACTTCATTACTGACTTTTAATGGCTGTAAATTTTTTGATTCCAATCTTGCCTTTCTTATGAACGTTAAGGAGAGGTTCATTACTCAAAAATGCCTAAGGTCTTACCTCTCTCAAAAGGCTGCTTATTATCTTTCCTTTTTCCTACTGGACTGTGGCAGTGTGGTATAAGAGAAATAGTTCTAGATAGGGCAGGAGCAGGAGTTGGATTCTTTTATTAAGTAATCACTTCATGAGAGCTCATTTTCCCTAGTGCTAAAGGAATTCCCTCCTGTGAACAGTGAAGAAATTTAAGTATATGATCTCCAAGGTCATTTCCAGCTCAAATACTCCATAATTGTAAGTCAAGAAAAAAAATGCTTATTTAGATTGAGAGCTATGACCATTCTCTGTTAAAGAGGATTGACTTGCAAATATATGGGCTTTCCATATAGCCTTTATTTCCATTTTATTTGTACTGATTCTTAATTCTACCCCCAGAGAAGGAAGTGATTCAAGTTTCATGTACCTTTGATCGGTTTTATTACTTGTCTTGTATTTCTGAGCAGAGATTTGGACTGTAGCCCACCAGGCTCCACTGTCCATGGGATTCTCCAGGCAAAAATCCTGGAGTGGGTTGCCATCTCCTTCTTCAGGGGTTCTTCCCAACCCAGGGATAGAACCTGTGCCTCCTGTGTCTCCTGCTTTGCAGGCTTTTGAAAGATTCTTTACCCACTGAGCTATCAGGAAGAAAACCATTAGAGATTTTTAATCAGACAAAGAATAGCCAAAATGCAATTTGAAGATGTATTTCTGGATTCATTTTTCATATTGTTTGTTCCCCTAATTGGAATGAACCAATAAGAGTAAAACAATTCCTTTGAAGTTTAGATGCGACATTTCCTGTGTGCTATGTCTCTACTTGCGGAAATGGTCAAGCAACGGTTAATGATGCCTGATTAGGATAGTTCAGACTTGATGATTATACTCACCTCAGTTACAAATCATTGACTCAAACAAGAACACACAGCTAGTGCACTCATCCATTTCTTTAGAGAAAAACAAGTAAATCAGTTGGCTTTAATGGTAGATACAGCAGCTGTTATAAGAAAAAAAGCATTTCTGAGCACAGAAATAGCCAGTGACATAACTATACTGTTGTTTTTCTACAATTCTTGACCTTATATGTCATCTTAGTCCATTTTCATAGTTATTGGTCCCATATGTTTTAGTTTATGTTTAGCTACTATTTAGAATATATTTTGTTAATGACTTCTTAATTTATAGTCTCTGCTCACTTGATGAAAATAAATGCTTCCTCAGTGTTTTATGTCTCCCAAACTAAAGTGTCTCTCTTGCAGCTTACATCCCCTTTCTTCTTGTCAAGCTGGGGCTGGCTCTGACTGCCCTCTGCAGAGGATGTCTGTGTGCTGGTGTGAATGGTGTCTGTAACAACCCCATCCAAGTACAGCCTTCTGCTTTTACTGTCTAGTTCTTTAGAGCATTCAGATCTTCAATCATAACGAGCATTTGTAAACAACCCTAAAAAACAAAGCACAAGTCAAACACCGTTAACAAGGTTCCTTCGTAGCTTTATTCATATAAACAACAAAGTAGGAACAAACCCCAAATATTCCATACCTCTTCAGAAATTAGAAGACTAAAAAACCTTGTGGAAAAAATGTGTTTGTTTACATTTACTAAAAGTCGTTATACATTCTTATGGTTCTCTTTATTAAGTAGTATTGATAATAAGATAAAGAAATAAAGTAGAATATAATTTGGGAAATTTAAATTGTGTTTAGCATTCATGAAATATGCTTCTACATTAAACCATATCAAGACATAGGAAATTAAGTAACATAAATCTTTAATAAGGAAAATTAAACTTCTAAGAACTTATTATTTTTCAGAGATCAGCCATTTAGTTTCATCAACCTTATTAAGTATCAACACACAAACAAATATACATCAGTTATGCACAAGTCCCTCTCAATAAATCTGATGAACATTTTTAAATTTAATGTAACTTGAATTTTCAGCAGCAATTAACACCATGGAACAAACTTACTGTCTTGATTTAATTTTTTCCCTTAACTTCCAGGAAGACATGTGTTCCTGGTTTTCTTCCTACATCCTTTGCCTTTCATTCTCAATATCCTTTGCAATCTCTTCATTGTAGATCTATAAAATAAAATCTTAAACCTATCCAGTTTTGATTCTTAGACACCTATATTTTTGATGGATATTTCCTCTGCAGTTAATCGCATTGGCTTGTGAGTTATACACCAACTGTGGATTTCCTTTAAGCCTATCTCTCACTGTTCTCTAACTCATGAAATTACATCATGGTCAATCTAGTTTAAAAGCCAGAAACACTCAGCCTACAAATTCAATCCATTATTAAACCATAGCAGTTTTACTTACTAAATATTGCTCACTTCTCTACACATCTCTCTAGTTCTGACACTTTAGTGAACCTTTTCTTCTTGCCTACACTGCTAGACTAATCTCCTAACTGGTTCCCAACTGTAGGTTTTGCACACACCCTACTTATCAAGTCCCTGGTCTGTGAGGTTATTTTAAAAAGAATGATGTCAGCATATAATTCTCTTGCTCAAATAATTCAATAGATTCCAGTTGTTAAATGGATTAAAAAAAATCATTAGCATGAAAAATATGGCCTTGATGTCACTGTCCCCTCTCACCTTCCAAGTTAATCTTTTTAATAAAGTAATTTATTTTTAGTTGGAGGATAATTGATTTACAATATTGTGCTGGTTTCTGCCATATATCAACATTAATCAGCCATAGGCATATGTATGTCCCCTCCCCCTTGAACCCCCTACTCCTCTAAGTTGTCACAGAGCACCAGATTTGAGCTCCCTGCGTCATATAGTAAATTTCTACTAGCTGTCTAGTTTTACATATGGTAATATATATGCTGCAGTGTCTCAATTTCTCCCACCCTCTCCTTCCCTCTCTGTGTCCACAAGTCTGTTGTCTATGTCTGCGTCTCCACTGATGCCCTGCAGATAGGTTTATCAGGACCATCTTTCTAAATTCCCTGCTGCTGCTGCTAAGTTGCTTCAGTCGTGTCCGACTCTGTGCGACTCCATAGACGGCAGCCCACCAGGCTCCCCTGTCCCTGGGATTCTCCAGGCAAGAACACTGGAGTGGGTTGCCATTTCCTTCTCCAATGCATGAAAGTGAAAAGTGAAAGTGAAGTCGCTCAGTCATGTCCGACTCTTAGCGACCCCATGGACTGCAGCCCACCAGGCTCCTCCATCCATGGAATTTTCCAGGCAAGAGTACTGGAGTGGGTTGCCATTGCCTTCCCTATATATGTGTTAATATGAGATATTTGTCTTTCTCTTTCTGACTTACTTCACTCTGTATAATAGGCTCTAGGTTCATCCACCTCATTAGAACTGAATCAAACGTGTTTCTTTTTATGTCTGAATAATATTCCATTGTGTATATATGTACCACAACTTTTTTATCCATTCATCTGTCGATGAAATCTAGGTTGCTTCATGTCCTGGCTATTGTAAATAGTGCTGCAATGAACATCAGAGTATATGTGTCTTTTTCAATTATGGTTTACTCAGGGTATATGCCCAGTAGTGAGGTGGCTGGGTCATATATAGTTTTATCCTAGTTTTTAAAGTAATCTCCATATTGTCTTCCACATTGGCTGTATAAATACATTCCCCACCAACAGTGCAGGAGGATTTCACTTTCTCCACACCCTCTCCAGCATGTATTGTTGTAGAATTTTTGATGATATGGCCATTCTGACTGGTGTGAGGTGATACCTCATTGTAGTTTTGATTTACGTTTCTCTAATAGTGATGTTGACCATCTTTTCATGTTTGTTCAGTTCAGTTCAGTTCAGTTGCTCAGTGGTGTCTGACTTTGTGACCCCATGAATCGCAGCATGCCAGGCCTCCCTGTCCATCACCAACTCCCGGAGTTCACTCAGACTCACGTCCATCGAGTCAGTGATGCCATCCAGCCATCTCATCCTCTGTCGTCCCCTTCTCCTCCTGCCCCCAATCCCTCCCAGCATCAGAGTGTTTTCCAATGAGTCAACTCTTCGCATGAGGTGGCCAAAGTATTGGAGTTTCAGCTTTAGCATCATTCCTTGCAAAGAACACCCAGGACTGATCTCCTTTAGAATGGACTGGTTGGATCTCCTTGCAGTCCAAGGGACTCTCAAGAGTCTTCTCCAACACCACAGTTCAAAAGCATCAATTCTTTGGTGCTCAGCTTTCTTCACAGTCCAACTCTCACATCCATACATGACCACTGGAAAAACCATAGCCTTGACTAAATGGACCTTTGTTGGCAAAGTATGTCTCTGCTTTTGAACATGCTATCTAGGTTGGTCATAACTTTTCTCCCAAGGAGTAAGTATCTTTTAATTTCATGGCTGCAGTCACCGTCTGCAGTGATTTTGGAGCCCCAAAAAATAAAGTCTGACACTGTTTCCACTGTTTCCCCATCTATTTCCCATGAAGTGATGGGACCAGATGCCATGTTCTTAGTTTTCTGAATGTTGAGCTTTAAGCCAACTTTTTCACTCTCCACTTTCACTTTCATCAAGAGGCTTTTTAGTTCCTCTTCACTTTCTGCCATAAGGGTGGTGTCATCTGCATATCTGAGGTTATTGATATTTCTCCCAGCAATCTTGATTCCAGCTTGTGCTTCTTCCAGCTCAGCGTTTCTCATGATGTACTCTACATATAAGTTAAATAAGCAGGGTGACAAAATAAGCATGGTCAACAAAAGAGTCCGAAATGCAGTCTTGGATGCAATCTCAAAAACAACAGAATGGTCTCTGTTCGTTTCCAAGGCAAACCATTCAATATCACAGTAATCCAAGTCTATGCCCCAACCAGTGATGCTGAAGAAGCTGAAGTTGAACGGTTCTATGAAGACCTACAAGACCTTTTAGAACTAACACCCAAAAAAGATGTCCTTTTCATTATAGGGGACTGGAATGCAAAAGTAGGAAGTCAAGAAACACCTGGAGTAACAGGCAAATTTGGCCTTGGAATATGGAATGAAGCAGGGCAAAGACTAATAGAGTTTTGCCAAGAAAATGCACTGGTCATAGCAAACACCCTCTTCCAACAACACAAGAGAAGACTCTACACATGGACATCACCAGATGGTCAACACCAAAATCAGATTGATTATATTCTTTGCAGCCAAAGATGGAGAAGCTCTATGCAGTCAACAAAAACAAGACCAGGAGCTGACTATGGCTCAGATCATGAACTCCTTATTGCCAAATTCAGACTTAAATTGAAAAAAGTGGGGAAAATCACTAGACCATTCAGGTATGACCTAAATCAAATCCCTTATGATTATACAGTGGAAGTGAGAAATAGATTTAAGGGCCTAGATCTCATAGATAGAGTGCCTGATGAACTATGGACGGAGGTTCATGATATTGTACAGGAGACAGGGATCAAGACCATCCCCATGGAAAAGAAATGCAAAAAAGCAAAATGGCTGTCTGAGGAAGCCTTACAAATAGCTGTGAAAATAAGAGAAGTGAAAAGCAAAGGAGAAAAGGAAAGATATAAGCATCTGAAGGCAGAGTTCCAAAGAATAGCAAGAAGAGATAAGAAAGCCTTCCTCAGTGATCAATGCAAAGAAATAGAGGAAAACAACAGAGTGAGAAAGACTAGAGAACTCTTCAAGAAAATTAGAGATACCAAGGGAACATTTCATGCAAAGACGACTCGATAAAGGACAGAAATGATATGGACCTAACAGAAGCAGAAGATATTAAGAAGAGGTGGCAGGAATACACAGAATTGTTCGAAAAAGATCTTCACGACCCAGATAATCACGATGGTGTGATCACTGACCTAGAGCCAGACATCCTGGAATGTGAAGTCAAGTGGGCCTTAGAAAGCATCACTATGAACAAAACTAGTGGAGGTGATGGAATTCCACTTGAGCTATTTCAAATCCTGAAAGATGATGCTGTGAAAGTGCTACACTCAGTATGCCAGCAAATTTGGAAAACTCAGCAGGGGCCACAGGACTGGAAAAGCTCCATTTTCATTCCAATCCCAAAGAAAGGCAATGCCAAAGAATGCTCCAACTACCACACAATTGCACTCATCTCACACGCTAGTAAAGTAATGCTCAAAATTCTCCAAGCCAGGCTTCAGCAATGCGTGAACCATGAACTTCCAGATGTTCAAGCTGGTTTTAGAAAAAGCAGAGGAACCAGAGATCAAATTGCCAACATCTGCTGGATCATGGAAAAAGCAAGAGAGTTCCAGAAAAACAATTTCTGCTTTATTAACTATGCCAAAGCCTTTGACTGTGTGGATCACAATAAACTGTGGAAAATTCTGAAAGCGATGGGAATACCAGACCATCTGACCTGCCTCTTGAGAAACCAATATGCAGGTCAGGAAGCAACAGATAGAACTGGACATGGAACAACAGACTTGTTCCAAATAGGAAAAGGATCATGTCAATTTTAAAGATAAGTGTTACTCAATTTAAAAAGAGAAACTAAATTATTTGTTCAGACTTCTTTCCCCAAACTAGCCTTTGCACTTAATTTCTTCAGTCAGTGCAAATGCTAGTTTGGGGAGTGAACTCTCCTCATGAATAGATATGCACTTTTCTCAATCACAGTGATTGTATTTCATGTGTTATATCTGAGGGCTCACATCAAAGTATTTATTTAAACTCTTAAGTAATTCTGTTGGGTAAGTATTATTAAGGTCCACAACTAATGAGTCCTGAAGCAGGCATTTCAACAGAGGTTTCTCAGATCTCAAAATATATTTTCTTCCTGGTATCATTGTTTTCAAGTTATTTAAAGATATTCTACAGCTACATGAATACCTAATCAATATAAATACAAAATATTTGAAGGAGGTGTTAAATTGCATTGTTTTATACTCTTAACATTTATTTTTGCATATGTGGTCATGACATGTTTGAAATGACTCAGAACTGACTCACTTAAAACTTAAAAAAACTAATTTGACAAAGGAAAATATCTCTTTCATCTTAGCCCAATTTACTTGTTTATTCTTTTACATTAAGTGCTTAAAATTGAATACTTATAAAGTGAAAAGCAAAAGGCTTTTTGTAACCAGAAAATGTTTGTTCTGTTCTCTGTCATTCTCTTTACAAGCTGTAGGAGGAAATTTTGTCTAAGATATGTAAACTATGTATCAAATTTTCCTTTAAATGTCTACTGTGGCTGGCTTTCATAGCACACATTATGAACAATGGAATAAACGAAGTGAATCTTATTTTCTTTTACTAGGGAAACTTAAGGAAACATAGAAATTTGTTATAAGAAAAACAAGATGTTTTTAGTTCAACCATTGCTTTTCTTTTTAGATGCCTGAAAGTAAAATGCTGCAAATGATATATTTTGTTTCCTATTTTGAACATTTCACAGCCTTCCTATGATTATTTCACTGAAATCATTTCTCTTGTTAAGATTCTTTACTACTACTATATTTCTCTACCAGATTTAAAAAAATAACTTAGTATTCTGTAGTCAACCTTAGAGGTTTATTCATTCAACATCATTATTTTAAAACCTTTTTCCTTGCCTCTTGTCAGCTATTAAAGGTGGGAAGACTAGATTTTTATATTTTTAACCATCTTTCTAGTTAGATATGGGCTTGCAAGTGGCTAAATGGTAAAAAAAAAAAAAAAAAAAAAAACTGCCTACCAATGCAGGAGATGCAGGTTTGATCCCTGGGACAGGAAGATACCCTGGAGGAAGAAATGGCAATCCACTCCAGTATTCTTGCCTGGGAAATCTCACAGACAGAGGAGCCTGGCGGGCTACAATCCATGGGGTTGCAAAGAGTCGGACAATACTGAGCCACTAACACTTTCATTCTGCTTTGTGTTACATGGCTATAGCTTTCATCCTTTCTCTTCACTTCTAAACAGGACTTTTAGAAAATCCAGAAAGGCTTGAACCACTTTATTATTTGAGGTATGCAGATTATTGAAAAACGAAGAAATAGAGTAACATCATTTTTTTCAACCCAATCATTTAATTTCTGTGACTTCATATTGGCAGTCTATCTAATTTACTTGGAAATCATTTCAAAAGTCTTTAGTAGATATTTTTGTTCCATAATCCTCTCTCCACCCCATGGCTTTTGTTCATTGGCCTACTTTCTCAGCTTTAGTCATCTAGGTCACAAGTCAGTTTAATCCCAGCCATTGCTTCACAAAACACAATTTAAAAGAAATGGTAGCTTTTGCAGTCCGTTATGTCTTTGGTAGTACAAGACCAGTAGCTCCTCCCAAAATGTTCAGATTAGGGAAATAAAGTTGATATATAATTATTTTATATCTACAGGGGAAAAAATAGGTCAAGATGAATATTCACCCTCACTTTGACACAGAAGTAAAATAATCTCATTTCTGACCCTTAAATTGAAGAATCAGATTCATCATTTTATCTCATTTATTAAAATGAGGCATATATTTTAACAGAATTTATTATTGAAACAAATTACAGTGTTATCATTGACTTCATATAAAACTCTTCTAAAATTAGTCAATTTTCAAGTCAATTAGCTCATCCAAAGAGAGTAAGTGAAAATTGCTCAGCCCATGGAATTGTCCAGGCCAGAATACTGGAATGGGTAGCTTTTCCCTTCTTCAGGGGATCTTCCCATCCCAGGAGTCAAACCCAGGTCTCCCACATTGCAGGCAGATTCTTTACCAGCTGAGTCACAAGGGAAGCCCAACCAAAAGCAAAGACTTATTTCTTGCATTCATTTTTCTATTATTCTAATAACTGGCTTTTTTCCAAGTCCCTAATATTTTATATTATTATTTTTAAAAAGTTGTAAGGATTATTAAAGGTTACCCAGGATTTATCCCAGTCAATAATTTTTATTATATTACACTAAGATGTTTCTTTGTAAATAATTAAACTAACAAAACATTTCCTTTTCATTTGAAAACAGAGTGACATTGATGAACTTGATGATATTCTCACATCAACATTCAAACATGAGATACCATACTATGAATTCCAATCACTCCAAACTGAAATCTGCCCTCAAAAAGAATGTGAGTATTTTCCAACTGCATCAATTATTCTTTTTGTCACATTTCACTCTATATAACTGCTTAATAAATATTATAGCAAAGAATATAGAATTGCTGATGAAATGTTTTCAAAAACTCCCATCCCCTGGTGAAAGAGCTGGTTTTTATTCTAAGGAAATATTTGGATAATGAATGAGGAAAATTGTTCATCATAGCATTATTTATAATTACCAAAAATGGAAATAACTCAGTCCTTTAAAGATAGGTAATTGATCAAATAAATTTTGGTACGTATGTTAATGCAACCATCATAAATTTTATTATAAACTGATTTGCTGACTGGAGTGATGCTTTGATTTATACTTAATTGCATAAAAGTAGGATATATAGCAGGAGATAGAGTGTGAGCCTGTTTTAAGAGGTACAAATGTTTAATAGCATATGTTTGAGTGTATATATATAAATGCACACACACATATATATGTGTACATATACATATATAAATCAATAGTCTGAACAGATATGCATCTGCTAACAGTTATGCATGGGTTCTGCTCTTTCAGGGATTACATTTTTTCATTTTGCTAAATCTTTGTTTTCTACAGTGACTGCATATTATTTTTATCAAAGATATATACATATACATATATATAAAGGAAAATATGTATAGGAGCTACTATAATAAAAAACCGTACTTCTAAATGGCATCACAAGCTCAGTAGCATGCATTGTTTATTGCTTATTCCTATGTTCTTTGTTGACACACTGTTTCTAATACAGTTTTATGCTCAGTATGCAAACACAATGATGGAGATGTAATGGTGAGTAAGACAGGCATGGCTACAGGACATGAGAGGTCTCCTATAGGTATACTGTAGGGCTGATGAGCAGAGGTTTTCTTCTATAGAGTTTCTGTGCTATTTGAAATAGTTTTATCATCAGGCTGTCAGGCCTGAGGGAAGCAGGAAGAAAAGAATAGGAGCCTTAAGGCACAACTGATTATGATTCACCCAGATGTGCTAGAACGTGCATTATGTGTGGTAAGGCCACATTGTGGGGACAGGGCAATGGTAGGCTGCTTTTGAATAAGTAATCTTGTGAGAATAATCCACATTTATTTTATTTCCCACATACATTTTAACAATACACAGTTCACTTACAAAAGTTAGACATTAAGTTGGGATAGAAAAGGAACATGACATGATCCCTTACTTAAGATACTCATCGTTTAACTGGAGAAACAAGATATTATGTATGTAATCATACTGCTGCTGCTAAGTCGCTTCAGTCGTGTCCGACTCTGTGTGACCCCAGAGACGGCAGCCCACCAGGCTCCCCTGTCCCTGGGATTCTCCAGGCAAGAACACTGGAGTGGGTTGCCATTTCCTTCTCCAGTGCATGAAAGTGAAAAGTGAAAGTGAAGTCGCTCAGTCATGTCCGACTCCTAGGGACCCCATGGACTGCAGCCCACCAGGCTCCTCCATCCATGGGATTTTCCAGGCAAGAGTACTGGAGTGGGGTGCCATCGCCTAAAAAATGTACCACACTCCATGAAACTGATTACATTGACAATAGAATTTTAGGGAAAAGCTGTATTAGTTTTCAAGATGTGTTTCCTAAAGGAAATAGGATTTTACCTAGATCTTAAGTGATGTGTCTCAATGAGAAAAGAGAAAAGAAACAGGAATTCTAAGGAATAGAAAGTGTATGTAAATGTATGAAGATGAAATGATGACACAATTTTTACAAATTCCCTCAGCATTATATTTAAGTCTGTGGAGTTGGAGAGGATAGGATGTCTTTGGTCTCTCATTTAGAGATAAAGAATTCTAGGTAAGTTTGAAAGTGCTTCTTATTGTCTCATTCATGTTGAAGGATCTGAATTTTAGAGTTGGAAAGGATGGGATAGACTTGGTCCTTTATTTTTTTTAGGAAAATGATTCTTTATAGTTTAAATTGAAGCCCTGATAATGTGGATCTGATTCAATGGGTACGGGGAATAGTTAAGCTTCTGCTTTTTAAACAAACTTCCAGGTAAAACTGATGTTGCTGGTTCTCAGACCTTGAGTATCAAGGGTTTAGAGCAGTGGTTCTGAAACTTGGTGCATATTGTAGTTAGCTACAAAGCCTTCAGAACATCCTATGCCCAAGCCACACCCCCAAATTAATAGAGAATCTTTGAGTGGATTCCAGCTATCAGCACTTTTTCAAGTTTTCCAGGTAATTCCAGTGGGCAGCCAACTTCATCAGTCTCAGTTGTTTCACTGTATCAATATTGCAGACCTGCCAAATAATTCATCCTCATATTGATCTTTGACACCAAGAAAATATTACTCTTTATTAAACTTTCTATTTTATTAATTAGAAAGTTAATAACATATGAAAACTTTGAGCCATTATTAGACTGTAATGATTATTTTGTATTTGGAAAAATATTTTTATGAAACAATTGCACTTTTGAAAAGAAGTTAAATATAGTCTAGGATAGTTCAATATAATCTAGGTAATTCATTCAAAAACCATATCATTGGGTATTGCTAGGTGGCAGAAGCAAACATAACATTAGGCCCTAATCCCTAGTGGAAGTACAAAATAACATAATACAAATTGCATAATAAAATATGCAACATAGACATGAATATGGCTGAATTAATGTTTTGCTTGCCTCATTGACCCTATAATCTTGACTCAGTATCAGCTTCAAAATATCTGATCATTAAGACCTTGAACTTACATTTTCATAATGTTCAGGATGAAAGGATGATAAGATTTGAGAAGTCTTTTATACATGGAATAGAATTAATGATATTTTGTTGAAGAACTTCTATAGAAACACTACTAGAGATATATGTAGCCTAGTTCTACATAGAAAGAAAAATGTTTTCACAAATTAGAAATTACTAATCTTAGTACATCATAAGAAATGCTGGGCTGGAAGAAGCACAAGCTGGAATCAAGATTGCTGGGAGAAATATCAATAACCTCAGATATGCAGATGACACTACCCTTATGGCAGAAAGTGAAGAGGAACTAAAAAGCCTCTTGATGAAAATGAAAGAGGAGAGTGAAAAAGTTGGCTTAAAGCTCAACATTCAGAAAACTAAGATCATGGCATCTGGTCCCATCACTTCATGGGAAATAGATGGGGAAACAGTGGAATCGGTGTCAGACTTTATTTTTCTGGGCTCCAAAATCACTGCAGATGGTGAGTGCAGCCATGAAATTAAAAGACACTTACTCCTTGGAAGGAAAGTTATGACCAACCTGAATAGCATATTGAAAAGCAGAGACATTACTTTGCCAACAAAGGTTTGTCTAGTCAAGGCTATGGTTTTTCCAGTGGTCATGTATGGATGTGAGAGTTGGACTGTGAATAACCCTGTGTATGAGACAGCAAAAGAGACACTGATGTATAGGACAGTCTTATGGACTCTGTTGGAGAGGGAGAGGGTGGGAAGATTTGGGAGAACGGCATTGAAACATGTATAATATCATGTATGAAACGAGTTGCCAGTCCAGGTTCAATGCATGATACTGGATGCTTGGGGCTGGTGCACTGGGACGACCCAGAGGGATGGTATGGGGAGGGAGGAGGGAGGAGGGTTCAGGATGGGGAACAAATGTATACCTGTGGCAGATTCATTTCGATATTTGGCAAAACTAACACAATATTGTAAAGTTTAAAAATAAAATAAAATTAAAAAAAAAGAAAGAAAGCTGAGTGCCGAAGAATTGATGCTTTTGAACGGTGGTGTTGGATAAGACTCTTGAGAGTCCCCTGGACTGCAAGGAGATTCAACCAGTCCATTCTGAAGGAGACCAGCCCTGGGATTTCTTTGGAAGGAATGATGCTAAAGCTGAAACTCCAAAACTTTGGCCACCTCATGAGAAGAGTTGACTCATTGGAAAAGACCCTGATTCTGGGAGGGTGGGGGCAGGAGGACAAGGGGATGACAGAGGATGAGATGGCTGGATGGCATCACCGACTCAATGGACGTGAGTTTGTTTGAACTCCTGGCGTTGGTGATGGACAGGGAGGCCTGGTGTGCTGCGATTCATGGGGTCGCAAAGAGTCACACACGACTGAGCGACTGAACTGAACTGAACTGAATCTTACTCCCTGAAAAGAAAATTAGGAACAGAAAGAAGCAATATCGAAGGTATTTTGCAAAAAATATTTTTAAATGTTTTCCCCAAATATGAATTTCACAATGCCTGAAGTTCTGTGTACCTCTTTCAGTTCAGTTCAGTCACTCAGTCTGTCCGACTCTTTGTGACCCCACTAACCGCAGCACGCCAGGCCTCCCTATCCATCACCAACTGCCGGAGTCCACCCAAACCCATGTCCATTGAGTAGGTGATGCCATCCAACCATCTCATCCTCTGTCGTCCCCTTCTCCTCCTGCCCTCAATCTTTCCCAGCATCAGGATCTTCTCAAATGAGTCGTCTCTTCACATCAGGTGGCCAAAGTATTGGAGTTTCAGCTTCAACATCAGTCCTTCCAATGAACACCCAGGACTGATCTCCTTTAGAATGGACTGGTTGGATCTCCTTGCAGTCCAAGGGACTCTCAAGAGTCTTCTCCAACACCATCGTTCAAAAGCATCAATTCTTTGGCACTCAGCTTTCTTCACAGTCCAACTCTCACATCCATACATGACCACTGGAAAAACCATAGCCTTGACTAGATGCACCTTTGTTGGCAAAGTACTGTCTCTGCTTTTTAATATACTATCTAGGTTGGTCATAACTTTCCTTCCAAGGAATAAGCATCTTTTAATTTCTACCTATTTAGTTTTCATTTTAAATCACCTGAATAGAATATAGGGGCAATGAAGAAATCAATGCAAAAGGAAAGAAATTGGGGAGGTTATTCCTCATTCTGACATGAGAAGTAAAGGTGATAAAAAAAATAATTGTAGTCATGTAAACTCTTCAAAGTAGTTACAAATGCATCACTGCTAAAATAAAAACAGGAAATTAGGAACAAATTTACACATAACACATTATCAAAACTTGTAGTGATTGAGTAAACTGGAGTTTTGGCATATAAATTGCCTGTAATGTTATAGATTCTTCCAGTTCATTTTTTTGATAACACAGCCTCCAAGTATAGGTTTTTTCTTATATCCTCCCAAGAATATCTTTTGCATATTCTCAAGTAAATTTCATGAGCTGATGGTTTTTTTGTTGTTGTTCACTCAGTCATGTCCAACCTCTTTGCAATGCCGTGGACTGCAGGACACGAGGCTTCCCTGGTGTTCACTATTTCCCAGAGTTTGCTCAGACTCATGTCTATTGAGTTGATGACACCATCCAACTATCTCATCCTCTGTCGCCCACTTCTCCTCCTTCCCTCTGTCTTTCCCAGCATCAGGGTATTTTCCAATGAGTGGACAGTTGGCATGAGGTGGTCCAATATTGGCACTTCAGCTTCAGCATCAGTCCTTCCAATGAGTGTTCAGGGTTGATTTATTTCCTTTAGGATTGACTGCTTTGATCTCCTTGCAGTCCAAGGGACTCTCAAGAGTCTTCTCCAGCACCACAGTTCAAAAGCATCAATTGTTAGGCACTCAGCCTTCTTTATAGTCCAGCTCTCACATCCATGCATGACTATTTTTTGTGTATCATTACTAAAAACAAAAATAAACCCTCATGAATTCTTAGCAGTTTAACATACTCTGCGTTATACTAGGTACTCTTCTAGATGCTGAGGGAGGTAGAGGAATGTGAGATAAATAAATAAAACCCATACACTCAGAGTGCACCCAAGAAGAGAAAATAAAATCACAAAAATTAGTATGACTAATATAGTGTGTTTTTCTCTACTAATAAGAGCTAATGCTTGCATGTTATGTACTCTGCGTTAAGAATAATTCTAAGAACCTCTCTTATTTTATATCATTTAATTCCTCTCAAAAAACCCATGGTAGGTACTATTTTCAAACCTGATTTACAGATGAGGCATTGAGAGTTTCTATCATTTGCTCAAATGGTGGCAAGGCTGGAGTGAATCCAGTCAGCCAGCAAAGGTTATTAACCACTCCTCGGCCACTGCCTCCCTATCCGCTGTGATGAGCTGTGGCTCTCTGAGGCTCAGGAGCCCCAGAGAAAGAGGGACAGTTGGAGTTAGCTTCTCGGGTAGGTGACCTTACTGAAGAGGAAAGGTTATGAATTATTTGTGCTGAATTATTTAAATTTATGGCTTTAATTAATAATTTATAAAGGCAAGTTTGAAATTATCTCAGACACTCTTTATGGTATTTTTTGCAATCCCCAAAACATAGTGATTTTTGTTTCATAGCACATTGTTTCTTCAAATCACCACTTTTGCCTCTGAGGGCAAATGCTGTCCTTTAGGAAGGAGCCCTGTCCATTTTGTTCATGAATTTATTCCTAATGCCTAAGAGAGTCTCTAGTACTCGGTAAATATTTACTGTATTAATTTGTTGGTGGCAATGAAGCTAACCATAGATTAAAATCAATAAAAACCTGGTAAGCATTAGGTACTCTTGCCTGGAAAATCCCATGGATGGAGGAGCTTGGTAAGCTACAGTCCATGGGGTCGTGAAGAGTCGGACACCACTGAGCAACTTCACTTTCACTTTTCACTTTCATGCATTGGAGAAAGAAATGGCAACCCACTCCAGTGTTCTTGCCTGGAGAATCCCAGGGACGGGGGAGCCTGGTGGGCTTCCGTCTATGGGGTTGCACAGAGTCAGACACGACTGAAGCGACTTAGCAGCAGCAGCAACCATTAGGTATCAGACTAGTATTATTGTTGTTTATAGGAATATAGGGCAGCTTATCTGGCTTCCCAGGTGGTGGTAGTGGTAAAGAAACCACCTGCCAATGCAGGGAGACGTAAGAGATATGGGTTCAATCCCTGGGTTTGGGAGATCCCCTGGAGGAGGGCATAGCAACCCACTCCAGTATTCTTACCTGGAGAATCCCATGGACAGAAGAGCTTGGCAAGCTGCAGTCCATAGGGTCACACAGAGTTGGACACGACTAAAGCAACTTAGCCTGCAAACAAGGCAGCTATTTAGAATATCACTTTCTTTTCTTTTCCTTTGTTTTCTATCATCTTCTACCTCTTATCTATGGCATCTGCCATTACCAGAATGAAAAATTGGCACGTGAGCCTTCTGAATGTGCTGCACCGAACTATACAGTGGCTCATGCTCATCGTGTCCGACTCTTTGCGACCCCGTGGACTGTAGCCCTCCAGGCTCCTCTGTCGAGGGGATTTACAAGGCAAGAATACTGGAGTGGATTGCCATTCCCATCTCCTGAACTATCTGTGCTCAAATGATTGAGACACATATGTTCATCTTCTCTGAGCTGACACACAAAAAATGTAGGTTTTTCAGGGTCAAACATAATACATTTAAATCTGTAAGTTTATCACAGGGTTAGGGAAAAGCATAGATACTCTCCATTAGGAACTGGTAACAAGAAATCATCTCTGTAACATTCACTATTTTTATTATGAAAAATGAACTCATGGGTTAGCCTTGATTACACACACATACACACACACACACAGCAGAAAGGGTTTTTTTTTCTTTTAATTATAGATTGAATAAGTTAATCCTTAAGGAACCCCCTGTTACTTTTGTAGCTGTTGTACAATTATAATTTTCAAACCTAGAGTTTCTATCCTCTGAAACGCTTGACAGGTCCAGAAATCCCCCAGACCGCTCAACTACTAACCTATCTGGAAACAATATTCATGAAGGGACTCCTTTGCTCTCTGGGTTTTGCCTTTACCAAATGATTACAGAATATCTTTTTAGTGTTACTGCAGGTGTGAATATTCACTGCATTTAGAACTTGTGTTTTTTATGTCTTGTTATAGTTTATTAGAACCACTGCAGCCATTTCCCTCATTGAGTTAGGATTCTCCAGAGAAATGGGATCAAGGGTATGTACCAAGAGAGACACAGTAAAAGGTTTACTTTAGGGAACTGACTCATGTGATTGTGAGGCTAGCAATTCTGAAATCGGCAGGGCAGGCCAACAAGCTGAAACTTCCAGCAGAAGTTGATGTTACAGCCTTGAGTCTGAAGGCAGTCTATAAACTGAATTCCTTCCTCTTTGGTAAACCTCAGTCTTTTCTCCTAGGGCCTTCAACTGATTGGATGAGATTTCCCCACAATATGGAGGGTAATCTGCTTTAAAGTCCCTTATGTAAATATTAATCACACCTAAAAAATACTTTCACAGTAACCTCAAGACTGGTGTTTGACCAACCAACCGCCCACAATAACCAAGACAGTTGACTCATAAAATTAACCATCACACTCACCATCCTTCTACTGTTCAGAGGTCAGCAGCTCTAAAAGACTGTAGTTTACCCACACACATTTAGGGATCCCCCAATAATCTGTTTGAAAAATCTTGGTCAATAGATTTGCAAAGCAGCAGTATCCAGTTGATAGAAAAATTTCTCATAATATCTTATCCTAGTTTAGACAATAAGGATATGCTGGTAGTTTGGTAACAGCTATCATTTGGGTCATATACATAATATTAACTCTTGGTCAAGGAAAAATAGATGTTGCTAAGAGTGTTAAGACATGCTGAATTGTGGAGTTATTACCACTTTCTTGTTTCATGAGAGTGCCTTTTGGTTTAACAACATTTGTTTACTATAGTAAGTGAAATAATTGCCTCCTAATGGTATTCACTGGAGAAGGAAATAGCAACCCACTCTTTTATTCTTCCCTGGGAAATCCCATGGACAGAGGAGCCTGGCAGGCTACAGTTCATGGGGTCACCAAAGAGTTGGACATGACTTAGCAACTAAACAGCAACAGCAATAACAAAGATATTCACATCCTAGTCCCTAGATCTGTGAATGTGTTACCTTAAATGATAAAAGAAACTCTGGGACCCTATTTCAGAATACTTCCTCTTCCACAAAAAAAAAAAAAACTGTTCTGTGGTGATTATTAATGTTTAGTGATACAGGAGCTAAGTTTATAACCAATATGCTCCATTCAAAGACACATTTATCTTATATACTTTGCTGCTGCTGCTAAGTCGCTTCAGTCGTGTCCGACTCTGTGTGACCCCAGAGACAGCAGCCCACCAGGCCCCCCCGTCCCTGGGATTCTCCAGGCAAGAACACTGGAGTGGGTTGCCATTTCCTTCTCCAATGCATGAAAGTGAAAAGTGAAAGTGAAGTCGCTCAGTTGTGTCCGACTCCTAGCAACCCCATGGACTGCAGTCTACCAGGCTCCTCCATCCATGGGATTTTCTAGGCAAGAGTACTGGAGTGGGGTGCCATTGCCCTCTCTTCTTATATACTTTAATGCCATATAATTGTATTGCCAGCAGCTACCCCATCAACACTCCTGCTTGGACTTCTCCATGACAATGAAATGTTACCTTCTTTAATGAATACCCCTTCTCTTCTACCTCATAAGTTTGTAGCCATAAAGCTGAATATTATCTTAAATCCAACTCTTTCCTTAGGAGCCTGAACAGCCTTTTCTTTTGAGTGTCTAATATCTCAGTCCTTGTGTATTTTTACTGCCACCTCTCTAATTCATTCAGGCCATCAGTTATTCCTCCTTCCTTCTGAAAAAGCTTCCTAGCAGGTTTCTCTAAAATATTTTACCTTTCTTTCCAGCCATCCTACATGTAGATGCTTCCCTAATCATTCTCATATTTAATTTATATTCTGCCCATCCACTACATATGACGATATTCCCAAAGCTCTAACCAGCCCTTTTATTGCCCAAATTTCCAAGATTACTTTCCTGCCTTAATTCACTTTTATTATCAAAATTATTTAATATTTTTTCAATAATAAATCAAGTTCTCAATACTATAAGAAGTCCTCAAAAAATACCAAATGCTCCTAACAAAATCTCACACATTTGTCAGATATGTTGATTTACTACTTGGTAGCACACATTCTAGTAAAGTAATGCTCAAAATTCTCCAAGCCAGGCTTCAGCGGTACATGAACCGTGAACTTCCAGATGTTCAAGCTGGTTTTAGAAAAGGCAGAGGAACCAGAGATCAAATTGTCGACATCTGCTGGATCATGGAAAAAGCAAGAGAGTTCCAGAAAAATGTCTATTTCTGCTTTATCGACTATGCCAAAGCCTTTGACTGTGTGGATCACAATAAACTGTGGAAAATTCTGAAAGAGATGGGAATACCAGACCACCTGATCTGCTTCTTGAGAAATTTGTATGCAGGTCAGGAAGCAACAGTTAGAACTGGACATGGAACAACAGACTGGTTCCAAATATGAAAAAGAGTACATCAAGGCTGTATATTGTCACCCTGCTTATTTAACTTATATGCAGAGTGTATCATGAGAAACGCTGGATTGGAAGAAACGTAAGCTGGAATCAGATTGCCAGGAAAAATATCAATAACCTCAGATATGCAGATGACAGCACCCTTATGGCAGAAAGTGAAGAGGAACTAAAAAGCCTCTTGATGAAAGTGGACAAGGAGAGTGAAAAAGTTGGCTTAAAGCTCAACATTCAGAAAACGAAGATCATGGCATCCGGTCCCATCACTTCATGGGAAATAGATGGGGAAACAGTGGAAACAGTGTCAGACTTTATTTTTGGGGGCTCCAAAATCACTGCAGATGGTGATTGCAGCCATGAAATTAAAAGACACTTACTCCTTGGAAGGAAAGTTATGACCAACCTAGATACCATATTCAAAAGCAGAGATATTACTTTGCCAACAAAGGTCCATCTAGTCAAGGCTATAGTTTCTCGAGTAGTCACGTATGGATGTGAGAATTGGACTGTCAAGAAAGCTGAGCGCCGAAGAATTGATGCTTTTGAACTGTGGTGTTGGAGAAGATTCTTGAGAGTCCCTTGGACTGCAAGGAGATCCAACCAGTCCATTCTAAAGGAGATCAGTCCTGGGTGTTCTTTGGAAGGAACGATGCTAAAGCTGAAACTCCAATACTTTGGCCACCTCATGCGAAGAGTTGACTCATTGGAAAAGACTCTGATTCTAGGAGGGATTGGGGGCAGGAGGAGAAGGGGACGACAGAGGATGAGATGGCTGGATGGCATCACTGACTTGATGGACATGAGTTTGAGTGAACTCTGGGAGTTGGTGATGGACAGGGAGGCCTGACGTGCTGCAATTCATGGGGTTGCAAAGAGTCGGACACGACTGAGCGACTGAACTGAACTGAACTGAGCACACATTCTTTGGCTTTCTGTGTGAAACCCATACAAAGGACAGTGGGTAACTTTCTACCTGGAAGCCATGTCCTGGAGGTAGAGTAACTAGACATTTGATCCCTTGATCCCAACCCAGCCCATCTTGTTTCCATACTCTTAGTGTTCCAAGTTTCCTGGATCTTTCTAGACTCTCTTGGCTTATTTCTAGGTTCTTGGTCCCTTTGCTGTTCAGAATCAGAAGCAAACATACTTGTAATTTTCAAAAGGTATTTTTTAAATGAACATAGGAACAAAATACAATTGCACATGCATATACATAAAGTTTCTAGAGAAATAACAAACTGCACCAAAGAAGTTTAATATTCCATTATTACCCTTGTTCACTTAATTTACGGTATCAAGATTCTAGAAATACAGTAATCTCGGTGGTATTATTTTTTGTCTGCAATTCTAAATAGGTTATGTCTACTCTTTCAACAGGATAGGAAGAGTGACGCCTCATATGTTGCATATGTGCTCCTCCAAAGCGATCAGATTCTTAAACCCAGTCATGTGCTGTCTTATAGATCCACAGAAATAGTAACATTTCATCTGACTCCAAACCCTATGATGAAAGGAATAAGAATGGAAATCATTACCTTTATTCAACTTTGCAAATATCATCCTTACCACCTTAGTTGGTATCTGATTAGCATCCAGGGAAAATTACCCTAAAACTATCTGTGGCATGGCCTCCAGCCCAGAAGAGTATCCTAAGTCCTGCAATTCTGACCCCAAACTTATAATTTTATAAATGAGAAATAGAGGTCCAGGGAAGTGACAGAACTTTCATAAGTACCACAGATTTAGTGGCTGAGCTGAAATTAGAAGGCAGATCCCCTGACTTTTTATCTTCTCTGGTGTGTGCTTCATTGTTTTGTCCATCACACATTGAGGGAATAAAGATTTACTATTCCAGATAATGATTTAAGAGAACAGAGGATTACATGCATGCACTTCCAGTTTGCATATGCATCTTACTTAAAAATTTTAAAGCAAACCCTGGGCATATTCCCATTTTATTATTCTGGGAAGCTAGGTTAATCTTTTGAAAGCTTTGGTTTGAGAACTTCAATCTAATTATTGGCCATCTTTTATAGGGATTATCTTGAACTGTTAGAAATGGCTCAGCCTAAATAAATATGTGACTTGATTTCTTTACTAGGTTCCAGGTCATCTCTTTATTTTTATTTCCAAAGCTAATGAAATTGAATTTTTGTTGGAAAATTCCTCTACCAGACATTTAATTCTGTTCCTCTAAAATTACCATTTGAAAGACATTGGTTGAAACAACTGAAAACTGAAAATTTGTCAGGAAAAAAAGTTAAAAGCAATTTGGCCACACCCTCGTGTGAGTTATGGCTTTTTTAACTTATACCTTGAAGGAAAAAAAGTGGAAGCAGTAACAGATTTTATTTTCTTGGTCTCCAAAATCACTATTGACAGTGCCTGTGGCCATGAAATTAAAAGACTCTTGCTCCATGGAAGGAAGGCTATGGCAAACCTAGATTGCTTATTAGAAAGCAAAGTCATCACTTTGCCAAAAAAGGTCCATTTAGTCAAAGCTATGGTTTTTCTGGTAGTCATGTATGGATGTGAAGTGAAAGTTGCTCAGTCGTGTCCAATTCTTTGCGACCCCATGGACTATACAGTCCATGGAATTCTCCAGGCCAGAATACTGGAGTGGGTAGCCATTCCCTTCTCCAGGGGATCTTTCCAACCCAGGTATCAAACCCAGGTCTCTCCCATTGCAGGTGGATTCTTTACCAGCTGAGCCACCAGAGAAGCCCAAGAATACTAGAGTGGGTAGCCTATCATTCTCCAGCGGATCTTCCCAACCCAGGAATTGAACCAGGGTCTCTTGCATTGTACGTGGATTCTTTACCAACTGAGCTCCCAGGGAAGCCCATATGTATGTGAGATGGACTATAAAGAAGACTGAGCACTGAAGAATTGATGCTTTTGAGCTGTGATGCTGGAGAAGACTCTTGAGAGTCCCTTAGACTGCAAGGAGATTAAACCAGTCATGCCTAAAGGAAATCAACCCTGATTATTCATTGGAAGGACTGATGCTGAAGCTCAAGCTCCAATACTCTGGCCTCCTGATGTGAAGAGCCGACTTACTGGAAAAGACACTAATGCTGGGAAAGATTGAAGGCAAAAAGGAGAAAGGAGTGGCAGAGGATGAAATGGTTACACAGTATCACCTGAATGGACATGAATTTGAGTGAACTCTGGAAGATAGTGAAGGACAGAGAAGCCTGGCCTGCTGCTGTCTGTGGGGTCACAGAGTTGGACACGACTTAGCAAATGAACAACAACAAGAGAACAAACAAAGAATCTTGATTAAATGAAAATTGCCACGAAATGAAATAGATGTATATTACAGATTAAGTACACTCTAAAAGTTTTTTTAAAATATCTTATTAAGGAATCTATTATTTTAATCTAATAGGTGAGATAAACAAACTATTTATAAAACAAATGCTGTGAATTTAAGAAATGATAAGCTTAAGGTCTTTAGGTCTCATAGGACTTTGGCTTCTGATTAAGATGTACAACAACATAAGAGTCTACTATTCTTACTGTGATAGGAAGAATAAGCAAGATGATCTTCAAAATCATAGTAGCCTTTTTAAATACAGCAGAAAATGAATGACAAAAGAAATCTGAATGAACTAAGTTCCAGGAAAGAACAAGTCCTTCACGATAGAGAAGCAACTCGTAACTTCCTTCATCCCTTACAGAGCAAAAAGATAATAACTCACTATAGATGAGGAGTAAAGAAAAACCAGCTGAATATTTAGCAAATATATAATGGCTGTACTTAAGCTAGTGTGATGAATGAAAATCCCAAAGAGCCCCAGTTACAGAGTGGGTCTGCATCACCCACTAACTCTTTTGTAGGTTGTCTTACGTGCACAAAGCTAGTATATCAATTCTGGAGGCGGGCAGTAGGTCAAGAAAGACCCTTAAAATACCTAAGGACCACTTGTTCGGTCTCTCAGTTGTGTCTGACTCTTTGAGAGCCCATGGACTGCAGCACTCCAGGCTCCCCAGTCCTTCCCTATTTCCCACAGTTCACTCAAATTCATGTCCATTAAGTCAGAGAAGCTGTCTAACCATCTCATTCTCTGCCACACCCTTCTTTTTTTGCTTGCACTTTTTCCCAGCATCTTTTCTAATGGATCTTTCCAATTGGATCTTTTCCAATGAATTGGCTCTTTGCATCTGGTGGCCAGAGTATCAGAGCTTGAGCTTCAGCATCAGTCCTTCCAATGAGTATTCAGGGTTGATTTCCTTTAGGATTGATTGATTGGTTTGATCTCCTTGCAGACTCCTTGCAGGACTCTCAAGAGTATTCTCTAGCACTGCAGTTCAAAAGCATCAATTCTTTGGTGCTCAGCCTTTTTTATGGTCCAACTCTCACATCTCTACATGACTACTAGAAAAACCATAACTTTGACTAGATGGGCCTTTGTCAGTAAAGTGATGTCCCTGTTTTTTAATATGCTGTCTAGGTTTGTCATAACTTTCCTTCCAAGGTGCAAGTGCCTTTTAATTTCATGGCTGCAGTTGCCATCTGTGCTGATTTTGGAATCCAAGAATATAAAGTCTGTCACTGTTTCCACTTTTTCCCCTTCTATTTGCCATGAAGTGATGGGACTGGATGCTATGACCTTAGTTTTCTGAATGTTGCATGTTAAGCCAGCTTTTTCACTCCCTTCTTTCACCCTCATCAAGAGACTCTTCAGTTCTTCTTTACTTTCTGTCATTACAGTGTTATCATCTGGATATCTGAGGTTGTTGATATTTCTCCTGGCAATCTTGATTTTAACTTGTGATTCATCCACTCTGGCATTTCACATGATATACTCTACATATATGCTAAATAAACGGGGTGACAATATACAGCACTGACATACTTCTTTTCCAATTTGGAACCAGTCAGCTTTTCCATGTCTGACTCTAACTGTTGCTTTTTTACTTGCATACAGGTTTCTCAGGAGACAGGTAAGGTGGTGGTCTGGTATTCCCATCTCTAAGAATTTTCTACAGTTTGTTGTGATTCACACAATCAAAGGCTTTAGCATAGTCAATGAAGCAGAAGTCAGTGTTTTTCTGGAATTCCCTTGTTTTCTCTGTGATCCAGCGAATGTTGGCAGTTTGATCTCTGGTTTCTCTGCCTTTTCTAAGTCCTTCTTGTACATCTGGAAGTTCTCAGTTCTTGGACCACTGCTGCTGCTGCTAAGTCGCTTCAGTCGTGTCCAACTCTGTGCGACCCGACCCCAGAGACGGCAGCCCACCAGGCTCTCCCGTCCCTGGGATTCTCGAGGCAAGAACACTGGAGTGGGTTGCCATTTCCTTCTCCAATGCATGAAAGTGAAAAGTGAAAGGGAAGTCGCTCAGTCGTATCCGACTCTCCGCGACCCCATGGACCTCAGCCCACCAGGCTCCTCCTTCCATGGGGTTTTCTAGGCAAGAGGACTGGAGTGGGGTGCCATTGGGCCACCAGTGGCTTCTAAAGAGCAGGAGTGGGACAGAGTTGCTGAAACAAATTCCATCAAAGCTTTTATTGTATGGAAAGCAGCAGCAAACAGATTCTAAATATGGAGAGTTGTAAAAGTGAAATAATATCCCCTATTTGGGAGAGTAAGGAATCTACCTTAACTGGGTGTATACAGAGGCTGCACAAAATCTGAGTGAGATATTCTGATGTGAAAACTTCTGGAGGCAGAACTTGAGAGGAAAAAGAACCATCCAGTTACCCAAGGGCTGACAGCCAGTCTGTAAAGCAACAGAGATTTCTTGAGTCTCACTGAAGCTTAGATCCCAAGCTGTGCAAGAAAGTTAGGGTTCTGCCCTCAAAGTATTTGAAGCCAGTGATTAACTAAATCTAAGTGAAGTCACCAAAAAAAATGCCCAAGTTCAGCTCATCTACAGATTAGTTTGAGTCTGCTTTCAAGTCCAGTTGTCTGACTGAAGAAAGGGTGTGCCTTTTCTTGGGGTAGATATTATTTACTTTGATCCTTTAGGTATATTGTTCAGCACCAGATATTAAATTACAAGAAATACAAAGAAGGAATTAAAGATGACCTGTGGTCAAGAGAAGATAGTCATTAGAGGCAAACGTAGAAATGCTCCAGATGTTGAAATGATCAAATAGGAACGTTAACATAATTATGATATGTATGTTACAGAATCTATTGTAAAATGGTACAAATGCATGAAGAGATGGAAATTTAATCAGAGCAATGGAAATTATAATTTAAAAAAAGGAAATTCTAGAAACATATAATATCAGAAAATTTTTGGATATTAGATGGGCATAATTGTAGGAAAAAAGAAAAGAATCAGTTTACTTGAAGACAGTCATAATAAATTATTCAAACTGAAAAAGATGAAAAATCCAGAGTCTAAGTAAAGCCTTAAAAGAAGAACAAACTCAGTTCATCTACTCAGTTTTGACTCGAGGTCTATGGGATAATACTACATATCAAGCATATGTGTAATTGAATTCTCAGAGTAAAGAGAGAGAATGAGCAGGAAAATATTTGAAGAACTAAAGGCTGGGGAATGATCCAAAATTGATGAATGGCATTAAACCATAGATTCAATAATACCTGTAACCCCCTAGCAGAATATATACAAAAATTTTATACCTACTCACCCCAGAGTTAAACTGATAAAAATCAAAGATAAAGAGAAAATCTTAAAAGTAGCTGGGGTAGGAGTTGAGGTGGGGATGTGTGTATTGAGGAAAGCACATGCCATACTGGAAAACAATAAGAATTACACCTGACTTCTGGCTCAGAGGTTAAAGCATCTGCCTCCAATGCGGGAGACCCGGGTT
This sequence comes from Bos mutus, assembly GCF_027580195.1. NCBI lineage: Eukaryota > Metazoa > Chordata > Mammalia > Artiodactyla > Bovidae > Bos > Bos mutus. The sequence continues at coordinate 22,872,085 of NC_091622.1, read as the reverse complement.
CAATCCCTGGGTTCGATCCCTGGGTCCGGAAGATCCCCTGGAGAAGGAAATGGCAACCCACTCCAGTATTCTTGCCTGGAGAATCCCATGGTTGGAGGAGCCTGGTGGGCTACAGTCCATGGGGTCCCAAAGAGTCAGACACGACTGAGCGATTTCACTCTCATCAGAACTAGAGAAGAGAATGGAATGCAAGAGTATATACTGTATGATTCCAGTTGTGTAAAATATCAAATGAAATAAGACTCATCTGTTTTGATACAAATTAGACAGTAGTTGCCTCAGAAGTGGAGAATTGACCTGAATGAAAAAGAAGGGAACTTGCGATGGTGATTAGTTTCTTCAGCTTGTTTTGGATGATGGTTATATAGATATGTATAACTGTCAAAACTCCTGAAACTCGTGATCAGTGAAATTACACTTCTATAATTTTTCAAAAGCAATCAAAACATAAATATCTGTAAGCAAAAACATTAGTAATCATGTGGTCTAGAATAAAGTTAAGCACTGAAGAAGAGCAAGGGATAGATTGCAATCATCTCCTGAGTCACTGATACATTCTTTGATCAGCACTCATTCTCTGACGGCATCTCAGGTGGCTCAGTAATAAAGAATCCACCTACCAATGCAGGTGACTTAAGAGACACAGGTTCGATCCCTGGGTTGGGAAAATCCCCTGGAGTAGGAAATGGCAACCCACTCCAGTAGTCTTGCCTGGAGAACCCCATGGACAGAGGAGCCTGGTGGGCTACAGTCTGTGGGGCCACAAAGAGTCAGACATAACTTAGCGACTGACCATGCATGTGTGCATTCTCTACACTGAGTGAATGCCCAGGAGAGAAGATAGGCTCGCCCAACAAGATTTGTTTGCTTTTTTAAGATAAAGAACTTTCTTATCTTACACTGTTACAAATGTGCTTGTATGGTACACAGAGCAATTCATTCTTATCTCAAATTCTTCTAGTAATCAAATCAAGGTAAAATATAAAAAGTATGATTTTATAAAAAGCATGATACCAGAAAACCCAAACTATTTCTTAGCATAATCATGCCTTTATTGACATGAATACCTTTATTCATATATAAATATAATATGTATACTGATATAATAATATATACACATACATTAAGTATATTTAACTTAATGTCCTGAAAAATAATGCTAGAGGTCATGATCTAATTAGTATTAAAACAACTAATATTACTCCTACAAAACATTTTAATCCTTTGAAATGTTAACTCTACCATATATTAATTAAAAAAAAAACTTAAATTAGAAAATTTCTAATTATTGGTCATGTACCTTAGCAAGCTGAGCATTTCTTACGTAATGAAACTAAGCAGCAGAAATAACCTCATCCAGGACCATGAAAGGGATGGCTGTAATGATCACATTGGGGCAGGTTTCAAAAAGATCCACCATTTAAAAAGTGGAGTCAGTCTCTTAGGATGATAACTAGTTGGAATAGTGAAAAGAATTTGTGATCATAAGATTGGGACAAAGGTGAGTTAGGACAAGGCAGCTTTAAACCATTTGATGCAAAAGAGAGAAAGAAAAGGAAACTAAGACTGTTGTGGGCACTTTTTAGAATATGTTGTCATTTAATTATGTCAATAGCCCTACAAACTTGGATGCTAAAATACTGAGATGCTGAAATACAGCTAGGCTCGAATACTGACTGGCTTGCTGAAACTTCACACAGTGAACATATGGCAAAGCCAGCTGATTCTAAGCCCGCACTTTCATAAGGATCATATTCTGTATAGCCCAAGGGATATGAAGAGCAGGTAATTTAGAGGAAATACATTTCACCTCAACAGAAGTAAAAATGTCTAATGATCAGTGTTGTCTAATCAAGAAACAGGTGCCTTAGAAAGTAGAAAACACTCGATCATTAGGGCTATGCAGGCAGTACGTGGAAGATCATCTCTTATAGACTGCAGGAAGGCAATTCTCTTACTGGGTAGGAAACTGGAAAGATGACTTCCAAAGCTTTTTCGTGTTTATAAGCTCGCAAAGCCTTCTAGTAGGTTAGTGGGTTTTCAGCTACAACTAAAAATGAAATAAAGAAATGGAAAATAAAGGAACCAGCCTACAAGCCTGTAGTCCCATTTAGTATACGCAGCATAATCTTAAATCAGCAGAACTTCTTCCTTTTATGTGCCAGAAAACATAGAATATCAAAACTGTCAAGAAATGAGCCCTGAAAAACCATGTACACTTGGTCACTGTCTTTTTTATTCTTCCTGGTATATAAAAAGAGAGATTCTTAATAAAGTTTATCATAGTTGTTTCTAATATTATATCACCTTAAACTTGAGAAATTTACAAACAGGTTAAAAGGTGAATGTATTTGTACACTGATTAAACACTTATTTAATGAAAATAATATTTTGTGCTGCAATAACTGTGATTTAAAAGTATACCAGAATAGCAATGTGCAGGAACAATGCATAAGGCATTGACTGGCAAGTAATGATGGTATAACAGAAAAACATGACCAAGGGCATGTAAAAATCTGACATAATGCAAATATTTTTCTTTACTAACTTTAGTTTGGTTTAATTATAGCAGAAAATTATTTTATAGTTTATTTAAATGAAAATAAATAGAAAATTGCATCTTAACTCCTTTTTAAGAAAATACATTATTTTTAGTTTGAAAATTGCTACCTACCTTGAAGAGTTTCAGCTATTATAAGCTCATCTTTATAAAATACTTGATAATTTTTTGCTCACTGCACACCATACAAGAAGGGACCAGTGCTTTTGTCATTGAAATTCAATCATAGATCTACCTATAGCCATTTAGTTCTAACACATTTTGAAGGATAAAATATTTCCTTACCAGAAGTCTTTAACATGTCCTAAAGGTTTTTGTTTTGTTGTGTTTCCTGGTTAAACATACAAACCAAAAAACGAAATGATTTATTTAGCCCTCAAACACCCACACACTCAAGTGAACTGAAAGCACCAAGTTTAAATCCCCTGTCTTTTCCTTTTTTTTTTTTTTTTTTGGTCTACAAAATGGCAAAGAGATAAATGAGGCCAGATTCACAATTTTCCAAAACATTATGAGGTGGCTGTTTTCACTGCTTCAGAATTTTGCTGAAAGATAATTGACTTCTGCTTTGATGGTTTTGTTTCTGTTACTATAAATCTTCACATTGCTTGCTTCTAATAATGCCACAGCTATTAAAGTAAGGTGATGTGTAATTTCTATAACACAGTTTTTCTAGCAAGGTGTGAAAGTATAGAATAACAATACACCACTCAGCAGTTTGTGTATGTGTGTGTGTCATCATTGGGATAGCAGTTTGCATTCATCATCTTATAGTTATGCATAATTAATACATGTCTTCTAACTAATATGTAATTAGGAAATTCAAACTCCAAAACATTGACATGAAACCTACAAAATCCTAATGGAAAATTCCATACTGAAGATTTTTATAAAAGTGCCTACCTGTATTTGCTATTGCAGTTACTTTTTTTTTTTTTTTTGTACACAAATGTTTATTTCTCAATTAAACATTCTCTTTAAACACAAGGAATGAATTCTAAATCTTCATAAACATGAATTAAAAATGAAAGCCCTCCAGTATAGTGTGTGTAATCACTGTGTTCTTGGTCACTACTGGCGTTTACTGCTTAACATCAAAAACAAAGGTTATTTAAAAATCATGCTACTGGATTTCTAGCTCTTTACCTATGACCAGTTCTACGCTGATCTGCAATGTTTAAAAGTTTACATCACCAAATCAAAGCAAGTTTAAGGTGTGAAACAGCTGTGCATTAAACACAAAATAAACAATAAAGTTACAAGATATAGTCAAGTTCATAATGAATATAGGTGTTCTTAACTATGTATGGCCCAATGTGTTCGAGACATCTCCCCATGTAATTCAGGCAGTTATGGGGGCCCTGGAGGGTCTGAGAGTTGCGATTGGACCATGTAGAATGCTACAGTATTGTTTACAGGGTTTGTTTCACCCAGCCCAGAAAGTCAGAGATGTGTATTGGAAAATTTACAACTCCGTCTACATCGGTTCACAGGATGCTCTCATAGCACATTACCCAAGAATCTGCAGTTGCTTTTTGAAAGAAAAAAACTCATACAGTAATCTAACATAACCCTTCCTGGAATTTCATGTTCATTTCAACTTCAAAAGGAAACAAAGTAGACATGGAAGTAGAAAACACAAAAAAGATCTTATAGAGGAATTCATTTGTTATTTAAGTATTTGGTTAATACTGAAATACATTGAAAAGGAGTTTTTACAATGTAATGTTTTTGTTTTGTTTTACATTTGAGACTGATATGGCTTTCTATATTAAACTTACCCTACAAGTAAGGGAGAGGCACTAATGCTAATGAGAATATTGATGTATGCTTGATTTGAGATCAGGAATAGAAAGGGGAGAGTCTACACTGCTAAACCATTGATGGTTTCTTATTTGCTGACTCTACAAGTCAGCAAAGCTTTGTGGGTATTATTTTTTTTTGGGTGTGTGTGATTTTTTTTTTTTTTTACTTTACAATATTGTATTGGTTTTGCCATACATCAACATGAATCTGCCACAGGTGTACACATGTTCCCAATAGATTGTGTTTGACTTTTTCTTATATGGTTCCAAATGTGATAAAAAAAATTATTCTGTTTTGCTTATTTCAGATTCTTATTTCAAAGAACTTCCAACTCTTCTCCACTGTGCGGCAAAATTTGGGTTAAAGAACTTGGCTGTTCATTTGCTTCAATGTTCAGGAGCAACCAGGGCATCTAAGATAAAAAATTTGGAAGGTTCAGATCCAGCACATATTGCTGAAAGGCATGGTCACAAAGAACTCAAGAAAATCTTTGAAGACTTTTCAGTAAGTTGTTTTTTTCCATTTTATCTTGAAAACTGTTAAAATTAGTGTGTTTGTACATGGGCATTGCTCTTTTGACAGTGATGCTACTATACGGCTAGTCTGTAGTGTCTGCTGGTTCTGAGTCATTGGTTGTCTTAAGCGTTTTGCAAGATTAGTCCACTTGTTTTAATATTGCCATGAACCAGCTCTGATTACATACTCCCACCCCTAAATAACCCTTTTTGAAACTTATCTGGCCTTTCTGGCTTCCAAATAACCTGTTAGCTGTTGTTAACCTGTTAACAATACCTGTTCAGTATTGGAAAGTAGTTGATACAAAGGAAATGAAGACCCGTTACCTTTAGTCTTTTGTTCAAAAGTCTTAAGTAAGACATTATTAGGCCCATGAAATGAGATAAATATTCATTATGTTAAAGTAATACATTTTGATAACCATTCAAAAAGTCTATCCAATAAAAACTAACTCATGTTGCTTAAGTTTCTTTCTGGGATGTGACTCCTTTTCTCTCTCTGTTAAGTCCCAGTTGCTTTTTGTATAACTTGAGCTTGAAGCCCCAAATTTTAGAACACCCTTTGAAGGATATTAGCTTTGTAAGAATGACACCAAGGGACAATTCTTTTTGCAGTTTTTATTTTTATTTTTTAATGGGAGGAAAATTGCTTTACAAGGTGTTGTGTTGCCTTATGCCATGCAGCAATGCGAATCACCACAGTTTTACATATATCACCTCCCTCTTGAGCCTCCCTCCCCAACCCCAGCCTACCCCTCTGGATCATCACAGAGCTCCAGGCTGGGCTCCCTGTGTTATACAGCAGCTTCCCACCAGCTATCTGTTTTATACTTGATGGTGTATACATGTCTATGCTACTTTTTCGTTTACAAGGGACAATTTTGAAGGAGAGGATAATACCTTAGTACATAAAACACACTTTGTGTTTCCATAGTCAAATTTAGAAAAGCAATTATTTTCTGTTTGTAACAAAGGTGTACACATTTTGCTTGAGAAAGTGAATTATAATACTTCTGATGGCTCTTAGGAAAATATAGTAGTCAATTACCGTGTTGGTGAATATGTCAAAATTTGTCTTTGGTTTCTCAAAAGATAAATAATGTTATTGCCAGTAAACAGTTAATAGAGAACATTGAAATGCTTCTGGTCATTTTAGCATATATTCTGATTATTAGATTAAGTCACTATAATGGTGGACTAATGAAAATCATTAGTATTTCTTATTTCCAGAGGACAAAATGATAACCAATCCAACTTTTTCCCCACTTTTAAGAATAGCAAATGGTCATTGGAGAGTATTGGTATCATCCACTATCTGGAATTATAATAGGATATCTTTTGCTTGTAAAAGAATACAGAAATTAATACAAAAATATATACAGAAACTAATAAACTACTTTTTAATCTTATATGTCCTTCAAATGAGGAATAAGCATAATTTTCCCTCCTGGAAAGGTTTTATATAGTGATTGTCATATATGTGGGGAGTATTGTCATTTTAGTCATTATCCATCATGTATAGTCATTGATGAATGCAACATGCCAGGTAAGTCAATGAGTCAATTCAATTCAACCTTGTACATTGACACACAGTACTATTGTTCATTACATCCTGGGGACTCAATTCTACACAACTTTATTCTCAAAATTTTAACCACTGTTGGACTTAAAATTCCTCTTGAAAGTTTTCAACATCCAGGGTTACTTTCTAAGATAAATTGACTTTCAAAGGGTTATGCATGCACTTCTGGTTCTCCAGTGAGGACTCAACTTTAACAGATGCAGCCCCATGCACACTACACATACTTCATAAATAATATGGTACTAAATAATAATAACAGTAGGTTTGCAAGCTAGTATGAGGGTAGGATTCAGTGGATGTGGAAAATAAATTTTTCTCTCTCACATCCTCTGGGTATTTATACCTTTGCTTCTGCAATAATAGCTTTGATATTTGATTGATATCATTGTCTTTAGGTGACTTAGTATTTCCTCTTTCACTGTGGCTACATTCTAATTTTGCAAGGTTATACTTGATAATTACTCTATTAAATTTGACAAACTCTTTTTTGTATTCTGTCTTTTTGTTAGTAGTTTGCATTTTGCCAGTATGTCTATAGTAGACATTGCCATTATAGCTAGGATGGAGCAATTATTTTGCAAATGTATGTTTTGCTGTCACTATAGCTGAAGGAAGTGCCTGTAGTTATTGTAAGGGACAGCATTTTTATAAGCACATTTTATGGCTATGAATAGTTTTAGGTACAGTAATTTTGCAAGCTACCAAAGGTTCTTTTGTAAATGTGTGTTAAGGAAATAGGAATGTATGAATTAGCTTGCGACATGCATGGTAAAGGGTGTTTCCTATTGATTTATTCTTCTAATATTCTTCTGATGACCAGTTTTATTTAAAATAAATCCAATAATCTTATCTGCTTGTTGAAAGTATGTCAGATAAACACATGATGAAATTTTATACTATGTTATAATAGTTATGTCTTTTTAAGAGTATATCTAAACTTAATAGAGAAAATGTGCAATCTATTTGCATTGCTAAAATGCTTTATTGTTTCTTTCATAATATTTATACAGCTTCAATATTATAATCACATTCTGATAGATCTCAGAGTTGTCACATATGCATTCAAATGTTCCATGAGCTATTTTCGGAATTGTTTAAAGAAATAGCTATTCTTTCAGTTTGAGGTTTATAATCCACCAATTGACCATACTTCTGCCCTGCAGAAATGTATATTTTTAAATTCAAACATACCCCCAACTGATTTACTGATTTCTTCAATTGTTCCTAGTCCTCCATCAGTGAAACACTGTTCATTTTAGAATCTCAGAGGGTATTACAACACAGTGATTTTGGTCATGACTGAATAAAATTGGTAGAAGAAAAAGCCAATCATGATTTTTTTAAATCAAGAAAAAAAAAAAGAGACTCGTTAGCAAACATTCATAAACAAAGAAGTGCCATCCGTATCTTAGTGTTAACTAGATGAAGAAGAAGGAAAGAGGAAGCAGAGAAGAAGGGGCCTCAAATCACTTTCCTGACATTTCTTCATGTCACTTTTTACTTTGAAAGGTTAATAATTTATACACAATCTATGAGCAGAGCCTTTCATTATTAATAGGTAGCTTAAAGAATCCTCCTGCCAATGCAGGAGATGCAGGTTTGATCCCTGGGTTGGGAAGATCCCCTGGAGACAGCAAGAGCAACCCTCTCCAGTATTTTTGCCTAGGAAACCCCATGGACAGAGGAGCCTGGCAGGCGACGGTGCATGGGGATCACAAAAAGAGTCAGACACGACTTAGCAACTAAAGAACAGCTATGTGAGACTTGGAACATGCTTTGCTGGTTATCTAATTAACACCTACACTTGTTTTATGCTTTCAGTACTATTATAGATAAAAATACCATATGTGTCTATAATCCATAAAGTCTTTTAAATAAACTACTCAATTTTCAGTTTCTAACAATGCCTTCTGAGAAAATTAATGTGAAAAGTGGATGGACAGAGGTAAAGGATTGGTATTTAAATCCACAATTGAGTGTGAACCACAGTTTGTTTCAAAGGACTCTTGAGAGAATCTAACTATTTCAGATATCAAGTAGCAATCTTGACAACTAATTTCATCCTCTAAAAACTTATCTTTTAAGTCAAAAATAACTGAAAATTTGAAACTAAACTGAAACTTGGCTACAGACTGTGAGATACGTTGTGATTTCAGAGAAAGCCCACAGCAAAAATTAGAATGTGTTTTAAGCAAAATAAGTGATATTTCTTTGTGTTATCCTCAGTATGTTACCCTATTTATCCCCATCAGTTTAAACATTTCACAAAATGATTACATCGTGTATAAATAGAGAAATACATCCTCCTCTGTGGGTTTGCTGTGGAATTGGAGAGCCAACAGATATTTGTTGTTCAGTTGCTAAGTCATGTCCAACTCTTTGTGACCCCGTGGACTGCAGCACCCCAGGCTTACCTGTCCTTCACTATCTCCCAGAGTTTGCTCAAACTCATGTCCATTGAGTCGATGATGCCATCCAACCATCTCATCTCTGTCACCCTCTTCTCCCCCTGCCCTCAATCTTTCCCAGCACCAAGTTCTTTTCTAATGGCTCTTCGCATCAGGTAGCCAAAGTTTTGGAACTTCAACTTCAGCATCAGTCCTTCCAATGAATATTCAGGGTTGATTTCTTTTAGGATTGGCTGGTTTGATCTCCTTGCTGTCCAAAGAACTCTCAAGAGTCTTCTCCAGCACCACAATCTGAAAGCATCAATTCTTCAGCGCTCAGCCTTCTTTATGGTTCAACTCTCACATCCGTACAGTGTTCAGATAGCATCTTTTTTTCTCCACCACAGTGTTCAATCACGTAGTTTGGTGCATATATAAATAAGATCTTAGTGATACCTCATGTTCATGAAAATTTCAGAAATAGAAAATCAGTTTTTCTTGTAGTTTCTCCAGTAGACTTTTCAAGAAGACTCCTAACTGAATGTTTATCTTGCTTACATCCATGATGGGATTCTTGTGACATCCTGCTCTCACTGACATAGCCTGACACTGCTATTTACACCTGTGGACAGTGGACTAGTGTGGGCTAGTGTGTCTGTGTGTGTGTGCACGTGCGCCAGAATGAGAGAGATGAAGATTGATTCTGTTGCCCTCTAGTGTCTGCCTGGTAGACAGTGACTCTGATCCTTTTCAAATGGTCAAGGGTTTGGAATGAAAGTACAGAAGAGGCAGATTTTGAAGTACCTGAAGTATCCATCCCTCGTACAGCACAATGATTGACTGACTGCTGTAGGAAGGTAGGCTTTATGCTTAGCCCAGGGAACATTCATTCCTTTTGGCCCATTATTTCTCTCAATATTGGCTTTGCTTATTTGATATCTTATATTCTGTTTTGTTCCCTAGTGGATTATTACATATAATTTAGAACACACTAGTATATACTAGGAGAAGGCAATGGCATCCCACTCCAGTACTCTTGCCTGGAGAATCCCATGGACGGAGGAGCCTGGTAGGCTGCAGTCCACGGGGTCGCTAAGAGTCGGACACGATTGAGCGACTTCACTTTCACTTTTCACTTTCATGCATTGGAGAAGGAAATGGCAACCCACTCCAGTGTTCTTGCCTGGAGAATCCCAGGGACGGGGGAGCCTGGTGGGCTGCCGTCTCTGGGGTCGCACAGAGTGGGACATGACTAAAGCGACTTAGCAGCAGCAGTGTATACTAATTCCCTCTAAATGGCAGCATACCCTGCTCTACTTATATAATTTTTCTTCCTTATAAGTCTAGAAGTTGATGAGGGGAATGGACTCCTCTCTCCTCCCAACATCAGCTGCAGGGGAAATGCTCAGCACATATTTATTCATTGATGGGAAAAAAAGGCAAGTATCAAATTTAAGGACTTGCTTGATCTCACTGAACCAGTAATATCCTTAACTGGATCCCATGCTTTTAAAAATATGTTGCTCATGTTGTTTCTACATTCAGAATTTTTTCAAGTTTAGGTTTAGAGTATTCATTGACAAATAACATAGCTGCTATCTTCAGCATTTATTTTTAATAGGCCAGCCTACAGTGAATTTTAGAATTCTGGCCTTTGTTCAATATTGATGTTTTGTTAGAACTGAAGAAAGTGGAACAAGTCACATAACTGCACTTGACTGCATGCATTACAAATTCATGTCTCAGTTATGCTTTTGGAGCTACTTAGCAATCTCCTTCTAAAATCGCATTAAATGCACCACAGTGGTGTATTACAGATTTTTATTTTTCCCTAAGTCCTCAAACTCAGTTTTGATGCCCTAACTGTGCAGTTCTAAACATCCTATTAAACTCCCTCAACTCTGTCTTCTTTGTCAAATTCTTATCTTTCTTCTAGTCATTTGGTCTTGGGATTCAGCCAAGTTCAATTTGAATCCTAACTTCATCAAATACCACATTTCCATCCTTGAACAACCTCTTTGTTTTCTCTCAGCTTCAGTTTCTTTATCTGCAAATAGGAAAAATAATTCCTTACAGGGTGTTTTAGGACTTGATGACATTAATGTGAACACATAAAAGGTGTAATAGATCCACAATAAATGATATTGCATTCACTTTATTTTCTTTTGATTTATTGTTATTCATATCAACTTGAGACCTCAGCATCAATCATAGCCTCTCTCTTCTTCATCGTTAATCTCTCCCATTATGTTGACTCTTTCTTAAACAAACATGTTTGAATACACACACATTCCCATCAGCCCTGCTTTCTCTTTGATCCCTTTTTTTAGGTCCAGAACTAACTGAAAGAATGACTTTTCATTTCACTTATTTCTTTCCTCCTAACAACCCAAGCTTTGCATTCAGCCCAGTACTAAAGCTGCTCTGTCAAAGGCCATGAGTAATTTAGATCAGATCCACTGGATTGCTCTCAAACCTTGGCACTGGATTCCCCGACCCTGTCTTTTTTCTAAATGTCCACTGATCCTTTCTAACTTCCTTCTCTTACCCCATCAGCTGTGGTTCTTTCTACACAGTCTTCTCTCATGATTGATAGTCATTGTCTTTAGCCTGGACCTTCCTCCTGAATTAAGGTTCCAATTTTAGTTAGCAAACTGAATGTGTACACATAGATATGTTACAGGCCTCTAGATCTCAACACACCCAAATGTTCCTTTTCTTTCATCCTTTCTAATGGCATAATTATCTGCAATATTGACTTGGTGAAAATTTGAAAGTCATTTTCAACTCCTAATTAGATAGTCACAAATGCGTATACTATTTTCCATTTTTCAGATGAGGAAATAGATTTGTAGAGATGAAGTACATTGTCCCAAAGTCACCCTGCTAAAAAATATGTCTGATGTAACCGTGAACCCATTCATAGCCTCCGTCTTCCTCACACTACCCTGATTCAACTATCAATTTGGTTATCTTAACAGTTGCACTTACATGTCATCTATCACATCTGTTCCCTCCTTTTCATTCTCTCTGTGGCTCTCTTGGTTTATACCTTATCTCCCTTTTGATCAACTGTGCTGAAAAGGCCCCCAGGGAGGTCTTCCTTCTCAGTTTTGGTGGCCTCCAATCATCCCATGTCAGGCTGCACACTGAGGACCCACCATGGCTTAGCCCAGCTAACTATTGTAGACGTATCTTTTGTGCATACACCTCAGCCACCAAAGTCCATTTGTCCTTCCTTCATGTAATTATTAAAAGTTATTCCCTTTACCTAAACATTCCTCCTCCTACATAAAATATCCTGATCTCCTAACCATGCCAAAATCTCAATTCAAACCACCTATTCCCGGAAACTTTCATAGAAAATGGCTGTAGGTATATACCTCCACTATTATACATTCAATTTCCATCACAAACTTTAGCCTAATTTAGGAACATTATGTGCTAGAGGCTGAGCACCTATACTCAAGAGCCACCTAAATACTGGCTCTGCTGCTTTCCAGCCATGTGCCCTGACTAAGGGTTTCCCAGGTGTTCAATGATAAAGAATCCACCTGCCAAGGGAGGAGACACGGGTTGGATCCCTGGGTCTGGAAGATCCCTTGGAGTAGGAAATGCAGCCCAATCCAGTATTGTTGCCTGGGAAATCTCCTGGACCGAGGAGCCTGGTGGGCGACAGTCCATGGGTTTGCAGCGGGTCAGACACAAGTCGCATGAGTCATACACACACGGCACATGCCCTAAGTAAATCACTTCATCTCTCCTTGCTTAGGTTTCCTCATTTCTAAAATGGAGATAAACACCTGTTTTGGTACCATTGTTATGATAAACATAAGTACATATGAAACATGCACTAGAATACCTGATACGTAATAAGCACTCAATAAAAGTTATCTGTAATTATGTATTTGTCCTTCCTTCATGTAATTATTAAAAGTTATTCCCTTTACCTAAACATTCATTCCTCCTAAATAAAATATTTGTCCACTATTCAGTTTCTGATAACCCACTCCTCCATGGGACTTTTTATAGTTTGAAGTAAGTGCTGGTGAATAGCTATTTATTTGTATTTTCTTGTTGGTTTTTTATGTCTGTCTCTCCAATACATTATGAATTCCATGAGTGCAAGATAGTTTTACCTCTTCACCACAGTTCTTTAATATCTAACTAACACAGTTTTTGGCAAACACTATGTGTTCACTGTATAAGCATTGAATGAATTAATCAGTTAGTGTTGATTACATTAACTTTTCAGTTCCTGGAGGCAAGTGTCATGCTCTGTTTATTCCATATTCCCCATAGCATCTAACCTAATGTCTTCCATGTTGTAGATAATAAATGTTTATTGATTAATAACAATAGTAATGACTCTCATCCTAAAGAAAAAAATTGTAAGTGTTATTTGGATGTTTGTCCAAGATGAGAAATAAATATTTTCTTATAGTTCTTTAAGAGAAGAGACTATGGGGAAGTAAAATTTGGATACAAAAAACATTAAACCAGAAAAAAATTCTTGTAGCCTCCAGAAACTTACCATTAGTAAAAGATACATTTAAAGCTGTTCATTATTTCAGTGGAGAAGGAAATGGCAACCCACTCCAGTAGTCTTGCCTGGAGAATCCCAGGGATGGGGGAGCCTGGTGGGCTGCCGTCTATGGGGTCGCACAGAGTCGGACACGATTGACGAAACTTAGCAGCAGCAGCAGCAGCAGCATTATTACAGTGCCAAGTGGTTTTAACCTTGGCAAATATTCCAGTGTTTTAGTGTCAGTACCCACACTTAATCTTCTTGAGTCTCTCTTCAAATCCTCCACAAACAATTTTTATCCTTTAAGAACTAGATTCAGGCCAACATAATACATTAAAACTTTATCCACCATATTTATCATTATTTATCTAAACATCTAGAGATATTTTGTGATTTTATTTTTATACTGTTCATACTAAAATGTATTTTCTTAGAAAGAGATATGCCAGTTTTCTAATTTGTAAAATATCTGTCCTAGAAATAGTAGGCATTTACATGGCAAGGACTATGATAAATTATGCAGTAAATTTATCATGATAAATTATATGCCTCTTATTTTTTTGCAAATGACAAGACAAGGAGAGAGATAATGTACTTCTCTTGTGAGTATCAGAGAACTAAACAGTTCCATTTTATGTTTATTATTATGTATTCAATAAGTATGTAGTTAATGAACAATTACTAAGCATGAGGATACCATTAACAATAGATAACAGAATAATATTATTTTCAGAAAAAATTGCAATTTTTGACCAGTAGCATAATTGTTAATGTGCAAGATCAGAATGGAGGTAATTTTTACTTTTCTTGATTGGGAATACTTGCCATGAAATTGTAAATTGGCTGTTCATATGAAGTGTACTGATTTAAGTAAGTTGCTTGAGATTAGTGGCCTTGTTCCTATAATGTATCCTGAAACGTGACTCAGCTCAAGCTCATTCTTTTTGTTCCATATAGATCTGACTCAAGAAAGGAAAGGAAAGAAAATAAAACAAGCTCTCCTTTATTGAATGCTTCTGTATCAAGCATTATGCTTGGTGATAACATATTAGATCAGTGTACTAATCTGTATGAGTTTGACATTTTTACTCTCATTTTACAGATCAGGAAATTAGATTGTCATTTGTTGGAGATAGTGCACTAATCTGATAGAGCTGTATTTCTCACCTAAGCCCAACTAAGCTCCATTTAATGATTTTAAGTACTGCATATCTCCTTCTTCCTTAAAATCGAATACTACCAATGCGTTATCTTTTAATTTTCATCCTTTGTATTTATATTCTGATAGTACAAAAGTATATTGATAACTCTGCTGAGCTTTGTATTTTAAAAAATGATAGTGAGCATTGGAGCCTAGGAACCAAAGAGGAGAGAAAGCTGTCCCTATCTGAACAGAGTTAAACTCAAGTGATTTTAAATGTTTTTGTTTAACTATTTTAACTTTTGAAAGTAGTCTTTGGTAACATATATGAAGCCTTTTTTCTCAAAGCAATTATGTAAGAAGTAAATACATCAGTCAGTCAGTTCAGTTCAGTCGCTCAGTCATGTCCGACTCTTTGCGACCCCATGAATCGCAGCACGCCAGGCCTCCCTGTCCATCACCAACACCCGGAGTTCACTGAGACTCACGTCCATCAAGTCAGTGATGCCATCCAGCCATCTCATCCTCTGTCGTCCCCTTTTCTTCCTTATATTTATCCTGAATTATAGCATATTGTATTTAAGTGAAACAATGGTCTCATGGAGCAGCATGTAGTCATTTCTGGTTGGAGTTAGAAGACTTGTCTAGAAGAAAACAGTTATGGGATTTGTAAGGAAATACACGAATTCAACTCCTGGTTAAAATTACATTTTTATATAACAGAGAAGGGGTATTTGCTTTGTAAAGGGAAAAGTTGTGCAAGGATCTCACTCCCTAAATCATGAATGCTTAACACTGAAGCCCTATGGCGGCAGTATACTCAATGAGCAAAGTACCTCCGGCAAAACAAAGTTTCACTGGTGCTGAAACTGCTCATGACAAATAAAGTGATAGCTAGTGTCCCAGAACATGATGAAATAGATGAACATAAAAATGTCCAAAACATCTTCATAAATATTGAAAGACCCTGAAATGGAAGGCAAGATCATAATTGGAAAAGTTGAAATCACAGGAAATTTTTCCAAAGAAGATAAATCATGAACAGAATTTTAAATACTAAATATTTAATGGAGAAACATGAAGGATGCACCTGGGTGAAAGGAATGGAATGTACATTTGTGGGGAGAAGGCAGAGCACATGTAACCTCTGAGTTCTTGGACCAGAAAACAGAGTCATTTTATGCGTTTTTTTCATGGAATACATATTATCCTTTGACTTGTGTGCAGAAATGACTGAGGTAAGACCATAGACTTTTTTTTTAATTTAATATTTAGTATGAAACTTTAATAAAATATATAGTAAGAAATGCTGTTTTTAGAGCTTATACACACATTCACAGTAGATATTTAAAAATCCAAGCAATAGGATATGTTTTACTAAAAATAAGAGTGAAAAATGTAATGAAATAAATCAAAATATTTTTCATTCTTTTATCTGCTCTTTTTGTGGAATGACTTTCTTTTCTGAATGTTTGTCATTATTTATCACTTCAAGGGAGAGAAAGAATAACAGAGTAGGAAGGAAAAATGATTGCAATTTAGTAGTATCTTTGATTTTATGCAGATTATCACAAAGCACCTTGTGAGACATATAGACACACACCCCTACTGAGAGAGAGAAACATCAGTTGCCATTTAAAAGAATTATTAAAGGAATTCCCTGGTGGTCCAGTGGGTAGGACTTGGAGCTTTCATTTCTCAGGGCCTAGGTTCAGTCCCTTGTCAGGGGAACCAAGAGCCTGCAAGCCATGTGATGCAGCCAGGAAAAAACAAACAAACAAACAAGGAATTATTATTATAGTCTAAATTTGTATTGGTAATAATAAAAGTAAAATTTTTGAAAATATATTTGTTGAATTTTATAACTAGTATCTAGTAGTAACCATGGTAACTGAAAATATGCTAAAGATCTATTTTGTTTCTCCTCCCATATGATATAGGTATGTTTCTAGGAATTTATTCAGTTCTTAGTCTTTATTCTTTATTTTTATGTTCAGCTTCAACATATTATACAAACAAGTTGTTATTCTAGGAAAAAATATGTAACTATGTGTCCATTTTAATTTCTGAGAAATAGCAGACTGTTTTTCTTTTGTAAAATGATTAGGATATGAATATCACTTAAAATCAACATCCACATTTTTAAGCTCTCACTAGATCAGGAATTTCTTTTTAGTGGATTGCTTATCTACGCCAAGCTGAGATTTTTCCCTTTATAAACTTCAGTTTCATTATACTTAGATCCTGTTCACCTTTTTATAAATCTGTGTCTAGGCATGCAATTTGAATAAAGAATACATAAGGCAAAATTCCATGCGAATTTAAAACTGAATACCTTTCTTTTACATAATATTCATAAACCAACAGTAATACAGAAGTAAATAAATTTTATGTTTCGTAGCTTCCAAGGAGAAAATGCATCTGTTTATTTTCATTTTCATTTAAAAATAATGCATAGTTATTTTAGAATATTTGGAAAACACAGAGAAATATAGAGGTTATTTATAACTCTGCTGCTTCTGCTGCTGCTAAGTCACTTTAGTCATGTCCAACTCTGTGCAACCTCATAGATGGCAGCCCACCAGGCTTCCCCGTCCCTGGGATTCTCCAGGCAAGAACACTGGAGTGGGTTGCCATTTCCTTCTCCAATGCATGAAAGTGAAAAGAGAAAGTGAAGTCGCTCAGTCATGTCCAATTCTTAGCGACCTCATGGACTACAGACTACCAGGCTCCTCCGTCCATGGGATTTTCCAGGCAAGAGTGCTGGAGTGGAGTGCTGTTGCCTTCTCCGATTTATAACTCTACTTTCTAGAAATAACCACTTTACACATGTGTTTCCTTAAGTAATTCAAAACCCATTATTTAGCTAAACAGCGCTCATATTCTAATTATTCCTAGAACTTTTAAAGTAAGAGATTTCTTACATCTTTCCTAATGGTGCATACATAACTCCATGCTCTGGCTTCTTTTTTAATGCTTCCAGGATGTAGCATCCTCCTCCAGCTTTCCTAGTTCCCAGATAGTGTTGACTTTTCCCCTAGATTCTCACGCAAACATCATTCACAGAGACCTCTGTGTCAATACCAATTCTCACGACAGGTTTAGGGGCAGAGAAGGAGTTTCACTATAGCAATGACCCTGGTGCTAATCTTCATCCATAATAATCAGCATTTTTTCCTCCAAATACTGCCCCACACAGACCTTACTTCTCTGCTCTTGCATACTCTCAGGAGTTTGGTCATCTTCTTTCATTCTTTTCTATTTATGTCTTTAAACAATCAATTTTTTTCTTAAACAATTTATCAGAAAGCCTTCTTTATCCTCAAGAAGAAATTTGGTGTCAGCTATTGAGCTCAATAAAGGACAGAAATGGTATGGACCTAACAGAAGCAGAAGATATTAAGAAGCGGTGGCAGGAATACACAGAGGAACTGTACAAAAAAGATCTTCATGACTCAGATAATCACGATGGTGTGATCACTGACCTAGAGCCAGACATCCTGGAATGTGAAGTCAAGTGGGCCTTAGAAAGCATCACTACAAACAAAGCTAGTGGAGGTGATGGAATTCCAGTTGAGCAATTCCAAATCCTGAAAGATGATGCTGCGAAAGTGCTGCACTCAATATGCCAGCAAATTTGGAAAACTCAGCAGTGGCCATAGGACTGGAAAAGGTCAGTTTTCATTCCAATCCCAAAGAAAGGCAATGCCAAAGAATGCTCCAACTACCACACAATTGCACTCATCTCACATGCTAGTAAAGTAATGCTCAAAATTCTCCAAGCCAGGCTTCAGCAATATGTGAACCGTGAACTTCCTAATGTTCAAGCAGAGGAACCAGAGATCAAATTGCCAACACCCACTGGATCATCGAAAAAGCAAGAGAGTTCCAGAAAAACATCTATTTCTGCTTTATTGACTATGCCAAAGCCTTTAACTGTGTGGATCATAATAAACTGTGGAAAATTCTGAAAGAGATGGGAATACCACACCACCTGATCTGCCTCTTGAGAAATTTGTATGCAGGTCAGGAAGCAACAGTTAGAACTGGACATGGAACAACAGACTGGTTCCAAATAGGAAAAGGAGTTTGTCAAGGCTGTATATTGTCACCCTGTTTATTTAACTTATATGCAGAGTACATCATGAGAAATGCTGGACTGGAAGAAACATAAGCTGGAATCAAGATTGCCAGGAGAAATATCAATAACCTCAGATATGCAGATGACACCACCCTTATGGCAGAAAGTGAAGAGGAACTCAAAAGCCTCTTGATGAAAGTGAAAGTGGAGAGTGAAAAAGTTGGCTTAAAGCTCAACATTCAGAAAACAAAGATCATGGCATCTGGTCCCATCACTTCATGGGAAATAGATGGGGAAACAGTGGAAACAGTGTCAGACTTTATTTTTCTGGGCTCCAAAATCACTACAGATGGTGACTGCAGCCATGAAATTAAAAGACGCTTACTCCTTGGAAGGAAAGTTATGACCAACCTAGATAGCATGTTCAAAAGCAGAGACATTACTTTTCCAACAAAGGTTCATCTAGTAAAGGCTATAGTTTTTCCTGTGGTCATGTATGGATGTGAGAGTTGGACTGTGAAGAAGGCTGAGCACTGAAGAATTGCTGCTTTTGAACTGTGGTGTTGGAGAAGACTCTTGAGAGTCCCTTGGACTGCAAGGAGATCCAACCAGTCCATTCTAAAGGAGATCAGCCCTGGGATTTCTTTGCAAGGAATGATGCTAAAGCTGAAACTCCAGTACTTTGGCCACCTCATGCAAAGAGTTGACTCATTGGAAAAGACTCTGATGCTGGTAGGGATTGGGGGCAGGAGGAGAAGGGGTCGACAGAGGATGAAATGGCTGGACGGCTCACTGACTCGATGGACGTGAGTCTCAGTGAACTCCGGGAGTTGATGATGGACAGGGAGGCCTGGCATGCTGCGATTCATGGGGTCGCAAAGAGTCAGACATGACTGAGCGACTGATCTGATCTGATTCAGATATATATTTTTCTATATTTTATTCTTTCATATTTGTTGTATTGCAGAAACATTTTATGTTCTGCTGTTTTAATTTCAGATTTTATTCAATGCTTCTTATTATTGCATACTCCTTGAAAACCCGGTAGCCTGTTTTTTTAGTAGAAATATAATATGAGATGAATCCTTTGGAGATAAACTCAAGAAGTTGCTACTTGAATTGTTTGCCTTCACTTGCTTAAAATGTTTGTCAGAGAGGAATCAATGTAAACTGCAACAACTGTGCCAAAAAGTAGACATGGCCTTACCCGAAAACTGTAAGAGGTTTTGAACAAGTTAGAAACCCCAAATATTTGCTCATCAGGTGTAAGAGAACAGATTTTAGTATATCAGGCCTACAGCGCCAAGAGCAGCCCCAAGATTAGCTATAAGACCTGGAAGTGGCTTATGGAGCAGGAAGTGGCTGAATGCCCCTCCTTGAGAACAGAATAATCACCACATCTGAATCCAGCAGCTCTGCTTTGGACCTTCTAGACTTCTGACTTTAGGAGAGTAGGAGTTTTCCTTCATGAAAATTTCTGCCCTACTTTGGATTTAATATCCTTCTTAAAAGGCTGATGCTTTACTTCAAAGGAGTTCTCCCTGACTGATGGGCAAAAAGGAAAGAGTTGTGCAATTTAAGAGCACTTAGCAGTCCTATTTATTTAATCACGCAGTGTACTGCTTTGAGCCTAGACAAGCATCCCATGGACAGAGGAGCCTGGTGGGCTGCAGTCCATAGGATCACAAAGTCAGACATGACTGAAGTGACTTAGCATGCACCCACCACAAGGAGAGATTTCACCTTATATCAATACTTACTTGATGCCGATTCAATGTGAAAATTGATTCAAAAGTGAAAAATTGTCAATCAATGAGTTGCTTGATACACACAATACCAAATTTTACTAGTTTTTCATTAAAATTGTGTGTAAATGCCTTGGGTTTCAGAGATTGAAAATACACAAGAACAAAAATTTTCACTGTTTTGATTTTAGCAGTTACCACAAACATTCCCATTAAGCTCCAAAATCAGAAGAAAAAAGTAAAGAGGAAGAATAGAGAGGCAGGTGAGAGAAAGAAACAGACGTTTGTAGAATAGAAGAAATGGGTAAGGCAACTGTCTGTGTTTTTACCTACTCTGTTACTCTGAAAAAATACTTGATTTTTAATTAAGTGTTTCCTTACACGTTTTTCAGGAAAGACATTTCTCCTGGTTAGTAAGCCCAATGTATGTCACTGCTTAAAATAGTCTTTCCCTGAAATGGTGTTAGTTTGGCTTAACAGAGTCAAGCAAAAACCCCATTTGTAATTCTCAGTAAGAACTATTCACAGATGTCACAGCTGCTGTATTTTTTTTCACTGTGTTGCTACATAATGAATGATGAATGATTCATATTTTCATAAAGTTCCTAGAAGAGCTAACAGGATCTGTATACTTTTTCTTCATATACACATAGGCTATAACCCTAAAAAAAAAGATTCCCCGAGTTTTTATCCCTTATTCTGGTTCCATACAGAAGGAGACAGAGGTCACAAGGATCAGGGCTGTACCCAGATGTTCTCCATGGCCATATGCTTTGGGGAGGGGGGAGTGGGAGGGAGAAGGGAGAGGCAGAAATTGGAGCAAACACTCTGGGAAAAACAAGGTGAGTAAAGTATGTGAATAGACTTTGAGTGTTGTTTTTTTTTCCAACTCAAAAAACAGGTAATTACATTATCAGTAGTATTACCCCAAATGAAATGAGCTCTTATTAAAACTCCAAGAAAGCAAAGATTTTATAATACAAATACAGTGCATGTTTTATGTTTCCAACTTTTTGAAAAGATACAACATAGTATTTCCATGAGTCAGGTTTTCCACATCAAATATGCTATATTTTCATAAGGAAGTGATACATAAGTTTCTCATAATATAAAAATATTCATCCTCCTTATTCCAAGGTCTGTTTTGTCTTCTCTGTTTCATAATTATGAAGTAATCTTTTACACTGGTTGTATAATCAGTATTTTTTAAATGCTTTGTTGTTTAAACATTACTTTAAGAATTAATGATTCTTTGGATAAACCTTGAAGGGCACTTTGTCCTAGCAATAGCTGAACCCTGAGAAGTCATGCCGTATCACCCCAGGCAGAGGAAAGTCTTACCCTTTTGAGATGCCATAATATCATTCCTGAATGATACTGATTTTGCAATATTTGTTTGAACATTTGCTACTGCTGCTGCTGCTAAGTCGCTTCAGTCGTGTCCGACTCTGTGCGACCCCATAGACGGCGGCCCACCAGGCTCCCTCGTCCCTGGGATTCTCCAGGCAAGAACACTGGAGTGGGTTGCCATTTCCTTCTCATGAAAGTGAAAAGTGAAAGTGAAGTCGCTCAGTCGTGTCCAACTATTAGCGACCCCATGGATTGCAGCCTACCAGGCTCCTCTGTCCATGGGATTTTCCAGGCAAGAGTACTGGAGTGGGGTGCCATTGCCTTCTCCCGTTTGAATATTTATGTAGCCTCAATTTTTGGAAAGTATTCTTTATATCCACTAGATTAGGAAAGTGGGAAAAGGGCTTATATTGTAGACTGAGGGGCTTCTAGTGGATATAAAGAATACTTTCCAAAAATTGAGGCTACATAAATATTCAAACGCCATTGCCTTCTCCTGTTTGAATATTTATGTAGCCTCAATTTTTGGAAAGTATTCTTTACATCCACTACAAGCCCCTCAGTCTACAGTATAAGCCCTTTTCCCACTTTCCTAATTTCATACTTTATGGAAAACAGCTGGGATGGCAAATTCAGCCACAACAAATGAATATTTTGAAATACTTCTTTAGAATAATATCTCTGCTCTCATCTTCATTGTTACAAATACCACAGCTGCTTAGAATGCAGTCATGGTCTGTGAGAGCAAACATATTATTTTGATTACCTGTTGGTTCCGTACAGAGTGATTTTAATGCTTATTAAGTTAAAATTAATTGAGTACCCACAGGTATTTTCAATTCAGTACCCAAGGCAATTCATGAACTAGAGGGGAATGGTATATATGTGTTACAGTTCTTCTTGAATAGAGACAATTAATGTCATTAAAATTTTTTCAAGGTTGAAACAATACCTCATTCTAAACAGATAATTCATCATATTTAACATACTTGCTTTAGACACTGGTAGTCTTCAAGATCCTGACAAAGTTCATACTGCTGCATGTGGTGGCTCAGTGGTCTTTACAGTCCCATAGAGCCCTAGCTTTTTATAATCCTCAGACTTCTGATTTCTCAGAAACCTTCTGAACTTAAGTTCTTTGTTTTCCTCTGGCTTCTTTCAAACCAATTAGCTTGTGTAGAACAGAATAGTCTAGAGCTGTCACTTGCATGCCTGCTGGTCAAAAGGAAATGCAATTTCAGTGAGTACAAAATTAATCACAAATGTTAATTAGAGCAATCAGTACTGACATCGTAGCTTTAGAGAGTGGACCTCATGAAATAAACACAATGGCATTATGCTTTCAGAATAAAAGCATTCAAAGGCAAATTGATTAAAATTTCATTGGAAAAATATACTCTTGGAAATTCTTTTCTATTAATTGGTTTGAATTTCAGTCATTCTTGATGCTTGAGGATAGAAAAGGGTGTTTAATATAACTCAGTGTAAACTGAGTATTTACAGGGTATAACCATGGTGGCATGGTTTCTACTTTAAATTTATATGAAGGTCTGTCCAAGGTCAGATTACATATCAGAAAAATGCAGAACTAAATATATAAATATTTTTAAGGAATATTCATCAAGTATCAAAGCTCTGAGCCAAGCAATATGATTTCTTCTTCTTCTCTCCTTATATAGCAACCTCTTCCTTGTGATATATATGGATGTGAGAAATTAAAGATTATGTCTGACTTATTTTGTTTCCAAAAATATAATACACGGTACCAGTTGAAAGCTAAATTTTTGGACTTGTTTTTTTAAGTAAGTTAATCACCTCTTACTTGAGCCAGAAAAGCAGTTATTGTTATTCGGCTCTAAGTCATGTCCGACTCTTTGTGACCCCATGGACTGCAACACAACAGGCTTCCCGGTCCTTCAACAACTCCCAGAGTTTTTTCAAACTCATGTCCATTGAGTTGGTATGCCCATTCAACCATCTCATCTGTCATCCCCTTCTCCTCCTGCCTTCAGCTTTCCCAGCATCAAGGTCCTTTCCAAAGAGTCACTCTTCACATCAGGTGACCAAAATATTGGAGTTTCAGCTTCAGCATCAGTCCTTCCAATGAATATTCAGGACTGATTTCCTTTAGGATTGACTGGCTGGATCTCCTTGCAGTCCAAGGGACTTTCAAGAGTTTTCTCTAACACCACATTTCAAAAACATTAGTTCTTTGGCACTCAGCTTTCTTTATGGTCCAAGCCTCACATGCATTCATGACTACTGGAAAAACCATAGCTTTGACTAGACTGACCTTTGTTGACAAAGTAATGTCTCTGCTTTTGAATATGCTGTCTAGATTTGTCATAGCTTGTCTTCCAAGAGGCAAGCATCTGTAATTTCATGGCTGCAGTCACCATCTGCAGTGATTTTGGAGCCCCCCAAAAATAAAGTCTGTCACTGTTTCCATTGTTTCCCATCTATTTGCCATGAAATGATGGGACTGAATGTCATGATCTTCCTTTTTTGAATGTTGAACTTTAAACCAGCTTTTTCATTGTCCTCTTTCATTTTCATCAATAGGCTCTTTAGTTCCTCTTTGCTTCCTGCCATAAGAGAGATGTCATCTGCATATCTGAGGTTATTGATAATTCTCCTGGAAATCTTGGTTCCAGCTTGTGCTTCATCCAGCCTGGCATTTCACATGATATACTCTGCATGTAAGTTAATAAGCAGAGCGACAATATACAGCCTTGACATACTTTGTTCCCAATTTGGAACCAGTCCATTGTTCCATGTCCAATTCTAACTGTTGCTTCTTGACATGCATACAGATTTCCCAGGAGGCAGGTCAGGTTGTCAGGTATTCCCATCTGTTTAAGAATTTTTCAGTTTGTTGTGATCCACAACAAAGGCTTTTGGCGTCGTCAATATAATAGATGTTTTTCTGGAACTCTCTTGCTTTTTCAGTGTTCCAACAGATGTTGGCAATTTGATATCTGGTTCCTCTGCCTTTTCTAAATCTAGCTTGAACAACTGGAAGTTCATGGTTCAGGTACTATTGAAGCCTGGCTGGGAGAATTTTGAGCATTACTTTGCTAGCGTGTGAGATAAGTGCAATTTTGTGGTAGTTTAAGCATTCTTTGGCATTGCCTTTCTTTGGGATTGGAATGAATACTGACCATTTCCAGTCCTGTGGCCACTGCTGAGTTTTCCAAATTTGCTGGCATATTGAATGCAGCACTTTCACAGCATCATCTTTTAGGATTTGAAATAGTGCAACTAGAATTCCATCCAGTAACTTTGTTCATAGTGATGCTTCCTAAGGCCCACTTGACTTCAATCTCCAAGATGTCTGGCTCTAGGTGAGTGATCACATCATCGTGGTTATCTGGGTCATGAAGATCTTTTTTGTATAATTCTTCTGTGTATTCTTGCCACTTCTTCTTAATATCTTCTGCTTCTGTTAGGTCCATACCATTTCTGTCCTTTATTGTGCCCATCTCTGCATGAAATGTTCCTTTGGTATCTCTAATTTTCTTGAAGAGATCTCTAGTCTTTCCCATTCTATTTTTGTCCTCTATTTCTTTGCATTGATCCCACTGAGGAAGGCTTTTTTATCTCTCCTTGCTATTCTTTGGAACTCTACATTCAGATAGGTATATCTTTCCTTTTCTCCTTGCCTTTAGCTTCTCTTCTTTTCTCAGCTATTTTTAAGGCCCCCTCAGAATATCATGTTGCCTTTTTGCATTTCTTTTTCTTGGTAATAGTCTTGATCGCCACCTCCTGTACAGTGTCACAAACCTCTGTCCATAGTTCTTCAAGCACTCTGTCTATCAGATCTAGTCCCTTGAATCTATTTGTCACTTCCACAGTATAATCATAAGGGATTTGATTTAGGTCATACCTGAAGGGTCCAGTGGTTTTCCCTACTTTCTTCAATTTAAGTCTGAATTTGCCAATAAGAAGTTCATGATCTGAGCCAGAGTCAGCTCCTAGTCTTGCTTTTGCTTACTGTATAGAGCTTCTCCATCTTCGGCTACAAAGAATATAATCAATCTGATTTTGGTATTGACGATCTGGTGATGTCCATGTATAGAGTCCTTTCTTGTGTTATTGGAAGAGGTTGTTTGCTATGACAAGTGCATTCTCTTGCAAAACTCTGTTAGCCCTTGCCCTACTTCATTTTGTACTCCAAGACCAGATTTGCCTGTTACTCCAGGTATCTCTTAATTTTTTACTTTTGCATTCCACTCCCCTATGATGAAAAGGACATCTTTTTTTGATGTTAGTTCTAGAAGGTCTTGTAGGTCTTCATAGAATCGTTCAACTTCAGCTTCTTCAGCATTACTGGTCAGGGCATAGACTTGGATTACTGTGATATTGAATGGTTTGTCTTGGAAATGAACAGAGATCATTCTGTCATTTTGGAGATTGCATCCAAGTACTGCATTTTGGACTCCCTTGTTGACTATGAGGGCTACTCCATTTCTTCTAAGAGATGAAATAAGTATGCCACTTATGCTTATATCTTACCATAGCATAGTATTTTATAGAAGAGGCAACAGATCTGCTGTTTCTTTGGTTGTAGGATGTAAAATAAATTGAGTAACTACTGATATCTCCAAGGATTGTGATAGAAATAAAGGAAGGAATGAATTGTTGTTGTATTGAGATGAAGAAGACTTTGTGATGAACTGGTTTGCTGGAGAAGATTAGGAGTTTGTTTTAGAGCACAATAAATTTAAAATGCCTATTAGTTATTCCAAAGTTTAAAAGTTAAGGTGATAGCTGATACAAGCAGAAAAGGCCAAGAATGAACAGCCTTTGAGGTACGAAAAGACATCAGAAATCTATTGTCCTGAAAGTCAAATGAAAGAATAATTTGACAGTGATTAGTTGTCAAAATCGTGTCTAGCACTCCAGCCCTCTCTTGCTTTGTGAAGGACTCAGTACCTGGTTACAGCCTAACAGCAAATGATAAAATGACATGATTAACCCAGCACTACTACAAGGGCTACTTACAAGTCAACTAAGATAAGGACAGAGAATCAGCCTTTGGATTTAGAGGTGTACCTGTCATTTGTGTGAAGTGCATTGAGGGAAAGGGCATCAGAGGTGTGGGAGAGGTGAGAAAGCCTTGGCATGAATCTTAGAGGAAAGGAGAAGTGCAGTTGGGGAGTGAGTATGCAGCAATCCTTAGGGCCATAAAGACCAAGAGAGAAAAGGTACTGTAGCTAGTATAGAACATGGGGTCAATAGAGGTCTTTGTTGTTCATTATTTTAAAGATGGTAAAAATTTACATGTTTATAAGTCCAGGTTCAATGCACGATGCTGGATGCTTGGGGCTGGTGTACTGGGACGACCCAGAGGGATGGTGTGGGGAGGGAGGAGGGAGGAGGGTTCAGGATGGGGAACACATGTATACTAATTAAATAATTTTCTATTAAAGTAAAAAAAAAAAAAAAACTGCATGTTTGTAAAAAAAAAAAAAAAAAGGAAAGAGAAAAATTAACGGTACTGAAAAAGAGAAAGCACAGGCCAAACACCCTTGTATGTGTTAAACAGGACAAGAGAGATGCAATATGAATAGGTGTGAATATATATTTGTATATGTATATTTATATAGTTCTTCTTCAAAATTAATCATAATAAAACATCCGTTAAATACTAAAAAGATTGAACAGTGATTTCTTGGGAGGAGAGAGAGAGATTAAGATAAAAAATTTCTAGTAAAGCAAATCCCTGTGATACTTTGGGAAAAACTCTGATGAATGTTTCACTCTCATTTAGTTTGTTCCAAATATGTCTTATTAACTGTTTGTGGAAACAAGAGTGAAGCCTGCTTCTATATCAGACACAGATTTCCTGACAAGTGGTTAGGAATCCTTGATGAAAATCTTTTGGGGGAGGGGAGACAATGTAGCTCTGAGGGGTATGAGTGTCTTGAACGGCAAGTAAATGGTCATGGGAAAAACTCAGAGCATTTTCATGTGTCAGACATTAATATTCACTCACATTGACAAATCCTATAATCAGATCCTTGATTTGAGCCCATGACTGAGACTTCAGCCTAAGCAAGTGCGTTTCTCCCTTTATTAGTGTTTAATTTGCTTTTCTCAGGACTGCCGAGTCCACTTATTCAAATCTGGCTCTCACTAAAACATCAGTAAGCCAATTAATCCATTCCCTTAATGAGAACTCTCTATTACAAGAATGAGTAACGGCATAAATTTATATTGAATCTATCAATCTTGCATTTGGTGGGGAGAATGCCAATTATCCAAGCAATCTGGTTCATTACTGCAGCATTGGACTGCTTTGCTGAACAAGCCTACTGCTCAATTACAACAGCAGTGGGGATGGAGGGCTTGGGGTTGATTATTTGTTGAGGACCTATTATATAATAGGATGGCCTGGAAGCTCTGTGCACATTCCCATTTTCCCTACCTGTCTCTGAGGACCTGCTACATTATTTTACATTTTGGGAAACTGAGACTCACAAGTTGGAAAGTTAGTGAACTGAGAGGCCAAAATTTTCATCCAGTGGCCTCCGAAAAAGATGTCTAGCCATAAAATCACTAAGAAACCTACTAAAGGATCCCACTAAATGAATTCTGTTATGATTAAAATGATTCTTTTCAATTTCTTCATAGATTTAAGTGTGGATCAGCACGAAGGGAGCCAGGATGACCCAAATTTAATAATACTCAGAGAGTAAGCCAGGTTCTCACCTCCCACCTTCTTAGACATTCTTTCCTTGACATTACAACCTCATGTCCAGATCATGCTCCTAAACAGAATGTCAACCTCATCACTACATTATTATTATATACTTCGTACTTTTGTTTCTATATGAAATCTACTTTATCAACTATCATAATGTTGTAAGGTTCAAAAAATATGTATGCAAGGTCTTTGGAACTTGTAAAGCTTTAGCAATGTTTTCTGTATTACTATGTTATTATCATTTTAAAATTTCTGCATGAACACATTTTAATAGTTTAATGACTTTGTGAGGAAATTATTTTAACAGTCTTTTCTAACTAAAAAAAATATGTATGTGGCACATGAATATTCTGTATGATGATTTTTTTCCTTCCCAGTTAAGATATAGCTTCTGAAGTACATACAGGAAATAATAGTCATCAAATTCATTCTTGCTTTACTTTCTACCACTATCCTTTGATCTTTTCTTGACCTATTTTATCACTATGGTATTATCAACTCTCACAAGTTGTGTGATGGTTAACTAGATCAGACATTGGGTTGCCTAGATATTTGATCAAACAGCAAATTGGTGTTTCTGAGAGGGTGTTTTTGGGTGAGATTAACATTTGAATCAATAGACTGAGTAGGTTGCTCTTCCTGCTGTGAGGGGCCTTGTCCAATCAGTTGAAGGCCTGAGTAGAGCAGAAAGACTGATTTGCCTTTTAACTGAGACACCAGCTTTTTCCTGCCTGTGGACTCAGATTGAAACATCAGTTCTATTTGGGCCACAAGCCTGCTGGCCTTCAAACTGGAACCACACCATTGGCTCTCCTGGTTTTCAGGTCTTTGGAATCCAACTGTGTTAATTTTAACTCTCTCTCTTATCTCTATATATATATATATTTTTTTTTTTTTTTCTGAATCCCTCAGTGGTACAAATCAAGATGAAGAAATAATCTAAGTGCTAGGTTAATCATGTCATTTTATCATTTGCTGTTGGGCTATAACCAGGTACTGAGCCCTTCACAAAGCAAGAGAGGGCTACAGTACTAGACACGAAGTGATAGATGTACAGAACCCAGAAGGCAGAAAGAGAGAAGCAGACAGGTGGGCCACAGGCAAAGCAATAAAGATCCGTAACAATTCTAAAGTAGCTAACTAAAATTGTTCTAGGAAAATATCATGGAAAATGGTCAGAACTTTCTCTTAAAAGAAAATGCAGTTTGTTTAAGATCTTTGGAGGTTTTCAGGTACCTCCTAGGAGATGTTTGGGAAAGTAGGGGATCCTATTTTAATGCCCAGAGAGTTTTACTGACTGTGAGTTGATGGATGAAGAACGAGCCTGTCCACAGTACCAGTGGAAGTTTTAAGAAGTACTAGCAAAAGATTTTTGGCTAATCACACTCTAACCTCAGTAGACATCGAATTCAGCTGTTTTCCATATTCTCTCTGATTTCCTTAACCCTTTGATGTATTCACTCACTTATAAAAACATCATGTGATATGGCCATCATTTTAAATTGAATTGATAAGGAGCTATATTAAATTGAATTGAAATGATGGTCATATCACATGATGTTTTTACAAGTGAGTGTATATGTCTGTGTATGTCTCTTGGTAAAGGATACATGGGAGAATCTTAAAAAATTTTATGAGTTTATTTGGTCAAAAGTAGATTTCAGTCAGGTAACACCAAAGCGGGGGTGCTTAGGAACACTCCTCTGACAGGAGCTGGAGGAAACACTTTTACATAGAAAAGGCAAGGAAATTACTAACTGATTATAGCTTAACAACCAGTTGGCTGGTTGTGATTGGTTGTCCTTGGGCTTTGATTGGGTATCCTTGAGGCATCTACAGGCTTAGGGTTTGGTTTACCAGAAGTAGGCCACCATGGTATTGGAGCCACCTCTGTGTAATGGCCTCTTTGTCTAATTAAGTAAACTGTATATATATCTGTGTTCATAAAATTTCTCTCAGGTCGTCTGACAATGAAGTCAGAATTTGGACTTTTATATAGGAACTTTTTTTACAGTTTCAGATTAGTTGTACTTTTGTAATTCCATTTCCTTAAATATTTATATAGGAAATGTTTAATAAATTGCAGTATGTCAGAAAGTGGAGGGCTGTCATTTTGAAAGATACACCCACCACCACCATCATTGCTATAAAAGCACAGCTTCAGTAGCCTCTGAATGTAAAACTGAAAGTGAAATTACAGCTGATGTTGTAATACTGTCATCCACTAAATGGCCATTTCCTACTTTAATGAGCTGTCTCCCAGAAAGAAGAAATATGGTGAGACCACCCATTCTTCCAGGAAATATATGCATGTACTAGAGGAGATAGAATATAAAAGTGTTTCTTTTCAAGAGTTAAGCCCACTCCTTAAATGTAGATAATAGACTTAGTGGATGGGCAAAATTTACAGATTAAGACTCTGAAGCTGTGTGATAAGGATAATCATTGAAATAGATCTGATAAAGGTATTTCTATAGAGCTGTCTGATATTATTGTCTTTTTCCTGTGATTTTGAAATAACTTATAATATATAATGACTTAAATGATATAATCTGGAGAATATACATTGAAAAATATTCTTGCCTCTACAATTTATGCTGTGAATTAATTATACTGTAAACCCTGCTCCCTTCAAATGCAAGTGTGAGTTCTAGACACGCTGGTACCATGAATAATTGGCAAGTGGAGTGCTGTGAAATGTATCAAAAACAATGGCTCATAGTGGACTCAGGGCTATAGAAAGGGAGATCATTTGGAGAAACTAATGGAAACAAGATTTAAAGTTTTTTTTATGTTGAAGTAACAGATAGCATATTCAATGATCAGAGGAGAGTCAGATAAGAAAAAAAAAAAAGAGTTAAGCATGAGGGTACCCACCAGGAGTATTATTTTTTCAGAGAAAACAAGTCAGTGGAAGAAAAACATATTTAAAAAGTGCAAGGTGATATGTGGCTTTAGAATCATGTAGCATCTTTGGCCTAATACAAAATGTTGTTAAATCTATACTTTAATAAGAAAGGTACTTATTTCCCAAGGCAGCAGTTCTCACTGCTGTGTTGCAATCTCTTCACAAGTATATCATCAAATTTTGAGCCACGTGTATTTTTAAAAAATAGCTTAGCATATGTGATGTTATAGTGAAGTTGCTCAGTCGTGCTCTTTGCGATCCCATGGACTGTAACCTACCAGGCTCCTCTGTCCATGGGATTTTTCAGGCGAGAGTACTGGAGTGGGTTGCCATTTCCTTCTCCAGGAGATCTTCCCTACCCAGGAATCAAACTCAGGTGCCCCTCATTGTAGGCAGATTCTTTACCATCTGAGCCACCAGAGATATAAATGTTATAGTGATGACTGTCATAGAGAATACTGATCCACGTAGTGCAATGTAATATAGAGACAAAAATAGCTGACTGCGAAAGCAAGAGTAAAGAAGTAGCATCCAGCGTGTACCAATAGAAGTTCAGACATTTATTGACAGAGTGACAATTCTTTCCTATCAGCTCAGCGGGGAGTTGGTTAGGGAAGGAAACAGTTTTACTTATGACAGTGCTGAAAGGTCCCCAGATGAATAGTACCATGACTGTGAACACTTTTATAAACTCCATGAGATACCGTCATTCTGCAGTCAGGATTCTCCTATAATTATTGCTGGCTTGTTTAGAGTGATTTGGGCCTTTTTATCCATTCCAGTTTGCTGCCAAAAAAGCTGGTGTCTGAAAATGTGTTTCAGTGAAACCACATAAATATTGTGAATTATGCCTTAGGGCCTGGATGCTACAGCAAGCTGCCCAGTGTAAATATGAAACCAAAGGCAAAGGCAAAGTCATGGGCACAGAGACGGGATCTCTTTTTGCTAGAAAGAAGGCCAAGCATACGTTAATATTAACTATGGTGGAGCTTCCAGAATGAATTATAAAAACCTTCAAAAATCTGCTGAAATGGCTTTAGAGTCAACAAAGGAGACTATTGCCTGCAACTTACTTGTTTAAAATGGGTCTCTGAATATGTCTCTGCTGCTGCTGCTTCTGCTAAGTCACTTCAGTCATGTCCGACTCTGTGCAATCCCATAAACGGTAGCCCACCAGGCTCCCCCGTCCCTGGGATTCTCCAGGCAAGAACACTGGAGTGGGTTGCCATTTCCTTCTCCAGTGCATGAAAGTGAAAAGTGAAAGTGAAGTCACTCAGTCATGTCCGACTCTTAGCAACCCCATGGATTGTAGCCTACCAGGCTCCTCCGTAGTAACTAGATGAGTAAACTGAGCTGTGTATTTATTTGATATGCTTATAATAGGAAACCGACAGCTGGGCGGAGTAAAGGGGAGATAACGTGTTGGCTATACTCTTTGAAGGAGAAACTCTTGATCTCTTTGATGGAAATGAAAGACAGTTCTGAGCAGTGAGAGCCTCCATTTAGGCTAATCCTAATCCTAATCCTCCAATTAGGCTGCATTCTAAATGAAGCCTAGAAACCAGAGCTACCCCTTTGTTTTAGGTTTATGAAGAGATTTTTAAATGTCATTTCTGTCAAAACAAGACAATCAAAGATTAAGAAGGCTTCCTGATTGATGTGATCAGTGGCCTTACGGCCATAGTTTCAAGTGACCAAACAAAACAAAACCACTAACTCACCTACAAACTTTAGAATGATTCACTGATACGTTGAAGATTCTTTATGCAGCATTGTAAAAGGGACTACTGTCATTGCACTGATGTTATAAGATCATTTTAAAACAACTTTTCTGGGGGAACCTCTTCCAAATTTCATACATATTTATCAATACCACAATTCTTCATTGACCACTTATTTTATGGGCATGTTCACCTACCCTTTTCATAATCAGGACCATGGCTAACTCCCTCACCTTCTTTGGGAACTTGGAATTAATAAAATGTCATCTCAATGAAGGCTGCTCGGATTACTCTACTTAAAATTGCCAACCACACTCTTCCTTCACCTGGTACTCCAATTCCCCTTTATTCTGCTCAGTTTGCCCCTCTTCTATAGCACTTATCATTTTCTGAAGTTCTGCATAGCAGTATTTATTTCCTGCCTCCATTATTCTCCTTCCCCCACTAAGAATATAAGTACTATGAGGACAGGGATCTTTGTTTTCTTTTATTGCATTTTTAAAAAAGGGAAAAAAAAAACTTCCTAAAGTTGAAAAAAAGCATATTATCTAAATTAGCATATTAAAATTGGACACCCACGCTGAAATTCTAAAAGCAAAGCAATGAAAACCTTATAAGAAAAGTTTTTAAGGACTCAGTCAGGAAAATAGCTGTGTCAGAAAATTGCCTTGTGGATGTAAATTGAAATGTAAATCTTCTGTGAGCTCTTAATTTTCTGCAAAATACATTTGGCTCATTAGTGGGGCAGTGGGACTACCCATTAGCTGAGTGGAAAGAAATATACCATCAGTGCCCTAACCCAAGGCCCACAGTCTAATTTTTGAGAAGGTATCTATTTGAATTTTTAATCACTTCATGGCAAATAGATGAAGAAAAACTGGAAACAGTGACAGACTTAATTTTCTTGGGCTCCAAAATCACTGTGGATGGTGACTGCAGCCATGAAATTGAAAGACTCTTGCTCCTTGGAGGAAAAGCTATGACAAACCCTACTCAGCATATTTGAAAACAGAGACATCACTTTGCTGACAAAGATCTGTGTAGTCAAAGCTATGTTTTTTCTAGTACTCATGTACAGATGTGAGAGTTGGACCATAAAGAAAGCTGAGCACCAAAGAACTGATGCTTTCAAACTGTGGTGCTGGAGAAGACTCTTGAGTGTCCCTTGGGCACCAAGGAAATCAAACCGGTCAATCCTAAAGGAAATTAACCCCGAATTTTAGTTGGAAGGACTGAGGCTGAAGCTCCAATAGTTTGGCCACCTGATGTGAAGAAACGCCTCATTGGAAAAGACTTTGATGCTGGGAAAGATTGAGGGCAGGAGGAGAAGGGAAGACGGAGGATGAGATGGTTGGGTGACATCATTGACTCAGTGGACATGAGTTTAAGCAAACTCCGGGAGATGATGAGGGACAGGGAAGCATGTTGTGCTGCAGTCTATGGTGTCACAAAGAGTCAAACGTGACTTAGCAACTGAACAACAAAATCAAAATAAAAGAGGGAGAGTTGAGAGAAAAAGGTTCTTTCTTGAATTCGACACATTTATCATTCAACTTATCATCAAATATTGTTGAAAATTTCATATATATGTAACAATTGATAGAACCTGTCATAATTCCCTCAAGTAATTTGTTTATGCATGGCCTTAGGGCATAAATGAAATGTGCAACAAACCCTCTCACTTCAATCATACTAAGTTTAATTACCAGAAAAAAAAAAAATGACAACACATTTATCAGTCATGATTAGTGAATGGTAGGTAACTCTTGGGGAACCTATGTCCATGAGACCCATTCCCTGTGTTGACTAATGACACTATATTCCAAAGCTAGTCTGTGAAATTCTTGCATACAGAGTCTGAATATGCTCTTTCTTCATACTGCCATGGTTTATGAAAATTACATACAGCATTTTATAGTCCCCAAAATACAACACCCATCTCTCCTACTTCCAGCAGTAACATGGCTAAGTTTCCTTTATCCTCTGTTCCTGAAAATGAGTTCAAACAGTAGGTGCCACTTACCTTCCCCTCCACCTGAGATATATTCTTCCCTGAAATACTATGGAATGAAACCTTAATCTTTTGCTGAAATCTCCCTTCTTTCAATATTTTGAATGGTTGTATTTTTTTGTGCCTTGACAGGAGCAACTTTCCTTCCCGAATGGGTTCTACAAAATTCTCTGTCCCTACTCAAAATCTCTATTCCTGCTATCTTTTCTGTTTTGAAATATTGCTTTTTGTCATAAGGCATTGTGATTTGAGATTGTGTCAAGTAAATCTTATATTAATCTCAAAACTAGCTTCTGACTACCTATAAACAAAATAGCCGAAAATGTAATAATGATTTCTTAAAATGCATGCAGTTTTCCTTACTAGCTGTACTAGGGTAATTAGTAACAACTATAGCAGCAGACAGACTCCAATGTCTTATGGCCTAATACAGCATGTGAAATATATCACTTGTTCAACATAGGCTGGCAGGATTTGAAGAGGAGGATCTGCTCTACACAATAACTCAGAACCTAGGCTAATGGAAGCTGTGCTTCTGTCGTATCTGACTCTGTGCAACCCATGGACTGTAGCCTGCCAGGCCCGCCTGTCTATGGGGATTCTCCAGGCAAGAATACTGGAGTGGGTTGCCATGCAGGTAATGGATGCTATACCATCTTATACCAACAGCCCTGGAAACATGGCTTCTGATGTTACAACGGCAGGGGAATAGAGAGATGGAGGGTTAGAGACCTGGACTCTTAACTCTCTGCCCAGAAGTGCCTGACATCACTTCATCTTAACAATCATTGACTAAAACCTGTCTCGTGGCCCCAGCCCAATTGCAAGGGATTCTGAGAAATGAAGTTGAACGCATGGAATATTTGGTGAGACCTGTCTCTGCCACAGATGTTTTGCCCATCAACTATTGGCACTTAGGATAAAGCAAGCTTCAAACTTAACATAATTTTAATAAAAATGCATTTTTAATCTGTGTAGGAATTGTGACAGCATAATCAAAGACAAAATAAATTGCATAAATATAAAAGAAACTTTCAAAAATAACACTAAAACTACTGAAACTGATCTCCTCAGACAAGTTTCTCTGGTGCTACTCAGATATTCTCTAAATGACACAATTAAGTGAGCAGGAACAAATTCAGCTCCTAGCTTCCCTATTGACCATCAGATGGGCCCATAAACCAAACTGTTAATACACAGAGCTCATTTATCTGTTGTCAACTCACTCTAATTTATTTTTTCGATTATTGCCCCTAAGAGATAAATTCTTTCAACTTTTCCTCCCCTGCACATTATTATGAGGCATTTACTTATTTCTCTAGATAAATGAATGTAATTACAATGATTAATGTTTTGTACATTAAACATTACAATGGAAGGGACTTTTCCCTTCACTTTTGCAAATAGAAAAAAACATTATTTGTAATGTCATTGTATTAATTAAAAAATAACCTTTATATTTTAGAGTACCTTCAGATTTTTTAAAAAAGTTATGAAGATGGCACAGAGTTTCCATATACTCCCCAGCCAGTCTTCCCTGTTATTAGCATTCTACATTGTATGGTACATTTGTCCCAATTAGTAAATCAATATGGATATATTACCATCCACAAAAAGATATCCTTCATTGAGACTTTCAGATTCCCTTCGTTTCTACCTAATGTCCTTTTTCTGTTCCAAGATCTCATCCAGGGTATTACATCGTGCGTAGTTGTCATGTCTCCTTGGGCTCCTCTTGGCCGTGGCAGTTTCTGTTTGCTTGTTTTTGATGACTTCTCAGTGTTATGGATTCCTGGTCAGGTGTTCTGTAGACTCTCCCTCAGGAGGGACTTGTCCAATGTTTCTCTCAGGATTAGGCAGAGGATATGGGTTTAGGCAAGAAAGACTACAGAGATGCAGTGCCAGTCTCCTCACAGCAGATCACACTGAAAGGTTGTTGCTGAGCCATGAAAGACTCCAGGATTCTTGGCCTCCAGACAAGAGGAATTCAATCTGGGGCCAGTGATGAGGCTTGATCGCTCAGAGCTTTTGTGTAATAAAGTTTTATTAAAGTATAAAAGAGATAGAGAAGGCTTCTGACCTAGACATCAGAAGGGGACAGAAAGAGTGCCCCCCTGCTAGTCTTTAGCAGGAAGTTATATATCTACTAGCAGGCTGCTAATTAGAGAGAGGAAATGTCTCAAAACTCAGAGACTGGCACTAGGACCCTCACCCACAACATGCATTTTGAAATAACACTGGCACAAAGTGAGTCATACCGGAAGGATTGACATGAATCTTGAAGAAAGGCAGGTTTCCAAGCAAATACATAGTCTCATGAACATAGATTAGAGAACAATTGTAAAAGTAAAACATACTGGTTTGTTGAGTCGTTATCAGTTCTGAGTCTTAGGCGGAACCAGATTTGAAGGAGTCTAGGGTAAATACACAGTTCATTAACAAAGCTTAAGAAAAACATTTCCATAAGAAAAACGCATTGGTTAGCTCAAAGTTGGAGAAAAGTGAAGTTCAGGTGGAACCAGGTATTGCCCAGGCAACACAGAATTTTAAAAGAAACCTCCTTTTAATCTTGTATAGAGAAAGGAAAAAAATCTGACACTTGGAGTTTGTTTCCTCCTGCTTCTTAAGAGGGAAAAAATGTCTGACACGTGCAGCCTATTTCTTCCATTTGGGGGCGCCTAGCCTTCCTGCCTGTTACCCTCTCAACATCAGTGGTACAGACTGCCAACAGGACTTTGCCAGAGCTGTTACCCTTGATCACCTGGCTGGGGCAGTGTTTGCCAAGACTCTCTGCTGTCAAGGACCCCCACACACACACCCCAACTCCCACATCATACAGTCCTCTGTGGAAAGAAGTCACCATGCACAACCCCCACTTAAGGGGTAGAGACTGATGCTCCAGTCCTCACCGAGGCCTCCCACCCCAGTTAGGGTCCTGGTGCTGTGGTAGATCACCCAGGGGAATGCCAGTTGTCTACACTTTACCTCCTTGAGGGTTAAGTATTCACGTGAAGCATCAGAATCCTTCTGCACAGGAGGACTTCTGTTCTCCCCCATTTCATTACTTGATACAGTCATTTGTATCAGTATGGACTCATGGCTGTTTATTTTATACTTTGGGCTATAATCCAATGTTTTTTTGTTTTGTTTTGTTTTTTCTTCAAATTGTTCTAACTGGTTGTCGGGAGCTATTTCAGTTGGTTTCTTTGTCCTTTTGATACACACATCAGGTTTTGTTTTGTTTTTTTAACACTGCTTTCTGGCATTATGTTTTATATTATCTGTGTGTTTTCTGCTCTTGGCCTAATGTCAGTTGTTTCTCAAGGCACTCTGGCTTCTTTTATTGGAGAATGGTCCTAGAAATTGGTATCTGGGCAACCCGTCCTACTGGATTAGCATTCCTTCTAGCCCTCTCAGCTGACAAAGCCAAGAAAGATATGTTCATCTAGTTTTGACTCAGGTCATTCTCAGGTTTACAGGCATTCACAACAGTTTGTGTCTAGAATAAAAGACTTTTCCTTCTTATCTGAATTACTTTGATATTTGTAGAAACAAGAGGATAAAGAAGAACTGCCAGTTCTGAAAAATAAATGTGAAAGTCTTGTCCTAGAAGACTGTATCTGCCATTCATCAAAAATATAAAGTGGGACTTTGGAACTATATATATAAAGCCAGCATTCAAAGGGTGAAAAGTATGATAACTATATATATATATATTTATACACACACACATATATATGTAGTAATATATATGCATAGATTACTATGTATGTATGCTATATATACATATCAGTATACACATTTGACCTGGGATGCTGTGATTCATGGGGTCATGAAGAGTCGGACACAACTAAGCGACTGATCTGATCTGATACACATTTGATAAAGGTGATAAAGATATATATCTCAAGAATATATTTGATTTACATATATTTGATAAAGATGATAGTAGAAAGTTTGCTTTCTAATAAAAATAAGCTTCAAATTTTATTTCAAATTTTTCATTTTGACAGTTGAGTTAATACTGCTATTAGTTCCCCAGTATTTCTTTAAATTGTTTTTCTTCCTTATTTTTTTGTTTTTATATGGACCCTCCTGATGATTCACTTGTTGGGTGGCTGAGACTCTGCGCCATGAAAATGGAACAATGGATATGGTTCTTACTGTACTATTTTGAGCCTCTCCAGTAATTGGACTTCATGTGAGAGTAAGAGCAGGACTTATTTTTATCATGAGGCATGCCCGAGAACCAAAGACAGAACAGAAAGAATGAACACTGATGTGCCAGTCAGCAGGGCTGAAACATCTGGGTGACTACCAGCTTCAGCATTTTCATTTTTCTGGTATTACTAAAATTGGCAACCAAGGGCTCTATTCAGTCTAATTGATTCTGCAGCTGCATCACCCAAAGTCATTCCA
Organism: Bos mutus; assembly: GCF_027580195.1. Lineage (NCBI taxonomy): Eukaryota > Metazoa > Chordata > Mammalia > Artiodactyla > Bovidae > Bos > Bos mutus. The sequence continues at coordinate 22,832,622 of NC_091622.1, read as the reverse complement.
TAAAATTTCTCTCCCTACATAGCCTCAGAGCCTGTATAAATGCACACAGGAAGTTCTCTGCCACCAGGCAAACCTATCATCATAGTGGGAAATACCTCTAATAAATCATGCAAGAGGATGCATTAGTAGCCTGTGGTGAGCATCTTGAGCCTGTCCTTCCTCAGAGAACTCAAGAGTCCCAGCATTCTCTGTAGGCTAGTATACGCTAAGGATTGAGTTGGAAAGCTGGAATTTAGAAAATAACATAAAGAAATGAAACAACCATGCACACATCTCAACATTGCTCTCTTATGGAAAATAAATGTGCCAGCTGAAAGGAATTCTGAAATTGTTTTACATTCCAAAGCTAAGTCACTGCATGCAAAAAAGTTGAGCTCTTTCTTTAAAAATATGGGTCCTAAACAATTTATAATTCTCATTCTTATAATTCCATAATTTAGGGTAAGTGTTCATATAAAGTCAGGCTTTATAGCTAATTATGTACACAGACCTGGGAGATAAAATGCAGAGAGGTAAAAAAGGGAAAAGGCAGACAAAATGGAAATGTGTCATTTTTAAGCACTTGAGATTGTATTAAAAAGAAATTGCTTCTTTCAACAAACATTTTACCCATTGTGGTACTAGATACAGTGGCATACCTTAAAGATGCAAATATAAATGAAATGTACTCTGTCTTGAGTGATGTGACCATCTCACATGTTTATAGTATGTGGGGTCAGGATTGGTAGTTGGGATGTCATCCAGACACTCTCAAGTATCATCCAGCCTATGAGTTGTTTTCCCATGAACCAGTAGGAGTTAGCCAAGAGAAGTAAAGAATGGACATTCTAGGCATAAAGAGCAGGATGAGCAGAGGCTACAAGTGAGAGATTTCTTTGAAAAACTGAAAGTATTTTTAAAAACAAAGTAAGTATGTGGCATGTGATAGAATTTGCAAGCAAAAAAGGCTAGAGAAGGAACTTCAAGTCAGTCTTCCTAATAGATTAATACCTAGTCCTTGTGACAGTGAAGGCTGTTAAAGCTACTTGGGCAGGAGAGTGATAGTCATCAGGATTTAGAAAGAAAATTCTGGCCACACTGTGAGAATGTGCTGTAAGGGAAATCAGATGCAAAGGGACCAATTAGATGAATGAGGAGGAGCCTGAATAGAGATAATAACAGAGGGAAAGATGGGAAGTGGTCCAATTAGCAAAACCTTAAGGTGGGAGGGTGAGGGGTCATGGTTCCTACATTGATATGGAGATGGAGGGGGCAAAGAGTTCCTGTCCTAAGTACCTAGATAAATAGTGGGGTGTGTTTAATAAAGGAAAAAGAGACGTTCTGAGAGGGAAGTATGGGTTCAGTTTGAGACATGGACAGAATGAGTTTAAGTGCCTGTTTTATATTCAAATTTAGATCCTCTTAGTGGGAAATTTGATGCTGAGATCTAGATCTAGATTCAGGTGAAAGGTCTGGACTGCAAGTCTTTGTATAGTGGAGGAAGTGAAGAATTTAGTGGGAATAGAAAGGTGACCTTTACAAAGTACATTTTAAAACAATTAATAGAAAAAACATAAAATATTTTCTAGCATAGTGATTAAATGCTCAAGCCCCGAAGCTTTACTACCTGGTTTTCTAGGTATTAAATACTATTTGGTAGATTTTATATTTGAGAAAGTTAATTAATTTCTTTGAGCTTTAGTGTCCTCTGTAAAATAAGGATAATAGTAAAGAGGATTAAGTAAATTAATATTTGCCTTAAATTGTGCCTGGTATTTGTTGATAACCAATAAATGTGTATGTGAGCATGTGTGTGCATAGACCCTAACTTGTCTGAAACTTCTCAATATGCTGGATTCCCTTATATGGTCAATGTGTCAATTAACACATTTTAGTGTGTGGAATATTGATTAAAAACCACATAAGAAGCATAAGAGATGATACTTGTCAGGAAATTCACTATTTACAAGGGTTGCAAAAGAATAAAAGAATAGTGGATAATGGTACCTTTACCCCAGTCTTCCTTCTCACCCTCAGCTTTAGCCGCATCAGACTGTCCTCGCTTCACTAGTGCCGTGGTCTCCCTTTCCCTAGGTAGGGGCTTAGAACCTTGGCAACTGGTTCCTAAGATATTTGACAACCCCATATACTTGACCAACTTCCACCATCCATATCTCAGTTTAAACATCACTTTCTCTGACTCTAGACTTAAATTCCCTGTTGTGTTTCCCAGAGTCTTGTATTCACCTCAGACCTCTTTAGTTATTCATGGAGATTCAAGAACTCTAGAGAAAGCAAAGAATTCAGTGTGAATGAGAGGGACCAGGAAGAAGCTAGTGTGGACAAAAAATTTGAAATTTCAAATCAGTTCCCAGATATTTTCTTAAAAGATACTCAGTTTTCCAAATGATATGGCAAACTTGTAGATGGAAAGAATTTTATAAGAGTTCTAAGAAGGCTGATTTATTACACCTCTCCTCTAAGGGCTATGCTGTTGATACATGTACTAAGAGCCTTTCACATTTTGATTAAATCAAAAATAGTTTTGGAAAATTTAATAAATATAATACTATGATGGATCATGACTAAACTTGCTTCATCCATAATTTAAAATTATTTTTTTATGGCCACATAGGTTTAACTTGAATTGAATTTGGAAGTTCACATCTGTCACTGGTAATAATTTTTTTCTATCATTGTGGGAGGGACACATATTTATTGCATCCCTACTATGTCACAGGTGCTGTGTCATCCACAAAGTATTGATATGCCATTATATTCACCATTCAAAACAACCTGAAGAGGTATTATTATCTCAATTTTACAGACAAAACTCACATCGTTACTTAAATGATGATAGCATTTATACTGAAAAGATGAATTCTTTCAAGTCAAAATGATTTAGTGAACCATGAATCAAAAGAATTCGTGGATCTACAACAACAAAAAGACAGCTAGAAATAACTATATTTCTATAGTTAGAAATTATATTTCTATAATTAGAGTGAGTTATATGGGCTAGGAGAAGGCAATGGCACCCCACTCCAGTACTCTTGCCTGGAAAATCCCATGGATGGCAGAGCCTGGTAGGCTGCAGTCCATGGGGTCGCTAAGAGTTGGACACGAGTGAGCGACTTCCCTTTCACTTTTCACTTTCATTTATTGGAGAAGGAAATGGCAACCCACTCCAGTACTCTTGCCTGGAGAATCCCAGGGTCGGGGGAGCCTGGTGGGCTTCCATCTATGGGGTTGCATAGAGTCGGACACGACTGAAATGACTTAGCAGTATATGGGCTAAATATCCTTACTAAAAGAACACTTTGTGTCAACACTTTTGCAGTTTTTGAGGACCCCTTGTACTTTCTATGTCTGGCCTTGTTCTAGGTCTTGTGAGGAATATCAAGTAGCAGCAATAAGAGGACAGACGTAAAGCACCTCATACTTTTGTAAACTTATTTGATAGGTCATCATTCAGACATGAGCAGGACAGCATTTTATTATATGCATCTCATTCTTTATTCTAACTAGGAAACAGGCGCATTTGGGAGCTTGTGTGTTATTTCTGTCTCCCCCACCTAGCTGAAGTTTGTGACTTTGGAAAAGAAATAAGGCATGTATGAAAAGAGCACAGGAAAATATACAAAAGCCTTTAAAGAACAGACTTTAGTTTTCTTGGCCTGCTGCATGATAACATAATGCCCATCTGCTGAGGAGAGAGGAATTATCTCATGAAGACTAAGAAAAAAACATTTAAAGCAGGTACATCTAGCGTCAACTCAAAACTCCTGTAATCTGATATTTGTGGGGGAAGGAAAAAAAAGGAACATAAAACACAAAACTGAACATCTGATATGTTAAAGGCCAGTGCATTTTGGATATTTCAGTATAAGAATATTCTGAGCAAGAATACAGCAGTCTAGTCAAGTAAGTGACCACGTCCCCGTATTTTGTCTCCTTCATCTTTCCTGTACTCGTGGCATCCTCCCATTAGTTGATACCTTTGTATTTGGCTACCTCCCATTACCTGTCAAGCTCTGCCATTCAGGAGTGACACTGAGGACCTTAGTTTTTAGGTTTAGTTTAGTCGCTCAGTCGTGTCCAACTCTTTGCGACCCCATGGACTATAGTCTACCAGGCTCCTCTGTCCATGGGATTTTCCAGGCAAGAGTACTGGAGTGGGTTGCCGTTTCCATCTCCAGAAGATCTTCCCAACCCAGGGATTGAACCCAGGTCTCCCACATTGTAGGCAGATGCTTTATCGTCTGAGCCACTGGGGACCTTAGTCCTAAGGACCTAAGTCCTGAGGACCTTAGATGTGGTGTTTATTTCTCATGGTAAACATCAGTGGTAGAAGAGATGTCCAGTGATTTTCAAGAGAGAGTCTGATGGACTCTTTATAGAGTTAATAGGATGTTAGCTCTATAGAGACTTAGAATGCATTAATAGAATGCATAAAACAGATGCTTTAACAATGTAAAGTCAAAGATATGTGTAAACTTCTACCACATCAGGTGAAAACAATGAAAAAGATTTTCATCTTACTAGATCGTATGCACAAATGGAGGGTTTCCTTGATGGCTCAGTGGTAAAGAATCTACCTGCCAATGAAGGGGACGTGGGTTCAATCCCTGGGTCAGGAATATGCCCTGGAGAAGGAAATGGCAACCCACTCCAGTATTAATGCCTGGGAAATTTCATGGACAGAGGAGCCTGGTGGGCTACAGTCCATAGGATTGCAAAGAGTTGGACACAGTTGAGCGAGTGAGCATGCATGCAGATGCTCTGAAAGATTTGTTGCTGCCTGCTGCCAAGTCACTTCAGTCGTGTCTGACTCTGTGCGACCCCATGGACTGCAGCCTACCAGGCTTCTCTGTCCATGGGATTCTCCAGGCAAGAACACTGGAGTGTGTTGCCATTTCCTTCTCCAGAAAGATTTGTTAAGTTGCATTAATTAAGCCTATGTTTGAGGAAAACATTCAAATCAAGCAGAGGAGTTTCTTTATCTGTGTTTCAACATAGACGAAGAAAGAAGGGTTAGGCACTCTGCTTGGAATTGTTGCTCTGATATTAATAGACAACAAAATACAGAGACTTTTGTTTCCATCTCCTCTGACATGAAGCTTATTCAAACTAGGAAATTCAAAGCAACATAAATGATTTGAAGACATAGAAGGGATTAAAAACTACCTCACTCTTTTAAATGAATCCAAGTCTGCAGGTTCAGGCATATGTATGACATGCTAGATCATTAAGACAAAGAGATCGCTCTTGGTAATGTTTGAGAAAACAGAAATTGGAGCAATCCCAAGTTTGGCAATTATCTTGATTTTCCAAAAGTAACCTCACATCTTTGGAATAACAAATACAGTATGAATCCCCAGTGATATTTTAGAGGGCCATGTGATTTATGAATATTTAAGAGAGAAAAGACATTTACTACTAAAGTCATTATTCTCCGTAATATCAGGGATGCAAAGTAATGAACATTCTTTTATTGATAAACTTAATAGTTTCACAAAATTCTTTACATTGGGTATTTCATTCCATGGCTACATCTTGTACAAGACAGAGAAGCAAGCTCTGAAAAGTGAAAATAGGTAGATTCTTCACTAGTCAAATAGCATTCTCAAGTGTGGGTGAATGGATTGATAATGGCTTGGAGATCTTCTGGTGGGTTGCTAGACATCTTGTTACTTAGCTCTGTCCTAGCCAACCTTCCTTTCTTCACTGACTTCAGTAGATACCCAAATTCCTGAATGCTGGTTTCTCAACTGGCATACACCTAAGGAAAAAAAAGATTAATATTTAATAGAAATGCTGTTTTGGAGGCAATTTGCCCAAAGAAGTTGACTTCTTAATGTATTATAGGTTTAATGTCACATATGTTCTATGTGGGGGAATTTATTTTCTTATGCTCAAAAATTTTTTTAAAAGAAGGGCAGGGGCTTTTAACCTTCTCCACTCCAAATGGTTTTCCAGGGAAGAGAAGGAAAAGCTCTTTACAGATGTGAAAAATACCATCCTCCGGCCAAGGACCAAATTCATCCAATTTGTTGTCAATTTGACAGGCATTTGTTTTTGCTGAAATGTATCCTAACCTCAGGATCTCAGTAACCTCTGAATGTTAGTTATGGTTTTACTATTCATTCAAAGTAGAGGTATTCTGATGCAAAAAAAGCAAAAAGCAATAGGAGCAGTGAAAGGGAGGTTCATGGTTGAAGATGAGGTATATATGTACCACGTATTCTTCAAACGATTCAAGAGTGATAACCCTCCATCTCGTAAGAGATTAATTAGTGTGTGAACCCTTGGGTGCCCATGAGAGTCTGGAAGTAGGAATTTTTTAAAGATGTCTGTCAGGTTCAAAAAGAAACACAGATGCTTGAAGTCTGATTCATGAAAGCTCCGGTGTTATTAGTTTGCACTGTCTGTCCATGTACATTTTATATAGATTTAGTGTTTGCAAATTTGTTCCTTATGATTCACTTATTCAACTCTAAAATCCTGAAAATGTAAATTATAAATTAAATCCATGCAGACACAAGAAAAGACATATGATTTTGCTTAACATCTATTCTTCTGAATAATTCCACTGAACTTTGGTCTCACAAAGCTTTCTCTTTTACCCTTGCCAAATAACATGATATTACTATCAGAATTTCAAGTTTTCTCATGTTTCCTTGTCATTTTCCTTCATGACAACAGAAGAATCAATGATATGAACTATTTTTTAGAATATTATTCCTTCCTTTCTGATAGCCATTGAAAATACCCTGGGACTGATAAAAATTCAGTCAGTAATATTGATCCTGTTTTTATTTAAAATTTTGATATTTTGTCTATCATAGATTTTTTAAATTATTTTTCATTCTTGAACTATGGAATTAAAATATTATTTATTTTTATTTCTGGGTTTTTTGGTGCCTCCTTATATTTTGCACTCAAGGCAAGTGCCTCACTCTCCTCCCCCTGGTCCTGGCCCTGATTGTGCTTATGATTGGTCAGCTGACAGGTCAGTGGGGAGCTGCCTTGTTCAGGATGTGGATGGCTTGGCCATCCTCATTTCATCTCATATGTTTCTTTTATCTCTCCAGTAGACTAGATGGGTCATATTCTTAGGCTAACCTGGGCTTAATCTCTTGATGAACACAGAGAAGTGATGTATAACACGGAAACACACAAGCTCTTTTTTAAGTCTCTGTTTGCATCAAGTCGGCCGCTGACCCCTGGCCAAACCAAGTCACAAGGGCAGAAGTAGTGTGGGAGGGAACTACTGGGTTATAAGTTACAAGGCAAAAGACATGCATACAGAGAGGCCATTCATTAAAACCATAATGTAATCAATCTAACACACTCTCTAAACTTTGATTTCCTCAAATATATTCTTTACCAGTGGAGCGTACTACATAAAATTGTTGGGGGCACTGAATGAGACATTTCATGTAAAGCTCTTAGTATATTTCTTGGCACATAGTAAGCTTTAAAGAATAGCTATTATTTTATTATGCCTTTGACAATGTGTTACACTCTGAATTAACATTTTGAACAACAGAGAATAGAATTATCCCAGGGCTTCCCAGTTGGCGCTAGTGATAAAACACCCACATGCCAATGCAGGAGACAGAAGAGACTCGGGTTCTATCCCTGGGTGGGGAAGATCCCCCAGAGGAGGGCATGGCAACCCACTCCAATATTCTTGCCTGGAGAATCCCATGGACAAAGGAGCCCTGCAGGCATGCACACGAACCAATGGGGGCAAAGAACACATTTTCCGTTTTCTTGTCTAATTAACAGAAGCAATAAATACACAAGACCAGTATGTAGAATTTAAAATATAGCATATATGAATATGTTTAACATTGTGTTCCACACCCAAGCACTCATTGCTATTTGAAATTGAGCCTGAATTTCTTTATCAAGAAGTACACATGGCTTACTACAGTGATGTGGGTGAAAATAAGGAGCGGTAATATGCCACATGAGTTACGTGGAATTGAATTGTCTCTAGAGAATCTTGTTAATTTAACCATGGACTTCCCAGGTGGCACTAGTGATAAAGAACCTGCCTGACAATGCAGGAGACACTAGAGACATGGGTTCAGTCCCTGGATTAGGAAGATCCCCTGGAGGAGGAAATGGCAATCCATTCCAGTATTCTTGTCTGGAGAATTACATGGACAGGAGAGCCTGGCAGGCTGCAGTCGTTGGGGTCGCAGAGTCGGACACAACTGAAGTGACTAAGCACGCAGCACACATGGGCAGGAACACCTAATAAACTTAATTTAGTTTAAGGAAGCAAAGTGTGTGTGTGCCTGCATGGGTGTGACCCTAAGGAATATTTTCCCCAATGTTACTGGGATTGCTGGGTGTCTTGCCTCTGGATAAGCTTACTGACAGAGGAAGGTGATGAAAGATGTCACTGGTTGGACCCACTGGTAAACATTTTTCATTATTCTGTTTCTAGTTTCTTTTACTAATAACTCTAAAATATGTAAACCACACAAAAGAGGCAATGAGTATTAAATTTAAGGAAGATGATGTTTATAATGTGCACTGTGGGTAAATAAAGTTTGAAGAGCAGAGTAAGAGGTAATGGATGCATATTAAAAACTGTGTTTTTTAATTTAATTCTCGAGTCTCTGCAAATTTAAAGAGAAACTGAAACCTAAACAAACAGATAAAATCATTGAGACTGGAAATTGTCCAGTGAATCCTCTTATCATCTGGAAGGTCACCCCTAGCCGTGCTTCAGTTAAGGAGGACACCTCTGTCCTATTCATAAGCCTGTCTTTGAAAACCAGGTATTTCAAATGTATTTAGTTACAGCATCATATTGGGAAAAACTCAAGTCAAATTTAAAGTTAAAAAATACTATATCTACACCCCCAATGTGGGCTGCACAGATTTTAGTGACTTCCTTCTAAAAACTTCAACGTGAAGTAGGGGTTTAGAGTCGCTTTACAGTGGAGAAATCTGACCAACATCCAGCTAGGTGATTAAGGATAACATTAACTTTGGTGAGTCCTGCTGAAGGCCTGTACCATTGATGTGATGTGATGTGTTGAGATTGACCCCACACCTCTGTGCTCTTCTTCCCTCCAACCTATAACCTCTGTCTAATCATATAATAAGCATCAGACAAGTCCCTCTTGCCGTCATTGAGAAAACTACCTGACCAGTAATTCTTATCACTGAGGAGTCATCAAAAACTGGGAAAGTTTGAGAAATGGTTACAGCTGGAAAGAGCTTTAGGAGCCATGACAACTAAATGCAATGTAGTATCCTGGATAGGGTCTTGGAACAGAAAAAGGACGTTAGGCAATACCTAAGGAAATCTGGATACAATGTAGACTTTAGTTAATAGTAACATATCAGTATTGGTTCACTGAGTGAGTGAGTGAGTGAGTGAGAGTCGCTCATTCATGTCTGATTCTTTGGGACCCCATGGGCTGTAGCCTGCAGGCTTCTCTGTCCATGGAATTCTCCAGACAAGAATACTGGAGTGGGTTGCCATTTTCTTCTCCCTGGGATCTTCCCAACCTAGGGATCAAACACAAGTCTCCTCCATTGCAGGCAGAGTCCTTACCATCTGAGTCACCAAGTAAGCCTATTAATAAGAGACATTTCTAAGTATAAAGACAGGTCAACTTAAAAAGTATCAGCACATACATGCTTGACTTTATCTTATAATCCATAGAAAACACATTAGAATATGTAATGAATCCTATACCTTTTCCAAAGGAATATCCAAGACAGAAGTAGCCAAGACAAATGTACCATACTAAGTCAGATCTTAATCATGAGAAACTGTGTGTTGAGTACATACTAACTGTACCGTTTTCCCACTTTTTCTTTAAATCTAAAACTGCTTAAAAATAAAAAGATTATTTTAAAAGACTGATTCTAACTCACAGTTTGCTTAAGAACTCAGAGGGTTTTTTAACAAAATATAAAAGAATGACTTTTTAGAAAAATGCAAGTAATTTTTAGTATTTTTATTGTACTTACCAAGGACTGTTTTCCTAAACTTCAACCCAAACACCAATTTACAAGGAGAAGTTAGAGATAATTAGAAGCAGTTGCTTTAACAGTTAACACCTCAAGTTAGAGTATTTTATAACTTTTTTCTTAATATTTGCATTATTATTCTACAGTTCGTTGACCAAAATCTGAAGGACTTTTATTTTACTGTTTGAGATTTAAAAGACCTTAACTTTGAATATCCCTTTGTAAGAAACACAAATCCTTAGATTTACTCACTTATTTAAATGGGACATAGACTATGGGGAGAAATGAAACAAAAATGATGGTTTAACACTTCCCATATTGTTTTTGCTGTGATAATCTCAAGTACAAGAAGATACCTGGAGTTCTTCCACTCTTTCGATCTGGAGACTAAGGATAATTATTAAATTGCATACAAAGCAGTAGAAAAGAAAACTTAAAATATTTGCTGGGATTTTCCTTTGGCAATCTAGCCAAAATGAAATAACTATTAAAGCAAATGATTTTTTGTTTGTTTTTAGTTTTTATTCTGAGAACTTTAACACTTATAAGACAAAAGAATCATAAATGTATGCTCATCAACAGAAGAACATGAAACTTGTGTTAGCGCTTCTGAGCTCAGTCACAGCAAGTGGATGGCCCTGTGATCTTTTAGTATATTTCCCTCTAGAACAAAGTGAGTACCTGATGGATGCTTTTTAATAACTGTATAGTTTCTTAGCCATCGATTCATGACTTTAATCTATTACAGAAAAAATAAATGGTCCAAAGTTCTACTGTACACTTCATCTGGGTATGCATGCCGTTGTATGCGTGCTGGTAGGGTAACAGTAATGCTACTCACTGTGATTATCGGTATTTATCTTCAGAGTGCAGTTTCCTGAGAATAAGAGCCATCTCATGTATATAGTATATTTCAACTGCTCTTAGTGAAAAATAAGACTTGAGCAAAAAGGACACTTATATTTAGTAATTCTACAGTAATTATAATGAAAACAGTAATGATAATACAAATAACTATCATTTACTGAGTGCTTAGTATATGCCTATAATTTGGTAAAACATCCATAATGAGGTTTTCCCAGGTGGTTCAGTGATAAAGAATCCTCCTGCCAATACAGGAGACGCTGGTTCAGTTCCTGAGTCAGGAAGATACCATGAAGGAGGAAATGGCAACACACTCCAGTATTCTTGCCTGGCAAATTTCATGGACAGAGAAGCCTAGCAGGCTATAGTCCATAGGGTACAAAGAGGCAGACATGGGTTAAAGACTAAACCACCATCATCACCATAATATTATAGGTCTGAAGACAGAAATTTGTCTGTTTGGGTTACAGTTCTGTCTCCAGCATCTAAAACATTAGCACATAAATATTTGTCAGTAAATATTTGCCAGATAAATTAATCTCAGGCCTTGGTTACAACAAATTAATGAGGCAGGTATTTTGTGCTGGACGTGTTAGCATAAGCGGAATGCATGTGTGTATGCTCAGTTGCTAAGTCATGTCTGACTCTTTGTGACCCCATGGACTGTAGCCCACCAGGCTCCTCTGTCCATGGGATTTTCCAGGCAAGAATTACTGGAGTTGGTTGTCATTCCCTCCTCCGGGATCTTCCCCACCCAGGGATCAAACCCAAGTTTCCTATATCTCCTGCCTTGGCAGGCAGATTCTTTATTGCTGAGTCACTTGGGAAGTTTGTAAGTGGCATAAGATCTGTTTATAAACCTTATCACAGTTAAGGCAGATTTCCAAATCCATAGCTTGATGATGTCAGTCCTGTATCCCTCTCACATTCTTGCATTGCCATGTCTCATTCATGCCAGGTGATATTTTTAAATACTTTAAATAAATAAACCATTTTTCTAGCTTTTTATCTTATTTCTTAATGAACTGACAACAGAGGAAAAAACAAAAATCCTTACACTAATGGTTAATGATCAGTGAGTGGCTAGGGAAGACCTTTTGCCTATATGCACACCAACAGAGGACACATAACATTTATTTAATCAGGTGAGATGGAGAGGTTGGAAGTGAGTTAGGGTTGGTCAAGGTTAGTTACTACACCACAGCTTAGATGACAGAAATAAAATGAAACAAATTTTGTTACCTGAAGTTTTACTATGTGTAAGAACCCTGGGGGTAATACAATAGTGTTCTTTCATCCATAAAGTTGATGTTATTAAGATGAGAACAAAGGCAGCATAAAATAATAGGTGAATAGGGATTGAAATGTTCCCATCTGTTTTTTGCCATCTCTTGTCATATTTATAGAAAATGCCTTGTGCAGAACACTTAATCTTGAAAGAGTGAACAATGAGAAACCTGCCCACAATTACAGCATCTCTGTTCTTGCTCAGTGAATATCAAGATCACAATATGGCAGGATTGCATGGAGAGAATAGACTGATTAGAAGAGATTTATAGAACAAATGATCATAGCACTTTGAGGTTTTGCTGCAGACTTACTAGCCTGCATTATTCCTTGCTTTGTGAACCCTTTTACAAAAAAAAAAAGCCTAGTGTTCTGAGCTAGAGCAGATTAAGTATGCCAGCAGCTACCCTTCTCCTAACACACCTTCCTCCCTCCCATCTTGATGCAGACACTCAATATCTGATAGTTCACTTTCATATGAATCTGTAAGTTGTGACTTTTTAAAAAATAGAGAGATTGCCTTGTGTTATTTTGAATAACACGATTGTACGTTTGTTGAGCCTCATATCTCTCTGCTTTCTTGTACCTCTTGCCTCCTTATTTATGTCCTACAGCTGTTATAACAAATTATCATAAACTGCGTAGCTTAAAACAACATAAATTTATTCTCTCACAGTCCCAGAAGCTAGATGTATGAATCAGAGTGCCAGCAAGGTTGATTCCTTCTCCAGGCTATAAGGGATAATCTCTTCCATGCCTCTCTCTGAGCTTCTGGTGGGTATGGGCATTCTTGGTGTTCCTCAGGGTCCCATGAAGTTCTCCTTGTGTGTATCTCTATGCTCTTTGTCATCACATGGCCCTTTTAAAAGAATGTCAGTCATTGAATCTAGGGTGCATCCTTCCTAATCCAGCATGAACTCATCTTAACTCGATTACCTCTGCAAATACCCCATTTCCAAACATGGTCATGTTCACAGGTACCAGCAGTTAGGACTGAAACATCTTTTGGTGGGGAAACAATTCAACTGACAGACCCTCCCCATGAAACCTTACTTTAAGGAAATAATGAAGATGATTTTTACCTTCTGACAAAGTTAGGGCTCATTTATGTGGTCTTGCTCTTCTCCATACTTCTACCCACAGTGAGACTGTCAAGTTCAAATGAAGCCCTTGGTAAACATCACTATGCCTGGAAAAGGTGGTGGTAAACTCCAAGGTTGGGCTACCCAGGTGGCTCAGTGGTAAAGAATCTGCCTGCCAGTGCAGGAGACCCAAGAGACGAGGATTTGATCCCTGGGTTAGGAAGATCCCCTGGAGAAAATGGCAAGCCAGTCCAATATTCTTGCCTGGAAAATTCTGTGGACAGAGGAGCCTGATGAGCTACAGTCCATGGGGTCACAAAGAGTTGGACATGACTGAGCAACTGAGCATGAGCGTGCAAACTCCAAGGTTACAGAACTTGTTTATCAAGGGATCAAACTAAGAAGGATTGAGAGTGGGAAGAAACTGAGTAAGGGTTTGGAGGGCTGATGTGTTGACAAAAGAAATACCAAGATAGTAGAGGGGAGAAACAGATACTGGTGAGTGTAAATCCACTGAGTTTTGTGAATATTTCTGAGTTGATTGTCACCACAATCCACCAAACATGCCATCAGTTTTCTGAGAAGAATGTTTAAAAACCACAGGCAATTATTTGAAATGTACTAGAAGCATTTTATTTAAGGCCACGCACATTAAAATCACAAAGGGAGGCCACACACATTAAAATCACAATCTTGTGTTTCATCAAAAAGGAATCTCCCACTGCTAGATGCTACAGCAGTTTTGAGCACCCCTTTCCCCCAAATTCTAAATTTGTGTTTGTTTTCCACGTGGAGAGCCACGTGGGGTTTTGAGAGTCAAACATTCTAACTGTAAAGCTCTGTGATGGGTATGAGTTGAATTAATTAGTGAAAAAAAAAAATAAGCCTTTCTTAACAAGTGCTCACGTTAATACATTGGCTCCATGGGTACTCCATGAGTAAAAGCAGTGGGGTCGGTCCTCATTTGTAGCTCATAAGTGCTACAGTGACGATGCTCCAGGAAGATGACAGGCGAGCTCCTGCACATACGGGTGCCTTAGACAGAAAGGGCAGCTGGAAACGGCAACAACGTCAGCACTGACAGAGACTCCATGGTTAACACAGGAGGAACACATATCTTTCTGACACAACCATTGAATTTACTGATAGACCGTACTTTCAAACAGATTGTTGAAAGGATTGATTCTAGATGTAGATAAGAAAAAATTTCTATCAGGTCTAGGACTAGGTCTCTTCCTGTTCCTCGGTGTTACTGACATAAACTGGATTTTCATTTCCTAGTGCAGTACAGATGCCCTCCTCTCTATCAGTAATTCCAGCATGTAACTAGAGCCATGGTTTCTTTTCCTTTCATAGCATGTTTTAGTTGTTGTTGTTGTTTTGTTTTGCCACTTCAGTTGTTATTCTATTATACAAAACAAGAAAAATGGTGCCCAGTATGTTGTTCTACCATCAACCTCCTGAAGGGTGATGCAGCATGGTTATGTAACAGGAATTTGATACTGGGTTTTTTATTGAGAGAAAATTGTCTCTTTCCAGGTCCTTTCCTTAGTTAAAGTTATGTAAGATCATTGACATTTTTGAGTTCTAAAACTTCTCCTCTTAGAAATGACATATAAGAAGCTATATTTAAGGCAAAATGAGCTAGAAAATGATTGAATAATAGCTTTATGATTAATAGTCGGTGTTTATGTCCCAGTTCCATAAATTAACAGAAGAGGTTTCCTGAGACAAAGTGCAAAGTAACTTTATCTGTCAAATGGACATAATAGTGCCTATTTCATATCTCATTGTATGAATTAAATGAGATCATTGATGTAAATTGTTGATCACAGAGTCTGAAGAGTGAGTGTTCTATAACTGTTAATCTCAGAAGAAAACTAGAATATTTCCAAAATAATTTCTGTGGGGCTTTTAAAATACTCTCCATTTCATTGAAAATAACATTGAGTATTTTAAGATATAATTTTCTATGTGATAATTTGGGAATGCAAAGTCCAACAAATATAACCTGGGGACTCAAAATAAGTAACACTTTTCTAATATGCAAACTGATACAACTGGAAATTATTTTCTTTGCAAGGAACATGTTCCTTGTGTCTGGAATGTTTATGCAAAAGTGGAAGGGCCTGCTCAGGACGCCCTTGTAGATGGAAGGCAGAACTGAGTGACCTCTGCTTCCCCTCCTGCCGCTGCCTGGATTCCAAGGAAACCAGACCTATTATCTTGATTCTTAATCATCTTTGCCTTCAGAACATCCTAAGTATTCAGGCAAGTTTTATACCACCTTATTTTCACTTTGTTTTTGTCTTTCTTTTTAAGTACAATTTGAAAACCCAGAGCAGAGGATTGAACCAAATGGTCCTCACTCACAGCTAGGACATCCTAGACATCATCTCACTTGGGCAGTTTGGACAAACCCCTTAGTAACACTCCCACCACTAAAAGTGCATCAGACTCTGCTCAGTATCATATAACAACCTAAATGGGAAAAGAATTTGAAAAAGAATAGATACATTTATATGTATAACTGAACCACTTTGCTGTACATCTGAAACTATCACATTGTTAATAAACTATACCCCAATAGAAAATTAAAAATTAAGAAAAAAAAGCACATCATTTATCACTCCAAAATCACTGCTGATGGTGACTGCCACCATGAAATTAAAAGATACTTGCTCCTTGAAAGGAGAGCTATGACAAACCTAGACAGTGTATTAAAAAGCAGAGACATCACTTTGCCAACAAAAGTCTTTATAGTTAAAGCTGTGGTTTTTCCAATAGTCATATACGGATGTGAGAAAGAAAGAAAGTGAAATTACTCAGTCATGTCCAACTCTTTGCGACCCTCCTCCATCCATGGGATTTTCCGGGCAAGAGTACTGGAGTGGCTTGCCATTTCCTTCTCCAATGGATGTGAGAATTGGACCATAAAGAAGGCTGAGCACCGAAGAATTGATGCTTTCAAACTATGGTACCGGAGAAGACTCTTGAGAGTCCCTTGGACAGCAGGGAGATCAAACCAGTCAGTCCTAAAGGAAATTAACCCTGACTATTCTTTGGAAGGACTGAGGCTGAAGCTCCAGTACTTTGGCCACCTGATGCAAAGAGCTGACTCATTGGAAAAGACCATGATGCTGAGAAAGACTGAGGGCAGGAGGAGAAGGAGCCAGTAGAGGATAAGATGGTTGGATGGCATCACCAACTCAATGGAAATGAGTTTGCGCAAATTCCAGGAGATGGTGAAGAACAGGGAAGCCTGTTGTGATGCAGTCAATGGGATCACAAAAGGTTGGACATCACTAAGCTACTGAACCATAAGTTGGTCACAGCCTGGAATGTAGTGCTTTTTAAAGACCAAGGCCAGCCTTGGAGAAGTGCCAGGCCAACATAGAAGCTGAAGTACTCAGCTTATTCAGAGAGGAAACCAAAAACCATTCCAGCATTCATCACTCCTGCTCAATCTCTGCCTTGCTCTGTCTTACTCCAAATGTAGAGCAAAGAGAGTGATGAAATCTGCCCACTTGAAATTTATCGGGAAATTGGCCAATATTGTTTTCGTCTTGCGAGAAGAGTTTTGTGGAAAAGAGAAACCTCAGTCCTCACAGTACAATTGTAAATTTGACAGTTATAGGGGATGCCTGTGAGTTGCTGCATTTAACAGCAGATGCTTTGCAAAACCCAGTTCTCCTGATATCTCTATCTTTCCAGACCCTATTGCTGCTCAGTAAGAAAGAACATTTCCCATCATCTCCTTCAGATGTCCCATGGCCACTTTTTTCCCTATGATGACATGGCTAGTAAGTTTGTTCCCGCCCATCAGTTATGAGCTTAATTTCACCAAAAACCATATCTACTAATGAGAAGATAAATACAGACTCTTCTTTAACTCTTTATTGTTATATTCAGAGTAAGAAATGTCTTTGATGAACTGAACTATTTAAGCTGTATCTCTGCATTTTACCTTTTTTTATTAAGCAGCATAACTACCTTGGTCTATCATGTTCATCCTCTTCCTCCTTCAGTGTCATAACCACTCTTTCAGAGTTCTATTGATTGGAAGGATTACCACGTTGAAATTAGCTGTATTCCTACAGTCCCAGAGTCCTGCTACCTACCATTAAAGCAGATTTATTCTTCTAATACATAATAAGAAGTGATTATATTATAAGTGGTTATAATAATAATAAATAACATGTGTGATTATTCAGAGACTAATGGACACCAACTGGATGTCTCTTCTCCAAGGATGCAACCAATTGGGCAATGCACAGCCCTTTCTCCCTTAAGTTGTGGTTTGTGAGTTTCACATGACTCACTGACTGAGGGGCAGCTTACACATCAAAAAGAATGTTGCAGAACTCACCCTTGGAACTTAGAAGGGAGGTTCTTGGAATGTTGTCCTTTGATTTTCTCAACCTTTTGAGATTACGTGGAAATTCTGAAAGTATTCCAACTTTCCACTTAAAGTGAGAATCTTTTTTTTCTCTTCTCATTTTACTTAATGTATTAATCTTTGTGTTTGAAGATCTTGGTGCTATAAGCTTAATTGGAAACACAGATTTTGAAACCAAAACTTCTTTCTCCACTTTGTGCACATGGAAGCTATCCTTAGATTTTGCTATATAGGCATCAATGTTTGTTGATACTTACCATTTACCTTTTATCTGATAGGTGCTGCACACTAGGCTATTTGACTTACTGAATCCTCACAATAAAACCCACTACAAAAAACCCCACTACCATCCTCATTTTTTATAGATTTTTTAAAATTAAAACTCAGAGTTGCTAAGTAGTTTCCTAAAATGGGCTTGCAAGTTAAATAACTTAGATTTAAAAACAAGATTAAAACTAAGACCCTTTTTACTAAGTGATGCTTAAAACACTGTCTTCTTCTTTTTGCTTTACAGACTGTCCCCAATACATTTTTGCTTAAAATATTTCTCACTGTTTCTGATAGTTGTATGCCAGCTTGGCCCATCTGGTGCTGTTTTCCCAGAATTTCACAGCACTGCCTTTCTATTCAAAGACATACTTTAACATTCCCTTAAAACAGTTCTTATGCTCCCCTTGCAATGGTCCCTCTACCATGGTCATCTTGCTGCAAAGCACATTCTTATGAGCTGAGCATGTGGGCATGAGGATGTCAGCAGGAACCCAAGAAATTGTGTGGGTAATGGCCATCGATATCCATCCTCTACATCCGCTCAGCTCAGCAGAGTTCTGAGGCGGCAAGCACTGCCTCACCGCTAGCACAGTGGCTGCATTCCAGAACTCTGGTGGTAGACTGAGTGGCAATGCAGGTATTTTGAGAAATTCTTAAACCTTAGCTAGCTGAGGATATATACGATCAAAGAGTCTGTGAGAGGACTATGCACTGTGTTGATAATTTTGATGTATAAAAACTCATGGGTTGTCTTGTAAAATCATCATTCCCCTCTAGATTCATGATTAGGGCACAGAAAATTGAAGGCACATGCTGTACGGAAGATAAACCTTATGTCCAGCTACAGATATTTACTTTCAATACTAAGAGCTATTACTATGCTGCTTCCTAGAGAGAAGACTTCTGATGTTCTGATTTATACAGACAAGCAAAATAGAGATAGGGCATCTTTTGAGAATTTGAAAAATCAACTATAGCATGAAAATGGCCACAATGCCAAGGCAAGGCTAAAAGTTTAAGGAGTAATGGCAATACCCATCAAAAGGTCATCTCAAGGCATTTCTCCAGTATATTTGCCCATATTATCTGCAAGCACCCCCTTAAGGTTAAAAGGAATGGCTCTGCTCCTTACATACATAAAAAGTTCGACAAAGACTTGAAGTAAAGAGACAGAAGTTGAGTTCTGCCTCTTGTGTTAACAAGCCCTTTGACCCCAGGCAAGTCACCTCTCAGAGACTTAGTTTCATCACCTGCGAGATGGAGCGATTTAACTGGATGATCACTAAAGATGTTTTTACTCTCTTATCTCAGTCTTTCTGACTAGACAGGGAAGAGAAGAGGAGGTATGTTGATCAAATGCTGAAAGATGTGAAGGGTAAATCATGATGCTCCTTCCTATATCCTTTCCCTAGTTTTTGATCACCTGTTTAGGATCATATGGAAAAAGCTATTTGCCAGTAAATGTAAAAATGTAAATAGAAGTATTGAGTGGAGGATATCCATAATGGAGTTAATATCTTTCATTATTAACAGCAGTATCTTGAGCATTCTGTATTCAGGATACAATACTTAATGAACTTTGGTTAGGTGGATGTGCCTGTTTAATAAAATGGTGACAATGACATGGCTTTTGTGAGAACACAAAGTTAACATAGCCGCGTCCAGACTCTTACATTGTCAGGTCACCTTGTTATGATGAGGGTCTTCTTTCCTACTTGTTACTGCTCAGGGGAAGTCTCCCACACATCAGGCATGAAGTCCCAACTCTGAGAGGACAGACAGACTCATTTTCCTGGTGACTTAAATCATATGTGTCTTAGTCACTCCTTTTATTCATCTAAGAAAATTTCTCCTCCTCTCAGATCTCCTTAATCCCTTTCATAGTCACCGTTTCCCTGCTTTTTTTATGACCACATTAATTTCACTGTCTGAACTCTTTTTCTAAAATAGGTTATTTTGAAGAAAATCTAAAGCAAATAAATGACTTTTTAAGTCAGTTTGCTTTAGGAGAAAACAGAAACCAAAGGCTTCAGATGGATTAGAAAAATGCATCTCGTTTCATTTATAATCTTCACTAGAGAGAGAAAGTAAATACAGCCCCTGCGGTGCAATTTATAATATTGTCATCCCCTGCCTTCTCCTCCATCTCTCAGCTCCATCCAACTGGGTCCCTTAAGAATGTGAAGCCATTTACCCTGCTAAGTGGTAGGCTGAAGTGTCTGTTGAACAAATTGGAAAATTGTATAGGCAGGCCTACAGGTGCCTGTTTATGTAAGTTCAGTCACCAGGAATCATTTTACTGTCCTTGCTGTTTCATTTACTTTTAATTCAATTCACTGCTGATGCCTCACTGATGAAATAATTAGATGGTTATGGAACAAGTGGAGAAATAAGTCAAATATATAAGTGGGGGCTATCACCCACTCTCTTGTAGTCTTTCTCCTCTTATTACTCAGTCCCCTAGACTGTCCCCTCAAAGGTTATCAGTAATTCCAGTGTCTGTCACCTTTCAGGTCCGTGTCAAGCAGCTTCCTAGTATATGCGTTGTCCACCCTCCCTAGACTTGCTTGTCAACCAGTGGCAAGTTTTCCTCCTTTGTCTCTGGTTCTCTTACTCTGTGTTCTTTCCTGCCCCCTCTTCTTACCTAAGTACACACATATTGCCACTGTTTTGTCTTTGGACAATATTTCTTTTCTGCTTTCTCCACCACCACAGGAATACTGTCCACTATGATTCAATGCTCATCTTTAGGTAGCTGACCCCAAATACTTGTCTCTTTCAAACTCTCCAGTGACCTTCTCTTTCAATTGCCTGTGTAATGAATTCATCAATATGAGCTGTTTACATTTAAAAAATTAGTTCACCATCTTTACCAAACCAATTTCCCACTCTTATTTCCCTCTTTCTTTTAACAACTCCACCATTTTCTCAGTTTTCTGAAGTTAAGTGGATACCTTTGGACTGTCTTTGATTCTTTTCTTTACACCAGCTTTGACCAATTAAAACTGTGGTGTAAACAACATTCTGTGATGTTCCTTTTTCAGCTTGAATATCTGGTCAATATTTTCTTGTTTGATGAATATGTAGTATACCAGAGCACCAGTATATGTTAATTTCTTTAACCTCCTGTTGGTTATATCATTTTCCATCTTTTTTTATAAGTAATGCTACAATTAAGTGATAATGATATATTTATGTGGAACTGCTGCCATATCTAAAAGTATGAACATTTAAATTATGAAAAAATTGTAAAATTTACCCTCAAAACATACAAATGTGCCCTGTTCCAACAATGGCTTTGTTATCCAAACTGTCTCTAGTGATCTGAAATATAATTTTACTTTCCAGTGTACATGTTAGTCTTTTATACACCCATTGATCTTTATTGAGACTTTTGATAGTGCCAAACAATCCTACTAATTATAGCTTTATAGAATTTTCTTATCTGCTTAGGCATGTAATCCCATGTTGCTCTTTCTTTTCAAAATCCCCATAGCTGTTTTCTAAGAATTATAAGGCCTCCTGTACTTACAGCTATCAATTAATATTTTGACTTACCTACATTAAATTTACACATTTTTGGATATCCACATTTTTTAATCTTTCCACTCAGAAGTAGGACATTTATTTTTCCAGTTATTTGATTTTTCTTATCACCTTTCATTAAAATTTTATAATTTACTCCATTTAGGCCATGGATTCTTATTATTAGACTCACATCTAGCAATACTGTTGTTTACATAGTACAGGTTTTATTATATTTTCTAACTAAAGGGTGGTTTCTGATGCCATTAGTTTAATCAAGGTTTTGCCATAAAACCTACCTTGTTTATTCATTAATTCTCTTGGGCTTCTGTATTTTTCATCAAAAGATTCTGTGTATTTTAATTCATTTTACTATGAGATCTATTACTTCTCAAACCATAAACACAATGGTGACACTGATGATTTTCATCTTGGAAGAAGCAAATCTTCAATGAAACCAGTTATCTGGAGCCTGTTCTCATATCCTTTACTGAATTGACTCCCCCACATTCTTCCATCCACCTGTATTGTTCTTGTCCCCACTTCTCCATTTCAGTCTGCCAAAAGTGTGTCCATCTTTCAAGTTCCTTCTCTCCCATAATTCTTTCCTCATGTTCTTAACATCACACCAGTTTTTCCTCCTCGGAAACCTCATCCTACATTGACAGCCTCTGTAGCTGTGTAGGAGTTAGAGGTGGGGCTATCTTTTGTCATCTCCGCATCTTCTGCAGCATCTAGTGCTGCTTTCTCATATGTTGTTAGCTCAATAGACATGTTTTTATTCAGTCTTAATACAGCAAGTGTGTGGAACCTAGAATCTTAGCCTGGAGGGCTCCATTATCTATTCATCCCATTGCTGTACCATAAATCATGGATGGACCAAAGTTTGGTGGGCCATCCATCACTGATGGGGTAATTAGATGATGAGGTCAACAGAACACAGGCTTCTTATATGCTCATAAAAAATGCTATTTGATTTATTCCTGATGAATAGTCTTTCCACCTTACCTTAAAAATACACCATTACAGCCTCATAGAAACAAAACATTCTCAAAAAATCTTAACTGATCTATAGAACTAGGGTTGTAATTGCTTTCTTTTCTGGCTGTTAAAATGTTCTGCTTTGGGGAAAAATGTTCATTTTATTTTTACAATTTAATTTTATATTTTATAGGTACATAATGTTATTTTATATTGCAATTTTAACTAGTATGTACCTTGGAGTTCAATTATGAAACTTACAAAATCCATTTATATTAAAAGCTATAACAGGGTATCATTTTTCACAAAGACTCTGCATTAAATGACTTCCTTACTGAAACAGTTTTTGGGTTTTTTTTTTCCCTTCTTCCTTAGGGATGAAGAAGCTCAACTATTTTTCCTATTAGAGATGATATTAAGTTAAAATAAATATAAGAGAAGCATTCTAATGAAGAAATAGATAGACAAAATACTGACCTATTTCTGTTTATAGTGTTTGAACACCCATCTGCCTTTTAATCTGCTTTTTTTACTCAAGACACAACAAAGCATTTTCGATCTAAAACAGCAGGCTCTTTGAAATCCAGAAGGCACTAATAGCCTTTGCCGCTATGCATTGCAGTGTTTCTGCAATGCATAACCATCTAAACAAAAAGCAGAACCACAAAGTATACAACCAGCCACAAATTATACAAACAGCTAGGTCTGGATTCAGGCAAATGTGACAGGTAGTGCTATATCCCCAGATGATGACCAAGCTGTTTCCTCTCAGTGAAATGGCACAATACCACAAGAATAAGATTTTCTTAAGATTTTCAAGAGTTTCAGGCTAGTTTTATATGCCAGCCTATTCCTCATTCAAAACCTTCCCCTAGCTAAGACACTGGAACACCAGGTACATTTCCCTGTGAAGTCAAATATTACGCCCATAAAGCAACAATCTTTATGGTTATGAACCTTGATTCCTAGCAAGTGATTCCTATCACATCATGGTGTTGTGGATCTTCTCTGCAAAACCACAGCTCCTCATTTTGGTTGGACACTCATGGAGATAGACCTAGATAGTTGGGCACCCCCTAGGCTTTCTGATTATCTCCCAGTGTTGTCATATAAGTTCCAATGATTTCCAGCTATTATATGGAACTGATATACCCTTTCTTCAAGATTTTTCATTTTATCTTAAAGCAATAGTGTAAGACATGCTGGAATAATGCACTTGGAACTAATTCGTAGCCTAATGATATTCAGGAAGGTTTGGTGGACTTCTTGCTGCAAAGGTTAGTGTCTGTTCGTTTTGTGGTGTGCTGTTTAATCAAACCCAAATGAAATGGTAAACGCAAGAGTTTTTCTCTTCCTAACATGAGTTTATTTTTCTTTTTCCTTCTTCTATTAAAATGGCAATGATTAAAATTCATACTTCCTGAAAATTATGAGATGCCAATCAAGAAGCAATTTTATTTTTAGTCAAACCACTTCAAGGAGGCTGTTCAACATAGTACCTGTAACCATTCACTGAATAATTTACTCTACTTTCCTTTTTTCTAACAATCTTTTTGTGTTACTTTTCTTTTTAACGGAACAGTGGTCATGATATAGGGAAATTTTTTTAAAGATGTGCTTGAGTTTGATTTTAGGAAATGTTTATTAGTTTTCCTTTTAACTTGGGGAATCAAGGCAATAGCTTGTTACTTAGGAGAGTAATAATTGGACCACAAGTATGTAATTCAAATAATAACAATAGTAATGATAGATTATTCCAGACGGCTCTGATAAGACGTCATGGAAAGTGGCTAATATAGTGGTTAATGCAATTCTTCGGCTTTTTAAAGCTTCTATAAGGTGGATAGGAGGAAAAACAAGCAGTTTTTCACTTGAATATCAAGGGTTTAGTTATTTTTATTCAATGATATTTCATTAGGTCTTTGATTTGAAAATAGATTGGAACCTCAGGTGACCTCAGACATACTTAACATTGTCAACCACACCTCACCATGTGCCTTGGCTCCCAAAGCCAGAATATTACATGAAAACATCTTTAAAGATAAGAAGTACTCACTATTAGCCAAGATGCGGGACTTGAAAGATGGGGGCCAAAGGCCCAAGTTCACCTCCCGAAACAGTATAGCTTAGCTTGACGTTGAGAACACCTGGGCTTCAGTACACTTGTGTGCTAAGTGGCTTCAGTCGTGTCTGACTCTTTGTGACCCTATGGACTATAGCCCACCAGGCTCCTCTGTCCATAGAATTGTCCAGGCAAGAATACTGGGGTGGGTTGCCATGCCCTCCTTCAGGGGATATTCCAGACCCGAGGATTGAACCCACATCTCTTATGTCTACCGCATTGGCAGGGGTTTCTTTACCACTAGCACCATCTGGGAAGCCCATTATATTCCAATTAATGTGCTACCGAATACACACAACTTTTCTAGGACAAACTTCCTCCAAATCAGAATCACAGAACTTGTGACAAGGAAAACAAAACATTTGCCAAGTCCCAGACATGAACCAAAGAACAATCTAGATGCTGTTACTCAATTTAGTCCAATTCATTAAACATTAATTGAGCACATACAGTATTCTAGACAATATGCTTGCTGCTAGGAAGAACTAAGTGGGTGGGATTGAAATGTTGCCATCAAAGAGATTACAGTTGAAATGAGATTCGTAATTTTAATGAAGCAGTTACTGTAGGGCACATACTATGTTAAGTACTTTACATACATTAAAACATAATTTATTCTTACAAGTCATATGAAGTAGATGCTATTACATTTCTCATTTTATAAACAAGAAAACCAAGACACAGAGAGTCTAAGGAAGTTGCGAAGGGTATTCAGAAATTTAGAACCAGGATTCATGTCCAAGATTATGGCTTGAGAATTCACATTCACAATCACTTCACTGTCTCTAGAAAAGTAGTTACAGCTCAATGGTGTCTGTTAATATGGTCTAGAAAACTTAAGAGGCACAGATCTGCATGGGGCTTCCCTGATAGCTCAGTTGGTAAAGAATCCGCCTGCAATGCAGAAGACCCTGGTTCGATTCCTGGGTTGGAAAGATCCCCTGGAGAAGGGAATGGCTACTCACTCCAGTATTCTGGCCTGCAGAATTCCATGAACTGTATGGTCCATGGGGTCGCAAAGAGTTGGACACAACTGAGCGACTTTTACACTCACACTCACACAGAGCTGCATAGAAGGGGGAATGATAGATTTACTCAAACTGAGGCTGGAGTATAGAGTGAGAATTCAGAGAAAATAACATTAAAAACAGTAAATCCACAAGGTCTTTATAGTTACCCTTATTTTGTGTTTTTACTGAACAAGTTGTTATTACTCTGAAAACTTTACAGTCACATAGCTCACATATAAAAGAACTAAGCTTCAGATCTCAGGTTGTCTGAATTCCAGTCTCATGTCTTCTGGTTTAAACCTTAACTTAATTATTACTCATGAGGAAAGAACCAAGCTGAGGTAGTAAGCATGAAAAGTCACTGGGGAGATAAAGGGGAGAGCATGTTGGGAGAAGTGAACTTAAAATTAAGCAGTCATTTGTTTCTTTTCTTTTAGAAACAAAGAGCTTTTAGGATGATTCAGAATAAAATACAAAAGCATAAAACTTAGCTGTTTTCAAGCAACCGATTGCAGACACATAGCATTTGAGAAATCAGGAGATGGGAGGAAGTTGGTGGTGGCCTGGCCTGGAAGGAAGAAGGGCACTGGAAAGCCAGGAAAGCATGTTAGTCTCTGAAGGAGAAAAGAAACTCATACAACCTTTGAAACAACAACTTCATGTCAATGTAAGATATACAGATATTAAGGAGAAATCCCCACACAAGACTCTGTAGGGGAGCAGGTGGTGACATCAGTAATTCATTGGGAATTATGTGAAAAGATATGTTGCAGGAAGGGGGACCCCTTCCAGGGCCTGAAACTGGGCTCTTTGTTGAGGAAGAGGGACCCCTTCCAGGGCTCGAAACTGGGCTCTTGTCTAACATCGGAAATGAATTGTCCGAGGAGACACATCTGCTGACAAAGCAAGAGATTTTCTTGGGAAAGGGCACCCGGGTGGAAAGCAGTAGGGTAAGGGAACCCAGGAGAACAGCTCTGTCACGTGGCTTGCGGTCTCGGGTTTTATGGGGACGGGATTAGTCTCCGGGTTGTCTTTAGCCAGTCATTCTGACTCAGAGTCCTTCCTGATGGTGCACGCCTTGTTCGGCCAAGATGGATGCCAGAGAGAAGGATTCTGGAGGTGGTCGGACATGTAGTGTTTCCTTTTGACCTTTCCTGAACTCTTCTGGTTGGTGGAGGCTTATTAGTTCAGTGTTCCTTACCAGGACCTCCTGTTGTAAAGCAACTCATGCAGATGGTTACTATGGTGCCTGGCCAGGGTGGGCAGTTTCAATCAGTCTGCTTCCCCTAACAGATATTTACTGCAATTCAAATTACTGGCATGAAGCAATTTGCTTTAACCTTTGGGGATGAAATGGTACATGACAAATGTTAAAATAAGCATACTGGGAAGCTAAAAAATTTCTGGGAGTCATTTGCAGAGAAACATGTACCGGATGATTCAATTTAGGCATGAGACATAAAGAACATTGCTCTGTGTCTGCAGAAATGGCAATGTAATATTACAGACTCTCCCAAAGAAGGTTTGAATGGATTTGGATTTGTGTAGAAAAATTCAGGTGTGAGTGGAATTGTACAGAAAAGTTGCTTTTTTTTTTTTCCTAAGTGGACAAAATGTATCATCAAAAGTAGACTGCAGAGTGTACCAGCATGTAGAAAGTATTCAGTCCAGTGCTCTGCAACTTTGCAGAGACCAGTGTGACGGGATGCCCCAGTGAAAAGTAAACAGAAAAGTAGCAGGTTGAGGAGGAGGTGGGGGTGAGGGGTATTTATGCTTCTGAAGAACAAAATGTACAGGACATTGCTGAAGAAGAAAATTAGGCCAATTTGAATATGAATTGGAAAGTTTTTAAATTGCAGAAGATTACAGAGGAAAGAAAGAAAAATCCATAAGGATTCTTCCCTCACATAGCTTGAAAATGCTAGAAAATTTCGTATGTAGGAGATAGAAGGAGGAAGATCTAAACAGATAAAACTCTTACCTATGAGAAAGAAAGAGAAAAAACTGACTGCAAAATAACGAAAGAATCTTTTGAAAAGGATGTGATGCTAAAATGTGATTGAGAACGGAAACACCCAAAGGTGATGGCAGCAATAAACATGCCCCCTTGCCCAGATGCGTGTGACTGGTGATGGTTTCTGAAAACAAAAAACTTGTTCTGAGATAATGTCTGAGATTAGAGTTCATCAGGAGAGTCACTGCTCCCACAGACTGTTCTCAGTGTGCTTAGGATTGACTTCAGTTTTATCTTTATCTTGTATTTGATAAAGATTAGTTACCCACCTGCTCTGGAAATGGAGTCCAAATACAAAGAACAGGGTCAGACCAGGGTCCTAAACTATACCCTTCTCTCTACTTGACCTTGAGAAATGGAAAGCCAAAAATCTGGAAAAAAAATCAAACTAGAAAGTTAAGTCATCTGAAATATATATGGAGTTTGTATTTTATATTTGCTATTATAAATGAAATTGGAAGGAAATTGTATCGTTGGCTAATGAAAGTACTTAGACAACTAGTTATGAATTAATTTAAAAGTTGACAGAATGAAAAGCATATTGATGAAAATGAAGTTTCACATGTTACTTGATTAATATAAGTAGCTAAATGTATCACGATAAATGTTCTGTGAGCTAAGAAAATTCTAGTTAGGTTATTGAAAGTTAGCAATTTCGTAGCAACACACTGCTTTCCATGCCAGATACTGTAAAATACGTCCAAATTCCTGAAAGTTTTTCTCTTACTAACATTTCACTAAGGCAGATAGCCAGTTGAATAGGAAAAAAATTCCTCTCGCTAAATTTGGTGCTCAAATTTCTTTGAGCTAAGAGTGGATAGAGTCTAGAGAATTATATTTTGAATGAAATAGACTAACCACTGATACCATGGATGGACTGGAAAAAAATCTTCCTTAGTGGGTAGATTAAGCAGGGAGAGAGTGGTGATATATCCCCTTTCCACATCAGCAGACTCTAGGTAGAGACCATTTCAAATTTCCTCTATCATGCCAATCTTCAGATAAATATAATCAGAGGTCAGCAAAATGCATCATTTCTCTTGACTAAGCCATCATGAAAAGAGTGTATATTTAGGGCCAGTTATTTGTATAGAAGAGTTTTTAGATGCTAAAATAGTTTCAATAAGATGAGTTCTTTGCCTTAGTAGTACTCTAGGTCTGGAATAGAAATAGAGAAGGGTGGTTTTAAGAAAGATTGTACAGGAATATATTGAGCCCTGTCTTTGAAGTCAGAGAATCTTGAGTTTTAAAGGATTTACTAGTTATGTGACCTTGGGTAAATGAATCCATCCTTCTCAGTCTCCATTTCTCTACTTAGTTCCTGCCCTTCCCCTCACTGGCTGTCCTCGGGATTCATGCTGCAGTCAGGCACTTTTGTGAGGACTGGAGGAACTGGCATGTACTAGGAAGTCAATAGACAGCTGCTGTTACTCTTGACACTGTCCTAGTAGAGGAATAGAGAAGTTAAGTAAAGTAATAAATTAACAGAGTTTTAAGATTATGGATTTTTAGATTATGGAGTTTTAGAGTTATGGAGACAGTTTTAGAAGAGTTGAGGAAAGAAAATTTGGCAACCTTATAGTGAAATACGGCTAGACTATTTAGGAATTACCATAAGAATCAGAAGTGGGGAAATAAAAAGGGAGTGTGGAAAACTTTCAGAAACGAGCTGTCCCCAGCCTTATATTTTCTCATACCTTGGTCCCATTGCTACGACAAACTCTGAGGCAAGGGACAGCAGCGACAACCAGACAAACAAACCTGGAAATGAAAGCTTGTTCACCTCATATTAGATGAATATTGACTTTGCTAAAGTCATCTTGGCCTGTGCAGCTTGACATTTTAATTAATTAGACAATGGAAAAGGAAGGGAAGAGGTCAGCACATTCATTGTATTGAATTTCCACCTCACATGTTTGCACAGCCTTCAGCCAGTCTCCACAGCCCTCACTTGGGAAATCTCTCATGACCCCACCTTAATCCCCAGACAGATAAGGTTGGCTTAGAAGCAAACTGCTCCTAAGGGAAAATCAGTCAAATCTGGTTGTCCCTTCCTCCGGTTCAACCTAGAGTGATTGATAGGAAGGAAATAGGATTTTCTTAAGCCTTTGTTTTGTCTATGATTAGTTAAAAATTTTCTGCATCATATTATTCTGCACATCAGCCCCCAGTAACTGGCTCATAGCCGCCCCCCCAACGTGTGCCCCAGCTCACAAGTGTGCAGTGAAGCTGCCAGATGATGGGTGATCAGGTGGAAAGTTGAGGTGAACCGTTCAGGCCATGTGGTATAGACTGTGCTGTACAGTATAAGAAGGAAGTGGCAAGAAATATAACTTAACAGTGTCACTCAGAAACCTCGAACTTAGTATTCAGAGGGCTACTCTCTCTGTACAATAAATAACGGTGAAAGACAATAAAGTAAATTAAATGGAATGGGTCACTGAGAGATATATTGTATCTTTCACACACACACACACACACACACACACACAATGCAAGTGTTCCTCCAAATATTCTATTAAGCAAAATGTGTCAAAAACAGAAAAAAAAGTTAAAATAACTTATCTATTTTGTAAAAATTCTAATGTGGCATCAAAGACATGTAAAACTAAGAAGCCAAAACTCAGGTTTATAAACAGTAAGAGCAACTTGGCTGGTGTCTTCTTATCTAAAACTCTCTAAGATTTTTATTTATAGAAATACTTAGTCTTCAAAAATTTTACAGAGAAAATTTCATTATGATCTTCATTTCACAGAATTGGAAACCAGTTTATATTGACTTGCTCAAAGCTTTATGGTTAATAATTTACATAGTTGAAATTTAAACATGACTAAGTCCAGAGCTTGCTTAATCACTAAAATCTACTGCCTTAGCTGTTAAACTCTTCTGCCTGAGATATTTATCAAGGGAGTAGATGATCAGTACACAGACTATTTCATGCTTTGGAAATTCTAAGGAGTGCTAAATTCTCCTGTAATGATGGAATGTACTCATTATGCATTATTTTCATTAAAAGTTGGGTTCATTCACTTTTTTTTGTATTACGCAAAAATCCCCAGGGTTACATTATAATCTTGTTCACTTTCAGTTCAGTTCAGTTCAGTTCAGTCGCTCGGTCATGTCCGACTCTTTGCGACCCCATGAATCACAGCATGCCAGGCCTCCCTGTCCATCACCAACTCCCAGAGTTCACTCAAACTCATGTCCATCGAGTCAGTGATGCCATCCAGCCATCTCACCCTCTGTCGTCCCCTTCTCCTACTGCCCCCAACCCCTCCCAGCATCAGAGTCTTTTCCAATGAGTCAACTCTTCACATGAGGTGGCCAAAGTACTGGAGTTTCAGCTTTAGCATCAGTCCTTCCAATGAACACCCAGGACTGATCTCCTTTAGAATGGCTTTGCTAATTGAACTCAATTCCTGGTGGAGGGTAGGTTCTCTTTTGTCTTAATGAGAGTAAGAATGCATATGTTAAATGAATTTTTAATAAATATTCCTATTTATAAATGTTTAAATACTTTGCTTCCTTTCCATGTAATAACCATGGTTTATGCTGAAAGATCTGACTAGGGAGAATTTAATTGAAACAAACTAAACAAGCTATTTGTTTCCTCTTCTATTTCTCTAAGGGCTTTCCTGGTGGCTCAGTTGGTAAAGAACCTACCTGCAAAGCGGGGAGACCTGGGTTCGATCCCTGGGTTGGGAAGATCCCTTGGAGAAGGGAAGGGCTACTCATGCCAGTATTCTGGCCTGGAGAATTCCATGAACTATATAGTCCATGAGGTCACAAAGAGTTAGATATGACTGGGCAACTTTCACTTTCTATTGCTCTATCTTGGGGCAGAATTAGCTGTTAGCTCCTTTCATTCTTCTCTACTTTAAATATTCCCCTGTGAAAGTATAAATATATTTCTAAGCATCCTGCTCAGTCCAAAACAAATTTCTAACATACTGGGTAAGAAGCAGGGGGATGAGTTATAGTGTTCATAATACCTCCAGCTTTTTCATCAGCTTAGTCACTATAGACAATGAAGGTTTATCTCATTTCACCACTGAATTTTGAGCATGAAAAAGAGGTTTGTCAACAATGGACAGATAATAGCAAACTTCCACTGCAACAAATGATTGTGTGATCTCAAATAGTTTGTGTACAATAATGGGTTTTGCTAGGAATGTTATGTGACACTCCATTTATATACTTTAACTCCATTTATGCACTTTAACCTGTGTATCTAATGTTACATCTTATAAGATTCTAGACCACCCGTGGTAGTGCCGACTTTTTCATTTATGAGAGCTTTACCTTGAGAACATAGCTTTCTAAAAACTGAAACGTTCAGAAAGACAACTGGGGTGGAGTTGGGGGGTGGGGAAATCTGTTTTATTCTAAACCCACTTTCATGGATATTAATGAAAAATTCTTTGAAATACATATAAGGAAATGCTAACCTCACAGTTTCTTTTGTAATAATGGCAGTGTCCATCAAAGATTATTTAAATATAGTATACAGATGGGTTTTGAGATAACATTGAGATTGTCATTAAACAAGTTTAGCTATTTTCCCTTTCATTCAAATTGGGAAAAAGTGGTAACAAAATATTCATCTGACTAAGTCCATCAGATCCCAGATTAAAGATAAGTTCTTCTTGAAAGTCTAGACTAAGTCCTGTTTGCCTTAAGGGCCTACTGACCCTTACATTTGCTCTGGTATTGCAGTCACTAGTTGATTAGAGAGCATTAGAGCATGAGACATGCAGGCAGACTGCTGTTCTTCAGAACTTGACTTTGCCTCTTACTGCTTATTGTCCAGAGGCAGTTCTGTGTCTCATTTTGTCATCTATAAAATGGCAATGTTAATAATAGAGCCTCCCTCTTAAAATTATTGTGAGGACTAAGTAAGTTAAATGGGCTTCCCTAGTGGCTCAGATGGTGAAGAATCCGCCTACAATGCGAGAAACCTGGGTTCGATCTGTAGGTTGGGAAGATCCCCTGGAGGAGGGCATGGCAGCCCACTCCAGGATTCTCGCCTGGAGAATCCCCATGGACAGAGGAGCCTGGCAGGCTACAGTCTATGGAGTCACAAAGAGTCAGACATGACTGAGTGACTAAGCACAAACACACACAAGTAAGTTCATACATTAAAAGTACTTTTACTAGTGGCTGGCAATAACACTCAATGTTACATATAATTGTTATCATTTCTTTTATTTGCTGACTTTTCTGATAGGCTCTAAGCTCCATGAAGACCATTTTTCTTTTTGCCTCTATCTTCAAAATCAGCAGAGGTCTAGATGTGGCAAATGATTAATCACTATTTTTATTAAATTTATAAAGGAATGTGCAGGCCTTGCTATAATGAGAGTGGAACCGATGACTGATTATAACCACTAATGGTGTTTGATAACTTCTATTCTTTCTCTTTGCCAATTTCATTGTTAAGAGATGCTATTCTTTTTTGTAGGCCTTTCTCCAGAAAGTCTTTTCTTAAAGACATTTTTACATGAAATGTCTTCCCCAAACAAGGTAAAGAATCAGGGTAGACATTAATTTATTCAGTAAATAATTTTTCAGCACCTGGTATGTATATAAGCTAGCACTGGAGGGCGTTTAAAGAAACTCAGGTACTCAGAGTGTCCAAAGGTCTCAAGTATCTGTGGTCATAAATGGTGAATTAGAGATATTGCTCTTCACTGTCTCTTTTCAGTATTCTAAGTACAGCATGGCTGTCTCTGGATCTATACTTCAGTGCCATGGGGAAAATCAATAGTAATAACACAAGATGCTGAGAATGGGGGTTAGGTTTCTCCATTTTCTAAACTAATCTTCTAAGTCTGATTCCTTCCTGCAAACTGGGAAAATACTGAATTATCTAGGGTTTAGATTAAGGCTGGCAAAGAATATACAAAAATAATATATAAAAAGATGGTTGAAGGTATTTTATTTTAGTCATGTTAATGAAATATATAATTTAGTGAGTACATGTAGATTTGGCATCCTGATATTTTCTTTAATTTTCCAGCCAAAGTAAAGTGTTGATTTGGCAGTTTTCTCCTTTAAGTGTTAATATTTCTAAAATGGAAAATTCGGGTAAGAAATAATCCAGTTTTATTCCCTTCATGTGCCAATAAACATCACATATTAATTGTCAACTACAAATTTCATTTGATCCTCACTAGACTGCCAGACATTTTGTATGAATATAAAAATTTTGTCTCTGAGGTTTATTCAGTTTTATAACTAATGCTTTTGAGAAGCTTATTCTTCAACAGTAATGTTAATAAAATACACTGTCTATAAGCTTGGTAAAAACAGGCTTTTTTCATGGGTGCAGCTTTTTTAAAGATCTAGTAGTATCAGAATTTTTATATGCAACTTGAATCTTACATACTGGAATATTCAGGGTAGGATTATTTTATAGGATGCAATATTTAACTTGTTTCTATTGTAATAATAAAACTATTAGTCAGGAAATATTATGAATCAGAAAGTCAGATTATTTTAATGTTGTGAAAATCATTAGGACTTTGTGTACTTAATCAGGATTGGTCCATCTAGTCAAAGATGGAGAGAGTGTGAATTCTAAGTGCTCTAAAACCTTGTCTCTAATATGAGACAATGCCAAACTCTCTATAGCTTAAAACCAGACTAATTTACACTGTAAGTTGAGTGCAGTTTAGGCTGCCAGGGGCCTCTGCTCAGCAAAGTCACTAAGGAATGCAGGCTGGCAGACTCCATCACAACTCATATCTCCATATTTGCTGCCCCTGGAGGAAAGGAATGTGGTGAATCACTCACTGGCTCTTAACACTTCCTGACAAAGCAACCACATAGCCAAGCCTAATTGGAGGAGGAAAAAGAAGCATAGTCCTGCTTTATGATGTGCCCAAAAGAAGAAGCATCAACATATTTTGAACAGCCCTTATGATAAAAATTAGCCCTAGAATTGTTCTTGTCACTGGTTTCTTAAGTGCTATCATTTGCATCTTTTGATATATACTTTATTCTTACTTATAAAATGGATATATTTCTGTGCTATGGCTCATTCTTCTACATTCAGTTCAGTTCAGTTCAGTCACTCAGTCGTGTCCGACTCTTTGCGACCCCATGAATCACAGCACACCAGGCCTCCCTATCACCAACTCCTGGAGTTCATCCAAACTCATGTGCATAGAGTCCGTGATGCCATCCAGCCATCTCATCCTCTGTCGTCCTCTTCTCCTCCTGCCCCCAATCCCTCCCAGCATCAGGGTCCTTTCCAATGAGTCAACTCTTTGCATCAGGTAGCTAAAGTATTGGAGTTTCAGCCTCAGCATCAGTCCTTCCAATGAACGCCCAGGACTGGTCTCCTTTAGCATGGACTGGTTGGATCTCCTTGCAGTCCAAGGGACTCTCAAGAGTCTTCTCCAACACCACAGTTCAAAAGCATCCATTCTTCGGCGCTCAGCTTTCTTCACAGTCCAACTCTCACATCCATACATGACCACTGGAAAAACCATAGCATTGACTAGACAGACCTTTTTTGGCAAAGTAATACCTCTGCTTTTGAATATGCTATCTAGGTTGGTCATAACTTTTCTTCCAAGGAGTAAGCGTCTTTTAATTTCATGGCTGGAATCACCATCTGCAGTGATTTTGGAGCCCAAAAAATAAAGTCTGACACTGTTTCCACTGTAAATTAATTTGAAGAGTAGGATCACAATTCTTTTTTGTTTGTTTGTTTGTTTTTAATTTTATTTTATTTTTAAACTTTACAATATTGTATTAGTTTTGCCAAATATCGAAATGAATCTGCCACAGGTATACCTGTGTTCCCCATCCTGAACCCTCCTCCCTCCTCCCTCCCCATACCCTCCCTCTGGGTCCCAGTGCACCAGCCCCAAGCATCCAGTATCGTGCATCGAACCTGGACTGGCGACTCGTTTCTTAAGAACATAATGGAGTAGTTCCTCTCATTTCTTTTTTCCATGTATTTTCTGACCTCATATCAATAAGATCACATGAATTGCCATACTGAGTCAGATCCTTGGTCATTTCAGCCAAAAATCTTATCCTTGGTAAAAATTAGTCACTTCTATTATTTCTCTATTGTTCTTAAAGAAAAGTGATAGAACTATTATAAGATTTGCTCTTTTAAAAATTAATGACTCTGTTTAAAGTGCGTAAAGATGAATAGGCACTTCCCATAAAACCAAATATTTCTTTCTTGAATTCTAATGAATCCCAATGAAAAATACAAAGTATTAAAATTTAGTTTTACAGAAATATTTCTAGTACAGTTTTGAAAGTTAGAAAAAATTAAAATAGGTACTTTTGAATGAAAATAAAACAACAAAACTCTAGTGACTCCATTTATCCAGTTTTGTAATTCAATGTCAAAAAAAAAAAAAAAAATGGTAGACTTAGTTTTCTGGATCACGTTTTAAAACAGAGAATCTCTCTAAGGCCATAACTCAGCCCAGTCATTTTACAAATGAGAAAACTAAGACCCAAGAAATAGTCTGCTGAACAAGATAGACCAATCCTGCCTTCCTGACAACTAAGTTCTAAGGGATAAAGACATCAAACTAAGAACCCTACAACTGTTAATACATACAAAAACATATATGACGTGCCTGGAATGTAATAAGTACTCAATATTATTGTTAGTCCTTTTAGACAGTCCTCTTTTCTGACTTTTCTCCCATTATTTTTGTTCCCAAGTATACCTGACATATGGGATTCCCAGGTGGCTCACTGATAAAAAATCCACTTGCCAAAGTAAGAGACATAGGACTGATCCTTTGGTTGGGAAGATCCCCTGGAGAAGGAAATGACAACCCACTCAGGCATTCTTGCCTGGGAAGTCCCATGGACAGAGGAGCCTTGCCAGCTACAGTCCATGGTCCATGGGGTCTCAAAACAGTCTACTATGACTTAGCGACTAAACAACGAAAGCAACACACTTGACATATAAACATTTAGCCTGTGATAAGGTACTTCCAGATCTGTAGAACTTTCAGGGCAGTTAGAATATTCTTTTGGTTATATTTGTAAAATATACTGAAAGAACTTAGATATTAGTGAGCATTATTTGTCACAGTTTAAGCCATTATACTTTTTTAAAAAAATTGGAAATAGAATCAGATCAGATCAGATCAGTCACTCAGTCGTGTCTGACTCTTTGCGACCCCATGAATCGCAGCATGCCAGGCCTCCCTATCCATCACCAACTCCCGGAGTTCACCCAGACTCACGTCCATTGAGTCAGTGATGCCATCCAGCCATCTCATCCTCTGTCATCCCCTTCTCCTCCTGCCCCCAATCCCTCCCAGTATCAGAGTCTTTTCCAGTGAGTCAACTCTTTGCATGAGGTGGCCAAAGTACTGGAGTTTCAGCTTTAGCATCATTCCTTCCAAAGAAATCCTAGGGCTGATCTCCTTCAGAATGGACTGGTTGGATCTCCTTGCAGTCCAAGGGACCCTCAAGAGTCTTCTCCAACATCACAGTTCAAAAGCATCAGTTCTTCAGCGCTCAGCCTTCTTCACAGTCCAACTCTCACATCCATTATGTTTCATTAATTTTCTTGTTTAATGGCCCAGAACATTTCTCCTCAAAATATCTTTTCTATTGAAATAGAGACTTCAATGGAATATATTCCTTGGAAACACTAAAATTTATGTTACATCTAACTGACATCACCAGATCTCAAAAGTTGAGATACTATGGTATTTGTTTTTAATCAGTGTGATGAATCATTGTTCCTTTAAGGTTTAGCTTTCTTCCTTAATGCAAACTTGGTAGATATCCTTTGGGAAAAAGGCTGTTGGATAATTACGTTTGGAATAACACGTCTTTTGCATCTAGTTATCTTTCTGGTGAGTTGTCAAAGCGTATAGGACATAAAGAAATAATCAGTAATGAAATTGTTGAGCACAATCAGTTTTGTAAAATGGAAACTCAACATACCTGTGAAATATAAGACAGGAAGAAATCCATTGTTTGCAAAATAACAACCAGCGTAAAATCTTATTCTTTGAAAATAATGGCAGCGTTGTTATATTACTGCAGCAAAGCCTTTTTTAAGGGAAAAAAATGACTGCCTCTGGAAGCATTCAAAATTGTATAGCATTGGTTTTGGGCCATATATAATTAATTTGTATAAATGATTTCAAAAGAAACCAATAAAACTATGGATATAATCCAGAAAGAGAAAGAACAGTAAACAACCCTTTATTGTTCTGTGTAGGAAAACTACCTGGCCTTATATTGAAATGCTCCAAATGACTCACACTGCTATTAAATGTTCACTTTTCATAGAGTCAATTATCAGCATTTTTAAAGAATAAATTGCTTTCAGAAAGAGCTATAAACCGAGAGAATATCATAAAGTCTTAATAAATAATATGAAATTTATTTCAGTTAGGTCATTAAAACAAAATATCAACTGTCTATGATTTTGCCACCTTCTTAGGGGCTTCTAGTTTATATATTTACATGTAGATGTAAATATAAATTATATAAATATGTAAAGAAATAGATGAATTTTGATAGAGATTACCAGACTGCTCTCTATGCTTAGTGAAGTAGTTTACTCCATTATAGATCAGTATAGAAATGTAGCTAGGACTTATCAAACTTTTAGAATTTTGCCATTTTCATAGAAGTAGAGGAATATTTCACTTCTTTTGTTATAAATGCGATTAAACATTTTCATATGTTATAGAATAATTTGCATGACTTTTTCTGTAAACACTGTCAATACTATTTGCCCTTTTGGCTGTTGTGATTCCTGGCTTGTTAGTCTTTCTCTTCTCCATTTTGAGTAGTCATCTAGATTTGGGGAAATTAGTACTTTGTCTCTAATATAAATTGTAAAAGTTTTTCCCAGGTTCTCCTTTGTCATTTAATTCTTTTTTTGTGTTTATTGGGATCGTCAGTTTCTAGTCTTCATTTGTTGTTGTAGTATATCATCTTTATTGATTTGTGGGTATTGACCATCCTCATATCCCAGGAATAAATTCCACTTGAAAACCCATAAAGAAACATTGGATTTAGACTACATATTATATCAGTTGCACTTAACAGAACATTGTAAAAAACAAGAGCAAACTACATTTTCTTCTCAACTTCACATGAAACAACCTCCAAGATAAATTAGATCACAAAACAAGCCTTAGCAAATTTAGGAATATTGAAATCATACTGAGCATCTTCTCTGACCACAGTGGTGTGAAATAAGTAATCAATGACAAGAGAAGAAGTGGAAAACTTACAAATGTCTGGAGGTTATATGGAGAAGGCAATGGCACCCCACTCCAGTACTCTTGCCTGGAAAATCCCATGGACGGAGGAGGAGCCTGGTAGGCTGCAGTCCATGGGGTCGCTAAGAATCGGACATGACTGAGCGACTTCACTTTCACTTTTCACTTTCATGCATTGGAGAAGGAAATGGCAACCCACTCCAGTGTTCTTGCCTGGAGAATCCCAGGAACAGAGGAGCCTGGTGGGCTGCTGTCTATGGGGTCGCACAGAGTCCAACATGACTGAAGCGACTTAGCAGCAGCAGCAGGAGGTTATATACCACACTCCCAAACAACCAAGGGATCAAAGAAGAAATCAAAAGGGAAATCAAAAAATATATTCAGACAAGTGAAAATGGAAACAGAACATGCCAAAACTTATGGCATACACCTAAAGCAATTCTAAGAGGGAAATTTATAGTGATAAGTACCTACATTAATAAAAAAGAAAGATCTCAAGTAAACAATGTAACTTTACATCTCAAAGAACTAGAAAAAAACAACAAATTAAGCTTAAAGTTAATGGAAAGAAAGAATTAATATAGATCAGGTAGAAATAATTGAAATAGAAAGTAGAAAGATAATAGAAAAGATCAACAAAATTAAGCTTTTTTAAAGATAAATTGACAATTTTTTACTAGATTAATAAAAAAAGACTCAAGTAAATGAAATCAGAAATAAAAGAGGAGATATTACAACTGACATCATAGAAATACTAGAGACAGTAAGGAAACTACTTTGAATAATTATACACCAAAAATTTAGATAACCTAGAAGAAATGGATACATTTCTAAAAATATACAGCCTACCAATAGTGAATCATGAAGAAACAGAAAATCCAACAGAACAATTACTAGTAAGGAGGTTGAATCAGTAAACAAAAAACAAGTGAAAATTGTACCAAACATTTTTTAAAAATTAGTGTCAATTCTTCCAAAACACAGACAAGGAAAAATCACTTCCAAACTCATTTTATGAGACCCACATTACCGTGACACCAAAGGAAGACAAGGATACTATAAGAAAAGAAAATTATAGTTAATGTCCCTGATGAGCACTGATACAAATACTCTCAACAAAATATTAGAAAACTAAATTCAATAATACATTAAAAGGACTTTCCTAAATTATTTTTGTTTGTGTTATATTGTACTTGATTCTCATGAATTTTTCAGATGTAAAATATATCATTCTTAAATGGTAATAGTTTCCACCCTTCTTTCCAATTTCTGTATATTCAATTTTATTCTCATTAATTGTAATTATTAACTCAATGCAATGTTAACAGTCATGATCCTGGATATCCCTGCCTTATTTCCAACTTTAGTGAAAATACCTTTATTATTTTCCCCATTGAATTTTATACTGTCTTTGGGCTGAAATAATTATGTTTATCAGGTTATATCTTGTGGTGTTTTATCAAGAATGCATATTCAATTTTATCAAATACCTTTTTAGTATCAATGGACAGAAGCATGTTATTTTTCTCTTTAGTTAGTCTAATAAACGAATGGATTTAATATCATTGAACTTCTTTTGTGTTCCTGGATTAAATCTCTCTTGGTCGTGATATAGTCTTATAAAGTGCTACTGGAGTCTAGTTGAGAAATTGTATTATTTTAATATCAACTGCAGATGGTGACTGCAGCCATGAAATTAAAAGACGCTTACTCCTTGGAAGGAGAGTTATGACCAACCTAGATAGCATATTAAAAAGCAGAGACATTACTTTACCAACAAAGGTCCGTCTAGTCAAGGCTGTGGTTTTTCCAGTAGTCATATATGGATGTGAGAGTTGGACTATAAAGAAAATTGAACGCAGAAGAATTGATGCTTTTGAACTGTGGTGTTGGAGAAGACTCTTGAGAGTCCCTTGGACTGAAAGGAGATCCAACCAGTCCATCCTAAAGGAAATCAGTCCTGCGTGTTCATTGGAAGGACTGATGCTGAAGCTGAAACTCCAAGATTTTGGCCACCTGATGCTAAGAGCTGACTCATTTGAAAATACCCTGATGTTGGGAAAGATTGGAGGTGGTAGGAGAGGGGACAGCAGAGGATGAGATGATTGGATGGCATCACTGACTCAATGGACATGAGTTTGGGTGAACTCCAGGAGTTGGTGATGGACAGGGTGGCCTGGTGTGCTGTGGTTCATAGGATTGCAAAGAGTCGGACATGACTGAGTGACTGAACTGAACTGAATATTGAAATTCATGAGTATAAATGTTGCACAGTATATATTTGTGTAGTCATTTTTTAATTTGGGTATTCATCATTTAAATAGAATTTGGAAATATTTCCCTTTTTCATATGCTCTGGCATATTTTATCAACACTAGATTTGTATTTTTAAATATTTATTCTGATATATGGCAGAGAGTTTTTGGTGAAAGCATCTTCATATGTTAAAAGGCTCTGTTTTCCTTATGATCATTTCTTTTGATGTACTTTCTTAACTATCATATTACTTCTTTTGTTAAAACTTGACATGAGTCCAGTTTTCCAATAAAATCTTCATCTAATTGCAAAGAGATCACAGTTGTTCTACAGACTAAGCAAGTTTCAGCTGTCACCAACTAAGACTGAAAGCATGGCTAGTCTGTACATGTCTGAGTGTACTCCAGTCCACCCCCGTTCTGCTTTTTTAGACTAGGTATTGTCAGGGATGATGAGGAGTGTGGTTCTGCTACTTCTCAGTTCTTCAGTGTACCTCCTATTACAGAAAAGGCATTTGACCTTCAGGATGGGCCTCCCCCCTTGAGGAAGCATATTTGTATGGTTATTCCCTGAGATCTGCTGCAGCTGGAGTCTCTCCAAATGGTCCTCCAACTCCTTCACCTGCTTTTTGGTGGCATCTATATGAACTCAGTACCTTTAGCTACCTTTTATATTTATGGTGTCTTTCTTCTAGTTTAATTAACAATAGAGTTATTTAATCTTTTTTCTTGTTATTTTTGGACAATTTCCAGGAAAACAGGGAAACTGATGAGCTACACAGCCATGAAGCAGAAAACCAAAGTATATTTTTTAAAGATAAGATTTTATCAACTCATGTGACATTGATGGTCTATGACATTGGCAGTTTTCTTTTAGAAGTAAAAATTGTTAGACCACTTAGGCACTTGAAATTGCTACAATTTGTGAAGTCTAATAAGAATTGCTTTTCTATCGATTGTGCTATATATCACACCTAAGGAATACTTCAGCCAAATTGGTACACCTTTATTTGTCCTTAACAAATATGATATATTTAGATGCTCAATTCCCTTTAACAGAAGTTGTGAGTGATCAATAACTTTATAAAGCAATTCTTTACTCAACAAAGTACTTACTACATATTCATAAAATACGGAGTTTGTATCCCACATTTGGATTATGTTTTATTGTACCTGATTTATTTCTAATGTTTCAAGAATATATCATTACTATGTAAAGAGAGAAGCAGTTTTATTATATTGTATTATGTTGACAAATATATTCAGTGGATATAATCAAGAAGTATAATTTAAGAATACCTCCCAAGCAATGCAACAAATTAAATAGATTTTATACAGTCAGTAAATTTATTCTAGCATTATTTGTATTTGTAAGCATGGAACTTCATCAGAATTATGTAGAGGCTTTCCCCCCAAATTAATCTTCTTAAATAATGAAAACTTGTAACTGGATATTTCTCTGAGTGATTTCTAAAGATTTTATTTTACTTTGACTGTTTTCTCTTCCAAGACACACTGTAAATATTCTGCAACAAATTGTGATTTGGCTCCACACTTTAGGATGTATTTTTCTTCTTGTTCCTAACTAGTAACAGTAACGTCACTGAACTATCTTAAAAATTTCTGCACATCAAGTGCAAAACCAAGTTATAGGTAATCTGAAGTTAGAACTTTTTTTTTTTGTAAATACACATTTACCACCTATTTTCAAATATGGTATTTACATTTAACCATTTTATATGTTAGGATAAACTACATAAAATGTGTGAAAATCTTTTACAGGTCATTAGTAATTTAGTATAATGTTCAAAAAGCCTGGATTTAAATATTGTCTCTATCACTTAGTAACTGTTGTGATTTTGTAAATTATTAAATCTAATTTCCTTATACATAAAATGGTACTTTCCACAATTTATTAAAAACAAATTCAAAGAATTGTAAAATGAGTTAAAATACTTGCAACAGTGCCTGACACAGAGTAGTGGCTACTACAATTTCAGGACACTGCCTCTAGATAATTGGAGGCTTCCTGTTATAACAAGTCCAAATTATGAATACCTGATTTATCTGAAGCATAGCCTAATCTTCAC
Organism: Bos mutus; assembly: GCF_027580195.1. Classification (NCBI taxonomy): domain Eukaryota; kingdom Metazoa; phylum Chordata; class Mammalia; order Artiodactyla; family Bovidae; genus Bos; species Bos mutus. Next base: position 22,789,495 of record NC_091622.1, on the reverse strand, counting down.
AAATATTTAAAAGCTATCCATGAGATTAAAGGAAATAGATAGATCCAATTAAATACTTCCAACAAAAGGAATTTTTAGAAGAAGGAGAGAAAAAAGCTCTAAATATGTAACACAAAAGGAAATTATTTAGCTTGAAGCATTAGATTTGTCAGTGCTTCAGAGCTTCCCCACATTATCTTATTCACTTCCAATATTATTTTAATTCATTTGCCAACAAGTAATCCAAATATCATATTGGACATAATTATTGTTTTGGCATAGGCATAAGAGAGAAAAGAAGTACTCAAAGGATAGTATAAAAGCTCAAAGTACTTGAGAATTAAAATTACACAGCTAGTCATGTGTATGTTTCCAGTGTATTAAATCATGGTTACATTTACAAAAGGTAGGAAAGGGGAATGTATAGTGATAGCAAGCCATCCTGACATCAGATATGAAGCACATCCAGTCTCACTAAGCAGAGAATTTCATTTATGTTACAAAAACCCTAGATATTCATGTCATAATTTTACTGAAATGTTGTGTCTCACTTAGAGAGTCAAATCCCAAAAGAACAGAAAAGATCTGAGAATAGTTGAAAAAATAAGAATTTAAAAAATTGAAAAACTTTAGAAAAGAGGTCCTAAAGATGAAAGTTAAGGATTATGATAGCTAGCCTACAAAGTTGAAGTCAAGAGCCATGTCTTTTAAAAATATGGTGGAATTTTATGAAAATGACAATAAGCAATTAATTGTTCTCTCGTATATAAGATAGCTAATCCCAGCTTGAGGGCCACTAGCTTATCAGGAAAGATTCTGTGATGGAATTTCCTTATCCAAAAAGCAGGGAACATTTTTAGTTTATCACTGACCTCTCAGAATTATTGTACACAAGGATAAAAACCCGCCTGCAATGCTGGAGATGTGGGTTTGATCCCTGGGTTGGAAGATCCCTTGGAGGAGGGAATGGCTACCCACTTCAGTATTCTTGCCTGGAGAATCCCATGGGCAGAGAAGCTTGCAGGCTACAATCCATAGGGTTGCAAAGAGTTGGACATGACTGAAGCAACTGAGAACACATGCCTTGGATAACTATGGGATATTATTATTACTTTGATTGGTAGTTCTATAGAATAACAATAATTCTTAAGAAACCAATCTTTAAAGACAATTTCAAACAGATCTAAGAACAAACTTGCTAATTATCACTGTGCTAAATGTGAAAAGGAGACTCTAGAGTAAGGACTAACTGCCATTTCATTCTCAGAGACCTTTAAAAACACAAAGAAACTATCCTCCTGAGTTATTTTAAATTTCTCTCTACATAATAAATGGGAGAGTGGAAGTGTGAACAAGATACTTTGAACATCTTAATAGTTATGAAATCATATGATCATGAATGTGGCTTGAAAATGATAGCTACTAGGGCAGATGACAATCTATAACATCATTGATCTTTTGAGGAAGATTTGCCCACATGCACAAACCAACATTTTCTTTGTTTTTTGTTTTTTGAAATTTGTTAACAATTATTATTACTGAATTGGCACAGCAGAAATGCATGGTGTTGGAGAAAAGGAGTTAAATTTTAACTTGTGAGCTTGAAACTCATTTTAACAGTGAGTGTTGCTCACTGGTGTTACTGTTGTCATAACTGCTTTATTAGCTGACTTAGCCATGTACTGCAAAAGTGTTTTTAAACTGTTGCATGTCAGAATATTGGCATGTGAAATCATGTGTTCCCATTAATGTTTATTATCAGTACAAAATATCTTCCAATATAAAAATTAGATGAAGTAAATTGTTAAATAATTGTGTTCAACAAACAGTAGATTCCATGGTCTAACATTAATTATAATAACATTTACTTGCACAGTAAATATTGGTATATTTTATTCATTTCTTAAAGGCATATATCTTCTCAGATTATGAAACATTTAAGACAGCTTGCTAAAAGTCAAGAAAATGTTCAAGCATCAAAGAGTATATCTAAAAGAATGAATTCATTTACCTCTTCATTTACTCACTCATTCAATGAAAATTTGTTTAATATCTACCAATCACTATGATTGGAAGTTAGGGGTACAAAGGTGAATAAAGTATTCTCCTTCCCTTCAAGAAACTTGAAACTCTTTGTACTACAGACCCATAAACAATTTAAGATGCTCCAATAAATGAATGCATAAGAGGTGAGGTATATGAGAAGGTCTCAAATAAATGTATGTATAAAGGGCTACGGGACCCCTGAAGCAGATGTTTAAGACATTCAAGATGCACGTGTTCTCTGAATAGCTAAAACAATCCTGAGAAAGAAAAACAGAGTTGGAAGAATCAGGCTCCCTGACTTCATACTATACTACAAAGCTATAGTAATCAAAACAGTATGATACTGGCACAGAAACAAAAACAGAGATCAATGCAAAAGGATAGAAAGCCCGGAAATAAACCCACACACCAATAGTCAACTAATCTATGATAAAGGAGGTAAAAAATATACAATGGAGGAAAGATAGTCTCTTTAATAAATGATGCTGGGAAAATTGGACAACTACATGTAAAAAAAAATGAAATTAGAACACTCCCTAACAGTATACACAAAAATAAGATCAAAATGGATTAAAGACCTAAATATAAAACTGGACACTAAAAACTCTTAAGAGGAAAAGGTAGTCAGAACACTCTTTGACATAAATTACAGTAGTATCTTTTTTGGTCCGCCTCCTAAAGTAATGAAAATAAAAACTAAAATAATCAGACTACCTTGGTGGCTCAGTGGTAAAGAATCCGCCTGCAATGCAGGAGACATGAGAAACACAGGTTCAATCACTGGGTCAGGAAAATCCCCGGAGAAAGAGATGGCAACCCACTCCAGTATTCTTGCCTAGAGAATCCCATGGACAGAGGAGCCTGGCAGGCTACAGTCCATAGGATCACAAAGAGTCGGACATGTCTGAGTGATTAACACAAACAAATGGGACCTAATTAAACTTAAAAGCTTTTGCACAGCAAAGGTAATCATAAAGACAATTAAAAGACAACCCACAGAATGGAAGAAAATATTTGCAAATAAAGCGACCAATAAAGGATTAATCTCCAAAATGTACAAACAGCTAATGTAGCTCTATGTCAAAAAGCAAACAACCCAATCAAAAAATTGGCAGAGGATCTAAATAGATATTTCTCCAAAGAAGACATACAAATGGCCCCAAAACACATGAAAAGATGCTGAACATCACTAATTATCAGACAAATGCATCAAAACTACAATGAGGTTTCACTTCACACCAGTCAGAATGTCCATCATCAAAAAATCTACAATCAATACTGGAGAGGGTGTGGAGAAAAAGGAATCTTACTGTACTGTTGGTAGGAATGGAAATTGGTTCAACGATTATGGACAACAGTATGGAGGTTCCTTAAAAAATTAAAGATAGAACTACCATATGATCCAGCAATCTCATTCTTGGGCATGTATCTGGAGAAAACCATAATTCAAAAAGATGCATACACCCTAATATTCATTGCAGTACTATTTACAAAAGCCAAGACATGGAAGCAACCTGTGTCCATTGACAGAAGAGTGGATAAAGAAGATGCTGTTATTATATACAATGGAATACCACTCAGATTTAAAAAAGAATAAGATAGTTCCATTTGCACCAATATGAATGTACCTGGAGATAATAATACTAAATGAACTAAGTCAGGCAGAGAAAAACAAATATAATATGTTTTATATTATAATATAATATCACTTATGTGTGGAATCTAGTTTTTAAATGATATAAATGAACTTATTTATAAGACAAAAACAGACTCACAGATTTTGAAAACAAACTTTTAGTTACCAAAGGGGAAATGTGGGGGTGGGGGATAAAATTAGGATCTTGAGATTAATATAAACACACTAGTATATATAGAATTGATTATCAATAAGGACCTACTGTAATATAGGGAACGCTTATTGGTATTCTGTAATAACCTATATGGGAAGAGAAGCTGAGAAAGGATTAATATATGTATATGTATAACTGAATCACTATGCTATACACTTTAATACAACGCTGTAAGTCAACCATATTCCAATATCTTAAATGCACATATTCTTGCAATTAGATTTAAGAATTAGACAATAGAAACAAATGATTTTAATACATGGAATAGACCTTTCTAATTGAATTCCTTCTAATTCCCTAAATAAAGCAAATGGACCTACGCAATCCTAATTGTTCCCTATTTCCTAATCTTACCCCTTACTTTCTCTCTTATTCATGGAGTGACATAAATGAAAGAAATAAATGGAGATTCAAGTTACATGGATCTTGCTAAGCACTGGTTTCCTTATTTTTAAATGTGGATAATAAATTCACCTTTCTGAATATTTTTGAGGACAAGAAATAATGAAAGTAAGTGTACTTGTCATTTTTTCAGCATTCAATAAAATGGTAGATGCTGATATAATTGGATGGTGTCATGCTGCATTCTGCCCTGGAATACCTTGTCACCCTCCCCCTGATGGCATTCTTTCTGATTCTGAAGGTCTACATTTCATGTCAAATTTCCTTCTCATTTACTCATTCTTCTCATGTGATTACTCCGCTGCAGCATAGTAAGGCTTTCACATTTTATACACTGTAAGATCCCTAATAAATATGTTTTCAGTTGAACTGAGCTCTTCTAGCCTAGAGATAATGAAGTTAAGAGAGAGGAAAACGATACCAAGAAAATGTCCAGTGATCTAGTAAAGGTCGCACAACCTATTAGGGGCAGAAGTGGGGCTAGAGTCAGGCTTCCTGATGCTTGGTCTAAATAACACTGCCTCTTTGGAAGTATGGCTATGTATCTTCAGAGACCAAATTTATCTTCAGCTCTCACTTATCCAGCCCTTATAAGGAATTAGTTAAATGGGTAATCAGTTCAACAATTAACTGTAGCAAACACAGCATTTACTAATATTTACAAAGTGATGTACGTATTATATTTATATATATATATATATACACATACGTATACATAATCCTCATAAAACTATGAAGAGGGTACTAAAATTATGTCCCCACTTATAAATGAGGAAACTGAGTCAGAGAGAGGATAAATTACTCCCTTAAGGTCATGCTGCTAGTGAGCGGCAGAGCCAGGGTTCAAACCCAGGCTTCATGGTCTCTACACTGAGTCTACTGACTATTGGTTTTCCCATGAACTTACATACTGACTTAAAAGTGTACAAATGCTAAAATATTTCATATCAATAAAGCTTATGTCTTGTGAATTATTCTCTGTCAGTGACCTTGGGGTCTTTGTACAGTCAGTCCCTGTTATTTTTCCAAGTAATTCTTAGCACTTCCTAAGCCTTTCTGATCACTGCGCATATTAAAACTAGAACAGAAACCATATTCTACCCCTGTTGCTCTTACTTTAATTTGAATCTGATATAGGTTTATGGGAGTCGTTAGACCTCTTTTCCAAAATTTTATAGTCTTTCTTCTGGACAGATAGTAGTAGTATTTTTACCCAATTCTTTGAAGTCAGGTATAGATGCCTGAAGAAGACTCTTGAGAGTCCCTTGGACTGCAAGGAGATCCAACCAGTCCATTCTAAAGGAGATCAGTCCTGGGTGTTCATTGGAAGGACTGATGCTAAAGCTGAAACTCCAGTACTTTGGCCACCTCGTTCAAAGAGTTGACTCATTGGGAAAGACTCAGATGCTGGGAGGGATTGGGGGCAGGAGGAGAAGGGGACGACAGAGGATGAGATGGCTGGATGGCATCACTGACTAGATGGACGTGAGTCTGAGTGAACTCTGGGAGTTGGTGATGGACAGGGAGGCCTGGCGTGCTGCGATTCATGGGGTCACAAAGAGTCAGACACGACTGAGTGACTGAACTGAACTGAACTGAGCTGATAGATGCCAAGTTTGGTTGATCAATGAAGTGTGAGTAGCAGTGATGTGTGTTGTCTCTGGGAGAAAGCCTGAAGAGCCAGTGCAAGATTCGCCATAATCCCTCCCCACTGTGGAGTTGATCATGGAAGCAGACACTGAGATAAGCCTGAGTCCCAAAATGATTGTGTAGAGCAGAGATCACCTGGCAACTCATAGTGAACCCATAGGGTGACCAAAAAATAAACATTTCTTGAGTTAAGCTCCTGAGATCTTTGTGATTACTACAAGTTTATCCTGACTATTCCAAGGTTTAGTTACCATTAGAAATACTTTATATAGTTTATGTATTTATCTAAAACAGTTTTAGAATAGTTAGCAAATTACATGACATCGTTTGACTCAACTTTTATGCTTGGTAAGTTTTCCCAACATATGTTTTCTATAAATGTGAAGCGTGAAAACACTTCCTAGGAGTTAAGACAGCTTTCAAAGGCCTAATTAGGACTGAAATAGCCTATACTTTCACTTCCAGAGATGTTCCCTGAGATACAAAGTTATGCATAATTGCATATATGATAGTGCCATTAATGTTGGATTTCTGTTATTGTTCTTTTTGAGTTGCTCTGAATGTTTTGTTCACCCCTCTCACTTATTTTCAGATGGCTAAACATAGGGTGCTCCAGTGAAGCACTTTTCAGAGTGTTTTAATACAACTTGCTGATATTTTCAACTTACATTTGTTTCCCACTATTATACTAGCTTCCCTGGAGAAGGAAATGGCAACCCACTCCAGTACTCTTGCCTAGAAAATCCCATGGACAGAGGAGCCTGGTGTCCATGGGGTCGCAAAGAGTCAGACACAACTGAGCGACTTCAGTTTCACTTCACTTTATTATACTAGCTGTTGACTATAGATATGGTACAAAAAATATTTTCAGCACATCCTCCAAGAACCATATTTTGACAAGTCTTTGGAGGACTCTTTCAGGGACTGCATCAGTTGCTGACTCATCCCAGCTTGGATCCTTCTGGAACTTCATTTTTATAAATGGTCAAACCCTTTATTATTCAAACTCATGGAAGGAAACAGCACTATCCATAAATTCAAAATCAGAACTGATCCAAAAGGCATTAATATTTGGCTCTGGAGATCATTATATAACATTTTGTGAAAGCAGCCTCTTTATCTGCCCAGTTCTGTAGCTCCTGACCTTCCCTGGACATATATTAAATGAGCATTGAGTGGGATTTCTCCATCTGTGCTCTGTATGCATCTATCCAGAAGATGCAGCTTCTGGAAAGACCAGCCTTTCCGGATGTCATAAGCATCCTATCTGTTAGAAAGAAGCCATTCTAAATTCAGATTTTATTATGTTTCTGTCAAATATATCCTGTCAGGTAATTTCTTTTTTTTTTGTTTTGATTGCTTATTATTTGCATTTGTTTTCTTTTGAAATTTGTAAATGCAGTAAACCCACAGTAAACTTGATGTAGGCCAAATAAAAGTATTGAAAGGCCAAAGAACTAAATAGACATTTCTCCAAAGAAGACATACAGATGGCTAACAAACACATGAAAAGATGCTCAACATCACTCATTATCAGAGAAATGCAAATCAAAACCACTATGAGGTACCATTTCACACCAGTCAGAATGGCTGCGATCCAAAAGTCTACAAATAATAAATGCTGGAGAGGGTGTGGAGAAAAGGGAACCCTCTTACACTGTTGGTGGGAATGCAACCTAGTACAGCCACTATGGAGAACAGTGTGGAGATTCCTTAAAAAACTGGAAATAGAACTGCCCTATGATCCAGCAATCCCACTGCTGGGCATACACACTGAGGAAACCAGAAGGGAAAGAGACACATGTACCCCAATGTTCATCGCAGCACTGTTTATAATAGCCAGGACATGGAAGCAACCTAGATGTCCATCAGCAGATGAATGGATAAGAAAGCTGTGGTACATATACACAATGGAGTATTACTCAGCCATTAAAAAGAATACATTTGAATCAGTTCTAATGAGGTGGATGAAACTGGAGCCTATTATACAGAGTGAAGTAAGCCACAAGGAAAAACATAAATACAGTATACTAACGCATATATATGGAATTTAGAAAGATGGTAACAATAACTCTGTATACGAGACAGCAAAAGAGACACTGATGTATAGAACAGTCTTATGGACTCTGTGGGAGAGGGAGAGGGTGGGAAGATTTGGGAGAGTGGCATTGAAACATGTAAAATATCATGTAGGAAACGAGTTGCCAGTCCAGGTTTGATGCACGATGCTGGATGCTTGGGGCTGGTGCACTGGGACGACCCAGAGGGTTGGTATGAGGAGGAGGAGGAGGAGGGTTCGGGATGGGGAACACATGTATACCTGTGGCGGATTCATTTTGATATTTGGCAAAACTAATACAATTATGTAAAGATTAAAAATAAAATAAAATTAGAAAAAAAAACAAAAGTATTGAAAGGAGAACCTTCCAAATCTTAAATGATAACTCTCTTTCTCTCTTTTAAACTATGGTGCTTTCTACCGCATCACACAGTGTTTTTAAGCTAATGGGTAGTTGAAAGCATTAGCATTTAATGAACATAATAAAAAGTATTAGAGTAGAATATTACATGAACACCCTAAAGTGGTGTTTCTTTAGAATCACTGTAGGATTCTAAAGTGATTCTGCACAGCTTAATCATGTAAGATGCTTTAAAAATATAGATTCCTGGCCTCATTTACACAGGTTCTAGTTAAACTGGTCCAAAATGGTCCCTGGGAAATCAGTATTTTAAAAATTCCCTTAAATAATTCTCACGTGCAGCTAAGGTTGAGAGCTATTGCTCAGAGCCATCTCTAGGACAGAATTGCATTCCATTTCTCACATTCATAGTGTGTTTTGGATGTGTTTTTGCATCCTCACTGTTTCCAACAAGGGAGATTTTATTATTTCTTGTGTAATATAGGGACTCATTTCCTCTTGCCTTCATGCTTAATTGTTTTCTAAGGCATTGAACAGTTTGGGAAAAAATCACTGTTTAATGATCCTAAAGTTACAAAATAAAATTCTGATGATTTAAAGGACTTTCTAAAACAACATTTACCAATGCCGCTGGATGGCATCACTGACTCAATGGACGTGAGTCTCAGTGAACTCCGGGAGTTGGTGATGGACAGGGAGGCCTGGCGTGCTGCGATTCATGGGTCACAAAGAGTCGGACACGACTGAGCGACTGATCTGATCTGATCTGATCAGGTAAAGAATTCAAGAAACACATCTACAGACCACACAGTTAGGTTTATTACTTGCCGCCGCAAGAGAGAGACTGCCCCTCGTGGGTAACAGTGAAGAAGGCATCTTGAAAGAGATAATATAGGAAAATGATAATTCCAGGGTTCAGTCTTGGCAGAATTCTGACAATGTTGGTCAGAATTTGCAAACTGGGGAGTTGCTGGAAGCGTCAGTGGTCTTATCTTTGGAACTCATCTTTGGAGTGAGTTTCTTTAGATCAGTTTGTCGATAGTCTCATTTTTGTGATATAAACATTTGGATGAACTGGTGTTAAGAGTTTGAAATTCTGTAGTTTATGATGGACATCACAGTTCTGATTTGGTCCAATTTATCTCTTTTGAAATTTGTGAACTTTAAGGCCCAGTTCAGCTGAATTATTTTTCACATGATAAGATTCATGGAAACAATAGTTTATCATCATAAATTGAGTAATTAATGCTTAGCTATCTATAACAACAAATCAATGATATCTTCTAAATAAAAATAAGAGTTTTTATAATCTATTTAATAGTTTTTAGTCTTATTGATTTTCATACCAAGCAAAATATTGTTTGCTCAATAACAAAATCCAGCAAGATAAGTTACCTTATCTTGTTATTTCTAACATGTGTATTGATACAGTTCTGGGTGACATCAAGGGTTGGGGTTTGCAATCTTTAAGACATTCACAGAAAAATATCCAAGGGATTGTGCCTCACTGGGAGTGTGTTTCCTACTAACTAACTCTATAATGCAGAGAAATGATATAGATTTAGAAGGAAAAAAATGTAATAAGTATTTTTTTGTTTGTTTTTGGAAATTTAGTATGGAAATTCAGGCCATATCCCTACACATAAAATGACAGGGCCAAATTTAGGGCTCATTTCAAATCAATGGTTTGTATCCATCTCCTACTGACTAATGATGTCCTTTCTATAAAATGATAAACATGAACTTCAAATGCAGCACTATAATATAAAAACTTAAGGGCGAAACACACTGCAGGCACTTTTCCTGTGTTCTCAGCAGCGTGACTTTGGACTTCAGGATGGAACTCTGAATGGGCCACAACTTACCACTGTATAATGTTAGGACAGTGACCTGTGGTTTCAAATTTACATTTTTTATTTTAAAAATTCCCATATACATTCTCCTAACTTTCCAACGTGTTAATGTCATTAAAATAACAACATAACGTTAAAATATTCAAAATCAGGAAAGTAATATTGATACAGTATTAGTAATTAACCTAAAGAATGTATTCCATTTTTGTCAATTGCTACTAATATATTCCTTTTTTTGAGCCAGGATCCAACCTGGAATCACAGAATACATTTAGTTGTTATGTGACTCTCCTTAATCTGGGACAATTTTCCTTTTCCTTTCATGACTGACACTTTTGAAGAGTACAGTTGTTTTGTATAAAATCTCTTTGTTTGGGGCGGTCTGATTTTCCTCCTTGTGATTAAATTTAGATTATTTATTTTTGGTAAGAATGCAGGGCAGTGACTTTATGCCTCCTTCAGTGCCTTGTACAAGAGACCGGATGTTGTTTATTCTCATTACTGTTGATGCTAACTTTGCTCAGTTGAACAAGGTGGGATCTGCTGCAGTTCTCCACTCTAAAAGTGTTACTTTTTCCAACAAAGTAAATTTTAAATGATGAAAAAGTCTTTCTCTCCCTCCTTTCGGTTTTCTCCTCTTCCCAAATCTGATGTGAAATGGTGATAGTGGAAAAATTTGAGAGCTGCTAATAAGCGGGGAATTCCCTTCATTATTTTTCCTGCCTATTCTTTATCTTTTAGAATAGTGAATTTTTCTGAATAAAAGACTCATCTTTATAGGAAAGTCTTTATGAGTATGGTCTTTTACAAATTGTCCTGGGTAGTTTAGCCTAAGCGCACATTCAGTTCAGTTCAGTTCAGTCATCAGCCATGTCTGACTCTTAGCGACCTGGTGGACTGCAACATGCCAGGCCTCCCTGTCCATCAGCAAGTCCCAGAGTTTACTCTAACTCATGCCCATTGAGTTAGTGATGACATCCAACCATCTCATCCTCTGCTGTCGTCTCCTTATCCTCCCACCTTCAATCTTTCCCAGCATCAAGGTCTTTTCAAATGAGTCAGCTCCTCGCATCAGGTGGCCAAGGTATTGAAGTTTCACCTTCATCATCAGTCCTTCCAATGAATATTCAGGACTGATCTCCTTTAGGATGGACTGGTTGGCTCTCCTTGCAGTCCAAGGGACTCTCAAGAGTCTTCTCCAACACCATAGTTCAAAAGCATCAAGTTTTTAGGACTCAGCTTTCTTTATAGTCCAACTCTCACATCCATACATGGCTACTGGAAAAACCATAGCCTTAACTAGATGGACCTTTGTTGGCAAAGTAATGTCTCTGCTTTTTAATATGCTCTCTAGATGGTCATGGGAGAAGGTAATGGCACCCCACTCCAGTACTGTTGCCCGGAAAATCCCATGGATGGAGGAGCCTGGTAGGCTGCAGTCCATGGGGTCGCTAAGAGTCAGACATGACTGAGTGACTTCACTTTCACTTTCCACTTTCATGCATTGGAGAAGGAAATGGCAACCCACTCCAGTGTTCTTGCCTGGAGAATCCCATGGACGGAGAAGCCTGGTAGGCTGCAGTCCATGGGGTCACACAGAGTCGGACACGACTGAAATGACTTGGCAGCAGGCAGCTAGATGGTCATAACTAGACATGTCTAGTTGGTCATAACTTTCCTTCCAAGAAGTGAGCGTCTTTTAATTTCATGGCTGCAATCACCATCTGCAGTGATTTTGGAGCCCAAAAAATAAAGTCTGCCACTTTTTCCACTGTTTCCCCATCTATTTCCCATGAAGTGATGGAACCAGATGCCATGATCTTCGTTTTCTGAATGTTGAGCTTTAAGCCAACTTTTCACTCCCTCTTTCACTTTCATCAAAAGGCTCTTTAGTTCTTCTTCACTTTCTGCCATAAGGGTGGTGTCATCTGCATATCTGAGGTTATTGATATTTCTCCCAGCAATCTTGATTCCAGCTTGTGCTTTATCCAGCCCAGCGTTTCTCATGATGTACTCTGAATATAGGTTAAATAAACACGGTGACAATATACAGCCTTGACATACTCCTTTTCCTATTTGAAACTAGTCTTTTGTTCCATGTCCAGTCTAACTGTTGCTTCCTGACCTTCTTACAGATTTCTCAAGAGGCTGGTCAGGTGGTCTGATATTCTCATCTCTTTCAGAATTTTCCAGAGTTTATTGTAATCCACACAATCAAAGGCTTTGGCATAGTCAATAAAGCAGAAATAGATCTTTTTCTGGAACTCTCTTGTTTTTTCAATGATCCAGCAGATGTTGGCAATTTGATCTCTGGTTCCTCTGCCTTTTCTAAAACCAGCTTGAACCTCTGGAAGTTCATAGTTCACGTATTGCTGAAGCCTGGCTTGGACAATTCTGAGCACATTTGAAGGCACATTAGCACCTTCTTAAAATTTTGGTCCTAAATGAAACCCATACCCAGCAGCAGCCAGTGTGAAAGAAAAAGAAAAAAAAAAAAATTAAAAGAAAATTTTGTTCTGCTCCATTCTGAAACTTAAAGCTTTCAGAATAAAATTGAAATTATATTTCTTTCTGGCTATTTTATTACAAAAAAAAAGTCTAAAAGAAAATTGCATATATGGCCTAGAAATTTATTATAAATTCCTTGTATTTACTTAAATAACCCTTTTCCGTGGTTTTCTTGAGCAGCAGACTGAGCAGCACATGCTTAGTCTCCACCCATTCTACATTTCTTGAATAATTTAAAGACAGTACCTGGAAAGCAGAATCACTTAGAATCTAATATACATTTGGCAGTACAGATGAAGGATTCAGGCTTTTTACTTGGACAACTTGAGTATGACTGAGCCTGATCCAAGGTTCACAGAGGCCAGAGCAGTGATTTCACACTGTCAGAAAATGAGCAGTTAATGGCGCTTAGGCTGGCTGCAACCAGAATACAGCCTGACAAGAGGAAAAGCCACATGCTTTGCAGCTATGAAGCATGTTGTGGAAGAATGCCTATGGGGAACAGAATGGGCTGGACCTCTGTCTTGTAGTCAGCATCACAGGCAAGGAGCAGGAGAGGAATAAGGGAGCCACAGATGTGTCAGCCAGTCAGCATATGAGATGCTGAGCCTGGAGCTCGCTCTGCTTAATTAACAAGGGGAAAAAATGGTCAACAGATTTTTAGACCAAAGACTAAAGGTTGCCTGCCATCTTCCTAAAAATCATTCCATTTATGTCTTAGTACCTTATTTGGGAGTAAAAATGTTGTAAAATTTAAGAGTTTTGATTTAAATATTTCAAAACAATAATGAATTATGTTCTCTCCATGCATATATTTTAGCAGTGCTTTCATGCTTAATGTTTTGCTTAATCCTCCCAGCACCTATGTGAGTTAAGTATACTTGCCCCCTCCTTCCTTTTAAAGATGAGGAGCGTCTTGGAGAAAATATAAATGGCTTCCATCAGATGACATAAAAATATTGGTACCAGGAAAAATAAAACTTACCATGATTTTGCTCACATATTTTAGCTATGAAGGTATTTTTATTTAACTAAAGGAGGTTAGAAATGCTGAGTTCTAGTAAATTTTGATGACATACATTTGGGGTTTATTTTAAAAGCTTAAATACTGATTCAAGATATCTCATCCCATAAAAAGAAAAGAAAATTAGCAATTTCATTCACATGAGAAACTATAAGCCTGTGGATACCAAAATTTGGCTAACTTCTTTGTCAAGAAATTGAATTGTCTGTACAATTCAAAAGTGAACTTTTTTTTAATCTTTAAGCATCTATAATTTTAATAATATTGTCATTGACAGAAAATATTTGAAATTCATAACAATTGATCATATATATATATATCGTATATACATATATATATACAAAATTTACTTCAACAATAGATAATGAAGTGAAAGTCATTCTTTCGTGTCTGATTCTTTGTGATCCCATTCATTATCTAGTCCATGGAATTCTCCAGGCCAGAATACTGAGGTGGGTAGCCTTTCCCCTCTCCAGTGGCTCTTTCCAACCCACGAATTGAACCAGGGTCTCCTGCATTGCAGGCAGATTCTTTACCAACTGAGCTATCAGGGAAGTCCCAATAGATAATGAGACGGTAACCAATTCCCCATATCCTCAAAGGGCAAAATACTACTGATATTATCTACCAGTTAAAGTTTATCTTTTCTATTTGTTGGAGAAGGCAATGGCACCCCACTCCAGTACTTTTGCCTGGAAAATCCCGTGGACAGAGGAGCCTGGTGGGCTGCAGCCCATGGGGTCTCTAGAGTCGGACACGACTGAGTGACTTCACTTTCACTTTTCACTTTCATGCACTAGAGAAGGAAATGGCAACCCACTCCAGTGTTCTTGCCTGGAGAATCCCAGGGATGGCGGAGCCTGGTGGGCTGCCGTCTCTGGGGTCGCACAGAGTCGGACATGACTGAAGTGACTTAGCAGCAGCAGCATGGGATTTAAATTACCTCTTGCCCAGTTCTGAATGCATTCCTGCCTAAGAACTTGATACAGTAAAACAACCCATAACATTTCTGTGTTCTTATCATGAGACTGGATATACCAAAGGTCAGCTTCCTCAGTATGACTATCATTTAGCCAACTCATATTTCAGGTCTGTCTGAAGTCATTTCACATATGTAGATACACAATTATGCCTTTTTTTCCCTTTAATGCCAACCAATCTGTGCAAGACAATCCCATTTTAATTTAATGGGGCAAGATGACTTTAAGCTGTAAACCAAGATAAGAGAGAAGTCAAAACTATAAGTAGATTAATAGTATCTTCTGTGAGTCCATGGGTAGGATGTAAAATTTAACCTAAAAATCTATTTTAAAAAGGTTGAGTATGTGTGATGTGGTTGTAAGACACTAGAATAAGCCAGAAAAAGTGAAAGTGAAAGTCGCTCAGTCGTGTCTGATTCTTTGTGACCCCATGGACTACACAGTCTGTGGAATTCTCCAGACCAGAATACTGGAGTAGGTAGCCTTTCCCCTCCCCAGGGGAAGCCAGAATGAGTGTCAAATCTAATATGTACAAACATTAGAAGCAGAGCAAGACAAACCAACAAGTTTGGTGTTGACAGGCCAACTTTGGAAAATGAGGCAGCCCATCCAGATGACATCACCAGAGCATAACTTGTTTGGAAAGAGCTCATCTCTAGACTCACACCTGAAGGTCCATCTCTGAGAATAATAAAGGCACAGCAGTCTAAAGCTGGCAAAGAAAAGCAGTGATCAGATGGGCATTAAATTGCTTAGTGGTTGAGTAGGCATGAGAAAAGACAAGGGTATCTGGATTTGAGGGTTCTGAGAAAGGCAAATAAATAGAAGTGGTTGACCATGGGGTCTGGATTGTTTGACAATTGCAATTGAAGTCATCATAGGACCAACAAAAAGGCTTCCCTGGTGGCTCAGTGGTAAAGAATCTGCTTGTCAACGCAGGAGATGTGGGTTCAATCCCTGGATCGGGAAGAGCCTCTGGAGGAGGAAATGTCAATCCACTCCAGTGTTCTTGCCTGGGAAATCCCATGGACAGCGGAGAGTGGCGGGCTATAGTTCATGGGGTTCCAAAGAGTCAGACACAAGTTAGCATACAAGCAAGACCAGCAAAATGGAGAAAAAAGAGAAATTGAAGAATTCAATTTTTAAGTGAGATTAAAGTACAGGCAAGACAGAAACAAAGTGTTCAAAATTATGGAGATAGTAAAAGAATAGGATGCCAGGAGTTAGGAAGGAGGGAGGGAGGAATAAGTGGATTTTCAGGGTGGCAAAATTACTCTGAAGGATACTATAATGATGGATACATGTCATCACACATTTGTTCAGATCTGTAGAAGGTACAATGTAAGAGTGAGCCTTAATGTAAACTACAGACTTGGGTTGATAATAATGTGTCAATATAGGTTCATCAGCTCTAATGAATGTGCCACTCTGGTGAAGGGTGTTGATAATGGGGCAAGATAAGTGTATGTGAAGGGAGGGGATATATGGGCAGTCTTGTGCCTTTTGCTCAGTATTTCTGGGAACCTAAAACTGCCCTAAAAAATGAAGTTTTTTTTTTTTAATTTTTTTTTTTTTTTTTAATTTTATTTTATTTTTAAACTTTACAATATTGTATTAGTTTTGCCAAATATCGAAATGAATCCACCACAGGTATACCCACGTTCCCCATTCTGAACCCTCCTCCCTCCTCCCTCCCCTACCCTCCCTCTGGGTCCTCCCAGTGTTTATTTTTAAAAAGAGAGAGAGAGAGAGTTAAAAGACAATGAGAGAACATGGCTTGAAAATGGGATTTCAGAGTTTGAGATGAAGGATAAGGATGAAGAAGATAGGCAGAGATGGCCAGAGGAGACATGGTTAACCAAATTATCATAATCTTAGTATAATGTGGTGATGGATTGAATGGCCCACCCCCATCCTGCCACTTCTAACCTTTTGCAGTGCACAGAGTGATTGCTTTAAAAGGCAAAAGCAGCAGAGCATCCAAAAGCATGGCACCTCTACATTTCACTTTATGTCGGTTCTAACGGTATGATTTTCCCATTACATATCCTTGGGAAAGCTTCCAGAATCAGATCCATACACTTTTCAGCCGCAGACTATAATAATTAATAACTGCATTAGTGAAAAAGCAAATGTTTGACTATGACTTTAGAGAATATCAGCATATAATCAGAAAGTGGCCTAGGCACTGCTGTGATTTACAGGAGAAATTCAATTGCTTTTCTTGTTCAACTCATAAAAAACAAAAGCAAAGGAACACACAAAAGTGGTATTCTTTGGTTCTGGCAGCAAATGAACATGAAAGACTATGTTTATAAATTTTCCTCACATTTGTTGTTTAGTCACTAAGTTATGTCCGACTCTTTGCAACCCCGTGGACTCCAGCATGCCCGGCTTCCCTATCCTTCACTATTTCCCTGAGTTTGCTGCAACTCATGTCCACTGAGTCATTGATGCCATCTAATGATTTCATCTTCTGCCACCCACTTCTCTTCTTACTCTCAATCTTTCAAAGCATCAGTGTTTTTTCCAATGAATGAATCGTCAGCTCTTCACATCAGGTGGCCAAAGTGTTGGAGCTTCAGTTTCAGCATCAGTCCTTCCAATGAATCTTCAGTGTTGATTTCCTTTAGGAATGACTGGTTTGATCTTCTTACCATCCAGAGGACTCTCTTCTCCAGCACCACAGTTCGAAAGCTTTTGTATACTGAACATTTGATACAAGGTGTCATGCCAGGAGTTTTCCTATATTAGGCTGTTAATCTTTATTGCAACCATTATGTAAATAATATCCTCATTTTGTATATGAGAACATAAAGGGTTAGGATGGTCTTGTAACTTGCCAAAGCCTTCCAGCCAGTGGGATGTGAATCTGCTTGCTAGGCTCCAAAACCCATCTTCTGAGTCCCTTTGTTCTCCCACCTTCCCTAAGCTTGTGCCTGTGAGAACCTCCTCATTTGAAAGAAAATAAATCTAGAGTGAGTGATTACAACACTTTTTGCAACTGTGATTGCTTACAGTTTAAACTGTGAATGACTTTAAAAATTGCCAGCAGGCATGCTCACGCACAGTGTCCCAAACAAGCTCTTTATTTTTCCTAGTCGGGTAAATTGTTTCTTGGTTTTGTTTTGCTTTGATTGTCTTTTACCTTGTACATTTTTAGATCTCATGTCTAAGGTTTAAAGAGAGACAGAGAGAAAAGATGAAAATGTCTTCTGCTATATCCCACAGGAGTATCATGTCCTTGACACTGTTATTAAAAATGAGCCATGGGAAATGGTTTTATTGGCCTATGGACAAGTGACCATGTGGAATTCTTAACTCATGCAGGCTTCTACCAGGCTCTTAGGCCTCTTGAGACTTTCCAAACATTCCACAAGTGCTTTATACAAACCAGTTCCATGTATAGCTAGAAAAGGGGAAAGAAAAAATACCTGCCGAGTAGGACTTTTCAGAGATCAGTGAAGATGCATTTGTTATGTACATGTGCATGTATGTGTCTGGTTGGGTCATCTTTCTATTCAATAAAACAAGTTTTGAAGGCTATACAGAGAATAGTTTGCCACAAAATCCTCACCAACACTTAAGAGTGTGCAAAATTTTGTCTAAAGTCTGAGAGCAACTGAACAAGACCCTTTTCCAGTGCCTCTTGGCTCATATAGATACAAGGCAACAGGAAAGGTTTGGGAATCATATATGGGTGACCAACTGCAATGGACTCTCAAACAAATTATAACTGAAGAAGGAGGGTTACAATATAATGAAGCTATTTGTCAATAAATAGCTCCCTTCCACCAAAATTTAAAATGACATGGGAAATGAAGACACATGTATTTCTTTTGTTCAACCAAGAATATCTTAGATTTCATGATTTTAAATTCAAATTTGTTACCATTATCTTATTAGTCTTTTTGTAGAACTTAAAAGACTTTAAAGTCATATGCATGATGGCCATAGCAATTCATAGAAACTGTATTAGGACAGAGCGTAGCAGCATTATTCAGGATTTGTTTTTCTTTTTGCATATCTCTTTTGAAGATGACTCATTCTGCACATTACTCTTCCCCACCTGGCTTCTAGTGAAACATTTAAATTGCAAATAAAGAGCAAGATGGTACACTTTAAAAAGTCCATAACATATGCAGAATGACCTGCTAGACATCAAAAGGTTATGGAAATAAATCTATAATTTAAGATTCAAGCATGTTTCTTATTGAATGAGAAAGTATGATCCTATGATTTTCCCCAAGTACTTGAATCCCCAATAAATGGTATTTAGGGAAATAACAACACTTCATACAGTTGAGAAGCAGGTGCCCCCCGTTTGCCTAGAAATGAGGTGTGCCCTGGGGTTCAGGACTTTCTGTGCTGAAAACTGGACAGGCTCAGGTTTCTCAGCCTATAGTCAGCCCAAACCTGTATGGTGGTGTAAATCCACCCTCAGAAAGCGCCATTCATTCCTCCAAGTGGCTAATATGAGCCACTTGCAAAGGCCTAGTTTTTATGGAGTCTTGTAGATTATTTTCTATCCTTCTAGATTGCAATGTTTATGGAATCTGTTATCTGAGAATCTAGTCATTGATTCTGCAAAGGACCTGCCCCTTTATGTAGTATGCCCTTCTGAATACTCTGGGCATGAAAAATATAGAAGTAACTGAAACAGAACGGACCCTAAAACAATTGGGGAAAGTTTTGCATGTCTTCTAATACTTTTTTATTTGTCTTTCACCAGCAGTAGCAATCATGTTTTCTTTCAAGCAATTTACTTTATTCTCTCTTAAATTACTAACCTACTGAATCCTATAAACCCTTCCAGTTTTCTGATTCTAGAATTCTCTATAACAGAAAGCAATAGGAAGAGAGAACTACAGCTGAGAGAGTAAATGTGGCAGACTGGGACATGGGGCTGTAGAGCTTTCAAGGCCTGAGGTTTTTAAATGCATTGCCAAAGCTGATCCAGCATATTTCGTTCCCAGCATTAATAATTACTTGGCACTACAGAAACACTTGCTGATAGAGCATTTTATGGTATGGTGTTTTATTATCTCTGTCTTGGAAAATGGTGGCCAGTGATAATCTAATAGAGAGGAGAAACTCACTTCATTAATTTATTATAGACCAGAATCCTAGGCAGGGTGTTTGATTACAAGCAATATTCTTTATTTCTGCCAAATTAAAAAGCTGGCACAACCCAGGAGATGATGTAAAGCTTTTGGTTAAATGCCTTCTGGATTCTAACAGATCCACCAAGAACTTGCAGCTTAAGCTTGAGTTTTTTCCAACCATTTTTATATGTACTTGGTTTTCTCTCAATTTATTGTACTTAAATAACAAACTCATACTGGTTTGTTAGATAGCTAGGTATTAGATAGTTTTGTCTTTACCAACATGGTACTATGGAGTCAGATGCTGCTAATCATTGTCCGTGACCTTGGTCACAGCACATAATCATCCCAGACACCCAATTTCTTTATCTGTGAGATGGAAAGGTTGGACTAAGGTTTCTTCCAGCTTTAATATTTTATGGCTCATGTTTCAATGAAAAGTTGTGGATAAATATGTATGAAAGAAAATGTCTTTCAAAAATATTAAAGAGATATTTTTTAATTTTGTTAAATTCCAATTAAAGATTGAGTTATTTTATTTGAGTTTGCTGTAAAGCCTAGGGAGTGTTGTGAGAGATGATGCAGAAATGCTTACTGCTGTTCATGTACTATTCCTGATGGACTCTCTGGGGGATTTCTGTAAAAGCTGGGATTCACTCACAACAGGACCTTTGACTTTTGGATCGGGTTGTCCATTATGCCACTTGCTGTGCTTTGTCCTTTGTGACAATTTTACCCTCTGCCTGCTTGCAGTTATTTGTTTTCTTAACGAATTGGTAGAATCTATGATGTTTTTAAAAATGGATTTTTAAAAAGTGGATTTTGTATCCATTTTTTTTTTAAAAAGCAAGAGGATGTGTGCTACATACTGTTGCACACTGTTCATGACAATAGAATCAAAGAAATGGCACATTACCGCTGAGAGAAGCCTTAGACAGCAGTTCGCCCCACTCCTTCATTTTGTAGATCAGGAAAATGCCCAGCTCGTCATTGGCAAAACACAGAGCCTGTACCTCCCTTTGTGTTTTCATATGTCACCCGTGAATTCTGTCTCATTCTCAGGTGTCTGTGTCTTCTGATATTTTTAATTCTTTTGATTTCATAATGATAGTTAAACTAGAAGAAACAAAGTTCTCAAAGTATTTTGTTATATGAAAGTTTTATGTGGACACAGTTAAAAAGCCAGAATAGTTCTTTTGTTGTGCATTCTGCTCTTTCCACTGGCAACTGTGATGCCCTAGAAGCACCATATTCATTTCTTTGAGCTAGTTTTTTTGTGTGTTTGCATTTTCGTTTCTAAATAAATATTTACACTATTAGCCCTTGATTATTACACATCCTCTCTGGACTTGTACTATAGAATATGAGAATTTAACTCAATTTCATGCAGGTCTCCATCCAAACTTACCTTTCTTCCCTCTCAACCCCTCCCAATATTCTCAGTATAGTTATAGTACTCATTGTGGTTAGGCTATAGTCTGCTCACTCCAGTGTACTTGCCTGGAGAATTCCATGGGCAGAGGAGCCTGGCAGGCTACAGTCCACGTGGTTGCAGAGTTGGATACTTATGACCAACCTAGATAGCATATTGAAAAGCAGAGACATTACTTTGCCAACAAAGGTCCATCTATTCAAGGCTATGGTTTTTCTAGTGGTCATGTATGGATGTGAGAGTTGGACTGTGAAGAAAGCTGAGCGCCGAAGAATTGATGCTTTTGAACTGTGGTGTTGGAGAAGACTCTTGAGAGTCCCTTGGACTGCAAGGAGATCCAACCAGTCCATTCTGAAGGAGATCATCCCTGGGATTTCTTTGGAAGGAGTAATGCTAAAGCTGAAACTCCAGTACTTTGGCCACCTCATGTGAAGAGTTGACTCATTGGAAAAGACTCTGATGCTAGGAGGGATTGGGGGCAAGAGGAGAAGGGGACGACAGAGGATGAGATGGCTGGATGGCATCACCGACTCGATGGACGTGAGTCTGAGTGAACTCCGGGAGTTGGTGATGGACAGGGAGGCCTGGCGTGCTGCGTTTCATGGGGTCGCAAAGAGTCAGACACAACTGAGTGACTGAACTGAACTAAACTGAACTGAACTGAAGCTTCTAACACGTTAGCTCTTACATTTTGTAATTATTTAAATAATATTTGCAGCTGAACCATCCAGAGAGCAATTACTACATTTCATATCTATTCAAAATTTCCTCCCTGGAGTTAGTATGACCTAGTTTTCATTGCTGTTGTTTGCTCACTTACTAGCCTGCATCCCTATCACTGATTCATGTCCAAACCCTCTGACACAAATGTAAGTCTCAACTCAGTATATTCAAAATCATCAGATAATCTATCAATTTGATCTGTTACTGAGCCGTTCTGTTTTAATATGCTCTGAGAACCCTCCAAATCCATTCACATTCTCCCAGCCTTGCTATCCTTGGGTTCTCATTAGCTCTCATGTTCGAATTCTCTTTTTCCTTGATCTCATATATTCTTGTTTCCATATTTTAAAAAGCACGTTCTTTGAGAAAAGGTGCATGGAATGTACAGTATTTTGACAATCACAGAGCTGGAAGTATCTATTGATATATTTCAAGCTCACCCTTAATAAGATAGCTAGATATAAAAAACTAGTTTGCAAATTATTTTCTCCTAGAAATTTTAAAAAGCTGCAACATTATCTTCTAGTTTCCACTGTTGTCCCAAATTTCGTTGTGAAATGCCACAGTTTATCCATCACTTTTACTGGACTCTCCATGGAACACTGTCAGTACCCAAACTCTTGACTTTCAGCTATTTTGCTGAATTCGTTTTTGTAAAGTTCTCTAACTGACTAACCAGAACTGTATCTCGTAACAATGGCAGACATGTACTTTTTCAAGCCTCTGCGTGTGTCAGTCTGCTTACTCACTAAATTTATTTCCTGTGTATGCTATAACGAATTAGTGCAAACTTGGTGGTTTCAAACAACACAGATTTATCTGCTTATTGTTCTGGAGGTCAGAAGTCTGAAATAAGTTTCACTGGGCTAAAGTCAAGATTTTGGCAGGGCTGTTTTTTGTTTTTTCCTTTGGGATCCAGCGGATAAGCTGTTTCCTTGTCTTTTGCACTTTCTAGAGGTCGCCTCCACCCTTGCTTTTCTTGGCTCATGCTCCCTTTCTCCATCTTAAAGCCAGCAGTGTAGCCTCTTTAAACCTTTCTATAATTCCACTTTCATATCACCTTCCCCCTTTATTTTATCATGCCTACCCAGATAATCCAGGAAAACCTCCCAAGTTCCAGATATTTAATTTAATCAAATCTGTAAAGTCCTTTTGCCATAAAAGGTGACAATAGTCATAGGTTCTAGGGATTAGGACATGGAGGGCACTGGAAAATCAATGATCAACCTACTATGCACAGCATTGGCCACAACTGATTCCATTTCTGAACTTAGTATCAACAGTGAAATAGACATTACCTCTGTATTGAGAGGAACTGCAGAATAAAATGGCAAAGGCATCGATATAAAGAGTTGGGCCCACTTGTGTAATTAATCAATGGCATATAATCATGTCTACATTTATTTAGATCTTTTATGACATATTTAATTAAAGACATAATTTTTACCATGAAGTCCTTGCACATGTTTTTTTAGATGTATTCCTAAATGCTCAATATTTTGATGGTATTTAAATGGTATCTAATGGTATCTAATCCCATTTAAATAGTACCTAATGGTATCTAGTCCCATTATATAAAGGGCTTTTCCTGCTTCTTGTCTGGCTCACTATTCCTCATTGTTTAGGTACTCTGAGAAAATGAAAAAAATTTTTCTTCTTCCCCAAGACTAAGATATTGAATCTCTTTTGCATTCCCATAGTTTCCCATATCCAGTTCTATAGTAGCACTGGTTCTATATTATAGTTGTTTATGTATTTGTTTCATTTTTTCTTTATCAGTGGCATATATAAATGCAATTGATCATTTTATCAATTTTGCATGCAATAATTTTATAAGCATTTTTATTAATCTCAATGTTTTAATTTTTCTTTGCTTTGTTTTGCTGAGATCAACAGTCAGTCTTGAATGAAGTAGTGATAGCAAGAAGACATGTTTTGTGCCATTGTATTTCAAACTTTTGTGATGTTTTCTATAGGGTTTTTATTAGTATTGATATATTTTGTCAGTTTATGACCATTATGTTTATTCCTAATTTGCTAAGCAAAAGTATTTCTTTTAAGATTAGATTCATTTGAGATATAGAATCCAGTTGTTTATATTTTGATGAGTAAATTCATCCAATAGCAAGAAGTTCTTACTACAGTCTATCTCAACTTTTGTTATCTTACTTACACATATATCTTGAGGTTTATATAATTTTGTTTTAAATCACAGTCTTCCAAGAATCTATGAATCACTCACTAAATGTTCTCTTTAGTTAAAGTGAGGCTCAAAATGGATTGTTAACTATGTCTACCACTGACAAATAGAAAATAACAACTTCTAATAATACCTTTACTCCATTTACCAACTTAAAAAAGTGTATTGTGAAAGAATCTTGGAGTGTTTTGGTTCCCATTTAAAATATTCACAGCCTTGGCCTGCCAAGGCTGAAGTTTCCTAACAAAGTTACACAAAAGACTGTGAATATAGTGTATTCCACGTTTAGAAAGGAACAGAAGCTTATCTAATTCAAAAGAGTTCCCCCTCCTTCAGAGAAGCTGGAAATCAATAAAGCATTGATGCTTTAGCAAACAGTTTTTAAATTGCCTGGATATATAGCTACTCTTCCAAGATAACTCTAGTAGAGTTTAGATTTGTTCTTTTATTTACTGTTCATTCATTTAGGAAATATCTTTCTAGAATCTACTTGCATCTTGGGTGGTGTACACTCTGGGATGCAACAGCAAGCATGACAATGCAGTTTCTGGATGTTAAGCTGTTTACGATTTAGTGGGTAAAACAAACAGATACATAAACAACTATAATGTAGAACCAGTGCTACTATAGAACTGGATATGGGAAGCTATGGGAATGCAAAAGAGATTCAATATCTTAGTCTTGGGGAAGAAGAAAAAATTTTTTCATTTTCTCAGGGTACCTAAACAATGAGGAATAGTGAGCCAGACAAGAAGCAGGAAAAGCCCTTTATATAGTGGGACTAGAATGTGCAAAGACTCAGAAATGAAAGAAATAGTATTTCTAGAAAAATTACTCAGATAATCGGAGGCTTAAACAAGTGGAAATAATCCTGAACAGGCAAATCAACAAAGGACTTTATAAACTGGGTAAATCATAGAATGTATTATCTAAACTACTATGCTTTCAAAAGTGAAAAAGATGATACTAATAATTATGCTATAAATAAATAAATTGAAAATTGCAACAAATTAGGACTATTCCAGTCAAGCCAAGACATGTGGCTTTCCTTGTAATTGATGTATAATCCTCTTATCCTGAGGCTATTGAAGAATCATTGAAGGGTCTTAAGTAAGAGGGTAGGGAGGTGACATAGATTTTCATTTGACAAAAATTATTCTTCTGTGTGTGTTAGTTACTTAGTCGTGTCCGTCTCTTTGCAACCCCATGGCAGCCCACCAGGCTCCTCTGTCCATGGAATGCTCTAGGCAAGAATACTGGAGTGGGTAACCATTCCCTTCTCCAGGGGATCCTCCCGACCCAGAGACTGACTCCAGGTCTCCCACATTGAAGGCAGATTCTTTACCACCTGAGCCACCAGAAAAGCCCTGTAGTATGGATCACCTGTGGGTGAAGAAAGTAGAAGTGTGCAAAAGGAAGAGAAATAGAGAAGAAACAGATACGTGTGGCTTTGCTTCAGGTAAGCGAGGAGATTTCCTCTGCATGCAATCATGAAGGTGGTAAACAGTTGGTAAATTTTTTAAATATTTAGGAAGTAAAATTAACAAAAGTTTTGGATTGAGCATTTGAAGGACTTAGTAGTGAAAAAGGAAGTTGCAAACACAAGCACCATGTTCATGTTTCTGCCTGTGCAAACTGATTGGACTATAGGTTCTAACACACAGGGAGCAGCCGTGGAAAATGTTTATAAGAACCTGCACTGTATTTTGTGTACAAATTATTGTGGATTGGGGTAGTTGGGGAGGAGGTGTTGTTCCAAAGTGTGTGTGTGTGTGTGTCTGTGTGTGTTCATTTGCTCAGACACGTCCGATTCTTTGCAACTCCGTGGACTATAGTCCACCAGGGTCTTCTGTCCATGGAATTCTCCAGGCAAGAATACTGGAGTGGGTTGCTATGCCCTCCTCCAGGGGATCTTCCTGACCCAGGGATCGAACTCTCATTTCTTGCATCTCCTGCACTGGCAGGTGGATTACTTATGACTAGCACCATCTACAAAGCCCTCCAAAGTTAGACCAAGCCCTAAATGATCTTCTGAGCCGTCCCAGTGAATGGCTACATTTGATGCTGGGACAGAAATACCGGAGTCAGTAGGTAGAAAGCCCAACTCCTGTAGAATACCCAACAAAGGCACACATGAGCCACGGAATGGCTGATTTCTAAAATATCGAAGGAGCAACCCTGAAGTCTGTGTGAATAAAGCAACATGTCCATTCCCGAGACTCAGACAATGGAGAGGTCACATAATCTGAGTGAGAGCTTGAACAATGTGTAGTGAAGTCCCTTTAAAAAACTCAAGGTTTTTCTTTTGTTGCCTCTTCCTTCCTTAAAGGCACCAGATAATACAGAGGTGAAAGATAAGAGAAGTGTTAAGAAACCATAACAACAAGAAAGAATTAAAAGTCAGAATGAGGATGGCAGTCAACCACAGATGATCACTGTCAGTCTCCAGGGAGGAGGGTACAGGCTATAAAGAGTATAAAAATCATAAACAGAAGATCTATGACCAGAGTGGTTTGAACCAAGACCTGGGAGGATAAAATAGGAACCAACAGGGATGAACACTGGGCTGCATTCTTCATGAAATCCAACTGGATGATAGGGTATCACTAGCTAAGTCTGTCACAAAGCCCTGGAAACAAAATGTGGAAGCTCAATGATTTTATCTAAGTAATGGCATCAGAACACCAAAACCAAGAGAGACGCCCCTTGCTTCATTCCTTTATGTTTGCTTTCCAATCCATCTCTCAGAAGCCCTACTCTTCAGAGCAAAAATATGGCATTTGGGCTGCCTATCTCACAAGTCTTCTGTTTGTTTTTTTCTTTCTTTCTTCTTTAGTTTCACACGTTAGGAAGGTATGAGCAGTGCTAGCAGCATCAAATCTTTCCAAAATTCTTCCTCAATTAATTTCCTGTAGTACTTCTGCTTTTTCTGTGTGTATAATCCTATCCTCATCTATTTTCACTTATTCATTTTCAGAACTTTACACCTTTCATGAATATATCACTTAATATGCCTCAAGCCTGGTGCGCTGCAGTCCATGGGGTCACAAAAAGTCGGACACGATTGAGCGACTGAACTCAACTGAACTGAACTGATATGCCTCATAGTAGTTAAAGACATCCCTGATTCTGCTAGCTGAAAGACTTATTGTTTTGCTGTTTTGTTTTTTTGGTTTTGTTTTTTAACAACAGCACGTAGACAAAATCAGTGTGCATGAATGACAAAGTTTTTAAATCCCACTCTAATAATATTTGATCTTGGGCTAGTAACTTAATCTCTCAGTAACTTGGTTTATTCCTCAATGAAAAAGGAGATAATACTAGTACCGTACATAATAAATTGAACAGTTTTAAGAACACACGATGACATATGAAAAGCACATAATACAGTGCCTACCACATAATATAGACCCCAAAATGTTAGCATTTGTTATTACTGCTGTTACCTTTGCAATCTTGTGTGAATGACAATATTAATACAAATACGTGTTTTATTATGTATATGTTTATATGCATACACATAAAGCGACTTTTAAAGGTTAAGTGACTGGTTCAAGGTTATACATCACTAACTTGTAGAGCTTCAGTACATGATTTTGACCTCAGGTTCAGTGCCTTTCTGGGCAAACCTGAATACAGCATTCAAAGACATTTCAGGGAAAATATTCAGACCTTCTCTCAGATTGAACCTGAGGGTGTAACACTGCTGACAAGGGCCGTGCTCTTGCTTTTACTCTCTATGGTGGACAGAT
The DNA here is from genome assembly GCF_027580195.1 of Bos mutus. NCBI lineage: Eukaryota > Metazoa > Chordata > Mammalia > Artiodactyla > Bovidae > Bos > Bos mutus. Next base: position 22,761,571 of record NC_091622.1, on the reverse strand, counting down.
CACTGGACCCTTTCTAGTTACTCCTCGTATTTGCTATCTAATCCTTAAAGTTGAAAAGAGCACACTCAGTTGACCACTTATGCACATGTGTATGTGTTGTCCTGGCTATACATTATTGTGTAACAATCTACCCCAAAACCTAGTGGATTAGGATCATAATAAAGATTGATTTTGCTCATAAATCTGAAATTTGGGCAAGGCTCAGTAGGAAAACTTTGCTCCAAAAAGTTCGCTCATCTTTGCTCCAATAATTTCCGTTGGAATAGCTCAAAAGAGGACTGGAGAATACATGTTGAAAAATGGCTCAGTCCCATGCCTGGCAATTGGTGTTCTGAACTGAGAGCTCCACTGGGCTGGGCACTGAGCTCTGTTCCTCTCCATATGGGTAAGGATGCCCATGTTTCACAGACTGCTTCACTGAGTTCAAGAGTGCACATCCTGAGAGAAAGTCAGGCAAGAGCTGTGTCATTCTCATGGCTGACTTCAGAAGTCATACAGAGGCTCTTCTGGCTACTCCTTACTCAAGGAGATCACAGAGGTCCACCCCCTTTTAAGAATAGAGAACACGTGTACTTATGGTGATGGAGTGACAGGTCCAGCAAGGGCATGCATGTGAAGTGGGAAATATATACGCACATTAATGTCTATGCTTCATACTCAAATAAGTATATATTTCATAGCTATATGTGTACAAATATGTGTGACCTATTTGAGCTATGTAAAATAAACAATCTCACTCTGACAGTATGTCCTTTTTTAAAAATAGTTGCTCAGTCGTGTCTGACTCTTTGTGACCCCATGGACTATAGCCTGCCAGGCTCCTCTGTCCATGGGATTTTCCAGGCAAGAATACTGGAGTGGCTTGCCATTTTCTTCTCCAGGGGATCTTCCTGACCCAGGGATTGAACCCAGATCTCCTGCATTGCAAGCAGATTCTTTACTGTTTGAGCTACAGGAAGACCTTTTTAAAAATAATTATATGTTTACTAATTTATAGAGCTTCCCAAATTGCTCTAGTAATAAAGAATCTGTCTGCCAGTGCATGAGATGCAAGACATGTGGATTCGATCCCTGGGTTGGAAAGATCCCCTGGAGTAAGAAATGGCAACCCACTCCCATATTCTTGCCTGGAAAATCCCATGGACAGAGGAGCCTGGTGGGCTGTAGTCCATGGGGCACAAAGAGTTAGACACAACTGAGAGACTGAACAAACACACACAAGCAAACTAACACCTCGGAACAAACCCTCCTCCCCAACTACCCCAGTCTACACTAATTTATACGTAAAACACGGTGCAGGTTCTTATAAACAACATTTGTCTGTCCTCCACTAGAATGAAGTTCCACAGAGGCAGGAACTTCATAATATTTTATCTACTGCTATATCCTTACTATTCTCAACACTGCCTGGCCTGGCACATAGCAGGCACTCAGTTTGTTGAATGGATGAACACATGAATGGATCCTGCCTCCAGTGTGCAGGGCCATAAGTTCGCCAGCACAGATAGTGATTCTCAGGCTGGCCACTGAGGCACATCTGTTTAAAGAAAGGTTGGTGTTGGTCTCTTCCAGAGATAACACACTTGGCAAAGGACAAAGAAAGAACATTACTGAAGCTCCTGACACCTGCATTTGCAACCCCATGGAAAATATAACTCTGTAATCACTTTTTCTCTGCATTTCGTTTCTCTTTCATAGACCAGCCATTGCCAGAAGCTTCAGCAGAGGGATTTTTTGGATGGCAGCTGTGAAGTATTAAGAAAAAGGCAGTGACAGATATAAGGGTTTTATTTGCCTTCCACAAGATGCAATGTGTGAAGTCTCATAAAGTCATGGTTAATAAGTTGCCTGTGTTTGCCTGGAGGTGTTTTCAGTAGCTCATAATAGTATTTATTTCCGAAAGTATATCTTTTGGCACATTAAGGGTCAAGTAAAAATAACGTGAAAAGACCTTCTTTGACTTTTGAAAAATTAAAGCCCTCAAAGCATAGAAAGCAATAAAAGATTATTAATGTGCCTTTTGTCAGGTATGAGATACGTTATGATGAATTCCTTGTGACAAGTATCTCCCAGCTTTGGTTGTAAACACTTACATCGGCTGCTAATTGTGATCTCCAGCTGGACCCTTGACACTCTGAGGTGCTTCCTCAATAGGCATTGTGGTTGTGATGAAACACTAATAGTTAGAGTTAGGGAACAGAGATTAAATTCATGAATTACATTATGTTTCTCTGGTACAGCATTTTTCTAAATCTTAAATTTTGATTTAAAGTGCCAAAAAACACAAAATGCTAAAAATAGGATAGTCAACACTATCAGAGAATGTCAAATGCCTCTTTACTCAAGATCTCTACAGATGTCATTAAGATTGTTTTTTTTTGTTTAGCACTGTAGCAGAGCAGTAATTTATGAATTCTCTTATTCTTTTCTGTTAGTATCAACATCAGTGTTATATAACCATATGATATACAACCTAGACATTAATAAAATAAATGCATATGGAAAGAAGATACTACTTGTTAACCAGTATTAGAACATGATCTTTCAGACCATTTTCAAGAAGTGGTTATGGATTTGAATTATCACTTCCAAAAAAATCTGTGAACTGGTAAAGAAATCAGAGAATATCCTTTCAAATTATCTTTGTAAACATTATTCTCCAATGTAGTTCTAGTGGACATGGTGTGGGAGAACCGCTAAGAATGATGGAAAGATCCAGTGGGCAGTGTTAGATTTGGAAAATTAACACCTTTGGTTGAAACATCAGTAAAGGATTTCACTACTAACATCAGCAACATTATCATCAGCATGATGTGCATGTTTGTTAGGTGCTCAGTCGTGTCCAGCTCTTTGCAGCCCTATGGACTGTAGCCAACCATGTCTCCTATATTACAGGCAGATTCTTTACAGTCTGAGCCACTGGGGAAGCCCCATCTATCTTGTGTATATTAATACATTTACTCACCAACAATAATCCTCTGAGGCAGATAATGTTAGTAACCCATTTTACAAATGAGCAGATTGAGGGAGAGAAAAATTAAGTGTTTGACCAGTGTCACAGGGCTACAAGAAGATGTAGTCAAGATTTCAACCTAGCTGTTGTTTCCTGTGTCCATGCTCTTAATCACGTTGCTCTGCTGCTTCAAGAAATCACAGCACTGCCTCTAAAGAAAATATAAAGTTCTAATTCAGCAGGTGATCTTATAATGAAAGTTTGGAATGCCATCAGGGATTGGGGTACAGGAACTGAACTGCAATTTGAGACTTGGCATGTGCATAGTAGAAATAGTATTTAATCTATGACAGGAAATAGCTCATCTAACCCTTGAAACAACCCAAAGTAGTAGGTACTTGATTTATAGATAAAAACTAGTTCTGAGAAAGATTCAATAACTTGTTCATAGTCAATAGTCAGGAGCCACTATGAATTTAGGCTATCTCATTCTAAATCTGTGCTTGTATTCACTGTCCTCATGGGTCTCCATGCTAGAAGCAGAGTAGAATCCTCAGCAGAGCCTTTCATGAATACTTCAGCCTAGGTCCCATTTCTGATTATTCTAATTAGTTGGTCTTGGATGGGGCCAAGAAATAGGGAGTTTATGAAAGCTCCCGCTGGGAATTTAATGTGCATCGAGAGCCAAGATCACTACTCTATTTGATACTGTTCCTCTTCTTAGTTATCTTTCGTCTCAGCCTCCTAAAATGCAATAATCTAGGTTATCCTTTCCAGGATGGGGTAAGGTATGAAAAGAACACTTCCGTGGTTGAAAATATCCAGTGCTTTCTTATATAGGTTTTACTGTATAAGACATGGACATTAGATGTGAAGTGGAGTTCTTTACCCAGCCACATATAACAAGGTATCTGAGTAGGATGTCATAATTTTAAATTCATTTTTTTCCTGATTTTCCTGACAAGTAATCTTCCCAGAACATATGAGCTATTTAAATTGCCTTCTGAACTGTATTTTTATCTTTAGTACACCTGGCCCACACATCCTCTGATTCACAAAAGGATAATATAGGGGTCACCTGAAATCATGCTGCTTTACATTTGGTTAAAGAAAGTGTCTCACCAAACTAGAGTTTAGATAACAGTAGAGATTTGTTAACTCATTATATGAAAAAGCCTGTCATTCTGTGGTTTCATTTATTTCTTTTTAAAAGTCAAAGGAAAAGAAAGAAAACATTGAGCTAATAGGCAAGTCTGAAAAGAATAAGAATGAAGAAATACAACCCCTAAAATATAAAGCCTGACATCTGTTTATCATGTGTTAACTATTTGATGAGGTGGAAATGCATATCTGGGCTGTTTATGTGACCGGATAAAAGTGATTAAAAGAAACAAGCACAAATCCAACATCTCTGTTTTAGCAAATGACCTGTCTGTATAGGCTTTGCACTGGAAGGGTTAATAATAACGCTTACAGAGGCAGTCAAACAGAAGTTGGTACTGTGTTGCAGAGATAAACCAGTGTCCAGTGGCTAAGTGCTTTGGCTTATCTGTGAAATGTGGCTAAAGACTCAGGAAGTAAGAAAGAAAGTATGGATATAAAATCTGCTGTGGTAATGGAGGCCAGGGAAGCAAGGTAATATGAAACCACAATTTTAAGTAAATTATAGTCTTCCTATCACAAAATGTACTATCATAAAACAAATATAACTATAATGTGTGGAATTTTACTTTCATTTATCTTTTTATTACATCTATCAAAAAGCAGGTTAAGTCTACCTGATAAAAATGTTTCTCCACTGGAAAGAGTTACACTTTCTTGAAAATTCAATTGCTGGTAAATAAACAGTAAAATACAGACTTTTCTATCTTTAGAAATAGAGTTATGTTTTAATAATTTTGAAGTCATAGAGGTCATCTTTCATCCTAAACTGTATAATAGAATTTAATTGATTACTAGGTTTTTTTGGATTAACTCCATAATTTTCTCCTATTCACATTCTCTAGAAAATAGTCTATTAGTCAAAGATAGAGCCTCTGAATTTTAGCTTCATTTTTACCACCAACATAAATTTTTAAACTCCACTATCATTTATAGAACTTTGATCTGCAGTCAGACATGATTTCTTCATTGAGTAAAGAGTTTCGTTTCCAAAAATATATTATTTTCACTCCATCTCTTTTAATGTCATATTTACCTGGTACAAATAGTTTTAATAAAAAGCAACATATTCATAATATAAAGAACACTTGACAAGGATCCACAGGATATAAACCCCCCAGTTCCTGGGTTATCCTGGATTTGAATCTCTGCTTTATACACTGTAAGCTGTGGACAAGCCACCATCTCTTCATCTGTCTTCACTTAAGTCTCCTTGTGCCTGACTTGCAGTGTTGATATGAAGATGGTGATATATGTGAAACTGCTTTGAAAATCATTAATTACTTTATAAATGTAGACACTGTAATCAAAACCTTCCTAAATCATGACATCTGCATCTCATTCTTTGGCAGCAAGATAGAGAGAAGCGCTTCTAGTCATGTATCTTGTGTATCTCAAGAGTTGTGGATAAAACCCTGATTAGAAGAAACTGGCTTCATTTAGTGCCCTTGAACAACCATTTAAAAACTTCTCTGCCTCTCTTATCCCATTTGTGATAATTGTATACATTCCCTGAGGTGGATTTAGAAGGAATAAGAGCCACACACACTTTTGTTCTGTGCTACCAAGGAGACATACACCATTAAGTTATCAAACGATATCACTGTGCAACCCATATGTTCTTACTTCTAACATTTTCATCTTACAACAGTTTTTTTTTTCTTCTGAAAGATTGGGCCTAAAACAAGATTCTCTGATTAGAACATATCTCCATTCATCTCATTTTTCATTTCTCAGAACACAAGAAATGTTTATTAGATATTTTCACTGCATTTGTATCCAAGCCAAATGTGAAAACATAGCTGTCTCCTGCTTCTCAACGGCAGGAGAGGAAATGAAAAGGGAAGCCTGGAGTATCTTTGCTGGGTTGCATGTGTTTTCTCCCCACCTCTATCCCTGACCTCACTGTCCCCATTAGCACTTTCCTAGCAGCATCTATGGGCTTCCCGGGCGGTGCAGTGGTAAAAGAATCCGCCTGCCAATGCAGGAGACGCAAGAGATGCAAATTGATTCTGGGGTTAGAAAGATCTTTTGGAGTAGGAAATGGCAACCTGTTCCAATATTCTTGCCTGGAAAATTCCATGGACAGAGGAGCCTGGCAGGCTACAGTCAGCGGGGTCTCATAGAGTTGGACACAACTCAGCATACACACACGTATTGGCATCTATACAGCCGTGATATGGTTTAATGATATTTGTGTGTGCTTTCAAAGGCCATTATTGCTGTTTTGACCATCTCTTCCGTGGGGACTGAGAGCGGGCCTTCTGTTTTCTTGTAATTCAGACAATAGCCAAGACAGTACTCAGCATATGCTTTACAGGCCAACTGGACAGACAGCCTGGCTCCCCACTACCTGGCCTGAGGGCCAGAAATACTGAGGAGACAGAACTGGGCAACTAGGGATTCTGTGCACCCGGTAAACAGACATCTGTTGCTCTTACCTGCTAGTCAAGCAGGATGATCCAGTGTTTCCCAAACACAACCTGTGCTTTCCCAAGCCCACGTTTAATTATGTTACTTTGCTCATGACGCCCAGCCCCCAGTTTTAAATATTTTAATCATCTTTCAAAGGTGTCTCCAGTGCCAGCCACAGCCCTGAAATTTGTGCATTTCTTCCAAAATTTTGTCAGCTATCTGTCCTATGATGGGGCTTCCCTATTGGCTCAATGGTAAAGAATCCATCTGCAATGCAGAGGACACAAGTCCAACCGCTGGATCAGGAAGAGCGCCCGGAGTAGGAAATGGCAACTCCAGTATTCTTGCCTGGAAAATCCCATGGACAGAGGAGCCTGATTTACAGTCCATGAGATCACAAAAGAGTTGGACACGACTTAACAACTGAGCATGCATGCATCTGTTCTGTGAATCTCTATGATTCTTGATTCATTGCCATCTTAGGTGACGACATATTCTTTCTTGTAGACACTTTTTATTTATTTTCCTATTGTTTGAGCCCTCTAACAAGAGACATTAGCTGTTACTTAACCCCACTGTAAGTTTTTTTTGAGTCATTAAGTGAGGATTACAACAGTAAACCTATCTCATAAAATTGTTTTGAGGCTAAAATAAATTAACATAATACAGAACTTAGACGAGTGTCTGTGTGTGTGTATGTATGTGCTCAGTCACTCAGTCATGTCTGACTCTTTGTGATCCTTTTGGACTGTAGCCCACCAGACCAGTGCTAATACATTGTAAATATTATATAAGTTATTATTTTTAATAATAATGCCATTGTACCTATCATATGTATTATGAATATGTATGTGGATATTTTCTGTGTTTTTTTTTAAACTTAACTTATCCTTCATTATGCTCCCAGACTAGCCTAGTTTCTAATATTTAGTAAGTTCTGAATAAATGTTTTTAAATAAGTAAATAAAAAAATACAGCCCCATTGCCATTGCTGCAATTCTGTAGGGATAGCATTTTGCCTAAACTAAATTGACATTACTTTAGTTTGATGAATTTCTAAGCTATTCAGTGGTTTAGTGAGGAATATATCTTTATAAAACTTCCAAATGTCCTCAAATACAGGGTATAATATGTAATTTTTTATTCATTCACTTAGCTCAGCTGTTAATTTTTTATTCATTCGCTTAGTTCAGCTGTTCATAAATGCAAATCTCAGTTAAAGTACCTCAATCCTTATCTTACTATTTTAATTACATGATCCATAACAATGTAAAGTGATTCAAATATCTAAACATAATATTTATAGTTAGAAAGCTAGTTGACCTAGGGATTCAACCATTATGTTAATATTTGTATGTGCTAACCCATTATTGGTTTCTATAGAGTTTTATCCTGAACAGTTTCAGGAGCTCTTGCAGACAAAATTAATAACATTAAATCCACTATCTATTTGCATATGAATTTCTTTTAAATTTTTAACAGACTTGATTTTGTAGACAAGTTTTAGATTTACAGCAAAACTGAGAGCAAGATACAGAAATTTCTCGTATATCCCTGCTCCTACACAGACATACTCACCCCCATTATCAACATCACTCACCAGATTTGTCTTTTTTTTTTTTCAACCAAGGATGAATCTAATTTCATAACATTGTAACCACCCAGAGTCCATAGTTCACCTTATTATTCACTCTTGGGGTCATACATTCTGTGCGTTTAGGCAAAAGTATAATAACCTATATCCAAGATTTTCATTGCCAAGTATTATTCACTGCCCTAAAAATCTGTGTTCTGAGCGTCCAGTTCAAAATGGTGAAGTAGAAGGATGTATACTTATCTCCTCCTGCAAGAGCACCAAAATCACAGCTAGTTGTTAAGCAACCATCAACTGGAGAACAGTGGAACCCACTTTAAAAAGATTCCCTATGTCCAAAGACAAAGAAGCCACAATGAGATGGTAGGAGGGACGCAAACATGATAAAATCAAATCCCATACCTGCCGGATGAGCAACCAGCAACCTGGAGAGCAATAATGTCAAAGTTTTCCCACTGCTGTGAAGGTTCTGGGCCCCATGTCAGGCTTATCAGTCTGGGGATCCAGCAAAGGGATTGGGAATCCTCAGGGAATCTAACTATCTCATTGTTGTTTTAATTTGCATTTCCATAATACCATATGGGAAAGATGGGGATCATTTTTTCATATGCCTGTTTGCCACATGTGTATCTTCTTTGCTCTGGTGTCTGATAAGATCTTTGGCCCATTTCTTAATCAGTTTATTTTCTTGTTGAATTTTAAAGGTTCTTCATATACTTTGTTAACAGACCTTTATCAGAAGTATCTTTTGCAGATATTCTGTCTTAGGCTGTGGCTTGTCTCCTGTTTGTCTTGAGTTTGTCTTTTACAAAGCAGTTTTTATTTTTGATAATGTTCAGGTTATCAACTATTTCTTTCATGGAACTTGCTTTGGTGTTGTATCTAAAAAGACATCACCATAACCAAAATCGTCTGTTTTTCCCATTACTATCTGTGAGTTTTGTAATTTTGCTTTTAGGTCTATGATCTATTTTGGGTTAACTTTGTGAAGGATATAAAGTCTGTGTCTAGACTGATGTTTCACATGTGGATGTCCACTTGTTTCAACACCATTGGTTGAAGAGACTCTCTTGGTTCCATTGTATTGCCTCTGTTGTTCTGTCAAAGATAAATTGACCATATGTATAGAGGAATTTCTTTTTAATTTAAGGAGCTATTTTAAACTTTATATGTTCTATTGTGAAACCCCTCTTCAGGCAAATGCCATGGCCTGCTATTTGGAAATGAATAACTGTCTAAATTAAGAACCAGAAAAATCTTTCTCAGAAGATATGTAAAGCTGAAGATAAATTTCATTAAACTAATTTATCTAAACTTCATGTAAGATTACACACTCATGAAGGTACTTCTAGATGAAAATGGATATCAGACACACCCTGATTTCCATTAGACTAGCCCTGGTTTCCTTTAGGCTATGAATACGAAGATTAGGAATTATTTTCACAAGCAACTGAAATCTGCCAAACAAATCACTTGAAGCGTGAAAATGCTAAGCTACTGCCTCACAAGATGTTTGCACTTCTCAGTGGCAGAATGAAGTGGGATGAAGCTCTTTTTACAGTAATTTTAGAATAGAAACAGTAGCAGCTTTAGTGTTTTGGTTGGGGCCCCCACAAAATAAAATTTATTTCACTATTACAAGTTAAAAGCTTTCAGATTTCTGGACTAAAGAATATGATGTTTTTTTCCCAAAGTGAACTTACTAGTTTTATTGATTCTCTTCTATTTTGATTTTACATGCCAGAGTAGGGGAAATATGTTTCTTTAACATATACCAATGTTGTTTTTCCTACCACAAAAGTTTTCCATTTTGTTTTTACCTTAAATGCACTGCATATTACTTTCAATAGGTTTGTTCTATTATTAAATTGTCAAATCTAGTAAAACTTTTGGTTGTTTTTGGTACATAAAAATATATATTCTTCTGTTTCTTAAATAGATCTATATTTAGGTAAGATCTAAGTATCTATCCTGTCAATGTACTTACTCATCAAAACTAAGTGGGAATGGTAAAGGTCTGGTAACTTATTTGAATGGAAGCTAGTAAATTGAGATGGGGTGAAAATGACTTTTAATAAGCAAAATTATTTATTGAGGATACATATGTGTCTCACAGGTTTCTGTGATTAAGAGATACTGCTCTGCTACTAAATGATATTGATGGGGTTGCTAGTTGCATTCCACAATTTAAACGTAAAACTTAAAATGGGAATACTTAAGAGTATTATGGTGTGTTGCCACATCAAAAAAATATAAATCTATATATTTATAATTAGTAAAAACAGCTTTGTCTCTAGTGACTTTTCCCCAAAAGAAGAGCCTCTTCTGAATTTTACCTGCCTTCAAACTGAAGGTTTGAGGCTAGAAATTTTATTTGCTCTTCTACCGTGTCTTCATTAATTTATGATTCATCTTTTCTGACTGTTGATCCTTCATATTTTAAATTCTCTGATCAATAGAATTGACTCTTCTAATTCTATATGTCAAAGCTAGAAATTATTCCAGCCTTATAAACACCTCCTGGGGACAGATTAGCAACAGTATAAGTTTTAAGAACCTTTCTATTTAATTTGTTCAAAGAACACTTATTTTCTGATAATATAAACTTAGAGGTCTTTTGTCTTGTTTGTCAAATAATGCTTATTATCTAACAACTGAAGAGTATAATCTTTGGGGGAAATTGCTGGGTCTCTAAGTGGTGTTTTATGTTTGCTTCTGGCTTCGATTTCAGAAACCACTTGGTTTTCTGTTTTTAGATAAATGACATGTGCAACACTGTGATGATGACAATGCTAACCTTTTATTACTCAGCTTGGATTTTTCCATTTGGTTCTCTTTGACCCTCACTCAAATTATCAAAAGCTCAGAAAAAAAAAGAAAAAAAAAAAAAAAGACGGCTGTTAGCAATAGTCAACATAAATGTAAACCTGGCTACCTCTTCACTGACTCCAATCTGTCAACTTGGAAACATGTAAATGTATCCATTATTTAGCTTCTATTTAGTTTTACTCCAAATTAAAGCATGTTTTTAAAACATTTGATATAATTGGAGTACTCAAAACACCATAATGATTTATATTTCTGACATACTGGTATTTTGTGTTTCCTTTACAGAAGTTTACATTTTTTAAACTTAGGATTTTGAAACTAAAACTGATTTCAAGGGTTTATAATTGTCAGTAGCAAAGCTTTACATTTATGTCTGGTATATGCTTTTGTTCTTATTATAGGAATAGAAAAAAGACCTGCAGTAATGCACTCTTTCAGTAACATCTTTAACTCATTGTTTTAAAAACAAGTCTTAAGGCGTGTTGTCCTGTAACCCTTACTCACATCATAGATCCTAAAGGGAAACTCTGTATATATAATGCCCTCCATTCTTCACTCCCATATTACTCCCCAAGATTCAATCCAGGATGAAATCACACAGTTCCATTGTAGTTCCTCTACTCAGGGTCACCAATGATCTTGATTTAAAATGTTTAGAAACTGTTTTCAGAACTTTCCTTTGTTACCCTTGGTGAAGCAAGGATTACTTGAAATTCTCTGTCTTTGGCCATTCAAGCTGCTCTAACAAAAATATCATAAGCTGGGTGGCTTATAAACAACAAACACATATTTCTCACAGTTCAAGAGGCTGGGAAGTCCAAAATCATGGTGCCATCAGATCTTGTATCTGGCGAGGGCCCTCCTCCTGGTTCATGGATAGCTATCTTCTCACTGTGTCCTCATATGATGGAAGGGATAAGGAATCTTTGTGAGGTCTCTTTTATCAGGGCACTAATCCCATTCATCAGAGCCCCACCCTCATGATCTTATTACTTTCCAAAAACCTCCACCCCCAATACAATCACTTTGAGGGTTAGGATTTTGACATATGAATTTTGAAGGGACATAAATATTTAACCTAAAGTATAGTCTCTCCTGATTTTTGTTCCTCCCTTCAGGTTTTTCCCTTTGCTTCTGTGAATAGTTATTCTAGTATCCTTTGCTGAATGCTAGAATATAGACCCCAGAAAAATTTGGAGCAAATTACATGTCTAGGAATCATCATGATAGAGATATAAATTAAAGACATTGCAGTGGATAAGATCTCCCAGACAGGATACATTCTGTAAGAATAAAAGAGGGACAAGTGTGGAAACCAGGAAAAGCCAGTTTATAAAGAGGGCTGGACAGTGCAGACCATAGATTATATTTAATATTTTTTATTGAAGTATAGCTGATTTACAATGCTGTGCCAATCTCTGCTGTAAAGTGACTCAGTTATGCATAAATATACATTTTTTAATATTCTTTCCCATTATGGTTTATCACAGGATATTGAATATGGTTCCCTGTGCTATACAGTAGGACCTTGTTTATCCATCTATATATAGTAGCTTGAATCTGCTAACCCCATACTCCCAGTCCTTTTCTCAGCCACCCTCCTCCCCCTTAGCAACCACAAGTCTGTTCTCTATGCATAGACCACATTTAAAAACAAACTTGTTGGATAAATATCCAAATTATTACAGTTTTATTATGACACATAGTTTCAGCATTATATCAGTGTATGAACAAGAGAATAAACTAGTTGTTCAGGTTCCTTTCAGACTTTGGATTCCATAATTGTAAATGACAATAACATTTTTACTTTTACAGCTACAACCTTAAGCAAGGAATGGATTTTAGTTATATCATTCACATTTTAGTGAAAGATGGCTGAATTCAAACCATGCGTGAAGCGAAAGTCAAAGTGTTAGTAGCTCAGTTGTGTCTGACTCTGTGACCCCATGGACTGTAGCTCCCCAGGCTCCTCTGTCCATAGAGTTCTCCAGGCAAGAATACTGGAGTGGGTAGCCATTCCCTTCTCTAGGAGATCTTTGCAACCCAGGGATCAAATCCAGGTTTCCTGCATGGAAGGTGGATTCCTTACCTTCTAGAAACCAAGGAAGCCCTGGTTCAGTAAGGGTGCTGGTACCTCACAAATGCAATCACAACTGTGATGGATTAGAAACAAGTATTATCATATAGGGCTGGAATGTAGTTAAAAGGGTCAGGTGCGCAAGCTTGAAATTTACAACTGTAGTTAGAACTGATGGATCTGAGACCAGAAGCTGCCAGCCCTGTGTGTCACCCCTTAGGGAGACTGGCTGGAGGTGGCCTTAAGGTTTGAGGAAAGACTTCAAAATCCACTCTGTCCTCTGCACCACATAACAGAGTATCAAAGTGCTTAGACATCAGAATGCCATCATACTTTTGAGCCATCCTTGATTTTACCAGTTATTAATATGTCATTAGATATAACACATTTTTCCATAGTAAATATGATTGTAAGTGTAAAGAATTCTAGAAAGACACAATTTTTTTCAGTGTAAATAAGTCTAGAGATCCTTTCATTCCTGAGAAAACAATTGCTTTCTATATAGCCTGATTATACAAAATACCAGTTTTACATAATAATTATGAAAGTGCTCAATCAATTTGGCTATTTTTTGTATTTGGAAGCCATTTCCTTCAAGACATTTTTAGGCTTTTGTGTTTGTTTATATAAATGCCATAAAGCTTAAGTTATAATGTAAAAATTATTCCATTAGGTTTCAACCTCAGTACACACACACACACACACACATAAACCCCTGCACAGTTGCCCACAGTCTCTTTATTAAGAGACTGATTTTGAGCTTGTGGTGTCTAGGTTTGTGAATAGGATAAAGGAAATTTTCACATAATTCCTGAAATCTTTGAAAAGCATTCCTGTTACTCAACTAGTAAAAACTCCGTTGGTGTGATTTTAATATTATAGATTTTTAAAAATATATTCTTGATCTACTTTGTGAAATATAGAGGTCAGGCTAACTGAAAACAAAAAATGGCCATATCAACAATGCTTTTAATACTGAGTATACAGACATCAACCAACTTGTCGATCTCTGTAGTAAAGTTACATGACTTTTCACATTAGCATTTAATTGAGTCCATAAAGGAGAAAATATGATTTAAATAGAAAAGAATGTGAAACACATGTTATATGTATATGAAAAACAGAGTCACTTTTTTATACACCAGGAACTAACTCAACATTGCAAATCAACTAATACTTCAATAAAAAAAAGAAAATGAGCTTCTGCATCAAGCTCACTATAAAAACATTAAAGAGATTTTTTAGTTTCAAGATTTCAATGGAAGTCAAAGACTGTGCTGCTTCTGGCTTCCCCAGTGGCTCAGTGGTAAAGAATCTGCCTGCAATACAGGAGACTTGCAGAGCTGCTGGTTCCATCCCTGAGTTGGGAAGATCCCTGGAGTAGGAAATGGCAGCCCACTCTAGTATTTTTGCCTGGGAAATCCCATGTACAGAGGAACCTGGCAGGCTACAGTCCATGGGGTTGGCAAGAGTTGGACGCGACTGACTAAACAACAACAACAACAGATAAAATAAATTCCATTGAGCTCTCATTGGCCAAAGTGGGTAACAAATCAAATTGATGAAGTCATGATGCAAGTCAAATACCCTTGCACACCAAGTCTGTTATAAATTTAATAATGCTTTAATGTGAACACTTCTAAATTTTAAAGGGACATACCAAGTGTAGAGCAATGGCCTAATCATTTCCATCAGTTTTATTAAGTAAAAAAGCATAAATTGTTTGAATAATCACTTGGAGTTCTTGGTAACAAAATGTGATCTATGCTAATGCAACCAAGCTCCATCTCTTTCTCAACATGCTTTTGTCCAAATAAAACTGTCACTGGAATTACTTAGTTTTCTCTACAACCACCAATGTGTTCCAGTAATTTAGATTTCGTGCCTCCTTCAGAGATTATAAGCAAAGGCTAGCAATTCCAGCTTCCCAGGTGGCTCAGTGGTAAAAGAATCTGCCTGCTAACGCAGGAGATGCAGGAGACATGGGTTCGATCTCTGGGGCAGGAGGATCCCCTGGAGAAAGATATGGCAACTCACTGCAGTATTCTTGCCTAGAAAATCCCACGGATAGAGGACCCTGGTGGGCTACAGTCCATAGGGCTACAAAGATTTGGACACAACTGAACAACTGAGCACAGCAATTCCAGAGAAAATAAAGCAGGTTCCTATGCTTTCTCAGCAATTCCCACTTCTAATTGTAGTGGAACTGATTTACGAAAGAGGAGCATAAATTCCTTTACTCAGTTTCCTTTTTCTTTTTAAAGAAACTTCTTTAAAATTTCACTGCCTTTCACTGTGTTTTAATCCTTGATGTAATTAATTGTTTTTTGAACTGGTAAAAGATACAGAAATGTTCAAAGGAAGCAATGTTTATGGTTTCTAAGTGAAATAGTTCGATTCAGTTTTATTCAGGAGTTATCTATTGTAAAAATTTCATAGTTATTGTTGTGGATCTTAAAAGTATTGCAAGAAGTTCCATTTAAAATATATTTATTGTTTATTATGAATGTTATATTGTTCTAGTTACACTTTTTTAATACTATGTTTCATTGAAAAAATTATAGATGGCCCAAATATAATAGCTAAGATATATAATCAAAGTATTTAAATTAGAATTTAAAAACTAATTCTTATTTTTGCATGTATCAGTTCTCCATTTGGTATATTAAAAAATACAGGTTTATTAATATTAATGCATGTTATTGAAAGTTACACTCCTTTATTTCAGATCCAAGAAGTTAGCAGAGATAATGAGCAAGAAAATCGCTATGAAGAGGGTATTACCTCATTTTCTACATGTTCTCCTAGTAAGTGCTCCTCTATGTTACATATATACATAACACTTAAATTAAGGTATTTGTAACTGGTAAAGTCAAACTGAAGAGAGTGTGGAAAAACACAAAGAGCGTTGGACGACATCTAATTAATGGTATGACTTTGAGCATATCATCTGGTAGAAATATTACTACATTATCTCGCTAATTTAAATAGTTCTAACAAGTTCAGTGTTTAATAATCAAACCAGCAGTTTTTCCTACCCAAAGAAAGTACACTAGTCAGTCTGATATAAATGTTCTGTGATAACTATATTTTTTTGATTTTTTTAAACAAAGTCACATTATTTTCAGACCTTAGTTTTCTCAGATAAGAAATGAGTTTGCACTAGTTCTCTCTAAGGTCCCCGCTAGCTGTAATAGAATGTAATTCTATATATAACGACTGAAGACAACCAGAATCTTCCTCCATGTACATAATTCTACCCATCATGCCTGACTCCATAGGTTCACAACAGCTTGCTCACTGGGCTAGTCTGATGGGCATCTCCCACTCAACATTTCTAAATCTGAAAGCCCCCAATCATGCCCAAATCCACTCTACCTGCTGATATTGCCATGTCAGAAAATGAAGATTTCTTCCTTGTTCAATTCAGTCCCAAAACTTGGAGTCACCCTTTTTTACTTTCTCTCCTATCCCACTTCCAATGTGTCAGATAGTACCGTGAACTCTTCCTTCACAATACAGCCAGTATTTCCTTACCCTATCACACCGTCCACTCTGGCATCAGCTCTCCCCTGGATTGTCGCAATAACACAGTGGCTCTTAATGGAGCACTATTTTCTGTTCTCAACAGAGAATGCATGTCAGTGAATGGAGATTTTTGTTGTGGTCATGAGTTGAGAAGGGAGTTTTGCTAAAAATTCTGCTAAATATCCTGCAATACACAGGACATGCCCCAGGAAACACAGGATTATCTTCTCAAAAATGCCAGTAGTACTCTGTTAAGAAACCTTGAAACAGCTGCCTTCCCATTTGCCCCTAATATTCTGTACTTCATGAAGGAACTATTCACACTTCTGCTCCAAATTCTCCTGTTCTTACCTCAAGTCATTTGCACTTTGAACAGGTCACAGCTGATGCTCCACAAAACTGCCTACCAGTTTTTCAACTGATGGGATGACTTGCAAATCAAATAATATTAAATGCAATTCCTTAACTAGCATACTTTGGCAAAATCAGTAAACTCTTCAAACACTAGGGCAGAACACAAAATCATGCTAAATGATAATGTAATCAATTGATGCACTAAATTTTAAAGTTATACATTTAATATCATTTTAATGATTTATTATCATTTTAGTGGTAATGAAAGTGATGTAAAGGCCATCATTGATAATGACCATATATTTATTATGACATTTATTCTCAGAAGTACTACCTATAATAAGAAGACATTATTTCAGCTATTGGTACAGAACAACCTCAATTCTACAGACTGTTGGGACCTGAAACTGTCACCGATATGAAATTCTGTGCGATTGGACTCAGGCCTCTGACTCTTTCCTTAGAGAAGAGGTGAAACATAGAACACCCTAAGTCAGCAAATTTCCATTGGTATCATTTCTGTGAAGTTTCCTAAAACCCACTGACCCACCATGTATGACTCTAGGGCTGTATTCCAGGTTTGGGCATATTTGACAAGGACTAAGGAGACACTGTTGCTTAGACAGTGTTACATAAAATAGACTACATAAACTGAGCGTGTTGACATAAAGGTAGCTGTAAGGAATTGCCTATAGCATGAATGTAATTCTAAGTTGATGATCAATTTGCCCAGACAGGAACAGTGAAGTCCTTTTGCTAGCCTGAGCAATGATTTCTTTCCAGCCACTCCATCATTTACTCCATCAGCATATCTAGAAACTCCTTTATTTCAGGCTGTGTTTGGGGTTAGAGGCAGAAAGATGAATGAGGTCTGTGCAGAGATCTGTGCAAGAACGAAACACCGTCTGCTCTGCCCCAGCTGATAGTTAAAGAATCTTGGTTGCAGTTCTAATACTGGCAGCTAGACCTTTCTTCTTTCCCACAAGAAAAATGAGAGAAATTAAAAATAAAATTCATGTAGAAATATGTAGTACCATCATGGACATGATTTTCCCACATGATTGATTTTTTTCTCCTGTTGCTAAAAAATCTCTACAGTGTAACTCTTCATATAAAAAAAATTCCTCTTTGTCTGTACTCTGCCATTTGTCTTCTTTAGCTGTGTTTTAGTTTAACAAAACTTTGAAACAACAGTTATTTGCTTTTCTATTGCACTCATGACAGCAATTCGCCTTTTCCCTCCAGTATAGATTCCAAAGTTCATTTCAAACTTTTGTGAATACTTTATTTAGAGCAGAATTTCTATAAAGAAAATATAAACCACAAGTTTTAAGATTTAAAGTTATTGCATTATATATTATTCTATTTTCTTCCTAAGTGGCTAGAGGGCATTTATCGTGTACAGTGTAAACACAAATAATGGAATCATGATTCTTAGAGTAGAGGAAATTTGCCTGAATCATTTGGTTAAATTTCAAGATAGAATAGATTTTTTTGGTGAGAGAACTGAGCCTGAGCAATATTTACCTACTCAGCTCAGTGCTCTGTGATGACCTAGAAGGATGGGATAAGCGGGTGGGAGGGAGGCTCAAGAGTGAGGGGATATGTGTATATTTATAGCTTATTCAGAAACCAGCAGAATGTACAGCAGAAACCAGCACAACATTGTAAAGCATTATCCTCTAATTAAAATTTTTGAAAAAAATTTTAAAAGTAGAAATTTTTTTAAAAGTAGAAAAAATATTTACCTATTGTTGGTAATTTAGATGCATTCCCAATGGAAAAATATCAACACTTTATCAAATAGTATTTTTAAGAATTAAGATGTCATCTGGTGATAAATGTTAAATAATTAAGAATCACAGACTCATTTGATCACAGTATTTATAAGCAAGATAAGATTTTTGTTCCTTGTCTTTACCTTTTCCATCACTTACTTATTACTTGTTAGGTTGGTTATATTGTTGTCTACTAAAAATATGGTAATGCAGTCATATACTGAATCTGCTCAAACAATAACTTTAGAGAATTGCAATATTATTATATATGTAATATCAGAATATTACATATTATTATTGTGTATGAGAGTGTCATAAACTGAAGTAGCAGGATGTAATGGAGCTCTCTCGGTAAATATTTTAAAAGCTCAACAATGGCTATTCACCAAAACTACGCGTTTGTTAGCTTTCTCCTGTATCAGTTGATAAAAGTTTAATTAACATTACCACCACTTCTGTACCAAGTTACAAAACATTAACTGCCTCCAGATGGAGTGTTTAAATGAAATCCTACAATCTTTATCATAAACAGCCGTACAGAGCCCAGATCTCCACCATAAAAGCTGGTCTTACAGGCAGAGGTCAGAAGAAGCCAAAGTGAATGAAACGGCAGAGGAAGAAGAAGAGCATGAATCAGGCATGGAGGCAGAGCACGGCCCTCCAGAGGTGGACAGTGAGAGTGAGAACCAGTACGATGACTTGTATGTGTTCATTCCCGGAGACAACCCTGAAAATAATTCCCAAGAGCCCCTTGTGTGCCCCAGACCACCTCTCCCCCCACCACGACCTGTAACCACTGCCTTCCAACTGGAAAAACCTCACTTCCCAGTACAAGGTAAGTTTAAGTTTAAAACAACTTTGAAACTTTGACACGCTTACACAGCATACAGTATAGCAGTGGTGAAGCTATACAAAGATCACCATTTAAAACCAAAAGAAACTTTCCTCCTGGTCTTTAATATCTAAAACCTGCTGCTGCTGCTAAGTCGCTTCAGTTGTGCCCGACTCTGTGCAACCCCATAGACGGCAGCCCACCAGGCTCCTCCAAGCCTGGGATTCTCCAGGCAAGAATACTGGAGTGGGTTGCCATTTCCTTCTCCAATGCATGAAAGTCAGAAGTGAAAGTGAAGTCTCTCAGTCGTGTCCGACTCCTAGCAACCCCATGGACTGCAGCCTACCAGGCTCCTCCGTCCATGGGATTTTCCAGGCAAGAGTACTGGAGTGGGGTGCCATTGCCTTCTCCGGATCTAAAACCTGAGAAATCAGCTAAGAGGTACCTGACACTAACTCCCTTCCTCCCTCCCTCCCTTCCTTCTTTCCTCCTTTAGTCCTTCTCTCTCTACCTTTCCTTACCCCTCACTCCTCTTCTCTCTCCCTCTCTCTTTTTCTTGCTTTTTCCTTCCAGGAAAGAAGTCTCATTACAAAGCTTTCTGTAAGTAAAGAAAGAAAATGTGGAAGGAGTCTGTCACTCTTCACATAAAACGAACCTCAAGCACCATGTGGAAAAGTAAATGACAACTTTGGGTTTTAAAAACACTCTTAGTTTTCTGGCAAAAGAGAAAGGCTAATATGTTACAGATTTGAAAATGAGCTTGGGCACAGTCCCTCAGTCAGGAGCTGCAGGGGAAGCAAGTGGTAAAGGGTTTATCACACTGTGCATCGAGACCAAAGTCTAAAAGCACTCTGTCTCGCTAAAGTGGAAGAAGTTAAATGACTGTGATAGCAGTGTTCCCAGATGCAGGAACGAAGCTGTGTAGCAGCAGAGGTGGGAGTGGGAGTGGGGCTGAGGGGCAGGAAGCATCCCCGGGAGCTTCCACGGTAGGCTTATCTTCCTGGAACGTTCCACAGCCTGGCAGACTTTTCCGCTCACTCCTACAGTCACTAATTACCACCCACTTTACTGATCATTCTTTCATGTTTATTTTCCAAATTCATAAAATATTCTTACAGAGAAAATTGAATAAGGATGAAAGAAGCATCTATTATTAAAGCCCCATTTGTCACTGTACTTGAGTTGTCAAGTCCTAGAAGGCTGTAAAGTCTTTAAAGACTATTTTTAAAAAGTGAATTTTGAAACCATGAAATTCAGCATTTGTGTTCTTGAAGGCATTATCCCTATAAAGGTTCAAGTTAATCAACATAAACCCTTACTAAGATTATGCACTTTATAAGAGATGGAAAGTACTTCTTAATGAAAAGTGCGGGAAACCTAGTGGGTACTTTCTCGATTCATTCATTCATTCAACAAACACGTATTGATTACCTACTATGTGCTGAGCTCTTATAGACTGCTGAGATAGATCAAGGATGTAGGTATATCAATATTGGGAGTGGGGGAGAGATGTAAATTAGTATCTGCTTGCTTTCGTGCATGCTCAGTCACTCAGTCATGTCTGACTCTTTGCAAGCCCACTGAATATAGCCCTGACAACAAAGTTTTGGTGTATTTTTCCCACTTTTATAGATGTGAATAGTTTTATGTAGTTATTAAAATCAGTTATTAAGAAAACAAGGATGTCTTATATCAGGTTAAAGCTATTAAAGGAGTTAATTTTTAGCTACTTTTTAAAGGGAGCTAAATAGTTTAAATAAAATTTTAAATCCTGTTTTTTCTAATGTGAATTTCCATATATGGTATGTTGGTTAGGAGGTTAAAAATTATTCCACAGAGAGGAATTTTCACCAGATATCTAGGACCACAAGTATAATGTTGGCCTATATATCTTCTGAAGAGTACTAAATATAAAAAGCAACATCATACAAAACCTCACTCCTGTTATTTAAAAACCATATTATTACATTTTCAATGCAGTGTTACTTTTAATTACAGTAGGAAATGGGTACCCTTTCCAGTATTCATGCCTGGGAAATCCCATGGAAAGAGGAGCCTGGCAGGCTACATACAGTCCATGGGTTTGCAGAGTCGGACACAACAGAGTGACTGAGCACAATTTTAATATCATATTTTTTCATGGGGCTAATACTGGAAGTGAATTAAAAGTAAAATGCCAGTATTTTTTCTTAAAATTTTTTGATTGAGGTCTTTGAAAGTAAGACTAGAAGCTCCCACTTATTTTTCGCTGGAGACTTCAGCTAGTGATAGCTTCAGGAATTGTTCTGTACAAGTTTTTTCCTGCCTTCAAGTCACTGATAAAAGAGATGCCACCTCATGAATGCTCTAAGCATCAAATTTCTTATGATCGATTCATGAACATATTCATTGGAGAAAACAGTCTCATAGAACACTTTTCTGTTTATAACTGACATCCTGTCTCTTTGGATCTTCACAACAAACTTTCAAGGCAACCGTCATTATGATCCCCCTTTGATTTGGGCTTCCCTGGTAGCTCAGCTGGTAAAGAATCCACCTGCAATGCAGGAGACCCTGGTTTGATTCCTGGGTCGGGAAGATCTGCTAGAGGAGGGATAGTCTATCCACTCCAGTATTCTTGGGCTTCCCTGCTGGCTCAGCTGGTAAAGAATCTAACTGCAATGCAGGAGACCTGGTTTCAATCCCTGGGTTAGGAAGATCCCCCAAAGAAGGAAATATCTACCCGCTCCAGTATTCTATCCTGGAGATTTCCATGCACTGTATAGTCCATAGGGTTGCAAAGAGTTGGACACAACTGAGTGATCACTTTGATTTAGATCCAAGACCCTAGAGCTTGTAGTTAGAATGTGTCAAATTCTTCCATGGACAGGTTTCCTGGGCTTTTAGGATTCTTATCTTTGTTTTACATTCTTTCCCAATTATTTCAAAAATTGGATTATAGGAGTGATATATTTTAATCATTATTTACTAGTGTACAATCTGAGTTGAGAAAACTCAGATCCAACTCCAACATGAAAAGTATAATCTAATACGCTGGGAAATGCAAAGTGAAATGTTTTCTTTCCAGTGCAAGCCCAACTTTAGAAAGAGTTGAGAAAGGAGGTAGGAGGAGAAACGAAGAGAATTAACAGCTCCGGAAATCAGTTCATAAAAGTAAGATAGTTGACACATTCCACTAAAAATGAAACACTGTACAGGTGTTTCCCACACACTTAATCTGGTTTCACCTAGGATGCTGTCAGTGAAACAGAAACCATGAAGTCAGAATCTCAAACCATATTATTCACAAGGGAAAAGGAGAGTCTTGGACATTTTAAAGTTAATGCCAGGCATGTTGGCATCCATACTTCTTGGGTTAAACTAACTGAAATAAGCTAAGATTCGGCAGGGAGGTGGTCTTGGGCTCTCCTTTGGTCTCTCCTCATGAGTCTACCTGAAACAGTTGCTGAATCTTCTTATAATAATACCTTTTTATTCTGCTTTTAACTGTTTGTCTTTCTCCCTACCTCCTAAGTTTTCCCACTAAAATATCCATTAAGTAAACTAAAAATTTTTGATCAGATTCTTACTAAACAGAAAGGAGACTAATTCTTCCTTAGTTCATGAGCGTGAATCTCAGAACAACACAGAGAATTAACAATTTTTCAGTCAATAACTGAAATAATTTCCATTTTTATTGTGTTTGTTAATACTTTAACACTTGTCAAAAGGACACATTTAAAAGATTTTTCTCATCGTCTGGCAGAGAGAGCCATCGAGATTCTCTTCAACTTATTAATTGATCACAGTATATAGTATCTTTGTCTTCCAAATTAACTGCTGCTAGAATATTTTAATATGATCTTATAAAAATATGTAAATATTTTGCTGAATATGAAAACCATAAAAGATTACTGAATAAAGACTATTTATTAACCATAAAAGATTAATTCTTGGAAAATTAATCTTCAAGCCATTGATTTTCTATGCCATCTTTTATTTCATGAACCCTACTTTCAATATCCTTTATCAATGAATGAAGTTCATGTTGGGCTATAGAAATCAAGAGAGCCAGATTGAGACTTAGTATAAGAAGCTAAACAATGGTACTTTTGGCTATTCTCCTCTGTCATTTTCAGAGAAATCAATTTTAGACAAAATACTTGATTCAATCCCTATAAAAGGTAAAATGACTTCAAATGTAAAAAAAAAAAATTGAGAACACTAGGCTTGAAAAACACAAGCTTTCAAAGTATTTGATACTTGAGGCTTAGTTTTATGATTTGATTTCCTGATGTTAAATCATTCATATTCTATGTGGAAAGTAGTTATATGCCTATTTGTATGTTTTCAAAGAATGCCATGTCTTTAACGAACTTATTCTAAGAAGTTAACAATTACAGCCTGAAGGAGAGTATGTTAGTAAATTACATGATTCACTTTTCTCTTTTTGGAATTTATAGAGTAATATGCAAATTATTTGGGGGGGTGGAAATTCAAGCAACTGACAAATGGACACCAATAATATTGTATAAAATATAAATAATTACCATTCAAATATTTTATAAGCAGGGAAATTGTTGGAAGGCCAAATGGAGAGAAGTCAAAGTTGGTGTGATTTCAGTGCAAGATATGAAACAGGAAGTGATTCCGAAGAAGAAAAGAAAGAAGATGAAAAGGATCAGGAAGAGGAGGAAGACCCATACACTTTTGCTGAGATTGATGACAGTGAATATGACACAATACTGGCCAATAGGAGTATAAAGAAAAAAATTGGAAGTCGTTCATTCATTATGAACAGACCTCCTGCCCCCACACCACGACCCACAAATATCCCTCCAAAAGAGGAAACTACACCTTACATAGAGCAAGGTAATTTGTTTTGTTATTGATGTTACTGTTTGTGTGTGTGTGTGTGTTTTTGGAGGATGTCCTGTCTTTTGGTAGGATCTAAAGCCTCAAAGATTAAAAGTATGTTTTAGAGTCATAGTTAAGTTGTGTTGGCCCATTTTTTAATTTAAACACACAATGGATAAAGAAAATAAGGACAATGTGTGGGGTTCTGGTTTGTAATTGTTCACTAAGAAGGATAGTTTTGACTATGAAACCACAGTATGTGCAAAGAAATACTCTTTGGTGCTTCTTCCATAATTCTATAAGAGCAAGCTCAATTCCCATGAATAACATGCAACACAAGAAAAACATAGGTACCTTAATTTTTGCCCGTCTTCCATTCACAATAACTTAAACAATCTAAACAGTTTTGAATACTAGAATCTTAGATATGCAACGCCAGTTTCTTTGATAATTGTACTTCACCCCCAATGATTAAGATTCACTTCATCCATGATAGAATTTTTGCTTCATTTTAGATTTCAATTCTTTGTCATTCTCAGTTAAATATAAATATAAAAAACATAAAAAAATCCTTAAAGCTTTCTTATATCTATAACCCCAGTAGGATGTGTTGACTTTGCTATTATTTCTAACATTCTTGTGTACTCTGCTTTGGTGCATTCCATGAGTCACTGGTGTCTAAGACATGACTTTTATTCATCAGTGTATCACAGACACACGCACTTAACCCCACTTTTGGGGTTAGATACCACCCTGCTGCTGCTGCTGCTGCTGCTAAGTTGCTTCAATCATGTCCGACTCTGTGCGACCCCAGAGATGGCAACCCACCAGGGCCCGCCATCCCTGGGATTCTCCAGGCAAGAACACTGGAGTGGGTTGCCATTTCCTTCTCCAATGCATGAAAGTGAAAAGTGAAAGTGAAGTCACTCAGTCTTGTCTGACTCTTTGTGACCCCATGGACTATAGCCTACCAGACTCCTCCACCCATGGGATTTTCCAGGCAAGAGTACTGGAGTGGATTGCCATTGCCTTCTCCAATGCATGAAAGTGAAAAGTGAAAGTGAAGTCGCTCAGTCGTGTCCAACTCTTTGCGACCCCATGGACTGCAGCCTACCAGGCTCCTCCGTCCATGGGATTTTCCAGGCAAGAGTACTGGAGTGGGTTGCCATTGCCTTCTCCGAGATACCACCCTAGGGACTGAAAATGTGAAGTAAACCATTGTTTCCATCTTTGAGGTGTTCTAAGCAACAGCTATCCAAATAAATATATAGTACAATTTGACCTTTTAGTAGAGATTTTTGAATAAAATATTTGGGATTAATCAAAATGTTTGGGTGACAACTAAAGATGAGAGGCAATCTATTATACATTCAAATAATCTAAACGAAGTACACAAGCAGAACATTTAAATATATACCACAGATTCACTCAAAAAGAACACAGTTATTCATCTGTGATCAGTATGTGCAAAAAAAGCCATTCTATTGTGTAAACAGTATGTATTGAGAGATTTGTATAAGAAAATTGAGCAAGTTTGTCCACTATAGTTTTACACCTACTTAACAGTGATATGCTGATAATGTTCAAGACACTATTAAAAAAATAGAAACCAATAACAAATTAATAAAGATTTCACCTAAAATAAAATGTCAGCTGGAACAGTTATTAGATTATTAAGGCAAGGGATAAGTTGTAATTAGAATTTTTCACATTGTCTAACATAGTGGCTCTAGGATATTACATACAGGCCTTCATATCAGCAGATTCCACATCTAAGGATTCAACCAACTGCACCTCAAAAATATTCAGTAAGAGAAAATTCCAGAAAGTACCACAAAGCAAAACTTGAGTTTGCCTCCAGGGCAACTGCTTACATAGCATTTAGATTGTATGTTCAGTTAATTATATAGCATTTACATTGTATTAGGTATTATAAGTAATCTAGAGTTGATTTGCAGTAGACAAGAGAATGTACATAGGTTATAGACAAATATTGTACCACTTTATAAAAAAGACTTAAAAAGTGAAAGTGTTAGTCTCTCAATCATGTCCAACTCTTTGCAACCCCATGGACTGTTGCAACAGGCTCCTCTGTCCCTGGAATTCTCCAAGCAAGGATACTAGAGAGGGTAGCCATTCCCTTTTCCAGGGGACCTTCCCAAGCCAGGGATCAAACCCCAGTCTTCTGCATTGTAGGAAGACTCTTTACCATCTGAGCCACTAGGGAAGCCCAAAAGAGACTTGAGCATCTGCAGATTTTGGTATGGAGAAAGGAGGTCATGGAACTAATTCCCTGCAGAACCCGAGGGACAACTGTACTAGCTCTTTGACAAAGTTGTTAAATCCCAATAAATATTTTTTTAAAGAGAGAAGATAGACATATAATTTAATGAAAGAATTTGGTTATATTCTAGAAATTTTTCAACAGGTACATCATCTTCGGCATCTCAATCTTTAGGGAGTTCTCAGGACCACAAAGACCATAGGGTTTCTCTACTTTTTGCTCTTTATCTTCTCACCCTTCTGTCAACTGTCATATTCTTGTTTTCCATGAATTCATTCTTGTGTTCTATTTTTTCTGTATCATTCATTTCTCTTTGTTTACTGGTAGCGGGGGCAATGGAGTTTAATTTCTTTGTCATGGCTTTTGTCTCATTTTGCTTTGATTCTAATTTATAAATTTCTGTGATATTTATTTCTCTTTAGTTCTCATATCATCTGTATTATCTTTCCTCGTTGCCTGTCTGTTTGGTCTGGAACTCTTGATACCCCCATCAGATAGGTGGCTCTTCTTCACTATGCTTTCATGTTGAAGAATGAAGCACCAAAACCTAAATGGAAACTTGCCCTGCTCACTTGGGGACTGCACTGTAGGGCAGTGACGTAATCAGCCGTTTCATTGAATTATCCCAAAGTGTTAGTTTTGATAGATCTATTCTTCCATTTTTCAATATATCTAGAATAAATTCCAACTAATTGTAACCTAATTTATATACCCAGTTGCCAGCACTCTGAGATCAGAGTCTGGGAAGAAGACTGGGAAGTTTCACCACTCGGAATGCACTATTTACCTTGTTCTCGCCGTGTTCAGTCCAGTGCCTGAAACTCCTTTCGCCCACTGTGCCTTGTGTGCCATGGTCCTTCTATTCACTTTCTCCAAGAACAAACTGTACATCATAGATGATTGCCTTATTTCACTGAAGAATGAATTAGAAGCAATGCCTGCTTTAGACTGCCAACCAAGCTCCATGTTCTGTAAGAGCGTTGGGATGGTTCTCCTTCTCCTTCATAGGTTTATTAATTACATAAAGTTTTATTAAGAACCACATGATAAATTCTTTCTGTGTATTAATAATTCAAATCCCCTACATAACCATGGTACAATTTGTCTTTTATACAGACACACAGGAACTTTAAAGAATCTTAGAAATCTTGAGTTTCTAAGAAATTTAAAGGCTATTTATCTCACCTACTCATCCCAAGTCCAACTCCTGTCAATATTTACAGGAAATCTTTCATTCAATTACACAATGAAATTTGTTCTCACAGCATTTGTGTTATATGCAGACAGGGATCACTGTTAGGTGATTTATTTTGTTTTTGTTTTGTGCTTAAGTAATGGCACCCCACTCCAGTACTCTTGCCTGGGAAATCCCATGGATGGAGGAGCCTGGTAGGCTGCAGTCCATGGGGTCGCTAAGAGTCGGACACAACTGAGCAACTTCACTTTCACTTTTCACTTTCCTGCACTGGAGAAGGAAATGGCAACCCACTCCAGTATGCTTGCCTGGAGAATCCCAGGGACGGGAGCCTGGTGGGCCGCTGTCTATGGGGTCGCACAGAGTCGGACACGACTGACGTGACTTAGCAGCAGCATGATTATTTTCCCTATATTTCAAACCAATAGCAAAAACTGAACTATAAATGAGGTCATCAAAGTCTCTTTCCATTATTTCTTCCTTTTCTCTTTTACTGGGATATCCTTGCTGGCCTCTTCCTTTTATGCTATTGATTGTTGATCATATTGTTCTCACATTAGGAAAACATTACCTCATCAGCCAGTTCTTTTTTGATGTTCTTTGCATTTCATGGGATAAATGTCTTTCCTCATGGCTTCCTTTTTTCTTTCCTAGCTCAGGCAACTCTATTAAATAGAATATCCACCATTTCCCAGAAAGCCATCCATTCAATTTGAAGAATATTAGTTTGCTCTAGTTCTTGCCAGAGCACAGAAGCAATAGCAGAATGTTGGCACATCCGGGGTATGTTAACGTAGCCAAAAGAGAAGGGTGTGGAGTGGGGGATGGAAGAAGAATGCAGATGCCCAACTTACTGTTTCAAAAACCCAAGAAAGTAATAGCAAAGTGACTAGGCAAATAAACCAGAGAGATACAGGAAAATCATGTTGGCTTTTGTGGGATAATAGAATGTGTGTGTGTGTGTGTGTGTGTGTGTTTAGTTGCCTAGTCATGTCTGACTCTTTGCCAAGGAATTGAACTCACATCCCCTGCATCTCCTGCATTGCAGGCAGATTCTTTACCACCAAGCCACTGGGGAAGCCCCATCCAAGTGATTAGAAGCTTGAAATTTTTACTCTCTAGAGAAGGGAGAAGGACTGAAAGTGGATTAAAGATCAATCATGACTGTGTGGGGAAGCCTCCATAAAGTGCTTATATTATGGGTTTTCAGGAGCTTCCAGGTTGACAAACACATAGAAAGGGAGGCGTGCCCCCAGATGCTATGGGGACAGATTCTTTTGTGCCAGAGACTCCCAGACTTTGCCCTATATATCTCTTTATCTGGCTGTTCATCTTTATCCTTTATCATATTCTTCAATAAACTGGGAAATAAGTGTTTCCTTGAGTTCTGTGAGCTACTCCGGCATTTTAATAGAACCCAAGGGAGGTTGTAAGAACCTCCAATCTGTAATCAAATCAGACAGAAGTTGTAGGAAACCTTGGGACTGGCACCTGCAGTAGAATGGAAGCAGGTTTATGGGACTGAGCTCTTAATCCGTTGATCTGACACAATGTCCAGATAGATACTCTCAGAATTGAATTAGAATGATGGAAATTGTGGTATATTCATACAGTGCTGTAGGACTTGGTGGGGGGAAAAGCCCACACATTTGGTGACCCGAAGTGTCTGAAATGAAGGGTGAGAGTGGTGTGAGATGGAGGAGACACACAGAAAAGAAAAGCCCAGGAGGAAAGTTGGGTTTTCCCAATACTGCTTTGAAGGTAGGATTCAGATTCAGCTGATATTACCTAAGCAAAAAACTTCATATACTTGAGATTAAAATTCCTCATTGTAAGTTGGGAACAGAAACACTATGTACCTTAAGGATTGTTTGGACTTCCCAGCTGTCTCAAGTGGTAAAGAAGCCACCTGCCAATGCAGAGATGTAAGAGACATGGGCTCGATCTGTGGATCAGGAAGATCCCCTGGAGGAGGGCTTGGAAACCTACTCTAGTAATTTTGCCTGGAGAATCCCATGGACAGAGGAGCCTGACAGACCTGGGTCACAAAGAGTCAGAAATAACTTAAGTGACGGAGCACACAAGCAAGTACAAATAAATGACAAAAGGGACAAGAACCACATCAATGTGGGTAGAACAGGAGACTTCACTAGCACTACAGAGGATGATCAGAAGAATATGTCAATTTACTAATTTCTAAATTTCCCATTTTAAACTAAGTATTCTAAGTACTCCTAGTTTCAAGAGGGGAGCCCATACATAATTGGACAAACTTCTAGAATATTCACTTACAGCTAAGCATTCTAATTTCTTTCATGCAGCATGACATATCAGACAGAAAATCTATTTCTACCATCACCACTGTCCCCTGTCCACAGAAATGTAGCTTATTAATACAAAATTGAATCCATGGTTTGTTTTATCAAGAGATATGTTCCTGGGTTTTTAAAATTCTATTCTTATTATACTAAACCTAATTTTATGTTAACAACCAAAAAAGAATAACTCATTTTTCTTAATGAAAAGTTTTTGAAGTCTGCCTGCTTCTAAATACCATATTCTCTCCATCTTTTGCTCCCTATAACATTGAAAAGAATCAGATTCATCAAGCTTAAAGAATAGAGAGGAATTGACAAGGATTTACAATCCTGAGTGAAAGAATTCTTGATTTAAGGCTAATCAAGGAAACAAAGTGAGAACTTTTCATAGTATAGATAGATTGATAATAAAACTATATCCATAAATCATGCATAGAGATAGCTGCCTATTGTGGAAAATTTTTCAACGTCAATGAAAAATTTCCCATTTTCCCCTCACACAATTAATAAAACCAAGATCATTCTTCAGAGTCTATGTTGCTGATTTGGGGTAGAATATAATTTCCCTTTCAATTCTCAATTGCTACTGAGTTACCCTTGGCATTTTACAGTGCAACAAAGTTGTATATGACCTTTTTGAGAGCTACTCAGCTACTGGGACCCTAAAATGTCAAGTACAACTCAGTTGCTCAGAAATTTTCCACTTGCAATTCACTTGTACTTGAAATTGATCACGTCCAATGCAATTGAAATGCAAGCAGAGAAGAAGAAGAAGAAAAAAAAAGCCTTGTAGAATCACTTAGGAAAATTAATCTGTATCATTGTAAATGTGACAGAATGGAATGGCTTCTATCTCATTGTTGTTATTCAGTCACTAAGTTATGTCCTGCTGTTTGAACCCCATGGACTGCAGCACACCAGGCTTTCCTATCCTTCACCAACTCGGAGCTTGCTCAAACTCCTGTCCATTGAGTCCATGATGCCATCCAACCATCTCATCCCCTGCCACCCTCCTCTCCTCCTGCCCTCAATTTTTCCTGGCATAAGAGTCTTTTCCAGTGAGTTGGTTCTTTGAATCAGGTGGCCAAAGTATCAGGAGCTTTGATACTTTGATACAAATCAGGAGCTTCAGCTTTAGCATTATTATCTATCCTCATTAGTGAAGACATATGGGCACATCTATTAAAGTAAGCCTTAGATCAAGTGCCTTGCATTCTATTCTCTAGCCCAGTGACTTTGTCCAAAGCATTATCTTCAGGACTTAGTATATCACAGGTGTTCTCAAGATAGAAGGACATATGTATCATCTGTTTGTAAGATATGGATTAGGGTACTGGTGCAGCTCTGCAAAGGAACAGTTCAAGTTGTGCTTACACTGGGAATTCTGGTCTTTACCCCTTAAAGTACAATACTCTGTGTGCCTGATGAATCACTTTAGTCATGTCCGACTCTTTGCGCCCCTATGGACTATAGCCTGACAGGCTCCTCTGTCCATGGGATTCTCCAGGCAAGAATACTGGAGTGGGTTGCCATGCCCTCCCCCAGGGCATCTTCCCAACCCAGGGATCAAATCTGTGTCTCTTTACACTAGAATCTCTGCTAAATTTGTATTTTAATAAGAAGCCTGATTGACCTAGAGTAGTAGTTCTTAACTGGTGGTGATTTGACTTCCAGGAGACATTTGGAGACATTTGGCAATATTTAGAGACATTTTTGATTGTCATGGCTAAGACATAGATGTTACTATCATATATGCCAGGCCACAAAATGTGTCTCAACAAATTTAAGAGGATAGAAATTATATCAAGCATTTTTTCCAACCACAATGGTATGAAAATAGAAGTCAATTACAGGGGAGAAATGGGAAAAACACAAACATATGGAGACTGAGCAACATGCTACTAAAAAAACAACGGGTTAATGAAGAAATCAAAGAGGAAGTCAGAAAATAAAATGCAATGAAAATAAATACACAACTTTCCAAAATCTATGGGACGCAGCAAATGCAGTTCTAAGAGGGAAGTTTATAGCAATACAGATCCACCATAAGAAACAAGAAAATCTCAAATAACCCTGTCCTTTTGAAATTTTCAATCTACATTTTTGTGGTTTGAATCTTATTGGCAGAACTAGTATTTAATGTTTATTCAGAGTGAGAGTGACCCAGTCTTACTGGTTACTTATTAGTGTAGTGAAGTCGCTCAGGCGTGTCCGACTCTTTGAGACCCCATGGACTGTAGCCCACCAGGCTCCTTGGCCCATGGGATTTTCCAGGCATGAATACTGGAGTGGATTGCCATTTCCTTCTCCAGGGGATCTTCTCGACCCAGGGATCGAATCCAGGTCTCTCGCTTTGTAGGCAGACGCTTTACCATCTGAGCTACCAGGGAAGCCCCAGTTACTTATTAGGACAGCAATATTTCCTGATAGAAAGTAAAAAAAAAAAAAAAAAAAAAAAAGAAGCCAGAGAACTGAAAGGTAAACTCATCACAGCTTCTAGAGGATAGCAGTGACTTCCTAACAACCCAAACCACTTCTCTTTGCTTTTCATTTTTTTCTTTTGGCCTTGCAACTTGTGGGATCTTAGTTCCTCAACCAGGGATAGAATCAATGTCCCTAACCGCTGGACCATGAGAGAAGTCCCCAAACCACTTCCCTTTGAAACAAAGGAAAAATTACTAGGGACATCACTAATGTCTACACTAATATCCTTTTTTATTGACTACAGATGTTCAAAAAGTAAAGTCAAACAGTGAGTCCACATGAAATCCTATGGGAAGAAATTAGCCCCTAGTTCAGTGCTCTGTAAGCAGTAGGTATTCAATAAATGTTGTCTGCCTGGTTCAAAAGGAAGACAGACCTGCCTGCCCAGTAGTGGAGTGAGACTTCGCTAAACACTCATTATAATGGACTCAAGCTCTAATGACACAGAATTCCATAAACCAACTGCTGTCATTCTCTGAATGTCCCAACTTCCTTAATAAGAAACATTTCAAGAACAGAAATATTCTTATTTGCATCAAAAAGGATAAATATGCAAATCAAAGCAGTTTGTATTCTACTTAAATAAAAATTAAGTTCCTTAGAAGTAGAAAAGGTAATTTATAGTGAGATTTCCTGGTTTGGGAGAAGATTTTTGTGGGAACACATCTATCAGACTTAAAAGTTTCCATTACAAACTGGAAAGAAAATTAATGTTTTCTCCTTAAGAAACCAAAGCATTCATTGATATTTCCACTGAATTAGAATTTCTGTACTATTTTCCTTTATGCAGATATGTACTTTCCAACTTCCCATCACCACCAGTCTCCCAAGTATGCTGTAACCACCTCTGTGACTTCACATGTGCTGGCTGACCATTTGTAGATCCTCACCATCCTCCTCTCCCCCCAGAATCCCACAACTCCTGGCTCTATGTCTGCCAGTCAGTAAACTGCTTTCAGATGAAAGGCCTTCATATCACGTGGCTGATGTGACTATTTCTGTTTGTGACCATGCCACCCCTCACAACCTATTCAAATGTGGTGACCTGCGTTCGATAAATTTG
Organism: Bos mutus; assembly: GCF_027580195.1. Classification (NCBI taxonomy): domain Eukaryota; kingdom Metazoa; phylum Chordata; class Mammalia; order Artiodactyla; family Bovidae; genus Bos; species Bos mutus. Next base: position 22,727,870 of record NC_091622.1, on the reverse strand, counting down.
TTGAAATTGGCAACCCACGACTATTGCTAACAGAATGAAATGGTGCTTTTAAGCTGACTGGAGTGCTCAGTCTATCTTGATCCATTTGCAAAGAGGCTGCATCTCTTCCCTGAGCTTCAATTTGATTAGTGAGCATGACTACTTACAGGGTTAGAACGTTCTGTTCCCTGCCTTTGCTGGCTAGACAGGAGCTGTTTACATTGCTTGACTTTACCTCACTCTGCCTTTTTGTCATTAGCATGCTGAGGGTACAGACTGGGGAACAAGGCAGGCAGAGTAGGGCTGTGGAGGTTGCACTATGGCCCCTGCCCTTCCTGCCTGTTTCTCATCTCTGTCCTCTCGTCAGTAGGCACTAATGACACATTTGACTCTTGCTTAAAATAAGACACCAAAAATGGAGGACAGAATGAAAGCTGACCATGTCTTGTTTACCTTTGCATCCTTAGGACCTAGCACAGCACTTAGCTACATGGTTACCAATCTAATGAAGTTGGCTGAGCGATTAATAAATGCTACTATACTATGGACCTGAAGCAAAATACCGATCTGTATATTTCATTTTATATCAAATCCCTGGTTTCAGGAACTATCAACAGTGATAGGTATACAGCTCCAAACAACATTTCATGTCACACTTCTAATGGGCATGAAACATCAAGGGATTTGTGGTTTATAATTCATTTCTTTATGAATGCACTTGGCTATTGCACAGACTTTCCATTACCTTAGCCACTTATAAAATAATTCCAAATAAGCTTTATCAGATTTTCAAAGAAGGGCAGCCCTGGAAGAATCTGTTTGCTTGAAATAGGCCACTAATGAGGTTGACATGAAGAATGTTCCTGCAGAAGCAACCTGCAAAGACAAACAGTGCAAGTGAATTCGTTATATTTCACTTTCTCCTCCTCCTCTGCTCTTCTGATAGTTCTGCTTTGCTTAACATTTTGAATATTTAATACTATGCAAATTTTTCCCATTCAGTATCATTTCTATTCTAGAGAAAATTTTATAGAAGTCATTCTACCAACATTTAAAATAAATGGGTTGGTATTTGGGGCATTTGCATTGTTTGAGATTATTTTGAGCCTCAAAAATTGTTTTTCTTCCTTTATGGACTTTTTTAATGTTTAAAGGTAGTGAAAGGTACTAATAATGCATTCATTATTCTTTCTTCTTAAATTCCAATTTTAGGTAGGAAGAGAAAAACAAGGTTTCACTCGGTCAGAGAATCATCAAAATTGACGTTATGTCATAATTGCCTTGACAGCATCATTTGAACGTTGATGCAATAAAATACTGTCAAGAATAATATTCTCCAAGATCTCAAACACATGGGAACAGGACCACCCCCATATATTACAAAAAACTAACATTAGTCTGTGACTTAACTTTCTATTGTTTCTGTTCGTCTAAACCTCCACTAAAAAAGAATTGCTTCCTCAAAACCATGCATTTTATTTAAATTCATGTGCACTTAAGAATTTATCCAGGAGCTGTTTGGCCTGGGCGGGCTTGGGAAAAAAGAATTGGTAGCATTTTAGCATGTCAGAACTAAGTAAGACCCTAGAGATCATCTCATCTTAGCCTTAACTTCATTGGCAAAGGAAATAAAGGCCTGAGGGAAAAAGTCATTTTCCCATGTCATGCATGTTGTTAATATTAAGATAAAACTACACTCTTTCCACTGTCCCAAGTTGATTACCATTCTGGTATTTAGATTTTTTTCAGTTACTATATGTTTAGAACAGACTCTCATCTTACCACAAATCCTATTGTACAAAAATAATACTTTCAAATCTAAACCTGAGTGATCCATACTCAATGTTTGGTTCTCCCTATAGCATGGGTTTTCTAGTTGTCTCCTATAAACGTTATGCATTTTATGATTAAATGCATAAAGCTTTCTAGGACCAAGATTTTGCTGGCAGACACAATTTAAATGTTTCAGCTAATGTTTACTGTAAAAAGAAACATTAACAAATTCGGAATTTATATCTTTTCTTAAGGCTAATAGATGGGCTTCCCTGGTGGCTCAGATGGTAAAGCGTCTGCCTGCAGTGCGGGAGACCTGGGTTCGATCCCTGGGTTGGGAAGATCTCCTGGAGAAGGAAACGGCAACCCACTCCAGTACTCTTGCCTGGAAAATTCCATGGACTGAGGAGCCTGGTAGGCTATAGTCCATGGGGTCGCAAAGAGTCGGACACGACTGAGCCACTTCACTTTCTTTCAAGGCTAATAGAGCATGTGTCCTTGGTATGCATGTTTGTACTGGGCATCCTTTGGGTGGGTTGGCTCTTTCTTCAGGAAACAAGTTAATATAAGTATCTTCCCAAGATAAACTCATATTCAAAAACACCTCCTAACTTTCATAGCAATGAGAAATGGTGTGTTTGGAAATATGTTAATTGCTAATTGAGCTTTGTAAGGAAATGAGGTTTGTCTCTAGGTGGAAGGAGGGAAACAGTTGTAGTGGATGGAGCCAGAAATGAGTTAGGAGGGAATTTTAAGGCAGATTAGACAGATAGAGGGGCTTCGCAGCGGCTCAGTGGTAAAGAATCCGCCTGCCAACATAGATGTGGATTCATTCGATCCCTGAATCGGGAAGATCTCCTGGAGAAGGGAACGGCTACACGTTCCAGTAGTCTTGCCTGGAAAATCCCATGGACAGAGGAGCCTAGCAGGCTACAGTCCATTGGGTCACAGACAGTCAAACACAACTTAGCAACTAATCAACAACAATACTATGGAGCATGATTTAGTGCCTATCCTTCTCTTAAAGAGTTCTGTGATCAGCACTTTCATCATCATCCTACTCAGAACATCCTATCCCCCACCCCAATCCTACATCCCATTTCACGATGTTATGGCTACAATAGCTGCTTAAATATCAACATTAAATACACTGCTGTAACTTCTCAATCTAGAAACTGAGACTGTTTACCTGTTTAACATTTCCTATATTTCACAAAGTCTGGATATTTATTGTCAGCAAAATGTATTTCAACAAAATATAAGGTGATTTTTAACAAATTAATGCCAAAAGCTGGAAAAAGTAATTCTATTTACCAGTACTCTATCATAGCTTCACAATTTATCAGAGTTCTTAAAGCTTATCAGTAAATGTGCATTTTATTGGACAAATTTGTTTTCTGACTTTATCTTTGGATTCAGATGTTTATTCATTTTAATGATTCCATATTACACCGTTTTTTTGTCTGAGACAGTCTCAGTTTCTGTCTTAACAATATTGGTGAAAAAACCCAGAGTGTCTGCATGTTATTAAAATTTCAAAAGTGTTTTATGTTTTCAAGACTTTTAGAACTGGCCAATGAAAAAAATCAAGTACCGCTCATAAAAATACTTTTATTATCCTAAAATATATTCATATACCATATATCCACCAGTATATTTTATTTGAGAAAAAAATGTAAGCCACAATCCCAGAACTTGCCAGTATGTTATATTTAGCATGTTTTCCAAATACTGACTTGAAGCAGAAAATTGATTTTCAACCAAAAATGTTATTTCATGTGTGTAATTTCTCTTAAACACATCATACACTTAAAGTATATTTGCTTCTCCTATTTGAAGGAAGACAGTACAGCAGGGTCGGAGAAGGCAATAGCACCCCACTCCAGTACTCTTGCCTGGAAAATACCATGGACGGAGGAGCCTGGTGGGCTGCAGTCCATGGGGTTGCTAGGAGTTGGACACAACTGAGTGACTTCATTTTCACTTTTCACTTTCATGCATTAGAGAAGGAAATGGCAACCCACTCCAGTGTTCTTGCCTGGAGAATCCCAGGGACAGGGGAGCCTGGTGGGCTGTCGTCTATGGGGTTGCACAGAGTTGGACAGGACTGAAGCGACTTAGCAGCAGCAGCAGTAGAGCAGGGTACCCTTTCTATTGACAACAGCTTGCAAAGTATAAATGCATAATAAATAACAGTTGATTTGATATGGTTTAGGGAATGTTCTTGGGGCTTCCCAGGTGGCACTAGTGGTAAAGAACCCACCTGCCAATGTATGAGACATAGGAAATGTGGGTTCAGTCCCCGGGTCAGGAAGATCCCCTGGAGGACTCAGGCATTCTTGCCTGGAGAATCCTCATGGACAGAGCAGTCTGGTGGGCTACGGTCCATAGGGTCGCAAAGAATCAGACACGACTGAAGTGACTTAGCATGCACACACAAAGGGAACTTCCTTAAATTTCATAAAGTGCTATCTGAATTCATCACAGATATGACCTTGATATTAGATCAGTTTAAAGAATAAAATCAAAGAAGCCAAAATACTGCTGGGATGCATCTCCCAGGCAGAGTGGTCAAGCACCATCCATCCAGTTGGAACACTCCCACTCCTGTGTGCCTCCGTCGGGTTACCCCAGGGACTCCCATGCAGCTGTTCAGGGGAGCAGAGACAAGCATGTGGGAAATGCCCTAAGGTTCTTTCTTTTTTTGGCCACACCACATGGCATGTGGGATCTTAGTTCCCAGACTAGGGACTGAAGTGGTTAAGTGAAGTCTTAACCACTGGACCGCAGGAAAGTCCAACCCTGCCGCTGCTGCTGCTAAGTCGCTTCAGTCGTGCCCGACTCTGTGTGACCCCATAGACGGCACCCCACCAGGCTCCCCCGTCCCTGGGATTCTCCAGGCAATAACGCTGGAGTGGGTTGCCATTTCCTTCTCCAATGCATGAAAGTGAAAAGTGAAAGTGAAGTTGCTCAGTCGTGTCCTACTCTTAGCGACCCCATGGGCTGCAGCCCACCAGGCTCCTCTGTCCGTGGGACTTTCCAGGCAAGAGTACTGGAGTGGGGTGCCATTGCCTTCTCCGAGTCCAACCCTAAGGTTCTTTTTAATCCTCTCTCTAGGGCTCCTTCTTTGCTGTTTTTCTTTTGACAGAACATACTTATTTTACAGTTTCTTTCAGAGTGTTTCATTACATTTAGTTCTTGATATGCTGTTTTGCTGACTTTGTCTCACTGTGGTTTGTTTCCTTGTGTGATTTCTAATTCTTTTTCTTTATTGGAGAATAATTGACCTGCAGTGTTCTGTAAGTTACAGATGTACGATATAGTGATTCACAGTTTTTAAAGATTAGACCCCATTGATAGGTAATAAAATATCAGTTATATTCCCTGAACAGTATGTCCTCAGTTATGGATTATGGAAGATGAGAGGCAGCAGTGCTGTGAAGAACCACGCAATAGACTGAAGTGCAAGCCTTGAGAGTCCAACTCACATCTCCACCAGCAACAGTTCTGGGATCATTTCGATATTATGTAGCCCTTTTAAATGTTAGTTATTTCCATCTTCCTCATCTGTAAACATATGACATTGGATCAGTCCTCCAAGGCCTCTTGCAGTTCCCAAACTCTGTAGTTTAGCCTACGCATTAAAAATAAATGGAACTCTGGGATGTTCAGTTTCTAGAATCAAGCTCTAAAGGCTATAGACTTTTCCATTAACAAATGCCAGAAGGTATACAGAACTTTGTGGGTACTCAATAAATATTAAACAATCAATCTTATCTTTCATCTGCAAAATGGGGTGAGTAATGCTGACTTGTCTCACAGAATTCTGTGTGAGAAATAATAAATGAGAACAAAGCACTTTTCAGATAATGAAGTAATTCGAATAAGCTGCTTTAATAGGTCTGAGGTCTAGCTAGATGATGCAAGAATAAAGTGTCTTTTTTATTATTACATCTGTGAAATACAGCAGTCTTTTCATCTGTTTAAGAAGAAACAGTCTATTATCCTTGCTTATCACCAAAAAGTCAGCATGAGTAATTTCTATACAAATGGAATTTTTCATGTGATTTTACCATTAATCACTTTTAACAAAATGCAGCTTTTATCTTTACCTGATATCAAAATGGAATCATATCTTGATTTAAACAGTTTAATGAGGCGTTCCATCAGTATTATACTACTCTGAGCAAAGAAGAGGCTTTTTGAAATGACTGATAAGCTGCACAAATGAGAAGATTGTAAATCTAATAATCCTCCTACTAAAAAAATAATACAATTCAGGAATTGTTACTAAGGAAAATGAAGTATTGCATTCTAGTTTCCTAGAGTCTTCTACAGGATGTTCTTTTTAATGTTTCTGTTCAATAAATATGTGTTCTGTTTTTTACAGTGTTTCAACAAAAAGCTGCCAGAAGACAATCTGATGGTGACAAGTTGCACGGTCCTAAGAAACAAGGTATTGATATGAACTTCAGCTTTTAAAATAATCTTTAAGAGTTAAAGAAGTTTTATGAATACTGACTAAAGTCTCCTGAGATAGAAGTAAATAGCTGTGTACTTGATTAATTTTACTCTTAAGTCACTGTCTTACCCAAAGTAACTTTTCCATAAAAAGATGATTGCAAGATAATTCTTTTAGTTAATAAAAGCAAATTATTTTAATTAACAAAAGGAAAGAAATTAACAAAGGCCTTATGAGGATATTTGTGGTGATGTTGATGATGTTGTTTGTTATCACAGCTCTAGGAGGGTCAAGTAAGACAAATTCTCACAGACCTTGAGAGAGAAGTCTCTAGAACTTAACTTGGTAGGAGGGGCAGATGACTGATTCCCCAGAGGAGACCAGCATGGGTTTTCTGTGCTCTGCGTTGAACTCCAGGCAAAGATTGTACCCTTTTCTCACAGTTCTCTTGCCTTAGGCACTGAATCCCACGTTTTTTGTTCTTTATGTTCTTCTTTTTTGTTGTTTTGTTTTGTTTTGTTTAATTTTATTTTATTTTTAAACTTTACATAATTGTATTAGTTTTGCCAAATATCAAAATGAATCCGCCACAGGTATACATGTGTTCCCCATCCTGAACCCTCCTCCCTCCTAAATACTTATTTCTAATGCAGAGAAGAAATAAACATTGTAGCTACTGAGGCATCTCACACAGGAGTAATGTTTTTCTCTGGTTCCATAGGAGATGGCTGCTTCCAGTCTTTTCTGATACACTTGGTTCCTATTGAAAAGAGAGACTCTAGCAGGTGATTTATAATAATATTTTTCTGATAATAAGGCATTGGTTAAGATTCAGAAATGCAGAATATAAAAGGTGGCAGAAATGGAGGTAGTGCTGGATGGCTTGATAATCAAAGAACACGTACTGATGCTTTTAACCTCAACCCACTTCTGAAATAACGTCCCTCCAAAGTCATTCAGTTCAGTCACTCAGTCATGTCTCTTTGTGACCCCATGGAACACAGCACACCAGGCTTCCCTGTCCATCACCAACTCCCAGAGCTTATTCAAACTTGTCCATTGAGTAGGTGACGCCATCCAACCATCTCATCCTCCCTCATCCCCTTCTCCTCTTGCCCTCAGTCTTTCCCAGCATCAGGTTCTTTTCCAGTGAGTCAGTTCTTGGCGTCAGGTGGCCTAAGTATTGGAGCTTCAGCTTCAGCAACAGTCCTTCCAATGAATTTCTGATTTCCTTTAGGATTCCTTTAGGATTGAATGGTTGGATTTCTTTGCAGTCCAAGGGACTCTCAAGAGTCTTCTCCAACACCACAGCTCAAAAGCATCAGCTTTCTTTATAGTCCAACTCTCACATCCATACATGACTACTGGAAAAACCATAGCTTTCACTAGATGGACCTTTGTTAGTAAAATAATGTCTCTCCTTTTTAATATGCTGTCTAGGTTGGTCATAGCTTTTCTTCCAAGGAGCAAACATCTTTTAATTTCATGGCTGCAGTCACTATCTGCAGTGATTCTGGAGCCCAAGAAAATAAAGTCTGTCACTGTTTCCATGGTTTCCCCATCTATTTGCCATGAAGTGATGGGACCAGATGCCATGATCTTACTTTTCTGAATGTTGAGCTTTAAGCCAACTTTTTCACTCTCCTCTTTCACTTTCATCAAGAGGCTCTTCAGTTCCTCTTTGCTTTCTGCCATAAGGGTGGTGTCATCTGCATATCTGAGGTTATTGATATTTCTCCTGGCAATCTTGATTCCGGCTTGTCCTTCTTCCACCCTCGCATTTCTCATGATGTACTCTGCATATATGTTAAATAAGCAGGGTGACAATATACAGACTTGATGCACTCCTTTCCCAATTTGGAACCAGTCTGTTGTTCCATGTCCAGTTCTTACTGTTGCTTCTTGACCTGAGTACAGATTTCTCAGGAGGCAGGTCAGGTGGTCTGGTATTCCCATCTCTTTCAGAATTTCCCACAGTCTGTTGGGATCCACACAGTCAAAGGCTTTGGCATAGTTAATAAAGCAGAAATAGGTGTTTTTCTGGAACTCTCTTGCTTTTTTGATGATCCAACGTATGTTGGCAATTTGATCTCTGGTTCCTCTGCCTTGTCTAAATCCAGCTTGAACATCTGGAAGTTCACAGTTCACATATTGCTGAAGCCTGGCTTGGTGGATTTTGAGCATTACTTTACTAGCGTGTGAGATGAGTGCAATTGTGTAATAGTTTGAACATTCTTTGGTATTGCCGTTCTTTGGGATTGGAATGCAAACTGACCTTTTCCATTCCTGTGGCCACTGCTGAGTTTTCCAAATTTGTTGGCATATTGAGTGCAGCACTTTCACAGCATCATCTTTCAGGATTTGAAATAGCTCAAATGGAATTCCATCACCTCCACTAGCTTTGTTTGTAGTGATGCTTCCTAAGGCCCACTTGACTTCACATTCCAGGATGTCTGGCTCTAGGTGAGTGATCACACAGTTGTGGTTATCTGGGTCATGAAGATCTTTTCTGTTCAGTTCTTCTATGTATCCTTGCCATCTCTTCTTAATATCTTCTGCTTCTGTTAGGTCCATACCATTTCTGTCCCTTACTGAGCCCATCTTTGCACGAAATGTTCCCTTGGTATCTCTGATTTTCTTGAAGAGATCTCTCGTCTTTCCCTTTCTATTGTTTTCCTCTATTTCTTTGCATTGATCACTGAGGAAGGCTTTCTTATCTCTCCTTGCTATTCTTTGGAACTCTGCATTCAAATGGGTATATCTTTCCTTTTCTCTTTTGCCTTTAGCTTCTCTTTTCTCAGCTATTTGTAAGGCCTCCAAGTAATGTTACCTTAAAATTGTTACCTGTAAATCACTGAAAGAGACCTTAAAGCTGGAAGTTATTTTACCAGCAGCCACTAACCACTTCCATAGTCTCTTTTTGTTCCATTATGTAAATGGCGAGGTACTGGTTGCACCAACTTGTCGACCTGTTGAATACATAACCTCAATGGACTTGGTCCTGGGATGCCCTGGATCATCCTCCAAAGAAAGGTGTGTCCTTAAATGAATAATCTTCACCCATCACGTCAAGTGGCTTTTCTCATGACAGCAACATTGTGCTTATATCGTTCTTGCAACAAATACATGGTATTTGAATGCAGCACATGATGAGCCTGAACTTCCAGTCTCCCACAAATCACTTGGATATACTGCTTATAAATTCATATGCAAAAAACTCCTTACTGGGCAGTTTTTTATATCTAATGATTTCTTATTTTGAAGGGAAAGAAATATCTTTTTAAGTCTACTGTTATCCTCCCACTGTGCCTTTAGCTCTCTTAAGAAATAGTTGCAGAACTCCATGTGAGACCATTGTACAGCTTGGATCAAACAGTTATTGAAGAATTAAAATAGAGAAGATTATTCCTATCTGGACTCCTCCACACATCTCATAGAACTCTGGAAAGAATAAAGAGAGGGGATGCTTTGAGCTCTTTGGGAGAAAGTTCCCATGAAGCATTTTTAGCAAATTATTCAATTATCATACTTTAATTAAATCATGTTAGAATTAAGGGGATGATGTGAAGAAGGCCACAGGAGATGGAAGAAGGTAACAAGTGGCAAGTGTAAGGAAGGGATCTCAGAATGCCTGATGTATTATCCTCTGGCTGTCCCACAGAGAGCAATATAAGGAAAGGCTGCTGATGTTTTGGAAGCCTGTATGAAATCTATTATTATTCTACCATAAGTATAGAAGAGTAATCCCTTGTTTACTCAGAAGAAAGGGGGCAGAGGGAATGATGAAAGTAAACAAGAACCTAAATTATAATATATTTTATTGGGTTAACATCTGTCCATGTCTTGTTACTTAATTTGCTTCCTCAAGATCAATGAAAACTTGATTTATTTTTTAATTCTTGGGGATTAGGATACTGAAAATTTTAATTGAATTTTTGTGTGAACTTTTCTGTCTAGATATTTCAATCCAATTATTGATGATATTTTTGATTAGTCAACTTAAAGGAGTTCATTTCTTGGTTCCTTTAACTGTGGACATCCGTAATTCAGCAGAATGGAAAAGAATATTGTTCTGTTTTCAAGGATAGAGGAACATTAAATCTTACAAAATGTAAAGAAAAAAGCAAAGCCTTCCTGATGACTGCAATCTGAAATCAGAATCTAGAGAAAAAAACAAGAATAATTGGGAAGGGGGATTTCCCTGGCCGTCCAGTGGTTGAGACTTCACCTTTCAATGTAGGGGGTGCAAGTTTGATCCCTGGTGGGGAAGCTAGGATTGCACATGCCTCTCCACCAAGAAACAAAAACATAAAACAGGCACACTATCGTAACACATTAAATAAAGATTTTTTTAAAAAAGAACAATTGGAAAGAAAATTTTTTAAAAATCAAATACCTAATGGGCTTACTCTGTCCAACCATTCTTCTCTAAACCTTTTCAGATATTTATGACCATCCAGACCATAGGTCATACTTAGCAATCAAAACAGCTTATGCCTAAATTAATGAATACTCTTCAAATATCCTGGGATTTCATGGTATAATAGGAAAAGTAATACATACTTCACCAATGATAAACTATTCGGTAGAGAACAACAAAAACAAAAAGACCCTTGTGTGAAGTGTTTGTCAGAGTCAAGATTTTTTAAAGGGACTAGACAGGTTCTCTAAAGGTTAAGGAAATTATTCAATTATTTCAGTATATATTATTTTTTTACTGAAAGGAAAGGAATTATGAGAGCCAACTATTTTTCCATTGTAAGTACAGACATTTCAGATGCCCCTGTGTTGAAGACTGCCAAGGGATTGCCAGGAAGTTTCATTGTTGCTAAGTCAAGGAATTTTCCTGAGGAAAAGGAAAAAAATTAATTGGCACCATTTCCATGGAAACTAAACAGATTTCTTCAACTCAGTTTTCACATTTTGAAAAAAAAAAAATAAGAAAAATGCTGAGGACTTTGGATCACAGGTTAGAAGTTTCCATCAAAATTCAGTTTTAAAGTCAGTTTTTCCAAATTACTTTTAAAATTAGAAAAATTTTAAATCAATACCAGAGCGTTGTCCCCAGAATATGCTGCTACCACCCACTTCCCAAAATTGAGCACCATAGAGTGGTCAAGAGTTTGTTCCTCAACGTGGCTAACCAGAGAACTGAATTTTGGCAGTGAGTTTGGAATCAATCACAGTTTTGATGTCTGAGTCTTATTAACTAAGCTCATGGAGGACTGACTTCTAACCCTCAACTCCAATCTATTAAATCTATAATATGGGATGACTCCTTCCAAGTGACAAGAATGCTTGCATTCATTAGACACTTGCCAAATAATGAAGTTTCTATAAAACGTAATTAGTGATTAGAAGACTAGCAGGTGAACTTGATCAAGTCAGAGGGTGCTGGAGGAACATAAGAGCTTCAGGGACATGGAAATATCTGGTTTATTTTTCCTGCCTCACAAAATAATATAATAGTCTGGGGTAAAGATTGTTCATGTCTCCCAGACCTATTACAACTTTTTTCCCCATTATATCTTTTTTCATGGGCTGTACCAAGGGGCCTTTTTCTATCTTCACCAGAATCATCCCATTTTATTAGCATAGTCGGACCTCAAAGATGATGCCTGGCAATTGAGGAGGTTTAGCGTTCTTAGCATCCTTAACTGCCCCTCTGGTCATGGCCACAGATATGTCCAGTCACACAGTGAAATAATAATAATCCCTCAAGCGTGTGTTGTTGCTGTCATGCTTGGAAGGCAAACCGTATTTTTGAGGGATTGGGGTAGTAGGGAGGAGGGAGGAGGATCACATCCACCCTAACCAGCTGCCTATCCAAGTAACTCTCAGTCCTAGGTGAGCATACGAATTATTTGTAGGGCTTCTAGAATTTGATTGCCTATGTCCTACTTTAGACATGGACAGCAAGTGGAACACATGAGAACAGCCATGTGCTATAATAATAATCACCTCACACCAACACACAAAAAAACCAAAATCTAACCAAAAGGAACTATTTCTCAGGCCATATTGTGGTCAAACCTGGCCTCTAAATGTATTATATTTAAAAAATAATGTGCACAATGTAATTTCAACATTTTTTAATGTTTAAACCTTTCAATTTTTGCCATGTTTAAACCATGTTTTAATCTGTCTCATGTAAAAATTCAAATCTCCAACCACTCCCTATTGTATTACTATATCGTTTGCCACAAATGACTTTTGATATTCTCATTTATCATCATGCTTTCCATATTGTTTTCTTATACTTGAGACACATTTCTCTAAACTCATAATTCTGACAGAACTGGGAAAATAAAGATATATCATGAGAATCATGCTATCAACAAAAACCTAAAAGAAAAAATATTGATAATGAAGACTATTCTGATGTGTTTAACAAGCAGGCACTAAATCTTCTCTGCTCAATAATTCTATCTGGCACCTGTAAGCTTTGGAGTTTGCAACTTGTAATATAATCTCTACCCACTAATTCTTCAACGCAGACTGAAAAATCGTTATTGGCTGGTCTTTTCAAGGAGTGTGCATGCTCTTGGGAAAGATATAGTCGGGGAATGCACCTTATATGAGCTCTCTAAGTTCCCAGTGCCATACCAGTTTGATGAATCTTAAATAATAGAATTTTCTGTAAGTAGGAGACCTAGGGAAATGCAGATGGTATTACCCGTATGTGGGAAAAAGAGAATACTGGTCCCTGAGGTATTTTCATCAGGTTGCTTTTGCCAATACTTGATATATTAAAAAGAAAAGGGGAAATTATCAAAATGTGGTCATGTGTACTCTACAGAAGAATAATGGCTTCAATTCTCTTTTTCAGTATAATGTACATTTCTATTTGTCGTGTTGTTTATGGAAGATTTGTTTTGGTTAAAGTCATACCTGGAAAAACTTGTGTAATAGCTGGGGTCTTATCTAAATGGTGATGTGTCAACAGCCCACAGTGGCCTTTCAGAAATGCTTCTGAAGGAAAGGCATCAAAATGATGGAATTCTTAATAACAATAGAAACAAAGACTTAAAAAAAGCTAATAGTGACAAAAAAAATGCTAATAGTAAAAAAAAAAAAAAAAGATACTAATTCCAGTTAATTTTAAGGTTGAACAAAGGAGATTGAAACAAATAAAATGAGTAGTTCACCTGCTGACCCCCAGTTATCACCCGATTTGTTGTTGTTGTTCATTCACTAAGTCGTGTCTCTCTGTGAGTCCATATGCAGCCCATGGACTGCAGCATGTCAGGCTCACCTGTCCTTCACAATCTGAAATTTGCTCAAATTCATGTCCACTGAGTCAGTGATACTATCTAACCATCTCATCCTCTGTCACCCCCTTTCCCTTTTGCCTTCAATCTTTCCCGGTATCACAAGTGCTAGTTTTTGAAAGTTCTCCCCTCTCCAGCTCTGGTCTTTCCATACACATACGGAAAAAGTAGTTCTCTTAAGTAGAAAGCAGGCTGAGATCCTGCAATAAAGAAAGCTGTGTGATGGAAGGATGGGATGGGCAAGAACCACTGTTTGTTCAGGAAGTCAGTTGCTTGTAGACCTATGAGAACATAGTGCCAAAGAATCACGCTCCCCGGTACGTAACAAAGTTACACTAGACAAAACCACTAAGCCCTGGGATTTTGAGTTGTGAATTGCACCTGCCAAAGTCCTGTGTAGTCCTGAAGCAGAAAACAAAATTTGATCTGAACACAAGGAATGGAAACAAAGGATAAACAACCACCAAGTCTCTTGTTGAACAAGATTTTATGAAGAAGAGGATATGTAAATAACAACTTCAAAACCCATGTCAAAGGAAAGAAAGAATTCATCATGAAGACTCAGTTTAATTATACTTTGATAAATGATTTATTTAATGAATGAGGTTGTATCTTCCCAAGAACCATCAAGCTATCAGAAGAAAAACAATGTGAAATATTCATGCATGCCCCCCCCACACAAAATGAGATCACCTCAACTAATGACTGGTAACTGTCTAAGTCTGAAACATTTTACAAATATTTTAATTTTTTAGAAGATAACTGAAAAGAAGTATGAGTTATTTTGAATTTTCATTTATTAAATTAAGCTAAACTATTCAGCTTTCAGGATCAGTGCTAGATTGTTGTTGTTCAGTCACTAAGACGTGTCCGACTTGTTACAATCCCATGAACTGCAGCACACCAGGCTTTCCTGTCCTTCACTATGTCACAGAATTTGCTCAAACTCATGTCCATTGAATCAGTGATGCCATCCACCCATCTTATCATCTGCCGCTCTCTTCTCCTCCTGTCCAGAATCAGGGTCTTTTCCAATGAGTTGGCTCTTCCCATCAGGCGGCCAAAGAATTTTAGCTTCATCATCAGTCCTTCCAGTGAATACTCAGGGTTGATTTCCTTTAGAATTGACTGGTTTGATCTCCTTGAAGTCCAAGGGACTCTCTAGAGTCTTCTCCAATACCACAATTAAAAAGCATAAATTCTTCAGCGGTCAGGTACTCAGCCTTCTTTGTGGTCCAACTGTCACTGGGAAAACCATAGCTCTGACTGTACAGATGAAGAAACAATCCCAAAATAATGGTGAAATATCTTAACTTAGATTTTCTGTTTTAAAAATAAAAGTCAGTTTTAAAACTTAGAGAATGGTGTAACAAGAATTTGACATAATGGACTACATGATTTATTGGGAAAAGATCACAACCTAAGAAGTTTATATTTAGTTTGCTAATTAGTTTGTTAGCTTGCTGATTAGATTTTTAGTTTGCTAATTAGATTGTTAGTTGTTTAGTTTGTTCATATAAGAAGAAAATAAATATATTTTTTGGATATCCAAGATTTTTAAAAAAGATAGCGTTTCTATGTCATCATCAAAGTATTCCCCAAAATATCTTCTAAGTAAAGGAATGACAGTAAAATTAAAAGCTTGAATAAAAGTTATAGTGTTAAAGAATTTGTGGTGAATAATGAATTCAGTAAAACATGGAATTAAGTGTAAATAATTATTAACCTTTGCAACAACCCTGTAAGTAACGGTATTAGACAAACTGAAGTTTACAGGGGTGGGGTAAGACAGAGCTGAGATTTGTACCTGTGCTTGCTTGGTTCTAAATGCCATGCTATGTATTTTCTTTTATAACAGATGTTGGTTCAAATTTGGATAAAAGACAAAATCAAACTACATCTTGTTTTTAAAATATATACTGCATAAATATACTAAAGAAAACAAAAGTTGAAAATTTATGGTCAGTAATGACTGCTTACAGAAACAGAAACAAAGGTATTATTTTCAGTCTTAACTTTAGAAAAAATATAATTCAAGGCAAAAGTATTAGACAAAGAAAATGACTTCATTTATTTAAATTCTGAAATCCAAATAAAAGCATGTCATCCAAATAAAAGCAATCTTTCATGAGGCAAATATTAAAACATTATAGTATTTAAATAAAATGTGGTAAAATAAAAGAACCTGACAAAACCCTCAATAGTAGTGACATGTTAGAAATACTTTGAATCTTTGATAAAATAGTAAAAATGCAAAAAAAAAAAAAAATAGAAAAAATTAAGATAATGTCAGTTGGTGCTTAATAAAATATATGCTTTTCAGGGTCCTTAATTGATAATATGCTGTATGAGTTTTTTAAAATTCATTAAAAATATGACCTATTCAACCCACTCTCTGATCTCAATATGTTAAGCAGAGGCAACGTCATACCCTAAATCTTTAGTGAGTAACAATTAAAGGAAAGCAAAGGAAGCAGACACTAAGAAAAAGAAAAACTGGAATAAAACCAATGAAATAAATCTAGTAAAAGTTGAAAATTAATAGAGCTTGAGGAATTCACAGATATGAAATGTTGACTAAATCTAAAAGTTTATTTTTAAAAGGAGTAAATTAGCAAATCCTCTGGCAAATCTAGCCAAGAGAAAACACCAATAAGAAAACCAGTCATGAGAAAATGTCAGTATATAGAATCAGAGGAAATGTTTATTTTATTTTCTTGTATCTAAAAATATATGACTTTTCAAAGAGAAATGCTAATTAACAGAATTATGTCAGATGATAATGATGTGTCAGTATAGGTTTATCAGTGGCAACAAATATCCCACTCTGGTGGGTGATGTTGATAATGGCAGAGGCTACACATACGTGAGACTGGAGGTAGGTGTCGATCTCTGATCCTTCTACTCAATTTGACTGTGAACCTAAAATTACTCTAAATAATAGAGTATATTACTAGAACAAAGTCAACTTAATAAAAAACTTATGTAAAGTGATGAATGGAATTTTTTAAATACTACACAACTAATAGCTAAGGAATGTTTGTATGAATTTTAACTCAAAAGATTACCCAGGACAAGTTTTGTCACTGCATTATTTCAAACTCAAGTAAAACAGAATTTTCATATTTTAAGAATCATCCCATCATCACTGACTTGGTGGACATGAGTTTGCGCAAACTCTATGAGATAGTGAAGGACAGGGAGCCTGGCCTGCTGCAGTCCATGGGGTCACGAAGAGTTAGACACAACTTAGCAACTGAACGATAGCAACAATATTACTTTGCAGACATCATAAAAGAAAAAAAAATATTCACTATAAAACAAAAAGTTCCGCTAAATAGGGCCAGGATACCATTTTCTCACATGTGTAGATTAAATAGACTAAATTGTTCCTAAAATAATTTATAAATTTAAGGAAATCCCAGTCATTTTGAAAGGACTTTTTTTCCTTTGCGGAGAGACACAACAGTTTGGAATAATGCATTTTTTTTTTAAACTTTACAAAATTGTATTAGTTTTGCCAAATATCAAAATGAATCCACCACAGGTATACATGTGTTCCCCATCCTGAACCCTCCTCCCTCCTCCCTCCCCCTACCATCCCTCTGGGCCATCCCAGTGCACTAGCCCCAAGCATCCAGTATCATGCATTGAACAATGCATTTAAATTTATAAAGCTGATAAATAAATAAGAGCTGAAATGAGGTAACCATTTAGAAAAAAAAGAGATTTGGGCATCACCATTTCCCATGTGTGTTGTCTACTACTTATGCAATGCAAAGCTATAGTATCTAGTGTTACATTGGCGTGAATCCCCTAACTGTGAAAGAATGGTTTAGATTAATTGCTAGAAGTTTTTGTTCTTTTTTTTTACTGACATATGTACAACATTGATATACATTTACCATATATACAATTTTGCATCCTGCTTTTGTACTTGTCCTTATATAATAAGCACACTCTTTGTTGCACGTGATCTTTTAAAGTATTGATATTATTTTAATGACTACGTAATACTTATTAAGTAAATACTTCACATTTTAAATTCTTTGGCATTGACCAGTCAAGTTGTTTGCTTTCAATTTTTCAGGAAAAAATGTTCTTCTAGCCAGTCCCTTGGTAATAGAAAGAATTTTTATGAAAAGTTTAATTTGTTTTCTTACCTAATCTCTAGGTTTATATGTCCATCAGATGAATTCCTTGATGTTTATTTGACCAAAACTTGATCAGATGGAAAATCTTGTAAAGAAAAATTGATCTGAAAGGAACAAAACTTTAGAAACTGTAGTTTGTCTTGAAGCTTTAACAATAAGAGAATAGGAGTCTGTCTATATGTACAAATAGTCTGACAAATGCTTTTCAATGAAAATTATGTTACACTCATACTATTATGTTATTATCTCATACTAACTCTTATGAAAATAAACTAATAATAAATATAAACTTGAGGAGGAAGGAAAAACCTTTACATCCCCATAAAACAATAAACTAAATGCAGTAAAGCAGTCTATCAAAAATTATAGGTTGCATGTTTTGGTTTGATTAGTTTGCCCTTAGGAAGAAAGGTGGTAAAATGCCTAATCATTTTTCTTTGCAACTTCGTCATACCTAATAGTAATTTATCATGACAGTTGTTTTTAATATTTTTAGTGTGGAAAAAAAAGAGGAAGAAGCAGATGTATGTAAAATTAGTCTAGTTGTACAGCTCACTTTCAGGACTCGATCTGTCTAGAATTTTGTCACTCCAAAATTGTGTTCTTTTGTTCTGTCTGCACAACCATGCAAAACTGAACCCTGCCTCCTCAAAAAAAAGTCATCTTGCTTATATTTTAGCAGCTAACATTTGAAATATGAAAGGATAATTGAAATGAATGTTAATAAAAGAATTCAATATTTTGGATTCAGTTAAACCCGCACGTGTAGCGAAACTGAAGCTGGGACCATTTTCTGGGAAGACTTGGCTTGAGATAACTTCTATAAAAGCAGAAAATCCAGCTGCACGGGTTTTTGAGATAAAAATGGATTCACACTTAGGCAAAGGGATGACAGAAGTGAGGTGCTAGTTAAATGGTATAACTGTTAAATGACGAAGCTAAACCTCCGCACTCTGGCAGGAACGGCACATAGAATTCTGCTGCAGAGGGCATCTCACGAATTGAATTGGAGCGTGGAGGCCTATAAAAAGCAAGTGGTATAAGAAGCAAGAGCTCAATTCTTATGTGTGCTTTTGGCTGCTAGCTGACTTTTGCTTCTCCAGTTCCCCTGAGATTGCAGGCTCCACCATCCCTGAAGGAAAAACTTTACAGTATGGAATCTGTTGGTACCTCGTTAGTCCTGGGGAAATAGGACTTCTGAAGACAGAAGATAAGCCAAGAAAGCTCCCATGGGAATCAGAATGATTGGCCATGGAGCAGTTTTATGTGCTTGTGAATCTTTACAGAAAGGAACCCTCTCTGTGGCCCCCTTTCCGAGAGTCACTGATGCGATCTCAAAACTGACAGAGACAAGAGAGGCCATTCCAAGACTGCCTCGCGGCTCAAGTTCCCATCAAATACTTAAAACTGCTATCAAGTACTTGAACTTCTCATTTCTAGACTAACCCACCCTATCAATGAATCTTTAATACTATAGAATTTGAAATAATGCCCTCCCTGTTTCCCAAATATTCATCAATCTGGTCTGGATACAATCTAAATGAACTACTTATTTTTTTTTTTTTTAATTTGCCACTCTCTTTTATGTAAGACCAAGGTACATTAGCAGGGGAGAGCTGTGTACACAGAGAGAGCACCAGGTTACAGGTTCCAGTCCTTAATCAGCAGCAGGAAGTTATTCTCACCAGCCCTAATCAGTTTCAGCAGAATTACTGTTACTTCCTTAGAGTGATAATCTCAAAGAATATCTATTTTACTGTAAATAGTTCATAATTTTTTTAATTTATTTTATTTATAGTATAGTGATCTACTTCTTTCTTGAAAACGAGTTCCCAGTAATGAGCAGTTTCTCCAGGGACATACCCACCGTACTCACCACCAACCTGCCTGTAGCTTGGTGGGACTACCTCTTCTCTCCTTCTAGACTCTGGGCATATTTGGATTTGATAGCACATAAGATGTGTGCTGCCGTGTCTTATGCAGTAAGTATGGACACAATAGAAATATGTAAATGAGAAAGTACAAAACTCAAATGAGTTCTGCAGCCAGGCAGGGAATACAAGGGTGATGTCATCCAAAGACTTAGAGGGAGTAACAGAGATGAGGAGAGTAGAGAGTCCCTATAAGCATGCACTTCACTTATGGCTTGAAGCACTGTGTGGAATAAATAGAATGCTGACTTCACGTGTGGTCTGCAGCTTGCTCTCAGTGTGCCTCAGGCCAGTGTCCTCTGTGGTATTTGTAGCCACATGTGAAACATCAGGCCACCTACTGTTCTCATTGTGCCAGACAACTAATACATTTGTTATTGTCATTGGGTTCAGTCGCTTAGCCTTGTCTAACTATTTACAACTTGTTGGACAGCTCCCCTGTCCTCCACTATTTCCTGGAGTTTGCTCATGTCCATCGAGTCAGTGATGCCATCCAACCATCTCATCCTTTGTCGTCCCCTTCTGCCCTCAATCTTTCCCAGCATCAGGAACTTTTCCAATGAGTTGGCTCTTCGAAGTATTAGAACTTCAGCCTCAGCACCAGTCCTTACAATGAATATTCAGGTTTGATTTCCTTTAACTGGTAGATGGCATGCTTCAAAATAAACACTTTTGAAAAGGAAGCAGTTCACTACTACAAAACAACCAGAAATTAATTATTTAAAATCTTTCAGGAATAAATTTTCAAATGATCCTAAACCTCTTGTGACATTTGGATGTTGGTTGAGATCTCTTTTCTCAAAGCTGGAGAGATTATGTTTATTCCATAAATATTTATTAGTAATAATAATATTACCTTTTATTTAGCTTTCTATGTGGCAAGGCCAATGCTAAGTATTTTGTGCACATGTGTGCTGTGTGCTGTGCTGTGCTGTGCTTAGTCACCCAGTCGTGTCCAGCTCTTTGCGACTCCATGGACTGTAGCCCACCAGGACCCTCTGCTCATGGAATTCTCTAGGCAAGAATACTGGAGTAGGTTGCCATTCCCTTCTCCAGGGGATCTTCCTGGTCCAGGAATCAAACCAGGGTCTCCTGCACTGACGGCAGACTCTGTACCAGCTGAGCTACCATGGAAGCATAATTAAAAGTAATTCCCCCAAAGGAACATGAAATTGGCACTGCCCACAACCAGTGCAGTGCAAAACTTTTGTTGTTGCTCTTTCTCTCTTCATCCTTTTATGTTTTCAGTGATGAGACATGTTCTTTTCACCTGTAACTCTAGGTCTGAGGCATGACAATTTTTAGAAATGCATTAAAAAATTTGTTCTGATTTGTTCTGTAACTGCCTGTAGACTAGCTGGAACGCGAAACTCAAACTGCTTATTTTTTTAAAGTGTTTTTTTTTTTTCTTTTTCTAGTTGTCATTAAAACACTTCTCATGAAAACACCCTTCTCTCATATTGTAGACAGAGGTCGGATGGAGAGTCAGACCTTCTCCTCCATAAGGGACTCCCTCGCTGCAGGGCAGGAGGAACTCATCCTGCTGCAGGAGAAAGTCAAGAATGGGAAACTCTCTATGGACGAAGCCCTGGAGAAGTTTAAACACTGGCAGATGGGAAAGACTGGCCTGGAGATAATTCAGCAGGTAATACAGACCCCATTCTACTGTGGATCGTTCCCTCCTGTGCAGAGTCCTAGCCTCTTTGTAAATATTTAGTCTTAACAAAAAATACAGGCAATTGTTCTTTCTTTCATTTTTAACTAACCACAAAAAGAGGCTTTAAATTACCGATTAAAAGTTTAGCAATATCCAGGTTTCATGTTTACAAACAACTAATGAGATTAGTGCTAAGACTGAGTGTATCATAGCTAATATCTAATCAACGTATAAGGCTGTCCTTAGTAGAGTGAATGTTTTATGAATCTCATTGCTGAAATTAAGGTGAAGCGTCTTTACACTAACGTGCTTAGAATTCTGAAGAATGTATTATTTAGACCAGACTTAAAGGGAACACGAAAATGATTACAATCATATCAGACAATAATCCTGAATAAATTTAATGTTTTATATTCCCCTTTACCTTTGGAAAAATAAATAGATATGTATCAGAATTTGCATATGTATAAATATATACATATATAAATATATATCATGATTTGCATATAGATCAGTCAAGATTTACAGGGAAATTATGCCAAGAGTATTAAATTCAGATAAGCCTGTCTTCTATAAAAATAATTTACATCCTGAAAGGGGATTGGAGTAGGTGGTTCCAAGAGGAGAATGAAAAAAATATATACTATACATGTAATATAATATACAGCCTGTGACAGTCCTCAGTGAGGGGATTCAAGACTGTATTCTATCTATCCAACAGGCTGTACCACTCACAAAGTATTTCACCACTTTTTTTCTTCTCCTCATATAAAGCCCCAGTACCTCAGCAGCCAGTTCTCAGGCAGCCATTTCATTAGCTACGTTAGGCCCAAATATCAATAATTATTAATAGCCTAATATGCTACCTGGAGAAGGCAATGGCACCCCACTCCAGTACTCTTGCCTGGAAAATCCCATGGATGAAGGAGCCTAGTAGGCTGCAGTCCATGGGGTCGCTAAGAGTCGGCCACAACTGAGCGACTTCACTTTCACTTTCACTTTTCACTTTCATGCACTGGAGAAGGAAATGGCAACCCACTCCAGTGTTCTTGCCTGGAGAATCCCAGGCTTGGAGGAGCCTGGTGGGCTGCCGTCTATGGGGTCGCACAGAGTCGGACACGACTGAAGTGACTTAGCAGCAATATGCTACCTTTCCCAAGGGATCATTTTTCCTTTAAAACAGTGCTTAAGAAGACATTTTTTAAACAACAGAGAAATGAATCAGAATAGTGATTCAAGTGATATGGCATATAGATAGGAGATTGTTTAGGTAAGGGGACTTCCCCAATACATGTGTGGTCACACACCTTGTTAGAAGTCACCC
The DNA here is from genome assembly GCF_027580195.1 of Bos mutus. Taxonomy (NCBI): domain Eukaryota; kingdom Metazoa; phylum Chordata; class Mammalia; order Artiodactyla; family Bovidae; genus Bos; species Bos mutus. The sequence goes on along the minus strand of NC_091622.1, from coordinate 22,705,319 downwards.
ATCTTGCAGGATGAGCTCTTGTTGCAGTTTGGTGGCTGGACCTGGTCAAGCTTTTGCAGTGTGAAGCAAGGGCAGTTGTTTTGCCAAACAAATGTTAAGAATGCTAATTGTGGAGTTCTGTAATGATGGTCGTTCATGGTCAGAACTACAGCATTGCTTCCCAGTCCACACTGTTGCCATCACCATCAAGCATCCCTCATCCTGAAGTGGGTAAAGTGTGCCCAAGCACCGAACTGCAGATCACTCTCCTGGCAATGCTAGAAAATAAGTTTATATAAGTTTGGTTGAGATAAGTCAATTGTACTTTATCCTCCTTAGACCTTTCTGTAATAAAGTTTACAATTTAAAATGATCCAATCTAAATACCTTCTTGTTAGTGATTTCACTAGTTGCCTAATGAAACCCTCAGTTGTTTCTATTTTATTTGTGTATTTATATTCAGTTATTGTTGCTCTGTCACTCAGTCATGTCCAACTCTTTGCGACCTCATGGACTGCAGCATGCCCGGCTTCCTTGTCCTTCACCATCTCCAAGAGCTTGCTCAAACTCATGTCCATTGAGTTGGTGATGCCATCCAACCATCTCATCCTCTGTCGTCCCCTTCTCCTCCTTCTTTCCCAGCATCAGGGTCTTTTCCAATGAGTGGACTCTTTACATCAGGTGGCCAAAGATTTAGAGCTTAAGCTTCAGCATCTGTCCTTCCAATTAATATTTAGGGTTGATTTCCTTTAGGATTGACTGGTTTGACTTCCTTGCAGTCCAAGGGACTCTCAAGAGTCTTCTCCAATACCACAGTCCAAAAGCATCAATTCTTTGGTGCTCAGCCTTTTTTAAGGCCCAGCTCTCACATCCATACAAGACTACTGGAAAAATCATGGCTTTGACTATTTGGGCCTTTGTCTGCAAAGTAATGTTCTACTTATTAACACACTATCTAGGTTTGTCACAGCTTTTCGTCCAAGGATCAAGTGTTTTTTAATTTCATGGCAGCCATCACCATCCTCAGTGATTTTGGAGCCAAAGAAAATAAAGCTTTCACTGTTTCCATCGTTTCCCTATCTATATGCCATGAAGTGATGGGACCAGATGCCATGATCTTAGTTTTTTGAGTGTTCAGTCTTAAACCAGCTTTTTCACTCCCCTCTTTCACCTTCATCAAGAGGCTTTTTAGTTCCTCTTCGCTTTCTGCCATAAGGGTGGTGTCATCTGCATATCTGAGGTTACTGATATTTCTCCCGGCAGTCTTGATTCCAGCTTGGGCTTCATCCAGCCTGGTATTTCACATGATGTACTCTGCATATAAGTTAAATAAACAGGGTGACAGTATACAGCCTTGATGTACTCCTTTCCCAATTTTGAACCAATCTGTTGTTTCATGTTTGGTTTTAACTGTCACTTCTTGACCTGCATACAGATTTCTCAGGAGGTAGGTAAGGTGGTCTGATATTCCCATCTCTTTAAGAATTTTCCACAGTTTTTTGTGATTCACACAGTTAAAGGCTTTAGCCTAGTCTGTAAAACAGAAGTAGATGTTTTCCTGGAACTCTCTTAATTTTTCTATGATCCAGTGGATGTTGGCAATTTGATCTCTGGTTCCTCTGCCCTTTCTAAATCCAGCCTGTACATCTGGAAGTTCCTGGTTCATGTACTGTTGAAGCATAGCTTGGAGGATTTTGAGCATGACCTTACTAGCATGTGAAATGAGTGTAATTGTGCAGTAGGCTGAACATTCTTTGGCATTGCCCTTCTTTGGGATTGGAATGAACACTGACCTTTTCCAGTCCTGTGGCCACTGCTGAGTTTTCCAGATTTGCTGGCATATTGAGTGTAGCACTTTAACAGTGTCATCTTTTAGGATTTGAAATAGCTCAGCTGGAATACTATCACCTCCACTAGCTTTGTTCATAGTGATGTTTTCTAAGGCCCATTTGACTTCACATTCCAGGATGTCTGGCTCTAGGTAAGTGATCACACCATCATGGTTATCTGAATCATTAAGATATTTTTTGTATATTTATTTTCAGTATAGTTTTAGAAAGAATTAACGGTGGTCTAAGGGGCTTTCCATGTGACTCAGTGGTAAAGAATCCTCCTGCCAATGCAAGAGAACTGAGTTCAATCCCTGGGTCAGAAGGATCCCCTGGAGAAGGAAATGGCAACCCACTCCTTGCCTGGGAAAGTATTCTTGCCTGGGAAATCGCATGGATAGAAGAGCGTAATGTGCTACAGTCCAGGGAGTTGCAAAGAGTTAGACATGACTTAGGGACTAAACACAACAATACTCAATTACTTCAAGACTGATGTGGCTTATCTAATACATAGGAACAATGGAATCATGAATACAGTAAGCACTTATGCAAAACAAAACCAAAAAGTAACCTGTAGATGAAAGGACAAACCCTAAAACTACTTTCCATAAAAGCCCAAAGTTTGTGACTCTGACTGAGTATGAGGATTTATTCTTTTCCCTTTCCTTCCCAACCTTCCTGATATAATTGACTTAGAACATTGTCTAAATGTAAAGTTTACAGTGGATTGATTTTACATACCGTAAAATGATGACCACCATAGCATTAGCTAACACCTCCATCATGTCACAAAATTAACATTTTTGTGTGACAAGGACATACAATATTAACTCTTTTAGCAACTTTCACATTGCTATATATAATATATATGTAATACAGTACTGTTAAATAGTCATCTTGCTGTACATTGGATTCCCAGAACTTTTTCATCTTGCCCTTTGACCAACATCAGCATCTCTGAATTTCTTCCACTCCTCAGTCCCCGATAACCACCATTCAATTCTGTTTCTATAAATTGGCTTTTTTAAGAGTTCACATATAAGTATGATCACACAGTATTTGTCTTTGCCTATCTGACTTATTTCACTTGGCATAATGCCCTCAGAGTCTATCCATTTTGCCAAAAATGGTAGGATTTCCTTCTTTCTCATGGGTGAATAGTATTACATCATGTGTATATATGTATACAGACATATATATAATATGATCTTTATCCACTCCTAGACACTTAGGTGGTTTCCATATCTCAGCTAATGCAACGAACGTGGAAGTGCAGCTGTTTCGTTGAGATCATGATTTTATTTCCTTTGGATAAATACCCAGAAGTAGGAATGCTGAATCATGTGCTGGTACTATTTTTAATGTTTTGAGGAAGCTCCATACTGATTTCCATAATGGCTGCACCGATTCACATTTCCACCAACTCTGCTCAAGGCTTCTTTTTTCTCCATAACCTCATCTCTTACCTGTTGTCCTTTGATGATAATCATTCTAACAGTTCTGAGGTAAGATCTTATTGTGGGTTTGATTTGCATTTCCCTGAAGATTAGTGATGTTGAGAACTTTTTCATTTATCTGTTGGCCATTTTTATGTCTTCTTTGAGAAATGTCTGTTCAGTTCTTCTGACCATTTTTTAATCAGATTATTTGGGACATTTTTGCCATTAAGTTCTGTGAATTCTTTATCTATTTCAAATATCAACTCCTTATCATATATATGATTTGCAAATATTTTCCCTCAGTCCACAGGGTGACTTTTCATTTTGTTGGTTGTCCCTTTTGTTATGCAAAAGCTTTTTAGTCTGATGCAGTCCCAATTGTTTATTTTTGCTTTTGTTGCTTGTGCTTTTTCAGTCATATCCAAGTATCATTGCCAAGATGAATGTGAGAGAGATTTCTCCCTGTGTTTTTTCAATCAGTCCTTAACTTAAGGACCTGAACAAAAGTCGTGTCTGCTTAGTCACTCAGTCATGTCTGACTCTTTGCAACCCTATGGACTGTAGTCCACCAGGCTCCTCTGTCTGTGGAATTCTCCAGGCAAGAATACTGGAGTGGGTTGCCATTTCTTCCTCCAGGGGATCTTCCAGATCCAGGATCGAACCTCCATCTCCTGAATTGCAGGCAGAGTCTTTGCCCACTGAGCCATTGGGGACAAAAGTCAAAACATCAAAAAATGAATGTTCTCCCTATTTTCCCAATACACACTGCCCGTACACTTTTCAATCTTACTCTTGTAGTTTACAAAAAATATTAATTTTAATCCCGAAGATGAATCTGTGAGGCGGCTGTGAAATTATATTCTTATTGACAGAGAGGTATTATCCCAGGAAAATAAGAAGGAAAATGGCACAAACATAGAGTTGGTAGTAGAAGAGTTTCTAGAATAATGAAGACCCCAATAGAATCCCTGGAGTTGAAGGTGAGATGATTGAAAAAAACCTTGCCTTTAGCTCCCCGCTCACAATCACTGAGTCCCTAAAGAAGAATGTTTGCTCCACTCATAGGAGAGGATATTTAAGGCAATGAACACAACTCTATTTTAGGAAAAGTTGTTTCTAGGTTTGCAGGGCAGCCCTTAAGAAAAGTGCTACTCTTAAATTCTCTTCTAAAAGTACATTTATTGGTGCTCCCTTTGGCGGGACATACACTAAAATTAGAACAATACAGAGAAGATTAGCACGGCCCCTGTGCAAGATGACATGCAAATTCATGAAGCATTCCATATTTTTAAAAAATAAATAAAAGCAGATGTATTGAGCGTTAGCTTGTTTTACCTTCCAGTTAAAAAGGTAATAGATGTTCAGTATAGAACATTTGGAAAGCAAACAAAGATCACAAATGAGTTAAAAATGGAAATCCAGTTATGTATCATTTGTTCCTGAGTCCCTGGTTCTTAGAAGGAACTGTTAGGAAAGCATGTACCCTGCAGAGGCTGGAGATGGGCTCAGGCAGCAGCTAACCATTGTTATGCTGGCCTCCTGCTTTGAGGCACCGATAGCCAGTGTAGATGCCCCAGGTGTTTGTTTGGGAAAGAAGCTCCCAGAAGAATTGGGCTCTGGGTTCCCACCCTGACTCTACAACCTCTGTGTGATTTAGGAAAGTTACTTAATCTTCTGTAACTCAGTTTCCATATCGGTAAAAGGAGATGATGATGTTTTTTATCCACCTCGTGAAGTTGTGAGGATTAAGTAAAACAGTACGTGCAAAGTAGCAAGAATGGTGGCTGGAATACTGCACGCGCCACGTTAGCACTAAGTTGTAGTGGTCTTACTGGCCGTAGAAGTTAAAGTTTCCATCTCAATTCATGACAAATTCGTGAACCTTGACTTCTCCTTCCTGGTTGTCTCCTCATTAAGGAAAAACTACGCCAACTACGAGATTGCATTGTTGGGAAAAGGCCAGAAGAAGAAAATGTCTACAGTAAGTAAAATTTGCCTGCTCTTCAAAAATAATAATGAAGTGGAAACAACAAGTATGGTGAAATAAAACAGGCCTGAGTTCAAATTTATATCCAGTCACTTCCCAGCTGCTTAAATTGGAGAATGTCTTACTCCTTGGTACTCAGGGTCCTTGTCTGCAAAACAAGAATAATCAGACATATACCTGGGAGTGGTTGTACAAGTTAACACATAAAATACTTTTCACCTTATCTGGCCCATAATGTAAATGGTAGTTACTTCCTTTCCTTTGATTTCCATATAAGTTGCAAATAAGATAATTCTGCTTTAGTTTTGTGTGTGTGTGTATAAGTCTCAATACAGGGTATTAAATTGTTAAAGAGTCACACTTTTTTTTAATAAGGTAGAATATTCTCAATATAGTCAATTCTCACAGTTGTCCACATGTGGATCATTTTAAATTGTAAATCTCATGTTGCCTTCCCCTGAAGCTAGCATGCTTCTTCTCAACACAGATTCCCCTTGCTAATAATTAGCAGTTGCTCCCAGGGGGAAAAAGCACTCATTTTAATGTTAACACAAACCAAACATTATTAAGATGGTAAATCTTCTCCAAAGATAAACAACACATTCCAAAATTAAAAATAAATTATGTTGTCATTCTCTGACCACCCTATCCCCGAGTCCCTTCCCCTGCACAGATAATTAAAAACTGACAACTACCAGTAAGGTTTGAAAGCCTCTCTTCTATTCTCAATAATACTGCATAACTTTTAGATAGAACTTCATGCTGAAATGCACTATGCTAAAATTCATTTTCTTTTTATATTATTGGATTGTTATCCATCTCTTCATAGAGAATTCTTTAAGCTCTCTTAGAAATGTTTTCTAAAACATAAATATGCTTTCTAAAATCTTTAAGGTCCCAAACACAAAACTAATTTACAAATAACTGAGTTCTACAAACCTACATTCTAATGTGGAATAAGAGTAAAATTTTTTAAATGTATACAATTATAAAATATATAAATAATTTCACTAAGGAACATTAAATAGTAGTAGTAGCTAATATTTATTGTCTTATCTACTATACACAAAATCATCCCATTAATAACCCTTTGAGATAGGCATTAGTCCCAATTTATAATAAGGAAACTGAGAATCTGAGAAACTAAGAAGCCTCTAAACACATATTGGAATCCAAAGTTAACACTCTTAATCGTTGGTGTCTTAATTAGGAATCAATTAGTTCTTCTTTCAGCTAAAATGGAATAAGCAGTACCAGACAAACCCTCCCACTGTAAGGATACAAATAATAGGCAAAAAAATATGAAGCAACTGATTTCAGGGAGTAAATGATAGGCAGACTAAGACTGTAATCCCAGAGAAAAACAAAATATATGAGATGTCTCTCACCATTACCCATAAGATGGTTTTCTGACTACAGTCTGCGCAAAGCAGTCAAACTGAGGTGGCAAAGATAAGAGTTCAGGGCAGCCAGAGCTGCTGGAATGTGTGTGGTGAGTCACTGAAGAGGAGGTAGCCACCAAGAGAGGTAGCCTCAGAGGGAGGGAGGGATTCCACAAGTCTGGCTGAAAGATGAGCTGGACATGTGCAGACAAGACCAGTCAAAGCATGTAAGATAGCAGCTTTTAGTGCTGTGAAGGCAGAACAGAGACACTGAAGGTTGGGCAAAGCCAGGGAAAAGCCAAACTGGGGATGTTTCTTTGAGTTCTGCCCTGCCAGAGGAGAAAGGTCTCCTAACACTTTGTTAAAATGCCTGGCATCCTGCTGTGACACCCAAGAGATGTAAAGAGTAAGGACCATGACTCAGAGTAAGACCTACTCTAGACTTGCCCCAGCAAAGCCTAGAACCAAACCCCTACAAGAGCCTGGTGGAAAATGGAATTCATAGGCTTAGTCCTGCTGTTGTTGGCAAGAATACTGGAGTGAGTTGCCATTTCCTTCCCTAGGCGATCTTCCCAACCTAGGAATTGAATCCACATCTCCTGCATTGCAGGCAGATTTTTTTACTGCTGAGTCATCAGGGAAGTTCTACTAAGAGTCTTAGCAAACATCTTGAGCTTTGTATAGGTTGACACTGAAAAAAAGCAGGAAACCAAGCCTACCACAGGTTCATGACAGTAATCAAACTGCCTGGTAAAACAAGAACCTATATTCATCAAAGGAATATAGAATATGAATATGAATATAGAATCCAGAATATGCTACAGATTATCTTTAAAATCCAGTATTCAGGGATTTTTTTTTTTAAATGAGGTACAAATAAAAAGAAAGTGCAATTCTCAGAAAAGAAAAAAGAAAGCATCAATAAAAACTGAACCTGAGATAATCCTATTGTTGACCTTAACAAAATTAATGAAAAATATGGTTTTAAAGAGTGAATAAATATGAAATTTCAACAGGATAATTGAAACTATATAGAAGAACCAGATGGAAATTTATAAAAATTAAAATTACAATAAAAGAAATGAAAAATTTATCAGAAGAACTTATCAGCAGATTGAATATAGCAAAAGTTAGAGTTAATCAACTTAAAGACAGATCAATAGAAATTATCCAATATGATGAAAAAGGAGATAAAAAAACTTAGAAATGAATGGAGCCTCAGAGACACGTAGGACATAACACAGTCCAGCATGCACATAGTCAGAGTCCCAGAGGAAAAACTAGTGAGTTTAGGCAAAACATTTTAAAGTAAATAATGGTCAGATATTTTCCAAATTCAATATAAACTACCTCCATACTGTTTCAAGAACTTAAAAAAAAAAACCAGTTAGCCTGTTAAGCCGAACTATATTTGAGCACTAGTAGTCAAGCTACTTCAAGTCAAGGTAAATTCTTGATAGCAGCCAGAGAAAAAGACATACATCAAGAGAAAAGCATAAATGTATTCCATATTCACTAATTTCTTGTCAGAAACATGGAGGACTAAAGACGGTGCAATAATATCTTTGAAAGTGCTAAAGTAAAAACAAATGACCACTTAGAATTGTATATCCAGGAAAAATAACCTTCAAAAATTTGTTGAAATTGAGACATTTTCAGATAATTGAAATCAGAGAATTCATAGACAGGAAAATTGCAATGTAAGAAATGCTAAAGAATGCCATACAAGGTGTATGAACTGTACTGTATGTAATTATTTCTGAATAAGGTTATTTTTTAAAAATACTTGAATAGCTCAGGCTAAAAGAATATCAAGGCTGAGCAGGAAGCTATTATTAAGCATCAAATATATCTAAAATCGTGATAATGTGGGACAAACATCAGAAGGAAAAAAAGAAATAGTTTCACACTTAGTGATAAAAGTAATAAAAGACATAGTTACACACTTAGTGGCCAGGGGTATTTTTTTAAATCTGACTGTGAAACTTCATAGTCATCTCAAGACAAGAAGTAGTCAAATGATAAGAAGATATGACCCTAAGATAAATATGGAGCAAAACTCAGTAGAATGTGCTTTTTTTTTTTTTTGTCTTGTAGATAAGCTCACCATTGTGCACCATCCAAATGGTAAGTGGTGTTTATTGAAGAATTTAAAACTAAACAAAGCCCAGAACAAACCAGCTTTTATATTAATGTAAACCTAATGTGATTAGGCTGATCAGTGTAAAAATTCACAGAGATTTTATATTTATATGTAAAACAATTTGATATCCAAAATAAATGTGAGTTGATTCTAGAATAGCAGTGCCAGAGGCATTGTGATATGGTAAAAGAAGCATGCACTTTGAACTCTGACTTGGCTCTTCAAACTTAACTAGCTGTGACCTTTGACAAGTCACTTAAACTCTTTACACCTCAGTTCCCTCATACATAAAATATAGATAAGAATTCTATCATGGGGAATTGCTATAATGACTGATGATGACTGATGTAAATGGCGCTAACTTGGTAAGTGGGAAACGTTGATAAAGCAAATGAACTTCGAATAAAACTTAACAGTTGGAAGGGTTCACGTTAGTGGAATGAGAGAGAAATGTGTGCAGAAAGTGGGGAGGGCAGAGAGGAGCTGCAGGCCAGCTGAGGGGTTGTCTAAAGGCTGTGAGCTCTGCCTCCAGCCTGAAGCACGGCACTGACTGTGGGAATTGCAGAAACAGGAGAACAGAAGTGTGTGGCTGGACGGAAAGTCAGAAACTCGTGATAGAAGCAGGAAGTGGCATGGGCCACGGTGCAGTGTTAGGAGCAAACTTATAAAAAAGTGTGCTTTGCAGTTACCTGATCCTGGTAAATGGGCAAGAGAAGAAGGCAAAATCAAGTGGAGGTTGTTATTCATGGTGTTAGATAGTTTCTGAGCTCATCAACTCCTCAGTATGTAGGTATGATAAATTAATGCATACATATTAATACAAATTAATACATAATTGCCAAGGATGCCTTTTCAACATGCACATTTTATCTCTTTAGTGTTTTTTATCTTTACCTATCTCCTACTCTTTGCATATATATTTTTTAAATGCTGAATAAAGGAATTATTAAATTTGTGAATGAGTAAAGAGTTAGTAACAGAGTTTGTATTTCTAGGTAACGAAAGTGCTCACAGTGAAAGTATGTTACATAACGTACCCTTTGGCAGTAAGGTGGGTTGTGTTTATCTTAATTTTTATAAAATAGAAACAAAGAACTTATTTGTTGAGAAAGAACATGAAAGCCTTCTATTCTGACTATGCTTTGAAACATTCCAACAGATATGAACTAAAAAGGTTACATAAGCATTTGTGTGCAAAATACACAAGCAGTAATTTTAAAAACATAACTATTTGGAAAAAAGCAAAGAAAGAACTTAAAGAGAAAGGCACTGAAGCTAACATGTGCACAAACATGTACAGACCAAATAAATTGTAGAGGAGTTATAAACACATCTTCTTTAGCAAAAGGAATATGATGAGTCTATTTGAACCACAGTTTATACAATCCTTGAAATCTAGTTTTAGGAAAAAATATAATGTGAAAATATTGTTCATATAAATATGTATTGCTTCACATTGTAGTGTTAACTGAAAGTAAATTGCTGATGAGAAGCTAAAAATAACTGTAAAGAAAGAGGGTGCAAATGGAAAAGCCAAGACCAATTCAAGACAATATCCTTGATGTCCTGACCACACGCTTTTCTTCATAAAAAATTGTACTATTCCAACTGTCTACATATGTGATGTAGGAAATTTGCACTATTACCCAAGAACGTGTGGCAGCTGGATTTCTTGCTAAAATCCTGAATTAGGGCCCATAACAAACTAGTTTTTGTTTACCAAATTTTGATAACCCTTAAGTTCTCCCATCCTTCAGTACATCATAACATAAAAGTTATGTTATGTTAAATACATAAACATAAAAGTCATTCACTCTTAAGAACTGTTTGAAGTATTTGCATTTCTGGATCATTCTGTGGTGAGCTGTAGACCTAATGGGTCTGTAGCGCATAGACTCATGAGACCCATTTGACTGTCACAGAATTGTGAGGTACCATCTAGCTTTAGGAAAATGTCTTTGTCAAGCAAGGTTCCTTCTACACAATCTGAAGGACTATTTTAAGAGCAAGCTTTTGGGTAAGAGGAAAATAATATACATTCCCAACACTTATTCTCCCTCAAAAAGGAAATAAAATTTGAACTCGAGGACATTGACGTGGTTGAACTTGACCGTGATTCTTTCCTTTTAAGATGGGGGACTGTCTTGCCAGTTGCCTCTACAAAGCTGTTCTCCTGTGACTGCGAAAGGCGGCTATGACTTTGTCGTGTTTCTTTGTTCAGCCTTAAAATGGAGAAATGCTAACTCTGTGTATTTTTTCCTTAGCTTCCTGCTCGACCCCAGGTGGAAAAAGATTTTGGTTTCTGTTGCAGGAAAGATCACTAAAGATGGTAAAATATCAGCTATATATCAACCATATTTTTTAGAAAACCTAAAGCAGGCTTAATAGGAACTTGAAAGATCATTTGTCTAACAAATGGAATACCTTAAATATTTCATTGTCTTCTCCTGAAAGGATAAACATGTATTTTTCAAGCTAAAGGTGATTGTTCCTTAGAAAGATTTATGTGTAGGGGTGATTTTATGCTAGCTAATCAATTTCAGTTGATGATCCATTATTCACTAATACATTTCCTGCGATCTTATTTTCAGGTTATTATAATGAAACTCAAGAATCTGCAGACACTTTCTGGGTGAAGCAAGCTTGCATTTGGATTGCCTGCTGTCTTAGGACAAATCTATGCTATGAAAACAGAAGCAAGTTTTGAATTTCAGAATGTTATTGCCACAGTTTATTGGCATTGTGCCTGCTTCAAATGAGTATATCAAGATTAAGTTTGAATGCTATAGAGCAGTTGCATTCTTTGAAAATTCTTGCATTTTACCAGGAACTTTGCCTGTGAAGCAGGTATTTCCCATTTTTTAAATTAAAAACAAGAGCACAGAAGTTAAATGCTCTGTAGCAAAGTTATTGGGCCTATTTAAGGGGCTAACCTTATAGTTTACTCCTCCTACACTGGGAATAAACATAAAAAAATACAAATTTGTTTTATACATATTGGCTTTTCCAGTGGATAATCTATTTTCTGAATTTCTCATGTTTAAAACTCTAATTGTTATTATCAGATCATGCTTACAGCAACCTTCCATTTTTCAGAGCCTGTTTGCATATAACCTTGAGAATATTATTTTTTTAACTTTCTATATCTCAGATTAATATACATTTTCACAACCTATATTCTCTATTAAAAGGCCTACAATTTCATCAACCAAATTCTTAGAAGCAATTTATAAGCTTAAAATAGAATGCAGTTTTACCATTCTATGATTTCTGCCCACGGTTGCTACAAATAAAATGAATGTTTAAAGCTGTTGTCTGACTTTTCAAAACAAATGTATGAAATTAACCTCTGAAGTCTTTTGCTTACTAGTTTACAGAGAGAAGTCCACCAAGTTTTTTTTAATAATTTCACTGTGTAGGGTTCATAAAAAACACACAAATTATTTTTCCTAGCTTCTAAACAGTGAGTGATAGGAATATCCAATATTGTAAAGTAATTAGCCTCCAATTGAAATAAATAAATTTTAAAAATACACACATACTATATATACTTAATACATACAATAATGGAAATTTTAAATACATGTAACCACCATTCCTAATGTGATTTATAAGGGGAAAAAATGCAATTCAATAAACAATTTAGGATTTAAAAAAAATAGTAATAAAGCGATTCTGCAAAACACTACCCGTAAGTTTCTCGTGACCATTAACACTCAAACTCAAGTTTTAAAAAATAATATAGTTGTTTGATCAGTCCCTAATAGAAAGTGATTTCTGATTATGACATTTGGAAATTCGGTCCATGGTTTCACATTTAAGTTTTCAAGAAATGGAATGCTCCCATTTGGTGCCTCAGGTGGTAAAGAATCTGCCTGCAATGCAGGAGACCTGGGTTCTATCCGTAGGTTGGGAAGATCCCCTGGAGAAGGGAACGGCTATCCACTCCAGTATTCTGGCCTGGAGAATTCCATGGACAGAGGAGCCTGGCAGGCTGCAGTCCATGGGTTCACAGTGAGTTGGACACAACTGAGCGACTTTCATTTTCATTTCTGTGGACTGTCCCACCCAAAGACTCAGGAAAAGCAATAGGAAAATTGACTACTTTTCTGTAATTTTCTAAATCTGTAAAATTTAAGTGTGTCTATTATCTCTATTGGGCTTCTCCAATAGCTCAGCAGGTGAAAAATCCTCCTGCAATGCTGGAGACACGGGCTCAATCCCTGGATTGGAGAGATCCCCTGGAGGAGGAAATGGCAACCCACTCCAATATTCTTGCCTGGGAAATTCCATGGACAGAGGAGCCTGGTGGGGTACAGTCCATGGGGTCACAACAAGTTGGACACAACTGAGTTCTAACATGCTATGTAACTCTAAAGTGAGAATTTCCATACAGGCCTGTGACTACTGTGTACAGTTCTACTGTCGACTTTATTCTTATTGAAGATGTGAAATCCAGTAACAGGTAAAATGGCAGCTCTTCTAATTACAGACGGATTAGATCATTTCTTACCTGAGACTCTGTTAAGGGTGGAAGTGGGAGTTAAAGCATGAATGTTATTCAGTCCTTTAACATAGAAAGAAATCTAAAGTCAGGACCTGTAAGTCTACCTTCTGAACTGGGCTAATTTAGAATAAAACAATAGGAAAAATACCTTTAATCATCTCTTCCCTAGAGTTCTGGCCCTTGACGTTTTTTGACTTTGTCATCACAAAGAAAGGGAGAAAAAGAAACCTAAAAATAACTGAGGTCCCCACTATGCCTCCTAAGCCATGGCTCCTCCCCTGCTTGACCTACTGGGGCTTCCCGAGTGGCATTCGTGGTAAAGAATCCACCTACCAATGCAGAAGACACAAGAGACTCGGCTTTGATCCCTAGGTTGGGAAGATCCCCTGGAGGAGGAAGTGGCAACAACTCCAGTATTCCTGCCTGGAAAATTCTATGGACAGAGGAGCCTGGTGGGCTGCAGTCCATGGGATCGCAAAAGTTGCACACAGCTGAGCAACTGAGCACAGAGGGCAGAAGAGAGTTTAGAATCAGGGGATCAGAAAGGAGTTCACAACATGCCTGTTGTATGGAAGGAAGAGATGAAAAGTGGAAAAATGCCAAAGCAGAGGAAGGGTAATCCAAATTTAGGAATGATCCCAACTGAATGTGTCCAGAAGGAGGCTCTTTTTTTCTCTTTGGCTGCACAGGCTCTTCATTGGCACACGGTTTTCCTAGTTGTGACCTGCGGCCTTAGTAGCCCTGAAGCATATGTGATCTTAGTTCCTTACCCAGGAATCCAGCCCACATCCCCTGCTTTGGAAGGTGGATTCTTAACCACTGAATCACCAGGGAAGTTCCAGGGGCTATATTTTTAATTTCTGGGCTTTATCCCTAACATACAGAATACTCTCCATCAAATCTGAGCCACATTACAGAAGCTTTTTTTAGTGGTAGAAGAGATCTGGACTAGTAGACTAGGAAGGTATGAACTTTCCTTGGCGATTTCAGGCATTTGTTTAAGAGCCCCAGTCACTACCAGGAAGGGAAGACCTGCATGGGAAATCATGATTTTGTGCCGTTTCTGGGACCCTGAGCAACCAGTAGGTAATATACCCTAGCTTTCCCATCATCCCTTCCTCAGTGTGGATTCGTTCCTAAGCCGTTGCTCTTAACATACACAAGAACTAGCCCCTTCCTCAAGTTTTTAAATTTATTCGACTCCAACTTCTAGAGAAATTTGGATTGGAATTGAATGTTATCATAAGAATTTTACATTTAATATTCACTTTTTTCTACTTAGTTTTCTAGTTTAAAAAAGCATCATCTAGACAAGGTCTTCTCACCTGGGGCATTTGGCAATATCTGGAGACATTTTCATTGCTGTGACTGTGGAGAAGGTGCTCTTGGCATCTAGGGTGTTGAGACAATGAACCCTAATAAATATGCTATAATCCACAAGACAAAGAATTATCTCATCCAGAATATCAACAGTGCGAGATTGGGAAACTCTGATCTACACTATAAAGTAAAATGGGATCAACACTTAAAAAGAATGTTGTTAAAAGTAAAAACAGTTGATTTTATATGGAACTTTCTGGAAGTGTAACCCCCATGATAGTATAAATCAATGTTTCTATTTTTAAGTACATATGGCATAATTTAAATGGACCATTAAAAACAAAAAAATGGATGACCCTAATACATTTTCATAAATCTGATTATTCTACCAGTGGAGACTCCAGTTTTTAGAAAATAAGACTGTTCTCAGTACTGTTCTAATGAAAATGACCTTGTAACTGGAGTCACGATTATATCCTATTCATGCTCTTAAGTATTTGCTTACCTGAGTTCCTTCTTATAATGCGCAGGAGGTCTGATTTTAATAACTTGGACTTCCCTGAATTTTTATGCATAGAAAAACATATTGCTTTTCTAAATTGGTAAATATTTAGGAAAGTGGTCTGTTCCTGAACGTGACCTAGTACTTCTCAGCCAATTAACACAGGGCTGGTATGAGACCCCGCTTGCCGTCTTTCTGTAACCGCACCTGCCAACCATACTTGGCCTGCCTTGTTTTGTGGGGCTGACGTTTAAGGCAAGGACCGCCACACAAAAGACAGCACAAGCAAGATTCTAAATACAATAAACTTGGAACTTCAGTGGTCCAATTGTTAGGACTCCCCACTTCCACTGCTCAGAGCACGGGTTCAATCCCTGGTCAGGGAGATCCTGGAGATCTCACAAGCTGAGCAGTAGGGCCAATAAATAAACAGGCCTCGAATTTATAAATTACAGCATATGATTTCCTCAATATTCTCATCTTCAAAATGTAGATTCTTACATAATTTCACAGGTATTAAATGACTTCCTGTACTACATGCATTCAAAAGTGTGAGCTTTAGGACTGATCTAGTTTGAATATAGCCTCAGCTATATCCCAGCTATCTAAACGATGCCAGTTTTTCAGTTTCCCAGGGCCCTATTTAATCATTAGTAAAGTGGGGTTATCGATACCAACCTCAGCACAGGTGGTTTGAGAATTAAAAGTAAAAAAATAAAAATTTATCATCCAAAGAAGATACTTTTAATGGTAAAATGAAGTATTGCTAATGATTATGATTTTTAAAAAAGCAGACATAAATTTGGACTACCTTCAGCATAAGCTGAGATATATCATCACTCTTCTTAAATGAGATGTAGATGCTTAGTACATTTTTGGTTCCAAATGAATGCTCAGTGAAGACAGTTGGCAAAAGATAATCCTCTTTGAAATGTGAATACAGTGTGATACACTAGGCTAACTTGTCTGACTGGCTCTTGGACACAGGGATATAGCATATGATTCAAATCCATATCATTATTTAGAAAACCAATGATTAAAGAAATGTTGACTGACCATCTGGATCACCCATAACCATCAGCAGCCTCAGGTAGAAAATCTACCAGTGGTACAGTACCATATTTTCCAAACTGTGTTATAAGGAACTCATGAATATTCAATTAAAAAGGGTTTCTGGGATCCAGTGAGGTGGGAAAGGGCTCTGTATTTTAGTCTCTTTTAGAAGAGCATATTAGACATCCAAGTATTGAAGACTAATCCTGCAATAAAGAAATGATACAGTTTGAAAAACACTGGCTTACATTTTATGTATACATAAGCCAGTCTCATTTTCCACTTAATGGAAGAAGGAAAACTGGCTGAAAGACGCTTGCTGTAATATGTTGAGATGGAGTCTGAAACCAGGGTTCAATGGGAAACTGAAGATCAGTGATTATCAAGATCAATCAGCGATGTTTGTCATGGAGAATGGTGGGGGATGGTAAGGGTTGTGATATATGCATGAGACTTATTTGGCACACACTATTTGCACTTGGTTAGCAAAAAGCTACTTCCTTGGTGGCTCAGGTGGTAAAGAATCTGCCTGCAATGCAGGAGACCTGGGTTAGGAAGATCCCCTGGAGAAGGAGTGGCTGCCCACTCCTGGAGTATTCTTGCTTGGAGAATTCCATGGAAAGGAGCCTGGCGGGCTACAGTCCATGGGGTTGCAAAGAGTCAGACGCAACTGAGTGCCTAAAGCTTTCACAGCACTAGCATACAGCGAAAGATTAAGTCCTGAATTTTGCAAAAGATAAAAGTTGGTTTCAGTCAGAATAAAGATCACTTGTCTTCAAACAAATGAATTAGTGAACAGATTTTTGAATACAGCACAGTAGTTCCTGTTGTATGATTCTTGGTATATCTTCAAATCAACATTAAATTTTGTTCTAGTCAGAACTAAGGTAAGACCACTCAGAGATGTTATGCAGTGAAGTGTATCAAACAGTAAAGCAATTTCTGAGTCCATGGAAAGGAGTGGGATAATTTTGCTCAATTTGCTTTCTGTTGCAATAGGTAATCCTTGGAGAGAGAAATTATCCTTAGCAAATTAACCAACAATGTCCAATGGATTATTTCTGTATTTCTCAAGGTAGGAATGGAGTTATGTCAACTATGATTAAAAATGCTTCAGTTTTGCCTCTAGTACTTTCTCTTTTCTTCACTTGAGAAAAAGTAAAACAAGGGATGTGGGAAAGTGTAAGCTGAGGCTGTGTTCATGCCTGGTACTTAGTGAAAACATCTGCAGTCATGAAGGAGCCTTAAGCATCCTTGCAGGACACTGACATTTGTTGTAATGTTGCAAAATGAGATGTTTTGTAACTCAGACATGGCAAGTCCTGCCAAGTACCTCCCAGATATTCTGCATTAGCAGACATGCAGAATCCCAGCAGAAGACTTGTTACTAAGATTGACACTGAAGGGCATAAGAACCTTACTTATGATCACCATATGTTTTCTTCACCTTGACTTCCATATGTTATAGTACTGTGACTATATTTTATTTTGTAAGAACACTTATATAAGATCTACCCTTTTAACAAATTCTTAAGTGTATAATATATCATTATTAACTAGGTACAATGTTGTACAGAAGATCTCTAGAGCTCATTTTTAGTGAAATGTTTATACCCCTTTGCAGCTGGATTTTGGTCTCAGGTTATCTTTCAGGGTTTAACAAAACAACTCATCTATATCCATAAGAACTATTTGCTTCATCACCCTCTTGAAAAGCATAATAGAGAAGCAAGCATTATGCTTTCCTGTAGAATAAGCTAGTTCTTCAGCAAGAAAATGTTCATTAAGGTTGTGCTTATGTTTCAGCCTCTGAAATGGAAATGAAACAGCAGAATTCTTTGGAATGTGGCAGAAAAATATTTCCTGAAAACATCTTTTAAAACCGCAATAGAGAAGCAATAGTTTAAGACCAGAGAGAAGAGAAAGTCTAAAAGCCCTGTGGCATGAGGGAACAAAGAGCATCTGAGAAGCTAAAACCCTCAGGATGCCCAGAGCACAGACAGCAAAGGGAACACAGACTATGGTAAGAATAGACCGTGCAGGGCAATAGGAAGGATTCTGTTTTTTCCAGAAAACAATGGAAATCATTAGTGAGTGTTCAGCAAAGAAGATGAGACATTTGCATTTTGAAATGAACACTTCAGCCACACTAGGGACAACAAACTGGAGAGAATATAACAAACCAGATAGAAGTGAATTGTTCAAGAACAAAGCCTCCTATTTGTTGCTAGTGTTGAAGCTACACGTGTTCTATGCTATACAATGAATTGCCAAAAACTTAGTAGCTTAAAAGAAAACATTTGTGATGTTACAGTTTTGATGGGTCGTGAACCTGGCCATAGCTTAGTGGGGCCCTCTGTTTAGGACCTCACAGGGATACAAAGGTAAATCAGGCTGAATTTTCATCTGGAGGCTCAGATGGGAAATAATCTGCTGTCAGGTTGTTAACAGAGCACATTTCCTTGTGGCTGATTGACCGATGGCACCTGATTATTCTGGCTGGAGGCCACCCTCATGTCCTAGAGACCTCATGCAAGTGCTTGCCACATGCTGTTGTTTTTCAGTCGCTCAGTCCTGTCCAGCTCTTTGTGACCCTGGACTGCAGCACGCCAGGCTTCCCTGTCCTTCACTATCTCCTGGAGTTTGCTCAAACTTATGTCCATTCAGTCAGCGATGCCATCCGACTAACACATCCTCTGTCACCGGCTTCTTCTCCTGTGTCCAATCTTTCCCAGAATCAGGAAGTTTTCCAGTGAGTCAGTAGTTTGCATCAGGAGGCCAAAGTACTGGAGCTTCAGCTTCAGCATCAGTCCTTCCAATGAATATTCAGGGTTGATTTCCTTTAGGATTGACTGGTTTGATTTTCTTGCAGTCCAAGGGACTCTCAAGAGTCTTCTTGCTGCATGGATGTCATCAATGTGACTGCTTACTCCATCAAGCCCACAAGAGCCTCTCATTTCAGGAGGGCACAGCCCCTCATTTACAGCTTTTACCTGAGAGAGACAGACTCACCCCAGATATGTATTTTTATTATCTGAAGTTGAACTGAGTTGGGACCTTTAATTACATCTGAAGAACCTTTCACATTCCCGTATTCTGCCATGTCAAAATTCCTACCTACACACATTGGGGAAAATAGTTAACACCAAGTGTGGCCACCAGGGGGCAGGAATCACAGTGCTGCCTTAGAATTAACGTTCACCACCAAATGCTTATATTTAATATAACAAACTATTGAAAGCTAGTTCCAGGTACCAGTGGGACCTTCCCACACAGACCTGATCTTTGCATGTTAATAGGAACAATACTGAGAGAAGACTCCTTTCCTTGAGATATCCATAATGCTTCTCCATAAATGTGTGTTAGTTGCTCATTTGTGTCCAACTCTTTGTAACCCTGTGGACTGCAGCCTGCCAGGCTCCCTGGCCATGGAATTCTCCAGGGAAGAATACTTGAGTGGATATTCATTCCCTTCTACAGCGGATCTGCCCAACCCGGGGATCAAACCCAGGTCTCCTGCATTGCAGGCAGATTACCATCTGAGCCACCAGGGAAGCCCGATGCTTCTCCATACTACAGATTTATTCCATTTTTTATATCATCCACCAAGAAATGACTGCCCTGTGTTCCTTTGATATGTTTCAGGAAATTGTAATATCTCCCTTAGTATTTTCTGGTTCTTTTGCCAACTGCATCTGCTTTTACATTTGTGTTAGCTAAGTGTTTTTCCCCAACATCACAGTCCCTTAGTATAGCTATACGTTCGGCATCGAAAACCAAGACAGCGGACCCAAAAGAGTGGTGTGAATAATATTCTATCAGTATGACTTTCTTGAACTCTGTAAGTTTCCAATATATTTGCCTATGTGGGATTCCTCTGAATTATACAGACCCAACATGGTATCCAACACTGTTCACAATGATACTCAAAACAACCAAAAATTTCAGAAAACTAAAATTTCATCTTCTAATTTTTAAATCACTCATTACTTTCCTGATAATCAAAGTAGCACTTTAAACCCTATTTAAAGTGCTCAGTACAATTTTTTAGAGTAGCAGTGGAAAGCCATTGGAATATTTTAAGCAGAAAAGTTCATTGTGACTGCAGAACAAAGAACGGATTATAGAGAGGCAAGAGCAGAGAGTCATGGGGCTAGTATGGTATTCACAAAGTAATGGTGGCTTGGATTAGGGTGATAATTCAGGAGATAAAAAGGTTTATTTTTATACATATTTTGGTAGTAGTTTCAACAGTGTTTGCTATTGGGTTTGATATGGAAGTAAGAAAAAGAGAATATGAGTAAGCGTAGAAATTTTTTACTTGAAGTTTGGGGATGTTGGAGAAGGCAGATGAGGGGAAGGTTTGGTGGATTATATGACATTGGTTAAGTCAATTCATCTAATTCTGGAGACTTCCTTGGCAGTCCAGTAGTTAAGACTGCATGCTTCCCATGCAGAGGGCAAGGGTTTGCTCCCTAGTCGGGGACATTTGATCCCACAGGCCACAAGGCATGGTCAAAAAAGAAAAATCCAATTCTCAGTTTCCTTGTGAAATGGAACCAACAGAAGTAGCATCTCATTGGGTAGTTTTGAAGATTAAATAAGTAATACTTGTGAAACACTGAAACTTGGTAAATGCTCAACAAGCCTTGAATTATCATCATCTTTAGTCAGTACTTATCTTGAAATACAGTAAATAAGTAAAGCTGAATTCAGTATCATTAGGGACATTACAGTTGAGGTGATAATAGTTCTCTTTGTGACAAATATGGAAGTTAAAATTTTATTTTAAAATAATTTTTGGATTATGTGTCTAAAGTCCTTTAATCCATAGGGATCTGTATCACATTTTGACAGTTAAGCTTTTGACACTTATTAAGTTACCTGTGAATTTAGAATAGTTTGAGGAAAGGTTCCTGATCTTTTCGTTCATCTCGTTAAAAAAAAAAAAAAAAGAAAAAAAACCTACTGAATGCTATTCCGAGTCTTCAAAATAGACTAAGGGTGTAGAATAGGGATTCAGCGTCCATTTTCATCCCTTTCTAAGAAGACGCTGTATTTAAGGTCCCGGGAGGCTGTCGCATACATTTGTAAGGCTCTCCAACAGGAAGAAGCTCCATGTGATGTATGTTCCACCAGTGAGACAATCTCAAGGGAGATATGGAAGATGCAGAAGAGACAGCCTCTCCCTCTCCAGCTGTGGAGGCTGGCCAAGAAGTCGGACCCCTGGTGTCGGTGTTGGTGGCCAATGGGATCTGTTTTCGAGGGTCTGGTCACCAGCTCCGAGACTGAGGCTAGTATGGCGTCAGTGATGGTAACAAGCACAGCTGCTTCCTGACTTCCGGATCCTAGTGACAGTAGTGTGAACCTAAGCCAACTTTAGCTCTTTGAAAGACGTTATAATATATTCATTCCTTGTCTTAAATTCCTTTTTGATTTAAATATCTAGAATGGTTTCTGTTCCCTAAATGGAACTCTGACTGGAACATTGAGTCACATTGAGTCAAATTTAACTCTGTTTTTCACTAGTTTTTATCTGATAACATTTTTCATGACTACAGTTTCCAATTTATTGACCCTGTTGCCTAATTTTCATTTCAGTCACTCAATCCACATTTTAGGCTCTTATTTGGTGTTCATTAAATAAATGTTATGAGGTCATCATCTGGGTTATCTGATTCATAAAATAATAACTTATTCCTCCTCCAACTGTCAAATCAATCTAATATAATATTATCAAATTACTCAGAAATTTATAATCAATATAAAATCCTTTGAACTTTATATAATCTAAGCATATCTATAATACCTTACAGCATAATTTTAGTAAATTTAATTGCCAGTATTACTACCGGTGCAACCAAATCTTTATTCATTGACTACCTAGTCATGGAATTTATATTTCTCTTTATTTCTTAAGAATATTTAGTTAAATCAAATGACCTTTATTAAACTCATTTTTCATCAAAATCTAAAAATACCAAGTTACAAATTCAGGAAGAATTTCACTTACATCTATAATCAAGGCATCAGCATTAAATGATTCACTGGTTAGTTCTTGTTTTGTTAGTTCTCTTTACATAAAAATTTTAGATTGTGTTGAATATGATTATTTCCTCTTTAAATATGTTCAACCCCTCATTATTCATAACCTTATAATCTGACTTTAACCATACTTTGAAGGTCCAGATTGCAGAAAAACAAACTTTAGAAAGCCTGGCACCAAATGAAACATTTATTAGATCTGTGGCTGGATCTGATTTAAAAAATAGTGGATATACAAAGGTAAAAATAAAAGTTTTTTAAAAGTCAATGATTTAAATACTAATGGGTGACCCAGATTAGTGCGAGTCTCAATATCATCTGCTCAGATCTATTTCCTTCCCAGGCTGTGAGACTGAGCAGAGTAAAGTGATCCTGACACCAGCACTTAAAGGAGAGCCCTGTCCATCAAATGCAGTGGTCCACAGAGGAAACTCAGGATAGCCTTTTGATCCATTTTATTTACCTTGGAACTAAATACCAGGATTTTCTTGAGATCAAGGGCCATTATAGATTTGATAAAGAAACAATAGAAAGCTGGGAATAAGCTCTTCTTGAAACGCTGACAGTCGCCCAACAGTCCCTGAGCACCATGGTTTGATGACCTTGGAGGAAAGGGCATGACCTTATCAGTGTTACCAGAAAAATACAACTCTGATCTTTTGGCACAACATTTTACATCTCTGTTCTCCACAGAGAGGGGATAGTGCCAGACTGGGCACTGTGTTCATCGTCTCTTACTGAAAATGCACTTAACTTTTGTCTTTAAGCTGTCTGTATTCTTCTTTAACCAGTAAATCCCCTCTCTCACACAGATTTACTACATGCAGAATCCTTTGATCTTCACTAAATCTGTCCATTATGGAAGGGTTTTTTTGTATTGTTCCAACTGTACCCATACAAATTTACCCACCCCGTGCATGCTAGGCATGCTGGTACAATGGAATATTAATATTTGACCAATATTAGCATTAGATTTTTAACATATTTTTGAAAACAGTTTCCTTCCACTAGTATCAGCCACCAACACAAGGCACAGATAACACACTCATAGTTGGTACTTTTTAAATGGCACTTTATCAATTGCCTATTCTCCATTAAAAAAAAGACTGCATAGAAAACAATCATCAAGCCCCCTTATCATGCACTGTGAACCTTACTTAACTCAAAAGTATGTAGGTGGCTCTGCTGATCTCTACAGGGTTTGCTCACGTATCTGGGGGTCAGCTGCCTGCTCTAATCTGGGATGGCCTGGGCTAGCACTTCACAACGTGGCTCCTCCCTGAGTGCTGTCTACCTGCAGCATAGCCCCAGCACAGTCTTAGAGCAACTGCCGGCGGCAGGAGAGAGATGACAATTGCATGAGTACTTTTCCTGTTGTTTCAAGCTTCTGTTGTTGCCACTTTTACAGCATGCGACTACCCAGAGTAAGTCACATGGCGGACCCAAAGTCAATACAGGAGAGAATAAAAAATTGTATGGTAAAGGACAAAGAAAGAAGATGAAAACACTAATTTAAAAGGATACACGCACCCCAATGTTCAATGCAGCATTATTTACAATAGCCAAGATGCAGAAGCAAACCAAATGTCCATTGACAGAGAAATGGATGAAGAAGATGTGGTACATATATACAATGGAATATTAGCCATCAAAAATGAAATTTTGCCATTTGCAATAATGTGGATGGACCTAGATGATGATATGCTTAGTGAAGTGAGTCACACAGAGATAGACAAATACTATAGTCTATCACTTACACATGGAATCTAAAAAATAAAACAAATGAATAAAATAAAACAGAAACATAGTCATAGATAAGGAGAACAAACTAATGGTTCCCGGTGAGCAGAGGGAATGGGAGAGGGACAAGATAGGTGTAGGACATTAAGAGGTACAAACTATTATGTTTAAAAACAAATTAACTACCAGAATACATTGTATAGCTCAGCAAATATAGCTAATATTTTATAATAACCTTAAATGGAGAATAATCTATAAAACTATCAAGTCACTATGTTACATACTTGAAACTAATATTGTAAATCAAATATAATTTTTGAAAAGAGGTGGATATATGGAGGGGTGAAAAAAATCAGGCTTCTTAATACATTAAGTCTACCAGAGATACTTCTTAACATCAGTTTATCTCATGAAAATCTACACAAAACCAAAAAGAAAAGTTATATTATTAAAGCAGCAAAACCCAAACTAAAATGATAAGGACACATTGGGAGAAACACTGATACTTGTATCTCTAATGTTAAACACATTCAAATCTATAGGAAAGCACCAAAATTCCAATGGTAAGTTCCCAAAGGACAGCAAACACAGAGGTTGTATAAGTAATGCAAGTAGGGAAGAAATACACAGAACTAATGTTTATCTTCATTTGTGATCAAAGACATCAATTAAAGCAAACCTAAGGTAGAATTTACAATTAGTATATTGCCCCCCCCCCCATAAAAAGCCTAATCTTTCTTATTTATGAACTTCAGGATCTTTCGAATCCCTAAGAAATGGAGCATTTTAATTTAGTGCCATAGATCTTTCCTCCTGTGAGCAAACATTTGTTCTGTTGGGCTCTCCAATATCTGAATTTCCCACCCCTCTTCCTATTAGGACTGCCATCATTCTTTTTAGAAAATTTCCCAATTGACTATATTTTTCACAAGAAAATTCCAGTTTTCTCACTCCCACTGCAGCCTCCACTTCATAAGCTAACTGTGGTAGACTCTTCCTCAATTTTCCCTTGGCACAGTTCCTACATTCTCTCCATCACTCATTCCTGGGCTGCAGATTCAACAGCTGAGGTCAAAGTAATCCTCATACACGATAGAGGTCAAACTGTTCTTATGGCATGACCTTGGCTGCAATTCTGCCTGCTCATCCCTCAGAGGACCCCTACTTCCTGTCCTTTCTCCTAGTTCAGTCCTCTAGGGTCCCATTTATTATGTCATTTCCCAACCTCTGAGACGGAGATAAATACCCACAATAAATATCCATTTGCTCAGATGGCCGGGGTTGTTTTTGTGCTCATAACCAACACTCTAGTCTGGAGAAATTGAAATACAGAGATTTCAGTTGGATATATCCCCCTAAAAGATACAGTGTTCTATCTCCAGGGCCTGTGAGTGGGACCTGATGTGGAAAGAGTCTTTGCAGAAGCTATAAAGATAAGATGAGGTCCTACTGACATAGGGTAGGCCCTTAATCCAATAAGATTGATGTCCTTTTAGAAAGAGGAGAGACACTCCTCTGCCACAGGGAGAGAACACTCTGTGAAGACACATGCAATCAAGGGAAGAGCATATCATGCTGCAGCTCCAAGCCCAGAGCTTCTGAGGATCACTGCCAAACCACAAAGACAGGAGGAGCCAAGGAAGCATCTCTGAGAGGTTTCCAAGGGAACATGGCCCCAGCAACATCTTCGTCTCAAGCTTCTGACCTTCAGAATTCTGAGACAATGCTTTTGTTAAGTCCCCAGTCTGTAGTACTGTGTTACAGCATCGCTGGGAAATATGTGATTTAACTTATTACCAATGATAATTATGAACCACTTATCATGGAAACATACATTACCATATGGAAAACAGACAGCCAATGGGAATTTTCTGTATGACTCAGGAAACGCAAACCAGGGTTGGGGAACAACCTAGAGGGGTGGGGTGGGGAGAGAGGTGGGAGAGAAGTTCAAGTGGGAGAGGACATGGGTCAACCTATGACAGATTCATGATGATGTTTGGTAGAAACCAATGCAATACTGTAAAGCAATTATCCTTCAATTAAAAATGAACAAATTAAAAAAAATTGTGAACCACTTATCATGTAAGAAGCTCATTATATATCTGTAACATAAATCTTTTCCTAGATAACTGCTTGTATGATGTTTTTCATCCACCAAACCCAAACTTTTGCATATACTAAACATATAAATGAGAACCCAATTAGTAGATAGGACCACACAAATGAACAGGAACCACGAGACAGAGTGAGATGACCCTAAGAAACTAAGGATTTTCTACATTATCCTCTTCTCCCCAATATTTTACTTACCTTGTTATCACTAATGAGTAAAATGTCCCTCCGATCATCAGTCAGGTGACTTTCTGAATATGTTCACTCACTAAGTTGTGTCTAGCTCTTTGCAACCCCATGGACTGCAGCACTCCAGGCTTCCCTGTCCTTCACTGTCTTCTGAAGTTTGCTCAAATTCATGTCCATTGAGTTGGTGATGCTATCAAACTTGTTGAATACCATATAAATATTTACCAAAATAAATTGAGTGTTTGACAGACCAAGAATCAGGTACCATGTAGTAGCACAAGAGTTCTAGGAGATCTGGGTTTTCACCAAACCAAAGCATCATATCATTTCATCATAACCAAAGCATCACCAACCCTGAAATATATATGAATAGGAAAACTAGGTATGACATGTCTTCAGTTATATTCATGGTCAATATCCTATAAAATGATTAAGATAAGTAAGATGGAAGGACATTAAAACAGAATGGACATGGAGATATTCACTGAGTATGTCCAGAAGGTCTTAAACACTGACTGTGTTACCAGTTGGATAGACAACAGTCAGGGTAATTAAAGTGAGCAATGGTAAGATTTTTAAATTTTCTTAAAGTTTTATTATATTTGACAAAGTTCAATTTGCCTGCAGTTTACTGGGCAAACACAAATATGTGTTATAGGTATTACACTGGCTTTTTTATTTTCTGCTGAGATTTTCATTATACATTAGCTTCTCAGTCATTTCAAAATTCCTCGAATTTCTTTCTGATTCTGTCATTTCATTTAGCAACTGCATAGAAGCAGCTGAAAGTATTTCTTGGTCTTAAATTAGAGTTGGCCATGACAAATGTTCCTGCAAAAATATAGGATGAATCCCACACATTTATCACGGCATCTGGGCCATGTTTGTTTCTGTAGGACAGAGGAGAGGGTAGAAAGGATTCTTATGTTGGTAAACTGAAAGTCTAAGAATTACACTTGCCATATGGGATTGCTTTGACAAAGATACTGGCCTGTTCTTCCCACTTAATTACCAGAATGAAGTATCATCCTGCAAAGACAATGATCTTCATGATCAAGACTTAAGGAAAGCCAAAAAGAAAATAATACTTTGATTTAAAGGTGGTTGGATTTTTTACTGTGACATTCAACAAGCTTCTCAAGTTTTGAGCAAAAATTTCATGCACACATTTAGCCTATACAAACAAGAAGAAGTTACATAAACCCCACATAATTAAAGCAATTTATATAGGGCATAAACTTCATGATGTTTTACAGTCAACTTGTAAGTAAAGAAGTCAACTAACAGAAATAACTTCTCTCAGCAAAAACACTTATGTGGTTTGCAGAGTTCCAAAATACCAGTCTTTAAATATGTACTATTCCACCAAGTGCCGAAAGAACAGCAAACTAAATAGAGTAAAAGATGGCCTCAATTTAGAGATTTTGGTAAGGAAGGAAAATGAAGACCTATTTTTATATGTGCTATCATAAAGAATCAACTTAATTTCTCTAGCACTGTAATTTCATTAACTCCATTAGGGAATACAATTTCAAATGAAAAGCTTAGGTTCACCTAAAACTACTAAACAATTAACACAATGCTAATACTTCTGGTAATAAATCTATTGCATTCCAGATATACTCAAACTTTTCCACTGCAGGATCTTCCTTGTTTTATAATAGAAATTGTATACTTTTCAGGCCAGATGGGCAACTAAGAAGCATGCTAAGTGGCTGCCTGAGGTCATAATTGGAACAACGACTCGGAAATGCTGTCCCTTATGGAAATAACACTAATTTGGGTTCCTTCCTATTAGCTGCGTATCTGAGTAAACCTTAGCAGTAGACCCGCATTAGAGCCCTTTATTGAGCTGATGTCCACCAGCAATATTTCAGGGAACATGCTGTCAATCCCCAAGATTGCTTTGACAGAATTATTACAACAGTGAACATTCGCCCTGAGCACCAACTTGACACAATCCTTTGACAAGCAGTTTCACTCATGCAGTGAAGAGAACAGATATATATGCTTCTCGCCTAATTGACTTAGTGGTAGCTTAATTTAGAAATGATATGGATAAAAGCTAGTAGTAGTATCAATAAATTTTCTGATTCTGTATCTCATAACAGAACAACCAATTGCTTTTCAAAATCAAGTCTCAAAAACATTTTAAAAAATTAACTGTACTTTTTTGATACCAATTGTGAGGACACTGAGCATCTTATGGCTCACAATACTTTATTTTAAACCAAGAATTTTCATCTTTAGAAAGTATCTTTAACTCTTCATAGGAGAGTGGCCAAGTTATTTGGAAGAAATCCTGGGTCTACACAATTGAGGCTTCCCCATGGCTCTGCGGGTAAAAAATCCATCTGCAATGCAGGAGCCACAGAAGACGCACGTTCGATCCCTGCGTCAGGACGATCCTCTGGAGGAGGAAATGGCAACCCACTCCAGTATTCTTGCCTGGAGAATTCCATGGAAAGAAGGGCCTGGCAGGCTATAGTCCATAAGATTGAAGAGAGTTGGACACAACTCAGCATGTCAACAACAACGACAATGTGACTGTGTGCTAGCAAAAAAATATATCAGAAACAGCATATATTTTACACCACTTCAGTTAAGGCATGCAGAGTAGTTACGACTCTCTGGCAAATTTTCTTTAAGTCATACACTTCATGGAAGCAAAACAGCCCAAATGAGCAGAGCCATTTGGGTACATAAGCCAATTGCAGAATAATAAATGGAGGAGGCTTACTGAAACATTTGCTAAAACTCTCAGGCCTCAACATAGGAATGGAAAGTCTGAAACTAGCAAAAATGCATGAGAAAAGATATAAAATTGCTAGGTTTTAATAAGGAGTCAAGCCTATAATTACAATGTGTTAGCCATGGGTTGGGGGGAGGGGCTAATGCTGAGGTCCTCCTTCAAGAGAGAACCTGCTGCAAAGAGTATGGGGTGCTGAGAGCTCAGACTCCCAGCTAGGGCATTCACACCGAGGCCATGCTGCCTGGACCGCTCCCACCCTCTGCCCCCACCACCATTCCAGGCTGCTCTGAGCTGACAGGTGGGGAACTGCAAGCCACCATGTGTAACCAGCGCAGGAATACTTTAACAAACAACTTTGGCTTTGGACGGCCCAGCATCCTCACCGAGACTTTCTGGGAGTGGCACAGCAGCCTTCCTCTCTCTCAGCCTAATGATCCTCCTTGTTTTTTCACAGGCTTTGGACATGCAGTGCAGTCTCCATCCTCTCCTCACCTCACTTCTCCCCTTTATTTTTCACAGGCAATCCCTTCCCCTCCCCACCCACCGCCCCCACCCCCCACACCCCACTGTAAATCGCTTGCATTTCTGATTCCATCACTGTGTCCACTTACTGGAGGATCTGAACTGATGCCAATAAATACATAAATTAATGTTTGTTCTGGCTTATCTTGCTGAGAGACAGAACAATAGCTGAAAATTTTTATTGAATTGTAACCATGGAGAACAAATACCAACAGCTCTCCCCTTTACTCAAGCATATACCATTTCCAAAGTCTTGTTTCTTTTTTAAGCGGTTGCTTCCCTTAACCATTTCAAATAGAACCTTCCCTTTTCTTTTCCTTCCTACTGTACCCATTACTGCATCTCTCTGTCTAGTTCAGAGTAAAATACATTCTGTTGATATTGATGTAGAAGTTATATGGATGAGGAGCAAATAGACTTTTTCTAATAGACTTAAGCAATTAATACTTAAGAATAACTTCACACTAGATACACATTAGATTCTAAACTGCCATGCTTTCGTGTTTTGTGCTTTTCAGTACCAGGAGAAAGAGGTAAGTATATATGTAGAAGTGAATTTAACCTCAATATAGGAGCATAAAGTCTGAAATTAGCAAATAACCTTGGCTTCAGTGGTGGTTAATGCCCCAAAGCTAAGTCATCTGATCACAACCATCGAATAAAGTCTGCATTAAGATTCATTCAGGACTGTAAATTTGCTTTTGGAAAGGACATTTGGAGGCAGTTCAATATTTCTTTAGCAATTATTTTTCAAGCTTCCATTCATTCCAGGTTTGTCTACACCATCAACCTCCCTTTCCCACATGGTTCATGACTCTAGATTATCCATTTGCATCACTTCCGTATAAACTCTTGTTTTCTTTGTAAACAGAATGGAACCCATGGGCTAATCAGACCCCCCATGATGCTGTAAACATGGAGGATGAATATTTATTAGACATTTGAGTGGGAGAATAGCGAACAAGCGCCTGCTCCATCCCCTGAGTGCCATCTGCATTCAGGGGCACAAAAAGTGCCCACCCAGGGAGCTCTCCTGCCCACAAAGAAGCCCACACACTGCACCACTGACAGCTATGTGAGGAAGAGACGCTAAAGCTGAGCAAAACATGGGAACTGCACATATTGGTCATCAGAAGATGCTGAGTAAGCCCCCAAGGAGCCAAAATATGAGGCTCATTTTAAGTTTTAAAATCAGCTAACTCCTCTGGCAAAAATGAGTTTTTCTTTTTTAAAGCCTACAGAATCTCTAATTCCCAATCTGTTCAGAGACTTACCTCCCTTTACAAACTAACAAAAATAGATATGCAACCAACCTCTGAAACTCAGAAGAAATAGAAATTGCTGCTTTAGAGTTTCTTTGCAGCTCAACATCTTGAATTATATATGAGGAAGCAAGTCACCTTTTCTATCCTTTGAGAAACGCAGAGAAACAAGGTGGTCTCTGGAGTTGATCTGAGTGAGAAATCCCACCTTTCCTGACTCTAAAACAGGAAGGATGTCCGTGACAGACAAGTGAAAAGCCTGAAGGAAATTGATTGGAGAACTGTGTGAGCATCAGGAATGGGGCCGGGGTGGAGGTGGGTGGAGGTGGGTGGTGGTGGATGGACAAAAACGAAAGAAAAAAAAAAAATAGGAATGGGAAATGAGTGAATGTAAGTTAAATCCATGCTTGCTTTCTCCTACTCCTAAAGTGACATAAAAACACAATTTTTTGTTTGTTGTTGAGTCCCTCAGTCGTGTCCAATTCTTTTCGACCCCATGGACTATAGCAATCAGGCTCTTCTGTCCATTGGATTTCCTAGGCAAGAATGATGAAGTGGGTTGCCATTTCCTACTCCAGAGTATCTTCCTTACCCAGGGATCAAAACTGCATCTCCTGCAAGTCCTCTGCATTGCAGGATTCTTTACCACTGAACCACCAAGGAAGCGTAAAAACATGTTTCAGTTCAGTCGCTTCGTCATGATCAACTCTTTGTGACCTCATAGAGTGCAGCGCACCAGGCTTGTCCATCATCAACTCCCCAAGCCTACTCAAACTCATGTACATCGAATTGGTGATGCCTTCCAACCATCTCATCCTCTGTCATCCTCTTCTCCTCCTGCTTTCAATCTTTCCCAGCATCAGGAAAAAATACATTTAGACCATGCTTAAAAAAAAAACAAAACACTTTTACTTATAACCATCTTACTTATAAAATGATTCCAACATTCTAATGAATGTTAGTAGATTTATCTGTGACTTCAAAGTTTAGGCTATTCTTGTTTTAATCATTATATTGTCTAGTGTTTATTTCTTCAGAAGATTGCTAAAATACATACCAGAAAAATATTATCTTACGTTTTTTGGGGGTGGAGGGGAATGGTCCAGAAATAAAGTCTGTGTTCAACTCCTTATTCAGTATCAACAGCAGATCTGCAATTAGAGCTCAGAACCTCTTTTTGGATTCAGATATAGTCATACGATAACTGAATAGAAAACCAAACATTAGTGACAATCATGAGCTACTTGGTTAATAGAGCAATTTCGCCCTGTGTGTGGCCTCAGTCTCTCATGCAAATTGACTGCTGGTGGCTGCTCCTCCTATTTACTGCCTCTGTCTGGCCATCAGCAGTGAAGACAGTTGGTCCCCAGCTAAGATCTCTGGAACCTAAGGCAGTACAGAGATGAATACTGATGCAAAGCTGAAAGCTTTATAGAAATTATCATTGCCAGTATTCAGTTGTTCTTTTCTTTTCTAAATTGTTAACATATCAGAACTGAAAACTACCCTCTTCACTAAATTTGAATCTATGCTAGATGATAGTGAATTGCTTTCTGAAAAATCATACTTGGTAAGATGGTGAACAATCATTTTCTATTTGGGGGAATCAGAGCGATAGTTCAGTCTCTCATACGGTTTCTTCCTACCTGCTTCATAAGTCCAAACTCTTCTTATCACCTACAGCCTGGCCAATTCTCCATATAAGTTTATGATTACATCCTTAATAAGATCTGCATTGCTAGTACCACAAGGGTCACTATAAAGCATTCCATAAATAATTTTGAGTAAAAATAGATAATCAGAAGCCTGGGAGAACCCTGTCCCTCACCAACTCCCGGAGTTCACTGAGACTCACGTCCATCGAGTCAGTGATGCCATCCAGCCATCTCATCCTCTGTCATCCCCTTCTCCTCCTG
Organism: Bos mutus; assembly: GCF_027580195.1. Lineage (NCBI taxonomy): Eukaryota > Metazoa > Chordata > Mammalia > Artiodactyla > Bovidae > Bos > Bos mutus. The sequence goes on along the minus strand of NC_091622.1, from coordinate 22,672,637 downwards.
CCCCCAATCCTTCCCAGCATTAGAGTCTTTTCCAATGAGTCAACTCTTCGCATGAGGTGGCCAAAGTACTGGAGTTTCAGCTTTAGCATCATTCCTTCCAAAGAAATGCCAGGGCTGATCTCCTTCAGAATGGACTGGTTGGATCTCCTTGCAGTCCAAGGGACTCTCAAGAGTCTTCTCCAATACCACAGTTAAAAAGCATCAATTCTTCAGTGCTCAGCCTTCTTCACAGTCCAACTCTCACATCCATACATGACCACAGGAAAAACCATAGCCTTGACTAGACGGACCTTTGTTGGCAAAGTAATGTCTCTGCTTTTGAATATGCTATCTAGGTTGGTCATAACTTTCCTTCCAAGGAGTAAGCATCTTTTAATTTCATGGCTGCAGTCACCATCTGTAGTGATTTTGGAGCCCCAAAAAATAAAGTCTGTCACTGTTTCCACTGTTTCCCCGTCTATTTCCCATGAAGTGGTGGGACCGGATGCCATGATCTTCGTTTTCTGAATGTTGAGCTTTAAGCCAACTTTTTCACTCTCCACTTTCACTTTCATCAAGAGGCTTTTGAGTTCCTCTTCACTTTCTGCCATAAGGGTGGTGTCATCTGCATATCTGAGGTTATTGATATTTCTCCCAGCAATCTTGATTCCAGCTTGTGTTTCTTCCAGTCCAGCATTTCTCATTATGTACTCTGCATATAAGTTAAATAAACAGGGTGACAATATACAGCCTTGACGAACTCCTTTTCCTATTTGGAACCAGTCTGTTGTTCCATGTCCAGTTCTAATTGTTGCTTCCTGACCTGCATACAAATTTCTCAAGAGGCAGATCAGGTGGTGTGGTATTCCCATCTCTTTCAGAATTTTCCACAGTTAACATCAACATAGGGAGGATTTTAAAGACAAGTCACATCCATTTCACATGTCCACCTAAGTCTCGTTATTGCTAATCTTCTGTGCTCATCGCCAGTTTTAAGGTCAAGTGCTTCAAGTATATTTTCCTGAGATGGGCTGATATAGAACCACTTTGCATTCTTTGTCTTTTGTTTTAAAGAGACTCTAGGTTGAAAAGTAAAAAGTCTTTATCCTTGACTTTAAATGGATTGAATTGCATGTGAGAACAGAGTGTACTGTTTCCTCCTCCTATGTTTTCATAATTGGTGACCCAAAATCAAAATAGAAATGGTAACACGTTCATAGGACAAGTTGATATATTATGTTCAGATCTTGCTATAACACAAAGTGACAGATGACCAAAAAAAATAATATTGACAAATTCGTTAAATAGAAACCTAACATTAGAAAGTCATTAAATTATTCTACTCAACTCATCAAGTAATGCAACTGAAATTCACTCCTAGTCTAATATTCTACATCTGTGAATAAAATGTGTTACTCAGGTGATATCTTATACTACCTAGTACAAATTTAATGCATCTCCTGATGTAATTGTAAAATCTGTTTATAATTTTATTTGGCCTGTTTATTTACTCAACATGCATTTATTGAGAACTTACTTTGTTCCAGGACTGGGTATACAGTAAAGGACCAAACCAACAAATTCTTCACCCTTAGAGATGCTTACATTCTCTTCCTGGGAGACAGACAATTTTAAAAAATAATATATAATAACTTTAAGCTAAGTGGAGATAAGAACTATGAAGAAGCACAAATCAGAGGAAGGAAACTGAAATGACAAATTGCCATTTTCTATATTGTGGTCAAGGGAGGAAAGATGATTAAAGACAGAATAGCATGAAGGGCCAAGCCCTCTACTGATACAGATAAAGAACCTTCCAGACCCAGGAAATTGCATGTCCAAAGCTGTAAATTTGGGAATATGCTTAAATGTTTAATGAAAATCAGGTGTGCTTAAAGTAGAATGTGTGAGGGGGAGATTATAGAAATGTCAAAGAAATATTTGAAGGGCAAATCACCGAGAGCCTGAAAAGTCATGACAGGGACTTCCCCTGGCAGTCCAATGATGAAAAATTTGCACTTGTACTGCAGGGTGCGTGGGTTTGATCCCTGGTCAGGGGACTAAGATTCCATATGCTGTGGAGTATGGCGAAAGAAAAGGAAAAAAAAAGTCATGATATACGGAATGCTGCTGCTGCTGCTGCTAAGTCGCTTCAGTCGTGTCCGACTCTGTGCGACCCCAGAGATGACAGCCTACCAAGCTCCCCCGTGCCTGGGATTCTCCAGGCAAGAACACTGGAGTGGGTTGCCATTTGCTTCTCTGATATAAGGAATACAATAGTAATTAAGGTGTATATGTTTTAGAAGACATATAGAGCAAATTTCGATGAGGACTTTTAGCTGCTGCAGTGATCAATGGTCTTTGCACTTTAAAAGTTGACATTTGGCTCTTAACATTGCAATGAGCTATAGCAGAAAGAGAGGGGAGTAGAATGGAAAAGTTAGGAAGGGGGAAAATGTTTGGATTCGTGGTAGAATATAGGCTTCCCTGGTGGCTCAGATGGTAAAGAATCCGCCTGCAATGTGGGAGACCTGGGTTTGATCCCTGGATTGGGAAGATCCCATGGAGAAGGGAACGGCTACCTACTCCAGTATTCTTGCCTAGAGAATCCACGGACAGAGGAGCCTGGCGGGCTAGAGTCCATGGATTCGCAAAGAGTCAGACGGGACTGGGCAACTAGCACACACATGGTAGAATACACTTTCCTTACCGTTGTGCAGAGTAACCCACCTCATTATTAGGAAAGGTGTCCGTATGACAGATTTTCTCCACATGCTAGAATCTGGTCTTACTGAGTTCAGGTTCTAGGGACTTTTTCTACTAAGAAATAGAGTTTTACAATCTAGTCAGTATAGATTAAGAACATCAGTTGTGTCCGGTTGTACACATAACATCTATACATTATAGGCAATCTTGTCTTAATGATGCCAGGATTATAACATTGGTTAAAGCAGAAAGTGAATTGAAACCTCATTCTTAGATGATGAATTAAGATGATGAACAAAAAAGAAGAAAATGTGTTTTCCTATTCTACAATATTTTTCAGGTTCTGGTCACTTCTGTAAGTGACCCCTGCTTCTTAATCCAATTTGGATGGTCCAATAATTTTTCCTCATGAATCTATTGTGGAGAGCTTCAGTAACAATATTAAATGTACATGCACCAAACTCTTTACCAGTACTGAGAAATCTTGCTTACAGACTACTTAAGATATAGGCTTTTGCTTATGGAAAATAAGAATCTGTCTCATATATGATCCAATTTATACATTGATCACTTCATGGGAATAGATGGGGAAACAGTGGAAACAGTGTCAGACTTTATTTTTTTGGGCTCCAAAATCACTGCAGATGGTGACTGCAGCCATGAAATTAAAAGACGCTTACTCCTTGGAAGGAAAGTTATGACCAATCTAGATAGCATATTCAAGAGCAGAGACATTACTTTGCCAACAAAGGTCCGTCTAGTCAAGGCTATGGTTTTTCCAGTGGTCATGTATAGATGTGAGAGTTGGACTGTGAAGAAAGCTGAGCGCTGAAGAATTGATGCTTTTTAACTGTGGTGTTGGAGAAGACTCTTGAGAGTCCCTTGGACTGCAAGGAGATCCAACCAGTCCATTCTAAAGGAGATCGGTCCTGGGTGTTCTTTGGAAGGAACGATGCTAAAACTGAAACTCCAATACTTTGGCCACTCATGCGAAGAGTTGACTCATTGGAAAAGACTCTGATGCTGGGAGGGATTGGGGGCAGGAGGAGAAGGGGACGACAGAGGATGAGATGGCTGGATGGCATCACCAACTTGATGGACGTGAGTTTGAGTGAACTCCGGGAGTTGGTGATGGACAGGGAGACCTGGTGTGCTGCAATTCACGGGGTCGCAAAGAGTGAATTGGGTCACACGACTGAGTGACTAAACTGAATTGAACTGATACATTTAAATTGAGAGAGAAGCCTGAAACCAATAGTTTGAGCATCTGATTTGGAAAGAGAGCACATCAGTTGAAACCAAACTTCATCTGCCAGTAATAAGGTGTTTGCCAGTTATCAAGTATAACTATCTAATCAACGTAACAATGTGCTTTCTTTGGACAATGCTCTCTCTCAACCAAATTCCAAATGGACAGTCAGTTGCGAGATCTAATGAAGCTACAGTCCTGAGGACAAGCTAAGTTTGGAGATATTAATTTCAGACTGAATGAGCCCGAGGCACCCTCTCCGAGCAACAAAGTCAGCTTTCCACACATCTCAGGGGGTGCCACGCATTTCCACTCTGGCCATACCTTTCCACATTTCCTCTAAATGTTGTTCTCCCACAGATGGAGTTTGCACTGCATAACCCTGCCCCATCCCTGGCTACAATTTATTGGACCAAATTACCACCTTGTCATAATAAGAGAGACAACTTATTGACTCAACAGAAGGCCATTAGGATGTCTTCAGACTTTTGAACAGAGACACAAAGTTGGAATGTGATTCCAGCACTAGAATGAAAGTCCAAGAGCCTCCTAGAACTACCCTGAATTCTTCCTGTGGCCTTATGCTTCAATATTTCCTTGAATTTCACAAGCTACTATAGGATTCTGGCTTTAATTTGTTTAATTCTGAGATGAATTGCCGTGGTTTGAAGCCACAAAGATTTGATGGACAATGTCACCCTGTGAAAACTATGGACATGTTTGGTAATATCACTCATTGATTCAATGGTGTAAACCTAGCACCTCCTGTGTGCCAGGCACTGTTCCATGTGTTCATGATACAGAGGAAAACCAGACAGAACAATCAACCACTTTCACAGAGCTTATGTTCTGGAATTCTTGCACAGTGGTTCTCTTCTTGACATTTTGTCCAGATGACTACATAAAAGCCTGATTCTTATTTCCATGGTGTTTATGCCTAAATATCAACAATTCAAGGATGACAGAATATCATTAAGCAGATGTGTTTGTCTTCCTTAATATTCTCCATAATACCTAGCAGGGGACTCACTAATTTGGGAGTCTGCTTATAAGCATGTGTTTTGATGTCAAACTAGACTCAACTTCATGTCGTAGCTCAATATTTACAAACAATGTGACCTGTGTTTGAAACCAACTTTCAAACATATACGCAAATGGAGCTCATGACAACATCAATTCATTCTGTAAGAGTGAAATAAATTAACCTCTGCAAAGCACTTACCACACGTTTGACACAAATTAAAGAAGCAGTGATTTGTAGCTAATACAAGTAGAAAGAACAGCATAAATGAGTCTTGAAGTGAAAGGAGGCATACTGGATGGCCCCTCACTATTGCCCATCAGTCCTGCTGAGAGAGTATGGTTCTTTTTGAGCACATCCCCCAGAGTTGAAACGTTCCAGACAAGGAGGCAAGGCTCAGGGAGAAAGTCTTCCCGGGGAGCTGGTTTTCTGAGTGCTCACTTCTGCCAGCTGAATCTCTGCAGCCCCCTGGTGCCTTTACACTCTTGTTTTCACGTAAATGTGTCATCTGGGAAGGGGAACTGACCACATGGTCTGCCATCATCTCACAGTGGAACACAGGTTTCTCCTCTTCAGTACTATTGACATTTTAAGCCAGGTGACGTGATGAGGGCTGTCCTGTGCATGTCAGGATATTCAGCAGGATCTGACTGGCCTCTACTGGCTAGATGCCCATAGCACCCCAATTCTAATAACCAAAAATTGCTTCTCAACATTACCCAATGTCCCCTTGGAGGATAAAATCACCCCCAGATGAGAATAACTGGGTAGCCAGATCATCAGGGTGAAGGGTCATCTCAGCAGCCAATCACTTGGAGTCTGAACATAATGTAGATGCTTCAGAGTTGAGAAATGCAGCTTCTTTCAAGGCTGGATTAGGGAAAGTGGTTCACTTATATGGCTGGTTCTAGAACCAATTGGAAATGAGACCCAAAGGTACCACAAATTTTAACATTCTTCTGCATATATAGACAATTGTCAAGACCAAAGAGACGGGTTCAGAGTGCATGGATGCCCAGACACACATACCGCTCATAACTGCACTGAGGGAGGAAACCTTTCAGCTGTTGACACAGCTCTGCAAGTATTCCTTCAAAGGGATGCACCACTTTTGGTTTTGTCTATTTGCTTTTTTTTTTTTCAAAACAGTTTTACCACCCTATGGAGAACACCAAATTAAGCAAGATGCCTGGATAACATTTTAGTGATTGAAGAAGTGATTTGCTTTCACCCCCAGAGGCTTACAGCAGCTCTCAAGGTTGACTATAGGATAAATCTTAGAGGTTTAGAGGCCTGTGCTCTCTGCCACAGCTGATTTGATACCTCAAGGCTGCTGTCATTGACCTGTCATACTCAGGCTTCTTTTCACATACACCTTGAACACTCCTGCTGTCAGAACATATAGGTTTAGATATTAGAGGAAACTCATCACAAAACTAAATTAAAAGTGGTCCATCAGTGGCCCTCTGGTTTAAAATGGGGTTATTAGTGCTTTTTGGAGAGTGCCAAGTATCCCTTCACACCTGTCAGGACAAGCGAATTACCTGCTCTAAAAAGGCACTTATCTGAGTGTGACTATAAAGTCTTATACAATCCCTCTCCCCAGGTCTCCGTGGCTGTGATGGAGTCTGATGTATTCCAACCATGTCACAAACACATTACTGTCCCTTCTGAATCAGAACTTCCTGGCTAAGTTTTCTGGAGCTGCCTGCCAGAGTCCATCTCAGCTAACACCCTCAGGACACACTTGGATCTCTTAATGATGTAGTCTCCATAAGGACAGAGTGTATCATATGCTGCCAGGAAGTGAAGGAGAGAAACTGTTCTCTTGCCCATCTCTGACATACCTAGTCAGGAAAGCAGCCAGCGCTTGCTTAAAGTGAGTCCAATAACCTAGTGTTATTCTTCAGATTTTTTTATAGCTCAGAAGCTTGATGTATTTTCCCCAACTCCTAGCTTAATATCTGTTTTCTATTAAAACAAAGGGAAACATATCTTTTGATTTTACAAGTTCCCAACAGTGCTAACTTTGAATATTTCCTACTATGTGTGGGATGGCAGGACAAGCTGTGTTCCAGTTCTTTATTATTCCTGACTTCCAAGAAGCTGAAATTGGTTTGCAGTCTCTTTTTTTAATATGACTGGCAAGTGAGGTAAGGTTGCAAGGAGAAACCTTATTTGTTATAGAAAAGAAACAGAAAACGTATGTAAAGGAATAAGTGCAAAATTGTACAATAAGCACTTTATCATTATTCTAATGTATCTAATCATGTGGGTAGTCAAGTATACATGAAGTGCCTACATATGAATGAGTTCTGTCCCATGAGCAGGTTCATAAATCCAATTTGTTCCTAACTCCAATAAAGTTAGCTCAGGTACTCAATGGGCTTCCCTCATAGCTCTGTCGGTAAAGAATCTGCCTGCAATGCAGGAGATCTGGGTTGGATCCCTGGGTCAGGAAGAGCCCCTGGAGAAGGAATGGCACCCCATTCCAGTATTCTTTCCTGGAGAACCCCATGGACAGAGGAGCCTGGCGGGCTGCAGTCTATGGGGCTGCAAGAGTTGGACACGACTGAGTGGCTCAACCACCACCAGGGCCTCGACTAACACAGCGGGCTATGTACTACTGTAATAGGCTTATAATACTTTTCACACAAATTATAAATAAAAAACAAACACAGAAAATGAAGAAAAAAATTTCAGTCTTACAGTAAGAGCCTTGAAAAGTGCAGTACAACATTTGGCACACAGGGGCTGGCATTGAGTGAACAGGCAAGAAGAGTTACTTACTGAAAGAGGGAGAGAAATTGAGAGATGGCAGAGCTGAAGTTGTGTCCGACTCTTTGCAACCCCATGGACTGTAGCCCACCAGGCTCCTCTGTCCATGGGATTCTCTAGACAAGAATACTGGGGTGGGTGCCATTTCCTACTCCAGGGGGATCTTCCTGACCCAGGGATCGAACCCATGTCTCTTTTTTCCTCCTGCACTGGCAGGCAGATTCTTCACCACTAGTGCCAACTGGCAAGCCCAGGGCTGAAGGATCTTCAGCAACAGAAGTTGGAGGACAAGCTGCAATTTCACTCATGCCTGATGTTGATAGAACACACCTTTGCATCTTTCAGAGTTGAAGGTTCTTATGTAGGAGACTCACTGTACTTCCTTCCAATCAGTTTGACAGTAAACAGTGCCAATGGTATGAAAAGATTTACTTTTCCCTGAAATTTCTCAAAACTATAGAGTATTTGACTTCCCTGGTGGCTCAGACGGTAAAGCATCTGCCTACAATGCGGGAGACCCAGGTTCAACTCCTGGGTAGGGAAGATCTCCTGGAGAAGGGAATGGTAACCCACTCCAGTATTCTTGCCCTCCCCCAAAAAGGGCTCAAAGAAATATTTGGACTTCCCTGGTGGCTCAGACAGTAAAGCGTCTTGCTTACAATGTGGGAGACCTGGATTCTATCCCTGGGTTGGGAAGATCCTCTAGAGAAGGAAATGGCAACCCACTCCAGTACTCTTGCCTGGAAAATCCCAAAGGAGCGTGGTGGGCTACAGTCCACGGGGTCACAAAGAGTCGGACACGACTGAGTGATTTCACTTTATAGAGTATTTAGAGGAAAAGATGAGGTACTTAGATATTTAGATTTAAAAAAAAAAAAAAAACTATAACCAGAAACTATTTCTAAAAGAAGAATTGGCAGATTAATTTCCTTGAGTTTTCCATCTCTCTTTCTTCTTTAGCACTACTTTTGAGGGAACAGAATTTCAGGCAACCTGGAGCCAATGCAGTCTCAGTCTCTACATCTAACTTCAGGACCATAGCAAAATAATATTGCTTTGTTCTCATCTCAGGATACCCACCTTGACCACACTCACAGGAAAAGTTATAAAATCAAAGCCTAAAGAACATGACTTTGATTACCTATTCTTCTCAGTTGTTGACAGCATCCAGTTAAGGAAATCAAAATAAGGAGTCAAATCTAACCCATATTGAGATCAGATGTCCCCATTCTGTACTATAGCTGTACTACAGCTATAGGTCACTAAATCAAAAATACTTGTCCAGGTAAAATGAGGATCAGGTGAAAAGATGTGAGTGGTTGCATTAAATCCTCCATTGTCAGCGGAAAAACAACCCCAGGGCATGTCCACAGACAGAGATCAGCAGGCCCAGCCCCTGGCAAAGAGAAAAGTATGCTGAGACACCTTGAAATGACTTAGCCACTGAGAATAATACAATCCATAGAACACAAGTATCACTTACAGTGTGAAGTGATTGTTTTTCTAAGTGATTATATGAAACATTGCCTGTCATAGGACACTTGGTGAATCAGAGGCAAGAGAAATGTCAGCTGAATCCCAGGTTCAACTCTCTTCTATGGCACCAAATGGAATCTTCTGACTCCATACCCCAGACCTCACTAGTTGAACCAACAACAACAAGAAACTCATTTGTTCTGCTATTGCAACCACAATTGTAACTCATTCTCTTTATTTACATGTAACACACTTACTAAATATGCAATATATGAAAATAAAGACACAACAGCACCATACTTTGCTGTAGTCTAAAACACTGCTCTATTTTTTAAAGGCTTAAAGATTCCTTATCATGGCTTTCACATAACCTAAATGACAAAAGCTTCTGTAAATGACATTCCAATCGCTTCTCCAAACTTATTCCTGACTTAGTTCTAGAAGAGGAAATAAATTAAAATACTTTGAATAAAACAAGTTGTTTTCCTTTTTGAGTCTCCTTCAACTGGAGGAAGCAAAATGTTCTTCCATCACTTTACAGCCACCATCCATATCAGTCAACTGGGCTTGATGATATATTAAACTCTGGCCTTTTTCTTTTCTGATGACATGTGGCATTAGGCTTTGAAATCTGGACAATTGTTATCTCTTCTACATTGAAACACTCCTTGATCAACTATTCCATTTTGAAGGCTGACATATTTCAGGTAGAAAAAATAACTATTTTATTTATACTCCCCAAATAGTCACTCTATTCTATGATCTCCAAGAATTCTCCTGTATTCAAGTTATTTTCATGATCTCATTCACAGAGCATTGAACATATATTTACTGAACCCCTGGGAGTCAGTTGCTCTTACCTAACAGGGATACCATACACACAAGACCAAATTCCTTCTTCCCAACAGCTATCTAGGAAGACAAATAAAGCAGAGGGAATTGCAATGCATCATGACCCATTATATTCTATAACTCAGTGATGCTGATCAGCACGCTCTGTGAAGTAATTATACTTGGCTTCATTTCTGTCTTCTTTTAAATTTAGCACTGTCCAATAGAGATGTCTGCAATGATGGAATTGTTCTATAGCTTCATTGTCCAGTACAGTAGCCACTAGCCACATGGGACTATAAAGCACTTGAAATGTAATTAGTGTGACAGAGAAATTGGTTTTTAATTTTATTTCATTTTAACTGATTTAAAACAGCCTGCTATGGCAAGTGACTACCATGTTCGACAGTGTATGAATAGACAGAGATCCATGGTGCTAAATACAAACCATATTATCTGATTTAGCTATAAATTAGTCTTTGAGCTATAGAGATCCCAGGGAACTATTCATTACAAGCACTGTGTAGTAATGGGGGAAATGCATCAAATGGTTCAGTCAGATCGAAGGTAGCTTCCTCGCGGGATCAAATCTATAGATGTGGTGGTTGTATAGGGTCAAAGAGATAATTATTTTATTCGATTAGAAATGTTAAAGAAAGAGAATCTAGAAAATACAAAAAGTAAATGAATAGTCTTGCGTTATGTTTGCACATGATTCCTGCCCTTCCACCTCCAGCCCAATGGTCAACTGATGCAAGTCTGAATTCACTCAAAAATATTGAGCAAGGAAATGTTTGATTTAGAGAACTGTTAAATGTGCTCTGCAAATAAAAACACAGATTTTGGCACTGGATTTCAGTGTTTAAACTCCTCATAGCCAAGGTGCTGACCGACAGGGTACCAAGGAATAAAGACTATAAAGGCAATGAATCAGCACAGGAAAGACAGGTGATGTTGCATTAGACTGTGGGGGAGGTAAGGAGAGGCGTTTAAGGTAGGTCTCAATATGAATCCTAGCTCTGATGTTTATAGCTGGGTGCCCTTGGGATATTTCCTTCAGTGTGCTCATCTGTAAAGTGAGGGTAATAATATCTGCCTCACAGATTGTTGAAAGAACCATAAATAATGTGCTCCAAATTCCTGATGCATCTCAAGAACCGGCAGTTATTATTATGACAGGTACATAACTGTAAGAGTTACAGTCACAACAGCAAGTACCAATTGAATGCCATCAAGCCAGTATTAAGTTTAGGACACAAGAGCCTCTTTTTTTATAAGTGAACAACTATAAATAAAATGGAGTTCTGTCCCAAACCAACGGGAGATTCACACATGTACAGTTAAAAGGATACCAAAGAAACAGATCTCTCATCCATAAGTTTTACCTGTTATGGTCAAAATTCCTTTTCCCTGCAGTAATACTCTCTCAGGTTCAATGCAGAATGTGTAAGATATTCAAGAGAGAAATGGCAAAAAGTGAATGGCTAATCAAAGAACTGAAACAGTACTTTTTTACTTGAAACTCAAATCATATGTATTATTAATATTTGGAGAGTATAATTTAACCTCAGAAAAAATTATCTAGGAAGCGAGTTGTTCTAGAATCAGCATTTGAACTCTTCCCACTTCTGCCCCAGCATCTTACCCATTTGATTCTGCTACTATAGGCTGCCTTTCTAGCCTGTTATCAGACATTGAGGAGCGATATTACAAAAGCAGCTAACAGGACAAATGGATGATAAGTGCAAACTTCTATTGACAAAGACAGAGAGGCTTAGAACCCTGCCCACAGCTCTGTTAGCAATCTTTCTTCTTTCAAATGTGGCTCTTACACTTATTGTACTAATAGTGAGATTATTTCAGTAGTAACTATGAGATGGCAATTTGCAGGGGGGAAATAATGAGCAAATATTGCCTCTAAACCATGTCCTTTGTACAGCCATTCTGACTCTAACACACAGCAATTAACATCACTGTTGTGCCAAATTATTAAATTAATCTCAAAGCAATTTGTATTTAAGCTCTTCCTCTCTCTCCCCTTGCCTTCTCTCTACTTACACACATATAAATACAAGTAATTAGGCAAGTTTTTGAAAGTTGCAGGTAAATAAAATTCTTTATTAAAAAAAAAAAAATTTGAAACTAAAGGCTATATTTGTAAGGCCTCCTCAGACAGCCATTTTGCTTTTTTGCATTTCTTTTCCATGGGGATGGTCTTGATCCCTGACTCCTGTACAATGTCATGAACCTCCGTCCATAGTTCATCAGGCATTCTGTCTATCAGATCTAGTCCCTTTATCTATTTCTCACTTCCACTGTATAATCATAAGGGATTTGATTTAGGTTATACCTTAATGGTCTAGTGGTTTTCCCTACTTTCTTCAATTTAAGTCTGAATTTGGCAAAAGGAGTTCATGATCTGAGCCACAGTCAGCTCCCGGTCTTGTTTTTGCTGACTGTATAGAGCTTCTCCATCTTTGGCTGCAAAGAATATAATCAATCTGATTTCGGTGTTGACCATCTGGTGATGTCCATGTGTAGAGTCTTCTCTTGTGTTGTTGGAAGAAGGTGTTTACAATGACCAGTATGTTCTCTTGGTAAAACTCTATTAGTCTTTGCCCTGCTTCATTCCATATTCCAAGGCCAAATTTGCCTGTTACTCCAGCTGTTTCTTGACTTCCTACTTTTACATTCCAGTCCCCTATAATGAAAAGGACGTCTTTTTTGGGTGTTAGTTCTAAAATGTCTTGTAGGTCTTCATATAACCGTTCAACTTCAGCTTCTTCAGCGTTACTGGTTGGGGCATAGGCTTGGATTACCATGATACTGAATGGTTTGCCTTGGAAACAAACAGAGATCATTCTGTCATTTTTGAGATTCCATCCAAGTACTGCATTTTGGACTCTTTTGTTGACCATGATGGCTACTCCGTTTCTTCTAAGGGATTCCTATCCACAATAATAGAAATAAAGGTCATCTGAGTTAAATTCACCCATTCCAGTCCATTTTAGTTCGCTGATTCCTAGAATGTCGACGTTCACTCTTGCCATCTCCTGTTTGACCACGTCCAATTTGCCTTGATTCATGGCCCTGACATTCCAGGTTCCTATGGAACTCTTCACATGAGGGGGCCAAAGTATTGGAGTTTCAGCTTCAGCATCAGTCCTTCCAATGAACACCCAGGACTGATCTCCTTTAGGATGGAGTGGTTGGATCTCCTTGCAGTCCAAGGGACTCTCAAGAGTTTTCTCGAACACCACAGTTCAAAAGCATCAATTCTTCGGCGCTCAGCTTTCTTCACAGTCCAACTCTCACATCCATACCTGACCACTGGAAAAACCATAGCCTTGACTAGACGGACCTTTGTTGGCAAAGTAATATCTCTGGTTTTCAATATGCTATCTAGGTTGGTCATAACTTTCCTTCCAAGGAGTAAGTGTCTTTTAATTTCATGGCTGCAGTCACCATCTGCAGTGATTTTGGAGCCCCCCAAAAATAAAGTCTGACACTGTTTCCACTGTTTCCCCATCTATTTCCCATGAAGTGATGGGACCAGATGCCATGATCTTCGTTTTCTGAATGTTGAGCTTTAAGCCAACTTTCTCACTCTTCTCTTTCACTTTCATCAAGAGACTCTTTAGTTCCTCTTCACTTTCTGGCATAAGGGTGGTGTCATCTGCATATCTGAGGTTATTGATATTTCTCCTGGCAATCTTGATTGCAGCTTGTGCTTCTTCCAGCCCAGCATTTCTCATGATGTACTGTGCATAGAAGTTAAATAAGCAGGGTGACAATATACAGCCTTGACATACTCCTTTTCCTATTTGAAATCGGTCTGTTGTTCCATGTCCAGCTCTAACTGTTGCTTCCTGACCTGCATATAGGTTTCTCAAGAGGCAGGTCAGGTGGTGTGGTATTTCCATGTCTTTCAGAATTTTCCACAGTTTATTGTGATCCACACAGTCAAAGGCTTTGGCATAGTCAATAAAGCAGAAATAGATGTTTTTCTGGAACTCTCTTGCTTTTTCCATGATCCAGCGGATGTTGGCAATTTGATCTCTGGTTCCTCTCCCTTTTCTAAAACCAGCTTGAACATCTGGAAGTTCACGGTTCATGTATTGCTGAAGCCTGGCTTGGAGAATGTTGAGTATTACTTTACTAGCATGTGAGATGAGTGCAATTGTGCGGTAGTTTGAGCATTCTTTGGCATTGCCTTTGTTTGGGATTGGAATGAAAACTGACCTTTTCCAGTCCTGTGGCCACTGCTGAGTTTTCCAGATTTGCTGGCATATTGAGTGAAGCACTTTCACAGCATTATCTTTCAGGATTTGAAATAGCTCAACTGGAATTCCATCACCTCCACTAGCTTTGTTCATAGTGATGCTTTCTAAGGCCCACTTGACTGTCTAGTCAAGAGTATGGTTTTTCCAGTGGTCAGGTATGGATGTGAGAGTTGGACTGTGAAGAAAACTGAGTGCCAAAGAATTGATGCTTTTGAAACTGGTGTTGGAGAAGATTATTGAGAGTCCCTCAGACTGCAAGGAGATCCTACCAGTCCATCCTAAAGGAGATCAGTCCTGGGTGTTCATTGGAAGGACTGATGCTAAAGCTGAAACTCCAGTACTTTGGCCATCTCATGCGAAGAGTTGACTCATTGGAAAAGACCCTGATGCTGGGAGGGATTGGGGGCAGGAGGAGAAGGGGACGACAGAGGATGAGATGGCTGGATGGCACCACTGACTCGATGGACATGAGTTTGAGTGAACTCCAGGAGTTGGTGAAGGACAGGGAGGCCTGGCATGCTGTGATTCATGGGGTCACAAGGAGTCAGACACGACTGAACGACTGAACTGAACTGAATTGAACTGAAAGGAAGGCTATATATTGAGAGTACTAATCAGTTAAGTAGGAAATTTTCTCATAATGTCTGTATAGATAAAAGTACAGAGTAACACAGTGTTTTAAGAAAGCTCTTGAGTTAAACAACCTGGAACTAAATCCTGCCTTAGATTCACTATTTCTTAGCTAAGTTATCTTGGACAAGTTATACAAGTGTTCTAAACTTCAAATTCCTCATTTTATAAAGAAGGAAATTACATTAGCAGCTATTTCATGAAGTTGTTGTCATGGTTATAAAACCATGTATGTAACTATTATGTATAGAATATGTTAACAAGATCCTCCCATATAGTACAGGGAACTTTATTCAATACCCTGTGATAAACCATGATAGAACAGAATATGAAAAAGAATATGCAACTGAATACTTTGCTGTACTGCAGAAATTGACACCACATTGTAAATGAACTATACTTCAAAATAAAAAATTAAGAAAAAAAAAACCATAAAACTCTTTGTACAGAGTCTAACATAATAAGGATCAACAAATGGATAGGTATCATTGTTCAATATATATAATCATTGTTTCTCAGGTGGTTTTAAGCAAATAATGAAAAATCATTCATGCAGGTTAATATGTTTGGCATTATGTTTATGCAGCCAGTCACATCTTCTATTATTGTTCAACATATAAAATAGTGTCAAAACAGAATCAATGATTTTTAAAAATCCACATCTAAATACATTATCATAATTTATAAGAACATCAGAAACAAAGGGAAAATTATATAAACTATACCCTAGAGAGAAAGAACAGATAACCATAAAGAGAACAATAAAAATTGCTGTCACATGTCCAGGACATTGGAAGAAAGGAGACAATGAAGTAACATTTTTACACTGTAAAAAACTTAATATTTGAACTTAGGATATATTCTGCTAAAATATTAATTTCAAAATGAGAGTGAAGTAAAGATATGTTCAGACATAGAATTCAGAAGATTTACTACACACAAAAAAAACACACTTTTAAAATGTTCTCGAAGAAAGTACTCATGTAAAAAAGAGAAAGCAATGTAAAAATACTTTCATAAGAAATGAGAAACAAGTGTGAATAAGGAAATTAAGACCTTTTTGAGGTATAATATAAATAAGCAATTACCAAACAAGAGGCAGAAGACCAATTACACATAAGTTGAAAGAAATACCAAACCACAGCCAAAAAGAAGAAATATTTATAAGAACCAGAAAATCAATGTCTAAATGGAGAACTCCGTGGTGGTACAATGGTTAAGCCTTGGTGCCTTCACTGCTAGGGGCCTGAGTTAGATCCCTGGTCAGGGAGATAAGATCCCACAAGCAGCGGAGCATAGCCAAAAAAAAAACGTCTAAATGATACCAACATAAAAAAAAAACTAAGAAAAAGCTGAGCATGGAAACAGAACAAGGGAAAAAATGAATAGTGCATTGACCTTTAATCTTAGGAAAACCCACTCAAAGAATAAACAGAATATGTAACTTTCAACTTCAACCAAGAAAAATTCACCTGTTCAATGAAGTGTAGGGATAAAAAATGATAAATACACAAGTTAAACTTGCAAATTAAATTAGAAACACAGATTATAAAATAAGAAACAGTAACATGTTATCTGTAATACAAAATGTTAAAGGAAAAGAATATTAAAAGGTTTAAAGTAAAGAAGTGATATTTCAGACAAATCTGAACCATGGAAGCAATACAGAAGACAGACAGCACCAGAAGGACCATTATACACCTGAGGAAGGAAGAGTAAATCCAAATATAATCCTATGTTCTATATATTAGATACTTATATATATATTAATAATACCTTGTAAACTATATAGTATAATATATAACATATATTGTGGCTTCCCAGGTGGCACTAGTGATAAAGAAGTCACTTGCCGATACAGGAGACAGAGATGCAGGTTTGATCCCTGGGTCGGGTCAGGAAAATCCCCTGGAGGAGGTCGTGGCACCCCACTCCAGTATTCTTTCCTGAAAAATCCCTTGGACAGAGGAGTCTGGTGGGCTACAGTCCATGGAGTTGCAGAGTTGGACATGACTGAAGTGACTGACCATGCACACATAATTTATAATATTACTGTATATTACATATAAGTATATTTATCCATATCTATGCCTGGAAAATCCCATGGATGGAGGAGCCTGGTAGGCTGCAGTCCATGGGGTCGCTGAGAGTCGGACACGACTGAGCGACTTCTCTTTCACTTTTCACTTCTATGCATTGGAGAAGGAAATGGCAACCCGCTCCAGTGTTCTTGCCTGGAGAATCCCAGGGATGGGGGAGCCTGGTGGGCTGCCGTCTATGGGGTCGCACAGAGTCGGACATGACTGAAGCAACTTAGCAGCAGCAGCAGCATACACTCAGTGGAGTCATTACATCTCCAAAAGGAGAAAAATCACATATAACTTAATTGGTCAGAATTTTTCTATGATCTAAAAAGAAAACAAAAACATAAAGCTAAGATTTCATCCTTGATTATTCCTGTCCCCAAACATTATGCAAATATCTCCTTGAGATTTATTTCCTCTCAGAGGAGGAAAAAAGAATGCTCACTGTCCCCTCCACTGTTCAACACTGGTCTGGAGAATAAGTAAAAAGAAGTATTAGAATTGGAAAAGAAGAGATAAAGCTGGAATTAGTTGCCAATGATATGATCATTTGTAAAGACAAGCAAACAAAAGTCCAGAAACTACTAGACATAGTTAAGGCTGACAAAAAAGGTTTTGGTACAAGATCAGCTTAGAAAATAATTCTCTTTACACCAGAAATAACAAAACATTTAAATAGAGACAGAGATTATAAAATAAGAAGAAATTAACCTAATAAAGGTAGACAGCTTTGATGAAGAAAAAGCAAATATCTTTATGAAGCAATATAAAAGAGCATCTGAGTAAATGGAGAAACATTCCATTGGTCTTGGTTGAAACAAGTTGTTATTAAGATATCTTATTTCCCTCAATTAATCTTTAAAGATGTTGCATTCAAAATAAAATTCCAGCAGGCTATTTGTAAAATTTGACAAATTGAGTCTAAAAGTTACTGGGAAGAACAAAGGCCCATGAACAGGTAAACAATTTTGTAAAGGAAGCACAGAGAAGAAGGACTCATTAGTGACAGACCATAGAATTTTGAGACCTGGTGTCTCTTTTTGGTTATGTCTCCAAGCAAATTGCTCAGCTTCCTAAGCCTTGGTTTTCTCATATATATGATGAGTGTAATCATACAGCCTTTCTCAGTGGACTAATGTAAGGATTAAATGAAATAATGTAGATAAAGTTCCTGAAATGTAGTAAGCATTCAATAAATTTAAGCCACTGTTAATATTATATTGATATATAGTTATTTTTGTTTCTTACCTTCCTTGCAACACCAGAATTGTTTAGCTATGAGCATTGGGAGCTATGTATTTTTTTCTTCTGGAGTAAATAGCCCTTACATATGGAGCCTCTTTTTTTAATTTACAAAAGGAGAAAAAGAAGACTGCTTCTTCTTTACTTAAGGTAAGAAAATGAAAGTCAGGGACATTCTCTTCTTTTCTAGCCTTTAGAATATAATCTCAAAAAGACAAAAACCTAAGAAAACAAAGCATGCAAGTAGAGACTTTACTGGGACTGCGTGATGTATGGCAGAAATATTGAACCCAAACTCTAACTAGACTGCCCCTCTTAGAATCTGGTATACTGATTTAGAAAGAGACAGCACAACTCAGTCAATAGGAAAACTCAATAAGCTTAATAACAAATTGGAAATTTTAAGGCCTAATAACTTACTAAAATATTCATAACAAGTCGTTTCCCTTTTGTCTCTCACTTTCTTTATCTGTAAAATGGGAATAACAAAAAGTTCTTGCTTCCCAGCACAAACTCCTAAAGAGATTAATGAAGATGACCGTGCTGTACAAATGCTTACTTTAAAACAGAGATAAGTGGTGGTGGAACAAAAGTCTGGCAGAATTCCCAGGGCGCTCTGGGGTCAAATGGATTGCATATTGAAAAATTATCATCAGTGTTTCAAAGAAGGAGCACCACCAGCAATTAACATCAAAATAGCACAGATTTTTATTCTCCCCTCATTGGTCAACTGACTCATTCCTACCCATTGGCAAAAACTGCTTATGTCTTGAATGATAATTTTTTCCTACGTACAGATCGATCCAGGAGAAAACAGTATGCCCTTGAAAAATAGAAATCATATTGAAACAAGTGGATCCCATCTGCTAAAAAATAAATATCACGGAAAAAAGAAAAAAGAAACTGTACTCATTTGAATAACCACCAGGCATCCTGAAAATTAAGCAACATAATCCAGCTTGATCTTTTCAGTGATTTCTTTGACAGCCTGCATTTCATGCTGTTTTCAGAGTTTATAAAATGTATATTTGGAGTGATGACCTAGGGTGTAGGATCAGGCACTGAACATGTGCAGGGCAGTGCCAAGATTTCACAACCTGAACACTGGCAGTGGCACTGAAGAACCGCTACTGATGGCATTCAGGGTTCTCAGGGCCAGGTGTTCCCATTTGTACTCCTGTGATTAAGGTGATAACCAAGGGAAGCACAGGTCCAGAGTGGAGCAAGCAAAGGCGGTAGAGAGCATTTAACTGTAGAGTAGAGCAAGCGAGAAGCAGAATTAAAGGCTTTTGGTGGAGGATGGTGCATTAGCCTGGACAATTCTAATCTTGAGGAGGGTGAGGAAATCCAGGGATGTAAATGAGTTTATGAATTGCAGCCACAAGGACTGTCTAATAGCAAGAGAAGCCTTCTTAGAGATCAAGGTGGTCTTGGCTCCTTCAGTTCAGTTCAGTTCAGTTCGTTCACTCAGTCATGTGCAAATCTTCGCAACCCCATGGACTGTAGCACACCAGGCTTCCCTGTCCATTACCAACTCCTGGAGCTTGCTCAAACTCATGTCCATGGAGTCAGTGATGCCATCCAACCATCTCATCCTCTGTCGTCCCCTCCTCCTCCTGCCTTCAATCTTTCCCAACATCAGGGTCTTTTCCAAGAGGTCAGTTCTTTCCACTAGGTGGCCAAAGTATTGGAACTTCAGCTTCAGCATGCGTCCTTCCAATGAATATTCAGAACTGATTTCCTTTAGAATTGACTGATTGTATCTCCTTGCAGTCCAAAGGACTCTTAAAAGTCTTCTCCAACACCACAGTTCAAAAGCAGCAATTCTTCAGCGCTCAGCTTCCTTTATGGTCCAACTCTCACATCCATACATGACCACTGGAAAAACCATAGCTCTGACTAGACGAATCTTTGTTGGCAAAGTCATGTCTCTGCTTTTTAATATGCTGTCTAGGTTGGTCATAACTTTTCTTCCAAGGAGCAAGCATCTTTTGATTTCATGGCTGCAGTCACCATCTGCAGTGATTTTGGAGCCCCAAAAATAAAGTCTGACACTGTTTCCATCGTTTCCCATCTACTTGCCGTGAAGTGATGGGACCAGATACCATGATCTTAGCTTTTTGAAAGCTGAGTTTTACACCAGCTTTTTCACTCTCTTCTTTCACTTTAATCAAGAGGCTTTTCAGTTCCTCTTCACTTTCTGCCATAAGGGTGGTGTCATCTGCATATCTGAGGTTACTGATGTTTCTCCCAGCAATCTTGATTCCAGCTTGTGCTTCTTCCAGCCCAGCATTTCTCATGATGTACTCTCCATACAAGTTAAATAAGCAGAGTGACAATATAGAGCCTTGACGTACTCCTTTTCCTATTTGGAACCAGTCTGTTTTTCCATCTGGTTCTAACTATTGCTTTTTGACCTGCATATGGATTTCTCAGGAGGCAGGTAAGGTGGTCTGGTATTCCCATATCTATAAGAATTCTCCACAGTTTATTGTGATCCACATAGTCAAAGGCTTTGGCATAGTCAGTAGAGCAGAAGTAGATGGTTT
Organism: Bos mutus; assembly: GCF_027580195.1. Lineage (NCBI taxonomy): Eukaryota > Metazoa > Chordata > Mammalia > Artiodactyla > Bovidae > Bos > Bos mutus. The sequence continues at coordinate 22,651,809 of NC_091622.1, read as the reverse complement.
TCTGGAACTCTCTTGCTTTTTCCATGATCCAATGGATGTTGGCAATTTGATCTCTGGTTCCTCTGCCTTTTCTTTTTTTTTTTTTTTTTGTTGTTGTTTTGTTTTTTTGTTTTGTGTGTGTGTGTGTGACTTTATCTTTATTTTTTTAATTTTATTTTATTTTAAACTTTACAAATTGTATTAGTTTTGCCAAATATCAAAATGAATCCGCCACAGGTATACATGTGTTCCCCATCCTGAACCCTCCTCCCTCCTCCCTCCCCATACCATCCCTCTGGGTCGTCCCAGTGGACTAGTCCCAAGCATCCAGTATCGTGCATCGAACCTGGACTCGCAACTCGTTTCATACATGATATTATACATGTTTCAATGCCATTCTCCCAAATCTTCCCACCCTCTCCCTCTGCAACAGAGTCCAAAAGACTGTTCTATACATCAGTGTCTCTTTTGCTGTCTCGTATACAGGGTTATTGTTAGCATCTTTCTAAATTCCATATATATGTGTTAGTATACTGTATTGGTGCTTTTCTTTCTGGCTTACTTCACTCTGTATAATAGGCTCCAGTTTCATCCACCTCATTAGAACTGATTCAAATGTATTCTTTTTAATGGCTGAGTAATACTCCATTGTGTATATGTACCACTGCTTTCTTATCCATTCATCTGCTGATGGACATCTAGGTTGCTTCCATGTCCTGGCTATTATAAACAGTGCTGCGATGAACATTGGGGTACATGTGTCTCTTTCCCTTCTGGTTTCCTCAGTGTGTATGCCCAGCAGTGGGATTGCTGGATCATAAGGCAGTTCTATTTTCAGTTTTTTGAGGAATCTCCACACTGTTCTCCATAGTGGCTGTACTAGTTTGCATTCCCACCAACAGTGTAAGAGGGTTCCCTTTTCTCCACACCCTCTCCAGCATTTATTGCTTGTAGACTTTTGGATCGCAGCCCTTCTGACTGGTGTGAAATGGTACCTCATAGTGGTTTTGATTTGCATTTCTCTGATAATGAGTGATGTTGAGCATCTTTTCATGTGTTTGTTAGCCCTCTGTATGTCTTCTTTGGAGAAATGTCTATTTAGTTCTTTGGCCCATTTTTTGATTGGGTCATTTATTTTTCTGGAGTTGAGCTGTAGGAGTTGCTTGTATATTTTTGAGATTAGTTGTTTGTCAGTTGCTTCATTTGCTATTATTTTCTCCCATTCTGAAGGCTGCCTTTTCACCTTTCTAATAGTTTCCTTTGATGTGCAGAAGCTTTTAAGTTTAATTAGGTCCCATTTGTTTATTTTTGCTTTTATTTCCAATATTCTGGGAGGTGGTCATAGAGGATCCTGCTGTGATGTATGTCAGAGAGTGTTTTGCCTATATTCTTCTCTAGGAGTTTTATAGTTTCTGGTCTTACATTTAGATCTTTAATCCATTTTGAGTTTCCTCTGCCTTTTCTAAATCCAGCTTGAACATCTGGAAGTTCTGGGTTCACATACTGTTGAAGCCTTGCTTGGAGAATTTTGAGCGTTACTTTGCTAGCGTGTGAAATGAGTACAATTGTGCAGTAGTTTGAACATCCTTTGCCATTGCCTTTCTTTGAGGTTGGAATGAAAACTGACTTTTCCATTCCTGTGGCCACTGCTGAGTTTTCCAAATTTGCTGGCATATTAGGTGCAGCACTTTCACAGCGTCATCTTTTAGAACTTAAAAGAGCTCTGCTGGAATTCTATCACCTCCACTAGCTTTGTTTGTAGTGATGCTTCCTAAGGCCCACCTGACTTCAGACTCCAGGATGTCTAGCTCTCGGTAAGTGATCACACCATCATGGTTATCTGGGTCATGAAGATCTTTATCGTATAGTTCTTCTGTGTATTCTTGCCACTTCTTCTTAGTATCTTCTGTTTCTATTAGGTTCATACCATTTCTGTCCTTTATTGAGCCCATCTTTGCCTGAAATATTCCCTTGGTATCTCTAATTTTCTTGAAGAGATCTCTAGTCTTTCCCATTTTATTGTTTTCCTCTATTTCTTTGCATTGATCACTGAAACTGAGATCTTTGGAACTCTGCATTCAGATCTGTATATCTTTCTTTTTCTTCTTGCCTTTAGCTTCTCTTCTTTTCTCAGCTATTTGTAAGGCCTCCCCAGACAACCATTTTGCCTTTTTGCATTTCTTTTTCTTAGAAATGGTCTTGATTACTGCCTCCCGTACAATGTCATGAGCCTCTGTCCATAGTTCTTGGCTCCTTAGCAGAACTTGTACAATTTCTCTGATCTTCTCCAGCTCCAGCCTGAACACTAGGCCTGGCCCTAAGGTGGTGGTTGTTGTTTTTTAGTCACTAAATCCAGTGAGACTCTCTGTGACCAATGTACTGTAGCCTACCACGTTCCTCTGTCCATGGAATTCTTCAGGCAAGAATACTGGAGTGGGTTGCTATTTCCTTCTCAGGGGGATCTTCCCAACTTTGTATAGTTTTTCTAAACCTTTCCAGCTCCAGCGCAAACCACAGCCTAAATGACAGCCCAGGCCCTAAGGAGCAACCTCTTTTTCTATGAACAGGCTCTTTCTAGGGTCTGGGTCTCTGTGCCTGCTCTTACTTAGAATTGCCCCAACCCTTCCATCTCTGGCCAGCCTCTACTTGCTTTCTCTCTACTAAACACTAGCTTCCAGGCTGCTGCCATGCCCGCTGCTCATCCCTCATGAACAGAGCCTTTCTATCTACTTCCATAACGCCACGTGTTACTTACACACCACGTATTCCTCACTCTTTATTACCTGTGCATGTGGTTTCCCCCAGATGATCTGCATGATCTAAGAGCTTAAATGGTCAAGCTGCTCTTCCCAAAGTATTAATTGTATCTCACACATATAAATGCTCAATAAATAACTGCTGAGCTTGTTTGGGGGTACCAGCAGAAGCTCAAGAAAAAAAAAAAAGAGGGAGATAGAGAGTAGGGCTGCATGCCTGAGAGAGACAGAGAGAAGATAATTTGAATCAGAAGAAAATCTAGAAAGAAGTTAGCTATTCAGGATATGTATACATTTTGTTGTTGTTATTTCAAAAAGGTAAATGTTTCCCACTTAAAATTAAGTAAACAAATAAACTGATGAATATTCAATGTCAGTAAGACAAGAGGGCATGTTCAAATTCTGGAACTGGATCAATGGTCTTTGAATGCTCCCTAGGACATGCAAAAGCTGTGTGTCCCCAATCAAGATAGTCTTCTTTCCTGTAAAAAGAAACGCAGAGTTGTTGCACAGTTTATGGTGAGCATTAGTAGAAGGTAATCCATGGAAAAAATTTAGTTGACACATAGTTTGCTGATACATGGCATAGTGCATGCGTGAGAGCTCAGTTGTGTCTGACTCTTTGTGACCCCATGGTCTGTAGCCCACCAGGAACCTCTGCCCATGAAATTTTCCAGGCATGAATACTGGAACAGGTTGCCATTTCTACTCTAGGGTATGTTCCTGACCCAAGGATTGACCCTGAATCTCCTGCATTGGCAGGTGTATTCTTTACCTTTGAGCCACCTGGGAAACTCTGCATGGCATAGTACATGGGAGCTTTTTTGATAGTAATATTATTAGAGATGGCTAAAGTTGAATTTAAGCATATTTCTCTACAGGCAGTGTTCATTGAAGTCATAAAATATAATGGTTACCAAAAATGCATGGACCTGCTTTAAGTTTTCCTTAAGGGTGTTTATTCAGCAGGTTTAGGCTTTTTAATTTCATAACAATAATCTCTTCTCTGGTTTCAATCAACAACAAGCTACAATGAGTCTTGTTTAAAGCAAAAACATACAAAATAGGGCCAAAGGGTAAGGGTAGACAGAGGAACTGGATCCTCCATGGGGAGAGAAACCCAAAGAAATCTAGACTTTGAAGTGCATGTCCATGTTCACAGTACTCAGTGTCTTCAAACTCCTTTTTTAAGATTTAAAGACAAATTTTTTATCATGTGATAAAAGTGGCAGTTTCTTAGCACAGAATTTAAGCTTAAATTTAGAAATGGGAAGAGGTGTGTAACAAAGACAGCAATTTAAAATGACAGCCTCAAGGAAGGTCAAAGTGGAATTCTCATGGCATATTCTACCCAAGTTAGAACAACTACCACCTAACTTAAGAGCTCTTTTTTCTACCAGTATTCAAGGAGGGGAAATACACTTTCCAAGGACAAGTTTCCTGGCCAGTTTGTTTCAAAGTTTTATGTTGGGATTTGCAGTTGAAGACAATTGAGGAGATTTTTGCTTAAATTCACCCGGGCTTTTGTTATTGCCATTTTTATAATAACTATTGGTGCTTTGTTTTAGGAAAAGCTGCCCCTAACCTGTCTTGACAACTTATGTTCTATCAGAAAGTCTGGGAGACTTCCTGTTGGTCCAGTAGCTAAGACTCCCTGTTTCCACTGTAAGGGCCCTGGGTTCAACCCCTGGTCAGGGAACTAGATCCCATATTCCACAGCTGAAGGACCCAGCACGCTGTCACTAAGGCCTGGCATGCCAAGTAAATAAACAAATATTCTTTAAAAGAACCAAGAAAGTCTGCAATTATATCGAGAATACTATGTGGACCTCAGTGGCTGTTATATGAACAAATTATTACTTAACAGGTATGATTTTTCCATTACAACAATTATAAATGATAGGCCAAAGAACAGAAATATAGTCTATAAGCATTTATAAGATTTGCCATCAACTGAGCTGGGTGGCAGGTTCTCATTTAGTATGGAAGAAGATGAGTTCTTTGGAGAAAAAACATTTCAGCATTATGGTGCAGAATTCATTAAACCTTCACAAAAGATAGGTGATGATTGGGAATGGAGAGCTTCAAAGGACTGTTCTAATGGCTACATATGCAAAACACATTTTCAAGTTAAAAATGGAACTGCAATGTCACATCAAGGAACATCTGTCCATGTACAGACATTTCTTCCTGTGGAGGAGGCTTTAGATTCCCACCCCGCCACCCCCCCACCACCCCGCTCTGCCCCCGGATGATTTTGATGTAACCGAGACCACCACAGCAGCCAAAGTGATTAAATATGAATATCATGTCATATATTCCTGCAGCTGCCAAGTGCCTGTGCTTTGCTTTAGGGCAAGCTTTTTAGATGGAAGACCTTTAGCTCTGAAGGACATCTGGGAAGGAGTTCATGAGTGCTATAAGATGCGGCTGCTGCAGGGACCATGGGACACTATTACCCAATAGGAGTGTCTGATACTTGGACCAGATGCAATCTACAGATTCAGTATGATCCCTATCAAATTACCAATGACATTTTTCACAGAACTAGAACAAAAAATTTCACAATTCATCAGTTCAGTTCAGCCTTTCAGTTGTGTCCGACTCTTTGTGACCCCATGAATCGCAGCACGCCAGGCCTCCCTGTTCATCACCAACTCCCGGAGTTCACTCAAACTCATGTCCATCGAGTCAGTGATGCCATCCAGCCATCTCATCCTCTGTCATCCCCTTCTCCTCCTGCCCCCAACCCCTCCCAGCATCAGAGTTTTTTCCAATGAATCAACTCTTCACAAGAGGTGGCCAAAGTATTGGAGTTTCAGCTTTAGCATCAGTCCTTCCAGTGAACACCGAGGACTGATTTCCTTTAGAATGGGCTGGTTGGATCGTATGGAAACCCAAAAGACCCCGCAGCCAAAGCAGTCTTGAGAAAGAAGAATGGAGCTGGAGGAATCAACCTTCCTGACTTCAGATTATACTGCAAAGCTACAGTCATCAAGACAGTATGGTACTGGCACAAAAACAGACATATAAACCAATGGAAAAAGATAGAAAGCTCAGAAATAAACTCATGCACCTATGGGCACCTTATTTTTGACAAAGGAGGCAAGAATATACAATGGGGCAAAGACAGCCTCTTCAACAAATGGTGCTGGGAAAACTGGACAGCTACATGTAAAAGAATGAAATTAGAACACTTCCTAACACCATACACAAAGGTAAACTCAAAATGGATTAAAGACCTAAATGTAAGACCAGAAACTATAAAACAGAGTAAAACATAGGCAGAACACTCAATGACATAAATCAAAGCAAAATCCTCTATGACCCACCTCCTAGAGTAATGGAAATAAAAACAAAAGTAAACAAGTGGGACCTGATTAAACTTAAAATCTTTGCACAGCAAAGGAAACTATAGGCAAAAGGGAAAGACAACCCTCAAAATGGAGAAAACAATAGCAAATGAAACAACTGACAAAGTATTAAATTCCAGAATATACAAGCTGCTGCTCATACAACTCAATACCAGAAAAACAAACAACCCAATCAAAAAGTGGGGAAACGACCTAAACAGACATTTCTCCAAAGAAGACATATGGATAGCTAACAAACATATTAAAAGATGCCCAACATCGCTCATTATTAGAGAAATGCAAATCAAAACTACAACGAGATATCACCTCACGCAGGTCAGAATGGCCATCATCAAAAAGTCTACAAACAATAAATGCTGGAGAGGGTATGGAGAAAAGGAAACACTCTTGCACTGTTGCTGGGAATGTAAATTGATACAGCCACTATGAAAGACAGTATGGTGATTCCTTAAAAAACTAGGAAAAAAACCACCATATGACCCAGCAATCCTACTCCTAGGATACATCTTAAGGAAACCAAAATTGAAAAAGCACACGTATCCCATTGTTCATTGCAGCACTATTTACAATAGCTAGAACATGGAAGCAACCTAGATGTCCATCAACAGATAAATGGCTAAAGAAGTTGTGGTACATATACACAATGGAATATACCTATTACTCAGCCATAAAAGGGAATGCCTCTGAGTCAGTTCTAATGAGGTGGATGAACCTAGAACCTATTATACAGAGTGAAGTAAGTCAGAAAGAGAAAAATAAACATCATATTCTAATGCATATATACAGAATATAAAAAAATGATCCTGAAGAATTTACTTACAGGGCAGCAGTGGAGAAATAGACTTAGAGAATAGACTTATGGACACGGGGAGTGGGTGAGAAGTATGGGAAGAGTAACATGGAAACTTACATTACCATATGTAAAAAAGACAGCAAATGGGAATTTGCTGCATGGTTAAGAAATTCTAACGGGGGCTCTGTATCAACCTGGAGGGGTGGGATGGGAAGGCAGATGGGAGGGAAGTTCAAAAGGGAGGGTATATATGTATACCTATGGCTGACTAAGACTGAGGTTTGACAGAAAACAAAAAATTCTGTAAAGCAATTATCCTTCAAAAAAAAAAAAAAGATTTGTCATCATGATTAGAGGCACTCAGCACTCAGGGGAACCAAACCATCCTGGCTCATTAGATCTGCAAGACCAAGTGTGTCTTCTGCCCTGTGGAATCCCCACTCACTACTCTGTGCCTAGCACAGTGTTTATGCTCAATGAACATTAATGGAATTGATCAAATGGGTTCTGTTGAGTTGGCTCTAAATCTTGCTAAAAGTTCTTGTCCAAGTTTTTCAACTCCTCTGACCTTCGGTTTCTTTATGGGCAAAGTTAAAATAAGACCATCTATTCTATATCATCTTAGTGAAAATTAAGGTGGCACATAAAGCCGTTAGTGCAATGTCTGGTATCACAGGGATTCAATAATTGATGCTGTTTTCATTTTCACTCTTCCAGTTATCAAGAATTGATCAGGGAACATTTTGGAGCTTATTTTCAAGTCATCACAATAGGCAAATGAAATGTATTGACAGTTAGAGACATGCAATTATAACCACCTCAATAAGCTGAAATGGATAATCCTGGAATAAAATAAGAAGTGCAATAGTCAACCTCTGTTGTATTTGATGGCTGGAGGAGCTTTCTGAGGCTTGAATAGAAATGGACTCTAACCACAGTCCTAAGTCCTCCTTAACACATTTTCAGCAGTCATCTCACAGTTTTGATAAAGCTGCCTAATACCATTGATAAAGTCTGCTTTTTGTGGTAATACCTGTTAGGAAAAAGAAAAACTACAATAAAAAACACCTCATGCATAATATTAATAGAATGAGATTATGAATCTTTATGAACACAGACCACTGCTCCACTCCTAGCTCCATTATGGGGTACTATTAGACAAGTGAGGGCTTCCCAAGTGCTGCGAGCAGCAAAGAACCCACCCACCAACACAGGAGATGTAAGACACACGGGTTCTATCACTGGGTTGGGAAGATCCCCTGGAGCAGGGCATGGCAACCCACTCCAGTATTCTTGCCTGGAGAATCCCATTGACAGAGAACCCTGGAAGGTTACAGTCCATAGGGTAGCAAAAAGTCAGACATGACCAAAGTGATTTAGCACGCACACACACATTAGGCAAGTTAATCTTTCTAAACCGCAAGTTTCCCACCTTTAAATTGAGAGTGATTGTTACCCCAGATTGTTGTGAGCAGTGGATGAAATAATATATGTAATACATGTACATAATAAGTGTCTCTGTGCCTGTCAGATAGTAAGTGCAAAATGTTCTCCATCATCATCATCAAGATTGGGGAAATGTGAGTAGCTTTTGGTTGGCAAGACACTTTGATGTTACTTGTTTTTAGCTGAATCTAGACTGTTTAAAAATACTCACATTCATTGATCTTGTAGAAAAAGGAGGCAAGAAGAAAGTGTGAGTGTCTAGAACTAGGTTTATGCTACTTAGTTTTGTTTGGAAACTTAACCTTTATAAGCCAAAAGTGGAAGAGAGTTTACCAGTTTGCCTGTCCTAGAGGTCTTCTCCAGGATTGTCCAGAAATGTCCACGCAGCAAGAACAAAGCTCACTCTTAGACATACTAGTTGACATGTACACGAGAGCTAATCCCAGCACATTACGCATTTTTTCATACACAAAGTGTTTTTCCATTATAAAATACTCACAAAATCAAAACATTACCACCTCAAAACTGAAACGGTAAAGCAAATGGAAAAGGAAACCACCAGCAACAATAAACTAACCCCTTCGTACCCCACCATCTATTTCCACAGAATGAATCTCTTGACCCCACAGCTCTTCTCTGCCAATTCTCCAGGACCCACCCCACCACCCCCAAATCCTGCTTCTCCCAAGTCTGTTCAATCAACCTTTCCTCCTGCCTCCATCCCTACCCACTCCTTTTCACTGTCAGCCTGCCTACCCATATGAGTGAGGAATTACATGGTAACTATCTTTTGAGATTTATCTTGATATTCAAGAAAGAAAAAAGGGAAAAAAAAAAAAAAAACCAGAAGCACAGAGAAAAGATAATGGTGGAAATGGCAGCCAAGTTGCTGACAATATCACTGAGATTCAGGACCTGATTGGACAAGAATGAAGGAAACTCAAGGTCCTTAGAGGAGCGAACTTTCAGTTCTAGAAAGAATTTTGGTTTAATCAACTCTGGAGAAGGAAGGCCATATAGTATATACGGGGCGAAAGTTCGTAGTCATATGTTATCATCTGAAAAGGGATATCACAGGGGAAATTCTTGGCAGTTCACTTTATGTTTGGCTGGAAAAGTTCAAAGCCATTTGTTGCTTTCATAGCTGTATTTTTCCAAAGTCATTTCCTATTGATTCAACACACCAGGAAACCATGGCTGGGTTCGCCTTGCCAAATATGAGTTTCTACTTTGCTGACTGGACAGCATCCAAGAGCCACATTATATTGGAGACAATAAGCACCTTACCTTTGAAAGGAACCATTTGTGTAGGCCAGTGGGGAATGTCTCACAAATTTCTTATCAATTCTGGGATTGAATTATCACCTTCCATCCTACTCTGCAATTTAGGCTGTTGGTTGCCCTGGCATGGAAACAAGTTCTCTGTTCTGGGATGAGATGACCCAGTCCTGGTTACTTTGGGGGTCTTCCCAACAGATTCCCCTAAGGGATCCAGTATATTGGAAAACAAGTGTGTCAAAAACTATATACTTTAGAAACAGACTTTGGATGAGAGAATAACACAGAAGCCACTGATGCAATATTCAGACATACCTTTTGTAGTTTAGGATGCTTGATAGCATGGTATGGCAGGAGATTAATATAATAGAGGAACTGAATATGACCTTTAAAAGATTTCTGAGTTTTGGGATATTTATTTGTTACATGAGGATAATAATGCTTGTCCTTTTTAGTGTTGTTGTGAAGAAAAAAGAAAAATGTGTACAAAATCACTATGCAAAATAGACAAATGGAGATTATTTTGTTAGCCTGGAAAAAAATTGCACAGTTTGATTTAGCCAACAGGAAATTTGTCCTTTAGAGACTGAGTATTAGAGAATAAATGCCTTGTTCAAATGCATTTCCCAAGCTTACTGCTTTTACAGGTAGGAAAGGAATGGCATGACTGTTTTTATTTTGCTTTTATAAAACCAGGTAGATGGAGCTGAATGGACACTTAAATCTCCCATTGGGAAGTACAGCAGAGCCCAATCAATCATTTGGAGGCTGTTAAATGACAAGGCCAGACTAATGACTCAACTTATTTGACAACTGGCAAATGACAGACTGGCCAAAATCAAGACTTGGAAACATCGGAGAGGATCCAAAATAAATCTTTGAGATAGCTCCAAATCCAATCCCATCCATTACCAACCACACCTGCCTGCAGCTAGGGTATCTGCCTTATGCCAATGGTGTTGCCAGGAGTTCTATGCTAGGAAAATAAGAATAGATTATAGAGAAAACATGACTGGAATGATGCAGAATGGCTGATGTTTTCCAAGGCAAGTTGATGAGCAATTACAGAATCCAGCTCTAAAATAACCCTCACAATGCCACTTCACTCATGTCTCTAGACAAGCACTTGCATTTTCACGCAGAGTTGAGAATGAAGTACATAATTTCCATCCATGAACTTTACTAAGAACTATGTACAGAACATCACTTAGTGCCAGGGTTACAAGGATGACTTTGCATCCTAGTGATGGACATAGACTCTTCTTCTTTGACCACAAGATTGCAGCATTATGGGCAGGGTGCTATAGGAACCAAAACTGTAGAATTTTATTTCTCCCAGGATGTGAAAGGAAGGACAGGAGAGGCTTTGTAAAGAAAGTGCCATGAGCTGAGTCTTGAAAGATGAGCAGAAGTTAGCTAACAAACTAAGGGAAAAGAATTGTAGAGATATGGACCATGCAAAGGCAGGAGAGAGCAGCTACACCCGAGAACAGAAGGTGGTGAGTGTCGTGTGCAAAGGCTAGTGTAGCCCTATATTTTCTGTCATGCCTCCCATGTTTCTCACGAAGAAAAAATATTTCCTGAAATTCTGGGAGTGGTTGTGGTGGGAGTTGGGGTGAGGCAGTGAATGATTGATAGGAGTAGGTCAGACCTGAAGAATAATCAAACTAGGTTTTTCTGAAAGTCAAGTTTCTAAATACTAGTGTGTCTGTGGTGGCTGTTAGCAAGTGCAGGGCTATCAGAAATGCCCCTGAGTTCTGGAGGACAAGACAGGTCTTGTGCTGGGAATAAGATGCTTAATCCTTTGAAACTTGCATAAAATATGTCTCTCCTGTGACATTCCTTGTATCTCGGCTTCTACCTGTGTCTGCTCCTGCATTTGGATTGGGCCTCCCGTTATATTTGTGTTCATCCTCTGGTTAACACCACCTAAATCGTTGTCGAAAATGAAAGCAAGTGATCCATCCAAGCATCAAGGCCATCCAAGTCGAGGGACTTCCAGGAGTATGAATGATCTCTGTTTGTTTGATGGTAGGAACAATCTGTCCTTTTTATTCAAGTTGTCTATGGGCCATTGACACAGCAGTGATATTAGACTTAGAACTATATCCTAGAAAAGTGGTAAGAATAAAATTTTTAAAATTTAAATACAGTTTAGTTGTTGTATATGACCTTTGTTTCACCAAGATTGGGTAAAAATAGTGAAATGCATTATAAAGCAGAAATGAATTACTTCACAGAGGCCTCTAGAGCTATTTGATCTAGATTTCAAAAACATAAAATTATTAACATGATAGCAAAATAACTTATTTCTAAATGATTTGTACCAGATTCTATGGGCTCCACCATATGTGATATTTGTTAAGACCACACTGAATAAAAAGATACAGATCAACCTAATATAACTAGTTAAAAACTAGCATCAGCATAAATGAGGGATTTTTTATTTTATTTCTCAGAAAAATAGGATAGTTTTAGTTTTTTACATCAGAGAACATAAAGGTATAATGAGTTAAATTGCCTAACTCATTCTTTGTACATGTACAAAACCTTTAAAATTTTCCCAAGGAAAATAAATTTGAAGTTCAAAAAGACAATCTTTGGAATTTGAAAGAAAATAAGGCTGCTTCCATGTTCAGAAAGAACTGAGCTAATTATTGCTCCTAAAGGTGACATCATCCAATCTTGACAAGAAAATCTGACCACACTGTTTTGTATCCAACTAAACCTGCCTGACAACTTGGAATGCCAAAATGATCATTGTAGATTAGTGGAGAATTATATTGAAAAGAATTATAAAGCTGTATGTGGGCCCAGCAATGATTGTCATGGGCTGGGCGAAGGGCCACAGGCATATATTTGTCATCCCTAAGCTGGCCCTAAGCTAGGCCATCCTGAGCTGACATTTCCCTGTGCCCACCTGTCTGTCAGTTAACTCATTCTTCGGTTTTCTTTCTGAATTTGTCTGCTCATCAAATGCTAAGTCAGCACTGTTCAATTTCGGGTAAGTCCCCAAATGAAGCAAAATCTCTGGAGGATACAGAAGCTGAAGACATTTCAGAGCTTGATACAGTGCAGGCCGTTTTGTTGTTGTTTATTCACTACGTTGTGTCCAAGTCTTTTGCAATCGCATAGACTGTAACCTGCTAGGCTCCTCTGTCATGGGATTTCCCACGCAAGAATACTGAAGTAGGTTGCCATTTGCTTCTCCAGGGGATTTTCTTGACCCAGGGAGTGGCCATTAAAAGAAAATTTTGCCTTCTACCAAAGGTCAACCTTCCAACTCCAGAGTATCATGGTAAGTGTATTACTCGCTGTAACCTATTGCAAGTACGGTACAGACTGCAATGTACATGACAATAGCTTATGATATGGAAATGATGTTAACAAGAACCTGCACTAAAAAGACAATTAAATAATTTGGAAGTAATTTGGTAAAGATAAAAGAAATTGATAGTTGCTAAATACCCTCAGCATTTTCAAGTGCTCTGTCTTATTTAGCCCTTGCATCAGACCTCTGAGTAATAATAACAATCATTGCTGAGAACTTACTATATACCATGTAGCTGTTTCAAGCCCTTTATTGTTATTAAGTCATTTAACTGTCACTTGGTTTTCACAACTCTACACTATAGTTCTATTACTATCCCATTTTATAGCTGACAAAACTGAGTCACAAAAAATCTAAATGATTTGCCCAAGATTGTTCAACTAAGTGGTGAAGCTGGGATATGAATGCAGGCAATCCTTTGAACTGTGGTGCTGGAGAAGACTCCTGAGAGTCCCTTGGACAGCAAGGAGATCGAATCGGTCAGTCTTGAGGGAAATCAACCCCAAATACTCATTGGAAGGACCGATGCTGAAGCTGAAACTCCAGTATTTTGGTCATCCGATGCAAATAGCTGACTCATTGGAAAAAGCCCTGATGCTGGGAGAGATTGAGGGCAGAAGGAGAAGAGTGTGTCAGAGGATGAGATGGCTGAATGGCATCACCGATGCAATGGAAATGAACTTGGGCAAACTTTGGGAGATGGTGACTGACAGGGAGGCCTAGCGTGATGCAGTCCATAGGGTCACAAAGAGCCAGACATGACGGGGCAACTCAACAGCAACAATAATCCGAGGCCAGAGCCCACACTCTTAAGCAGCTACAGAATTTGTTTTTCCAGTGAAGATACTGAGGCTTAGAACAGTGAAGGAACTTGGAGAGCTAGTGAGAAGGCTAAGAATTAAAACTCAGATCTGCCTAACTCCAGCCTCCACATTCAATGGACCACTCCACGCTGCTAAGCACAGAAATACAATTTGTTTGAGTATTTAAATTACAAGATGCTTAAAGAAGGTGCAAACATCAATCTCTTCTGTTAATTTTTTTTCTTATTAAGCTTAATTCTGCAACTAATCAGATATAAAACAAGTGAGGAAACTCCCTTCTAGTTCACTAGACAATAGGCTTTTACCGGCTAGAAGCCAAGCCCTGAGTGGATTTCTCTATTACCTGAGTCAATTAAGTGTGCTTCAGACAATAAAATGTCTAAGAAGGAAAAAAAAAAAAACAGTTTCAAGAAAAATAAATACAATTGTTTTCCTAAACAGAAGGGGATGCCCAGTAGAGGATGAAGGAACAGTGAAAGAGGCGCAGTGAAGCCCTTGGTGGCTCTACTCATTCACCTTCCATAGAGGGGATGGAAATGACTGAGAACATTTCCCACTCAGTCTTTCAAACACAAAGAAATACCAACTAGAATCTGAAAATACATGGAGGCAACAAAACAAACTAGAAATAAGCAAGCAAAATGGGCAGAATTGGACAAAGGATTATTTAGGTAAACTGAATATGTTCCGATTCACATAATAGCATCCTGATGTATAATTTTCTTATTCAGAAGTGTTTTTACAGTAGCCAAAATATAAACGAAAGCATATTATTCTCTTACTGAGTGAGGCCAAGTTTCTATCAAGTTAAATCCTTTCTCATTGTGTCTAGATTCTCAAGAATCCCAACGCAATGACATCTTCACATTCCTAAGCTATCATTTCTTTACTGTGTAATCAATCTGTAATTCTTCCAAATTTTTATCTTCATAAACAATCAATAAACAAACAACAACATAACTACCAGTAGTCGACTCTGAATTGCTGGCTATTGCAATGCTAGATTTTGTTAATCATATGTTGCGAGTGTAGAAATCAAGATTGAGTATTTCAGTAGTCCAGCTTTCTAAGTGGAGCCTGTCATGTTTCAAGACTCAAGAACTATTCACGAAAGCAGAAACGCCAGCACTGTCCAGGAAAGAAATGTGTGTAATGTCTCCCAGCGTTTTCACTGTCTATCAGGATTCAGAAGTGACCGTGACCAAACAATTATTTTAAAAATAAGAATACCTCTCAATCAAAATCACTGAATGTAACTAATCATTCTCCCCATGCATTTTAAAATGAACATGTCATGAGGTCTGAGACATTGACTCTCATCTAAATAAGCTGTTGGGGAAAAATTCTCAGCTTTCCCTTCTGCCCTGGTCTCCTGTTGGCAGTCAGCTTTCTCAGCTCACTTACCTGTTGACTCCTGGATCATTTCAACATGCGGGCTTTATCATGGGCACACTGTGCTTTCAACTAAAGCAAACCCCCATGATCTTGGAGCCTCTGTCCATATCTCTTAGCTCAGATTCCTGAGTGATAGAAAATAATGGATTCAATACCTCCATCTCCAACCCTATAGGGGCTGGGTCTATGTCCTGCCTCTGGAGAAGCCAAAGATATAGCCTCTTTTTTCTAGGATAGTTTCATCCTTTCTTTCTTTACCACTGACATCATTAAGAACTGAAAAACAAGACTTTCTATTCCTGCCTTAGCTTCCATGAAACTCAGGGAGAAGTTAAAGACCTAGATTATGATCATAGGGAAACCATAGAAAATTCCTACATTAGAAGGTTTTTTCTCATACCAAGATATCCCATATTAAAGGTAATCCAATGCAGACTGTGATAATATGGTTAAAATGTTATTGCATGCTTCTTGGACTTAATAGTAAGTATATGTTTTCTAGATATTCAGACATGTGAGTTATTAAAAATGTGTTACTCATTTATTCATTCAGTGTTTTCATTCATTGATATTTATTAATACTTTCTAAGGTGTACGGTTACACAATGGACAAAGCATATTCCTTGGCCTCATGAAACACGTTCTAATGGGAACAGAGGGTAGCAAGATAAATAAGCAAATGATATAGTATGATAGACTAATTTTCAAGAAAAAAAATATAAGAGGGAAAGGGATATGAGTACTGGGGGAGGGGGAGTGATTTTAAATAGGAGTGTGCTTTTTTCTAAGCATTCCTTAATTATAGAAATTTATAGCATAATATTTACAAAAATAAATCCTCTAACAAACTGGCCATTTATTCTTTCTTTCTTCATGGCATATGCTGTGGGAAATTTTGAAATACCACAGAGATCAAAGGTGGAAAATAGTTCAAGTTGATAAAGTTTATAAGCAGAAAGTTGCATGTTCCATATTGCTAAAGAATTATGAAACCAAAAACTTTTTTTTTTACCCAGTTAATCCCTGGATTCTACTAGAAGATAGTCTGTTGAAGCAACATAAAATGTCAGTTTGCAAGGGATGAACAACTAAGCCTAACCTTTTAAAGAGCTTTCAAGCTTTTGGCTAAGTTTATCTGCTCAAAGAATTTCACCGTTAAGTTCTAAACTCTCCTCTCCTTTGATAGCTAAAACTGCAATCTGAATCTCTCTCTAAATTCCCTCTAAATGTAGCCAGATTCCTTAAATACAAGACTTGTAGTAAATTGATGGCTAGAACTTTCCCTTTTGTCCTTGAATTGCAGCTAAGTCCTAGAACTGAAAATAAGGTGCTGCGTACCACATTTTCTAAAGAGAACTGCCAAAAACAGGGGCCATGGAGCCCCCCTCAGGATTTTCCAAGCCATCACAGAAGTGCTGAGTATAGTCACCCAAGGCTTCAACCATCTTCTCCCAAGTCTGTAAAATCAAACAGCTGGGAAAGGAAATGAAATCAGGTATAATCTAACTCTCCACTCATTACTTGATAATTCTAAATTCTGAGATGGGCTTCCCAGGTGGCTCACTATCTGATAAAGAATCTGCCTGCTAATGAAGAAGATGCAAGTTCCATCCTTGGGTGGGGAAGATCCCCTGGAGAAGGAAAAGGCAACCCACTCCAGTATTTTTGCCTGGGAGATCCCATGGATAGAGAAACCTGGCGGGCTACAGCCCATGGAGTCAGTCATAACTCAGAGACCAAACAACAAATTCTGAGATGCGAAGATTGGATTGATTTGCCCAAGATTGCACAGCTGGACAGTGATAAAATTGGGACTAGATTGCAACTAGTCACCTCCTCATCTCACTGCTGCTGCTGCTGCTAAGTCGCTTCAGTCGTGTCTGACTCTGTGTGACCCCACAGACGGCAGCCCACCAGGCTCCCCCGTCCCTGGGATTCTCCAGGCAAGAACACTGGAGTGGGTTGCCATTTCCTTCTCCAATGCGTGAAAGTGAAGTCTCTTAGTCCTATTTTCGCGACCCCATGGGCTGCAGCCTACCAGGCTCCTCTATCCATGGGATTTTCCAGGCAAGAGTACTGGAGCAGGTTGCCATTGCCTTCTTCCCATCTCTCTACTGCCTCCAAATCAGACCAGTCCTTTATGCTACACTTAAGCAAATTAGGGCTTCCCATGTGGTTCTTTGGTAAAGAATCTGCCTGCTAATGCAGGAGACCTGGGTTCAAACCCAGGTTCAGGAAGATCCCCTGGAGAAGGGAATGGCTACCTACTCCAGTATTCTTGCCTGGATAATCCCATGGACAGAGGAGCCTGATAGACTACAGTCCATGGAGTCACACAGAGTCAAACTGAGTGACTAACACTTTCAACCAAAGTAGGCTAAGTCAAACAGCTTATGCTAAAGTTAATAGATAAATTCCCATCCTTGAAACTCATTTACATTAGAAATCTTTACAGCTGTCCTCAAGAGATATTAATCACAGATGTTCGTATAGATTAAATGGCATAAAAAAATTGCCATTTTTTTCCAGTTTTTTCCAAAATAAATTATAAGTGCCTTGTAGACAACTATTTTGAAAACACAACTCATTTGAAAAGACCCTGATGCTGGGAAAGATTGAAGGTGGGAGGAGAAGGGAACGACAGAGGATGAGATGGTTGGATGGCAACACCAACTCAATGGGCATGAGTCTGAGTAAACTCCAGGAGTTGGTGATGGACAGGCAGGCCTGGCATGCTGCAGTCCATGCTGTCGCAAAGAGTCTGACACAACTGAGCAACTGAACTGAACTGAACTGAGACAACTATACTCATGCCTCTCTTTGGTTTTCACTCACTCCATAATCTAATATTCCAGGATGGAAAGTGCTCCCTAAAAGATTTAAATTGTTACCATTACTTTTCTTGACTGCAACAAAAACAAGTAATTGAGGCAACTGTGCCCTTTCTTAAGTGTGCAAAGAGGGGTCAGGAAGTGAAGAGTTTTGAAAGCTACTTGTCATGCTCCCATTACTACACTGATTACTGGAACAAAAAAGGCCAGCATGGAGCCACCCTCTGGGTTCTCATACACAAAATCATCAGGTTCCTTTCACCTTGTTTTTTTAAGGCTTTGAAACCAGATTTGGCAGGCTGTATGTAGTCTCAAATCCTTTACAGCGGGTACCAAAATAAATATATAAACTCCTGTAGATCCCCACAGCTAAAGAAGAGAAAGGTTTGAATTAGGGCTTTGCCTTAAATCAAAGGCTGCCTTGCTGTAATTACTGCCACAATCGAGATAAGAAAGTGCATCAACAGTTCTGTTAACATAAGCTTTGTGCTTCCTCCGATTGCCAGCACCCCTGTCTAATTTCTCCCGAATTAAGGCTGTTTCAGATTTCTCTGCAACAGATTTGGAGTTACTATAGTTTCCATATACATAATAGTGCAGACTTCGTTGACAGAAAGCCCAAATCAAATAGGAGCAGTCAAGGAAATTTTAGGCAGGAATATACAATTATAATTAATAAGTCAGAAATACACATAAGAATCCTTCAGAAGCAGCTTTGGCCAGAGACAATGGCTTTGTAAAAGAAAGAACAGCTTAAGAAGCTCTAGTTGCTATAACATCAACTTAACAAGACTTATTTTTCTAATAAAGGGCCTCATAGTTTAATAAGCTCGAAAATTACTGTTACACCCTAAAGGCAAAAGTTAAGATCAGAAGAGTTTAAAAGTTAATAATAGTGAAGGCCTTAATAACAATTTACTCAGAAATGTTTTTGAGACTAAATTCAATACCGAAAATAACAGCCAGTTAAGTGAGAAAAAAATGTTATCAAACAAGAATATGGGTTCACTTAGGAAAGCATAAACAAGCAGTCTGGAAGAAGTATTTCAATGCTCTGTAATCCATCCCAAGAAGGGCTTGTACAAACTGTAGAGGAAAGAGCAGATCATAGAAAATATAAGGTTGAAGCAAAATTCTAGAGCTGCAATGCTGCTGCTAAGTCGCTTCAGTCGTGTCTGACTCTGTGTGACCCCACAGACGGAAGCCCACCAGGCTCCCCCCTCCCTGGGATTCTCCAGGCAAGAACACTGGAGTGGGTTGCCATTTCCTTCTCCAATGCATGAAAGTGAAAAGTGAAAGGGAAGTCGCTCAGTCATGTCTGACTCTTAGCGACCCCATGGACTGCAGCCCACCAGGCCCCTCCGTCCATGCAATACCTGCACTCTAATGTAAAGGTAAGGGTATAAAGACCATTATCATAGAATTCATGAATCAATTTAGAATTCAGTAAGCAGACAGCATTCCTGGAGGAGGGCACAGCAACCCACTCCAGTATTCTTGCCTGGAGAATCCCATGGACAGGAGCCTGGTTGCAAAGAGTCAGACACAGCTTATGCAACTCGGCACACACGCAAGCAGAAAACATTAACAGCCTGTGATACAACACTGTGGGATTCATTATGGAAAGACTATAGAATAATTTTTTAAAAGTTACTTGCCTAAGAGAAATTTCAGTTTATGAGGTGGGAAATAAGGGAAGAATAAATATAAAAATGAATGTAGGAATATAAGTACTGGAAACATGGCAACATATGTTCAATTACTCTCTAGGTTGATGACTACTAGAGAAATCACACAGGAGAAATTCTTTCCTTCTTACTCTTTCTGTCTTTCTTATTCTTTGTTCTATATGGCAAGATTTGCATAATTGAAGAGAAAGTGAGTGTCAGAGTGATGTGCTTGTATAACTTATTCTCCTTATGTATGACAAACTAAACTTATTAGCTTATCTTCAAAAACTGGAGCTCTCAAAGGACATATGGTTAAAGGGCACTCTCTTATTCCTACATCTCTTTAAAAATATCAACAAAAACCTAAGAACCTATGGAAACATGTTCCAAGACTCTCAGCTTTTTGACCCAGCAATAGGAGCTGAAAATGATGTCATTTTTTACTACATTTGGCCCACTGATAAGATTCTGATTTGGTAGAATTTGTTTCCAATTTTTGGAAAGACTTTTTTTTTTTTTTTAGTTTTTTTAAAACGTTAAAGCCCTTAGGTGGAAAATGCTCTCTCCAGCTTGCTATAGACACTACCGCTCCCAATTATTTACAACTGGTCTAATTATCTCATTTATTTTTCACCTGCCAGTCCCATGTCCATATATGAAATTATGATTCCTATCTTAGGGTTACCTCCTATGCTCCAATTTTTTAACTCTATATACATATAAAAAGAACCTATTACACAGATCGTACAAAAATTTAATCAGCTATCTTTCCTAGATCTTTTGTATGTACATACACACACATATGCACATACAAACGAAAGATTTAGGAAAGGTAGCTGATTAAATTTTTGTATGATCTGTTTAATAGGTTCTTTTTTAAAAAAGCCAATACAATCTCAAGTTGCACTGAGAAATGTCCAATAGCCACATTTCTAAACTTGAATGGACAATGAATTTAGATTTTGAATTCTGGATATTAAAAAAAAGAGAACTTGGACAAATTAGAATATGACATGGATGTAAAAGATCGGTAAATCACATTTTAAGAGAACATTTGACCAAATTATGGATAGGTAACCTTCAGAAAAAAATTTAGGAAAAACTGCCAAAAATTGCCATGAGGAAGAATATATGGATTTGTTATGGATTTGTTTTGCCTTACTATATAGAAAGCAGAACTAGAACCAAATTTGGTTATAAGCATAGCAGGTTAAAGAATATTAAAATTGTATTTAATGTAACTATGATTTTTTGAGTATTATAGCCATTCAATAATAAAGTTGGTAATCCTAGAGATGATGCATTTTTCCCTATACAGATATTTTGATGAGTGGAGACACTGGGTGAGTGGTTACACTAATTCAGTACTTTACAGTTCTGTCCATCAGAATCACCTGAGAATCCTTTTTTTTTTTTTAATTTGATACTACTGGCCCCATTCCAAACATACTAAGTTAGCATAACTGGAACTAAAACCTGGAGGTCTCTATTTAAAATATCTCACCAAGACATATCTGACTGTGCAGCAAATTAGTGTTTGGGTCTCCAACTGCAGGATAATACATCTGTAAGACATGATTTCTGTCATCTTGTTCAAATATAAAAATCTAGAATCATATGAAAGTTATTTGTTTCAGGATCTATAGTTCAAGAAAAAAACAGCTTCTTCTGTACATTTATTTGGATGACCTAGAAAGTCATGCCATCCCTTTGAAACCTCAACTGTAGAATTAAACTGTTGCTATAAATATTTATAAAACACTATCTTTCAGCAAGTCTTTCCCCTACCAAGAGAGTAAATTCAATATCCTTAGGAGCATACTTTGAAAGAATGAATTGAACATGATCATACTTCTCTCTGCACATATAAATGCTGAAAAATTATTTGTATCTCTGTTATACAGTTCTAATCTTTTGATTATATTCCTTACATTTTATAAAGAGTAAGAACCTGCCTGAATCAAGAAGGTAGGCATTCATATTTAAGGTAGCAGTCATGGGCTGTTGGGATAGAGTTTCTTTCTCTGCATTTTTATGAGGCTTAAATATTTTTTTTGATGGAGATTAATGTTCCCTCTATAATTAAGTACAAACCAAGAATTCAATCACCTCCCCAATTATCGGTCTGTACTTAACTCGTCACCAACTTTAGATGAACATGTTGATAAAGTGTCTACTGAATGAAGATTTCACTTTCAAAGAGCTCTTTTTCTGCTTGCTGTTTACTACGTATGAATTATAATTGACAACTTGAAGGTTTTTTTCATGTAATTCACTTGTGCCAAACTGGCCGGTTATCACAGAGATGGAAGAGTCTTTGGTTGTGACAGACAGTAAAAGAAGGAAAACAATGAAAAGTTCAATAAATCTTTGAACCAGGTGATAGCTAACATGCTTTTCAGCTCTAAAAGTCTAAGGCTCTCTGATGTCTAAACAAACATATTGATTCTAACAATACAGCCTTTGGCAACTGACATAAAGAGCAAATAGGAAAAATAGCTTATGTTTGAGAGACAATAACTGTGGCCACAAAACCAAATGTCTAGTCAGCTGAAAGAGAAAAGAGAGAAAATATGCAAATAAAAGGAGATAGGCTTTGGGAGTCCTTTTGTGAAAGACCCTGACTATTCAATCCTCATCTCTTCATTAAATGATTTATCTGACTGTTGCTCCAAACCATGGAAACTAGAAGTATTTGGAGTCTACATACATATTAATTCAGCCAAGTGGGTCCCACAAACATAAATAAATTGCCACAGACTGGCAAATAAATTACCTGAAAAACAGATATACAATAAAGAACAGATAGATACAGATAGATAGATAGATAGTCAGTTGATCTCTGAAATGGCCCCCAAAAATGGTGGTCAAGTGTAACAGAGGTGTGGGTGGTATGAGTTTACAGCTTTCTACTCACAACACAATATTCCCATTTGTCTTACAAAAAGTGAAGAATGAGTAGAATACCCTCCATTTCACTAGCCCTTGTGTGTGTTTCCATGGCCTTCCAAATGAGCTAGATTTCTTGTTTGGATCCCTTCCAGAAACCTCAGAAGACCTTCTCTCTAATAATAGCATGGTTCTTCTAGGTTCCTCTTGCTTCCACCTCACCTGATCACATGGTTATATTCTTCATTTTTTTTTCTTTCCCCACCTATTTATTTGATCATCTCAGTTCTGTTCAGTTGCTTAGCCATGTCCAGCTCTTTGCAACCCCTTGGACAGCACACCAGGCTTCCCAAATGAGAGCTCTTTGCAGGGATTTTTATAGATTTTGAGATGCCATGAAAATCAGCTTCTGTAAGATGACACTGGAAAAGTTTTACAGGCTAAATTGAGGAGGGAAAGGTTGTAGGAAGCAAAATCAATTAGGAAGACTTCACAGTGGCCCAAGTGAGAGCAACTGAGGGCCTGGACAAAGTGAGGCAGTGGGCGCAGACAGGCAGAGTGCAGTGAGAGGAGGGAGAGCATGGAGAAGGGTGCAAAGAGATGCTCCTCCCTCCACCTACCGCCCTCTGGACCAGTCCAAGAAGTGCAACAGGGAGGAAAAACCACGCAGTCTGACAAATAAAGGTGTGGGTGGCCCGGGAACAACCTATTGAGAGACTGAAATTGTGGTTCTTTCCCTATAATTTACATTTTTTCCCATCCTACTCACAGTATTTAGATATTTGTTTTTGTTTTCTACAGCCATGTACATTTCTGTCACAGTAAGGTAGCATTGAAATTAAATGCCTTGCAAATTTTTCTTTGTCAAAGAAGGTTTTACTATAGCTGGCTACTCTCAGGAAGGTTATTATTACCCTGCTGTCCTCTTTCTGTAATTCCAACTTCTCCCTTTAATTTTTCTGATTATTTTATGTGTGCTCTTTCCATTGCCTACACAGTTGACAATGTATTTTTTTTCTCTTTCTTTTTTTTATTAGCTGAATTTTGTAGCAGGTTTATGAAACTTAACCCCCTGTATAACTGAGATATGAAGAGAAAATGAAAGTTCTTTAGGGTTCTCTGAATCTGGTCCTCTGTTTTTGGTTCCCTCCCCACTCCATAACCAGAAACAAATTAACTAAATTCGGTTAAAACTTAATCTCATCTAATAGTGTTGGCTTCCCCTTTAAAATATGCAGTGTTTCAAAAAATATCATTTAGTCTCTAAGCTAGCCCAGCTCCCTGCACTTCCTTCTGTGATGACATGTGGAGTGTGATGGTGGGTGTTGGGGGTGGGAATAAAGCTTTTGAGTCCTCCTGGAAAAATAATCAGAGTCTTCAGTACAATGTTCTCTGCTTCCCCAGGTCTCCATAGCAACACCCCTGGCTCCTGGGTGCTGTTTGCCCTGCTGCTATGCTGCATAGCTTCACTCTGTGTCAGCAGGACTCTGATTCAGTCTCCCCCAGCTTTGACAATGCCCAGCACTCTATCCTGGTTAATTAACCCTGTATCAACATCATTCCCATTGGCCACAGTTTTCTGCAAGACGCCTTAAAGCCTCCTTTCAGTCCATGGTCCAGGTGGTCCCAGCCTCACACCACCTGAAGAATCACTTGGTGGGCCTCTGGCTGGCTCTTGGGTTAGTTTCTCACTGCAGGTCCCTGGAGGCAGTTCAGGACTGTCATACTGAAAGATCTCCCTCTTCTGACAATCAGGCTATGTAGCTTCAGCCAGGCCCAAGTTTGGTGCAATACAAAGCTCAGAGGTAATTTCCTATCCCTGGATAGGGAGCAGGGAGAAAAACTGCTGCCAGCCCTCTTTGCCTTCAGCATTACCCTCAATAACCCGACTCCTTAGGAGCTGATGGGGTAGACAAGCCAATGCCACTGTGACGTTCATTAGATGCATGATCTAACGAACATGGTAAGTTACCGACTGGCTCTGCGTACCAGTTTCCTCTACAATAAAATGGGAATAAAATAGTAACTGACTTCACTACATCACAGAGTCATTGTGAGGATTAAACAAAATGATATATTCATATACACAGAAGTCGTGTGTGCTCAGTCACTCAGTCATGTCTGACTCTTCGAAACCTCATGGACTGTAGCCCACCAGGCTCCTCTGTCCGTGGAATTCTCCAAGAAAGAATACTGAAGTGGGTTTCCATTTTCTCCTCCAAGGGATCTTCCCGACCCAGGGATGGAACCCCCAACTCTTGTGTCTCCTGCATTGGCGGCAGATTCTTTATCCCTAGAACCACCTGGGAAGCTCATACATAGAGGGACATAGACCCAAAACCATAAATACTATTTAGTAAGTTAACACTTTCCTTCTTACAAATCTTTGGGGATAAAAAAAAGAGGAAGGTTTTTATTTCCTTCTTCATTAATATCCTCTTCCAGACTCCAGTCAATCCTAATGGCAAATGTTACATTTTCTCTGCGCCACAGGAGAGCTCGAGAGACTGAATCCTCCAAGCTTGGTTGTGGCAATGCTGAAGAGGAGATCGAGGAAACTGGGAGAGTTCTCTCTCAAGGCAGAAGGCTAGAACTACAATCCTGCTGGATGATCTTACGATGGCATAATGGAGGCTCAACATTCTCTTGGTCTCTCCTCAGTGTTCCTTCCTAACAAGTTATAATCTCTGCCCACCTACCCACTCCCATCTTCCAGGTAATTCGATGCTAAAGCAAGTTAGGTCAGAGGTCTCGAGAAGGAAAAGGAGAACAGTGTATTCAAAATTTTTAATGTTAGTCTCTTTCATTTATAGTCCAGCCTTACTGTCTGTATCTTAAAAGCTGAACAAGTAATGAGAATTATGTTCAAAGTTCTCTGATCTACCAAGTTTAGCATTGGTACAGCATGCCCTTCAGTTTTAAATTCAATAAATGCAACCTCATCTGTTGCCAATAGTATGTGCCAAAATATACATATGTTATAAACTATCTCTTACTTTTTTCCCCTCAGGGTATTCTCTGTATGATTAAATAAGTTTCATTAAAGGTGACCTATTATGGACAAATTATCAAAGAACAGCAAAAGAGCTCAACAGATACCATATAATATGACTATTTAACTCTTGCTAAAAGTAATAAAGCTAACTATGATATTAAGTAGAAAGGAAACATAAAAAAAACTTCATATCCTTAATAAAACTCATGAGTAAATTATAATGTGCAGTGAATAAAACCATGCACCGACCACCACTATTAATTTACAGTGGTATGGCTTGACCATAGGCAGCAACAACCCTCTAAACTGAATTATGTTTGTCTAGAATACCGATGATTGAACAGCAGTATGTGAGGGCTAAGTGTTAAATTATTACCGAACGTACATTACTGAAATACAGTACGTTCAGCATCTCTTTTAGGAAAGACAGCCCATGAAGTGTAGCTGGCCTACTTAGGTGTAGCTTATCCATCCATGAACCCCCAGGGTGCATTAAACTGCATCATAATAGGCTATGCCAACCCCTGCCAACAGTCCTAGGTTCCATTTACTCAGAGTCAATAGGTTCAACCAGAATAGCTTGACATAACGGTAATTGTCACCAAGAAGTAAATTTGGATTTATTCATTCAGCACTATAGTGTGGAAACAAGGAGCGACATAAATTTGGGGGGGGGGTGGGGAATGATTCAACAAAACCTTGAATTTGATGAAAATTTTGGAAAATAAGGATTTAAAAAGAGGTGTTGTGAAGTCTAGAGAAAAGGACCCTGAGAGGATATATATCAGCTATAAATTTCAGAGTAAATTCAAGCATTAGCTTTGGAACCACAAAAACCCAAACTTAAATTCTGGCATTTCTGCTTACCAGCTTTATAGGTTTGGGAAAATTACATAAAGTTGATGACCCTCAACTTCCTCATCTGTAAAATAGAAATACCTGTGTTATTGGAAGATAAATAAAATAATGTCTGTGTAATGTCCCTGCTCCTATTACCCCAGGTTAGGGAGCATCTCTCATATGCTAGATATATGAGGTCCTATTTGATCATCCTGGGGGTGCCCTGTGCCATGGGACAGCTGGGTGGTGAAGCAACAAAGAGTGGTAGCACTGGCTGAGTGCTGATCCCTCTTCCAAGGAATTAGCTGGACAGGGCTCTTAGTCACTAGAGAAATGGAAATTAAAACCACAATAAGACACCATCTTACACCTACTTGATGGGTAAATTTTTTTCCAAAACTGACAATACCAAGAGAATGCAAAGCAACCGAAATGCTGATAAACTGGTGCTGGAAATAAAATGCTATGTTTTTGAATTTTGTTAATAATTTGGAATTTTGGAATTTTCATAATAAATTAAACTTACTCTTATTGTATGATACACAAATTCCTCTTATACAGATTCATCTGTTTACTTAAACTATATAGATCAACAAAAATGACCTGTCTGCTAATGTATATAATAGTTTTATTCATAATGGCCTAGAACCGAAAAGTACTCAAATGCCCATGAATTGGAAAAAGGATAAAAACATTGCGATGTGTCCATACGGTGCAATACTATCCCTCAAGAAAGAACTAACTAGTGATATATGCAACAACATCGACGAATCTTGAAAGCAAGGTAAGCAAAGGAAGCCAGAGACAAAAAGTCACGTGCTATATGATTCCAGGTATATGACATTCAAAAAAATGCAAAACACAAAGTCTTAGGGACAGAAATCAGATAATTAGTTATCACATTCTGGGAGACTGAAGAAGGGATGTATGGCAGTGGGGCAATAGGCATCTTCTAGGTATGATGGAAATGTGCTATATCTTAATTGTGGTAAGATTAATATACTGAATTATATGGTGGTATAATTAATATTCACTTGTCAAAATGCACCAAACTCAAATTTTAAATTGTACAGTTTGGCCATATATATGTCTCTATAAGCCTGATTTTTTTTTAATCTCATACCAAAATAAAACAAGTATAAATATGAGAGCTAGAAATAAATTAGATTTAGTTGTAGATTTAAACCTAAATTTTTGCAAAAATCTCAGTTATGTGATGCTTTTTTGGAGACTTAAGGAAACTTGAAAAGGAAAAGGGTAAAAATATAGATAGATAACTTTTAAACACTGGAAAGAGCACAAATTAAACAATAAAATAAAAAGAGAAAATAAAGATAAGCATAGCCAATAAATGATTCTTGGAAAAGAACATAAAAATTCATAAATGTCTTGGGAGAGCAGATTTCAGGGAGACACAGCTGAGTGCTGTCAATCTCTAACACCCCCAGCAGCCAAGGAACAAGTGCTCTAGTCCCAGAGGGAAAAGCTGGGTGGTGTGCCATGGTACCAACTGCAGATGATACGTGTATGAATATGATAAACCTAATAAAACACATGGAAACTCTCAACCCAGAAAATTATAAAATATTACTGAAAGAAGGGTCTCAACTAATGAGAAAATATACCATGGATATGAATCAAAGACTCAAATGTCAGAAAGATATTAAAGCACTCCAATTTGGTATATAGATTTAATATAATCCTGTAAAATTTTTAATACTGTGTATGTGGAATGTTACAAACCAGTAGTAAAACTTACACAGAAATGTAAAAAGGTGAAGGGCTAAGCTCTTTGCAACCCCAAGGACTGTAGCCCACCAGGCTCCTCTGTCCATGGAATTTTCCAGGCAGAGTACTGGCATGGGTAGCCATTCCCTTCTCCAAGAGATCTTCCCAAGCCAAGGATCAAACCCAAGTCTCCTGAATTGCAGGCAGATTCTTTACTACCTGAGCCACCAGGGAAGCCCAAATTTAGCCAAGACATTTTTTTTTTTTGGCATCATCACATTTTTTTTTTCCAACTACAATTTTATTTTATTTTTAAACTTTACAAAATTGTATCAGTTTTGCCAAATATCAAAATGAATCCACCACAGGTATACATGTGTTCCCCATCCTGAACCCTCCTCCCTCATCCCTCCCCATACCATCCCTCTGGGTCGTCCCAGTGCACTAGCCCCAAGCATCCAGTATCGTGCATCGAACCTGGACTGGCATCTCGCTTCATACATGATATTTTACATGTTTCAATACCATTCTCCCAAATCTTCCCACCCTCTCCCTCTCCCACAGAGTCCATAAGACTGTTCTAAAGAAGAAGAAATGGATGGGAGGATTTGCTCCATTGAATATTAGATACAGTAATTAAAACAGTAAGGTATTGGCATAAGAATAAAAACAATAGCTCAAAAGAATAGAAACCCTAGAAAGAAATTCTTCACAAATGGCCTCGTGATTTCTGCAAATCTAGCACTTCACAAGTCTTCCCTGGTGGCTCAGTGGTAAAGAATTCATTTGCCAAGGCAGAAGACGCAAGTTCAATCCCTGGGTTGGGAAGATCCTCTAGAGAAGGAAATGGCAAGCCACTCCAGTATGCTTGCCTGGGAAATTTCATGGATAGAGGATCCTGGCATGCTACAGTCAGTGGGATCACAAAGAGTCAGACATGACTTAGCAACTAAACAACAAAGCACTTCACAATAGTGGAGAAAGAACACGTTTTCCCAGAAAATGGTTCTGAAACAATTAGAAAGCCATGTAAGTGGCTATGGAACTAAAATGTAACTAGACTTTTACCTCACGCCAGACACAAAAGTCAATTACAGTTGGATTATGTAGTTAAGTGTGAAAGACAAAGACTAATTTCTAAAAATTAATAAGAATATCTTTACACTCTTAACTTTGGGAAAGACTTCTTAAAGAGGACACACAAATCCCGAACCACAGAAAGTACTGATCAATCTGACTGTATCAAAGTTCTTTGTCAAATGTCACCACTAACGGAGCAAAATGCAAACCATAGACCCCTGTATTTGCAACACAGAGTCAAAAGAGGACTCATATCTTGAATTGATATCTTTTAAAAATCTTCTGAAAACCAAAAGAGAAACTCAAACTATTCACTAGGAAAAAACACTCTTGAGATTGAACAAGCAATTTGTCAGAGCTTGTTCAAATAGCTAGTATACAACCCACTGATAAGAATATCAATACAAATTAAAACCACAAAGTGATATCCTTATGCTCCCATTATTAGATACTAGGGGAAAAAAATCTAATGACAATACCAAGTGTTGGAAAGCCTATGAAGCTACAGAGACTCTACTACTTGGAGTAAAACAGTTTATCATCAACTTTTAAACTACAGAAATCCTATTACTCAGCAATTCTACTAGTAGAAACGTATGCAACAGAAATGCATGCACAAGATACCAAGAACTATGTACAAGAATGTTCATAACAGTAACATTTGTTTCAATCCACAATTAGATATAAACCATATGTCCGTTAATAGTAAATGGACAAATGAGTTTCATGTATATATAGAGACTTCCCTGGTGGGTCAGACAGTAAAGCGTCTGCCTACAATGCGGGAGACCTGGGTTCGATCCCTGGGTGGGGAAGATCCTTTGGAGAAGGAAATGGCAACCCACTCCAGTACTCTTGCCTGGAAAATCCCATGGATGGAAGAGCCTGGTAGGCTACAGTCATAGAATACTATATAAAAACAGCTATCTTTAGGTTATAAGATAAATAAGATCTTGACTCTAAGCAGGACCCTGCAAGCCTTCCCAGGGATAGACCTACCCCTACCTCTTCCCATATCCCTCACCTCTTATTTGTAGAAAAACTTTAGCCTCCTAGGCCTTCTGCAGGTTTCAAAGAGCAAATTTAACCAGAGAAGTGAAAAAATATAGAAGCAAAGGAAAGCAGTCAAGCAAGAAAAAATAGTAATAGTTTAATCATAAAACAAAGTCAAAGAATTCTAGTTCCTCCTGAAGGGCTATAGATAATATCCTGAGCTCTATTCTTGAGTTGTTTCGTAGATATACTAAAACCCTCACCATGTTGCAGGAGTTAACTGCATGCTGACCACAAGCACAGAGACCTCAGACCAGTTGAAGCCAGAGTTGATGATGTTGATTCCCCAAATGCCATCCAGTAACCTCTCCACCAACCAAACAGAAGAATGTCCACAAGCTGATCAGACACCCTGTGCCCCTCTCCCTCATTTTGCCTTTAAAAACCGCTCCCTGAAAACCATGAGGGAATTCAGGTCTTTACAACATGAGCTTCCCATTCTCCTCGCTTTGCCCTGTGCCAACACTGTACTTTCCTTCACACAACCCAGTGCAGTGGATTGGCTTTGCTGCTCATCAGGTGAGCGGACTCAAGTCTGGTTCAATAACAGTCTGAGAATCTAGCATATAGTTACTGTAGTTGATAATACTGTATTATACAATTGAAATTTGCTAAGAGAATAGAACTTAAATGTTCTCACCAAAAAAAAAAAAAAGGCAAATTTAAAAAAATTTCCGTATCCTGCAATACGGATGAATTTTACATTGAAGAAAAGAAGTCAGCACAAGAGAATTCATATTGGATTATTCTATTTGTATGAAGTTTACAAACAGGCAGGACAAGACTACAATGCATGAAAATGCATGTGTAGGTAGTACAGTGTAAAGAAAAGCACAGATGTGATGGCCATAAAGTCATGATAGTTTCTAACTTTGGAACAGAGAGGAGGAGCAGTAAGGAATAGGGAGCACAGAGGGGATTACGGAGATTGGCAATCTTGTATGTTCTGATCCAAGTAGTTGTGTCATGAATGTTGATTTGAGAGTAAATCCACCTCTACTTCAAGGTTTTGTTCACCTTTATTTATCTACGTTATGTTTTATAAGAAACCGTTAGTTGAAGTATAGTCGGCTTACAATATCGTATTAGTTTCAGATGTATGACATAGTGATTCAGTATTTTCCTAGATTACGTATCATACAAAATAATTATTGTATTGGCTATATACCCTGTACGGTATACTACACTCTTGTGATTTATTTATTTTCTAGTACAAGTAGTTTGCACAAGAAAACATTTAAAGAAAATTATATGTCTTGGAAAAGAAAATTTCTCCTTACCTAAAGAAGTGAAAGTTTCTCCTTCCATAACAGTCTTGCCAGTTTCAACTCCTGGGAACATCTTTTGGGTAGTTCTTTCCTAAAGCATATGCCATATGCATATCTCTGGGTATAATCACACCTTTTTAACTTTTAAAATTTTCTAAATTTTGCTTTTTTGCATTTTGCTTTTCATATTAATATGTGAACATTGTCTCTTCACTTCATATGTTGTTTACATATTCCCTTGTCAGTATATGTTTATTCACCTCAGTTTTAAAGGCTGCATATCATTCCGTTGTATGGATATGCCCATAGTTTATTCAATCTTTCACTTATCCTGGTGGCTCAGATGGTAAAGCATCTGCCTGCAATGTGGGATACCCGGGTTCAATCCCTGGGTTGGGAAGATCCCCTGGAAAAGGGAAACAGCACCCCACTCCAGTACTCTTGCTTGGAAAATTCCGTGGACAGAGGAGCCTGGTAGGCTACAGTTCATGGAATCTCAAAGAGTTGGACACAACTGAACGACTTCACTTTCACTTTATTGAAGGGTATTTAGATTCCTGGGTCAGGAAGATCTGCTGGAGAAGGTATAGGCTACCCACTCCAGTATTCTTGGGCTTCCCTGGTGGCTCAGCTGGTAAAAAAATCTGCCTGCAATGAAGGAGACTTAGGTTCGATCCCTGGGGTGGGAAGATTCCCTGGAGAAGGGAAAGGCTACCCACTCCAGTATTCTGGCCTAGAGAATTCCATGGACTGTATAGTCCATGGGGTCACAAAGAGCTGGACACAACTGAATGACTTTCACTTCACTTCACTTAAATTCATTCAAATTTTTTTCACTCCTCCAGACAAAATTTCACAGAATGTTCTTGGATATATATTCATATCATTTTTTTAGTGAATCATTCTATTACTCTTACTGAGTCCATGAGATTTTTAGCTTTCACTTACTGTTCTCTCCAGCACAACTTGGCATAATTTTTGGAGATTCCAGTATCAGTGCATACGCCCCTACCAACACCGTACCTTGCCCCTTGGTTCTTCCAACCCCCTCTCCTCCAAAGACTACATCTTCCTAGTCCAGCCATTCTTTCCCACTTGGAGTCTAGACCTTGCCTGAGTCAGGATAATCATCACACTCTCGGACCATCACACCAACCTCCGACACTTCCTGGCTTCACCAAGTTCTCAGTTATGAATCAAGATCCTCTCCATGTGTCTCACTTCCATGCTTGCCTTTCTTAAATTCTATAATTCATCATCAGAGCCCTCCTTTGCTTATGTCTACTTCTCTCTCACTCCTTTCTCACTGTATTATACTCATCTGGCAAAACCCAAACATGAAAACAGCCGTATTTCCACCCAGACGATGCCTGTCCCCATGAACTTCATGTAAATTGAGGAATTATATAAAACAAGGCTGACTTGCTTTGTTTTAAATTGTCTAACAGAAAACAGGTCTTCCATAAGACAGGTTAGGCAACAGCAAGCACTTAGTGTGGACCAGTTATCCTCCTTTATTTCTACACCTAATTCATGCTTCCAGCCTCCTAAGAAAACTACATCCCACATTCTCTTCTCTCTCAAAACTCCACTCCCTAGGGCCTCCTCCATCCTCACTCTCAGCTGAAGAATGTGCTTCCTATTTCACTGAAAAAATTAATCAGAAAAGAATTTCCAGAGGTGCCCACTCCACAATTATTCCTCTACCATCATTTGTACCCACGTAGTCTGCCTTCCCACCCACTGCCTCAGATAGATTGCCCTGCTCCAGTCTAAAGGCAATCCCTCTTGTGCACTAGACCCATTGCCTTTCGCCTACACAGTCTCATCAGTTTGGCAATTTCTCCTCTCTTTCTTCCATCATCAATTTTCTACTTGCCACCGTGACACTCCCACCAGTGTACAAACAAAAACTGCTATAACTTCTACCATCTAAAAGTCATGGAAAAATATCTCTCCTTGACCTCACATCCCCTTCCAGTTATCTCTCATTTAACTGCTCCTATAGCAGCCCCATGGACTGTCGCCCACCAAGCTCCTTTGCCCATGGAATTTTCCAGGCAAGAATATTGGAGCAGGTTGCCATTTCCTACTCCAGGGCATCTTCCCAACTCAGGGATCAAACCCGCATCTCTTGGGTCACCTGCATTGGCAGACAGATTCTTTACCACTAGTGCCACCTGGGAAGCCCATCTTATTACAAAGCTTCTTTAAAGTTTTCCTGTATCTGCAATCTCCAATTTATTCCCATTTTTGTCTTGAACCTACTGTAATATAACAAGCCTTTAACCTTCTATCACTTTTCCACTCAAAACTGCTCTCATCAAAGATACAATGAACTCCTCTTTGACAAAATCACTGGCCAGATCCTTAACCAGTCAACCATGCTCCCTTGGAAAACATCCATCCTTTGCTTTCTAGAATAACCTACTTATGATTTTCCTTCAGCTTCACTACCTTTTTTGTTTCATGCATACTCCCCAAATCTATACTTTGGAGTCCTTTAGGACTTAATCTTTATCCATGTTCAGTTCCTAGATTGTATATCTATCTATATCTATTTATTTATCCATATTCATTGATATTTCTATTTCCCAAACCTATATAAATAGCCCAGATCTCTCTCTGGATTCCATATTCATATATCAACTTCTTACTAGATAGATCCATGGAAATGTCTAACATCTAATAAAAGTCTGAGGCCCAATTTCCTTTTAACCTGCCCCTCCCACTGACTGCTGCATTTCAGTAAAGAGCACTTTTCATCCTTCCAGTTCCTCAGACAAAAAACCTTGGAGTCATCCTTCGTCGGCAAAGTGATGCCTCCACTTTTTAATATGCTGTCTGGGTTTGTCATAGCTTTCCTTCCAAGGAGCAAGAGTCTTTTAACTTCGCAGCTGCAGTCACTGTCCTCAGTGATTATGGAGACCAAGAAGATAAAAAGTGTCACTTCTTCCACTTTTTCCCCTTCTATTTGCCATGAAGTGAAGGTATCTGGTCCCAGCAAGATTATGCAACTACTCAAAACCTTCCCATGGCCTTCTTTCCCCTCAGAGTAAAAACTTCATTCCTTACAATGTCCTATGTGATCTACTTCATCTACCTCCCTGCTTCCTCTCTGTCATCTATAATCTTTCTCTCCTCTAATCATACTATCTTCTTTAGTGTCTACTAAGCAAAACATGCACTTGCTTCTCCCCCTGCCTAGAAACTTCTACCATTTACTGCTATGTTTAGCCTTCACTTCCTTCAGGTATTTACTCAGTTACCTAACTGAAGAGGAATTTTGGAACTACCCTATTTAAAATAACTTTCTTTATCCTTCCCTCCACTTCCTTAATTATATGTACTCCCCAGAACATGTCACTATAAGCTCATGTGTGTATGTGTACTTGTGAATATATAATACATACACATAAAATTTATTATATATATTCCCCATCTTTGTACTCTGGAATGTAAACCATGTGAATACCGAAGTTTTTGTATATCTTGTTCATATTTCTATAATCTACAACAGTGCTTAGCAATAGTTGAGGCCCCAAAGGCATTAGTTGAATGAAATAAAGTGCACATTCATATTTTTAACAGATACACAGCCCTCATTTAAAAGACCAACTCTGTTTTACTTTGGCATTTCAATAAAGTCTCCTGCATTTTGATTCTTTTCATTTAAATTTAAGAAGAAAAAAAATGTTTTATTATTTTCTAGAGTTGGCAGTTTAATGAATGTCCTCTGTGTAACTGATTCATTTTAAAGCCATATTATTTCCTTTGTCTAATCATTGACAGGGACAGGAAGTGAAATTAATGGCTAATCTTTCAGGATTCCCCTGAAGCATTATTGCATAAGGTAGTAGAGGGTTTTTCTTACTAGGACACATTTTCATGTTCTAGTGTATATTTAGATGCTGAATCCCTTTTAAACTAATGGGAGGTCTGTGGGCCAAACATTTATAGGGAACGAAAGGAAATGGCACGCTAAAAGCAAGCTGTGAAGAAAGGTCTTCCAGCTTGCTGTTACCTAATCTGTCACATGAAAGACTTATTTTAACGTTTCTATTAGATTAAATGAACAGAAAAATACCACACTGGGTATTCTTTCCATATTTTTGCTCTTCTTTCTATGAATGCTGCCTCTTCATTTGAGTCACGTATTGGGTAAGAAAAAAAAAAGTGTGGGGTATAATTTTTTCACCTAAATCAGAAATATCATCCTACACTTAATGACTAATTGCAAATGAATCAAAATTTTTTTAAATTGCTAACACAATTTCAGTAAAGCTTGGAGCTGTAAATTGTCAGTAAATAACTGTTTTATTTTCAATGAAAAATGGTATTTGGTCACAATAGTTGTAATTTGGTTTGGTTTCTTGCTTCCCTTTGTTTTTCGGGAGACCTAGAGATTTATTCTAATGGGCATTTTCTTAACTTTTTTTTTTTTTTTGACTGAGCAGAATATGGTGTTTTAGTTCCCCAACCAGGGATCAAACCCACACCCCTTGCAGTGGAAGCGCAAATTGGACTGCCAGGAAAGTCCTTCTCTTAACTTTAAAACATACTTAGTAGTGGATGTACTAATACATGTCCATGACATAGCCACACTTTTATTCTCCTCTGTTCTTTTTTTTTTTTTTAACTTCCAATAAAACTTTTATTTTTGGACACTGAAATTTGAATTTCATATAGTTCTCACATGTCATGAGTATCACTCTTTTTTAACAAATATTTCTCAGCAATTAAAAAATATAAAAAATATTCTTGGGCAATACAAAAACATGCAACGAGCCATATTTGGCTGCTTGCTCTAAAGTTTGCCACATTCTTACTTGTAGAGTAGACTATCGAAAGGAGTAAATTTCTTTTTTCTTTTCTCCAGCCATTGCTAACCAGTACTCTCTGCTGCAAGCTCCCTTCACTGCTCCAAGATAATAACTGAGGCATATCCCATACCTATCTGACCTCTTTCAGCTTCAAAAGCATTTTCACTTGAGTAATAGTGATTCACTTTCAAGGAATAAAAAATTCCATCCAGTCTAAATTAGAACTTCAAGCTGACTTTCATTCCAAAACTTCATCCTTTCCCATAGTAAAAATCTGATCGTTGGATAAGATAACTGCAATCACAAAGTCATCTTTATCTGTTTCTCCCCTTCCTTCCTCCCTCCATCTATACTGTCTCTCACTGAAGGTTCTCTCTAGCAGAGATTATGAAGCTTTTAGTATGTCTTATGTAACAGGTGTAAATAATTTGCCACAATAAATGCCCTCATGAGGCACATTTGTGACCAAAGGACCCCCAGCACATAAATTTTCACCATATGAGTGACACATGTCCAGTTAACTTGTTGCAACTGCCCTCAGTTCACGCCCTCTCAGCTGGACCTCTTGGCTTCTTAGCCTGGGATTCTGTCTCCCTGGAACACTTCTTTCTTGGCTAAGGGTTCAGTGAGACAGCAGGAGTCCTTCCACGTCAGGTGCATGGACCATGGGAAATCTGCATTTTTAACCCATCAAATCATAGGATACCATTTGTTTGGCCTTCCTTTTCTTTTCTCTGTTTGTTCTGTTATTACAAGTTGTTCCAGGCTGGAAACTGGCAGAAAGAAAACACCATTTTCTTTGTTTACGTATGTCTCTGCTCTAGAAGACTTGTTAAGGTCTCTAAAGAATCTTCCTGCCAGATTTCAGGCTGGTGGAAACGTTAAGAAAGCTTAAAGGTTTGTACAGTTACGCAAGCATTCACCTAGGAAGTAAGATTCTAGTCTCTCCTACTTCTGGGATCTCTAGTCTCTAAGACTTACTCATCTGGCTTGAGATAAGTGCCAGAATCCCCACTTCCCACTTCCTTGGGAGGGGAGAGAAAATGCCATCATTCTCTTAACCCAGTGACACATCTGTTTTAACTATTTTCTCTCCAATCACTCTTCAAAGTTCCCATTCTTAGTCCCTGGAGAGGTTCTGCTATCTCTCAGTAATTTAGTTACAGATGTGGTAAAGCATCTCTCCTTAACATGTGAATGTACCTACCTTTCTCCGGTTTATGACCTCAGTTGAAATTCTAAGACACCAAAAAAATCCTAGTCAACATCCTATGTCACCTGTCTAGCTATTGCAGAATCTGTCGTTCTGTCTTAAAGTCAAAAGCATTGTGCCATAGTCTGACTAATGGCTCCCATAGTGTCCAAATTCTAACCCTAGAACCTTAAAAGGCAAAGGAAACTTTGCAGATGTGATTAAATTGAGAATCTTGAATGGTATTTCCTGCATTATCCAAGTAAGCCTTAGACATCATCACAAATGTGTTTATAACAGGGAGGAAGGAGATTTGACTTCAGAAGTAGGAGATGTGATGGTAGATGCCAGAGGTTGGAGTCATTCAAAAAACTGTCAGGAATCAGGAAATGCAAAGCGAGCATGTATGAGTACATGTATGGATGTATAAAATCAGGCCCATATTTTTATTTTGCAGTATCATGTTGATATTTTACAATAAAATACATCCTTTGAACAGATGAATAAAGGCACACCGGAGTCTTGAATAAACATAATAACTGGTGGTTCCATTACAATCACGTAAACACTAGGATGCATTTCTGCCAGTATGAATCAATTAAATTAGAATGGAGGTCAAAAGAGCCCACATTAAACTCCTTTACTTTTCTCTCTCTTTCTCACTATAGTTTAATTATATAAAGTAGAATTCCAAGAAGATGATTGCCAGTAAAATTTTATTATCAACCTTACTTGATGTCCCCTTGTTGAATAGCTTCTAACGTGAAATATGTATTCATTATCTAGATTCTAGTTTACTAAAGATTGATCTCGAAAAAGGTTTCCTGTGCTTATAACTCTCCATCTTTGGTAATTTCACATGCATTTGATATTTTATTAAAAAGTAGCCAATTTAATTTCTTGATGATTCACTGAGCCCTCAGATCAAACATTCCTTTGTAGGGATTTGTTTATTATATTAACTTATGGCCCCATACATATCACCATACACACCCAAACACATGCAAACAATTAATGAATAAAAATAGTCTCCTTGGCCATCCACTCTCAGTACACTCCCTCTGGGCCTATGGGCAAGTCTGGCAAAAGGCAAAACTCTAACGTAGAGCTCACACCACTCCTGTTCTGTGCTCCTTGATTTTCCCCCATCTTCACCCACCTCTCCCACCCATTCTGACTTCCTACCAGAAAGATGCTCTGTCTTCTTTCTGTACCTCTCTGTGCTTAGCTAAATGAAATACCTAGCCCTCCAAAATCATATGATGTAGATTCCTACTGCTATTGACATTTGAAGTGCGAACTCTTTAAAGAGTAATAAAATCCAACACTCAATATTATTAGGCCTCCAAATGTAGCACTCCGGCAATGTGACAAAAACATTGCAGAGCTCTTAAAATACTGGCATAGAGCTCTGCCTTTCTCATCTACTCATAAAGCTGACTCTTCCAATTGTACCTAGAGGAATAGTAGAACAAAACACCATGTCCAATGCCCAATTTCCACAAAGAGAGATGGGAAAAGAGGACAATTACCTTCTCATCTAGTCTCTCAAATGTAATAATCTCTGCCAGCTACAATTTTACCTTTACAAATCAAAAAGTCTAGTCCCATGACCTTTTTTAAGGATGCAGAATTTAGATCAACATCCTTAAAAATGTACACACCATCAAAACAGTGGAGATAGATTTATACTCTACCTTTTCAACATAGACTGGAAGACCAAGCCTGGGAAAAGTACCCATGATGAAAATTTGTGAAAAAGCCTGGCAGCTACATTAGCTTTTGCTGAGAATTACAAAACTGAATCAAGAGAGATGGCAAGGGCAAAAGAAAATTTAGATTTCAAGTCAGGAAGGACTGATCTGACATCTTTTAACACAAAACTTGTGGGAGAATTTTCCTCAGCCGACTATAGCAACCAGCAAAGCTTCCTGAATAATTAAAGTGGGGTGTTAAGGTGAACATTGCCTACTAGACTTGCATTTTAACATGAATGAATCTAGTTTGTTTTGGAAGCAGGAACCTTCCAGAACTTTTATATCCTGCATTAGAAGTATGTACTTAATTCATTTTTCACTGCTCTTTCTTTCATTATGTATTTTATAGAAAATTTTTATGTTAAAAGCCAGTTTTACTCTATTTACCACTGATGCAGAATTAAATACCACTACAGTTGATACAACTTAATTAAATACAACTACAGTTGATACAATTAAATACAACTCTTCCCTGGTGGCTCAGAGGTTAAAGTGTCTGCCTGCAATGCGGGAAACCTGGGTTCAATCCCTGGGTCGGGAAGATTCCCCTGGAGAAGGAAATGGCAACCCACTCTTCTTGCCTGGAAAATCCCATGGACGGAGAAGCCTGGTGGGCTACAGTCCACGGGGTTGCAAAGAGTCGGACACGACTGAACTACTTCACTTTCACTTTCACAGTTGAGAGACCCTTTGGACTGCAAGGAGATCAAATCAGTTAATCCTAAAGGAAATCAATCCTGAATATTCATTGGAAGGACTGATGATGAAGCTGAAGTTCCAATACTTTGGCAACCTGATGCAAAGAGCCAACTCATTACAAAAGTTGTATGTAAAATCTTTACATACAAAGAATGTATGTACAAAAAAGATTTTTTACATACAAAAAAATCTTTCCCTCGATGCTGGGAAAGATTGAAGGCAGGAGGAGAAGGGGACGACAGTGGACAAGATGGTTGGATGACATCACCAACTCAAGGGACATGAGTTTGAGCAAGCTCCAGCAGAAGGTAAAGGACAGGGAAGCCCGGCATGCTGCAGTCCATGGAGTTG
The DNA here is from genome assembly GCF_027580195.1 of Bos mutus. Taxonomy (NCBI): domain Eukaryota; kingdom Metazoa; phylum Chordata; class Mammalia; order Artiodactyla; family Bovidae; genus Bos; species Bos mutus. The sequence continues at coordinate 22,611,457 of NC_091622.1, read as the reverse complement.
CAAAGAGTCGGACACAGCTGAGCGACAGAACAACAACACAGCTGCTAAAGAAGTACCAAAGTACCAGAAAGATCCTCTAAAACAGAACCAAGAGAATGGGGTTATTTCTTCATCTCAAAAACTGGGCTTTTCTCAAGGGGTATGGGAATCCAAACTCCTTAAGGATTTTGTTGACTGAATATAGTTTTTTTACATCTATGTACTACCACTATTTCATAAATGTTTGTAGTTTTATCAACGGACATCCTGGTTAAAAAAAAAAAAAAAAACTCCCATACCCCAGTTTTGAAAGTTTTTACCTCTTGGCTCATTTTCTCTTTGTTATTATTTTCTACACATATCTCTCAGTGGTTCTCAACTTGACTGTGAACTAGATTTCATGAGGAACATTTTAAAAACACTAGTACTTAAGTCCCACTTTCAGAAATTCTGGATTAATTTGTCTGAGATATAGCCTAGATGCTCATATTTTCTGAAGCTCTCCAGGTGATTTTAATATGCACTCAGAGTTGAGAATTGCTAAGGTAGACAGTCCCCTCTATCCTGGACTTTCCATTCCTAATTTTCCCTCCCCCTGATATGACCTCCTCCACCTCACTTTAGCCACTGGACTCTAATGGCTACACAGATCTTATCAGTATCTTCAGTCCTCCATAATGTCAATTTTAAGCATACTACTGTTTCTACTATTTTCTTTTTCAAATGTTCTCCGAGCCCATTTTCGCCTTCACTCCACTAAACCTCACTTCCTCATATCCTCACTCCCCTTCTTTCCCATCTTGAGTTTCATGGTTCATTATTATAATCATTCTTCTGCATAAGCCATGACTCTTTAGTCCTTTGTTTGTTCATACCCTGAAAAAGCCCTAGTACTGGATAAATCCAGTCTCCCATATTACCCTGTATCTGGTGTGCTAGACAAAACAAAACTCTGATGACTGGTCTCACTTCAAATCCTTGACTATCAACCACAAATGAGTCCTTAGACCTTCCTAGTAATCTAATTATATTTCCCTTTCCAACTCACTTTTCTGTATTCCAGATCACTTTTATGATGACTTTCCAGATGACTTCTACTCTCTTCAAATTTCTAATACCATTTCCATTTTCTTCACTCTTAAGTAATGACTTTGCCTCTCCTTTTATTAATAAATTAGAAGTCATCAGAAAAAGAACTTCCACAAACTTTTATCACAAAGTCCTCTTACACCCTGTTTTGCCTACATATATTACATTGATAATACAGCATCAAAACCATAATAATCCTCAAGATAAGTCTAGACAGAATGTTGAGGGAGTTTAAGAAGAAAACAGGGCAGTCAAGTACAGGAAAACTCAGCCTCTATAGTAGAAATAAACAAGGATGTATATACCACATTCATTGACTTAAATATTTATTGATTAGCTCTCATGTTCCAGTCAGTATTCTTAACAAGTCCTTAGGTATCTAATCCTCCTGTTCATGTGTCTGTTAACACTAACCATAAGCAGATTTCCTGTGTATAATTTAGATTGTGAGGGGCTCTATCGGAGACAAGCTTGCGCAACCTAAGTTTAGGGTGGACCCATTCAAAAGAGTTTGCATTTGCTTCTGCCAACCACTCTTGGACTAGCTGAGCATCTTATTTATGTTATACTTTTCAGCTTGGTGACTCTTATACTATGCAGTTAGTGTAAATTCAAGCTTCACACACATGTGGCCGAAACTTGATTACAAATTATAAAGAGATTTTTTTCCACAAAAGAACTAAATAGAAATATATAAGCTTTCTTATTATCTCCCATCATCACAGGTAGATTTTTTTTTTTCTTATACGTACTTCTACCAGGGATGCAGCTTTGGAAGAGCTCTCAGTTCCTACTTTGTGTTGTTAAAATCCAAGTTCTAATTTCCCACCTCATATGGCCATTAAATTCAAGTCTTCTAGTCACTTTGGCACCACAATATTAGTTTTATGATAGTTCAATCTTTGTTTTGGCCATGTGGTTGTCACTAAATTTCCTATATAGTCAGCTATGCGTTCAAAAAAATGTTTGCTATAATCTGAATCACAATTTGTAATTGTTTGTTGGAGGCAGGTTTTCAAGTCACACATGAAAATAAAATTGAAAATAAAATAAATGATCATATGTGTATGATTGCATGTTATTAGAATCTTCCTTGTAATCTCCTCCAATATCCTTTCATTTCCAGTTTTTCAATATTGTATTGCTTGTACTATTCGATAATGTGTTTTATTGTAAGTTCATGTGAGTTAAATGTGTGATTATTTTTAGTTTTTGCTAATTCAAAAAAGATAATAAAATCACTTTTGAAAGCACTTTCCTAAGTATATTTACAAGTTATTAGAACCTTCAGTTCTCAGAACTCTGTGAGATGAGTGCTGTTACTACCTTCTATTTTAAATACAAGGAAACTGGCACACAAAATGATGAGATTATTTGCTCAAGGCTTCACAGTACGTGTTTTAGCTGAGAATTTTACCTAATTCTGACTTCAGTCACTGACCTAAGAACAACTATTTCTATCTTGTAAATTAAATAACTATAAAAATTAGAGGTCTTAATGAGTGTAAGTGAGAAAAAAATTTCTTCGGGATTTCAGAGGAGGAAACAGTCAGTTTAAGTTTGAGGAAAGAATCAGGGACAGAAAATTAGTCTCCATATGGTAGCACTTAAAAAGCAACTTGAGACATACAGAGAAATGAACATATTGATTTCAAGGGAGGGGAATGAATTGGGAGATGGGGACTGATGTATGTATACTATTGATACAATGTAAAAAATAGATAACCAATAAGAACCTACAGTATAGAACAGGGGACTCAGTACTCTGTGGTGACCTAAATGTGAAGGAAATCCAAAAAAGAGGGGATATATGTAATCAATGGCTGATTCACTTTGCTGTATAGCAGAAACTAACACAACTTTGTAAAGTAATTGTACTCCAATAAATAGTAATTTTAAAATAATTAAAATTTAAAAGTTTTTTAAATATAAAATAAATAAATTAAAACTTAATAGAATATCTCAGATTCATTCTAAGTTTCTTGAGTATAGCCAGCTCTAAATGAGTATTTGTTAATGAATGTATTTGCCTCTATATTTCTGTTTCTCAGTATTTATACTTGGTCTTTGGCACTAACTTTTCACATGGTAGATGTTTAATAATCTTTTGGATAAACTGAACTACAGTTTCTTTTCCTTGCGAATGTACCTCTTGGGCAGTGAGGTGAGAGCAATCTAGAAACAGTTTCTAGGGACACTCATGGGAATCCAACCAAAGGCTTAGAGTTTTTAACTGTCATGAACTATCAAAAAAATAGGTAATTGTGTGTTTGTTGATTTTGTGGCCGTCAATATTATATATTGGAACAAACACACAAGCCTATCCCATTCACCTGTTACTAACAGGAACGCAAGTTCAAGACATTATCTTATTTTTTTTGTTACTGGCAATTAAAATTTTCAAGCTCTTAAACATCATTACACAATAGATTTATGCAAAACTAACTTTGATGTTAGTTTGGAGCTTCAGAACTTACTCTTCCAGGTAAAAATACTGTGATTTCCCTACAAAAGTCTCAGCATCTATTTCTGATCATCAGTATCCCTTCTGACTATTTGATTTATTTCAATATTGGTAAAATTATTCAAGCTAATATTCTCTAGAATTTTGGAAGTTAAAATAGGCTACTTCCCTCAAAATGCCTCATTCTTATTTTAAAGACAATAATCTGACTTTAACCTTTATTTAAAATTTTCATTGCTAAAATATGAACTACTTATCCCAATGATATTATCCAACATTTATTTGAGAATGTTAAATTCATCCTCTCAACAATCGTATAAAGTAGATACTATTACTATAATTCTCCCCATATTATATGTAAGGAAATTTAAAAAGAGAAGTTATCTCAATGTGTCCAAGTTTAAACAACCAGTAAATAGTGAACCTGCAGATGAACCCAGATAGCTCCAAAGATACATTTAATGTATCTTTGTATCTATAATGTGTATCTATAATCTGCAGTGTATCTATGTCCAGTCCAGAATCAACTGTAAGAATACAACTGTGTCATCCCTTGTCCATTTTTTACTTTTTGCAGTTTCAGTTATCTGCTATCAACCCCAGTCCAAAAATGTTAAATGGAAAATTCCAGAAATAAACCATTCATAAGCTTTAAATTGCATGCCAGGCTAAGTAGTGTGATAAAATCTTGCATCATCTGGCTCTGTCTTGGTCAGATCATGGAACACCCCTCTGACCAATATCCCGCAGGTTAGTCACGTAGCAGCCATCTTGGTTATCAGATTATCTGTTGTGGTATCACAGTGCTTTTGGTCAAACCACCTTTGTTTTACCTAATAATGGCCCCAAAGACCCAAGGTAGTGATATGGGCAATTTGGATTTGCTGAAGAAACCACAAGTGTTGCTGTTTTTTTACCTAAAAAGGCTTAAGTTTTCAACTTAATAAGGAAAGGGGGGGAAATGTATGCTGAGATTGCTAAGCTCTACAGTAAGAATAAATCTTTAGTCCATGCAATTGTGACAAAGCAAAAAGAAATTCATGCTAGTCTTGCTGTCACACCTCAAACTGCAAACGTTAAAGCCGCAGTGTGATGAGTGCTTAGTTAAGATGGAAAAGACACTACATTTGTGCCGTGAGATATGTGAGAGAAAGATCCCATTCACATAACTTTTATTACAGCATATTGTTATCATTGTTCTATTTTATTATTGACTATAGTTGTCAATTTCTTAAATTGTTAGTATGAATGTTTAGGAAAAAACATAATTTACATGGGGTTCAGTACTACCCGTGATGTCAGGCATCCACTGCAGGTCTTGGAATATATCCTCTATGAATAAGGGGGCACCACTGTAACATGTGAAGTGATAATGAGGTGTTAGTTGCTCAGTCGTGTCCGACTCTTTGCAAACCCATGGACTGTAGCCCACCAGGCTTCTCTGTCCATGGAATTTTCCAGGCAAGAATACTGGAGAGGGTTGCCATTCCCTTTTCCAGGGGATCTTTCCGACCCAGGGATCAATCCCAGGTCCCCCACATTGCAAGCAGATTCTTTACCGTCTGAGCCACTGTGGATGTGTACCAGAGGCCAGTTGGTACCTGCACCTTTGATATTTAAAAATATAGGATGACAGTAGCTGTGGAAAGCCTCTTTTAGAAATGCTACCTGCTATTTTACTCGAGTATCTATAAAATATAGTCATCTCTATTATGGAGATGCTAAATCTGGCTGAGCAGTTGCTTTCTCCGATTCAAGTATGACTCCAAAGATGACTTTGGTTGGAGAGTCAGAACCAAATGAAAAGGAAAGATATTGCAGCCTGTGCTGAATAAACAGGAAAGCCACAGGAATGCATAAACACAAGAGCCAAGATCATAATGCCCGCCTTTGCTGTGGGTTCATCACACATATCTTGCTTAAAAATGCAGAGAAAATCCGAAACTGAAGGAAGAGCAATGAGATGAGATCAGAGCAGTCGTTCAGTCGTGTCCGACTCTTTGCGACCCCATGAATGCCAGCACGCCTGGCCTCCCTGTCCATCACCAACTCCTGGAGTTCACTGAGACTCACGTCCATCGAGTCAGTGATGCAATGCAGCGATCTCATCCTCTGTCGTCCCCTTCTCCTCCTGCCCCCAATCCCTCCCAGCATCAGAGTCTTTTCCAATGAGTCAACTCTTCGCATGAGGTGGCCAAAGTACCGGAGTTTCAGCTTCAGCATCATTCCTTCCAAAGAAATCCCAGGGCTGACCTCCTTCAGAATGGACTGGTTGGATCTCCTTGCAGGCCAAGGGACTCTCAAGAGTCTTCTCCAACACCACAGTTCAAAAGCATCAATTCTTCGGCGCTCAGCCTTCTTCACAGTCCAACTCTCACATCCATACATGACCACTGGAAAAACCATAGCCTTGACTAGACAGACCTTTGCTGGCAAAATAATGTCTCTGCTCTTGAATATGCTATCTAGGTTGGTCATAACTTTCCTTCCAAGGAGTAAGTGTCTTTTAATTTCATGGCTGCAATCACCATCTGCAGTGATTTTGGAGCCCAGAAAAATAAAGTCTGACACTGTTTCCACTGTTTCCCCATCTATTTCCCATGAAGTGATGGGACCAGATGCCATGATCTTCGTTTTCCAAATGTTGTGCTTTAAGCCAACTTTTTCACTCTCCACTTTCACTTTCATCAAGAGGCTTTTTAGTTCCTCTTCACTTTCTGCCATAAGGGTGGTGTCATCTGCATATCTGAGGTTATTGATATTTCTCCCAGCAATCTTGATTCCAGCTTGTGTTTCTTCCCGTCCAGCATTTCTCATGATGTCCTCTGCATATAGGTTAAATAAACAGGGTGACAGTATACAGCCTTGACGAACTCCTTTTCCTATTTGGAACCAGTCTGTTGTTCCACGTCCAGTTCTAACTGTTGCTTCCTGACCTGCATACAGGTTTCTCAAGAGGCAGGTCAGGTGGTCTGGTATTCCCATCTCTTTCAGAATTTTCCACAGTTTATTATGATCCACACAGTCAAAGGCTTTGGCATGGTCAATAAAGCAGAAATAGATGTTTTTCTGGAACTCTCTTGCTTTTTTGATGATCCAGCAGATGTTGGCAATTTCATCTCTGGTTCCTCTGCCTCTTCTAAAACCAGCTTGAACATCTGGAAGTTCACGGTTCACATATTGCTGAAGCCTGGCTTGGAGAATTTTGAGCATTACTTTACTAGCGTGTGAGATGAGTGCAATTGTGTGGTGGTTTGAGCATTCTCGGCATTGCCTTTCTTTGGGATTGGAATGAAAACTGATTTTTTCCAGTCCTGTGGCCACTGCTGAGTTTTCCAAATTTGCTGGCAGATTGAGTGTAGTACTTTCACAGCATCATCTTTCAGAATTTGGAATAGCTCAACTGGAATTCTATCACCTCCACTAGCTTTGTTCGTAGTGATGCTTTCTAAGGCCCACTTGACTTCACATTCCATGATGTCTGGCTCTAGGTCAGTGATCACACCATCGTGATTATCTTGATCATGAAGATCTTTTTTGTATAGTTCTTCTGTGTATTCTTGCCATCTCTTCTTAATATCTTCTGCTTCTGTTAGGTCCATACGATTTCTGTCCTTTATCGAGCCCATCTTTGCATGAAATGTTCCTTTGGTATCTCTGATTTTCTTGAAGAGATCTTTAGTCTTTCCCGTTCTGTTGTTTTCCTCTATTTCTTTGCATTGATCGCTGAAGAAGGCTTTCTTATCTCTTCTTGCTATTCTCTTCTTGCTATAGATGTGCCTTAAAAGAATAATTTTTCTCTCTCCCTTCTAACTGCTCTTTCAAACGTATCATTCTGAATAGTAAGACCTTCTGTACTTCAGTTTTATTTACTTTTTATTTGTTGCTGTTTCTATTCATAAAAGAAATTTTTAGTGGTGTTTTGTTTCAGAAAGCTCAAGGGATTTTCCTCGTCTCTTTTGATGGATCTTTCTGGAAAAGAGCCATAAAACAGTTAGCACCATCACTGAGGACAAGCTGTGCCTTCTCATCAATATTCTGAGAACATTAGGGTTGGTGTGGGAAGTCCAGTGTGCAAGCCATAGTGATTAATTTTAAATACTTCTGTTAAAAAAAAAAAAAAAAACACCCTGAAGAAAGCTTTGTGAAAGATGGCTAAAGAATAGTAAAGAAATTTTTTCCTAGACTATCTTAAATAGAAATCCCCAGGAGGATGCCATAGGAAGGAAAAACTTAATCAGAACCAGCAACTAGAAATACAAAAGTTTGTAGCAGAAAAGAAACCCTGGAGATACAGTTCATCATATCAATGGAAGCAGGAACTTTGCCACAATCTCTACCTGGGCTGCACATTTCACTTTCTCCATATTCATGGGAAATCAAGTTGATAACGGAATCAAAAGCAGTCTTCTCTGTGATTAAAAATTATTTCAGAGTATCAAATTTAACCTAATGATATTACTGTGGTCTGGAATTATCTAGATATTTGGGAGGTATATAAAGGACTGAATAAGTATTGTAGATTGGCATTTAACTGCTTATAGAATCAGAATCTAGCACTTAAGCTTCTTATTCAAACCACTAGAGATAAGTATTGATATAGTCTGATAAAGGCTGAAGTAAATGCAACCTAAATCGACACAGATCAGCATCCACCTTGACCAGAAACACATCTAAGACTTTTTTCTGGATTTAGCCAGCCATGGAAAGCAATAAAATTCTGCTATAAATTTCAAAGTCAGGTGACTTTCTTTTCTTCTTAAGAAATGAAACACCTTAGAAAATGTAACTGAAGAAAGCTTTTTACATTCAAGTGCATTTATCCAGGAATCTGTAAGGTGTATAAAGGCTATGATAAATGTATTGAGATTTGCCTACATGAAGATCAGCAAGCTTTTCAGACTTGTGGTTGCCAAGAAGGAGGAGGAGGGGTGCAGAAGGGATGGAGTAGGAGTTTGGGGTTAGCAGATGCAAATGATTATATATAGGATGGGTAAACAACAAGATCCTACTGTATAGCACAGGAACAATATTCAATATCCTGTAATAAATCATAATGGATTACTGAATCAGTTTATAGCAGAAATTAACACAACACCATAAATCAACTATACTTCAATAAAAATTAAAAACAAAGAATAGCAAGTTCCTCAATTTTTGTACATCATGCTTCTGAGTATGATGTTACTTGTTGCAAAACAACTTTAACCATTACCATCTACATCATGAGGTCCTGAAAACAGTTTCTAAAACAAGGTGATAGCCGTTAAGGTATTGAGACATGATGAATACTGGATATATTTTAAAGCAGAGTCACAGGAGTTCCTGTGACAGAGGGACTGTGAGATGTAAAGATGAAAAAAGAATTCAAGGGCAACTCCAAGACTTTTTGTCATAACAACCTGAAATTGTGGAGTTGACATCAGCCAAGATAAGAAACATGGAACAACAGACTGGTTCCAAATAGGAAAGGGAGTACATCAAGACTGTATATTGTCACCCTGCTTATTGAACTTATATGCAGAGTACATCATGAGAAATGCTGGACTGGAAGAAGCACAAGCTGGAATCAAGATTGCCGGGAGAAATATCAATAACCTCAGATATGCAGATGACACCATCCTTATGGCAGAAAGTGAAGAGGAACTAAAAAGCCTCTTGATGAAAGTGAAGGAGGAGAGTGAAAAACTTGGCTTAAAGCTCAACGTTCAGAAAACGAAGATCATGGCATCTGGTCCCATCACTTCATGGGAAATAGATGGGGAAACAGTGGAAACAGTGTCAGACTTTATTTTGGGGGGCTCCAGAATCACTGCAGATGGTGAGTGCAGCCATGAAATTAAAAGACGCTTACTCCTTGGAAGGAAATCTATGACCAATCTAGATAGCATATTCAAAAGCAGAGACATTACTTTGCCAACAAAGGTCCGTCTAGTCAAGGCTATGGTTTTTCCAGTGGTCATGTATGGATGTGAGAGTTGAACTGTGAAGAAAGCTGAGTGCTGAAGAATTGATGTTTTTGAACTGTGGTATTGGAGAAGACTCTTGAGAGTCCCTTGGACTGCAAGGAGATCCAACCAGTCCATTCTAAAGGAGATCAGTCCTGGGTGTTCTTTGGAAGCACTGATGCTGAAGCTGAAACTCCAGTACTTTGGCCACCTCATGCGAAGAGTTGACTCATTGGAAAAGACCCTAATTCTGGGAAGGATTGGGGGCAGGAGGAGAAGGGGACGACAGAGGATGAGATGGCTGGATGGCATCACGGACTCAATGAACATGGGTTTGGGTAGACTCCAGCAGTTGATGATGGACAGGGAGGCCTGGCGTGCTGCGATTCATGGAGTCACAAAGAGTTGGACACGAGTGAGCGACTGAACTGAACTTAATGAAGATAAGAAAAACCACAAATAGAACAGGTTTCAGTGGGAAGAGCAGGAGTTTCGTTTTTAATATGTTGATGTTGAAATGCTTGTTAAACTTTCACGTAAAGATGTAGTGGAGGCAGCTGAATATACAAGTCTGAAATATGAGGGGTCTAGGCCTGGAGATGAGAAACGCTGGCCTAGAAGAAGCACAAGCTGGAATCAAGATTGCCGGGAGAAATGTCAATAACCTCAGATATGCAGATGACACCACCCTTATGGCAGAAAGTGAAGAGGAACTAAAAAGCCTCTTGATGAAAGTGAAAGAGGAGAGTGAAAAAGTTGGCTTAAAGCTCAACATTCAGAAAACTAAGATCATGGCATCTAGTCCCATCACTTCATGGCAAATAGATGGGGAAACAGTGTAAACAGTGGCTGACTTTGTTTTGGGGGGCTCCAAAATCACTGTAGACAGTGACTGCAGCCATGAAATTAAAAGACACTTACTCCTTGGAAGGAAAGTTATGACCAACCTAGATAGTATATATAGGGAATGGCAAACCACTTCAGTATTCTTGCCTTGAGAACCCCATGAACACTATGAAAAGACAAAATGATAGGATACTGAAAGAGGAACTCCCCAGGTCAGTAGGGGCCCAATATGCTACTGGAGATCAGTGGAGAAATAACTCCAGAAAGAATGAAGTGATGGGGCCAAAGCAAAAACAATACCCAGTTGGGGATGTGACTGATGATAGAAGCAAGGCCCGATGCTGTAAAGAGCAATATTGAATAGGAACCTGGAATGTCAGGTCCATGAATCAAGACAAATTGGAAGTGGTCAAACAGGAGATGGCAAGAGTGAACGTCAACATTCTAGGAATCAGCGAAGTAAAATGGACTGGAATGGATGAATTTAACTCAGATGACCATGATATCTACTACTGTGGGCAGGAATCCCTTAGAAGAAATGGAATAGCCATAGTGGTCAACAAAAGAGTTGGAAATGCAGTACTTGGATGCAATCTCAAAAACGACAGAATGATCTCTGTTTGTTTCCAAGGCAAACCACTCAATATCACAGTAATCCAAGCTATGCCCCAACCAGTAATGCTGAAGAAGCTGAAGTTGAACGTTTCTATGAAGACCTACAAGACCTTTAGAACTAATACCCAAAAAAGATGTCCTTTTCATTATAGGGGACTGGAATGTAAAAGTAGGAAGTCAAGAAACACCTGGAGTAACAGGCAAATTTGGCCTTGGAATACAGAATGAATCAGGGCAAAGACTAATAGAGTTTTGCCAAGAAAATGCACTGGTCATAGCAAACACCCTCCTCCAACCATACAGGAGAAGACTCTACACATGGACACCGAAATCAGGTTGATTATATTCTTTGCAGCCAAAAATGGAAAAGCTCTATGCAGTCAGCAAAAACAAGACCGGGAACTGACTGTGCCTCAGATCATGAACTCCTTATTGCCAAATTCAGACTTAAATTGAAGAAAGTAGGGAAAACCATTAAACCATTCAGGTATGATCTAAAGCAAATCCCTTATGATTATACAGTGGAAGTGAGAAATAGATTTTTTAAAATTTTATTTTATTTTTAAACTTTACAATATTGTATTGGTTTTGCCAAATATCAAAATGAATTCGCCACAGGTATACATGTGTTCCCCATCCTGAACCCTCCTTCCTCCTCCCTCCCCATACCATCCCTCTGGGTCGTCCCAGTGCACCAGCCCCAAGCATCCAGTATCGTGCATCGAACCTGGATGGCGACTCGTTCCATATATTATACGTATTTCAATGCCATTCTCCCAAATCATCCCACCCTCTCCCTCCCCACAGACTCCAAAAGACTGTTCTATACATCAGTGTCTCTTTTGCTGTCTCGTATACAGGGTTATTGTTACCATCTTTCTAAATTCCATATATATGTGTTAGTATACTGTATTGGTGTTTTTCTTTCTGGCTTACTTCACTCTGTAAAATAGGCTCCAGTTTCATTCACCTCATTAGAACTGATTCAAATGTATTCTTTTTAATGGCTGGGTAATACTCCATTGTGTATATGTACCACTGCTTTCTTATCCATTCATCTGTTGATGGACATCTAGGTTGCTTCCATGTCCTGGCTATTATAAACAGTGCTGCAATGAACATTGGGGTACACGTGTCTCTTTCAATTCTGGTTTCCTCAGTATGTATGCCCAGCAGTGGGGTTGCTGGATCATAAGGCAGTTCTATTTCCAGTTTTTTAAGGAATCGCCACACTGTTCTCCATACTGGCTGTACTAGTTTGCATTCCCACTAACAGTTTAATAAGAGGGTTCCCTTTTCTCCACACCGTCTCCAGCATTTATTGCTTGTAGATTTTGGATCACAGCCATTCTGACTGGTGTGAAATGGTACCTCATAGTGGTTTTGATTTGCATTTCTCTGATAATGAGTGATGTTGAGCATCTTTTCATGTGTTTGTTAGCCATCTGTATGTCTTCTTTGGAGAAATGTCTATTTAGTTCTTTGGCCCATTTTTTGATTGGGTCATTTATTTTTCTGGAATTGAGCTGTAGGAGTTGCTTGTATATTTTTGAGATTAGTTGTTTGTCAGTTGCTTCATTTGCTATTATTTTTTCCCATTCTGAAGGCTGTCTTTTCACCTTGCTTATAGTTTCCTTTGTTGTGCAGAAGCTTTTAAGTTTAATTAGGGCCCATTTGTTTATTTTTGCTTTTATTTCCAATATTCTGGGAGGTGGATCATAGAGGAACCTGCTGTGATGTATGTCGGAGACTGTTTTGCTTATGTTCTCCTCTAGGAGTTTTATAGTTTCTAGTCTTACGTTTATATCTTTAATCCATTTTGAGTTTATTTTTGTGTATGGCGTTAGAAAGTGCTCTAGTTTCATTCTTTTACAAGTGGTTGACCAGTTTTCCCAGAACCACTTGTTAAAGAGATTGTCTTTAATCCATTGTATATTCTTGCCTCCTTTGTCAAAGATAAGGTGTCCATATGTGCGTGGATTTATCTTTGGGCTTTCTATTTTGTTCCATTGATCTATATATCTGTCTTTGTGCCAGTACCATACTGTCTTGATGACTGTGGCTTTGTAGTAGAGCCTGAAGTCAGGCAGGTTGATTCCTCCAGTTCCATTCTTCTTTCTCAAGATCGCTTTGGCTATTCGAGGTTTTTTGTATTTCCATACAAATTGTGAAATTATTTGTTCTAGCTCTGTGAAGAATACCGTTGGTAGCTTGATAGGGATTGCATTGAATCTATAAATTGCTTTGGGTAGTATACTCATTTTCACTATATTGATTCTTCCAATCCATGAACATGGTATATTTCTCCATCTATTATTGTCCTCTTTGATTTCTTTCACCAGTGTTTTATAGTTTTCTATATATAGGTCTTTAGTTTCTTTTGGTAGATATATTCCTAAGTATTTTATTCTTTCCATTGCAATGGTGAATGGAATTGTTTCCTTAATTTCTCTTTCTGTTTTCTCATTATTAGTGTATAGGAATGCAAGGAATTTCTGTGTGTTGATTTTATATCCTGCAACTTTACTATAATCATTGATTAGTTCTAGTAATTTTCTGGTGGAGTCTTTAGGGTTTTCTATGTAGAGGATCATGTCATCTGCAAACAGTGAGAGTTTTAATTCTTCTTTTCCAATTTGGATTCCTTTTATTTCTTTTTCTGCTCTGATTGCTGTGGCCAAAACTTCCAAAACTATGTTGAATAGTAATGGTGAAAGTGGGCACCCTTGTCTTGTTCCTGACTTTAGAGGAAATGCTTTCAGTTTTTCACCATTGAGGATAATGTTTGCTGTGGGTTTGTCATATATAGCTTTTATTATGTTGAGGTATGTTCCTTCTATTCCTGCTTTCTGGAGAGTTCTTATCATAAATGGATGTTGAATTTTGTCAAAGGCTTTCTCTGCATCTATTGAGATAATCATATGGTTTTTGTTTTTCAATTTGTTAATGTGGTGTATTACATTGATTGATTTGCGGATATTGAAGAATCCTTGCATCCCTGGGATAAAGCCCACTTGGTCATGGTGTATGATCTTTTTAATGTGTTGTTGGATTCTGATTGCTAAAACTTTGTTAAGGATTTTTGCATCTATGTTCTTCAGTGATATTGGCCTGTAGTTTTCTTTTTTTGTGGGATCTTTGTCAGGTTTTGGTATTAGGGTGATGGTGGCCTCATAGAATAAGTTTGGAAGTTTCCCTTCCTCTGCAATTTTCTGGAAGAGTTTGAGTAGGATAGGTGTTAGCTCTTCTCTAAATTTTTGGTAGAATTCAGCTGTGAAGCCGTCTGGACCTGGGCTTTTGTTTGCTGGAAGATTTCTGATTACAGTTTCAATTTCCGTGCTTGTGATGGGTCTGTTAAGATTTTCTATTTCTTCCTGGTCCAGTTTTGGAAAGTTGTACTTTTCTAAGAATTTGTCCATTTCTTCCACGTTGTCCATTTTATTGGCATATAATTGTTGATAGTAGTCTCTAATGATCCTTTGTATTTCTGTGTTGTCTGTTGTGATCTCTCCATTTTCATTTCTAATTTTATTGATTTGATTTTTCTCCCTTTGTTTCTTGATGAGTCTGGCTAATGGTTTGTCAATTTTATTTATCCTTTCAAAGAACCAGCTTTTGGCTTTGTTAATTTTTGCTATGGTCTCTTTTGTTTCTTTTGCATTTATTCCTGCCCTTATTTTTAAGATTTCTCTCCTTCTACTAACCCTGGGGTTCTTCATTTCTTCCTTTTCTAGTTGCTTTAGGTGTAGAGTTAGGTTATTTATTTGCCTTTTTTCTTGTTTCTTGATGTATGCCTGTATTGCTATGAACTTTCCCCTTAGGACTGCTTTTACTGTGTCCCACAGGTTTTGGGTTGTTGTGTTTTCATTTTCATTCATTTCTATGCAAATTTTGATTTCTTTTTTGATTTCTCCTGTGATTTGTTGGTTATTTAGTAGTGTGTTGTTCAGCCTCCATATGTTGGAATTTTTAATAGTTTTTCTCCTGTAATTGAGATCTAATCTTACTGCATTGTGGTCAGAAAAGATGCTTGGAATGATTTCAATTTTTTTGAATTTACCAAGGCTAGATTTATGGCCCAGGATGTGATCTATCCTGGAGAAGGTTCCATGTGCGCTTGAGAAAAAGGTGAAATTCATTGTTTTGGGATCAAATGTCCTATAGATATCGATTAGGTCTAACTGGTCTATTGTATCGTTTAAAGTTTGTGTTTCCTTGTTAACTTTCTGTTTAGTTGATCTATCCATAGGTGTGAGTGGGGGTATTAAAGTCTCCCACTATTATTGTGTTATTGTTAATTTCTCCTTTCATACTTGTTAGCATTTGTCTTACATATTGCGGTGCTCCCGTGTTGGGTGCATATATATTTATAATTGTTATATCTTCTTCTTGGATTGATCCTTTGATCATTATGTAGTGACCGTCTTTGTCTCTTTCCACAGCCTTTGTTTTAAATTCTATTTTATCTGATATGAGTATTGCTACTCCTGCTTTCTTTTGGTCCCTATTTGCATGGAAAATCTTTTTCCAGCCCTTCACTTTCAGTCTGTATGTGTCCCCTGTTTTGAGGTGGGTCTCCTGTAGACAGCATATGTAGGGGTCTTGTTTTTGTATCCATTCAGCCAGTCTTTGTCTTTTAGTTGGGGCATTCAACCCATTTACGTTTAAGGTAATTATTGATAAGTATGATCCCTTTGCCATTTACTTTATTGTTTTGGGTTCGAATTTATACACCGTTTTTGTGTTTCCTGTCTAGAGAATATCCTTTAGCATTTGTTGGAGAGCTGAATTCTCTCAGCTTTTGCTTGTCTGTAAAGCTTTTGATTTCTCCTTCATATTTGAATGAGATCCTTGCTGGGTACAATAATCTGGGGTGTAGGTTATTTTCTTTCATCACTTTAAGTATGTCTTGCCATTCCCTCCTGGCTTGAAGAGTTATTATTGAAAGATCAGCTGTTATCCTTATGGGAATTCCCTTGTGTGTTATTTGTTGTTTTTCCCTTGCTGCTTTTAATATTTGTTCTTTGTGTTTGATCTTTGTTAATTTGATTAATATGTGTCTTGGGGTGTTTCGCCTTGGGTTTATCCTGTTTGGGACTCTCTGGGTTTCTTGGACTTGAGTGATTATTTCCTTCCCCATTTTAGGGAAGTTTTCAACTATTATCTCCTCAAGTATTGTCTCATGGTCTTTCTTTTTGTCTTCTTCTTCTGGGACCCCTATGATTCGAATGTTGGAGTGTTTAATATTGTCCTGGAGGTCTCTGAGATTGTCCTCATTTCTTTTAATTCGTTTTTCTTTTTTCCTCTCTGATTCATTTATTTCTACCATTCTATCTTCTAATTCACTAATCCTATCTTCTGCCTCTGTTATTCTACTATTTGTTGCCTCCAGAGTGTTTTTTATTTCATTTATTGCATTATTCATTATATATTGACTCCTTTTTATTTCTTCTAGGTCCTTGTTAAACCTTTCTTGCATCTTCTCAATCCTTGTCTCCAGGCTATTTATCTGTGATTCCATTTTGATTTCAAGATTTTGGATCAATTTCACTATCGTTATTCAGAATTCTTTATCAGGTAGATTCCCTATTTCTTCCTTTTTTGTTTGGTTTGGTGGGCATTTATCCTGTTCCTTTATCTTCTGGGTATTCCTCTGTCTCTTCATCTTGTTTAAATTGCTGAGTTTGGGGTGTCCTTTCTGTATTCTGGAAGTTTGTGGAGTTCTCTTTATTGTGGCATTTCCTCACTGTGTGTGGGTTTGTACAGGTGGCTTGTCAAGGTTTCTTGGTTAGGGAAGCTTGTGTTGGTGTTCTGGTGGGTGGAAGTGGATTTCTTCTCTCTGGAGTGCAATGAAGTGTCCAGTAATGAGTTATGAGATGTCTGTGGTTTTGGGGTGACTTGGGGCAGCCTGTATCTTGGAGCTCAGGGCTGTGTTCCTGTGTTGCCGGAGAATTTGCTTGGTATGTCTTGCCCTGGAACTTGTTGGCCCTTGTGTGGTGCTTGGTTTCAGTGTATGTATGGAGGCATTTGATGAGCTCCTGTCAATTAATGATCCCTGGATTCAGGAGTTCCCTGGAGTCAGGGTTTGGACTTAAGCCTCCTGCTTCCAGTTATCAGTCATATTTTTACAGTAGTTTCAAAACTTCTCCTTCTATACAGCACCATTGATAAAACATCTACGTTAAAGATGAAAAGTTTCTCCACTGTGAGGGTCACCCAGAGAGGTTCACAGCGTTACATGGAGAAGAGAAGAGGGAGGAGGGAGTTAGAGGTGACCCGAATGAGATGGGGTGGAATCAATAGAGGAGAGAGCAGGCTAGCCAGTAATCACTTCCTTATGTGTACTCCACAACTGGAATGCTCAGAGATGTTCATGGAGTTATACAGAGAAGAGAAGAAGGAGGAAGGAGACAGAGGTGGCCAGGAGGATAAAAGGGGGAAATGAAAAGGAGGGAGACAGATCCAGCCAGTAATCAGTTCCCTAAGTGTTCTCCACCATCTGGAACACACAGAAATTCACAGAGTTGGGTAGAGTAGAGAGGGGTTAGGGAGGAGACACAGGCGACCTGGTGGAGAAAAAGGAGAGTCCAAAGAGAGAGAGAGCAGTCAAGCCAGTAATCTCACTCCCTAGTGAAAAATGGGTACTGAAGATTGGGTTCTTAAAGGTACAAGATTGGTAACAAATACATAAAAGCAAAAATTAAAAATCTAGAGTAGAGTTTGGAATTTCAAAAATACAATGTTAAAGAAAAGAAGAAGGAAAATAAACAGAGAAAAAAAAAACAAACAAAGTCACAAAAATTATAAAGAAAATATAGGTACAAAATTGATAACAAATACCGAAAAGCAAAAGTTAAACATCTAGAGTAGAGTTTGGAATTTCAAAAATACAATGTTAAAAAAAAGCAGAAGAAAAAGAAAGAGAGAGAGAGAAAAAAAAAAAAAGTTGCAAAAATTATAAAGAAAATATAGGTACAAAATTGATAACAAATACCAAAAAGCATAAATGAAAAATCTAGAGTAGAGTTTGGAATTCCAGGTATACAGTGTTATATAAAAGAAGAAGAGAAAAAAAGAGAGTGGACAAAAAAAAAAGTCACAAAAATTATAAAAAAGAAATACAGGTACAAAATTGATAGCAAATACCAAAAAGCTAAAATTAAAAATCTAGAGTAGAGATTGGAATTTCAAAAATACAATGTTAAAAGAATAAAAAAAAAGGTCACAAAAATTATAAAATATATATATATGAAGTTTGCTTTAAAAAAATAAAAAATAGGGTCTTTTTTTTTGCAAAGTAATAGGTTATAAAAGTGAAAATTAAAGGAATAATAGAGGACTTAAATTTTTTTTTAATTAAAAAAAAAAAGAAAGAAAGAATGATTGTAAAGATAGTAAAAATATATCTAGGACTTTCTCTGGTTTTGTTGTGAGTATTGTGGGGTCAGTTCATTTTCAGCTAGTTCCCCTTGGTCCGACTTATATTTCTCAAGATCTATAGGCCCCTTCCTATGTAGTCGGTACTAACCACAGGGTTTAATCTATTGCCTATAGCTTCCAAGGTGGTTCCCTCTGTTATAGCTTCTTCTGTTTGCTGGTCTCTTCAGTGTCTGGTTTCCGCCCTGACACAAAGGGGACGGTGGTGGACACTTTTTTTTGTTTTTTTTTAGGCGCACTTGTTCAGTCACACTGTGGGGAGGGAGGGACGCTGCAAACAAATAACACTGGCGTGTGCTCGCAGTGCCTCAGCCACACTGGGCCTGCCCCCGCTCACGGCGCATGTAGCCTCCCTGCCCACACTGCTCAGGCTCTAGGTTGCTCCGCTGGGAATCATCCGTGGCCGACCCTGGGCTGCTTGCACCTCCCGGGTCCAAGCCGCTCAGGTTCAGGCACTCAGGTAGTCCTCAGAGGCGCGGACTAGGTTGGACCTGCGTTTTGTGCCCTTCCGAGGTCTGAGCAGCTCAGGTGATGAAGTGTTTGGCAAGCGCGATTGCTGCGTCTTATCACCTCCCCGCCGCTCGGTTATCTGGGTGTACAACCGGCGCACCTTCTCAGGCGGATGTTGACTGTCCAGACCCCCAAGAAGTTTTAGTTAGCAAAAAAGCCTGCTTACAGTTTTATAGATAATGTCTCTCTGGGGCTGCAATTGCCCCCTTCCGGCTCTGGCTGCCTGTCACCACAGGGGGATGGTCTGCAGCCGGCTATCTCTGTTCAGTCCTTTGTTCCGTGCATGGGCCTGGCGGTGTCTTAGGTTAGGGCTGGCTTTTAGCGTGGTAGATATCCCACAGTCTGGTTTGCTAGCCCAAATTATTTCACTCAGATAGCGCTGGGGGTATTCAGGCCAGATCCTTACTCTAAGCGATGCAGCCCACGCCGCTCCTCCCTGCCCAGCCCCCACTTGCTAGTGGCCTGTGCAGGCGTCTGCGCTGCTTCTCCGCTGGCGGAGTTACCGGAGAGTTACCGTAGGGCTTGCAATCTGCAGGTTTTAATTGTTTATTTATTTTTCCTCCCTGTTATGTTGCCCTCTGTGCTTCCAAGGCTCGGCACAGATTCGGCAGTGAGAAGGTTTCCTGGTATTTGGAAACCTCTCTTTTTAAGACTCCCTTCCCGGGACGGAACTCCATCCCTCCCTCTTTTGTCTCTTTTTTTGTCTTTTATATATTTTCCTACCTCCTTTCAAAGATTTGGGTTTCTTTTCTGGGTGCCTGATGTCCTCTGCCAGCATTCAGAAGTTGTTTTGTGGAATTTACTCGGGGTTTAAATGTTCTTTTGATGAATTTGTGGGGGAGAAAGTGTTCTCCCCGTCCTACTCCTCTGCCATCTTAGCTCCTCCCGAGAAATAGATTTAAGAGACTAGATCTGATAGATAGAGTGCCTGATGAACTATGGACAGAGGTTTGTGACATTGTACAGGAGACAGGGATCAAGACCATCCCCATGGAAAAGAAATGCAAAAAAGCAAAATGGCTGTCTGAGGAGGCCTTACAAATAGCTGTGAAAAGAATAGAAGTGAAAAGCAAAGGAGAAAAGGAAAGATAAGCATCTGAATGCAGAGTTCAAAAGAATAGCAAAAGAGATAAGAAAGCCTTCCTCAGTGATCAATGCCAAGAAATAGAGGAAAACAACAGAATGGGAAAGACTAGAGATCTCTTCAAGAATATTAGAGATAACAAGGGGACATTTCATGCAAAGATGGGCTCGATAAAGGACAGAAATTGTATGGACGTAACAGAAGCAGAAGATATTAAGAAGAGGTGGCAGGTATACACAGAAGAACTGTACAAAAAAGATCTTCACGACCCAGATAATCACGATGGTGTGATCACTGACCTAGAGCCAGACATTCTGGAATGTGAAGTCAAGTGGGCCTTAGAAAGCATCACTACGAACAAAGCTAGTGGAGGTGATAGAATTCCAATTAGCTATTTCAAATCCTGAAAGATGATGCTGTGAAAGTACTGCACTCAATATGCCAGCAAATTTGGAAAACTCAGCAGTGGCCACAGGACTGGAAAAGATCAGTTTTCATTCCAGTCCCAAAGAAAGGCAATGCCAAAGAATGCTCAAACTACACAATTGCACTCATCTCACATGCTAGTAAAATAATGCTCAAAATTCTCCAAGCCAGGCTTTAGCAATACGTGAACCATGAACTTCCAGATGTTCAAGCTGATTTTAGAAATGGCAGAGGAACCAGAGATCAAATTGCCAACATCTGCTGGATCATCAAAAAGCAAGAAAGTTCCAGAAAAACATCTATTTCTGCTTTATTGACTATGCCAAAGCCTATGACTGTGTGGATCACAATAAACTGTGGAAAATTCTGAAAGAGAGGGGAATACCACACCACCTGACCTGCCTCTTGAGAAACCTGTATGCAGGTCAGGAAGAAATAGTTAGAACTGGACATGGAACAACAGACTGGTTCTGGTTCCAAATTGGGAAAGGAGTGTGTCAAGGCTGTATATTGTCACCCTGCTTATTTAACTTCTATGCAGAGTACATCATGAGAAACGCTGGACTGGAAGAAGCACAAGCTGGAATCAAGATTGCCGGGAGAAATATCAATAACCTCAGATATGCAGATGACACCACCCTTATGGCAGAAAGTGAAGAGGAACTAAAAAGCCTCTTGGTTAAAGTGAAAGAGGAGAGTGAAAAAGTTGGCATAAAGCTCAACATTCAGAAAACGAAGATCATGGCATCTGGTCCCATCACTTCATGGGAAATAGATGGGGAAACACTGGAAACAGTGTCAGACTTTATTTTTGGGGGCTCCAGAATCACTGCAGTTGGTGAGTGCAGCCATGAAATTAAAAGATGCTTACTCCTTGGAAGGAAAGTTATGACCAACCTAGATAGCATATTGAAAAGCAGAGATATTACTTTGCCAACAAAGGTCCATCTAGTCAAGGCTATGGTTTTTCCAGTAGTCATGTATGGATGTGAGAGTTGGACTGTAAAGAAAGCTGAGCACCGAAGAATTGATGCTTTTGAACTGTGGTGTTGGAGATAACTCTTGAGAGTCCCTTGGCCTGCAAGGAGATCCAACCAGTCCATTCTGAAGGAGATCAGCCCTGGGATTTCTTTGGAAGGAATGATGCTAAAACTGAAACTCCAGTACTTTGGTTACCTCATGTGAAGAGTTGACTCATTGGAAAAGACTCTGATGCTGGGAGGGATTGAGGGCAGGAGGAGAAGGGGACAACAGAGGATGAGATGGCTGGATGGCATCACCGACTCAATGGACGTGAGTCTCAGTGAACTCCGGGAGTTGGTGATGGACAGGGAGGCCTGGCGTGGTGTGATTCATGGGTTTGCAAAGAGTCGGACACAACTGAGCGACTGAACTGATCTGAACTGAGGCCTGGAGATAAAAGTATGAAAATTGTCAGCGCATGAGTGATACTTAAAACCTTAAGAGTCAATGACGTTGTCAAGAAGTGAGTATAGATGCCAAAGAGAAAAGGTCAAAGAACTTTCAGGGACATTCTAATATTGCTTGTTCAGGATAAATGGGAATATTGAGAAGAAGGGAAATCGAGAAGAAGTAGCCCATGAAACAGAGGGTAATCATGAGAATGTAAAGTCCTAGAAGCCAGGTGAAAACTTGGTCATAAAGGAGAAGTAAACCATCCATGAATCAAAGTTGCTCTTAGGTCAAGTTAAGAACTGGGAATTGAGAAGAAGTAGCCCATGAAACAGAGGGAAATCATGAGAATGTAAAGTCCTAGAAGCCAGGTGAAAACTTGGTCATAAAGGAGAAGTAAACCGTCCATGAATCAAAGTTGCTCTTAGGTCAAGTTAAGAACTGGGAATTCTCCATCGTACTTTGCAATGTGGAAATTACCAATGACCTTGATGAAATCAATTTGAAAAACAGAAGAAAAACCTTAACAATTAAACTCTGTTGGATTTCATAAAAGCAATAGGCAGAATAGTGATCCCCCCGCCCCCAAAGATGTCCTGTCCTAATGAGAGAGTCAATTCCTAGGTAGGTTGATAAGAAGTCCAGGGTCCCTAAGGAGGAGAAAGGGGTCTGGGGCCCTTGAGGTGGAGACAGGGGTCCAGAATTCTCAAGGAGAAGGAAAGGACAATTGTCTTTTTTTTTTTTCCTCTACATTCCTTAGTCTCAGTCACATAAAATGTCTTTTTTCTTTATGCCAGGAACTGATGATTACACAACAAAACAATTCAGTTTAAACTCTGTACTAATGATTATAATGGAGAAGGCAATGGCACCCCACTCCAGCACTCTTGCTTGGAAACTCCCATGGACGGAGGAGCCTGGTAGGCTGCAGTCCATGGGGTCGCTAAGAGTCAGACACAACTGAGCGACTTAACTTTCACTTTTCATTTTCATGCGTTGGAGAAGGAAATGGCAACCCACTCCAGTGTTCTTGCCTGGAGAATCCCAGGGATGGGGGAGCCTGGTAGGCTGCCGTCTATGGGGTCGCACAGAGTTGGACACGACTGAAGCGACTTAGCAGCAGCAGCAGCAGCAATGATTATAAAACAACAATGTATCCTGCTTAAGCACAGTTTCTCCTTCCTGAAAACCTTCTGACTAATCTTGTTATCTTAAAATGTAACTTATGGGGGTGGGTTTGGTAAGATCTTTCTATTGTAAAGTTATCTTAAAATGTAAATTGTGGGAGTGGGTCTGGTAAGACCTTTACAATCTTGAGACACTCTTTTAATTTATTGTAGTAACTAATTTAAAAAGTATATAGCTCCCTTGCTAAGACCAGCAAGTGGGTCCCTCTCCGACCCCTTCTGATGTCTATATCAGAAGCTTTCTCTGCCCCTTTTCACTGTAACAAAACTTCTGCCACATAAGAACCCTGAATGGTCAAGCCTGTCTCTGATGCCAAAGCTAAATCTTCTTCTGAGATCAGGAATCCAACATGTAAGGCAATCACTAATCCCTGGAATCTATCAATATGTTTAATTCCCATGGCAAATGGGAATTAAAGTTGCAAACAGAATTAAATGTACAAATTAGCTTACTTAAAGAATAAGGTGGCTATCATGGACTATTCAATGGGCCCAATGGAAACACAAGGGTTCTCAAAAGTGGGGCAGGGAGGCAGAAGAGGAGGTCAGAGTGATGCAATGGACTCTACCCACCATTGATAGCTTTGAGGAAGAGGGCCATGAGTCAAGAAATGTCAATGACTTCCAGAAGCTGGAAAAGGCAAAAACAAATGGATTCTCTCTTAGAGCCCTTAAAAAAAGATGACAGCCCTGCCAACAGCTTGATTTTAGCCCAATCAAGGCTCTTGTCAGACTTCTGAGCTGCAGAACTGTAAAATAATAAACTTGGGCTGTGTTAAGCCACTGAGACTCAGGCTTTAAAGTCTCATGGCTGTCACAGCGATATATCTCACTGGAGTAAAAGCAAAACACGTTGCAATGCAAGAAAGGGAAAATGTGCAAATAATGGCAGAAGCCTTGAAATAGCCAAACTGTACAAGGTGAAGGAGCAACAGAGAATCCTTGAAACAGAAGGCAATGCAGGCATAAGGCAAGCATCAAATTCTATGTAAGTCTTCTCAGGAGAGTTCAGTCTCCTTTTTCTGTATCAGAGAATATAGAAAATACAGAGAATACAGTTTCCCCTGTATCAGAGAATCAGATTATCACCCGCCAGTCACCCAAATCATCAACTCTGGCATCAGCTTCACCTTCTCCTCTTAGAGTATCTGATCAAACATCACCTCCTGTCACCCTAAGTCCCTCATCTCTCCCCAATGTCTCAGGTATTCATCCGGATTAGACCATCTCCATCTCTTACCTGGTTTACTACAAAGCTTCCTGGCTTCTGTCCTGGCCCCTAGTCTTCTCCTTTCCAGGTCACTCTTCAAACTTCTTCCAAAATGACCTTCTTAAAACACAGATAGAACCACATATTCCCTGGTTAAATCCTCCAGGGGCTTCCAGGCCTTTATCATGCAATTCAAACTCCATTAGTTCAGCTCAGTTCAGTTCAGTTCACTTCAATTACTCAGTCATGTCTGAATCTTTGAGACCCCATGAACCGCAGCACGCCAGGCCTCCCTGTCCATCACCAACTCCCGGAGTTTATTCAAACTCATGTCCATTGAATCAGTGATGCCATCCAACCATCTCATCCTATGGTGTCCCCTTCTCCTCCTGCCCTCAATTTTTCCCAGCATCGGGGCTTTTCAGATGAGTCAGCTCTTTGCATCAAGTGTCCAAAATATTGGAGTTTCAGCTTCAACATCAGTCCTTCCAATGAACTGATCTCCTTTAGGGTGGACTGGTTGGATCTCCTTGCAGTCCAAGGGACTCTCAAGAGTCTTCTCCAACACCACAGTTCAAAAGCATCAATTCTTCAGCATTCAGCTTTCTTCACAGTCCAACTCTCACATCCATACATGACCACAGGAAAAACCATACCCTTGACAAGACAGATCTTTGTTGGCAAAGTAATGTCTCTGCTTTTCAATACGCTATCTAGGTTGGTCATAACTTTCCTTCCAAGGAGTAAGCGTCTTTTAGTTTCATGGCTGCAATCACCATCTGTAGTGATTCTGGAGCCCCAAAAAATAAAGTCAGCCACTGTTTCCAGTGTTTCCCCATCTATTTCCCATGAAGTGATGGGACCGGATACCATAATTTTAGTTTTCTGAATGTTGAGCTCTAACCCAACCTTTTCACTCTCCTCTTTCATTTTCATCAAGAGGCTTTTTAGTTCTTCTTTGCTTTCTGCCATAAGGATGATGTCATCTGCATATCTGAGGTTATTGATAGTTCTCCTGGGAATCTTGAAGAAGCTTGTGCTTCTTCCAGCCCAGCGTTTCTCATGATGTACTGTGCATAGAAGTTAAATAAGCAGGGTGACAATATACAGCCTTGATGTACTCCTTTTTCTATTTAGAACCAGTCTGTTGTTCCATGTCCAGTTCTATCCGTTGCTTCCTGACCTGCATACAGGTTTCTCAAGAGACAGGTCAGGTGGTCTGGTATTCCCATCTGTTTTAGAATTTTTCGCAGTTTTTTTTTTTGATCCACACAATTAAAGGCGTTGGCATAGTCAATAAAGCAGAAATAGATGTTTTTCTGGAACTCTCTTGCTTTTTGATGATCCAGCGGATGTTGGCAATTTGAGCTCTGGTTCCTCTCCCTTTTCTAAAACCAGCTTGAACATTTGGAAGTTCACGGTTCATATATTGCTGAAGCCTGGCTTGGAGAATTTTGAGCATTACTTTACTAGCGTGTGAGATGAGTGCAATTGTGTGGTAGTTTGAGCATTCTTTGGCATTGCCTTTCTTTGGGATTGGAATGAAAACTGACCTTTTCCAGTCCTGTGGCCACTGCTGAGTTTTGCAAATTTGCTGGCATATTGAGTACAGCACTTTCACAGCATCATCTTCCAGGATTTGAAATAGCTCAACTCGAATTCCATCACCTCCACTAGCTTTGTTTGTAGTGATGCTTCCTAAGGCCCCCTCGACTTCACATTCCAGGATGTCTGGCTCTAGGTGAGTGATCATACCATCGTGGGTATCTGGGTCATGAAGATCTTTTTTATATATTTGTTCTGTGTATTCTTGCCACATCTTCTTAATATCTTCTGCTTCTATAGGTCCATACTATTTCTGTCCTTTATTGTGCCCATCTTTGCATGAAATTTTCCCTTGGTATCTCTTATTTTCTTGAAGAGAACTCTAGTCTTGCCATTCTATTGTTTTCCTCTATTTCTTTGCCCTCATCACTGAGGAAGGCTTTCTTATCTCTCCTTGCTATTCTTTGGAACTCTGCATTCAAATGTGTATATCTTTCCTTTTCTCCTTTGCTTTTTGCTTCTCTTACTTTCACACCTATTTGTAAGGCCTCCTCAGACAGCCATTTTGCTTTTTTGCATTTTTTTCTTGGGGATGGTTTTGATCCCTGTTTCCTGTATCATGTCATGAATCTCCATCCATAGTTCATCAGGCACTCTGTCTATCAGATCTAATCCCTTGGATCTATTTCTCACTTCTACTGTATAATCATAAGGGATTTGATTTAGGTCATACCTGAATGGTCCAGTGGTTTTCCCTACTTTATTCAATTTAAGTCTGATTTGGCAATAAGGAGTTCATGATCTGAGCCACAGTCAGCTCCTGGTCTTGTTTTTGCTGACTGTATAGAGCTTCTCCATCTCTGGCTGCAAAGAATACAATCAATCTGATTTCAGTATTGGCCATCTGGTGATGTCCATGTGTAGAGTCTTCTCTTGTGTTGTTGGAAGAGGCTGTTTGCTATGACCAGTGCATTCTCTTGGCAAAACTCTGTTATCCTTTGACCTACTTCATTCCGTACTCCAAGGCCAAATTTGCCTTTTACTCCACGTGTTTCTTGAATCCTACTTTTGCAGTCCCCTGTAATGAAAAGGACATCTTTGGGGGGTGTTGATTCTAAAAGGTCTTGTAGGTCTTCATAGAACCATTCAACTTCAGCTTCTTCAGCATTACTGGTTGGGGCATAGACTTGGATTACTGTGATATTGAATGATTTGCCTTGCAAATGAACAGAGATCATTCTGTCGTTTTTGAGATTGCATCCAAGTACTGCATTTTGGACTCTTTTGTTGATTATGATGGCTACTCGATTTCTTCCAAGGGATTTGTGCCCACAGTAGTAGATATGATGGTCATCTGAGTTAAATTCACCCGTTTCAGTCCATTTTAGTTCTCTGATTCCTAAAATGTCTATGTTCACTCTTGCCATCTCCTGTTTGACCACTTTCAGTTTGCCTTGATTCATGGACCTAACATTCCAGGTTCCTATGCAATATTGCTCTTTATAGCATCAGACCTTTGCTTCCATCACCAGTCACATCCACAGCTGGGTATTGTTTTTGCTTTGGCTCTGTCTCTTCATTCTTTCTGGAGTTATTTCTCCACTGATCTCACGTAGCATATTGGGCACCTAACAACCTGGGGAGTTCATCTTTCAGTGTCCTATCTTTTGCTTTTTCATACTGTTCATGGGGTTCTCAAGGCAAGAATACTGAAGTGGTTTGCTATTCCCTTCTCCAGTGGACCACATTCTGTCAGACCTCTCCACCATGACCCATCCGTCTTGTGTGGCCGTATACAGCATGGCTTAGTTTCATTGAGTTAGACAAGGCTGTGGTCCGTATGATTATATTGGTTAGTTTTCTGTGATTGTGGCTTCAGTCTGTCCTCCTCTGATGCCCTCTCTCAGCGCCTACCATCTTAGTGGGGTTTCTCTTACCTTGGACATGTGGTATCTCTTCATGGCTGCTGCAGCAAAGCACAGCCACTGCTCCTTACCTTGGACGTGGGGTATCTCTTCTCGGCCACTCGCCAGTCCATCACCATGCAGCCATCACTCGCCGCTCCAGTAGCTTTACCCTCTCCAACATACAAAATCTGAGCCCGTCAGCTGTAGAAGTTTGTCAGTTCCTTGTCTCAACTGCCAAGCGCTGGGGGCAGTTGGGGCTGGGGAATCTTGAAGGAAAGAACCTCAGGACAACAAATGTTCCTGGCAGCTGCTAGGGTCTTGCCCCAATATTCCCTGACAGGGGCCGGCTAGCCACGAGTAGCAAGGCTCCTGGCCGGCTCAGCCAAACTGTTACCAAGTCCAAGCTCTCTCTGCTCACTGCATGATAAGCCAATGAATCCAAGAGACGAGGTGTCGAGGCAAGGAAGAGAGTTTAATTGGGGAGCTGTCAGGCCAAAAGATGGAAGGTTAGCACCTCAAAACAACCGTCAAACTCTTACCGTAGATTATCAAGTAGTTCTATTAACGTCCTCTTTTTTCTCTTCTTCCTCCAACCTACTGCCCTTTTCCTGAATTATAATGAATTCCATATGGTTGCTGGGATCCACCATAATTTTTCTAGCCACTAATCCTTGCATAGTTTTCTCTGCTTGGAATACACTTCTTTACATTCTAACTTCCCTCAATGGCCTTCACCCGGCTAATCACATCCATGCTTCAGATCTCAGTGAACAATAGCGTTTTTTCCAGGCAGCCTTCCCAGATCTTAGATATCAAGTTGAATGACCCTCCTATGGACTCACCAAACATCCAAAACTATATATCATATTGTAATTGCTTTTTCATTTTCCTATCTCCACACTAAAATGTCAATTCCTTGAATAGACGGACTTCATTCTAATTAAAGTTAATTATTGCACCAAGAAAAATTCCTGACATATAGTTCATTTTTGATAAATATTTTTCAAATGAGAAGTAAAAAATATATAACATACATTTGGAAAGAAAAAAAGTACAGAATTCACTCTGTTTCCATCTCTGATTAAATGTTGATATTGTTTGCTAGAATGAAGCAACCAAAATTTAGCCTAACAAGCCAACACTGTTAGAAATTTTGTAGTTAATTATCTCCAGAAGAATGTCAAGTGCACAGAACTTACATTTTTCAAATGGGCCTCAGCAATATTAAACAATAATCATGAGATTTCTTGCTGTCTCCCCAGTAAATAGGGCTAAAATGCTAGTCATATCACTAAGAGAACTTCAGAATTTCTCCCATCTTCCCAATTCTGCTGAGGGTTTAACTCACGAGATGCTCTGTCCTCACCAGCCAGTCTTTCAATAGTTCCTCTTTCAGCTTCCACCATGTTTCTAGGCTTAATCTAACTCATGTTTGGACACAAGATGCTGAGTGTACCTCTGAGTCTAACAGATTTGGCTTCCAAACTCTTCTGTTGTCACAGATAAAATGTCTTGTCTTTTACCATCTTCATTGTGTTAACCAATAGGAATAGCTTGATCTGGCTTCTCATTAAGTATCCTTTGTAAAGTAAAAAGCTAGGTGGTTTTTCGTTTTGTTTTGTTTTTTCCATTTCTCTAGCCATAAATGTTCATGGCATTGAGATACTTGGAAGTTTAATCATTTTATTGTAGACAACATTTTCAGATGAACAGGATACTGAAATAATGACTAGTCCCTGAAGGTCATCTTTCTCTCCCATGACCAGTACAGATGCAGCAAAGCAGAGGAAATTTTGCAATTATGCAGTGTAAACATTCTTAGATATTAGACAACATTGTGAAGGACCAAAGTGGTGATCAATCTCAGTAAGTACTGTTTAGAATAGCTTTGGTTCCGCCAGCTCCAAAAAACAGAATGTGCCATCTATGACTTCACATTTTAGCACTAAGATATACTTTTGAAATAAGTGCTCATTGCTGCTGGAAATTCATAATTATTCTCCAAACATATATTGCCCATTGTGTGTTCTCATTCCTTTTTATGTGGTTTTTAATCATAAAACAGGGGAAGTTTTCTGTCCCTGCTGTCTGGAACAAAGGTACATTATATTCAGTAGTTTGCAACCTAAAAACAAAAAGCTAAGCAGAACAAAATCGAATTTATAGGAAAAATCTACCACTATTTTGAACAAGCAGTCATGTAATAAAGGACTCATTGAATTATAGTTTCTCTGTCCTTCGTAAGGAATGAGTCAACTTTTCAGCAAAACAGGTGAGACAATTTCTCTGTGATTCACACACAGTTTCATCATCCTGTGTCACAGCTGACAGCTCTTTTCTGACAGATCTGGTTCTGAGCAAGTTAATAAAAATTCCACTTCCAGAATTATGATATTTTGTATTGTTTCATTAAGTTTTGCAGAAATTTTTCCATGTGAAACATTCTCTTGAAAATTATCTTGTGAGTTTTCTTTTCTATCAGCAAGTCATATTAAGACTGCTAAGCAGAGTCACTGCTGAAACAAATCATTAATTGGAAGGTAAAACCTTGAGATGTCTACCTCTGGTTCCAGGATATTTGAAATTGCTTTGATTCTGAATAATTAATTCAATACCAAAAAAAAAGCACAGTTATAACTATCACTTGACAACTACCATGTTGAGTCTATGTTTCCATGGAGATACAGTTATTTGATTCTCTTGCCTAGCAATCATCATTTTAAAATCTAATCTGAGCATCTATGTCTTTGGATCAATCGATTTTATGCATTTACATTTATTTTAATTACTGTTACATTTGGATTTATTACTGACAGACTATTTTACACCCTTAGTTACCATGTTTCCTTCCTTCCCACCCTCTCCTTGCCTATTTGCTGTTGGATGAACAAACTATTCTTTTGCTGATTTATTTCTGTACTTCTGGTAGTTGCCACTAATTTATTGATGACACATATCTGTTTACTTTTTCCTATAGTTTTTAAGCCTATCCATAGCTAGATTGTTCCCTCTTATAATGTCAGGAAGTAGCTCACAGTGCAAATTTGTGTGAATTAGAGAAAGGCAACCCGCCCTGAGAAAAAGAAATTAAATTAGCCTGGGGGTGTTTCCAGAGCCCTGGCAGGCAGCAGCCCTACCTCCCTGGATACACACTAGTGCTCCTCTCCTCCTCTGGGCAGCTCAGGGGGCCCACTCAGCTTAGATCTCACTTCCATCCCAGCCATTAGCTAGTCAAACAGTTATGTGAGGACCAGAATTCAGGCTCTAATTATCTCTCTGAGATGTTTCTGTAATGTAAACGATGCCTCTCCTGTGTGATGCCATTAAGCTGCACAGACTCCTGACTCTCCTTGCCATGGTATTGCCAGAACAAGACAGGTGGCGCTAGTGGTAAAGAACCAACCTGCCAATGCAGGAGACACAAGAGACACAGGTTCTATCCCTGGGTCAGAAAGGTCCCCTGAAGGAGGGCATGGCAACCCACTCGAGTATTCTTGCCTAGAGAATCCTATGGACAGAGGAACCTGGCTGGCTACAGTCCATAGAGTTGCAAAGAGCTGGACATGTCTGAAGCGACTCTGCACTCACATAGCACGAAAAATGTGAAAGCTTTGGCATACACTTACCACCTCTGGCCCCTCCACAGCAATGCAGTCATCATATAAGATGCTCTAGATCTGGATTGTTTGGGATATATTTCAGCTTGTTTTCATCTTTCATTGTTTAAACAGTGAAGTTTACCAAGATAGTTATTCTGTTAGCTTCCCTTACCTCAAACTATTCTAGATTTATTCTCTTCTTGCTTGAATTCTCTGTCCTACAGCAAGAGTTAGCAAACTTCTCTATAAAGGATCAGATAGCAAATGTCTTAGGCTTGTTTGTAGTCCATGCCATCTATTGTAATTGCTCAGCTCTGCCATCACAGCAGGAAAAAAGCCATAGATGATGCATAGTGAATGTATGGCATTGAATCCAGTGAAATGTTATTTACAAAAACATGTGGTATACAGTTTACAATCAGTTTTGACCCAAGGCCCAGAGTTTTCTGATTCTTTTCCTAGAGTATTTTCAAAAAGGCTCATTGTGTGTTAAATCTGCTGAAGCATTATACATGTCATGATTTTTTTTTCTGTGCATTTAAATAATCTGGCTGGAAAAATTCTATATTCAAATATCTTTTTATTCAATACTCTAAAAATAGTTTTCTATTTTTCAACATTGACATTGCACAACTCGATAACAACAAAATCCTTGTGAGATGGAGAGGATCTTCTTTTAATCTCTGCTGTTGCTGCTGCTGCTGCTGCTAAGTCGCTTCAGTCCTGTCCGACTCTGTGCGACCCCATAGACGGCAGCCCAACAGGCTCCCCGGTCCCTGGGATTCTCCAGGCAAGAACGCTGGAGTGGGTTGCCATTTCCTTCTCCAATGCTTGAAAGTGAAAAGTGAAAGTGAAGTCACTCAGTCGTGTCCGACTCTTAGCAACCCCATGGACTGCAGCCTACCAGGCTCCTCCATCCATGGGATTTTCCAGGCAAGAGTAATGGAGTGGGCTGCTATTGCCTTCTCCACTTTTAATCTCTAGAAGCTACTAGAATATTTTCCTAGATTTAGTTTTTCTTACATTTTGCCATCATATGCATGGGTATAAATTTCATTTTTCTATTCTGTTTCAAACTGCATGAAATCTGTCAATTCAAGGCATGAATATCTTTCCTTAGTTTAAGGAAATCGTAATCATTATTTTTGAATCATTTCCTTCTCTCTACTGATTGCCTTGCCATCTGAACACCTCTTATTCAAATTTTGATGTCACTTCTATTTTCCTTAATTCTTAATTTTTTGTTATAAGGTCCTTCTCTTTATTTCTATCTGATGCCTTTTTAAAAATGTTATTTATTTTTTAGTGGAAAGATAATTGCTTTACAGAATTTTACTGGTTTCTGCCAAATATCAACATGAATCAGCCATAGGTATACATACATCTTTCCTTTTCTCTTTTGCCATTAGCTTCTCTTCTTTTCTCAGCTGTTTGTAAGCCCTCGTCAGACAACCATTTTGCCTTTTTGCATTTCTTTTCCTTGGAGATGATCTTGATCACTGCCTCCTATACAATGTCACGAACCTCTATCCATAGTTTTTCAGGCACTCTGTCTATCAGATCTAATCCCTTGGATCTATTTCTCACTTCCACTGTATAATCATAAGGGATTTGATTTAGGTCATACATGAATGGTCTAGTGGTTTTCCCTATTTTCTTCAACTTAAGCCTGAATTTGGCAATAAGGAGTTCACGATCTGAGCCACAGTCAGTTCCCGGTCTTGTTTTTGTTGACTGTATAGAGCTTCTCCATCTTTGGCTGCAAAGAATATAATCAATCTGATTTCGGTGTTGACCATCTGGTGATGTCCATGTGTAGAGTCTTCTCTTGTGTTATTGGATGAGGGTGTTTGCTATGACCAGTGCATTCACTTGGCAAAACTCTGTTAGCCTTTGACCTGCTTCATTTTATACTCCAAGGCCAAATTTGCCTGTTACTGTATGTAGTTCTTGATTACCTACTTTTGCATTCCAGTCCCCTATAATGAAAAGGACATCTTTTTGGGTGATTTTTCTAGAAGGTCTTGTAGGTCTTCATAGAACCATTCAACTTCAGCTTCTTCAGCATTACTGGTCGGGGCATAGACTTGGATTACTGTGATATTGAATGATTTGCCTTGGAAATGAACAGAGATCATTCTGTCATTTTGGAGATTGCATCCAAGTACTGCATTTCAGACTCTTTTGTTGACTATTATGGCTAGTCCATTTCTTCTAAGGGATCTGTGCCCACAGTAGTAGATATAATGGTCATCTGAGTTAAATTTACCCATTCCAGTCACTATTTCCTAAAATGTCGATATTCACTCTTGCCATCTCTTGTTTGACTACTTCCAATTTGCCTTGATTCATGGACCTAACATTCCAGGTTCCTAGGCAATATTGCTCTTTACAGCATTGGACTTTACTTCCATCACCTGCCACATCTACAACTGGGTGTTGTTTTTGCTTTGGGTCCATCTCTTCATTCTTTCTGGAGTTATTTCTCCATTCTTACCCAGTAGCATATTGGGCACCTATCAACCTAGGGCATTCATCTTTCAGTGTCATATCTTTTTGTCTTTTCATGGGGTTCTCAAGGCAAGAATAATGAAGTGGTTTGCCATTCCCTTCTCCAGTGGACCACATTTTGTCAGAACTCTCCACCAAAGGAGAAAAGGAAAGATATAGCCATTTGAATGCAGAGTTCCAAAGAATAGCAAAAGATATAAGAAAGCCTTCCTCAGCGATCAATGCAAAGAAATAGAGACAAAAGTAAAATGAGAAAGAGTAGAGATCTCTTCAAGAAAATTAGACATACCAAGGAAACATTTCATGCAAAGATGAACACAATAAAGGACATAAATGGCATGGACCTAACAGAAGCAGAAGATTTTAAGAAGAGGAGGCAAGAATGCACAGGACAAATAGACAAAAAAGATCTTCATGACCCAGATATCCATGATGGTATGATCACTAACCTAGAGCCACACATCCTGGAATGTGAAGTCGAGGGGGCCTTAGGAATCATCACTACAAAGCTAGTGGTGGTGATAAAATTCCAGTTGAGCTCTTTCAAATCCTGAAAGATGATGTTGTAAAAGTGCTGTACTCAATATTTCAGCAAATTTGGAAAACTCAGCAGTGGCCACAGGACTGGAAAAGGTCAGTTTTCATTTTAATCCTAAAGAAAGGCAGCTCAAAGAATGCTCAAACTACCACACAATTGCACTCATCTCACAGGCTAGTAAAGTAATGCTCAAAATTCTCCAAGCCAGGCTTCAGCAATACGTGAACTGTGAACTTCCAGATGTTCAAGCTGGTTTTAGAAAAGGCAGAGGAACCAGAGATCAAAATGCCAACATCTGTTGGATCATGGAAAAAGCAAGAGAGTTCCAGAAAAACATCTAATTCTGCTTTATAGATTACACCAAAGCCTTTGACTGTGTAGATCACAACAAACTGTGGAAAATAGCAGACCACCTGACCTGCCTCTTGTGGGAATACCAGACCACTTGACTTGCAACTTGAGAAATCTGTATGCAGGTTAGGAAGCAACAGTTAGAACTGGACATGGTATAACACACTGGTTCCAAATAGGGAAAGGAGTATGTCAAGGATGTATATTGTCACCCTGCTTATTTAACTTCTATACAGAGTACATCATGAAAAACATTGAGCTGGATGAAGCACAAGCTGGAATCAAGATTGCCAGGAGAAATATCGATAACCTCAGATATGCAGATGACGCCACCTTTATCTGATAGACAGTGTGCCGGATGAACTGTGGACAGAGGTTCATGACATTGTACAGGAAACAAAGATCAAGACCATCCCCAAGAAAAAGAAATACAAAAGGGCAAAATGGCTGTCTGAGGAGACCTTACAAATAGCTGTGAAAACAAGAGAAGTGAAAAGCAAAGGAGAAAAGGAAATGCAGAGTTTGAATGCAGAGTTCCAAAGAATAGTAAAAGAGATAAGAAAGCCTTCCTCGGTGATCAATGCAAAGAAATAGAGGAAAACAACAGAATGGGAAACACTAGAGATCTCTTCAAGAAAATTAGAGATACCAAGGGAATATTTCAGGCAAAGATGGGCTCAATAAAGGACAGAAATGGTATGGACCTAACAGAAGCAGAAGATATTAAGAAGAGATGGCAAGAATACACAGAAGAACTGTACAAAAAAGATCTTCATGACCCAGATAATCACCATGATGTGATCACTTACCTAGAGCCAGACATTCTGGAATGTGAAGTCAAGTGGGCCTTAGGAAGCATCACTACGAACAAAGCTAGTGGAGGTGATGGAATTCCAGTTGAGCTATTTCAAATCCTGGAAGATGATGCTGTGAAAGTACTGCACTCAATATGCCAGCAAATTTGGAAAACTCAGCAGTGGCCACAGGAATAAAAAGGGTCAGTTTTCACTCCAATCCCAAAGAAAGGCAATGCCAAAGAATGCTCAAACTACTGCATAATTGCACTCATCTCACACGCTAGTAAAGTAATGCTCAAAATTCTCCAAGCCAGGCTTCAACAATACGTGAACTGTGAACTTCCTGATGTTCAAGCTGGTTTTAGAAAAGGCAGAGGAACCAGAGATCAAATTGCCAACATCCGCTGGATCATGAAAAAGCAAGAGAGTTCCAGAAAAACATCTATTTCTGCTTTATTGGCTATGCCAAAGCCCTTGACTGTGTGGATCACAATAAACTGTGGAAAATTCTGAAAGAGATGGGCATACCAGACCACCTGATCTGCCTCTTGAGAAATTTGTATGCAAGTCAGGAAGCAACAGGTAGAACTGGACATGGAACAAAGGACTGGTTCCCAATTGGTAAAGGAATGTGTCAAGGCTGTATATTGTCACCCTGCTTATTTAACTTATATGCAGAGTTTATCATGAGAAATGCTGGGCTGGATGAAGCACAAGCTGGAATCAAGATTGCATGGAGAAATATCAATATCCTCAGATATGCAGATGACACCACCCTTGTAGCAGAAAGTGGAGAACTAAAGAGCCTCTTGATGAAAGTGAAAGAGAAGAGTGAAAAGGTTGGCTTAAAACTCAACATTCAGAAAACTAAGATCATGGCATCCCGTCCTATCACTTCATGGGAAATAGATGGGGCAACCGTGGAAACAATGACAGACTTTATTTTGGGGGGCTCCAAAATCACTGCAGATGGTGACTGCAGCCATGAAATTAAAAGATGCTTGCTCCTTGGAAGAAAAGTTATGACCAACCTAGATAGCATATTAAAAAGCAGAGATATTACTTTACCAACAAAGATCCATCTCATCAAAGCTATGGTTTTTCCAGTGGTCACGTATGGATGTGAGAGTTGGACTATAAAGAAAGCCGAGTGCCAGAGAATTGATGCTTTTTAACTGTGGTGTTGGAGAAGACTCTTGAGAGTCCCTCAGACTGCAAGGAGATCCAACCAGTCCATCCTAAAGGAAATCAGTCCTGAAGATTCATTGGAAGGACTGATGCGGAAACTGAAACTCCAATACTTTGGCCACCTGATGCAAAGAACCAACTCATTGGAAAGACTCTAATGCTGGCAAAGATTGAAGGCGGGAGGAGAAAGGGATGACAGAGGATGAGATAGTTGGATGGCATCACCGATGCAATGGACATAAGTTTGAATAGGCTCCAAGAGCTGGTAACGGACAGGGAAGCCTGGCATGCTGCAGTCCATGGGATCTCAAATGTCAGACATGACTGAGCAACTAAACTGACTGACTGATCCATACGTCCCCTCCCTCTTGAACCTCCCTCCCATCTCCCACCCCTCTATATTGTTACAGACTCCTTCTTTGAGTTCCCTGAGTCACACAGCAAATTCCCATTTTTCCTGATGCCTTTTGAGTAAGATCCTGGACCTCCTCTTCCAGCTCTCTCATTTATTTTCCTTTGTATCCATTTAGCTACTCAATCCTTCTGTTGAATGCTTTATTTAAACTGTCGTACTCTTCATACTAGGTATTTCCAGTTGAATTGTATACATGAATGTTTTCTGCTTCATATGTCCAATTTCCTAGTGAGCTCTTATTTAGTGAAAAATATGGAGAGGCAGTGAAGAGATTTATGCCCCAGGCATAGAATAACAAAAGAACAACAAAAAAAGAATGTGATTTGTATGTAAGGTGATCATGTATCCTGGTTTACTAGGAATGGTTTAAAATTGTAGTCTTGACTTAATCATTAATAGCTCCTCTTATCACTCTTATATATGTCCCAGTTTGGACAATAAATTCTATGGGCCATTTATGCAGTCATTCTGCTTACATGTGACAATTCAAGCTGTCATCTAGGAAGGGAGCTTTTTGGCCCTCTGGCTTCTCTCACTGACTCATCAGAATCAGTGTGGCTGATAAGTACATCAGTCCCCATCCTCAACATAACATCGGGTCTAATCCAGTTTCCTTGGAAGGAACTCCAAGATGCTCAGGAAGCCCAGCATCAGACTGAACAGGGAACAATCTCGAAGCTCACTGCTGGACTTGCTCTCTCTTCCC
Organism: Bos mutus; assembly: GCF_027580195.1. Classification (NCBI taxonomy): domain Eukaryota; kingdom Metazoa; phylum Chordata; class Mammalia; order Artiodactyla; family Bovidae; genus Bos; species Bos mutus. The sequence continues at coordinate 22,573,692 of NC_091622.1, read as the reverse complement.
AGCCTTCCCATCACTCTGAGCAAAGGGAAGGGAAGGGAGGGGAGCGACAGGAAGTCGATCAGTGAATTCTCTACAAATGCAATTATTCATGTTTTCAAACTTCTAGATGGTAAATGTGGACACATTTTGTTTTAAAAAGAATGCTGTTCTCAGGTTTCAACATTTGCATGGATTAAATGATAATTAACTGATTTCTTCTTTCTGTCTATTTAGTGGTCTCAGGAACCCCCCAAATTTTTTCTTTCTCCCTTTGACCTACTGTTAGAAACCAGTCTACAAATTCTCTCATAAGAACTTAGGTATAGTATTTAATTTTCAATGAACCACTGAAGTCGTGCATACTTACCTACAAATTGTTTTACTCTCTCATCTCCATTGGCCCCGCTAGAGGTTTCTCTCAAATTTACTTAGCTCTACTTTATCTTCCTCCTTCCTTGGAGCTTACTAGAAAACACCACACAATGCATGGTTTTTCACAGAGCAGAATGCCTGTGGCTCTACAGCACACCCAGTGATAAGGATCGTCAATTGATGGGTCAACAAAATCGAGCCTTGTATTTGAGATTCAAGAAGCACCTGGAGGATTTCCCTGGTGACTCAGTGGTAAAAAGTCTGCCTGCCAATACAGGAGACAGGAGTTGGATCCCTGATTCGGGAAGATCCCACGTGCTGTGGAGCAACTAAGCCCCAGCACCACAGCTATTGAGCCTGTGCTCTAGAGCCTATGCTCAGCTTCCGGAGAAGCTGCCACAGTGAGAAGCCTGTGCACTGCTGCTAGAGAGTAGTATCTGCTTGCTGCAACTAGAGAAAATCCCACACAACAACAAAGACCTAGCACTGCCATAAGTAAATAAATAAAATTGAAAAAAAAAAAAAAAAGGAGCACCAAGAGAGGTGGAAACATAGAGGACTCAGGTATCCTAAAAGATGTGCACAAGCCTTTAAGAAAACATACCACAATACTATCAATTTTAACTACAAAATAAAACAGTATTATATTATTATAATAATTGTCCAAATTTACAGTCATTCAACTTATGAAATTATTGCAGTTACTCACCAGAGTAACTGCACACCAGTGAGTATTTCTCTGAGCAGAAGGAATGCCATTTTAACTCCCTCTTCAAAGGAAAGACTTCAGGGAAATGACCAACCAAAAGATCTGAGGCCAACTGGCTTTTAAAGCATTGAGTTGATCATATTGGTTAGACTGATTCTAACCAATATGAAAGAGAAGCAACCGAAGAAATTCAAAGCTCCCTTGAAGAGAAAGGGCAGGGAATAAATAAAGAAAAAAATTTAATGAATAAGTAAACAAAGAAATATTCATTCTAATTTTAGTGAAAGGGAAAGAAATTTTTTATTAATTCTTAGCACACTAGTATTATGTAAATTGGTATTTTTGTCATTATTTACAATATGTAAAATCTGTCATTCTCAAGCACTTTGGGTTAGATTATCTTCTCTCCAAAATGGTTTTAAAGATGCAAATAAATGAACCCAGTAAGTTAACACAAGCTATTTTGGGCCTGATATTCTATCCATTTTTCATAAAATACAATTCAACTTTCACAAGGTGATAACAAACAGCCTTTAGTAACACTGGGTGTGGTGCCAGCCCAGCAGGGTGCATCTCCTACAGGAGTAAAACCTAGGCACCAGAAGTTAAAACTTTAATAAGTATCTGGCCCAAATTACTATTAAAGCCACAAAAGAGATGATTACACAAACTCTGGAAAAGTGTGGGAGGCTTAAATCATCTAATCAATCTAGGTTTGTTTTTTTTCCCCTACATCTCTCTTTTAGAGTGTTTCTTTTCTGCAATTCCTTAGAGAAAGGCCAAAGCAAAACTTAAATTCAGAATAGAATTTTCTCCGTTTAAGGCAAAGCTAAAAAAGGGTTTTAAACTAAGAGAAAGTATTTGCTCTCATTTCAATAATTGTCTGTTGTACACTTATCATGCCTAAGACTCCAGGCAAGGCATCATAAAGGGTAAAAATATGTACTGAATATGACACTGTCTTCTATAAACCCTTGTCTGAGGGGAATAGAGTCATGTATAAAAATTCCACTTCATACATAAAAAGTTGACAAAATATTATGAGTATACAAAGGGAGAAATAAAAGTTTCTTAAAAGTGGTAGTAGTCAAAGTGAAACTTAAAAGATAAGCCATATTTCATCAACCAAATGTGAAGCTGACATTCAATTAAAACACAAATCTAGCATACGTGGGTCACAGAAAATATTAAGATTAGAACATGTTGGTGTTTTCCAGCAGAAGATTCTAGAGGAGGTAATTTTTTCCTAACAGGTAGGCCAATACAATAGACAGATAAGAACTGAAAAAATTACTTAGATAATGATCATTTTGTTCATTTTGATCAAAGAACCCCACTTCATACTTTATACTTTAAAGCAGTAGATAAGAGCAAACGGAAAGTATTTTATATTATAACTCCTAAGGATGAAGTAATTTGGTGCATTGTTTAAGCCAATAGGATTTGGAATTAAAACTGAGTTCAAATCCTTTCTATAACACCAGCTATTTGATTTTGGAAAGATGACTAAAGACATTTTATGTCCCAATTTTCCAGTCTATTAAAAAAAGTAGGATAATACCTGCTTCATAGTCTTGTTGTAAATATAAAAGCAACAATACATGCAATCTTCTCATGCCTACTTTATAATTAAAATTTGTTCCACTCCCCAAACACATGTTTTATTACAATGTTTACTGAGTTATCTGTTTGTGTTCATATACTGATTGTATCTGCTATTTACTTTCCAGTTTATTGCTTCCTAATGCCATGGCCAAATATATATCATAAATACATGTTGGTCACCTCAATGACCAACTACATTATTTCTTAGAAATCACATCATGGTACCTTATTCATTAACTCTGAGAATCAGTAATGTGGGCATTGAAGAGAGATATATATTAATATGGGCTTCCTAGGTGGAGCTAGTGATAAAGAACCCACCTGCCAATGCAGATTTAAGAGGCACAGGTTCAATCGCTGGGTCAGGAAGATCTCCTGGAGGAGAGCACAGCAAACCACTCCAGTATTCTTGCCTGGAGAATCTCATGGAGAGGAGCCTGGCGGGCTACCGTCCAGAGTCACAAAGAGTTGGACATGACTAAAGCGATATAGTACACACACACATATGTTAATATGTGAGTATAAATTAACTTCAGAATGGTTTAATGGAGAAAAATCTGTGCTGCAAAAAAAGAATTTGGTTTTGATAAAGGCATAAATGGAAGTAAGGATGGAGAAGAGTGGGACCCACAAATAGCACTTCAACCTGACCTCCTAAAGGACCAGCAGGACTTCTTCCAAGTTCCAGAGCAACTGACAGTGAGGTCGGTGAGGTCTTTTATCCTCTTCGAGTCTATCTCTGGGCCAGGCCTCAGCAGATAGGAAAAAGTTACATAGAAGACTCACGAATCTAGTTTCATTTTAAGTATTTGTCATTTGTATGACCTTGAACAAATCCTCCTGTGCCTCAGTGTTCTCCTTTGTGATATGGATGTAGTAAAGCCAAGGCTGCCTGTCATACAGGATCAAATGGGTCAGTGAACATAAAACTCCTTAGAAATCTGGGAAGAGTAATACGCATGTCAGTCATGATTGCCATCCCCACTGTCTCTCTTGCTTTTTGCAAAAGCAGAGGAGGGAGCTGCTTTTGATAGATAATACATACCTGCTACTAGCTTTGAAGCTGTAAAGATTGTGGGTGTGATACAAGCTTTCTTTGACCAAGGTAGATTTGAGGTTGCAGAGTGGACACAGAGCGCCACCTTACCAGCTACGCTTATGCAGTTCACTTACACAGTCCCAGGGACAATTTGAAGACTTCCTGGATGAACACAACTCTCTTCACTGATTGGCTGGACCACCTGTTTCCGTGACAACTCTAGAGCCATTCCACACTCATCCACCTCCTGTTCCCATTCACTGTAACATCTCATTAACAGCAAGAGACAGAAAGTTTAATGAAGTAGAAGCATTTTAATTAATGAAGGCATAATTTAAATAGAAGTTTTTGGCTTTTTTGTGTGTGTCTCCAGAGTTTTTTATATGTTACAGTAAACTCACAGTTCTTTCCTCTAAAGGTGAATGGAGGAAAGCAGACACTTTTGGTAAAATTCCTTTTAAGAATTCTGAGAAAACATTGCCCCCATACATCCTTTGCCATATTTTATGAACAGACATCTCTAGTCCACATTTAGTTCACCTTGTTCTCTCAGAAGAGAAATGGATGTTCTAAGTTCTCATTTGCCACACACGCATCTTCACGACCATGTCACACTCTTCCCTCTACACAATTTAGCATCAACCAACACCTGGTCTCAAGGGGTGGGGAACCTAAAGGTGGGGGAAGAATCAGAGCCACACCGAGACTGGTAGGTCGGGGTTCTGGGCAAGCTCACAGCAGTCCAATGAGGTAGCACTGTTTTTCCCATTTTTGCATTTGACATTACTGAGGCTCAGAATATTCAGTTAACTGACAGTGTTGTAAGGTATGTAAGTGACAGAGCCTGGATCCAAACACACACAAGTGTGTCTTGACCACACAGATTCGATCACATCCTTGGTGCCTCTGCTCTCAGTATTGCATCATCACAATTTTGAAGGCTAATAAACATTTCTTAGTTTGAGTTCCCCCAGAAATCAGAACCTGAAAACAAAGACTTGGGAGAAGGTAGTTTATTTAGGAGCTGAGCCCAGGAAACAGGAGCAGAAGTGGAAAGAGTTAGACATGGATTCCTCCAAGAAGGATTCTTGATTCTACCAGGGCCTCTTAGAAGAATACAGAATGCCTTCTAGAATCATCCAACTGACAATGCGAGGCTGGAGCATTTATGCTCTACTCTCCCTCCCCCACTCTCATTGGCTGAGAGTTGCCTCTGGCCATTTAACTCTCCTACGATTTCTGAGTGCTTTTGCACACAACGTAAGAAGCTCCTAGAGTGTCAGAGAAGACCCTGGAGGTAAACGACAGAAAGATCCAAAACTGGCCTCCAGGTGGAGGTTGGCTGCATTGAGTCGAGACTGAACTTCCAGAGACCTGCCCACCACAGCTGCCGCTGAAATCAGAGCACCTAGAGACAGCGGTGCCGCACCAGAGGTGTCAGCTGCTCCCTTAATCTAGGAGATTTTACAACTTGCTGAAATAACTATTGGGTTACCTTGTGACTTACACCCTCACGTCTAACATGAACAGACCTTAATTATAGTTACAGAGCAGCACTGTCACAACACACACACAGTTGATTCAGCAGTAGCTTCTCTGGAGCAGCGATCATGGTCCAAGTATGGGCTCTGTGAGCCAGGATCCAGTCCTAGTTTCGTCACTAGAAAGTCTGCATGCATAAGTCACTTAAGCTCAGTGTGCTTCAATTTTCTCACCTGTAAAATGGACATAACAAAATCCATCTCATTGTTTAATATAATGTTACATAAAATAATATATGTAAAGCACTTGGAAGAGTGCCTGGATAAAGCAGGTACTCAAAAGGGTGGATAGAATTTTATAAACAATTTGCAATTGCCAACATTTCCATCTCCTCTCATAGGAGGAGGTGAGTACATTAAAAGCATTCCATGTCTTCCCATTCATAATTATAATATGCTAACCAAAAGCTCAACACAAAATAACTACAAATCCAAAAACCAAACATCATGGTGAAAGGAATTTTCACCACTCCAAACCCAACGTTTTCTTAGCACTTTGTCTCAAACTAATGAAAAACATTTGGTGGCATTCCTCTCACACACAAACTAAAGCTAAAGGGAAAGATTTCAAAGGTTCATATTTCCACTTGGTAAAAATTCTTTGGTGCAATAACAGCTGGTTAGAGAGGGGGGAAAAGCAGCCTGAACAGGAGCTAAGTAGCTTCTGGTCTCCATGGTAACAGCATTTCATACTCTGACCCTTGTAATCACCTGATTCCCTTGGGATAAAGAAAAGAGCAAGGAGACAAAAGTGCTAAGACAAAAAAAAAAGAAAAAAAAGTCACCATCTGTGGAGTGGATGATAAGTCAGCAAACATGGCCAGGAAGTGATTCTAACCACCTGTAGTTATGTGACATTTCCTTAGAATTATTTTTTTAATGACGTGATAGGTTAATATTGATCAAGCACAGGTTAATTTAAATTACTCATTCCCCCCACCTAGGACGCCACAGCCCTTATGGCACCCTGGGGATAAGGGACAGTTGACAGACAAGCCACAGTTCATAGCAGGATAATTAATTGGTCTCCTTAGGAGTGAAATTCATGATACTTTTTTTTTTACCATAAGGCTTTGCTTGATTTCTAGGAAAGATACTGAACATCTTTTGAGTGACCAGAGCAGCATCTCAAAGCCAAGCGCTTGGAACCCTGCCTCGGAATCCCTGGGGGCAATGTCACAGCACAGATTCCCTCTAGCAGAGCCAGACTGGACTGGAGCCAAGGAAGCTGTCTTGAATGAGCAGCCTCAGGGCACCCTTCTGCACCCTACACTTGGAAACCACTCAGATCTTCGGATTTACTAAAAAATCTAACGAGCTAACTTTCCTTCACTCAGCTGTTTATGTTGGCATTCAAAAGATCATTTATAAATGTGACAGATTCTACTTTTCTACAGATGACCTACAGAGATAATCCAGTTTTGAAACCAAAAAAAAAAAAGAAAAAGAAACATAGGGAATTGAAAGGGAACAGTTATCTATTTTGGAAAAAAATGGCTATAAATTCACAAAAAGTGTAACCTTTGGTTTCACTAATTTTATTTCATTCCCTATATCACCTCACCGCTTATAGTAATGCCCATCTAATTAGCATAAAGAATATTGTTCACGTTTTATAAGATAGAATTCTTATGTTAAAAGACAGAAACCTAATGCCTTAAATCACTGATTTATTTCAGACTTTCTGAAAAGCTATACAAATTACATTTGGATGTCCATCCAGTTGTATCATACATTCAGAAATTCAAATGTTTACCAAGCACCTTTTAAGTACAAGGTGGTGCTCAATGTGCTGGAGTCAAGGAAGTCAAAAATCCCTGCCATCGTAGAGTTTACATTCTAGAAAGAAAGACAGACAATAAAAGTTAAGTCAAATAGCTGCCATGTCAGATAGTGACAAGAGTGTTACCAAAAAATATAAAGCCAGGAATGACGTGGTTGCAGGTTTTAATAACTGATTTATAAGAAGACCTTTAAAAAGATGTTGACAATTGAGTAAAAATCTGAACACGATGAGGGAGCAAATCTTACACATATTGATGGGAAATAGTCAAGGCAGAAGAAATTTCAAGAGCAAGTGCCCTGAGGCAGAAGCATACTTGACCTGTCAGAAGAATGTCCCCAAGACCCTTGTGTCTGGAACGGAGTGGAAGATGGAGAGAGTAGCAGAAGATGAGATGAGACATAATCATTCGAGCAGAGGGGGGACATATCATGATCTTTGACTTTTATTCCAAATAAGATGGGAAGATCCTACCAGAATATTTTGCACAGAAAAGTTACATGAGCTGATTTAGATTTAAAAGGATCATTCTGGCATCTGACTGAGAACAGACTGTACAAAAGACAATCAGAAAAAGAGGAAACCAGGTAGAAGGCATTCCATATTTAAGGAGTGAAATGATACTGAATACGACTAGAATGACAGTTGTGATGGCAAAAGAAAGAGTAAGATTCTGGAAAAATTTTCAAGGCAGAACCAAAAAGATTTGTGGAAGAATCAGATGTGGACTCAAGAAAGAGAAGAATCATGGTTCTTTATCTGGGAAATTGAAAAGATAGAGCTGTCTCTTACTAGATGTGGAAGACTGAGAGTAGCAGGAGTTGAGACATCCAGGTGGCAATGCCAAGTAGACAGTTGTATCAAACAATCTGAAATGCAAAAGAGATACCTGAGCTGGAGGTATAAATGTGTGAATCACCAAGCTAGATGATATTCCCCAAGGAATGAATGTAAATAGAAAAAGGAAATTCGGTGTCTAAATATGGGCGCGCTTTAACATTTAAATATCAGAACTGAATAGGAGCCATCAAAGGGATTGAGAAGGAGTGACTGATGAGGTAGTAGGACTATCCTTGAAGCCAAGTGATGAAGACATTTCAAAGAGGTGGGAATAATCAGCAATGTCAAATGCTCAGAGATCAGTACCATGAGGATTGGGAGTTGATATGAATGATGATATGCCCTAGAGCAGTTAGATGTACTTGTGATATTAAAACCCTGATTTTATTGAATTCAGGAGAGAACAGGAAAAGAGGAATTGGAGAGGATCAATATAAAAGATTCAAGTCTTTACCTAATGGAAGATCTTGAAAAGTGACTTTTTCCTACTCATTCTTCCTTTCTTTTTTAAAATATGAAACTTTAAAGACATATTTGCAGTCTAAGAAAAGATTTGCGTAGAAAGGGTCAATTTGATGGCAAAGGACAGGAGGGAAGAGTTGCTGAGCAGTGTCCTTGAATAGAGGACATGGGGTGAGATCTTGTAGGAAAGTAATGGAGGTATTAGAAGTTTTTTTTTCTTTCGTAGCAAATTATTCATATATAACATTAGGAGAGAAAGCAGATGCACATAGCTGTGTGGAAGTGGTGGTGACAGCTTATGGAAGTCCTTGCTGTCTGCTTTTTTTCTCAATGAAACAGGAAATAAGCTCTTCTATAAGAAGTGGGGGAGGTGAACAGGTTTGGAAGTTTGAGGAGGAGAAGGATGAGAACTTGCTGAGGTCCTGGAACCTAGAAAGAAATGGACTTGGGAAATATGATGACTGCCAGTGGCATAAGGGTCACCTTGATGAAAGCAAGGGGGCTAGTCAGCCACTGTGGCCTAAATACTGAGAGAAAGTATAAGAGTCCAGTAAAAAAAAAATCTGAACTAGCCATCATAAAAAGATTTCCAATTCACTTTAGAAATTTCTCTTACAATCTTGACAAAAGTCAGTTTGAGTATTTCTCATTTTTTCTTGGCAAAGCTGAGTCATGACTATTACCCCTGCCTGCTAGATGTGAATTTTGAAGGGTTTGTTGCTGAATCTATCGGTCTTTCACTTTATAAGACAGTGAGGTATATTTTTAAAATACCTCACTCATTCCAGCCTCCATACTTTATTCTATGATATAAAAATATTTATGGTGTGATTTAGGCTATCATCTTGGTGGCACAGATGGTAAAGCATCTGCCTGCAATGTGAGAGACCCGGGTTCGATCGCTGGGTTGGGAAGATCCTTTGGAGAAGGAAATGGCAACCCACTCCAGTACCCTTGCCTGGAAAATCCCATGGACGGAGGAGCCTGGTATGCTACAGTCCATGAGGTTGCAAAGAGTCAGACACAACTGGGCAACTTCACTTTCCTTTCCTTTCCTTTCTTTCTAAGTTTATTCCTACCAAAACTATGCTAAATGCAAATCAAAATAAATCATTCTCTATCTCAAGCTTTTGAAGTCTTTGATATTTATACCAAAGGATGATAACAAAATTTCTCAAAGCTGAATTAATTTTAGTTCAAAACCATATGGCATATTTCATATAATTTACTAATGGCAAAAGAAAGCAAACCCAAATTAACCAAGAAAGAATTTAACAGCTCAGTCAGGATATTTTATATGAATCATATAATTATATAAATTATAGGAATGCCTATAGTCAGTCCTGCTTCTTCATAAATCATGCGTTTTCATTCATGGCTTCTGTTAACACTCTGCTTCATATCTTGCTGTATTTCCCATTCATCCATTGGTTTCTGGGCAGTGACTCAAGGAAGCTGAGAGAGGTATAGGCCGGCATTTAGAAAAAATCAAGACTCGTAGCCACACTGATTTCGTATACACCACCTGCCATCACAGACGCAACCAATTCTTCATCTTATCCATAATGATACATCAGGTATCTCTTACATCTTTTTTGAAATATAAAATTGGTAAGAAAAGTTAATATCAATGCCCATTTTATAAGACTTAAGAATATTGTTTTTACATTTTAAGATATCTTACAAGTTTATATTCAAGAGAATAGGCTTGTTTATGACCTATTTTAGTCACATGTGTAAGTCATTTGATAATAGGTATTTATAGTTCCCCTAATTATAGCATGTCTCCATGGAAACACTTTGCCACTCCATTAATATGATGCCATTTCAGGGACTGTCTGTGTCTCTTTTGTTGATTCTTTGATCAACTGACTAATTGATTAAAAGACTTGGTATATGAGCTATCAGATCAGATCAGATCAGATCAGTCGCTCAGTCATGTCTGACTCTTTGTGACCCCGTGAATCGCAGCATGCCAGGCCTCCCTGTCCATCACCAACTCCCAGAGTTCACTCAGACTCACGTCCATCGAGTCAGTGATGCCATCCAGCCATCTCATCCTCTGTCATCCCCTTCTTCTCCTGCCCCCAATCTCTCCCAGCATCAGAGTCTTTTCCAATGAGTCAACTCTTCGCATGAGGTGGCCAAAGTACTGGAGTTTCAGCTTTAGCATCATTCCTTCCAAAGAAATCCCAGGGCTGATCTCCTTCAGAATTGACTGGTTGGATGTCCTTGCAGTCCAAGGGACTCTCAAGGATCTTCTCCAACACCACAGTTCAAAAGCATCAATTCTTCAGTGCTCAGCCTTCTTCACAGTCCAACTCTCACATCCATACATGACCACTGGAAAAACCATAGCCTTGACTAGATGGGCCTTTGTTGGCAAAGTAATGTCTCTGCTTTTCAATATGCTATCTAGGTTGGTCATAACTTTCCTTCCAAGGAGTAAGTGTCTTTTAATTTCATGGCTGCACTCACCGTCTGTAGTGATTTTGGAGCCCAGAAAAATAAAGTCTGACACTGTTTCCACTGTTTCCCCATCTATTTGCCATGAAGTGATGGGACCGGATGCCATGATCTTCGTTTTCTGAATGTTGAGCTTTAAGCCAACTTTTTCACTCTCCACTTTCACTTTCATCAAGAGGCTTTTGAGTTCCTCTTCACTTTCTGCCACAAGGGTGGTGTCATCTGCATATCTGAGGTTATTGATATTTCTCCTGGCAATCTTGATTCCAGCTTGTGCTTCTTCCAGCCCAGCATTTCTCATGATGTACTCTGCATAGAGGTTAAATAAGCAGGGTGACAATATACAGACTTGACGTACTCCTTTTCCTATTTGGAACCAGTCTGTTGTTCCATGTCCAGTTCTAACTGTTGCTTCCTGACCTGCATACAAATTTCTCAAGAGGCAGGTCAGGTGGTGTGGTATTTCCCTGTCTTTCAGAATTTTCCACAGTTTATTGTGATCCACACAGTCATAGGCTTTTTGGCATAGTCAATAAAGCAGAAATAGATGTTTTTCTGGAACTCTCTTGCTTTTTCCATGATCCAGTGGACGTTGGCAATTTGATCTCTGGTTCCTCTGCCTTTTCTAAAACCAGTTTGAACATCAGGAAGTTCATGGTTCACATATTGCTGAAGCCTGGCTTGGAGAATTTTGAGCATTACTTTACTAGCGTGTGAGATGAGTGCAATTGTGCGGTAGTTTGAGCATTCTTCGGCATTGCCTTTCTTTGGGATTGGAATGAAAACTGACCTTTTCCAGTCCTGTGGCCACTGCTGAGTTTTCCAGATTTGCTGGCATATTGAGTGCAGCACTTTCACAGCATCATCTTCCAGGATTTGAAATAGCTCAACTGGAATTCCATCACCTCCACTAGCTTTGTTCGTAGTGACGCTTTCTAAGGCCCACTTGACTTCACATTCCAGGATGTCTGGCTCTATGTCAGTGATCACACCATCATGATTATCTGGGTCGTGAAGATCTCTTTTGTACAGTTCTTCTGTGTATTCTTGCCATCTCTTCTTAATATCTTCTGCTTCTGTTAGGTCCATACCATTTCTGTCCTTTATCAAGCCCGTCTTTGCATGAAATGTTCCTTTGATATCTCTGATTTTCTTGAAGAGATCCCTAGTCTTTCCCATTCTGTTGTTTTCCTCTATTTCTTTGCATTGATCTATATGATCTATATGAGCTATAATGGTAACTAAATATTTCCAAGCATATACTAGTTTCATAATTAATATTATTCCATATTTGCCTTTTAAAAATCTCTTCAGGATCCATCCACCAATTAACCAAAGAATCAGAATACCATGAAGTGAGAAGAATTTTCAACAGATGTAAGAGGAAAAAAATTTTTTACCAGAATTGATAACTTCAACTTGCCAAAACCAACTTTGGCATGTACCATAGCTTGCCTGCTCAACAGTCATTCACTCTCCTGTGCTCCGATAAAAACTAAACTGGATCTATCCTTCTTCAAGAAGCCATGGCCACAGAGGAATCTGAACTCTCCAGACCCAGAATAAGTTCCTTATTTTTTGTCCTCTGAGACTGTGCATAAAACAAGAAGACAAAGCTTCTGAAATCAGAGGTTAATTGTTCTTCATGCAGAAATTAATTGAATAGAACAATAAAAGACAACCTGGATCACTTTGACACTCAGCTGCAAGAGGGTCAAGATCAAATCACTTGGGAAAATGTTATAATTCCAGGCCAGGATTCTTGACGAATTGATAAAGGAAATGTTCATGTTAGTGAGAAAGGTAAGAAATTTTTCTTCATTCCTTTTAAAAGCATTATCTTTGAAAATTATCCTTCTATTGAATGTTATTTTTATAATAAGATAAACATACTGAACTGAAAAAATTACATGCTTAACTCAAACAATAAGTCACTATGCTGTCTTGCAAAACCAGCAGAGACAGGATGACCTTACTGTTGACAACCATGCCTTGCCATCATTTTGAGCCATTTCGCTTGAGAATTAGAACTCCAGTTTAAAAATATTGTGAAAATATAGACTAGAAATTCCCCTTTAGTCTTAATCAGTCACATTGGAGTCTTTTTTAAAATAGGATAATCTAAATTTTATACAGCTGGAAAAGTCAACTCTTTCTACTGTCCTCTATCTTTTATTTTCAAATTCACCATGATTATGTCTATGTAAGTGAGGGGTGGGACAGTTATACATCCTCATGACATGTGGAAGATCCCAAGTCACATGCACTACAAGATGCTTTGCATCCATTTGGGAAATCCTAGGCTCCATGGGAATAGGATTGGGCCTGTCCTGCTTAGCTCTGTGTCCTCATTGCCTGGAGTGCTCAATAAATATTCTGCTGAATTAATGGATGAATGAATGTGAACTAAAAAGATATCAGAGCTACCATTAAATATGAGTTCCCTCTATGCCTCACATCATACCCAATTACTGTACTTAACTATTTATTAACATTCACTGTACTTGATTTTTTGCCCGCTCCAAAATGATTCTGTCAATAATGACCATTAAATTCTCAATTCAGTACCTAGATTTATAACCACTTTAAATTTACCAGTGTTTCAAGAACTTTCTTGGGTCTCGTGTAACAACTTTATATGACCCTACCTGTCTATATGTGATCTGGCATCATTTCACCATAGGCCATTTTAACTACATTCAATAAATAAAATGATGGTTCTTTACAACTCCTAAGAAAGATGAATTTACCCATCATTCTGTTTTCAAGGAGCTGGGAACAAAAGATGTGACAAAACAGGTCAGAAAAAGAATTGATCATATTGACTGTGCTCTGTAACCCAGTAATCACACAAACCAAAGTGGTAAGATGATCACAGACCTTTGGTGACAAGACTGATTATCTTAAAGAGCAATTTAGCAAGAAAGAACAGTTCATCTTGTTCAGTGAATGGAAAATGTTGGAGTTTAATAGCCATCATTTTTACAGCATCTGTAGCCTAGCATACAGAGAAAAAAAATATGAAGCTTAAATCCAGGTGATAATTTATTTCTGGTGGACACATTATTAAATAAGCTCTTAATTTCAATTTGAATAAATTAACACTTCCCTCCTGGACCAATACTATCCCTGTTCACTTTTAAAGGAATGTGGTACGGAGTTGTGGCAGGGAATAATGGGGAAGGGAGGGGAAGGCTCTCGGTCACCAACTGATAACTACTCCCACTTTTTGAACTGATTATAAAAAGGCTTTAGAGCCCGATTGTCTCTTGGAGTAAAGGAATTTACCATTAAAGTATGGAAGATTATTCTTCATCTTTTCATACTGTTCTTGTCTTGTCCAGGAAAGAATACTGGAGTGGGTTGTCATTTCCGCCTTGAGCAAACTCCAGGTGACGGTGGAGGACAGAGGAGCCCTGCGTGCTGCAGTTCATGGGGTTGCAGAGTTAGGCATGACTTAGCAACTGAACAACAACAACTCTTCATCTTAGGGAGAAATATATATTTCTTGGCTTGGTTATAGACTTAGAGGCAACTGGAATGTCCATTCTTTGAAATAGTGTAATGACTGCTGCCCTTCTAAATCTTCATGGATATATGTGTAATCTAGAAAATAGTACAGATGAACTTATTTGTAAAGCAGAAAGAGAGACACAGACATAGAGAAAAAAAAAACTATATGGACACCAAGGGTGGAGAGTAAGGGTATGGTAAATTGGGAGATTTGGATTAACATATCTATACTACCAAGTATAAAATAGATAACTAATGAGAACCTACTGTATAGCATGGGGGGGTGGGGAGGAAGAAGGCACAATCTCTTTGTAGGTCATATATTAACCTTAAGATTGCATTCCAATATATAATAGATGCAGGCAAATACTGTTTGGTTCCATTTATATAAAGTGTCTAGAATAGTCAAATTCATAGAATCGGAGAGTACATTGGTAGATGTCAAGGGCTGGGCGGCGGTGGGGGGGGCTGGTGAGGGGGAAGAGGTTGGTGTTTAATGGGGACAGGGATTTAGTTTAGGAAGGTGAAAAATTCAGGAGATGAATGATGGTGAGAGCTGCACAATGTGAATGTTCTTAGTGCTACTGAACTGTGCAGTTAAATATGATTAAAATAGTATGTTATACATTAAATGACTTTCAATACAATAAAAACACATGTAAAAATAAATAAACAAAATTTAAAAAAATAAAAAATATAAATCTTCCTGGAAGCCCATTGGACCAGAAGAAAAGCCAGGCAAAGGGGGTGTCCCCAGAATCAACAGTAATGGAACAAGAAATGGTTAAGTCTTCTACATGGCAATTCAGTGTTTTTAATGTAATTTACCTAATAATCTCATTTTCAACTTTCTTAAAGATACCTGCTAATACTTTAGAGCAAGGTTAGCAATATAAATTAGCAGGAAGAAAATAAGAGAACTGGTATTGCAAGTGAGACAGCAGGGCAAATTCAGGAATGAAACCCATCTGAGCATAAAACCCAGGTTCCCCATTTTTGTTGTGTCTACAGGAATCAGTACTGGGTGTTCTTTGGAAGGAATGATGCTAAAGCTGAAACTCCAATACTTTGGCCACCTCATGCAAAGAGTTGACTCATTGGAAAAGACTCTGATGCTGGGAGGGATTGGGGGCAGGAGGAGGGGACGACAGATGATGAGATGGCTGGATGGCATCACCGACTCAATGGATGTGAGTCTGAGTGAACTCCGGGAGTTGGTGATGGACAGGGAGGCCTGGCGTGCTGCGATTCATGGGGTCACAAAGAGTCGGACACGACTGAGCAACTGAACTGAACTGAACAGGGAAGCTACTTAGCTTCTCCAACTCTCAGTGCTCCCTAAGATAAGCATCAGAGGAGATAAGCATTCCCATTTCACAGTATTAATTTAAAGATTACATGAGATTATATATATTAAACATTCTTAGTGCCCGAAGTTGCTAAGTACTCAAGAACTAGTACTTATTATTAAGCTGCTACTAATAATCATCTATATTCCCATCTCACAAATAAGTACTATCAATGCTTTAGCATGTGATCTTTAGCTTAATTTTCTATGTGTGTACTTCCCATATTTTTATTCAATAATGAGATCATATTATGCATAATGCCTGCAGCTTACTTTCTTAAGACAATCTTTCCACGTCAACAAAGTTTCGCAACACAATTTCCAGTACTTCCCAATATTCTCTTCTGTATCTTTACAATCATTTATTTCTCTGATCCCTTTATTGCTAAGCATTTAGGATGGGCACAAATTTTTACCATGATAAACAATGCCGTTATTGTTACACATAAATACTTCAATATAATCCTCCTTGGGTTAAATTCCTAGAAGCGAAATCACTGGGTGAAAATGTAAATGCCCTTTTTTAGATATTTTGACACATTTTGACAAATTCTGTCTCAGAAAATCCTCTCACCAAGGATACATAAGATTCACTCTTTATGAAACTATCTACAACACTAGATATTGTCATTTTATTTTCACAGAAAAAAGGCATTGCCAATATGAATGAGAAAGTGGTTCATTGCTGTGACGATAAAATAAAAACACTTTGAAGGTTAATTAAAATCTCTTAATTACTATTTTAATTAAGCTTATTCTAGATAAGGAATCAACAAATATGACCCACACAATAAATCTAACCCACCATCTATTTCTGTACATCCCACAAGCTATGACTGGTTTTCACAGATGAATATTTGCAATTAATTTGATGATAAGAAATACTACCTTGAACTCCAATTAAGCAAAATGTTATTGAAAAAAATCAATTTTTCTCATTAGCCAACTTGTATTACAAAAAGTTATATGTACTCAATAACCTTTAGTATTGTATTTTGAATTTTGTAAAAATAAAAAAAAATTCTTGAATATTTGTTTTCTCTCATGTTATCTAAGCATGTAATATTCTCAGTGTTGCACCTCGAGCCACAAAGTGCAAAATACTATCTGGCTGTTTACAGAAAAATTTGTCAACTTCTCATCTGTTCAGGGTCTTCTGAGGTGGCTCAGTGGTAAAGAACCTGCCTGCCGACGCAGTAAATGTGCATTTGATCCCTTTTTGGGTCAGGAAGATTTACTGGAGAAGGAAATGGCAGCCCACTCCAGTTACTTCAGATATCCCAAGAAGAGCCTGGCGGGCTAACAGTTCATGAAATCACAAAGAGTCAGATGCAACTGACTATGCACACATACACATCCAAACCATTCACTAAAAGTACAAGTAAATGCACACTAAGTCGCATCAGACTCTGTAGCCCGCTAGGCTCCTCTGTCCATGGAATTCTCCAGGCAAGAGTACTGGAGTGGGTTGCCATGCCCTCCTCCAGGGGATCTTCCCGACCCATGGATCGAACTCGCATCTGCAGCCCATGTCTCCTGAGGCTCCTGCATTTCAGGCGGCTTATTAACCACTGAGCCACCGGGAAAGCCCATTTACTCCCTGTCAGTGCTTTGCAAACTTACAGTTCTCAGGTTTCCCAGAGGTGATTTTGGGAGGAAAGGGAAGGCAAGAGAGGCCAAGCCCCCACACTTCAATGATTTCTATTGCCTTTGTTTCCACATCTGGGTCCCAAATAATATTTCATGTAAAAATTAACCTTAGTGTTTTACAAAAATGTCTGAAAATTGCTTCTGAGTATGGAGCAGGGCTTCACTTAAGCCACAGGCAGCTTCTCCGTACTTTCTTCTGGGGCCTGTTGACAGGAGACAGTTCCCCATAGGCCCCAGGCCACCTGCTTTCAAATCAAACTGCTCCGTTTTTTAAAAGGGTGTATTTCTGGCTCATGAAAATAACTAATGATCAATGGAAATCAATCTAAATTAGTATTGGTAACGTTTTCTCCTTTCAGGAGGAAACTAATCTTGAATCGTGGAAACTATTTTGTACTTAAAACTGTTAAGCAACCAGGGATTAAGGACCCACATACTGAATTATGAATAGTTCAAGCCTTGTTAAACTTGTAGTGAAATGGGAAAAAAAACCACATTGGAAGTGTTCAAGTGGGAATTCCCGGTTGAGATAAGAGTGTTAAGCTGCCACACAGACTTTCCCATTCCAGTATCTAATCAAGTATTCCTTTATATATTGAAGTGACAGGCAGGCCTTCTCACGTATGAAAGAAGTTATGCAATACATCACTGGTATATTGTAATTGTAAACTGTATATTGAAATAGAATTGATAAAATAACAACAAATTATGTACTGCATCCTTGTAGAGAACTTAGGAATGGCAGAAAACTTGATCCAGTAGTGATTAGCAGTGATTCCACTTAAACCTAGAATTTCTATAAGAAAATGTGTGAAACTAGTTGCAGAAGAGATAGAAATACTTATTTTAAGTCTTGTTTACAAAAATAAGGAAGTGAGAGCTAGGAGACCTTCAGTTTTTAATCTGTGGATCTGGTAATACCTAAAATTAAAACACATAGTTAAATAATACTAGGGAACAAACTGTTAAGCAACTACTCCCACAGCAAGGGAAGCAAGAAAGAATATACAAGGAGCAAATACACATAAAACAGAAAGTATAATCCTGACTTTCTTTCCATTTTCTGAGCCATTATTGGGTTGCGAGAATAAGCTTACATTGAAGCTGTTTCTTCTGTCTGTGGCAAAATGTGATGAAATGGTTAAGAGTGAAAAACTAAACACAGGAATAAAAACCAGGTTGTTTTTGCATTAACTGTGACTTCCTTGATGATTGGGCATTTCCAGAAGGTTTAACATAATTGCCTCTTCACCCTTCCTGAAGCTCAGTTAGATACGTCCTGACACATTCCCACACGCATAGCTCTCCTACCCTTGGGTTCAGTTGGACAGAGAAATGCTTTCAAATAAGCAAGAAAGAAAATAGTATGTTCTTTACCAGGTTCATGCTATTGAAAATCAACAACAAAATAACGTTATCAATTCCATAACAGGAACTCTGGCCACTAGAATTTAAAGGTATATAATCAGTTTATATCAAAGTTATCTTCATTCTGGAATCAGGTAAGTCTAGAAAAAGAGAATATAATCAGTAAAATTACCAAAAGAGTAACCATGATAATGGCAATAATAACTAGTATTTGGTACTTACTATGTAGCAGGCCATGAACAGGTCACAAGAAACAGATGCCTTGTTGTAACTCCATTGTATTAACTACTTCAAGGTAATGGCACCAATGAGGTAAGGCCATTATTTTCACCATTTTATAGGTGCAGTTTAGTAGATTGACATGCCCTTGGAACTAGTCACAGTGGACCTGGATTTGAGCCTGGGCTTCTTAATCCCAGAGCCATCCATGATGGTGCTCGTCCATGACATTGTTCTATCTCCCAAACCTGCCTGATGGTGGAAGGTGAGATTATAGTTAGACAAGCTCTAGTCCTAACTGTCACTAAAATATTGAATGATGTTGTTGTTCAGTCGCTAAGTCATGTCCAACTCTTTGCCACCCTAAGGACTCCAGCACACCAGCTTCCTCTGTCCTCCACTATCTCCTGAAGTTTGCTTAAATTCATGTCCATTGAGTCGATTATTCTGTTTAACCATCTTATCCTCTACCACCCCCTTCTCCTCCTGCCTTCAATCTTTCCTAGCATCAGGGTCTTTTCCAATGAATCGGCTTTTCACATTAGGTGGCCAAAGTATTAGAGCTTCAGCTTCAGCATCAGTCCTTCCGATGAATATTCAGAGTTGATTTCCTTTAAGATTGACTGGCTGATCTCCTTGCAGTCCAAAAGACTCTAAAGAGTTTTCTCCAGCACCACAGTTTGAAAGCATCGATTCTTCAGCTCTCAGTCTTCTTTATGGTTCAACTCTCACATCTGTACAGAATTACTGGAAAAACCTTAACTTTGACTATATGGACATACTGAACAAAACAGCTTTTAAAAAATAGAAATTGCTGAACACACACACACACACACACACACACAAAATAGGTGGTTACTACTACAAAGGGTGCATTTGAACTCTGTCTGTTATCTTCAAACACCTTTAGAAAAAAGCCCAGAAAACTGAGCTCCATATCAATCTCCGGCCAGTAGAGACCAGTAGAGAAAGAGGGCAGCAATCCTCAGATCTGGCCTAGGTGGAAGTGATGACCATGAGAAAGGACAATAGAGAGGGACATAAGAGTTCCTCCCAAATGCTAACACAGCCACAGCATTGTCAGTAGGGACTGGGATAAGGGACGGATGTAAGAATCACAAAAAAATGAATGAAAGTAGTCACCATTTCCAAAAGTGTTTCTAAGTGATCCAAATAAGAATTATCAAATATGAAAAAATACTATGTGGTTTGATAATATGAGGAGAAACGGGGGCAAAAAGAGTTACGCTGGCTTCTCTACTGCAGGACTGCTAGAGTCTTTGATATACACAAGTGAATCTCCATGGGATGACTACTGTACGCAGCATTTCTTAAACCTTTTGAACACAGCATTCTTTCTTCTTAGAAAAAGATGTTAACATTTTGTAGATTACCTTTTTTTCCCGTAGAACACAGTTTGAATGAATTAATCAGCCTTTATTCTTTCTCTGCGGTGAAATTATCAGAGTGCATTGCTGGGGGGAGGACTTGTGCACTGTGTCCCAGGTATTCACACCCACACACACTTACATGTGAAACAGTGTGATAAGTCAGCAAAACCAGGCTGCCTTATCAGATGTGCTACAATGTGTTCCATACGCAGGATTATTAAAACTGCAGTTTCTTTAACTAGCTGAGGTGGGAAGGGGAGGGTAACTGTAGACAATGTGTGTGTATTATTTCTGCTATCTATGGAGAGAGGCACCCTCACATTTATCAGAGATTCAAAGAATTCCAGGATCTGAAAACAGTTAAGAACCAACTGTACTTTGCACAATAAGAAGAATCTTTCCAAATACAAAGGTGATATCAACACTGAATCCCAGGAGGGTGGAGATCAAGATAGCACAATAGGAAGACACGGGCTCACCTTCTCTCACGAACACAGGGAAAACTACAATTTGCATAGATCACAACTGTCACTGAAAACAACCGGGGACCAGCAGAATAGCTCTTCTGGAACCAAGTCTGTAAAGAAAGATCCAAAGGAATGGAGGAGAAGCAATCTGGTCAAGACCCACATCCCACCAAGGAATCCAGGAGAGAAGGGGGAGACCACAGGCTCAGGCACTCTCCCAAAGCAAGGGATTCAAGCCACTTATTAGTCACCCCAGTCCTGGGGTTTGACACTGGGAAGATGAGTCCACTTAGCTGGCTTGAAAGCCAGTGGAGCTCACAGGAGAGTTGTAAGAAATCAAGACTCTGCTCTTAGAAGCGTGCACACGCAGACTTGCTAACTACTCCCAGTCACAACACAGAGGCAGAAGAGTGAGAACTACCTGGAGCTCTGGACAGCTTGCCAGGCCTGCCACAGGGTGCCTCCCCCAGCCCACACAGGACTCCGCCAGCTCCACGGAGGCAGAGACTGCCACTGCCAACGAGACTGCGTGCTTGGAGAGAGCAGAACTAGCCGGGACGCCCAGCTCTGCCTCTGATCACCGAAAAGGAATCCATTGCTGGCGTGCCCCTCCCTGTGCACAGTCGAGAGGAATAAAATCAGCTCCAGGGAGGAGACTATCATCGCAAGTGAGTGCCTCCCAAATGGGAGGGAGTGAAGCCAACCCTCCTGACTCCAACCCAGCCTCTAACTGAGGGGAAAACTGAAATCGGCACAGAAGTGCAGCCCCCAAACCTCAGGCCCTGGGGATACCCCAAACCAAGACAGAGATTGCCATCACACCCAGGGGAAACCCCACTCCCTCGGAGCTCCTGCTTCCCTCCCTTAGGCCCCACTTCGGGCTGAGACAATCGCTGAGCAGAGGAGAAGCTCTGGCTTCCACCTGGCTCTGGCCTCAGCCCCTCCAATTCTAGCCATGCCTTCCACCAAAGCAGTAGCTGCCACACGCTCCCCTCACACCCAGCCCTCCCATCACAGCCACTGGCACACACAGACTGCACAGGGATGTTCCCACACAAGGACACACCTTTAAGACGGGGATAGGTAACTGTTTCACATAATCTCATGGAGACGGCGAAAGTTAAATAAAGTGAGAAGACACTTTGTTTCAAACTTTGATGAGCAAAAGTGCTGTATTATTATTATTCTAACACTGAGTCATATTTCCTCTATCAGAGACAGTATAGGAAAGGAAACAATCTGTAGCATTTTGAGTAATGCGTGTCTGAAAACCAGCACAAATTACAAAGAAATGGGAAATAATCAAAGAAGAATTAAAATCAAAGCAAAGTTCTCTGTCAGGCAAGGTCAAGATGACAATTAAGTCATTTCATGAATCCATCTGAATCCAGGCAGGAATTCCACTGATCTTAAGTACCTATTACAAAACACCAACATTTTAATTGAAAATATTACTTAAATATTTATCTTCTAAAATAATATTAGTAGTATTCCTGCTATACATGTATTTTCAAAATAAGCAAATCTAGTGTAACAGAGAAACCTAAGAAATACCCAATTAATTTTAAAAATTTTTTATTTATAATAATTATTATTTATTAAAATAATAGCTCTATGGTCTTGTTACCATGAAATAGAAACTATTCCTTATCCCTAGGAGAGATTCAGAGAATGAAAGAGGTAATAAAGGAATACAAGTTGAATGTCTACTACTTACCTGACATATTTCATGCAGGCTACTTTTAACCCTGTGAGCTAGAAATTATTATACCTGTTTTATAGATAAGGAAACTGAGGTTCAGAGAGGTATAACCAAGCTCTCATAGCAAATAGATATTAGAGTAAGGATTAAAAGTCTGGTCTCTCTGATTCCAAAATCCTTTCCCCTTCAACACATCTATTTCTACAATTTAAAAAAACTAAATAATTAAAAATTGATAAACTAAAAAAAAACTATAGAGAAATGTTTTTAGTGATATAAGATCAAATCTAAAAGTTTAAGTAGGAAAGAAGCTCATAGCAATTTTCATCACAAAATATTTCTGTAGTTATCCCAGAATGTTTTTTTTAATTATTATACCCATACCCACAGGAAAATTTCCTTCAAAAGGAAAAATCATTTTAACAGAGGTATCACTTTGTAAGTGGCGGTGTAAGTAAAATAAATAATATAACCTATAATTTAAAATAGCAGAAGCACTTAATGGCTAATATTTATTGATTGACTGACAATGGAACAGCACTGAAAAAATACCTGTTATATTTAATAAAATACCCTTTGCTCAACATTACCTATTTTTATACTGATCTTGAAATAGCAATGGCAAGTTCTATATTTTAAAACCAGGTTGAAGAATGATCTAGTTTTTTTGCCCCCCTCTGAGTCCTTTTTAAGAAAGTTTTTTACCTTCACTAGTTCTGTGAGGATAACTCACAGATCATTTCAGTTCGATAAATAACTCATTCAAGGAAGACACTTCGCATTCTCTATTCATCAGCAGAGAAATACCTCCTTCAAAAATACCTTTCCCTGAACATCCACCCACCATCATTTCTTGGATGAATGAGTAAATGAGATTCCATGCCAGCACCCTGAAGTAGAAACTCCCAAGTGCTGTCAGGAGCTCATACAAGCCCATGACCCACAGTGCAAATGGAAGCAGGGCAGCCAATTTGGATTTCCACCTGGAAATCAAGGACTGGATAGCTTCTGTGAGTGTAAAGAATTATCCTCCTTCCCCAAGTCCATGTCCCATTCCCCAGTAGAGGTGTCAGTTGAGCAGCTTAAAGATACAGGGAAGCCCCATGAAGATGCAGCACGGGTGGGGATCGGGGGTTGCGAAGTTGGAGGGGCAGTTCCAGGAATCTTAACCCAATCCGCAGAAGACAGGGGGACCCAGGGCCAATGCAGAAACAGCTGGCTTGGGAAACAGGGCTGGCCAAGGACAAGCAGTTCCGGAGGGCCAGCTTTCCCACCCACCACCCACCACGGCCCACCTCCAAGTCCAGGAAACCACGCCCTCTTCCATTTCCAGGCCCACTGGCATTAAGCATCTTCCTTTCCTCTCTTCCTCTTGGAAACTACTCCTGCCTTCTCAACCTCATGGAAGCTTCTCCCCACCAAAGCAGAGGCTGCAAACGGCAACATTTCCTCGGTTTTAGAGATTCCAGTCCCCAAAAGTCAAGTCCAGAGCATCAATCGGAAACACCTTCTTCTCCTTCTGCCCTGCAACAATCAGGCACCCTCTGAAGCACCATACCTCTAAATCGTAAAACAATGAAAAACTAATCAACCGATCTGTATGGCTTTTCTCATAAAATTTAGCTTTTTAAATGCCATGATGAGAGTCATGTCTGGGCTGGGTTCTCACTGGGGACAAGAGTTGGATGACGCCCTTCCTTCTGGTTTTCACAGAAGCAGGAAATCTTGGGAGAAAAAAATGATTTAACCTTCTTTTTCTCTTGAACCTTTGTGTGTGTTATGTGTGGTGAGAACCATGAATATCATGAGCTCCATCCTCTCAACAAACTTTAAAGTGTACGACACAATATTGTTAACAGTAGATACAAAGTTGCATGGCAGATTTCTAAAGCTTATTCCTCTTGCTTAACTGAAACTTTATGCCCTCTGATGAGCTACATATCTTCTCTCCCCCTGGGCCCTGACAACCACCACTCCACTCTGATTCTACAATTTTGACTCTGTTTTACATGCTTCTAGATTAAATGCGTGTGTGTGTGTGTGGGCACTCAGTTGCTCAGTCATGTCTGACCCTGCAATACTATGGACTGTAGCCCACCAGGCTCCTCTGTCCATGGGATTTTCCAGGCAGGAATACTGGAGTGTTTCCGTTTGCAACATTTCCTTCTCCGGGGGATCTTCCTGACCCAGGGACTGAAACTGCATTTCTTGCATCTCCTGCACTGGCAGGTGGTTTCTTTACCATTGTGCCACCTGGAAAGCTTTTAGATAAATTAAATCATGCAGAAATAGAAAACAGTAAGCACTTGGAGAAATTTGGGCTTTGGTACACTGTTGTTGGGAATGCAATGGTGCAGGTAAGGAAGGAAAGGTAAGGAAAACAATATGAAATTTCTTCAAAAGAATTAAAAATAGAACTACTATGATCTAGCAATCCCATGTCTAGATATTTATCTAAAAGAACTGAAATTAGGATCTTGTTCATAGTAACATTGTTTATAATAGCCAAGATATGAAAGCAACCTAAACATCCATCAATGAGTGAATGGATAAAGAAAATGCACCGTATTTTTACGATGAAATATTATTCAGCATTAAAAAATTAAGGAAACTCTGCAATCTGTGATAGCTTAGATGAACCTCTGAAGGACACTGCTAAGTGAAATAATCCTGTCAGAGACAACAAATGCTACATGATTTCTCTTGAGTTTAGGCATACAGAGTGACGTCCAGGAGACTGTGAAGGAGGGTGGCCCTCAGGCAGAGTTGGACACTGGTATTTGGATTACAGAAGGGAACACAGGGAGAGTTGTATCGAAAGCAACTCGAAGAGTTTGCATGACTAGAAAAAGTGATTACTACGCATATCAGGAAGTCCAAGGAAGTGGGACTCTAAGGAGGAGGTTTGCTAGTTCAGCTGCTGAGAATGTTATCCTATATAATGGTTCCACATTCTACCTTGTATCCTCAACACATCACCTTTGTCTTCATGTTATTTCCTCTCAAGGTAACTGTTTTCACTTGGCTGGGGCTGTCATAACAAAGTACCACCCACTAGGGGGCCGAAACAATAAAAATGTGTGGTCTCCCAGTTCCCAAGGCTACAAGTGCAATATCTAGGTGTGCATAGCCCTTTCTAAGGGCTGTTGGGAAAATCTTTTTCATGTCTCTTTCCTAGCTTCTGGTGGTTTGATGACAATCTTTAGCATTCCTTGTCTTGTGGAAGCTTTACCACCATCTCTGCATTCATCTTTTTATGGCATTCTTCCTGGGTGTACATCTGTGCCCATATTCCCCCTTTTCATAAGAATACTAGTCATACTAAATCAGGAACCCACTCTTCTCCAGTATGACCTCATTTTAACTAATTTCATTTGCACTGACCCTGTTTTAAAATAAGATCACATTCTGAGGTACTGGGGATTAGGACTCCAATGTGTCTTTTTTGCTGGAGGAGAGGGTGGACACAATTTGACTTGTAACTAGCCGAAATGGCTGCTGCAGACATCACATCTACCTGTAATGTCTCAGGGAAGTAAAGGGTATCTCTTCTTTCTATGACTTCCCAGCACATGCTGTCCTAACTCAGGTATCAGAAACCGTGTCATACGCCTGACCAATCACTGGTGAAGGGTGTGGAATTATGGGGGTTTGGAAGCAAAATGCTTCAGAGAATACAACCACTACCTTGACTGATAGACAAGGGAAGAAACATCACAAGATCTCAAGCATCTCAGTTACTGTGCTCTCCTAAAATTTTCTGTCCTCTAAATTGTGAGCTTTTCTCCTTTTTTTCTACTCGCATTTATTAGGTTTTTTTAAAATAAATATTCACTGAAGAAAACTGAGAAAGTATTAAAAAAAATAAGTCTTGAATAATTCATATCCCACCAGCTGAGATTTCTTCTTCTAAAACACTAGTATATATATGCATGTTTATCAAAGAAAATTGAGAAAATGTTAATATTTTACCAAGAACCAATTTAAAACAGCTCATAATCCCACAGAGTTACCCGCTACTAATGCATTGAAAAATATATTTCCCATCTGTATATACTATGTGTTCAGTCACTCAGTTGTGTCTGACTCTTTGCAGACTGTAGCCCGCCAGGCTCCTCTGTCCATGGAATTTTCCAGGCAAGAATACTGGAGTGGATTGCTTTTTCCCTACTCCAGGGGATCTTCTTTACCCACGGATCAAAGTTTCATCTCTTGCATCTCCTGCCTTGGCAAGCAAGCTCTTTATCACCAGTGCCAGCTGGGAAGCCTGTATATATGTATATACAACATGTGTGTATATATTATATGTGTGTGTATGCTATACACACATTCATAAAGAAAAATTGGGAGTACAGAGGGAATACTGCTGAGTAGCCTGATTTTTTCAGTTAGTATTAATTTACTTGTTTGCAGGTCTTTCTCTATATTAGTAACTATCGTGTTATCTAAAAACTTTCCACCCCCAATATACTCACACTATACAGGGGTGTACTGCATGCCTTCTCAGTTGCTAAGTCATGTCTGACACTTTGCAACCCCATGGACCCTGCCAGGGTCCCCTCTCCAAGGGATTTCCCAGGCAAGAACACTGGAGTGGGTGGCCATTTCCTTCTCCAGGGGATTGTCTCACCCAGGGATCGAACCTGCATCTCCCATGTCTCCTGCATTGACAGGTAGATTCTTTACCACTGAGCCACCTGTGAAGCCCACTGTGGTATAAATGATACCAAAACATATTTACTTGGGTCAAGGGAAATCCATTAAGTAGATACAGTGTAAATGATAGCAGTGCATTGATACCAAAAGTATCATCCTGGTGATCCCCAAAGCATCACTTAGTAACATTAATTGCAAAACTGATTCATCTCAACTCACAGAGGGAAGATCTTGATTCAAGTGATGGGAAGGGAGAAAAGGTTAAGTCAGAAAGGGATTAGACTTATTCACTAAAAGCAGAAAGGAATTAGACTTATTCACTAAAACCAAAGTCAAATAGTCAAACACAATCTCCTCTGTGAAGATTTGTCTGACCGATTCCCACTCCAACCTAAAGAGAATTCTCCCACTTGTGCCCAATTACTATTTGTCTGCATATTTGTCTGTCTGTGTCCTCTTCCATAAACCTACAAGTGTGGTATCATTGGTCTTTACATGACTATTCCCTTATGATCCTTCTGAGAGCAGACATGAGTTGATTCATCTTTGTAACCTCTGGGCTTCACATGTATGTTATACTAAGCAAATAAATGAATTCATTCATTCACACAAGAAGAAGCTCAGAATTTTTCTCATTCCCTGCAGTGGTCTGCCTTATTTTTTTAAAGAGTTATAGTTTGAATGCTTAATTTTTAAAGTTTTATTTGGAAAAAAAGTGAAATGTAATTATTCCAGCACTAACCTGGATATTATGCTTAAGTATTAGTGATGCATGTGCCTAAAAAAGCCAGGTGTCTATAAAAATCAAGTAATAACTTGACAACCAGGTAATGGTTGCTAAGAAACTGTATTGTTCTGTGAACACATGGTGTATGAAGTATGGCCTAGATTCATATCCTACATAAAACATCTTCCTTGGAGTTATCTAAAAAGTCTGATTTTGCATAGCTTGTCAAGGCATATAAGTTACTCTTTCTGCTCTCCTGCTCCTGCTATTAAAAATCATGGTTCTATACATAGAATATTATTTCAGTACCATGATCTGTTCCAGACCCCAGGTTGTTAGGTTACAGACTGAGGCCCTCTTCAGCTCCAAAGCATTTCAGTAGCATCAGATGTGACCCTCAAGTCACCACTGAGGACCAACCATCGCTTCTGGTGTACTATCAGTGCTAAACACAAAAATTAAATATCTACAATGTTTTTGTATTCCAAAGTGAAACAATGAATTGGAGTTTATCTGCAAGTTTTACAGGACTTTGGTTCACTACTAGTGGAACATAGGGAGATTTTGCTATACTCTACCCCAAACAGGAGGGCTTCCCGGGTGATGCAGTGGAAAAGAATCCACCTGCCAATGCAGGAGATGTAAGAGTCGCAGGTTTGACCCGCGACTTACTGGCCCCTTACTGGGTCAGTAAGATCCCCTGGAACAGGAAATGACACCCCATTCCATTATTCTTGCCTGGAAAATTCCATAGATAGAGGAGCCTGGTGGGCTACAGTCCATGGGGTCTCAGAGTTGGACACTACTGAGCACATCCCAAATAGGAAGTTGTCTCCAAATCTTGACAAGGGAGGTGGCAGAGGTGGGAGGGCTGTCCAAAAAGTACTTGTCAACTATGCTAAATTTAAGAGGTAGAAATCATACTTAAAATGAATATATCAATGCTTAACTGCTGTATTAGAATGTTTGTATAGCACAAGGACCTACATTCAATATCCTATAATAAACCATAATGGAAAAGAATATGAAAAAAGAATATATAAGATTGGTCAGGTGGCCTAGTATAATTAAAATGGTTAAAGTGTCAAGGAATTAACCTGAAAGAAGTCATGAGAATTTTTAAAAGAAGCAGTTCCCTGAACTGGCTGTGTCAGAACCGTCTTGAGTAAGTTCCCCCAGTGAGCCAGATGCAAGCCTGTCTTTACCTGACACAACCACTGGTCTACCCAGTATTCATTCTTTGCTTCTTCTGAGAAACAGAACCCTGTGTTGGTATACCCAGCTAAAAGCACACTTTCCCAGCTGCCCTGGCAAGTTGGCGCAGCCTGCAACTAAATCTGGTACATGAATGTAAGTGGGGATGACTGTATATTACTTCTGAGCAAGCCCCTTTAAGGAAGATAAAGAGCTGGGTGTGAATATTTTGCCTTCTACCCTTCCCTCCTTTCTGCTATGTGGAATTTAGACTTTAAAGTGGGATCTCTCTTGCCAACACTTTAAAACATGAAGTAATCTTAAAGTCAGAAGCCAAAGATTACAAATCGAAGGAGCCCAGGTTCCCAAAGACCATGGACCAGCCCTGCCAGCCCTGCACCACTTCCTCTATACTTCTTTTTATAGAAAAAAAAAAAAAAAATCAAGCTAACATGTTAACACACCCATTATTCGATAGCATCAAATCTTAAACACAACCGTGGTGGCATTTTCTTGGCCTTACCCCAGAGTCCAACTGATGATTTTCCTCTTTTTCCCCTTGTTTTATTATTATTTTTTTAATCTATTGGGATATAGTTGCTTTACAATGCTGTTAGTCTCTGCTGTACTAGGAAGTGAACCAGCTATTTGCATACAAATATCCCCTCCCTCTGGGGTCTCCCTCCCCCCAGCCATCCCACCCATCTAGGTCACCACAGGGCACCGAGCTGAGTTCCCAGTGCTATACAGATTCCCATGTTTCCTTTTCACACAACTGTAAGTTCCTCAACAATGCACCTGGTGGCTAGTGATTTCAGCACACCCTTCAGAAGTGTTGGGGGTGGGGGCAGGGGAGTGAGGGGGGGAAGCAATGCCTGTCTTAGAATTAATGAAATAGGTATTAGGAATTTTCAGTTTATCCAACTGCCTTGCATACTTAGTTGCTTCTGTCGTGTCTGACTCTTTGCAACCCCGTGGACTGTAGCCTGCCAGGCTTCTCTGTCCATGGGATTCTCCAGGCAAGAATGCTGAAGTGGGTTACCACTTCCTCCTCCAGGGGATCTTCCCAACCCAGGGATCAAACCCGTGTCTCTTATGTCTCCTGCATTGACAGGTGGGTTCTTCACCTCTAGCACCACCTGGGAAGCCCAGCTGCCTTAGCTTGCCTGAAATTTTACTAGTAAAGATGCTGATTATGAGACACGGAAGTTGGGAGCCTTTGGTACACAGAGTGACCATGAGAGAACGCTTTGTGCACACTCCGCACAGAAAACAAGCTAAGGGCAATGCAATCTACATGAGTATGGCAGCCCACAACTGGGGGAAGGCAGAGTGTCAGTGAGAAAGCAGCTGTCGCAACATCAGTATTAAGGAATTTATCAGTTAGAATTTCTTGTACTGTGCATGGTGGTGGTGGTTTAGTTGCTAAGTCATGTCCGACTCTTGTGACCCCCTGGACTATGTAGCCCACCATGTTCCTCTGGGTGATGGGCCTTAAATAAATACAAAGGAATCTGGAAATCATGGTAAAAACCAACCTATTGCTAAAAACCAACATAAGCCCCAAAGGAAGACGATGCCAATCAGAGCCTGGAGGACAGATTTGCAATTAACATTCCACTGGCACAGACCATCAACAATTAGTTCTGTTAATACACCTACACTAATTTTCTGGTAAACTCATAGAGCTGTTTTGAGTCTTCCCAATTTATTCACTTTTTAAAACCTTAAGCTCTTAGGTAAAGAAAACCCTTTAGATGTTGGGTTGGTAGCCTGGAAACATTAAGCATCTAGAGGACTTTATGAAATGCTACCTAGAGACTGGGGTCTCCCGTTGGCTCTGCTGAGCAATGCTGTAGCTATGAACCTGGCAGGGCTAGGTTCATTTCTACTTTCTATGAGAATGTTATTTTCCTTCCCTTACGAGTGTAAGTAATAGAGGTCTCTTATGGTCTGAATGTTAATGTTCCCCCCAAAACTCATATGTTGAAATTCTAATCCCCAATGATGATGATATGGAAAGTAAGGGTTTAAGAACATACTTAGATCATAAGGTCAGGGGAGCCCTCATGGATGGGAATAGCACACTCATAAAGGAGGCTCCAGAGAGATTCTTTGGCCCATCTGTGGACACAGCAAGCAGGTGCCATCTATAAAGCAGACACCACATGTGCCTGTGCATTGATCATGGACTTCCAGCCTCCAGAACTGTAAGAAATAGATTTTGGTTGTTTATAACCTATTCAGTCTGTGGTATTTGCTATAGCAGTCTAAACAGACTCAGACAGGGGCTGATTCAGGACTCAGAAAATGCCAAACTAGTAATCAATTGTTATAAAGTTCAATAATATAAAAGTGTACACCCCCATACAATGGATTGAAATCACTTTTGGTTTGTCATAGTAGCATCTTTAAAGCCTGAAATTATATTCAATTTGCATAATGAATGTCTCAGTATAAGGTATGTTGACTGACAGGTTTACATTTTGTTATCTAGGATAATTTAAATTTAATCACGGTTTCCCCTATCCTACCTTCTACCTGGAACCATAGCCTCTAATAAGTAGCAATTTTCTATTTTTGAGGTCGTCATACCCTATCGTCTCTAATACTTGAGAAAAATGGCCAAAAGACCAATACATAGAGAGACTAACACAGAGCACCCAGACAGTCCACATACATTTTGATCAACACCAGATGAGTTTGTTAAACTATCTTGTTTTAATATCATGTTGCAGCTTTTTAAAAAATTTTTAATTGGAGTATAATTGCTTTACAATGTTGTTAGTTTCTGCTCTACAACAATGTGAACCAGCCGTAAGTATACGTAAAACCCCTCCTCTAAAACCTCCCTCCCCCGTCACCACCCCACCCCTCTACATTGTCACCGAGCACTGAGGTGAGCTCCCTGTGCTATACGTATACAGCGCCTTCCCACTGGCTATCTACTTTGCACATGGTCGTGTATATATGGGCTTCCCAGGGAGTGCTAGTCGTAAAGAACCCACTGTTCTGGCATGACCCAATTCCTGGGTCAGGAAGATCCCCTGGAACAGGATATGGCAACTCACTCCAGTATTCTTGCCTGGAGAGTCCCATGGACAGAGGAACCTGATGGGCTACAGTCCATGGGGTCACAAAGGGCTAGACACAACTAAAGCAACTGAGTATGCATGCACGCAGTGTATATATACCATTTTGTTATTTGTTGTTTAGTTGCTGAGTTGTGTCCAATTCTTTGTGACCTCATGGACTGTAGCCCACCAGGCTCCTCTGTCTATAGGATTTCCAAAGCAAGAATACTGGGGCAGGTTGCCATTCCTTCTCCAAGAAATCTTCCTGACCCATGTCTCCTGCTTGGCAGGTGGATTCTTTACCATGGAGACACCTGGGAAGTCAATGACCCAGCAATCTCACTGGTGGGCTTACACCCTGAGAAAACCATGCTTCAAAAAGACACATGTACCCCAAGGTTCATTGCAGCACTATTTACAATAGCCAAGACATGGAAGCAACCTAGATGTCCACTGACAGATGAATGGATAAAGAAGATCTGGTACGTACACACAGTGGAATATTACTCAGCCATAAAAAGGAATGAAACTAGGTCATTTTGGTGATGTGGATGAACTTAGAGTCTGTCATACAGAGTGAAGTCAGTCAGAAAGAGAAAAACAAATATTGCATATTAATACATGTATATGGAAATCTAGAAAACTAGTACTGATAAACCTATTTGCAGGGCAGGAATAGACACAAAGACATAGAGGATACATATATACTCCGTGCTGTAGCTTCTTAAATAGCTTCTCAACCCAGACATATAATCTGTGCTTTGAAAAGGTAAAGATAATTTCCTAAGATTGAATGTGAACAGGTGAAATGATAAAAATAGATTCTATGTATACTGATTTCAATGAACAATGATTAATCTTTACAGTATTTATTTGCTGAATAGCTTTAACATAAACATACCTATTTCTCTTCCTCGTAATACCAGGTACATGAAAGTCACTCAAAAACTATCCATTAAAATGAATAATGAATGACACAATACAAGGTTTCAAAGGTGTTTACTATTTGGTCAAACAATATTTTTCAATTGTCAGAGGGAAATGTACATTAACATACATGCTAAACATTCATCACTTCTGCATTATTGCTACGTGATACAATTTTACAGCCTGTGGGACAGTATAATTGCCGAGGTCATTGTTGGCATCTATCAAATATTTTTCTCAGTTCAATCATCTTCCCTTAAGTGACTTGGGAGTGAGATTGGGGCTAGGATGTTCAATTATAGACCAAATTTCTGTATCTACTAAATGAATAAACAGTCTCTATCTTTTATAAAAGGTAGAAAAATAATCATGCTGTGTGTGATTTTTTTTGCAAAATATACCATATAGGAAAAACATAGGCTGAATACAAAAGAAGTATTTTCTGTTTCTTGGACACCCATAAAAAACATATATCTTAGTCTTTGATATACAGCCATTCAGCTGTTATTTTGCATTTACTTAAAATATCCTCTGCTAAATAGTTGTGTTCATCTTTAAAAGTAAATTGCTTAAAATTACATTCAATTTCTTTCTGTAAACCAACATTTCTTCACCTTGACAAAGGAAATACATTGGATACCACCGATGAGCTGTCATCAGCGTTACATTACACTTAGAGGGAAAAAAAAAAATCTGAGTCTGAAATTAGTAGAGTTAACAAAATTTTACTGATTTCATATTATTTCAAGATGGTTTTCAAAGCCATCCAAAAAGTCCCTATCTGTAATATAAAAACAAAACCAAAGCTATGAGCAATCTTTCTCTCCTGGATTCATTAAGGCCTTGGAATCATTTATATCTGTGTTTTGTACATTTTGATTCTCTTCCACATTTTTATGTACTTGTTTGTGAAAGCACTAGAACAAATTAATTGAAAGAAACCACTCTGAAACTACTTGAACATTTGATCCAACCATAGAGATTTAAAGGCTTATACAGCCTAGTTTATATTTTCCTCTGGGTTTTGGTGTCGAAATGATTACAGAATGCATGTTTCTTTCTTTGTGATGGTTTTTTAATATGCGTGAAACATTAAAAAAAAGTCAGCATTTACCAAAGATCTCATGTATCAGGCTTTTCAGACTGGAACCAAAAGCTTTTTAAAGCATTTTTAACAACAAATGATGGTCTGTTTCACAGATCCTGAAACCAATAATCAGTTTTCTTGACATACAGCTAAAAACAAAATTATCTTTTAACTAAATAGGATCAGCTTAAAAATCCCTTTGGAGCTGTTTTTATTTATTAAATGCCTTCATTAACACCACCATCTTTCACTTCTTATTACTCCAATTCAATTTCTCCCGCATACAAAGTGATGAGAAGAATGGCTGTGAATCCAGTTAACATCCCTGCGTTCTGAATCATGAAGAAGGTGAAATCGGTTTTTCTTCCAGTTACCTTTTCTCTCAGCATATCGTTCATCTCTGGAAACTAGAGGAAAGATACATTGTTAGATAACTGTTGCCATCTTGTGGTCAAACATAAAAGTTATTACAGATTCCTGTGGGGGTGGGAGGGGGTGAGCGTTTCTGTCCCTGGTTTAAATGTTCTAGTACAGAGAGCATAACAGCAAAAGCCAGTGTAATCAGACATCAACAAGAAGAAGAGTAGGAAGACTGTGCCCCAGGTTAGTCAATCAGTGGCTGGAGATTAATCTCATTTTATGCCTCCTCTCCCTCCCTTCCTTGCTCTCTCTGCTCCATCCACATCATTCGGACCTCAAATGTATCCAGCCTCTTTCCATCCTCAAAATCTTCACACCCACCAAAACCTTTTTTCCCTCAAGTCTTTCAACGAGCTAAATCTTTGAGGTTTCTGCTTTCTAACTTTCATAGGAAGGCTTCTCCTAGGCCTTCCTAACTTTCAGTTCAGTTCAGTCGCTCAGTCGTGTCTGACTCTGCGACCCCATGAATCACAGCACGCCAAGCCTCCCTGTCCATCATCAACTCCCGGAGTTCACCCAGACTCACGTCCATCGAGTCAGTGATGCCATCCAGCCATCTCATCCTCTGTCGTCCCCTTCTCCTCCTGCCCCCAATCCCTCCCAGCAGCAGAGTCTTTTCCAATGAGTCAACTCTTTGCATGAGGTGGCCAAAGTACTGGAGTTTCAGCTTTAGCATCATTCCTTCCAAGAAATCCCAAGGATGATCTTCAGAATGGACTGGCTGGATCTCCTTGCAGTCTGAAGGACTCTCGAGAGTCTTCTCCAACACCACAGTTCAAAAGCATCAATTCTTTGGCGCTCAGCCTTCTTCACAGTCCAACTCTCACATCCATACATGACCACTGGAAAAACCATAGCCTTGACTAGATGAAACTTTGTTGGCAAAGTAAAGTCTCTGCTTTTGAACATGTTATCTAGGTTGGTCATAACTTTCCTTCCAAGGAGTAAGCCTCTTTTAATTTCATGGCTGCAGTCACCATCTGCAGTGATTTTGGAGCCCAAAAAAATAAAGTCTGACACTGTTTCCACTGTTTCCCCATCTATTTGCCATGAAATGATGGGACCAGATGCCATGATCTTCGTTTTCTGAATGTTAAGCTTTACGCAAACTTTTTCACTCTCCACTTTCACTTTCATCAAGAGGCTTTTGAGTTCCTCTTCACTTTCTGCCATAAGGGTGGTGTCATCTGCATATCTGAGGTTATTGATATTTCTCCCGGCAATCTTGATTCCAGCTTGTGCTTCTTCCAGCCCAGCATTTCTCATGATGTACTCTGCATAGAAGTTAAATAAACAGGGTGACAATATACAGCCTTGACGTACTCCTTTTCCTATTTGGAACCAGTCTGTTGTTCCATGTCCAGTTCTAACTGTTGCTTCCTGACCTGCATACAAATTTCTCAAGAGGCAGATCAGGTGGTCTGGTATTCCCATCTCTTTTAGAATTTTCCACAGGTTATTGTGATCCACACAGTCAAAGGCTTTGGCATAGTCAATAAAGCAGAAATAGATGTTTTTCTGGAGCTCTCTTGCTTTTTCCATGATCCAGCGGATGTTGGCAATTTGATCTCTGGTTCCTCTGCCTTTTCTAAAACCAGCTTGAACATCAGGAAGTTCACGGTTCACATATTGCTGAAGGCTTTAGCGTGTGAGATGAGTGCAATTGTGCAGTAGTTTGAACATTCTTTGGCATTGCCTTTCTTTGGGATTGGAATGAAAACTGACCTTTTCCAGTCCTGTGGCCACTGCTGAGTTTTCCAAATTTGCTGGCATATTGAGTGCAGCACTTTCACAGCATCATCTTTTGGGATTTGGAATAGCTCAACTGGAATTCTATCACCTCCACTAGATTTGTTTGTAGTGACGCTTTCTAAGGCCCACTTGACTTTGCATTCCAGGATGTCTGGCTCTAGGTCAGTGATCACACCATCGTGATTATCTGGGTCGTGAAGATCTTTTTTGTACAGTTCTTCTGTGTATTCTTGCCATCTCTTCTTAATATCTTCTGCTTCTGTTAGGTCCATACCATTTCTGTCCTTTATCGAGCCCATCTTTGCATGAAATGTTCCCTTGGTATCTCTAATTTTCTTGAAGAGATCTCTAGTCTTTCCCATTCTGTTGTTTTCCTCTATTTCTTTGCATTGATCGCTGAAGAAGGCTTTCTTATCTCTTCTTGCTATTCTTTGGAACTCTGCATTCAGATGTTTATATCTTTCCTTTTCTCCTTTGCTTTTCGCTTCTCTTCTTTTCACAGCTATTTGTAAGGCCTCCCCAAACAACTTAGACACCCCTATTATCATCTTGCATCACATATACTGTTTTTCCATTCATTTCAGTTTTTACTTGTATTTATGTAATCATGTGTGTGGTTTTGTTTGTTGAATTACAGGTTCCCCTCTTTGTAGACAAAAAAACCATGCCTTTCTGCTCCCTCCACCATCTACAATGCCTTACCAATTTTCAAGCCTGATACAAAAATATCAATTGATAATAGCTGATGAAATATGCTTTCAGAAGTCACTATATAGTTAATTCTTATTCTCTTCAATTTGTTTCCTTTGGCTTGTTCTATCCCTCATAAAATCATAAGGTTTTTTAAATAAACAGTGCTGTTTTTGAATCGAAGACTATAACAATCTCATGATGGTGAAAGCAATTAAAACCCCAAGTTCTATACTTAAAATCCACTCTTTCTCAGCACAAAACTTTTACTGAAAAGGCTCATGAAGAGATCTGTAAATGTCATCTTTTCAAAACACATTTCCAAGTGATTTGCTATGGTGCAATGTGCCAAAGCATTCAGGAGACCTCCAGACTCTGCAGTCACTCCATTTGCCTGATTTGAGAAAACGTAAATTACAAGGATACAATGGATGAAATTTGTGAAGCCATTCTGAAAAAAGCAAAGCTGCCGTAAGTATATATAGCATCATTTATTTGTATTATTTCTTTAAACCGAATAACTCTAATAGATTCTGTTCTTATATTTCAAAAGAAAAGAAGTGATGACCTAACGTAAATACATTATGAGGCACTAAATTCTGTGAAGAAAAACATAAATGCAGTGATGGTTCTAAGAGATGAAATCCTTGTGCTTATAAGGGTCTGCACAGAACAATGAACAGAGTTAATGCAGATGGAGGAAATTAAATTAGTAAGTTATACATGTAAAAAGACATTCAGTTCCAAATGCAAAGGAAACATTCCTTGATTTGCATCCATTTAGCACATTTTCGTTTTCTAGAAAGCCATCCATGATTTATTTGAAAATGCACGGAACCACTGATACTCTCTCCCTTACACACACACACAGAGACAAACACAGAAACAGCATAAACATAAACATAGATATAAATATATACTGACCCAAGTAAATATTGTTCACCTTTAACTTATCAAATTTACTCTACCTCAAAAGTCTCTTACTGTTTAGAACTTTGAAGTAACAGAATGCTATTTACTTTATTCAACAAGTCATTTCCTTCCAAATATGACCTCTTCTTGAAAAAAGGGTGAAAAGTCCTTTGGAGCCATACCATAGCAGGATACAAGCTTTACCCACAAGGAAAAACACCTGGGAAAATATCTCTACTTCAACAAAAATAAGTCATTTTGTC
Source organism: Bos mutus (assembly GCF_027580195.1). NCBI lineage: Eukaryota > Metazoa > Chordata > Mammalia > Artiodactyla > Bovidae > Bos > Bos mutus. The sequence continues at coordinate 22,535,536 of NC_091622.1, read as the reverse complement.
CTCTAGCAATGAGATCCTACCTAGATGAAAGAATTGATGAGAATCACTGTCAAATCACTATTAGTACAAACCACTCAAAAAGAGCGGACCTGAAATACTTTAAATGACAACAGAAAGGCCATCCACACTGAGAAAAGCAAAAGGTCACCCTTAGAGAAGGAAATGGCAACCCACTCCGGTGTTCTTGCCTGGAGAACCCCAGGGACGGGGGAGCCTGGTGGGCTGCCGTCTATGGGGTTGCACAGAATCAGACACGACTGAAGTGACGTAGCAGCAGCAGCAGTCAATTCATAACCCAGATGTTTATTTCCAAATTTAAAATACAATAAAAGCTTAAAATTTCTTACCATGTCCGCCAGAGAAATATAGAGGAACATGCCTCCAGCAAGGGCAAAGATAATATTTGGAGCAAAATTATTGCCCACCAAGATGCCAAAAGCTAGCCCAACATAGCAGGAACATGCAGAAAGGAAATTGAATAACAAGGCTTGTCGAGTGCTCATTCCTGCATTGAGTAGGATCACAAAGTCCCCTAGAAGAAGAAGAATACATTAAGTCAATAGTTTTTCTTTTTTTTTTAATTACTTTTTACTGGAGTATAGTTACTTTACAATGTTGTGTTAGCTTCTACTGTGCAGCAAACAGGTATTCTCTCTTTTCGATTTCCTTCCCATTTTGGTCACCACAGAGCACCAAGCAGAGTTCCCTGAGCTACACAGCAGGTTCTCACTAGTTATCTATTTTATACACACTGTCAATAGTGAAAGCAAAAGGTGAAGAGGGTGGCAGAAGATGAGATGGTTGGATGGCATCACCAGAGCTGACTCATTGGAAAATACCCTGATGCTGGGAAAGATTGAAGGTGGGAGGAGAAGGGGACCACAGAGGATGAGGTGGTTAGATGGCATCACCGATTCAATGGACATGAGTTTGAGTGAACTCTGGGAGTTGGTGATGGACAGGGAGGCCTGGCGTGCTGCAGTCCATGGGGTGGCAAAGAGTCGGACATGACTGAGCGACTGAACTGAACTGAACTCAACAGACATGAACTTGGGCAAACTTCGGGAGACAATTTGACCAAGGGAAGGACAGGGAAGCCTGGCGTGCTGCAGTCCATGGGGTTGCCAAGAGTCAGTCATAACTTAGCTATTGAACAACAACAATCAATCCCAATCTCCCAATTCATTCCACCCCACCTCTTCCCCCATCACTGGTGTTCATACATTTGTTCTCTACTTAAATAGTTTAGTAGATTTGTTCTCTACTTAAATACTTTTTTCTCTTTTTGGATGAAATAAATGATAATAACCAATGTCTAAAAAGGCTGCTTCATTTCGAGACATCAGCAGGAGTTTTAAGAGTGTGTCATCTGAAATGTCTCCCTCCCCTTAAACCAAGAAGTTAACGGACTTAGACGACATGAGAAGAACTCCTTACCTAATTCATGAGGGAACTCCTCGCATAGGATGGCTATGGAGGTGCTGAGTCCCTGCAGAAGAGACAAGGTGCAGGAGGCCCCGATGGCCAGGCCATCGATGAAATTGTGGAGGGCATCACTGAGCGTTATCATCCAGGCAATCGTCCCTATTTCTGAGAGCTTTGGCCCCTTCAAACAAGTACACGAGCTTGACTCTTTTTTTCCATCCTGTAAAATAACAGAAAATCAATCCACAGGATAACCAACATTTCTTGAAAGTCCAAGTGATACAGAGAAGTAGATGTATTATGTGTTGAGAGAGACAAATGTTTCCAACAGAAAGTCTTTCATAGTGGATAGGAACCACTAATCATAAAAAATGGAGGAAAAAAACTTGGAGAAAGGAAGAGACTGACAGGCCTTGAACAAACCACTTAAAAGACATTTTACTCTGGTTTCTCTTCAAACAATCCTTTTGACTTGTATGAACAAATTCTTACTACTCCCTTCCTAAAATGTAATATTAATAGATATTAACCTAAGAATTTGATTTATTCATACACTTTAAAGTAAAAGAAGTTTTTCAAAGACTGAATTTAAATTCTTTTCCATGTTATAATTTGAATGTGAAATCCACATTTAAAGCATGATAACATCAAGGAGTATGTATTCTAATCTATCCTGTGCCAACCTTGTAACTGTGAGCAAGTAATCTGAGCTTTAGCGTCTTTGATCATGAAGTGAAGAGAATGCTCTAAATTATTCATTTATTTTTCAATGACTTAGTACGTTTCCACTGTGTTCCAGGTAGAGTTCTGGGTGTTTAGGATATCCTACAAGCTCTAAATTTCAATGATTCTCTTAACAAATTATATGAAGTATGATTAAAATAGGGTTGCCTTTACACCACACTTCTTTCCACCATGAAACAACAGAAAATCCTACAGCAGAATCTTTGTAAGAATTTTAATTTCCATAAGAAATTTTTTCAAAAAGAATTTAAATTTCCATAAAATTTACAAAATTGTATAAAATCAAATGACAGATGCCAACTGAAGCATATTCCAGAAACTGTGGGAAAAGATAATAAAATGCAAATTCATTTTTAAGTAGGGAAGCAATTTGCAATTAACTGGAGAACATTTTATTCCTAATTCTCCTCCCCTCAACTCTACCTCAGCAGCTAATCAACATATTTATTGAACATCTGCAATTTATACAACAGTCTGTTGAATGCTACAGGAAGTACACAGAAGTGGGAAACACAGGTTCTATCTCCAAGAAGCCTATTTACCTTGGAGAAACAAGATGTAAAGTATACAGCTGACTCTAAAAATTGTGCAACATATATCAGCCGAAAAGGGCTTCCTTCAGAGCAATCATCTGAGAGGTGGTGCTTTTTCTCTGACGTCACTTAAATGCTCAAAACACTTTGGGGACCATTCTTTCAAAGCTGACTTCCAATCTTACCACACACCTTTTCACTGTTTCATTAGTGGCAAATCTTCACCTTTGAGGGAGATTTTGTTTGTGCACGCATGCACGCTCAGTTGCTTCAGTCATGTTCGACTCTTTGTGACCCTATGGACTGTAGCCCACCAGGCTCCTCTGTCCATGGGATTCTCCAGGAAAGAATACTGGAGTGGGTTGCCATGCCCTCCTCCAGGGGATTTTCCAGGCCCAGGGATCTAACCCATGTCTCCTGTGGCTCCTGCATTGCAGGTGGATTCTTTACCACTGAGCTACCAGCAATTTGCAAGGGGAACATCCCCTTCTCTCAAAAACACAGGAAGCAACATTAATCTCCTTTTACTTTAGAAGGCAGTTCTTATCAGCATAAAAAGAATTCCTCCTGGTTTTAAAATGTGGTCTTTTCACTGTACAGTGTTAAAACATAATCTGAGACAAATTAAATAATTTAAGAGTTTATTCAAGCAAGAATGGATTCCAAGCTGGCAGTGTCAAACCAGGAGTAGTTAGGAACATTCCAGGGACAGGAAGCCTACGGAGACTTTTACAGAGAAAAGATGGAAGCAAAGCAAGGAAATTATTGATTGAATACCATTCAATGTCTACTTGGAAGTTAGGAACTGACTGTCTTTAGGTTTTGATTTTGTAGCCTTGAGGCATTTACAGGCTTAGATTTTGGATTGCTTACATATGACATTTGAACTACCTCAGCCTCTGTCCTTATTTAATTAATTCAATAGTTGATATATCTTAACTGCCACAATGTAATAAACAACAACGACTTCAGTTGAGTTCAGTTCAGTCCAGTCATTCAGTCATGTCTGACTCTTTGCGACCCCATGAACCACAGCACACCAGGCCTCCCTGTCCATCACCAACTCCTGGAGTTCACTCAAACTCATGTCCATCGAGGCGGTGATGCCATCCAACCGTCTCATCCTCTGCTGTCCCCTTCTCCTCCTGCCGTCAGTCTTTCCCAGCATCACCTTCTTTTCAATTGAGTCAGTTCTTCACATCAGGTGGCCAAAATACAGAGTTTCAGCTTCAACATCAGTCCTTCCAGTGAATCTTCAGGACTGATTTCCTTTAGGATGGACTGGTTGGGATCTCCTTTCAGTCTGAGGGACTCTCAAGAGTCTTCTCCAACACCACAGTTCAAAAGCATCAATCCTTCAGCACTCAGCTTTCTTTATAGTCCAACTCTCACATCTGTACATGACTACTGGAAAAACCATAGACTTGACTAGATGGACCTTTGTTGGCAAAGTAATGTCTCTGCTTTTTAATATTCTGTCTAGGTTGGTCATAACTTTTCTTCCAAGGAGTAAGCGTCTTTTAATTTCATGGCTGCAGTCACCATCTGCAGTGATTTTGGAGCCCCCCAAAATAAATTTGACCTGTTTCCACTGTTGCCCCATCTATTTGCCATGAAATGATGGGCCTGGATGCCATGATCTTCGTTTTCTGAACGTTGAGCTTTAAGCCAACTTTTTCACTCTCCTCTTTCACTTTCTTCAAGAGGCTCTTTAGTTCTTCTTTACTTTCTGCCATAGGGGTGGTGTCATCTGCATATCTGAGGTTATTGATATTTCTCCCAGCAATCTTGATTCCAGCTATGCTTCATCCAGCCCAGCATTTCTCATGATGTACTCTGCATATAAGTTAAATAAGCAGGGTGACAATATATAGCTTTGATGTACTCCTTTCCCTATTTGGAACCAGTCTGTTGTTCCATGTCCAGTTCTAACTGTTGCTTCCTGACCTGCATACAGATTTCTCAGGAGGCAGGTCAGGTGGTCTGGTATTCCCATCTCTTGAAGAATTTTCCACAGTTTGTTGTGATCCACACAGTCAAAGGCTTTGGCATAGTCAATAAAGCAGAAATAGATGTTTTTCTGGAACTCTCTTGCTTTTTTGATGATCCAGCAGATGTTGGCAATTTGATCTCTGGTTCCCCTGCCTTTTCTAAAACCAGCTTGAACATCTGGAAGTTCACGGTTCACGTATTGCTGAAGCCTGGCTTGGAGAAATTTGAGCATTACTTTACTAGCGTGTGCTGCTGCTGCTAAGTCACTTCAGTCGTGTCTGACTCTGTGTGACCCCATAGACGGCAGCCCACCAGGCTTCCCCGTCCCTGGGATTCTCCAGGCAAGAACACTGGAGTGGGTTGCCATTTCCTTCTCCAATGCATGAAAAGTGAAAAGTGAAAGTGAAGTCGCTCAGTCGTGTCCGACTCTATGCGACCCCATAGACAGCAGCCTACCAGGCTCCTCCGTCCATGGGATTCTCCAGGCAAGAGTACTGGAGTGGGTTGCCATTGCCTTCTCCATGAGTGCAATTGTGTGGTAGTTTGAGCATTCTTTGGCATTGCCTTTCTTTGGGATTGGCGGCTGCACAGCACTGGAGCAGCTGAGGAGATGCCCCACATCCAAGGGCAAAGGAGAAGCCCCAGCAAGACAGTAGGTGCTGGAGTGGTGGCTACGCGGTGCTGGAGTGATTTTGAGGACATACCCAACATCCAAGGGCAAAGGAGAAGCTCTAGAAGGATGGTTGCTGCCGCTAAGTTGCTTCAGTCGTGTCCGACTCTGTGCGACCCCATAGATAGCAACCCACCAGGCTCCGCCATCCCTGGGATTCTTCAGGCAAGAACCCTGGAGTGGATTGCCATTTCCTTCTCCAATGCATGAACGTGAAAAGTGAAAGCTAAGTCGCTCAGTCGTGTCCGACCCTCAGTGACCCCATGGACTGCAGCCTTCCAGGCTCCTCGGTCCATGGGATTTTCCAGGCAAGAGTACTGGAGTGGGGTGCCATTGCCTTCTCCAGAAGGATGGTAGGAGGGGCGAATTCATGTTTAGAATCAAACCCCATTCCTGCCAGAGATACTCAGAGGGCTCAAACAATTTTGTGCACACCAGGACCCAGGGACCCCACAGAGAGTGAGACAGAACTGTGTTTGAGCATCTCCTGTGGAGGTACAGGTCAGCAGTGGACTGCCACGTGGGCAGGGGCTCTGGGTGAAGAAGACCTGGGTATAACATAAGCCCTCTTGGAGGAGGTCGCCATTAACCCCACCACAGAGCTGCCAGAACTTACACAGGACTGGAAAATAGAGTCTTGGAGGGCACAAAGAGAATCTTGTGTGCACCAGCACCCAGGAGAAAGCAGCAGTGACCCCAGAAGAGACTGACCCAGACTTGCCCGGGAGTGTCCAGGAGTCTCCAGTAGAGGCATGGGTCAGTGGTGGCCTGCTGCAAGGTTGGGGGCACTGAGTGCAGCAGTACATTCATGGAATCTTTTGAAGGAGAACTCCATTATCTTCATTACCTTCAACATAGTTTGGCCCCAGGTAAATAGCAGGGAGGGAACACAGCTCCACCCATCAACAGAAAATTGGATTAAAGATTTACTGAGCATGGCCCCATTTTATTGTATTACATTGAATACAATAGAGAAAGGAGTGTGTCAAGGCTGTATATTGTCACCTTGGTTATTTAGCTTATATGAGAAATGATGGGCTGGATGAAGCACAAGCTGGAATCAAGATAGCAGGGAGGAACATCAATAACCTCAGAGATGCAGATGATACCACCCTTATGGCAGAAAGTGAAGAAGAACTAAAGAGCCTCCTGAAGAAAGTGAAAGAGGAGAGTGAAAAAGTTGGCTTAAAGCTCAACATTCAGAAAATGAAGATCATGGCATCCAGGCCCATCACTTCATGGGAAATAGATGGAGCAACAGTGGAAACAGATCAAACTTTATTTTTGGGGGCTCCAAAATCACTGCAGATGGTGACTGCAGCCATGAAATTAAAAGACGCTTACTCCTTGGAAGAAAAGTTATGACCAACCTAGACAAAATATTAAAAAGCAGAGACATTACTTTGCCAACAAAGGTCCATCCAGTCAAGGCTATGGTTTTTCCAGTAGTCATGTACGGATGTGAGAGTTGGACTATAAAGAAAGCTGAGTGCAGAAGAATTGATGCTTTTGAACTGTGGTGTTGGAGAAGACTCTTGAGAGTCCCTCAGACTGCAAGGAGATCCAACCCAGTCCATCCTAAAGGAAATTAGTCCTGAAGATTTACTGGAAGGACTGATGTTGAAGCTGAATCTCCAGTACTTTGGCCACCTGATGTGAAGAACTGACTCATTTGAAAAGACCCTGATGAAGGCAAGAGGAGAAGGGGACGACAGAGGATGAGACGGTTGGATGGCATCACCGCCTCGATGGACATGAGTTTGTGTGAACTCCGGGAGTTGGTTATGGACAGAGAGGCCTGGTATGCTGCAGTTCATGGAGTCGCAAAGAGTTGGACACAACTGAGCAACTGAACTGAACTGAACTGAACTAAGGATAGCCTTGCCCATCAGCACAAGACCCAGTTTCCCCCTCAGTCAGTCTCTCCCATCAGGAAGCTTCCATAGCCTCTTATCCTTCTCCATCGGAGAGCACACAGAATGAAAACCACAATCACAGAAAACTAACCAATCTGATCACATGGACCACACCCTTGTCTAACTCAATGAAGCTATGAGCCATGCCATGTAGGGCCACCCAAGACGGACAGGTCATGGTGGAGAGTTCTGACAATGACTTAGTACATGTCAAATGGGTGGCTTGGGTGAAAAGTCCCAGATTAGGAAACAATTACTGTCAAAGAGAAACAAAGGCAGTCATGAGAAACACCATAGAGAAAGTAACCTTGGCTTTGCAAAAACTTACTGCCAAGATACACTTCAAAAGACCAGTTGTTTTCCTTTACCAACTTGATTTGCCTAATCACATATTTATAATTTCCTTATTTACTTGTGATGACTTAGGGAAAAGATTGCTAGACCAAGTCTTAACTACCTGAAATTTTGTACAGAGCCTGTATACAAATTCCTTTAATTCTGAAAAACAAATTAATATATCAGGCATGGTTCTTTTACCTCTGAGTACAGATATTACTATGTTTATTATACTTTCTTTAATCTTATAATCTTAGGTCTGAAATAACACTGTTGGCTAGATTAACTGTTATACATTTTTAAAAGTCTTAGAAGGAATGAAAGCAGGCAAACATTCATGAACAGTTCTTTTTTAATTCACCTAGAACAAAGTCACTGAGCAGAGAGAACACTAGAGTCAAGTTTTTGTTAAATTAGGACTACTCTCTTTCCCGTTATTTTTTTATTTTTCTTTGGTCTCGTTGCTTGTTTGCTTTCTTCCTTGTTTCACCTGTACACTAAATATGAGGCTATTTCTAACCTCAGTCATGATAAGGCAATGCAATCTAGTGAAAAGACCACTGGTCTGAAATCCAGGCAAACCAAGGTCTTGCTTGGCTCTGACAAGAATTACAGTGTAATCATCAGCAAGGTGCATAAAATTGTTCACCTAAATTATTAATGAAAATGAAGTCAAAGCAAAGCATAGACTAATCAGAAGTGGGGGAGAAATAATAGCATGAACAAAGTTATGAGAGTGGAAGGGAGACTGAATAGAATACCAACTTAAGTATGGAGGGGAAGAAGAAAAAGTAAAACAAAAAAGTACTAAGAAATCATAATGAAGAAAGCAAGTGCGCTTATTGCAGAACAGTTTAAAGTTAAATAAGGCAGTTAAAGAAAATTAAAGAAGACCAAAAAAAGAGACAGAGGCAGGTGTGAGAGGAGGCGGAAGAGGAAGATAGGAAGAAGGAGAAGTGGCATGTGTTGGGAGGAGCAGGAAGAGCTATCAAAAGAGGAAGATAAGTAGGATAAGGAAAAAGAGAAGAAAAAGGAGAGGGTGGAGAAGAACAAGAAGGAGGGCAAAGAGGTGGGGGAAGATTAGGAAAAAAAAGAAAGAACTTGGCTATCCTGCATAGGACATGGATCATATAAATATGGCTTACACCTGCAGTGAAATACTATGCAAAGTAGCAGAGATGATGAATATCTGTATTTTTCCAAAACATAGCATTGAGGTAAAATATATTTATATTTATACGTAACAACATGCCTACTGGGCACCTTTTGTAAAAATTAATATTATAATCCTACGATGGTCTGAGTGCAACTTGAAAAGATACATATAAATATGCTAATCATGGTTCTCCCTTGGGGACAGTAACATGGGTAATCCTTGGGTTTCTTCTTTTATCTTTTATGGGTGTTCTGGATTTTTTGAATTATGTTATTACAATACTCACAAAACAAAACATTAAAGCCATGGGATGAGAACCAGCAAGAAGCAAAAGTGAACCTTTTGCTGACTCAGGAGTTATCACCAGCAAACAAGGTGGAGAAGCTGGAGAAGCAGGCTACCTGCCAGGTTTAGTCTGCATTTAAGAGGGCGTATGGTCCCACTAAGTGAAATCCTTTTTTGTTAAATTAATGGCTGCAAAAATCAGCATGAACACTATCAGAATTCACTCTGCATCGGGGGAGGCAATGTGAGCCATGATTAATAAAAATGTTTTTTATGGTTTGTTATCTTCTATTTTACTGATAAGAAGGTAAAAGCAGGCAACCACTGCAGTAAAAGTTAAATTTCAAATTCCATATACCATGCTGAAAGAATTTTACAGAGCAAGAATTCTGGTTATTAAAAAAAAGAAGCACCAAGTCAAAAATGAAAGTAGAAACCCTCCAAAAAACATAATTAAGATGGCAAAAGGAAGTATAAATAAACAAAAGCTGAAAATTATATGCAAAGCTAAACATAAAATCTATGCCCATAAAAGAGAAACTCATGTAACATAAAAGCTATAAAATATTATTTTAAGATGCCACAAATAAAGAGATGAGAGTTAAAGAAAGAGGCATTGAATGCAAGCTAGCTTAACGATTTAAGGATATGGGCTTTGGCACCAAATGGGTGTGAGTTTAAGTAATGGCTCTGCTACTTAATATTAATAGCTCCATGTCCTTTGGAAAGTTACTTGGATCTTAGCTAATGCAGTCAGACAAGAAAAGGAAATAAAAGGTATATACATATTGGGAAGAAATAAATAAAACTGTCTTTGTTGGCAAACGGACATGACCGTCTATGTAGAAAATGCTACAGGATCAACAAAAAAGCTCCTAAAACATAATAAGCAAGTCTGGCAAGGTTTCAGGATGCAGGTTAACATAAAAATCAGTTGCTTTCCAATATGCCAGCAATGAACAAGTAGAATTTGAAATTAAAATCATAATAGCATGTATATTAGTACGCCCTAAAATTAACCACTCAGGTATAAATCTAACAAAATATGTGGAGGACCTATATGAGGAAAGGCACAAAACTATGATGAAAGAAATCAAAGAACTATTCCATTCATGCATTAGAAGACAATGAATAGTTGTCAAAATGTTAGTCCTTCCCAAGTTGATCAACAGACTCAGTGCAATCCCAATCAAAATCTCAGAATGTTATTTTGTCGATATTTTTTTTATTCTAAATCTATATGAAAATGAAAAATTCCTAGAATAGCTAACACAACATTGAAGGAAAGAAAGAAGTTGGATAACTGACACTGTCGGACTTCAAGACTACTATGAAGCTACAGTAATCAAGATGGTGCATTATGATGAAATAATAGACAAATAGATCAATGGAACAAATAGAGAGCCTAAAAGTAGACACATATAAACATGGTCTACTTATCTTGGACCAAGAAGCAAAAGCAATACAATGCAGAAAGTCTTTTCTCGCATTCTGTGGCTTGTCTTATTCTGTTGGCATTGTCTTTTGCAAGGAGAAGGTTTAAATGGTGCTGAAATAAGTGAACATCCATATTAAAAAAAAAACAAAAACCAAAAGTGTAGACACAGACTTTATACCCTTCACAAACAAAAATGAATTCAAAATGGATCATAGACCTAACTATAAATGCCACACTCTAAAACTCCTAGATGATAAGATAGGAGAAAACCTAGATGACCCTGAGTACGGCCATGGCTTTTTAGATACAACACCAAAAGCATAATCCATGAAAGACATAATTGATAGCCTGGACTTTATTAAAATTTAAACCTTCTCCTTCCAAAAACAATGCCAATGGAATGAAAAGACAAGCCACAGAATGTGAGAAAATATTTGCAAAAGACAAATATCTGATATCTGATAAAGACTTAAGCAAAATATACAATAAGAAAACAATCAATTAAAAAATGAGCCAAAGACCTTAACAGACACTTCATTAAAGAAGACTTACAGATGTCAAATAAGGATAGGAAAAGCTCCATATCATATGTCATCAGGGAAAAGCAAATTGAAACAAGATAACACTACACACCTATTAGAATGGCCAAGCTCAGTAACACTAACACCACCAAACACAGGAAAGGATTCGGAGCAGCAGGAACACTCATTCATTGCCAGTGGGAATGTAAAATGGTACAGACACTTTGGAAGACAGTTTGGCAATTTCTTACAAAACTAAACATATTCTTCCCGTACAATTCAGCAATGATGCTCCTTGATATTTACCCAAAGAAGCTGGAAACTTATGTCCACATAAAGACCTGATGTTTACAGTATTTTTTTCCTAATTGCCAAAACTTGGAAGCAACTAAGATATCCTTAATTAGGTGAATGGATAAATGAACTATGAGACATCCAGACAACAGAATCTTATTAAAGTCCCCCAGCCCCCAAATGAGCTATCAAGCCATGAAAAGACATGGATGACTCTTAAATGCACATACTAAATACAAGAAGCCAAATTTGAAAAGGCTACGTAGTATATGATTGTAACTATATGACATTCTGAAAAAGGCAAAACTATATATGGAGACAATAAAAAGATTAGTGGTTGCCAGTTGGGGGAAAAGAGAGATGGATATGTGAAGCAGGGAGAATTTCAGGGCAGTGAACATACTCTATATGACACTACAGTGATGGATGCATTACACATTTGTTCAAACCCATGGAATGTAGAATACCAAGATTGAAATGGAAACGATCGACTTTTTGTGATTACGATGTGTCGATGGATGTTCACCAGTTGTAACAAATGTACTGATCTGGTGGGGGATATTGATAATGGGTGAGGTTACACAAGTGTGGAGACAGGGAATATATGGGAATTCTCTGCACTTTCCTCTCAATTTTGCTATGAACCTAAAACTGCTCTTTAAAAAAAAAAAAGTTACTTGGAATCTGATTTTAGATTCCTTATCTGTAGAATAGAGAAAATAATACTACCCACTCCATAGGATTATTGTGATGATTAAATGACATGTCTGTAAACTATGCCACAAATGGTTATTATTGTCACACAGAGCATTTTATCTAACAAAGTAGAGAGGAATAAAACATTACTAAAAGGAAGAAAAACAAAAACTGCCTAATAGAAAAGTGTGCATGACAAAAAATGCTCGTATATGATCCTTAAATAAATTCTCCTGCATACTGATCAAGATGATTGGAGAAAATGGGAGAAAAAGTAAATCTATGCAAAAAAGGAGCTTTGGAAAAGTGAGAGGGTACAGTGACATATTAAAAAAAAACAAGGAGCAACTCCCGTAGGGCTCCAGTGGTTGAGTCTGCCTTGCAATGCAGGGGACTCAGGTTCAATCTCTGGTCAGGGAACTAAGATCTCACACGCCTCGGAGCTACTGAGCCTGTGCACAAAAGATCCCGCTTATGGCAACTAAGACCCAACACAGACAAACATATAAATAGTTTAAAAAAAGAAAAAAAGAAAAATTGTTAACAAGGGAGCGTGAGCTTGGACATAAATATACACTACTGAATTTTCAACTACTAGAGTTCAAGGTGTACTAAGGAGTCAGGAGGTTAATTAGCCAGAAGGTAAAATCCACTGTAAAAAGTATGCAGTCTGAGTTAGTAAGTTTATCTGAATCAGACAACTGACTGCCATAGGAAGAAAGGAATCTCTAAGATGTAAAGTAGTATCTTGCATAGTTAGCAGTTCAGTTTACAAAGCACTTTCATATATTAGTGTCCTTGATTTCTTTTGACCTTTACAACATCCTCATGAGTAAAACAGAACAAATATACTATCCTAATTTTAGAGACAAGGAGAATGACAATCCAAGAATATAAATTACTTGCTCAACATCACACAGAAGGTGCTGGGATTAAGCTCCTTAATTATTTACCAAACACCTATTTTACAGCAGGCAGGAACTCTGCAAAGAACCGAGGACTGAAGCATAAAAAGAATCTGCATGTTGTTGGAATTCATAGTCCCCAAAGGAACATCCAAGATTCAAACTTCAGGGCTGAGATGATTAATTCCCATTAGCCCTTTGAGAATGACTTCCCACTCTCTCACCCTGCTCTCTGTCCTGAAGCTGTTTTTCCTGAATGGGCCATTGCTACAGGCTTCCTGTCCTCTGGTTTCCATTTAAGATGGACAACTAGGAAGCCTTAGAGGGAATTCAGGGGGAGAAAGAAAGGAGAAATCAAGATCTTTATTCTTCTGATACCCCCTTGTGCGGTCGACTCAAGCCGTCCATGATGCTCAAATGGAGAACACAGCTCTTCTCAAGACAACTCTGTTCCCAGAAGCTCCTTCCTCTCCATCCTTGGGTGCAGGGGTGGTAATAATTCTGCCATTACTGGTCCCTGGTTCAGGCACTACCCTTCTACCCAACTCTCACCTTATAAATCAATCTTCCTGAAATTATTCTACTTTGAGTGGTCTGTTTCCTCTTGGATCCTGATAGAACCACTGGTGCTGGAAATGGCCATAAAAAACAGACCTCAAAATGGAATATAATTGGGTTTTTCATATATTCAAAGTATGGGGAAATGGAACAGTGGTTACCCACAGGTAGGCTGCATTTTTCAGCGAAACCCAGGACATGAAAGGGCTCTTCAAGATCTAGGCTGTGCTGTAAGTTTTTCTGCCATTTGGTTCTTACGACCCAGCAGACTGTTATTAGAAAAGTCTGTGGCAGATAGAGATGCTGAAAGGAGCCTTCTGGCAAGCCCTGGTCAGAGAATTCACAGCACAGATCCCTAAGATGTTAGGGTAAAGCCATGCCCTCTTTTGCCATTAACTATTCTTTATCTTTCCCTGGTGGCTCAGATGGTAAAGCGTCTGCCTACAATGCAAGACCTGGGTTCGATCCCTGGGTTGGGAAGATCCCCTGGAGAAGGAAATGGCAAACCACTCCAGTACCCTTGCCTGGAAAATCCCATGGACGGAGAAGCCTGGTAGGCTACAGTCCACGGGGTCGCAAAGAGTTGGACACAACTGAGCGACTTCACTTTCACTTTCTTTTCATTCTATATCTCAGGGCTTCCCAGGTGGCACTAGTGGTAAAGAAACCACCTGTCAATGCAGGAGACATAAGAGATGCAGGTTCTATCCTTGGGTTGGGAAGATCCCCTGGAGGAGCGCATGGCAACCCATTTCAGTATTCTTGTCTGGAGAATCCTCATGGACAGAGGAGCCTGGTGGGCTACAGTTCACAGAGTCACAAAGAGTCGGACACAACTGAAGCAACTGAGCATGCACACACACAATTTTTATCTCAAAAGCTGTGACTTGCTTGCTCCTACGTCCTTGGAGAGACTTACCTTGTGCCCATGGGACATCAAGTGGGTGAGGGATCATGCCCAACATGAACTGGAAGTTATCTGATCCAACAAGCCATAAATTCAGTTGCCCACACCAGCATTCCATTATCAAATTTATAGACAAAAGCAAGCCCATACCAGCCTTGAAGATACAAGCAAATTACAATGGCAGTTAATTCAGACCCTCATAACCTAAGTCTAATATTGCATCTATTTTTCCTCAACAATGGTAAGGCTACATGGGGTGTTTCCTATGGCCAGTTAACTGTGAATAGTGTTCCAGCACCAACCAGCTATACAATCTTACTCACTGCTGCTGCTGCTGCTAAGTTGCTTCAATCGTGTCCGACTCTGTGCGACCCCAGAGACAGCAGCCCACCAGGCTCCCCTGTCCCTGGGATTCTCCAGGCAAGAACACTGGAGTGGGTTGCCATTTCCTTCTCCAGTGCATGAAGGTGAAAAGTGAAAGTGAAGTCGCTCAGTCGTGTCTGACTTGTAGCGACCCCATGGACTGCAGCCTACCAGGCTCCTCCGTCCATGGGATTTTCCAGGCAAGAGTACTGGAGTGGGGTGCCATTGCCTTCTCCAGTCTTACTCACAATGAACTTAAAATACAGTAATAAAGATAAATCCTCCAAGTGGGCAGAACTTTTATGTGTGATGTTGACTTACATGTAGAAGTAATGGCCTGAGATATAGGTCTACAGTAACTCATGAGGGAGAGCTCAAAGAGCGGGCCAGGTGAACAGAGACTTTCAAAATACAAAATTGGACACTGGTGGCAGAGACCTGGGAAAAAAAAATATATATATATATATATAGAGAGAGAGAGAGAGACGGACCACTTGTAAAAGGCGCAGAATGTGAAGACCATTCTATTCTGTTGTATCTCATAAGAGGCTACCACCGAGGATGGTCTCAATAATAAGTGCACAAGAAGACTGTAAATATCATTTGGCATCTTTCATCAGCCATCCCAGTGTCTGCTTAATGGCCCGTACACAAAGAAGTCAGATTAGTGGGGATGGAGACTATTCATGGGGGATTCCAAAGTGCTCTAACACAAACTTGGAGAGAAAGAGGAGAGGAGGACCAGGGTGTTTATTCCCTGGGCTCCCTCCTTGCGGGGGTAACTTAGGCTGGCTATGACCCTAATGAAAGATCACTGCTCCACTGAACAGTGGCTTTCTGTACAAAACTAGTTCCCTCCAAGTTCTAGTAAACTTCTTCCTCCCCCTTCCCTTTGGACATAAGATTGCTAACAGTTCCACCATTTCAAGTTCCAGGTTTACTGCACTTTCCTCTGTGGTTAACCCACACCTTGCCCTGAGTTTTGTAAATTGCCCACTTTCTATTTTGTATCTTTCCTTGAAAATGCCATCATCTCTTCTGGAAAGGATGATCGATTCAAACTCATCTGCTCATTCCCCATACAGCAATCCCTGACTCTGTATATACTATTAAGTATATTTCAACAGAAAAACTTGCAAAAACGATTAAATGGACACAAATATATAAAGAGTTAAAGGCACTATTCTGCTGTGCTGCTTAGTCATTTCAGCCATGTGACCCTATGGACTGTAGCCCACCAGGCTCCTCTGTTCATGGAATTCTCCAGGCAAGAATACTGGAGAGGGTTACCATGCCTTCCTCCAGGGGATCTTCCCAGCCCAGGGATTGAACCTGGGTCCCCTGCATTGCAGGCAGATTCTTTACCACTGAGCACCAGTGAAGCCCTAAAAGCAATATACAATATAAAATTTCAATAGATTTTGTTTTTATAACTATATTTTCAAGTGATTTCAATGGACTTTATAGCTGATGGTTCCTTTATCCTTCCTCTAGCCGTAAAAAGTCAGTCTCAGCTCACTAAAACCAAAATCAAACTTCACATGAGAAAGGAGAAATTATTTTTATTCTTTAATGCCTATAACCAAATACAATTCAAATGTACTTAGTCTCTAGTCATTTGGTTTCAGGAAAAAACTTCATAACCATTTTCAAAACTCTTCTTGCAATGAAAATAACCATTAACAAGAAAATAACAATTTCCAGAAACCTTGAAAATGGTTTCCTTTCCCTCTGCCTCTTCTGTGAAATGAGACTGAAGTTGTTTAGCTCCTTAGGAGTTGAAATAATAGTCTCTCATTTTCAGTTGGGGACCATATCACTTTACTATCCCAAAAAAATAATTTAAGAGAAATCTGAGGGGTTTTCAAGAAATTATGCTCCTATTTTGCCAATGAAACTTAAAGTATCTAGTAATTAAGTATTTACAGTTGTCCTAATGGACCACTTATGCCACTCTGAAAGGAAGCCTACTGTTTCTACAGACCAGGAGGGCATTAATGCTCTGATACATTCGGGAAACAGAACACCATTTCTTATAAAAAGCCTGCATAATGTACTCCCCATCCCACGCAACCCTCATTATTACTGAGAAGTCTTAAAGGGACTCAGAAGGCACTAGGAAATTGGTTAAGTTTTCATGTAAGTTGGAGAAATTTGTTGCTGCGCTCTTGAAAAATGAGGTTCCCCAAAGGCAGGGATACCTACGTTGCTCAGTATTAAGTCCTACAGAATAGTTCAGATGAGGAGACATGGGGAGGGTGGGATGTGGTAGGGGAACCGCCCCCATGCAGCAGCTGCCTGTGGTGTAATTACCATCTGACATGAATTATGTGAAATGAACTGAAATACAGAAGATCCCACCCCGTGCACTACAATTGACTACCCAGGCCTGCAAAAGATGCGGGTGGGCTGTCTGATTTGCAGAGAACGAGAAGCACAGGTTTCTTAGGGCAAGAAGCTCAGGAAAGTGATGAGAGACCAGGGATGACAGATGACAAGAAGGACAAGCGCAAGTGCCAGCCGCAGTCACTGCAACAGAAGAAGCGATGATGACCACAGTGGAGGTGTTAAGAAGCAGGCAGTCTGCCAGCAGTGAAGAAAGTGAGCGACGAAGGGTTAACCCTGTTCTCTGAGATGGCAGCCAGTCCCTGGTCTCTATATATCTCAATAATTTAGTAAAACGGAGCATCTTCACTTAGTACGTGGAGAGGGAGGGGTGAGGATTACACAGTACACAGGGGATAGGGTACCAGGACCTCCTTTCCTCTTAAAGATATAAATATGATTCTCTGAGGATTCGCTCACCAGTTAAAGAAAAGAAGAATTTCATTGACGTACAGTTGATTTACAATGTTGTGTTAATTTCCGCTGTATGGAAAGGGACTCTGTCATACATACATATATATTCTTTTTTTAAAACAAAGATGTAATTTTATTGGCTTTGTTTCCACTTTTTGTTTGTTTGCTTTTTGTTGTTGGGTTTCGTTGTTTTTATTTTTTATTTTCTGGCTGTGCCACTTGGCATGTGGGATCAAACCCACACCCACTCCATTAAAAGCTCAGAATCTTAACCACTGGACCACTAGGGCAGTCCCACATACAATATTTCTTTATATTCAGGAAAAGAAATTTCCTACTGAGGAATTGAGCATGAAAGACATGGGGTATACTCAGGGAGCACAGAAGAGTAATAATGATAATATTAGTAGTGAAAGTGAAAGTCACTCAGTCATGTGCAAGTCTTTGTGACCCCATTGACTATACAGTCCATGGGATTCTCCAGGCCAGAATACTGGAGTGGGTAGCCTTTTCCTTCTCCAGGGGATCTTCCTAACCCAGGGATCGAACCCAGGCCTCCTGCACTGTAGGTGGATTCTTTACCAGATGAGCCACCAGGGAAGCCCAAGAACATTGGAGTGGGTACCCTATCTCTTCTCCAGCAGATCTTCCTGACCTGGGTATCAAACTGGGGTCTCCGGCACTGCAGGCAGATTCTTTACCAACTGAACTATCAGAGAAGCCCAATAGTAGTAGTACAAGTCATTTAATCATCACAATAACCTTAAGAGGTTATTGGTCCCATTTTATAGATGACGAAAGTGAAGTATAAAGAGATTAAGTAATGCTCAGAGTCATACCTCCAGAAAAGAGTAGAGACAGTATTTAAACTTCTAAGCCAAACAAGCTATGCCTATGATCTCCAGGAAAGGTGGGGTTTTATTTCCTTTTATTTGGTCCTGTTCATCCAGTATGTAGCACTACAAGCATTCTGAACACTTGGTGTCTGAATAGATGAAGGTGATAATAGTAAAAGTACATTTTTTCTCATGACAAATTCACAAACCATTGTCACATGCAGCATCTATTCCAATCTCTCCAAAGAGCAAACATAATGGGCATTTATACAATGTGGGAAGGGTTTGCATAGAAAAATGTTCCTTAATCAATTCCGAACTGGTTCATCTACATTAAAAAAAAAAAAAACTCAGAAAGTGCAGGAGTGTTTTTGTTGTTCTTTGTTTTCTTACCAATTCTTTAACGTTGTGGAGCCAGATCAAAAGCTCCAAAATCAAAAGATTTTGTCTTCATTTCAGCCCCAAATTTAACACAGCTGAGAATTCCCTGGTGGTCCAATGGTTAGGACTCTGCACTTCCACTGTAAAGGGCCTGGATTCGATCCCTGGTCAAGGAACTAAGATAAGATCCCACATGCCTGTTGCACTGTGCATCCAAAAATTAACTCAATATATATATGGAGGTGTTCAATAAATTTTAAAAAATAAATCAGGGGGAGAGGGACTTGTTTTGCTCAACTGAATGGACTGACAGAATGCCAAAATCGCACTTTAGTCAGCAGATGTCAGCACCTCTATAGCCATCCCAGTGACCACCGAAGGACTGAAGGCTTTAATTGGCAGCCATTTTGCATCTAATTCAAGGATAGCTACACGGTTTTAAGAAGACTGTTGGAGGAAAGGAGCCTGAAAATCACAGTAGCAACAAAAGCAACTAACACCACTGAGTGCTTACCATCTGAAAGGTACTCTTCTAAATGCCTTGAGCTGAGTCCCTCTAACATCCAATCACAGATGAAGAAATGTGGGTGGTAGAGGCAAGGCCAGGACCAAAATCCACCTCACTGGAGATGGAAAAGCCACTGAACCAAGATGATTTGACTCTTAAGCCCATGTAATAGAAGGCAGAAAAGGCTGCTCAGAAGCACTGAGTTTTTCCAGATAGGAAATTTTGAGTTCAGTAATTTATTGCTACAATAATGGGTTATTTTATTGCTATTGCCAGTTTCCATCCTGAAAGGTACCAGATTCAAGTACCTCTGGTTCTGAGAGAATACACTAAGCTGATGTGCTGAGGTTTGCTAACACTTCAGACACACTTAAAATAATACCTCCAATCATTGAGGGGATAAAACACCATCCTCCAGCTTTCAAATCTACTCCATATAATCTGTTGTTTACAGACTGAAGTACAGAAGGGGAGAAAGATAGAGTTTTCTGACTGTCCCTTCGAATTTGTTACATTTAGTAAAAAGTAATTTTAGATCTAGGTGCTTATTTGAGATGATCAATACTTATTTAAATAGAACACAGTAACACTTACTTTGAAGAAAAAGTTCGATCTAAAATTTTCTTCAATGTCATGTCATACCAGCATCTATTGTGCCTTAGCTACTCTGACCTTCTTTCAATTCCTAAAACCAACCAAACTCTTTCCCACCCTGGAGATTTTGCACTTTCTGTTCCCACAGCCCTGACCTTCTTCTCCCTGATCTTTGCATGCATAGCTGCTTCCCATAGTCTGTATTTTAGCTTAAATATGTCCCTGACCACCCAAACTGGATATGCAGACATCATCACATCACCACATTTCAATTCCCTGCACAGCATCTGTAATCCTATAATGTTAGGCTGTGTGCCCACAGAGTGCCAGAGATCAGAAACATTTTCTAATTTGCCACAATATCTCCAGGGTATGGAACAAAGACTGGCACTGGGCATGTGATCACAGGATACATGAGTGAATGACAGAATTAGAAACTAAATACCATCCTCCTGCCCATTAACACAGCCTCACTGATTTGGCCTATAGACCAGGATATCATTCAGAACATGAAACATTACCCCAAAAGAGGCTCATTTTAAGACTGCCTTTATTATTTTAAGATATAAGTTCACTGACTGAAATTTTGGTCAAAGTCACAAAAACTACAAAGAATCCAGAGAAATTTTCTGCAAAAATAACACCTTCCCAGTAAAGAATTTTTGCAATTTTACTTTCCAAATGTAAAACAATCTCTAGATTTGCTTGTTTTACAACCTAGAAAACTACCAATGACCCCTCACTTCAGTTTTTCTGATATGTATTTTATAATCTAATAATAAAAGTAGATGAACTAGAAAGCATCAAGCCAGATGCATGGTTTACTAACACTTCAAAAGTAATCTTTATTGGTGCCTTCTGAGCTATTGAATTTTTTTTTTCTTTAATCTGCCTTCACGGAGTTTGCTGTAAAGGTTTAATAAAGTCACGCTCATTAAGCAATTTGATAATCTTAAGTAGAAGTTTCAATAAAGTTTGTTTTTGTTTTTTTTTTTTACTTTTAGTGCTCTGATACTTGATGTCAGAAATAAAAAGCAAAAAGAATAATTTTAAAAAGAAATGGGGTCATGTACACTCTGCTATATTAAAATGGAGAAGCAAAAAGGACCTAGAGTACAGCACATGAAACTCTACTCAGTGTTGTGTGGCAGTCTGGATGGGAGTGAGGTTTGGGGGAGAATGGATACATGTATATGTATGGCTGAGTCTCTTCACTGTTCACCTGACCACAACATTGTTAATCAGCGATACCCCAATACAAAATAAAAAGTTTAAGGTTTGAAAAAAAATACCAACTGAATAATCAAGTTTTAATATTAAAAAAAGAAAGAAATGGAAGCTTACACATTAAGGTCTCTCCTTTTGATTAATAAAAACTCAAACTTATAACAGATCTGGATATATTGGGCCACTGATCAACATAGCAAGCAAAGTTAGATAGGAGAAAGTCACAACTTAACTAACAGAAATGAGTTATTAACCTAATTGCACTGAAATCCTCAAAAAGGGACTAAAATCCTCTAAGAAGCAAGTACACAGCAAAATCAAATTTCACCTCCCATCAATGATCTGACTGTAACCTGATGGTACATTTATTAACAGCAAATACTTAATTTGGTCTTAAACACCTTCAATTATTTTTATTCACTAAGATAATCAGTGAAGTATTGATAGTTATAAAAGTGCCATGTGTGCTCAGGACATTTGCCTCAGACATAAAACTGGATAGGAAAAGATAAGCAGATAAATACCTAAAGGGATGTGTGTGTGTGTGTGTGTGTGTGTGCGCGCGCGCATGTTTGCGTGTGTGTGTGCATGTTTGTGCATGTGTGTAACAATCTGCTGATGTTCTGCTATGGACTGTAGCAGTATCAAACTCAAAAAACATCTTGGCAAGACCACAGTTCATTTGCAAGATACTTCAGCCTTGTGATCTTTTTAATTTAGGATTCTTGTTTTTGAAATATACAGAATAAATATAACACGGAATAATAGAATATAGAATAAATTTTACCTCCCCAAGACCTTCTACTCAGGACATGACTTTTACTTGTCACACTAAAACATCTCATGCTTTGGCAAATTTTCCATCATGCAATCCACTGAGTAAAATTTACTCACCAGGTCTTGATCCAGTATTCCCAAACTGCAAGATGTAGCATGTAAAGAATATAGCACCACATAAATATTTTTAAATGAGCAAACAGAAGATATAAAGAGGCCTATTTTGGCAAGTTCAATGTTTATGATATGGACATCTTTTATAACTCAACCTTAAAAAATTTTGAAAAAGCTGACATTAAAGACATACCGGCAATAGAATATATATTTACATTTTCTCCCTTGCTTATGTTGCCGTGCATAATAAAATTAAGCAAGGACACAATAAAACTAAGCAACTCTTTCTGATGCCCAGAATAATTTACTTGAATCTCTTATTTTTTTCTCATTTTTCAAAAGAAAAATGTATTGGCATTCATTCTCAATTTTTTTAATCAAAAAGCAACACAGCAATTCTTCATTATCCTAATGGGGGAAAAATTAACTTGACATCAAGCCTAATTGAGTAAAACCTCACTAATTCTTCTAAATAAGGATAAGTCCTGCTTGATTAGTGAAAGCAATTTAGTATAGAACATGTTTAGATAAGTACACTTCTATCGCTTCCAATAATTCACACTAACAAACAAAATCCACAGCCAGCATGAGGTGTGGCAGAAGGCCTTCAGAAAACACACCATGTTGTTGGGTAAGATTAATGTGGCATCTCAATTCCATTATAACAACTTGGTGTTTCTTTAGAGAACTTGAAAACTTTAGGTGCATCTTCCTAACAAATTATTTCAAAAGCTATTTTGATAGAGGATACCCAAAGTACTCTGTGGAGAAGGGAATGACTACCCACTCTGGTATTCTGGCCTGGAGAATTCCATGGACTGTATAGTCAGTCCATGGGGTCGCAAAGAGTCGGACACAACTGAGTGACTTTCACTTTCACCTTCAAATACCCTACAACCCAGTCTAAAAGGAAAATACAACAGATTATAAGTTATTAATTATGATATATAAGTAAAATCGAAATGAATGAAGTTTCACTCTGCCAGCAATCCTCAAGTTGTACTGCAGAAGTTCACTTGTAAGTTCACTGTTAGAAATCAGGACTAGAGCAATGTTCCCATTAGGAAGGTCAGGTCATGCATGTATACAGAGGAACAGGAGGTTACAAATCAAGACCCCAGGAGGGGATCTCATCATAACTTTGCCATTTATTCTCTGTGTGAGTTATTTAACTGTCTTAATTAAATCTGTGAACAGACTTAACACCTATTTCACAGGACTATTGTAGGGATTTCTTTCACTTTCACTTTTCATTGTAGGGATTAAACATAGTCACTGTTAAGGTACCTACTACAGCACTCTCTACTTTCACCCCTGGGCATTTATTTTCTTTATCAAGTATTCTCAATCATTACTCTGTGCTAGGGCAATGCAAACAAAGACATTATCAAGGAGAGTACGATACCCTGAAGACCTATGAGATGTCTTCTATTTACACCTGGAAACCTAGCACCACTCCATCTCACCCCAGCCCCTGGCTGTGTCCTTCTATATTCCTCTCCAGTGTCGCTGAGGACAGAATTGCCTACTAAGTGGGACTTTGTGCACCAAAGTCTCTTCTAATGTACCTGGACACTGAGAAGTTTGGTCTAAAGGGGAAACAAATAACCTCGGAGTCCAACTGTCTTCATATCCTTTATTCAAACTTGCTATTTGGTTTTGTTTTCTGCAAACATCCATGAAAACCTTGCTCTCAACTATTTTGGATAACTTCATAAACATAACTCGACTATAAATTGTTCCTATACTAAAGCAATCCATCAATTCTGAATCTTCAAAATGTACCCCACCATAACTTCACAGAAAACCCACGGCATAAAATGCTTTCCTCCTTTCAGTTGATTTGTGCTTATAAACCCGACGAGAGCCCACAACGTTATACCAACTCTCCTACTCGAAATCGCAAGTTACCCAATTATTCTGTGATTGAAAAAGAGAACTTTGTGGCTCTGAGGCCACACACAAAGTTGGCTGCTGTTGCTCTCACTTCATCCCCACACCTTCTCAGCAAGATGGTGATGTTTGATAGTATGGTAGCGGTAGTAATAAAATGTTACTTCACAGCTACGCTTATTCATTACTTTTTAAATATTTGATTTAATTCTCATAATAATCCTTATTGGGAGAGACGTTGGCCAGTTTAAAGATGAAAAGAAAATCAGTTTTAGGAAAGTACAGTAACCCGACTAGTTGTGAGTCAAAATTTCAACTCAGATCTATCTGGCTCAAGTTCTTTTTTTTTTTTTTTTTTTTAAGTTCTTTTTTTAAAAAAGTTTTTATGGAAATATAGTTGATTTACAGTGATTTACGTATTTAGTTGATTTACGTATATTTAGTTGATTTAGTTGATTTACGTATATAGCAAAGTAATTCAGCTATATATTATATATAGAGAGATAGATATAGATATTCTTTTTCAGAATCTTTTCCACTATAGGTTATTATAAGATACTGAATATGGTCCTCCATGCTATACAGTAGGTCCTTGCTGTTTATCTATTTTATATATAGTAGTGTATACCTGTTAACCCCAAACTCCCAATTTATCCCTCTCCTTTGGCAACCATAAATTTGTTTTCTACGTCTCTATTTCTGTTTTGTAAATAAGTTCATTTACATCATTTTTTTAGATTTCACATATAAGTGATATCAAATGCTATTTGTCTTTCTCTGTCTGACTTACTTCACTTAGTATGATAATCTCTAGGTTCATCCATGCTGCTGCACATGGCATTATTTTGGCTCAAGTTCTTTTGACAAAGCAAAGTTGCTCTAATTTTCATGTTAGTACTAATCAGTGATACCTAGTGAATAATACTCTAGAGTTCATAAATGACAAAATTTTTGCCAGAAAATTTTATCTATTCATTTAGTCTTTCCACTTTAAGACTCCTCAATTTTAGAAGAAAAAAAAATAACTAAGTATAGATTATCCATACTTGTTTATAGTACAGAAAAAGAAAAAAATCCCAATAAAATTCAACATTGAGAAAAATACTTAGTAAATTCTGAATATGAAAGAACTTTCTTGATCTAATTAATGGTATCTATTAAAAGAAAAAAACCAGAGCCAGCCACCTTCCAAACTTAAAAGTATGCCCATCAGACTCAGAAACAAGACAAAACACCAGCTATCACTACTTCTACTCTGTGAATCCTTGCCAATGTAACAAGAAAAAGGGTTGTAACAATTATAAAGGAAAAAACTTGCTAATTTACTCACTGACACCTACATAGGAAATCCAAAAGAGCAAACAAATAAAACACAAAGAATTATAGAAGGCTTCAGCAATACTGCAGGATTAAAATCAATATACTGAATTCAATTTACTTCTACATAATAATTAGAAAATAGAGTAGGAAACGATACCATTTATAATGCTTACAGAGCTACAAAGTAATTAAGAATAAATCTAACAGAACATTTTAAAGACATTTCTACAGAAAATTACAATGAAAATCTGAAATCTCACAAAAATGTTAGCTGTCCCTCAACTGATCTCTAAGTCCAATGCAATGTCAATAAAAATCCCCACAATGATATTGACATGAAAGAACAAAAATGATTTTCACTGAAAACAACAAGGTAAAGAGCCTTGTCTTAGGACACTCAATGTTCGCTAAAATTATAATAATTAATGCACTGAGATAATAAGGTTGAAATTTGTTAATAGACAAATGAAAGATAATTCAAAGTCTAGAATATAAGCACATTGATATATAGAAACTTGACATATGGCAGCAATAAGACGTACTATTCAATAACAGAAGCAAGATTAACTGCTTATCTATACAGAAAGAAAAAAACTGGGTCCTTATACACAGAAATAAATTCCACGTGGAATATTAAACTTTAACCTTTTTGGAAAAAAAATACAGAAGAATATCTTCTTTACTTTGGCAAAGGGAACCTATTTTAAACAAAATACAGAAAGTAAAAATCTTGAATGAAAGTATTGATATATTTTACTACTTTAAAGTTAAAACTTGAAAAAAATCAATTTAAATGACATGAAAAGAGAAGTCACAGACTTTGAGAATATATTTGTAATTCATTTAATCAATGAAGATTAGCATCCAGAATATATACAAAACTCCTCCAAATGACAAAGACTATCCTTGAGTAGACTTTAGCCAGGATCCTCTGAGCCCAGTTCTCAACTAGACCTCACTCTCGGGCTTCTTTGCCCCTGTGTACAGAGTCCAGTTGTAGCAGGGATCATGCTAAGTCAGTTTAGTAAGAATCCCTGTATTCTTGATATCTGATCATTGTGGTCTGCCTTTAGCAAGATTCTGTCAAATTGGTTTAACAAGGATCCTTCCTGGAACTCTCCAGTGGTCCAATGGTTAAAACTCTGTGCTTCTACTATAGGGCACATGGGTTCCATCCCTGGTCAGGGAAGTTCTTCCTGCAGCTCAGTGCAGCCAAAAAAAAGAAAAAAGGATCCCTCCTACTCTTAATGTCTTCACTTAGTAATTCTCTATACACTGACTGCCTCACTCTGCTTGTTAGACATAAATCCTCAGCTGTCTCTGTTATATTCCAAGTTGAGCCCCACCTCTCTACTCTATAGCAATAGCGTTGACCCCTACTTCTATAATCTTAAATAAAGCATTCCTTGCCATTTTTACAAGTCTAAGAATAATCTTTCTGCAATACAAATCAATAAGAAAAGATGATAAGCAACTCAACTAAAAATGTGTGAGACAGATGAACAAGAAACACAAAAGGAAACTTATGACAAATAAGCATATAAAGAGATGCTCAACTTCGCTAGTGATCAGAAATAAACAAAGGCTAATCACAGAAAGACACCGTTACAAAGTCATTAAATAAGCAATAGGTATTTTTTTTAAGTCTGAAATGTCCAACAATCACTAAAGAAAGCAATTCTCCAATTGTGGATAAAATGTGAACTCTCCTCTGCTGCTGATGAGAGCATAAATAAGTATAATGGTTTGGAGAGTGATTTGTTGTTACTCGTAAAATCGCACATGGACATACCCGATGACCCATTTCTTACAAGTCCAGCCATGTACCCCAACCTTTCTCACAGAAGTTCTATGAGACAAGCCCTAGTACCTTAAGGCATCCATAGTATATAGTAAATTATTTTGTTTGCTGTACACTTTTCCATATATATATATATATATATATATATATTTTTGCCTCAATAAAAATGTTTTCATTTAGAGAAAATTGAATCATCTTTCCTCCTCCCCTCCTTCCTCCAACGTTCCTTCTGACTGTTTCATCTCTGTTAATCACACTATAATTTTTTCCTGAAGCACAGGCTTATGCACTCACTCTGGATCTTTCAACCCCAGGGGACCAACTCTTGCGAAGACAGACCAACGCTAACCAGAACCCTTATCAAACGTCTTTCCTTCTTTCCCACCAACATCAAACAGATCTTCTGTTTTCCCTTTTGCTTTGCACTTTATAAATCAAACTGGAAACCAAGCAATTTTTGGCATCTTATCCTGATAACTCACAAAAGATTTCTGTCCACAAGGAGGAGTACTCACTCATTTCAGTGAATTTTTAAAGATTCTTTGGCAGAAAGTATATGGGATAGAAATTAGTCAGGATTTCTCTGGCAATTTCTAGGGCAGTTGAGAAGTCTTCTCTGGGAATGTCTTATTTTTTAATGTCTTTTCTTTCTTTTCTTTTTTTTAGATTAAAAAAATTTTATTATTTTATAATATGAATTATTCAACAGAAATTAAATTGTGTGTGTCTATTTACAGAGGAAAAAGAAAGCCTAAAAGTCTGTAAGTTATACCCAGAAATCAAAACATTTTAATTATGTCTGCATGGACCTGAAAGGGCATACAAATGGATTAAAATTAAAAACTCTACAAAAATATTAACCATTAATATATAAATGTTTATCAGATGATTAACTAAAACATTCCCCTTTCACTTGACTATAATAGCAGTCCCTGACTGAGACCCTTAAGCAACTGCTTGTCCTTCAAACAGATTACACAGTGTGGATCTGGGTACATTGGGGCTTCCCTGGTGGCTCAGATAGTAAAGAATCTGCCTGCAATGTGGGAGATCCAGGTTCTATCCCTGGGTCAGGAAGATTCCATGGAGAAGGGAATAGCACCCACTCCAGTATTCCTGCCTGGAGAATCCCAGGGACAGAGGAGCCAGGCAGGCTATAGTTCATGGGGTCGCAAAGAGTCAGATACAACTGAGCGACTAATACTTTCACTCTGGGTACATTTCAAGACACTTTCATATACATTATTATTTGATTTTCCCAGCTGGCCTCGGAGTTGGTAGTACCAACTCTTTCTTTATGAATTGTCTGTGTCAATGGTGATGCCATCTCTCCCTGTGTAAAAACAGGGATGTCTTAGCTGGCCAAATGACTGGCTAATTTAAGGAACAATAGATAACCCTAAGGCCCTTCCCACACTGGATATCAACTAAAATGCTTCTGCCAAATTTATGTATCTGAGACACTGTTTTATCTGAAGAGCAAGAATGGTCCTTCATGGATAGTTTGCCTTTCTGGAAAGTCGCTTCAGTTGACATTTCAAACCTCTCCGTTTTAGTTCTGATTTAGCTTAGATTCTATGTGCTAAGTCACTTCAGTCGTGTCCAACTCTGTGTGACCCCATAGACAGCTGCCCACCAGGCTCCCCCGTCCCTGGGATTATCCAGGCAAGAACACTGGAGTGGGTTGCCATTTCCTTCTCCAATGTATGAAAGTGAAAAGTGGAAGTGAAGTCGCTCAGTTTCGTCCAACCCTCAGTGACCCCATGGACTGCAGCCTACCAGGCTCCTCCATCCATGGGATTTTCCAGGCAAGAGTACTGGAGTGGGGTGCCACTGCCTTCTCCAGATTCTATGTACTACCTCTAGTCTTGTGACTTTATTCACTGGCACTCTATCTCATCTTTTGAATGACTATCTTTACATTTTATATCACTAAATTTTTCATCTTTAGAATTTATCTGTATAAAATGTCTGTATCAGATTTAAAAAGTTACAGCACTTAACTTCAACTCAATTCAATCTTTAAAGATTTTATGCACCCCAACTATTTCAATAACATGACAACCAAGTGTCTTCCCTACATAATTAAGGTGTCATTTTAATGTCCTTTCAAATGAACTGAATGTGTCAGAGTATGACAGATACAACTGGACAAATGAGTGTGTAGCTGAACAACTCTGAAAGAATATACAGTGCAAAAACCGATAATATGATTCAAGTGGCACGTTATGTTGGACTTTAAAGTTTTATTCCAGCGAATGAATAAATAAACTTTAATGTTTCAAGTTCTCTTAGTCTATTAGACAGGACTCAACAGCATATATTCAGAAAGCTGTCATTCTTACCAAAAAGCCTTCAAGTTTTAAAAGTCAAACTTTAATTTCCAGGAAAGTCACTCAAATTTTTTCAGCAGTAAATAATCAAGATGACAAAGCATGGAGTTTTATGTTTTTACCTTCTCTACCCCACTAAAAAAACTACAGACAGATTCAAAAGCCTTCATAGCTTAGTATAAGAAGCCCTCTTCTAAACAATGATCTGTAAATATTAATAATTATGTACACAGATTCAAAAGTTAATCCCAAAGGAATGTAAATTTAAGTGAAAAGATTTAATAAGATCATTATGATTAAAAAGTAAGGAAAGAAAATAAAAAAAATGTGGTGAATGAAAGAGAGAGGGAAATATATACTGATTGCGTGTGTGTAACATCAGACACATTGTTACATAGTTGGCCCATAATAAATAATTTTCAAATAAACGTATGAAGAATTTTGCTCCTCATTTTACAGATGAGTTAACACAGACTCAGAGATGTTAACTAACTTTCCCCAAATCACACAAGACTGGCCTCGTGTAACTACAAAGCCCTTGCTTCCTGCCCCAAGTTGTCCTGCAGAGAAAAGGAGATTCTGAGAAAACATCAAGAAAGTAGTAGCTATGGGACAAGGAGAAAAGTATCATGTCACAGAAACCATTTAATGAGTAATTCCAAGAGGAAGGAAATATTAATAAGTTCCTGTGAAAAATCTGCCTTTATATTCCTAACATTTAGCCAATAAAGGGTATTCAAATGCATGCTGAACTACAGAAATGCTTCAGAAAGGATATGAATGAATGTGAAGAATATAGTCTGCTGCCTAGAAAAATCACTTGTATCATTCCAGAGAGAAATTTCAGAGATTATGGAGTAAATTTTTAAATTGTACACAAATACTTGAGGGGGCTTCCCCGGTAGCTCAGCAGTAAAGAATCCACCTGCCAAGCAGGAGATGCAAGTTCAATCCCTGGGTTGGGAAGATCCCTTGGAGAAGGGAATGGCAACTCACTGCAGTATTCTTGCCTGGAGAATTCCATGGACAGAAGAGCCTGGCGGGCTACAGTCCATGGAGTCGCAAAGAGTCAGACATGACTGAGAAACTTAGCATGCACACAGCCTTAAAAAAGAGAAAGGATACAAGTTCTGACACAAAAAGGAAGATGGAGCGCGTATAAGGATATGTGAGGACACAGAGCCGGGAAGTAACAGATGAAGTGAGACAGCAAAGTTCACAGAGTTCCCAAATAATCTTCACAGTCTGATCATTAAAGGAAGAAAAGGTTGGGTTGAGAATTCTGTGAAGTAATGAAAACTTTTTGCAACAGTTATTCCTGAAAATGTGAGAAAGCATTCCCTAAAGATGAACAAAAGCAAGTTAGTATTAGTCAAGCATGGGCTACATTCAGAGTGGATTCAGGTACAAATTTTCATGACTTTGCAAAGACACCATCTAGCGCCTAATTCAACCAACTCTTTTATAAGAATCTGTCAATCAAGACCAACAAGAACCACTTCTTACATAATTTATGTATCATTTTCAATTTTAACTAACTGCCAGTATAACCCCATAAAAGAAAATAACTGATTTCTGTTTTCAAATCTTATGATGCTCAAAAATATATAATATAATAAACAGGTCTTTGGTGCAGTATGGCAGACTAGACACACATATTTTCTCTAGTCCCTCTTAAAATTTCCTAAAATTAAAGACTAAAAAAAGACATAAAGTCACAAGAAATAAAAGAATGGAAGATGAGAGCACAGAGATATTTATTTTGGAGGATGAAAAGAGGAGGACAAGTTCTGACTCTACAGAGGAAAAAAGTTGAAAGAAATAAAGTGAGGCAGGGCCCCAAACCTCAGAAGCATTGGGGAACAGAAGCACCAAGCAAGCACCTCTGAAGGCGGCAGAGGAAGGATGGAACTGAAAACCAGGGGGAAAGATGGGGTGCATTGGGAGACTGGGATTGACATATAGACACCATTGCTACTATGCATAAAATAGATAACTAATAAGAACTGACTTTATAGCACAAGGAACTCTACTCAAAGCTCTGTAGTGACCTAAACGGGAGGGAAATCAAAAAAAAAAAACAAAACAGGGTATATAAGTAAATGTATAGATTCACTTTGCTGCACAGCATAAACACAACATTGTAAAGCAACTATACTCCAATAAAAATTAATTTTAAAAAAAGGAATTTGTTGTTGTTTATTTAGGGAGCAATTAAAACATCAGATGACTGCTCCCAAGTCAATTCAGCAATGAAACCACTTCAAATGAAGACTAGAGATTTACCCTCTGGGAAAACTGAACCAGAAAAGCCCTCAATTCTATGACACAAAGCAAACTGAAGGCTGGAGTGAAGTATGGGACTGAATCAAGGGTATCAGGTCAGATACTCACAGTGTCCCAGCCCACTTTCGTCACCCACCCTCCTTCCCAATATTCCTGGTCAGCCAGGAATAGACACCATCCTTCCACCTCCAGGTAAGAACAGAGAAACACCCCTCACACTCGAGGAAAAAGAGCAATAAGCAAGCCCCACACATACATACAGAGCTTCTGATTTTTGTACTTAAAAAAGGATGCTTTCCACTTTTGTGTAAAATATTTCTGTATACTACAGAATATTTCAATTATGTTATGGAAGGGCAGAAAGTTTGTCTATTCTGTCCCATTGATGTATCTCGGTACTCAAAACAAGGCCAAGTATATATTAATAAACACTTGAATGAATGAACTATATTTAAAATCTGTTGGATTTTCATGGAGACCCAAGCACCTCAAAAATGTTGTATTTGTAGAGTATCACATACTATCCATCACTGACAAAGTCCCTAACATCACCACACTTTGCAGCTAAAGTCTACTTCATTGCACTTCAATTTTCAACATAAAATTCACAATAGTCAACTTTTTTTAATGGCTGACATTAATTTTTCTTCTGTAGGAAGAATAAATGGCTTCTAGCATTTATATTTAATAGCACCTCCTATTTAATAGCGTCTCTTCTTAAATGAAAGCACAGGAGGTTTCACTTAGAAGAGTGATTACAGACTACTGTAGGAATGAACTAGGTGGGCCCCCTAGTGGCTGGAAGAGCTAACACTCCCCAAAGTACCTGATATGCTTGAGGAATCTGGTAAACACAGTCCTTCCAAAGCTGTAGATTCAGGGGGAAAAGACCCACCTGGCTGCAAAGATACAGCAGTGACTTCTCCCCACGTCTGTGCAGTAGTCAGAGAGAGGAACAGAGCAAGTGTCAGAGAGTGAGATGGGAAATGGTACTTAGGGACAGTAACTGAACAGTGAGAAATGGCATCCTGTGCTCCTCTTCTTCCCTCATAACTGCCTCCTTATTATGTCTCTATAATTCCCCCAGAACACAAATGCTCCTACACACCCACAGCAGCGCACACACACCCCACACATGCTGCAGTGCTAACGTTTACTGAGACTGAAGCAAGGGTACCAAGGAAGTTTCACACCATTTGTCTAAATATTTAAAAGTTATTATCAAGCTAACAAACTGTTAAATATCTTCTACACTCCAACTGTGATAAATAGTCTCCATGGCAACAAAAAATTTTTTAAATACATGTAAAGCTATAGTTTTCATGAGTGAAGATAGAAAAAATACCAAAGGCAACCAAACTTAAACATGATAGTATTTCTGAATATTCTGTGATTAATCAAAATTGTCCAGTGAGTATTGATAAAGAAATCCCTAAGTCATGCATTTTAATTATTCTATAACATTTCGTTTGCTCTTCCTTCTTCCTATATTCCATAAAAAACATGAATCATGTCGTTATAATCCAGATCGTTACGTAATTTGTGTTCTTTGGATAATAATGTCAAATTAAACTACTTTTCTTAACTCGTGCTTATTATCTTCAATTTGGAAAAACTTCACTCTATCAAAATAGTAAAAGCAGGAATCATCAACAAAATTATTGGGACAATACTTGGACATCAAAATGAACGATGAATTTTACACTCCATGTTCAATCATTGAGGTGGGGTCACCTACATTAAATATATTCTTATCATATAAAAGATTAGAAAATAGCCTAACTTTATTATTAAAACAAGTATTGACTCATATATCTTTATCCATTGTCTCTGAAAGCAATATCTGGTCCTTGATAGCATTTTTAAATTTCGCTTCTTTCCATTTTTTTTAATGCAATGTGAAGAGAAAATTGAAAATAACAGTATGCAGCTCAATTTGTTTGCATCTCTCTCCACTAGAGTTTATACCTACAACCAAAACAGCCAGAAGATAGTCCCCAGGGGAAATGAGCATCAGGACATTTTATGTGGCTCATCTCAAGGCCTGGTTCATGGCAGTCATCCTGGCATGTACCTTCTCTGCTTGATGTGTGCTTTTCATTTCTAGAAGTAGATTTCCAGACACCCAAATTTATTCTGTTCTCTCATGAGACTGGTAGCTTACCCAGGTTGACAATTCCACAGATGTTTCTGTTCAGAATATTCAAAGAACTGTGCCACTGGTCTCCAGAATTGATGTTGGGAAACTCAGTGCCATTCAGCTTCCAGCTCCCTTGTATGGGACCAATTTGGCTCTTATCAAAGCTTTTGGAACATTCTTTTCCCAAATATTTGCATGGCTGTTTCTTCTTCCTCATTATCCAATTCTCTGCTGACCTCTTAAGGGACTATTCGTGATCAAAGAAGCCTCCACGTGCCACCCCCACATCACCCACGATTTTCATCAAATCTATGAAAATTTGATGAAAACTATTTTATTTTTATCAAAATAGTTCATGCTTCCTGATATTTTCTTTTATTTATTTTTTATTTATTTATGGCAGTGCTGGATTTTTGTTGCTGTGCTTGGGCTTTCTCTAGTTGCAGCAAGCAGCGGCTACTCTTGGTTGCTGTGCTCGGGCTTTTCACTGAGGTGGCGTCTCCTGTTGCAGAGCATTGGCTCTAAGTGTGTGAGCTTCAGTAGTTGAGGCTCGTGAGCTTTTAGAGCATGGGCTGGGTAGTTGTGGCTCAGGGGCTTAGTTGCTCCCCAGCATGTGGGATCTTCTCTACCAGGGATCAAATGTATGTCTCCTGCACTGGCAGGCGGATTCTTAACCACTGCACCACCAGAGAAGTCCTCCTGATATTTTCTTGTTTATTCTTTTCTATATTGTCTGTTTCTGCTGAATGTAAGTCACAAGAATTTGTCTGCTTCTAAATCCCCAGTGCCTAGGATAGTGAGCAGGTACTCAATCAGTATTTATTAGATAAGTGAATGAAAGCCTATATATTAGCACTAGCACCAGAAGTAGAGAAAGTATGGACTTTTAATTGGTATTTCTAAGTTATGTAAAACAGGATCATGTCTAGGACCACATCTGTCAGAACGCTTGTACTGACCGCAAACGTGTCTTCTGACTATTATGAGTTATAAATTAGGAGC
Organism: Bos mutus; assembly: GCF_027580195.1. Lineage (NCBI taxonomy): Eukaryota > Metazoa > Chordata > Mammalia > Artiodactyla > Bovidae > Bos > Bos mutus. The sequence goes on along the minus strand of NC_091622.1, from coordinate 22,500,786 downwards.
CCTCGGACTTTAAAACTAAAGTAAAACTTTTGAACAGTTCAATTTTATTTGCCCTCAGAAAGCAGTGACCTTGGGCCAAATTACCTTGTTCCCCCTACAAAAATCAATATTTATTAAGAGTTAATGTTACCATCTTGATTCTAGTAGAGCAGTGACAAGATGAAGGTAATCCAGCAAGGCATATAAGAGTGCAAGCTTCAGCATCAGATGGCCTCAGTTCTGATAGAAGCTTCATCATTAGGAGCTTTGTGTCCTTGGGTTTATTTAACCTCTCTAAGCCACAGTCTCCTAATTATAAGAGTGCTTGTCTCCTGGGCTGTTATGAGGATCAAATAAGATCATTTATCTAATGTTCTAAGAGTAGTCCTTGAATATTTAATAAATGTTAGCTGAAATTATTATAGGAAATTATCTATTTGAACATTTACATATTCTTTGCAAAGTCTTGCCTGAAAGCATCATTCATTAAGTTGCATGAAATAATTTCCTCTCTTAGCTTAGTGTTCACACAAAACTGCCTCTTGAAATACACTTGAGATTTTCCTTAATCAGGTGGGAAGAAGTATAAGGCCAATCATGCTCTCTTTCCAGAAGGAAATTAAGGTCATCTGCACTAATAAAACCTCTTCCAAATATCTTTTTTCCTGCTTATTTTTCTCAGCTGACTTCCTTTTGATTTTATTTTTAATTGTCTTTTTTAATATTGTATTTAACTTTGTAGCTTATGGATCTGCCATTTATGAACTGAGAGACCCTGGAGAGGTTATTTAGCATCTAATGCTCTACTTTCTTAATTTGTCAAATGAAATGGACACCGATGACACTAGCATCCCAGTCTCCTTTTATAATAACCTCTCATCTGCTGCATCCATACTCCCTTGGGGTCATACAAAGGGCCCAATCCTCTAAGCACTGAGATGAGTCTAAAAGTGAACATTAATTCAAGATGGACCAAGGAGACACCTGCCAGAAATTGCGTATTTAGGACTGAAAGAGGCAGGTCAATTCCATCTAGTAGCTGAAATTATAAAACATAAATCTCGGGAGTTGCTAGTGGCTATGTTTCCAATTTATGAAGGAGCCGGTCCACCATGAAAGAGAAGAATGACTCTAAAGAGAGAGGAGAAGGAGGGAGTCCTAATGATTCTAATGGTTCCGGGGCTGTGGCTTGGCTGTCCCTTTAGACAGCCCACTATCTTCCCAATAAATTCTCCTTTTTGCACACATCATTTGGGTATGAGGTCCAAATAGTTCTAACACAGAGAAAATAAACTCTCCTTTTAGTTCTAATAGTTATAACATGCAGTCCTAACATATAGAAAAGAATTCTACTTTTAATAGTTATTAAGGAAAATGAATGAGATAAAGTAAGTGCCTGGTGTACTGTGTATGTGTGTGTCCTCGGTAAAGCATGACTCTTTGAGACCCTATGGACTGTAGCCTACCAAGATTCCGTCCATGCGATTTTCCAGCCAAGAATACTGGAAAGGGCTACCATTTCCTACTCCAGGGGATCTTCCCAACCCAGGGATTGAACCTACATCTCTTGTGTCTCCTGCACTGGCAGGAGAAATCTTTACTACTAGCTCCACCTGGCCTATTACTCGGCATATAATTCTTGCTCAAGAAATGAAACTTATTAACATTATTTAGAAAATTGAAATATAAATAATTAACAAACACAATTTAAATTTTTTTTTTAATTTTATGGCCACACCGTGTGGCATGTGAGACCTGAGATCTCTGACCAGGGATTGAACCCGTGTCCCCTGCATTGGAAGGGCAGAGTCTTAACCACTGGACCACAAAGGAAGTCCCTAAACACAATTTTCTTAGCTTACAAGTCTCCTTTCAATTTCAAAATCACTCAAAAGTATTCTTTGGTTTGGGATCTTGAAAGAATTGCAAAATAAGAGAAATGCTCTGAATTAATTTTGCTACACATTATTGTGTAAATCTAAGTAGTTCTTACATAGTTAAACAGGCTTCAGTTCAGTTCAGTTCAGTCGCTCAGTCGTGTCCGACTCTTTGCGACCCCATGAATCGCAGCACGCCAGGCCTCCCTGTCCATCACCAACTCCCGGAGTTCACAGAGAATAGTAAAGCCTCTGACCCAGAAACTCACAATTTCATGCTTAATTCATGTGTTTGTAGTAAATACATGGAGGGAAAGTGGGAAAAGTAACAGACTTGCATTCTACTTTTCCCACACCTACAGGAAAAAGCCTGACACATTTAAATGGGCAAAATACTAATGTAGCTGCATGCACCACAGGCTTCACAGAGGGTAAGCGATGCGGTAGAGAGAATGACAATACCTGGAGAGATACCACACTGACATTATCAAAAGGGATGTGTCCATTAGGCTCTGTGACAGCTGGATTTGCATAACATGTCACACCATTGATGGCAGGTAATGCTTTAGGTTGATGAGTTTTTTCTTGAGGAGGACCAAAGTCATTATTTCCAAAGTGGGTGTGATCATTCTACAGGGAAAAACAAGACAGGAAAATGTTACAAGAAGAAACAAAGATTGCTCATGCAGGCAAGAGAATTTAATGGTTTTTATCTATAAGAGAAAAATGTAGTATAATCTTTTTAGATTAAAAAAAATTCTCTCCCTTTAAATGTATCCTCATTTATTAGATTCTGTTGTGGGTTGTTTTTTTTTCATGTTTTAGAGTACATATACCTTCTTATGTTAATGAATATGAGAGGAAACAAATTATGTGCATCTGTTATTGGACATTAAATTGTTAGTATTTACTCCAAATTCTACAATAAGAATCAACTGTTCCTCTTATACTTATCAATATATTGATTCTTTTCTTTCTGCTCATATTCACAAGTCTAATAACTGAACTGTTCACATAACTGTAAGAATAAAATTCCTGCCTTTACAGGCCTATATAAAGTAACTTTAGAGGGTAAAACATCAAACATTTAAAATAAAGTCCATTTACCTGACCATACGTCTTCAATAACATCTTTAGTGTTCTTTCAAAAAAGAAAAGGATGTAAAATCCGCCAAACACAGCAACTGCCTTCTCAACATAGTTGTTAACTTTAGGATTGAATCCAAATGCCTAAGGCAGAAAAAAAGGCTTACGGTTAAGATCAAATAATTTAATTTAATTCAGTATATATAATTTTCACCACAGTTCTAAGTCCATCCTTCACATCCAAGTAATACTGGAAAATTTACCTGCCAAAAACCTGAAATTTGAATAATCAAACTATAAGAGATGGCATCGAAGTCTTATAACCAGAGAAAGCTCTATTAAATAAAGCCCCCAGAGTAACTTATAGTTTCCTAGCTATAAAATCTTCAGCAATATTGGCCTAAAAAAGTAAACTTTTCATAGTAAAAAAGCAGTACTGATTCCTCTATTTATAAGATAACAGTAGATATAGGTCATAAAGACAAATGAGACATTGATTACCCACTTTTCCTAAAAGTAATATATTTTCCCCTCATATCCAGAGTCAAATTTTTAAAGCAAATATGGCAGCTCACTTGGATTACTGTTTTCACAAGAGATCTTCTTGAATGTAGAGGATCCTAGTAAGTCCTACAGAGATAAATTAAGAACTGAGCTCCAGAATAAAGAAGAAAAAATTTAAGATACCAGGCACACAGACACACACGCACACACAGACACACACACGCACACACAGACACACACGCACACACAGACACACATACACACACACAATGATAATGAAATAATGCATCATTTAAAGAACATAGGGCAAGAGCAAGAGTTTGAAATTATAGAGCCAAGAAGTTCTAAGCAGATAAGAATTACAAACTTAGAAGACACCTGGGTTCTTGTTCTACATTTGTCTCTGCAGGGGAGACGTCATGTCTCATCTTCATTTCAGTAGCTTCTCTGGACCTATTTATACAGTGCAAAATGACATAAAATACCTGCTCCATATACCTAACACAGAGGGTATGAAACTAAAATAACAAAGGGGAAGTAATTTTGCCACAAAAGGAATAATTATGCAAATTGGGGTTATTATTAAACAGATAGATTCTTTAGTGTTTACATAATTCTCTGAGCACATCCATCCATAATTCCCTAATTAATACAGAAAGGCAAAAAAAATATCTTTAAGTGCTACTGAAGAAGTGTCTTATTTTCCTAGTAGACATTTTTATGTATTATTACATTTTCAATAAAAGAGAAAACTTCAAAATCATAAAGGTACAATCCTCAGTTCACATACAATATCAGTTTAATTTAATTTGACCCACAAATCAGATGAGTTAATATATATGTTATATTAAATATGGTCCATGTATAATATTACATGTAATGTTTTTATTCAGAAAATCTGAACTATAATCCTGGCTTTGTTACTGAGTATAAGTGATTTAATCTCCTTGGATTTTAATTTTTGCAATTTTGGATTTTAATTTTTGCAATTGAGGGTTTGAAGTACATGTTCTCCTAGGTCCCTTCTAGATATAATACTATGACTTTAAGAAGTTACATCCCCACTTTCATACAGTTATAATTTCCTAAAACTTATGAGCTGAAGGTGGTACTACTTTCTCTCTGTTTGGAGCTCCGCCTTTGTATGTACACGGGCTGGAGTAATGTCATCCACGTGTGCATGGATTTCTCTAGGTCTCCTTTGTGGCTCCTTCCTATTAATGTCTTTCTCTCCTTCCCATCTCTTTGCCTCTAGTCATTCTCCTCCCTCTGCCTCTATTCCCTATATGACCACATTATACATTTGAAGTAAAACGTATATATCATGTGCTGATTAACTCTGGGCAATGGCATTGGTAACACATAACATTAAAGGAAAAAGTAAGCTGCTATTTATTTATCGGCCCTCAATTGATTTTTTTTCCACAGTCAAAAAAAAAAGAAATGAAAAGGTTTGTCAGCCTTTTTCTAATATGTCCTCTGATCTTCCACAGCGGTTGTAAATATATGAAGGAATTTTGTTGTATATGTTTAGTAAATTAGATACTGTGTGCTCTCCAGAAATAAATAAATAATAAGTACAGAAAATCAAATTTGCTGAATGTGTGACAGAATGGAGTTGTTAAGGCCCTCCAAGGTGTCCCAGGGCTGTCTGAGCACGTCCTGGTGTCTAGCCACCCAGAAGATGAATTTTCTCCCTGACACTGACTTCCCCAGAGTTTGGGACAAGCTTTTCCATTTGCTGTGATTCAGCTTTTTCTTATCCAAAACACTATAAACCAGACCATAAAGTGCTGCAAGAATTATGGAGGCTTAAAATGTACAAAGTGGTGAAACATTTAAAAGCAACAATTATTCACAGAAATAAACAGCCCAACCTCCTTACCTCTGGTATAAGTTGGAAAATTGCATTTGAAAATAGAGTCCCAATGGCCAGCCCCACAAAATAGGTCAGAATCTTAGGGAAATAAGATTTCTTTATCAATGGAGTCAAAACCAATCCGAGGAGAGATGCCAGATTAATAATTGTCACTGACAGGAATCCATATCCCCAAACTGTGGGTGAGAGGGAAAGAGTGGAAATTAATTAGTGCAAAGGAGCAAACGACATCTTACTGTACATTAAGCCTGAAATGTGTTTCTTCTTTAAAGGCTTTTCAAGGAGAAGATATGGGGGGGTGAGTGCAAGATAGGGGTCGAGATGGGTGGGAGTGGTTAGCTTCAAGATGACCATAGTTGCTGACACTGAGCTGGTCATAATCACTCGTTTGCAGGCGCCTGTGGACAGCACCTCCTCGGGAGAGGAGCAGCTCAGCCCCCCACCTGGGCCTCCAGGGAGCCCCAGTGTAGTGAGCACTCAGGAAGGGAGCATATGGCAGCGGGGGAGAGTGCATACCTTGCACAACTCACCCTACTGGGCTCAAAGGTGAAAATATGCTACACACATAGATGGGGGTGCATTCTTCATATCTCCATCCGAGGGCAAGGCACCCTAGTGATGCTTAATAAATATTACTTAGAATGAAATGATTAGATGGCATCCTAAGGTCTTTAGCCAATGGTATGCATGACCTTTGGGCCTCAATATCTCCTCAGTTATCCTAGAGGAGATGGAAGACAAAATGGGAATGTGAGGAACAGCCTGTGCGAACTGTGCAGGTGCCAGGGTAGGACAAGCTGAGACACAAGTTAGCCCCTGGAACTGTCTGACACTAGCTTTGCCCATGGCCTCACTCACGGCATGCAAAGGACAGTGTGAAAAATTAGAAAGCTGCCTCTGAATTGTCACTTCTTTAAAATGTCCAGAAAGCATTTTTAAATGTTGGGGTGTTTTTTTTGTTGACACTATCATTGGGGTACATGTTGGCGAGTGCTTGCCATGTGCCATGCTAACTGACTGCTGCTAAGTCACTTCAGTCATGTCCAACTCTGTGCGACCCCATAGACGGCAGCCCACCAGGCTCCCCCATCCCTGGGATTCTCCAGGCAAGAACACTGGAGTGGGTTGCCATTTCCTTCTCCAATGCATGAAAGTGAAAAGTGAAAGTGAAGTCGCTCAGTCGTGTCCGGCTCTTAGCGATCCCATGGACTGCAGCCCACCAGGCTCCTCTGTCCATGGGATTTTCCAGGCAAGAGTACTGGAGTGGGGTACCATCGCCTTCTCCGTGCTAACTGACTAACCTGTATTAAATCATTTTATCCTCTCAAATCCCTGTGAGGCTAGTACTATTACCTCCTTAATGCAGTTGAAAAAACCAAGGCACGTGGAGTTCATTTGAATTTATTTAAGTTGCCCAAGTCATGCGAATAGAATAAGAGATTTAAACCCAGTCCAGTCCCAGGACCCACATTCCTTAGCAATATGCTTTATATTCCTTAGAGGTGATCTAATTTTTAAAAAGCCCGAGACTCAACAAAACAGTGAACATTTTATATTGTGCTTCCTGCATACAGGATTGCTGACCATTACTCTAATGACTCTAACTACAAATAAACAGTCCTAGCAAACGGAGCCTAGAATGTAGACCAAACGGTGGTTTCTGCCAACAAGGTGTTTGAACCATTGGCTTGGGGAGGCTAGCAGGAACACATATACACAAAGCAAAACAAGGTAGCTTGGGCTGAGCACCATATGAAGAGGACAGATAATAAATGTTACAATGTTACCACAAAGATCATCACAGCACCCACCATGCCTTTATCTTCCACAGATACTTTCCTATCAGTCCCAGACTCCTGACCATCCCTAGAGTTATCTCACCAGACTCCGAAGATCCACCTTGTTCCCATTTGTTACCTTATCGCCTAATGCAATACTACCCACACCCCTCAGCACTTCCACTTAGAGAAAGTTCTCAACCCCACCTCTTCCTCCAGAGTATAATCTGTGTGGGTAGCCCTTAGCACAAACATCCTTCTATCCATCACTCGCCTACATGTGTTCATTCTTTCAATAAATATTTATAATCTAATCAGGTAGATAAGATATATACACATCGAAACTAAAATCAAAAAATCAAAGTGCAAAGAATTTTTTGAGTATCAAACAGAGGCAAAGCCACTACAGGTATTAAGCTCATCAGTTTCCCCCTGAGATATCCTATTCCACTACCCTGGTCCACTGTCTCTATAAACAGCAGAAGCATCAGGATCAATTCCAATTTCTCACTCCCCACAGTCAATTCCAAACACAATTAGCAACCAAACTCAATCAATTCTGCTTGAGATATTTCACTCATTTCTCCATCCCATCACCTGTGCCTTGAGTTCAGGCTCTTGTCATCTCCCAGTCTTCATCGGCTGCCTTATGACAGCCTTCTGTCTGGTCTTCCTCTCCCTACTTGACACAGCCACCAAACTCATTATCTGAAAACAGGATTCTGATCACCTTGTGTTCCTATTTGCAACTGCCCTTCATATAAACTGCCACACAACCTTGACAGTACTGTTTATTTACCCCCTTATCAACATGGCTTTCATGGAGACACAATGTTTTCCATATACAGAATATCTTTGCACTGTGATTCTTTACCTAGAAACACCTTTCTGTCCTCATTGCCTGACAAACTCACACACGGCTCTCCACACCAATGATAAGACCTCCTCTCCTCCATGAAGCCTTTCTGGCTCCTCTGGGAGGAGATCTCTTCCTCATCAAGTTCCCCACAGCTCTTTGAAGATATCTGGGGCATTTGCCATTTCTTGCGTGCCACTATCATTTTATCACTTATATATTTGTCTGCTTCCTAGGTGGCACTAGTGGTAAAGAACCCACCTGCCAATGCCGGAGACACAGGATCAATCCCTGGGTCAGGAAGATCCCCTGCAGGAGGGCATGGCAACCCATTCCAGTATCCTTGCCTGGAGAATCCCATGGACAGAGGAGTGTGGAGGGCTACAGCCCATGGGGTCACAACGAGTCGGACATGACTGAAGCGACTTAGCACACATGTATGCATATTTGTCTACCAATTATAAGATTTTCAAGGACAGGGGCTATGTTTTATTCATCCTCAGAGCCCAGAATGTTGCCCAGCAAATAGCACACATACCTTGATGAATTAATGAATGCCATATTTTCAAGGCACAGCCTAGAACTCTGTCAAAAAAATACCAGTTCATTTGCTAGTCCAATGTTTCTAACCTTCCTTACTATCACTGTGCACATTTATTGGAACCACCTGGGGAATGGTGGGAGTGTGTACCATTACACTCCAGGCTCACAGCATAGCTTTCCCTTCATGTTGTTAGGGCATTACTCAAGGGGAAAAAAGATCCATTCATCCACTCAACTTGAGCACCAAAGAACGAATTAATATCAAAATATTCCTTGAACCTCTCCATCTACACATGGGACTCCCTTTAATGATCTGTTTCAGAGAAAATCCTTTCTCTCTGCTTCTCAGTGAGCTCTGAAGGATTATTAACAGATTTTCAAGGAATATTAGTAACAACAGCTAACGTGTACTGAATGCCCATGATGTGATAAGACTATTCTAAGAACATCATCTTTTCAAACTCATTTAATTCTTTTATTTCACAGTTTTTAAAAGGATAAATTAAACCATTTAACCCATTCCCTAATGTCTTAAATAAATGTAGTTGTTGTTTTTTTTAATTTAGTAAGTAGACATGATATAAATTTTAGTTCATCTGGCTCACTGTTATACAACAAAACAGGAGTCAGGAGCCCTGGGCTCTCATCCCACTTTAGGTATTGTACCTGAAGGAAGCCATTTAACCCCACTGGAGCACAGACTTATGTCATCGGTTGTATTACAGAGTTGGACAATGTGGTTTTCAGGGATACTATTAAGGGTAAGATACTATTATTCTTATCTGTTATTTGAATTGAAAGGCATTCTGTAACTAAAAAAAAAAAAAAATGAGGCAACTTTAGACCATTAACTTACTGCTAAAATATAATTAATCTCCTAGAAAATTTGATTTACCATCAGTTTATTGCACTCATCAATATGAGTTTGTAAAGCACATGAAAGGCAACTGCAAAATCACAAAATATGAAGTCTCAGATTATGTGAAACTCTTATCTGCTCACTGAAATATCAGAGTAAATGTACTCATAAAATCCTGGTATCATGACTCTTTCAGTTCAGTTCAGTTCAGTCACTCAGTCGTGTCCAACTCTCTGAGAACCCATGAACTGCAGCACATCAGGCCTCCCTGTCCATCACCAACTCCCAGAGTTCACTCAAACTCATGTCCATAGAGTCAGTGATGCCATCCAACCATCTCACCCTCTGCCGTCCCCTTCTCCTCCCACCTTCAATCTTTCCCAGCATCAGGGTCTTTACAAATGAGTCATGACTCTTTGGCTTGCTTTTATTTTGGTTTTTCATTCCCTTGAATGAGCTCAAAATTGTCTCTGTATTAAGTAAACTGTTATATAAAGAATCCAGGGCATTTCATTATTTAAAAAATCATTTCTGTGTTAGAAAAGAATAGTCTTACATGGGGGCCAAGGAATGGAGTCAACCTCTGAGCACGTGTGTAAGAAGAGCAAAGGCACATTCTTCCTATTTTCTGCCAGGCACTGTTCTAGGTACTTGCATATGTTAACTCATTTACTATTTCCAACAATTCTACAAGGAAAGTACTATTACTATCTCCATTTTACAAATGAAGCACAGAGACAGGCTGTGTAATCTTGAGCAAATGATTTTGAACTGTGTCTCAGTTTCTTAGGCTGTAGAATGGGAATAACTGTTCCTTCATCATTTAGTTGTCCAAAGATGAATTGAGTTAACATATAAAAGAATTTGGAAAAGTGGCTGTTACAGTAAGCACTACATAAAAGTTGGCTATGATCATTATTTTTGCCTTCATTGTTATCCCTGTTACTCATATATACACAAAGGAATCCAAAAGTTGGTAAAAAAAAAAAAGGCACTTGCTTTGTTGAGGCTTCCCTTTTCTTCTCCATTTTTACTCTATGTTCTCTATCTCTTTATGTTCTCTATCTATATCCGCATTAGATGTGCTCACTCAGACCAGTGGCTCCAAAGACCACTAGAATGACAAATCTCCAGCCTCAACCTAGTCTCTGGATGTGTGTATCCACTGTCTACTGGACATTGCCCCTTGTGGGTCTACATCAACAGCTTACACCAATCACATCAAAAATACACTCACCACTCGCTTCCTCCACAACAAAGTGCTCCTCCCCAGTCTTGTCCACCCCAGGATACAGGTGCAACCATTTATACAGTTTCTCTGGCTCAAATTTCATTCATCTTTCCCTCTCACACATCCAGTGCAGAGGGCAAACCACCTTAGCACCATCTCCAAAGTCCACCCTGAGTGCCCACATGCTTTGACGATCAGTCATCCGACCCTGTGACCTCATGGATTGGGATGTTTTCCTGGTGAGAATACTGGAGTGGGCTGACACTTCCTCCTCCGGGGAGCTTGACAACCTAGGGATCGAACCCACGTCTCCTGGGTCCCTGCGTTGCAGGCCAGTTCTTTACTGCCGAGCCATCGAGTCATTGGGGAAGCCTCACAGAAATCCATCCTGAATCTGACCGTATCTCCTCACTTCTCCTCTCCCACCTTAGATCAAGCCCTCATCAGGCTAAGCCCCCTACCCCTGATCCATTTCCCTGCTTCTACTCTTGCCCCATAACAACTTACTCTTCAAACTGCAAGTAGAATAATCTTTTACAAATCCAAATAAAATCATATCACCCTCTTGTTTAGAACCCTACAGTGTCTTCATACCACATTCAGAACAAAATTCAGTTTACCACGCCCTACAGGCCCTCCCTATCTGGCCCCTGGCTACCATCTCCTTCTACTCTGCTTCCTGCTCACTGTGCCCAGACCTGCATGCTTTCTCACTGATGCATAAGCACATGCCAAGATCATCCCCAAGCTTATGCTGGTATTCCCTGGACCAAGAATTCTGTCCCCCAGAGAAGATCTAGCCATGGCCCTCTCCCTTCCCTCAGTAATCCTTAATAAACAGAAAATAAAGGAACAAAACAAAAGAGAATTAAAATACTCACGTGGGGCAGGTAACAATCGGAGAATACCATGAAATTGTAAAGTTAGCAAACAGCGCCTCAACAGTTGGTTTATCTCACTCATGAAAGAATTCTTCCACACATTTAAGTATGTGAACTATATATTAAGAATATACTCACTTATATTTTAAATTTTCTTTACAATTGTTTTTTAATGCAATAATCTATGGCAACACTACTATAGGCACTTAAAATAGTCAGTGGCATTTTCTTTCATTTTTGAAAATCAAAGCAGTAATAACTCAGTACCTTAAGATTTAATTTAGAATCATACTAGCTCCCTTTTCCCTTTACTGACAGTGACAGATAAATTGACAGGTTTTAAAATAATATGATAAGCACAAGGTAATGGAAAAGGATCAGTTATGACCCAAATAGTGAATGCAAAAAGTGTAATGTGCCATCCAATGTACACAGCATAAAATATATATTGTTTAAAACTAGACCAAAATTTATAAAATTTTCAATTGGTACCAAGTAAAACTTTGACTCCATAAATAGAAGAGCATAACTTTTGAGGCATAAATGAGTTCCAGTCATACTTACTCTGAAAGATTTCCAGAATATAAGTTGGTTTTTGTTTTGTTTTGTTTTTTTAACCAAGGGATTCTGTGCAGATTGATTCAGAGCAATAAAGCAGAAGTATCTTGATTTCATTTCAGACTAGCCCCCAGATTTTTCCAACAAATGAGAAAAAAACTTCCAACATACCCTCTGAAAGACTGGGTTTTGTTTTGTGTTTGAGCCTTTCCTTGCAAGGGTGAAAGTTCAGTTGCTGTAAGACTGCTGGACAGATGACAGAGAAGTTTGAGCTGGTGATCTGTGTAACATTTGAAAAGCCATGAAGGGAAAAGATCTCTGCAGCTGATAAACACTGAAACAGAAGAAACAAAGTAAACATATATGTGTCAACACAGCAAAAGTCTGCAGCAAAGATACCATAAAGAGATACAAAGTATTTTCTCTAGACACTCAACATTACTGTTTATACACAGTTCAGTTCAGTTCAGTCCCTCAGTCGCCTCCGACTCTTTGCAACCCCAGGAGTCGCAGCATGCCAGGCCTCCCTGTCCATCACCAACTCCCGGAGTTCACTCAGATTCACGTCCATTGAGTCAGTGATGCCATCCAGCCATCTCATTCTCTGTCGTCCCCTTCTCCTCCTGCCCCCAATCCCTCCCAGCATCAGAGTCTTTTCCAATGAGTCAACTCTTCCCATGAGGTGGCCAAAGTACTGGAGCTTCAGCTTTAGCATCATTCCTTCCAAAGAACTCCCAGGGCTCATCTCCTTCAGAATGGACTGGTTGGATCTCCTTGCAGTCCAAGGGACTCTCAAGAGTCTTCTCCAGCACCACAGTTCAAAACAAGCCTACTGTAAAAATGTATAGACCTCTATAATTGTGAAGCAAATCACACCTCTTTAATGCTAGAAACTAGAAAAATGGCCAAAAAATTTTTTCTTGATCAACAGCCTATCTATAGCAGCCAAAATGTAAGTTTGGGGATTTCCAGGATTCTAAAAATATTAACAGTGAACCAATTCACACAAAGAGGTCTAAAACAACTTTATATCCTCAGTCTTCCATCTCTGTTTTTCTTTGGTTCAAATAGGTATTTCATGGAGGCTACTGAAGTGGCTCAGAATAGCATTTCTTATAGACAAACACACCTGGTTCCCTTATAATTTCATGATTAAGAAATTCATCCATCCTAGACTAAAATAATAAGAATCTTAATATGTAAAAGTTGTTTGAAAACAGGTCTTTAGAACAAGTCATTGTTTGCTAAAATATCTATTATTCTCAGTGATGGTGGGTAGCTTTTCTGTATCATAGAAAGTTTTGAAAATGGTGCGAGGCTGTTTAGAAATTCATTTAACTATTAATAAGGAATAGAGCCTGCATTAGAAAAAAATTCTCTTCAGAAATAACTTTTTTAAAGTGTCAGTTTACTCAGGTATATTTTAACTGTAAACTTTCTTCTATATCCTTGGATTATTAAGATGAATATAAAAGAAATTAAATGTGTTTAATTAAATTAAATTAGCAGAAATTATTACTGCTAATAAATGTTGTAAGAATTACAGAGCATTAAAAATACCCAGTCACTCAAATAAAAAAATTATATCTCTAATAAATGCAAAGAACATTTCTTCACATACTTCAGCCAATATTTAAGCCCCACTAAGACTTCAGCTTTGCTCTCTGGACTGGATTGTGTCCTCCCCAAATATATATGTGGAAGCCCTTTGTTGTTGTTTAGTCCCTCAGTTGTGTCCGACTCTTTGCAGCCCTATGGACTGCAACCCACCAGGCTCCTCTGTCCATGGGATTTTCCAGGCAAGAGTACTGGAGTGGGGTGCCATTTCCTACTCCAGAGGATCTTCCCAACCCAAGGATCGAACCAGTCTCTCAGGGTCTCCTGCACTGCAGGTGAATTCATTACCACTGAGCCACTGGGGAAGCCCTACTGAAGTCCTAACCCTCTACAAAATGTATGAAGTTGCCAAAGGCTAAGACTTCAATTGCCTTAAAGAAAATGCACATTCAGACAACTGTTAATGTTGAAAAATGTACCTAAAGTTATTCTTTATTCAAGCCAAACTCTGCTTTGGGTTTATGACAGTGAGAACTGTGTGCCATCCCTAGAAGAGGTGACAATATACTCGATGCTCTGGTAACAGTCTTTCCTAAGGTCAAGAATAGGGGATAATGAACTAATGGAGGGAAAAAATAGCTTGAAGGCCAACCAGGGGAGAGAAAGTGGGTATAGTGTACTCATTACCATGAGGACACCTAGCAGTATAATTGCAAGGCTCAAACATTACAGAGTCCAGGGAACTCCCTGGCAGTCCTGTGGTTAGGATTCCACACTTGCAATTGCCTAGGGCCTGGTTTCAATCCCTCTTTAGGGAACTAAGTTTTGGCAAGCTACAAGGCCCGGCCAAAAGCAAAAAAAAAACTACAGAGTCCATGTGGCTCAATTGCCTCATTGCATGATTCCAGAAATAAATAGGTCTAGAAGTAGAAACACAAAGCTGCACTGTTTCCCTGCAAGGAAATGCCTCCAAAATAGGAGGAAAAGGGGAAGCTGTGCATAGATAATGTGCAAAGTCTTCTCAGAACTCACAATCTAAGACTTCCTAAAACTTGATGACTGCTAAACAGTTCCTTTTAGATTCTAATGTGACGCATTCATGGGTCAGGAAATCCACTTACAACATCAGAGTCAGCATTTTGTAAGTAAGTAAAAAACAATATCATAGAAACTGTAGAGCATATCACATAAAACAAGAATAAGTATTGCTTAGTCAAACTTTTGCTTCGGTTACACTTTATACATACCAGACACATGGATACTGAACTGCAATATAAAGTTCATTTCTTACTGTAAATGGCAGTAAAGAGTTTTAAAGTCACTATCCTTATGGATGCCAGACTGTCCATTATAAATCATTAAAGACACTAAAAAAATGCAGTCAAGAATATAAATCAATATTGTAAGATAGCTGAGAGTCTTGATGATCTGTGCTGAAAGAACAAAAAGGTAGTGAAACAACAAAACTCAAGATTTGCTTTATGATTTTAGAATGAGGATTACTAACAGTGTGACAAAACTGAATTAATGGCAGCCCTGCTTCATTTAAAGTGGCTATCTATTTCAGAAAACAAACAGTGACTGCCAGAAAAGGGGATGAAGTAGGTGTAGGAGATTAAGAGATACAAACCTCCAGTTATAAAATAAATAAGCCATAGGGTTGTAATATACAGCATAAGGAACATGGTCAATAATATTGTCATAATTTTATGTGGGGATAGATGGTTACTACTTATCACTTCATAATGCCTGCAAATTTCTAATCACCAAAACTAACATAATCTAATATAATCTAACATAATCTAACCACCTAAAACTAGCATAATATTGTATGTCAACTATATTTTCATTTTAAAAAATAAAAATAAAGGAGTTATGAGTGAAAATTAATTGACTTAGTTTAATTAAATATTAGGTTGGTGCAAAAAGTAATTGCAGTTTTTGCACTGTTGAAATTTGACATTTGATACTGGATACATTCTTAAATAAATGTGGTTATGTTACATAACATTTTAATGCACATTTCTCAGTTTATGTTTTTTTTGCCAATGACATGGCTTGCTGTTTATTTTGTATTTATTTTAGACTATGGAAATAATGTTAGACAAAAAACAAATTCAAGTCATTTTGTTATTCGAGTTCAAAAATGAGTAATAAAGCAGCAGAGACAACTCGCAACATTACCAAAGCATTTGGCCCAGGAACTGCTAATGAACAGACAGTGCAGTGGTGGTTCAAGAAGTTTTGTAAACGAGATGAGAGCCTGGAAGATGAGGAGCACAGCAGCCGGCCATCAGAAGTTGACAACCACCAACTGAAAGCAATCATTAAAGCTGATCCTCTTACAACTATACAAGAAGCTGCCAAAAAACTCAATGTTGACCATTCTATAGTCGTTTGACATTTGAAGCTAACTGGAAAGGTGAAAAAGCTCGATAAGTGGATGCCTCGTGAGCTGTCTGAAAATCAAAAAAATCATCATTTTGAAGTGTCATCTTCTCATATTCTATGCAACAACAGCGAACCATTTCTCGATCAGACTCCGACATGCAATGAGAAGTGGATTGTGTCTGATAACCAGTGACAACCAGCTTATGGTTGGATGAAGAAGCACTTCCCAAAGCCAAACTTGCACCAAAAGAAGGTCATGGTCACTGTTTGGTGGTCTGCTACTCATCTGACCCACTACAGCTTTCTGAATCCTGGTGAAACCATTACATCTGAGAAGTATGCTCAGCAAATAAATGAGATGCACCAAAAACTGCAACACATGCAGCCAGCATTGATCAACAGAAAGGGCCCGATTCTTCTCCAAGACAACATCTGACCGTACATTGTACACCCAATGCTTCAAAAGTTGAACGAATTGGGCTACGAAGTTTTGCCTCATCTGCCATATTCACCTGACCTCTGGCCAACCGACTACCACTTCTTCCAGGATCTCTACAACTTTTTGCAGAGAAGACGCTTCCACAAACAGCAGGAGGCAGAATATGTTTTCCAAGAGTTGGTCAAATCCCAGAGCATGGATTTTTATGCTACAGGAATAAACAAACTTATTCCTCGTTGGCAAAAAATGTGTTGGTTGAATGATTCTTATTTTGATTAATAAAGATTTGTTTGAGCCTAGTTATAGTGATTTAAAATTCACAGTCCAAAACCGCAATTACGTTTGCACCAACCTAATAGCTACCAGCAAGTGGAATGCAAACAGCTGTATACTGCACCTTATTCGGTTTTAAATAACACTAATTTTTATTGTGCTTTGAAATAACAAAGTTGAACCTGACACAAAGAAAGCAGTTGTCTAAGAAAGGGCAGTGCTTTCCAGAGCAGAGATAAACAGGATGAGCGCCCAGGGCCTGGACAGAACAGAGTGACAACAGAACCGGCAGAACCATTGAGGAAGTTCAAACGTCCTCTCAAACACACCCCTCCTCCTCCAAAATAAACAATGAATGAACTATAAAACTGGTGTGACCAACAGGGGCTCCTCAGAAAACAGCTCAGGGTGATTAACCTGAAGAGTATCTGCTTCCGTGTGCTTTCACGGGCTCCTTCACGTTTCCGTACTGGCTGTTCTTTCCACCTATTTGCTCTTACAACACTGCTATTCTCAAGACTGCCACTCTGAGGTCTGCTGTGGCCCTTTGAGCTTTGTGCAAAAAAAGCTGCAGACTGCAACCAGCAGCCGTGCTAAGGCACAGTGGGCTGGGGACTTTTCCCTAAAGGCATTTTCTACATGTTGAGTTAAACTCTTACCTGCATTAAGACGATTTCAAAGGGGTCTTATACACACAAAGTACCAAATAAGTGGTAGAGGTCAGGGGATTTAGCTGCATCTTCTTAATGAGACCCCAAATTATATTCAAAATCATTTTAGCAGATAGTCCCATACATTTCTTCCTCTGCTTCCTCCACTCCACCTTCCACCAGTGCTGACTAGTGAGAAGTTGTTTCTCTTCCAGACATATCTTTGTAGGGATTCTGGGTTCTGGTCCAAAGAGAGGACAAGGGAAGGTTGAATGATTAGGGCAAGTTCCTCCCTCAACATTTCATACAGTGGAAATCTGCTTATACTAAGTGCCAAGGAATTAGGCAAGACTTAAGATTACACAGCTCAGATAAATAAACAGATTCCTCCTTGACTAAACTTCAGTCAGGTTCTAAGTCCTCTGGACTTCCCTGTAGCTCAAACGGTAAAGAATCTGCCTGCGAGGCAGGAGACCAGCGTTGGGAAGTTCCTCTGGAGAAGGGAATGGCAATCTACTCCAGTATTCTTGCCTAGAGAATTCCATGGACAGAGAAGCCTGGCGGGCTACAGTCCATAGGTTGGAAAAGAGTCGGACTCCACTGAGTGACTCACACGATCCATCCAGTCTAAGTCCTCTAGGCTGCAGCTTTGCATCTGTCCTTGTATGGCTGGTGCTACCCAGTTTTAGCAAGTATGCTGCTAAATATGTTTACAGAGAATCCCCTGTCCTTACCATGTGACATTATCCAAATATCCTCAATATCTGGTGAAATTCCTCCTTCCTCACCCTGATATCTGATTAACCTGGCTTCAGCAGAAATCCTGTTGGGTCTGTTTAGTCAAAATCCCTCTCTGCCTCTGATGTTTCCTCTCAGAAGTTTCCCATCCACTGATCCCCATGCTGCTCCTTGGCTATAAATCCCCACTCATCTATGATGTATTCAGAACTGAGAAGAATACTGTTCTATACTGAGGTACTTTTCGCCTATTGCAATAGTTCTTGAATAAAATGTTTTTATTACCTTACTATCAGACTTTTTTTTTAACAATACCAAACTATGTATAATAACTGTACTACACATCACAGAAATTCTTTCCTTCACTCAACATTTACTGCTTCATAAATTCAGGGTATTACAGTGATGGGAAAAGCTGAAGGTGGAGGGATGCTGGAGGGTGACAAGAAAAAAATGGTACAAAGAAAAATAAGTCATCATACTTTCCATCAGGAAATTTAAATAATTTCAGCAGCAATAAATCAGATACACCAGTACCTCTAAAACCAGAGAGAAAATGATTAATGATAAAGAACTATTAGAGTTCACACAAAGCAGAAATAATATGCAGAGGAAATAGTCAAAAACAACTCTGAGGTCAGAACTCCAAGAAAGTAGAAATAGAATGTTGTGACTTGTGGGATTAGAGAACCTAGGAAAAGAAAAGAATCAGAAGGGTGGTGCCAAGTTTCATTTTAGACATTTAAAGTTGCAATGCCTGTTTGTGGGACACCAGAAGGAAATGATGAATGAGTTTTCTCTGGGAAAGGTAGAGGCCAGAGATCAAGATGTGACTGTCTTCTGTAAAGAGGTAACAGCTAAATGGGACTAGAGGAGATCATCACAGAGAGAGTACAGAAAGGAGAGAAAAACTTTGAGAATATATATATGATTTGTGCAAAAGCAGGAAAGGAAGTCCGTGAATAAGACAGAGCAGTTCAGTTCAGTTCAGTCAGTCGTGTCCAACTCTTTGCAACCCCACGGACTGCAGCACACCAGGCCTCCCTGTCCATCGCCAACTCCCGGAGTTTACTCAAACTCATGTCCACTGAGTAGGTGACGCCATCCAACCATCTCATCCTCTGTAGTCCCCTTCTCCTCCTGCCCCCAATCCCTCCCAGCATCAGGGTCTTTTCAAATGAGTCAGTTCTTCACATCAGGTGGCCAAAGTATTGGAGTTTCAGCTTCAGCATCAGTCCTTCTAATGATTATTCAGGACTGATTTCTTTACGATGGACTGGTTGGATCTCCTTGCAGTCCAAGGGACTCTCAAGAGTCTTCTCCAACACCACAGTTCAAAAGCATCACTTCTTCGGTGCTCAGCCTTCTTTATAGTCCAATTCTCACATCCATACATGACTACTGGAAAAACCATAGCTTTGACTAGCTAGACCTTTGTTGGCAAAGTAATGTCTCTGCTTTTTAATATGCTGTCTAGGTTGGTCATAACTTTCCTCCCAAGGAGCAAGCGTCTTTTAATTTCATGGCTGCAGTCACCATTTACAGTGATTTTGGAGCCCAAAAAAGTAAAGCCTGTTACTGTTTTTCCACTGTTTCCACAGTGGAAACAGTGGAAGTGGAAGACAGAGCAAGAAAAGCCCAAAACACAAGAAATAATTAAGGCCAGTGAATTGCTTTTGCCTGTCTGAGATCCCTTCTCCATTATCCAGGAACAGCTCACCTGCCTGGGATGGGAGCCTCCCTCCACGTGATGTAGCTGTGACTGACCAGGGAAAATAGGACCCAGACTTGTCCACTCTCTGGTGGAGCCACTGCAGAAATTTCCTTCCACTAGGATTGCTATGGTGGCAAAGTGGCCAAAGGGACCCACAGACTGCTATGGGTCCCTTTGGCCACTTTCCCATCACATGAATGAAGGTGAACTAATAAGCAGAGAAAGGCAGGTATCCAATACAAGCACTAGTCTCCTGGATACATCTGCTCCTAAAGCTGGTTCTGCCCCCCCTTGACTCCTTGGTTACCTAAGTCAATGAATTTCTTTTTTGACTTAAGCTAATTTCACTTAAGTTTCTTTTACTTACAAATGAAAGACTCCTAATTGATACTCAAAGTAATTATTTAAAAGACACTTTGGGGACTTCCCTGGTGGTCCAGCTGTTAAGACTCTGAACTTCCACTGCAGGGGGCACGGGTTTGATCCCTGGTTGGGGAACTAAGATCCCATGTACTTAAGGATGTGGCCAAAAAAAGAGATAAAAATCAATGCAAAAAAAAAAAAAAATCCATGATGAACAAAAAAAATCAAAAACAAAAGATACTTTTAAAGCTAGCAAAGGAAAGCTCCTGGTACATCAGAATCTGACTGAAAGCAAAAAAAAAAAAAAGATTCTCCATCCTTCTTCCTTTTCCCAACACATGGGTTCTCTTATCTACGTGGCTGTTTAGTCAAATGGCATCCACTAAATAATACAAAGCAATAGGACCATCTGATCCTGCATACATTAAGCCTAGGCTTTCACACTACACCAAAAATGAAACATCATCCCATTCAGGAGTCACCCCAGAGGTGGTTTCAGATTCTGTTTTGCACAGACTGTGATTCTGTGGAAGCTGAGCAGCTCACATTCTGAACAAGGACCCTGCTATAGGAGCAACTGAGCTCTCAAATCAAGGAAAGTAAGGGCCTCCTAACACATTTAGACTCAGTGATGATCAAAACTAGAATGCAACATCAAGTTTAGTCCGTTTTTCCAGGCTGTCAAGTAACTGGGCCACACAAACTTTAAATTTCGTTACAAAGTCCCAAAGGGAGCCAGAGGTAGAACTGGAGTTAGAATTCAAGTCTGAAAGAGCCCTATCCACCTTCTTTTCTCTTAGCATCCTGCCCTGTTCTGTGACAGCTGTTGTTTTTCGTAAGAACTACATCTAGTCTTCTGGAATTTGCCACGTATACAGCTAAGAGGAAAGTCGTGTAATCTATCTCCCCGTTCCCCAGATGAATGACAGGTCTCTTGTTCTCTGAAGAGATGCCACAGGTAAGAGGCTGAATAAGAATCCATGCAAACTCTGAATCTATTCTGCTCTCATAAAAGCCACTTCCACTTCTCCCTCACTTTCATTTATTCATTAATCAGTCACAGGTTGATCAAACTCCTCCGGGCCAAGCATTCTGGTAGGTGCTGAGAATAAGACATGGTTCCATCTTCAATAAGCTCACCATTCAGTAAACAAAACATAGATATGGATAATGATGGGCTTCCCTGGTGGCTCAGACAGTAAAGAATATGCCTGCAGTGTAGGAGAGCTGTTTTCGATCCCTAGGTTGGGAAGATCCCTTGGAGAAGGGAATGGCAACCCACTCCAGTATTCTTGCCTGGAGAATTCCATGGACAGAGGAGCCTGACAGGCTACAGTCCATGGGATCACAGAGTCAGAGACGACTGTGTGACTAACACTTTCACTTTCACAGATAACTATAACAATTAACTGCTCTAAATTGATATAATAATAAAGACACATGGAAAGTTTTGTGAGGGAAGAGGTCAGGGAAGGCTTGTTGGAGGAGGAGATATATGTGCTGTATCTGAAATGTTAGTTCAATGCTTCTGATGGCTGGAAGATAAGACTGGGTCAAAAAAACTCACCTAAAGCAGAACTCAGTAATGTAAGTAACTATGTGATTACTTGACAAATGAATTTTATAAAGAATAGTTATTATAGGAATTCTGGCCAGTACATAAAAACTATATGGGAGACTAAAAAACTATCCCAGGAGACTAGTGCTTGTATATGCTTAAGATAAATGTATAATCTATTTTAATCTCCACATCAACTATCATACTAGAGTAGATTTTAAGAGAAATCTGGGATACAGAAATCATGTCTTAGAAAGGTAAATTGTCCAAGATTAAACAACTTAAAATTCAAACCAACACTTTCCTGTGTCTCCTATGTTTAGGTGGGCTGAACACTGAGAAGAAGAACACAATGAAAGAAAGAACTATTTAGACCCATCAAGGAATGTATTTATACACTTATAAATAGTGTGTAAATGTGACTTATAGTGACTTGAATCATCAAGCTAAATTACTCTTAGACCATATTTAGCATCCTATCCAAAGAGAGACCTCAAAAATAAACATCAGCCAAATTCAAACATCAGTCAAGTTTTCTTACCATGATGAGAATTAAGAGGGCAATGGCAGCAGGTCATGACTTTTGCCCTTGCAATAAGCCTTCCTTATTGTCCATCAGCCTCCAAGAGGCTCATCACCCCAAACACCCAGTGTGGCTGGGCAGGTGCAACAGCCACAGTGAAGAGGCAGACAGCCCTGACCAGGCACAACACCCTCCACCACATGTCAACGGCTGCTGATGCGACCATGACACACCCCTGCAACACGATCACCAAACCTAGAATATCCAGAAGTGGATGTTCTTTGCTTTGCTTCCCAATCACTGCTTTAAACCCAGTATTCTTACAGTTCAAGCAGAGAAGTCAGCTTATTGATTCACCCACCTAAGCTACCACCGTATGAACATAAGACGGCCAGACCAGGAACACTGGTCTCAGATTGTTAGGAATGTATCAGGAAGAAGAAAAGATGAAGATCTAAAATAAATATTTAATGGGAAAGAAACCTCTGGAATCCTTGAGCACATATCTCAGTATTGTATTAACTATTGCTATTACTAACAATATTAATACCGTGTGACTGACACACAGCTGCTGCTGCTGCTGCTGCTGCTGCTGCTAAGTTGCTTCAGTCATGTCCGACTCTGTGCGACCCCATAGATGGCAGCCCAACAGGCTCCGCCATCCCTGGGATTCTCCAGGCAAGAACACCAGAGTGGGTTGCCATTTCCTTCTCCAATGCATGAAAGTGAAACGTGAAAGTGAAGTCGCTCAGTCATGTCCGACTCTCAGCAACCCCATGGACTGCAGCCTACCAGGCTCCGCCGTCCATAGGATTTTCCAAGCCTGAGTACTGGAGTGGGGTGCCATTGCCTTCTCCACACAGCAAGGATCAGCAAATACTTGTTGAATAAATGTAGTAAATGAATGAATTAACCCCTCAACTGTCTTCACAGAAGTTTTTAAAACCAGTTGCCAAACTGGTTTTTCATAGTAGTTACTTAAACAAAATTATAAAAAAAGGAAAAGAAATATAGAAGATGAAGTACACACAAGAATGTTTCGAATATTATGGCAACGGGCCAAAGACCCCAAGAGGACAATTTAAATATTTAAAGTTCAAAAAGGTGATTTGAGTTTAACAATTGGGAGGCCATTTCTGACCTTGAAAACAGTGAACTGTTCAATTAACTTTCCACTTCAAGGGTGACCGCACAAGAGCCGGGAACTGGTGATTCAAATGCTCCATGCTGGTAGTGGAAGCCTTAAAGTGGGAGCAACTGCAGGCATCACTTCCAGGTTTGTTTATGACGCAACAATGGATCTGCCCATCCTCAGTTACAAGGAACTCCATACCACTTCCAAGACGCCTTGATATTTCACAACGTGTGTATGTGTTCAGTCACCCTCTACCAATCTTCTCTTGAACTTTTCCCCCTCTTCATTTCCTCTTTAGAGTTGAGTCATGAGTTGTCTAAAGTTTGAGAAGAGAACATTCTAGAAGGATGATCTTCTAAGGTGTAAGAAGTGGCTAATCAAGTGATCCCAACTCTGTTTCCCCAAGATTTGTTCTTCTATTTTCCCCATAGGTTTTCTTACTGAAGCCTTGATGGTACTGGAGCACTCCCCTCCCATGATGTACACACATGTACATACACACACACGTGTGTGCATGTTCAGCAGCACTCTCAAAGCTCTTCCTTAAGACAAAAAGACCCTTTCCTGGATATATTATTTAAAGGAGAAAGAGATAGTAAAGAATCTGCCTTCAATGCAGGATACCCTGGGGAAGGTTCAATGCAGGTTCAATCCCTGGGGAAGATCCCTTGGAGAAAGAAATGGCAATCCATTCCAGTACTCTTGCCTGGGGAACCCCATGGACAGAGCAGCCTGGTGGGTTACAGTCCATGGGGTAGCAAAAGTCGGACATGATTGAGTGACTAACACTTTCACTTTTCACTTTAAGGGGAAAAAACAGATTACTACAAAACAATGTGTGTAAAATGATACCACTGCAAAAAAAATAATAATAATAGTAATACCACTGCTATAAACCAAGTTAAATAAAATCCAGAGATACATACCTCAAAATGTTAACATTTTTTATCTCTGGGTGCTGAAATTATGGGTGATTTTTTTTGTTTTTTCCTTTCTGCTTCTCTATGTTTGCCAATATTTTAGACAACATGCACGTATTCCAGTTTCAATGAGGAAAATAAAGTCAAATCATTGGGGTTTTTTAATCTTTTTCCAGGTTCCTCCAAATACAGTTAAGACATGCTGATTTTTTTTTCTTTTAATTTTTACTAAAGAAAAAGAAGTTTTAAAAGCTTTGATACACTCTTTAAAAGAGGTTTACAATATGTTATGACTTGACCACGGCTACCAACAAGTTTCTCAGCCATGCCCCACTCTCCATGCAGTTTCTCAAGGTTCTCTCACCTAAAAGCCCAGTGTAGTGTCAGAGCACAAATAACCTGGATTCTTGACTTCCTGATCCTGACCTGCCTCCAGGGGTAAGGAGGTAGTTCCCTAGGCCTCCTCCTGTTTGTTGTTAGGAACAAAAGGTCTTTTCAGTTCAGTTCAGTTCAGTCGCTCAGTCGTGTCCAACTCTTTGAGACCCCGTGGACTACCGCATGCCAGGCCTCCCTGTCCATCACCAACTCCCAGAGTTTACTCAAACTCATGTCCACTGAGTCAGTGATGCCATCCAACCATCTCATCCTCTGTTGTCCTCTTCTCCTCCCGCCTTCAATCTTTCCCCGCATCAGGGTCTTTTCCAGTGAGTCAGTTCTTTGCATGAGGTGGCCAAAGTATTGGAGTTTCAGCTTCACCATCAGTCCTTCCAATGAATATTCAGGACTGATTTCCTTTAGGACGGACTGGTTTAATCTTCTTGTAGCCCAAGGGACTCTCAAAGAGTCTTCTCCAACACTACAGTTCAAAAGCATCAATTCTGCACTCAACTCTCACATCCATACATGACTACTGGAAATACCATAGCTTTGACTAGATGGAGCTTTGTTGGCAAAGTAATGTCTCTGCTTTTTAATATGCTATCTAGGTTGGTCATAACTTTTCTTCCAAAGAGCAAGCGTCTTTTAATTTCATGGTTGCAGTCACCATCTCCAGTGATTTTGGAGCCCCAAAAAATAGTCTGCCACTGTTTCCACTGTTTCCCCATCTATTTGCCAGATGCCATGATCTTAGTTTTCTGAATGTTGAGCTTTAAGCCAACATGTTCACTCTCTTTGACTTTCATCAAGAGGCTCTTTAGTTCTCCTTCACTTTCTGCCATAAGGGTGGTATCATCTGCATATATGAGATTATTGATATTTCTCCCATCAATCTTGATATATTAAATAAATATTTAATATATTGATATATTAAATAAATATTATATTAATCTTGATATATTAAATATTTAATTTTTCTTAACATTAATTTCTATGATGGCAAATATCAATAGCTATAAACCACACATACTTTAGTATATTGGTGTCTTCATGAATTTTTAAGATCATAAAGGATCCTGAGACCAAACGTTTTGGTCTTGGGCATAAGAACAACAGACAGGCCTTGACATGCCACTTAACTGACAAGTTGGGAATTTCTAACCAATCTTATTCCATCAATCTCTTATCCTGTTTATTTTTACCCCTCTCCCACACACAAGACTATCTCTACTGAAATGTTGGCATCATCACTCTTCTGCTCAAACTAAGCCCCTTCATACACACCAAAACCAAACACACACTTTTCCTTTTGCCAAGAGTCTAAAGACCTAAGACTGAAGACTTATCTGTCTCTAACCTTCCTTCCTCCCTTTGCCCTCCTCCAAAAGCAGACTTAAACTCTCTGTTTTAACCAAGCAGTTCTAATGTCACATGTTTTACTTTCACTGTGACTTTGCCTGCCCTAAGATCCCTACTTAGAATTCTGAGATACTCCTCTCAAAGTATCCAGCTTCTACCTGTCCTACATTCGGCCCCCACTGCCTCTGCTTAATATTTCTATGCAGTCCAGACTCCCCCACTCATCGAATTTACACGTTCAGTACTTATTGTGTGCTTCCTTGTATTACCATCTGTTCATGAAAATGAGTATCTCTTCATGAACATCTAGAGAGGAAGGATGTCTTATTTCTTATCTGCCTCAACTTCCAGCAAAGCTTCAGACACAGAAGACACTCAACTTGTAACAATCACTGGCATGATAGATTGAGGAAAGGGAAGTAAATGAAGGATCAGAAACTAATACATAGTGTCTGAATATTAATTCTGAGAAATACAAGTGATAACCTGAGCCATTTACCAGGAATTCTGAAGACTCAGGTTTTTCTAGACATAAACTGCTTTGCTCATTCTTTGAAACTTTCCCAGCATCATCTCAGTAGGGACTTGATAACCACAAATAAACTAATATTGACACCAGTGTTTACAAGTTGTCCTAAAAATTACAGCTATGGGCTATGGAGAAAATCTGAGTCTAAATTATGACCAAAAAACTCTAGAAATTTCAAAAATTGGAAGGAATAAAGACTTTATTATTTCCTTCTATTGATATGACATGTGGGTGAATCTTAACATAGTTTCTTTTCTACTATTTTTTATTAATATGTCTGCATCAAATAAATGGATTGCTGGTTTATGTTTAACTAAATGAGACATCTAGGTTGACTGAAATAATTTTTAAAACTATATTGGCAGAAAATTTATTGTAAAAAGCTGAAGTTATTCATTCATTTAATAAATATTACCTGAATACCAACTATATGCTAGACACTATGCTAGTTACTAGGTTATGCTAGTAACTAGGTTAAATATCAATAACCTCATATACACAGATGACACTACCCGTATGGCAGAAAGTGAAGAGGAACTGAAGAGCCTCTTGATGAAAGTGAAAGACAGTGAAAAAGCTGGCTTAAAACTCAACCTTCAAAAACTAAAATCATGGCATCTGGTCCCATCACTTCTTGGCAAATAGATGGGGAAATAATGGAAACAAGTGATAGACCATATTTTCTGGGCTCCAAAATCACTGCAGATTGTGACTGTAGCCATGAAATTAAAAGATGCTTGCTCCTTGGAAGAAAAGTTATGACCAAACTAGACAGCATATTAAAAAGCAGAGACATTACTTTCCAACAAAGGTCTGTCTAGTCAAGGCTATGGTTTTTCCAGTAGTCATGTATAGATGTGAGAGTTGGACTATAAAGAAAGCTGAGTGCTGAAGAAGTGATGCTTTTGAATTGTGGTATTGGAGAAGACTCTTGAGAGTCCCTTGGGCTGCAAGAAGATCAAACCAGTCCATCCTAAAGGAAATCAGTCCTGAATATTCATTGGAAGGACTGATGCTGAAGCTGAAGCTCCAATGCTTTGGCCACCTGATGCAAAGAACTGACTCATTGGGAAAAAAACCCCGATGCTGGGAAAGATTGAAGGGTCCCAGGAGAAGGGGACGACAGAAGATGAGATGGTTGGATGGCATTACCGACTCGATGGACATGAATTTGAGCAAGCTCTGGGAATTGGTGATGGACAGGGAACCCTGGTGTGTTACAGTCCAGGGGGTCACAAAGAGCTGGACATGACTGAGTGATGGAACTGAACTGAACTGATGCTAATTACAGGAATACAGAAAGTGACTGAAGGACTTCCCTGGGAGTCAAATGGTTAAGACTTCACCTTCCAATGCAGGGGGTACAGGGTCAGTTGATGGGAGGAACTAAGACCCCACATGCCTTGCAGCAAAAAAAAAAAAAAAAAAAAGACATAAAAAAGAAGCAATGTTGCAACGAATTCAATAAAGACTTTAAAATTGGTCCACATCAAAACAAAAAAAACTTTTAAAAAAAGAAACTGACTGAGATAAACCCAGTCCCCAGTCTCACAATAGATCTCAGAGACTACTACTACAGGTTCAGATTTTAAAAAATAATAATAAATTATTACAGTATGGCCTGATAAGTGTTAGGGTAGATCCATTTATGAGAAGGAGACAGAATAACTAACCTCCCCTAAAGTAACAGGACTGTCCAAGTCTTCCTGGAGAAAATAACACCTAAGATGAGATATGAAGAAATAAGGTTGGAGACATACAAGAGGTAAGTGTAGGTACTATAGGGCCTTAAATATCAGGCAAGGAGTTTAGATTTATTCTTACAGTAATTATAAGCATCAGAGGATGGTGAAATGATCTGATTTGCATACTTGAGATATAAATCTGGCAGCAATGTGAAAGATAGGACAAGGGGCAGCACGGAATGCAGTGAGCAGCAGCCTGCCGGGCACAAACACAATTCAAGATACAGTATCTAATTTATCTCACAACAATCCCATAAAGCAGGCAAAACTCTTCTCCTTACACAAAAGAGAACACTGGAATTTAGATATATTAAATAAGCAACGTTTAAGTTACTGTGACAGGACTTATGTGCATTTGACATGAGAAGTAGGGAGAGAGAGGCATCAAGAATAACATCCAGTTTTTCATCTTAGTCAATGGAGTGGACAGTGATGCTGATCACTGAGACTGATTACCAGAAGGTGTGGGTGGAGAAAGGATGGAGTTGATGAGTTCCATTTGGGACAGGTTTAGACCTGCTAAGTTGGGGAGGGGAGAGAGTTAGACATCAATTGGCAACAGGATGTGCAAGCTGAACATCAAGAGAGAAATGTGGACCAAGCCAACCTATGCAAAAAGCATCCACAGAGACGTGATAACTGCAGCCAGAGGAGTGACTGAGGTTGCCCAGAGAGAGTGTGCAAAACCAAAAGGAAGAGGGCTTGAGACAGAGCCCTGAGGAACATCAAGATTTAAAGGATGAGCAAACGACATAAATTGAAAAGAAACAGCCAAAGAGGTAAAAAATTCAAACCAAGGAAGGCACAGCTGCGGGCAAGGAGAGTGTGGATTTCAAGGAGGAAGTGTTCAACATCATCAAAATTAACGGAGGTAAAGCCTGAGACTCTCCCATTGTATTTAGCAGTAAGACATTCTGGGTGACATCCTTTAGAGCAATTTAGAGCATCCTTTAGAGTGTTGGGGAAACAGCCAGACTACAATGTGCTGAGGAGTGTCTGGAAGGTAAGAAAATGGAATAGGCTTCATATAGTACCACTGCCCAAGTTATATATAGAAACTAAGGCACGAGGACCATGGGATATTCAGGGGATTTATAGCACAAGAGCCACACTAAAGCAACACCTGCCTAAAACCAGAACAATGGAGAAGAACTGAGGATTCAAAATTGGTACCTCTATTCTCCCAGACAAATCTGGGCACGTGGTGATTTCTGCCAGATGACTTATTTGTGCCTCAGTTTCTGGGGAAACTGCTATGTTCTAATTCTCTGACAATACTGCTTGGAATATCAAATGTCAATGATCACGAAATAATATTGTCAGGTTGAAAAATAGCTTGTGAAGGAATTAACAATCATATTTTAGCACTAGACCTGACTACTGCAAGCAGTTCAGCAGGTGAAAACAATAATAATAATTTTTTTCTTGCTTTACTGGAAAAAAAAAAAAATGCACTGTTTCCAGGGGCTTCAAGAAACCGGCATCAGTTCTACCTTGACATCTAGGCACTTGGATAATATATGAGGCACTAAGATTTTTGGAAAACAAACCAGGATTATATTCTTCCATATGAGAAGCAACAGTGGAGAGAGCAAGGGTTTTGAAGTCAAGTCATTCTGGAGTGAAATCCTCACTCTGCCATTTCTGAGCTATGAGGCTGAGGGAGGTCTCAGCGAGACTGGGTTTCTTTATGGAATACCTAGAGTACTTACTCGGTGAGATTAAGAGGCTTATTGGGACAGTACATAAGAAGGTATAATGCCTGGCACATGATGAGTACTCCATAAGTGTTAACTACCGCTACTACCAGCACTTGCTTCCTCTGCTAGAGTGAAGGTCCTACCTGAACATTTACTTAAATGGCATTCATCCCAAGATTAGAGACTTTCTAATCCAGTGTCTAGACTTTCTCATTAAAATGTGTAAGAAAAGTAACTAAAAGATATACCTGAATTCTGAGATCCCTGTTCCTAAAGAAAACTGCAGAGCATCATGATTTGCTACTCAAACTCAAGTACCTGATATCATCAATAGGATGCCTCCCTTAATAGAAGGGTCCATGTGGATATATGTTCAATAGTCATTTACAGCAGGGTGTGTGACCCAAATCAGAATTGACCTCCTAATTTTACCTCTCCTTTGAAGTTTGGCCTAACTTCTCTTTCCCTGTCCCTGAAGAGAAATGTCCCTCACTTATCACTGTGAGACCACAGTGGCTCCTGTTCTCTTACCTACTTTCCAACTGAAAAAGTCAACTGAATCTGGAGAACCTTGGATTCTTCTGGCTTGCAAAACCCATACGGAGGTCTTGAACTTAAAACCACAATTACATCCTTTTCTAAAAGTATAATGTGGACTTCCAATCATTCACATTTCAGTACTGATGTAAACTTTGGACAAAAATTATAAAACAAAAATTACAAACATAAAAAAATTATAAAACCCCTAAATAAAGCCTCTGAAGCCCTCTGGAAAAGAGGGAATGTTTACAATTTCAATGTCTATTGAAATACTCAAATTATTTCATTAGTCTCTAATGTTTACATTTTCAGGAGTTTAATACTACTGTTTGATGAAAAGGAAGAGGCAAATAGTAAAGTCTTTCTCAAGAGGAGAATCACCATGGAAACTAACACCAAATTCACTGGACTGATGTAGTTCTCACTGAACTTTTTATTTCATTAATCCCTGCCCTCTTTTTATAGCAGTGCTTTCTTCTAAGTTGACTGATCCTAAGGTGCCCCGGCCTCCAGTGAAAGACAATTTTGTTAAAGATAGTTCAGTACAGTTCAGATCAGTTGTTCAGTCATGTCCGACTCTTTGCAACCCCATGAACTGCAACACGCCAGGTCTCCCTGTCCATCACCAACTCCCGGAGTTCACTCAGACTCATGTCCATCGAGTCAGTGATGCCATCCAGCCATCTCATCCTCTGTCATCCCCTTCTCGTTCTGCCCCCAATTCCTCCCAGCATCATGGTCTTTTCCAATGAGTCAACTCTTCACATGAGGTGGCCAAAGTACTGGAGTTTCAGCTTTAGCATCATTCCTGCCAATGAACACCCAGGACCAGTCTCCTTTAGAATGGACTGGTTGGATCTCCTTGCAGTCCAAAGGACGCTCAAGAGTCTTCTCCAACACTACAGTTCAAAAGCATCAATTCTTCGGCGCTCAGCTTTCTTCACAGTCCAACTCTCACATCCATACATGACCACTGGAAAAACCATAGTCTTGACTAGACAGACCTTTGTTGGCAAAGTAATGTCTCTGCTTTTAAATATGCTATCTAGGTTGGTCATAACTTTCCTTCCAAGGAGTAAGCATCTTTTAATTTCATGGCTGCAGTCACCATCTGCAGTGATTTTGGAGCCCCCAAAAATAAAGTCTGACACTGTTTCCATTGTTTCCCCATCTATCTGCCAAAAAGTGATGGGACCAGATGCCATGATCTTCATTTTCTGAATGTTGAGCTTTAAGCCAACTTTTTCACTCTCCTCTTTCACTTTCATCAAGAGGCTTTGTAGTTCCTCTTCACTTTCTGCCATAAGGGTGGTGTTATCTGCATATCTGAGGTGATTGATATTTCTCTGGCAATCTTGATTCCAGCTTGTGCTTCTTCCAGCCCAGTGGTTCTCATGATGTACTCTGCATAGAAGTTAAATAAGCAGGGTGACAATATGCAGCCTTGACGTACTCCTTTTCCTATTTGGAACCAGTCTGTTGTTCCATGTCCAGTTCTAACTGTTGCTTCCTGACCTACATATAGGTTTCTCAAGAGGCAGGTCAGGTGGTCTGGTATTCCCATCTCTTTCAGAATTTTCCACAGTTTATTGTGATCGACACAGCCAAAGGCTTTGACATAGTCAATAAAGCAGAAATAGATGTTTTTCTGGAACTCTCTTGCTTTTTCAATGATCCAGCGGATGTTGGCAATTTGATCTCTGGTTCCTCTGCCTTTTCTAAAACCAGCTTGAACATCTGAAAGTTCACGGTTTACGTATTGCTGAAGCCTGGCTTGGAGAATTTTGAGCATTACTTTACTAGTGTGTGAGATAAGTGCAATTGTGTGGTAGTTTGAGCATTCTTTGGCATTGCCTTTCTTTGGGATTGGAATGAAAACTGACCTTTTCCAGTCCTGTGGCCACTGCTGAGTTTTCCAAATTTGCTGGCATATTGAGTGCAGCACTTTCACAGCATCATCACTAAGCTATTGTAAAGCTGCATCAACTAACACAGTATTATAATGAAAATAACTATACATTAAGCACATAATTTGAGCCAGGCTAAGTATTTTACATGCACTGTCTTTTTACTTGCTATTTGAAGTAATACAGGAAAAAAATACAGCTTCTTTGTTTGACTTACTACACATAATACACTAAATATAGAAGTGTCTAAAATATAATGAATGCTCAGTAATTATTATTATTGTTCATATATCTTAGTTCACAACTACCCTATGATAAGTTTGATTCTTTCAGTTCACAGATGTGAAAACTGAGGATTAAGGAGGTTAAGTCACTTGGCTGTGATTACCCAGCTAATAAGTGACAGAATTAGAATTTCAGCCCAGGCCTGGTTTAACTATTAAGACTAAATTGTTAACCATTTTGTTGTACTCTCTTCTATAGTTAGAGACCTAAGAAACCCACTGAATGTATCGATGACAAGTGTATTATTTTTGAACTAGGTTCACAGAAATAAAGCCTTAGAGGCCTTATCAAGGCTTGCCTGAGTTTTTTACTCTATTCAGTTAAGTATAAATAAAGTAAGGTACTAAATATTTGGACTTGGAAGGCATAATACTACTTTTCAGGTTAACACCTTTGATCTAGAATTCACAGATTTTTGTTTTTGTTCTCTTTAAACTTCAGGCCAAGAAAAACAACAGAGGATCTTTGGAAGGATATGGAAACCAAATTAAACAAGGCTCCATTCTGAAGATTTTCTATGCTCTGAAATTCCATCATTACAAAGGTAATTCAGTGATAGTTTCATTTCTTTATAAAATAAATCTCAAGACTCAGCAAACCCATTTGGCTCCTGAGACAGACACTGGGAACAGTTGGAGAATAAATTAGTTTCAATATTCAATTACAAATAAGAATCTACCATCACCTGGAACTGGAAATGGGAACACTCTCTGAAACCTACAAGTTTCTTAGGTTTTATAGAGTTTAGTAACAATCTTTTTTTTTAACAAATTGCATTGTAAATGATCCTAATATTAACTGTGTGCACTTAGTAATATGGACAGTCCCTTGAGGAAATGCCACTCTGAATCCAAGTAACTGGCAAACTCTTATTACCAACCGCATTAGACTAACCCTCACTGCAGGTTGCTTTGCTTTTCCCTGAGAAATGTCAATCCTTCTCAACTTCAGGCCTATTTCCCATGCCTATTTATATTCCTATTTTCTCCCCCAACCCTGTTGGTTGTTGTCATTCAGTTGCTTACTCATGTCTGACTCTTTGTGACCCCATGGATTGCAGCATGCCAGCCTTTTCTGTTCTTCACAATCTCCTGGAGTTTGCTCAAATTCATATCCATTGAGTCAGTGAAGCCATCCAACCATCTCATCTTCTGTCTCCGCTTCTCCTACCCTCAATCTTTTCCGGCAGCAGAGTCTTTTCCAGTGAGTCTGCTCTTCGCATCAGGTGGCCAAAGTATTGGAGTTTCAGCTTCAGCAACAGTCCTTCCAATGAATATTCAGGGTTGATTTCCTTTAATATTGATTGGTTTGATCTCCTTGCTGTCCAAGGGACTCTTTCAAGAGTCTTCCCCAAGCCCCTACTATCAGCAAAAGAAATAGAACCTCAAGGATTCAAATGTATACTGAATGTAAAGAAAACACTCTTAAGCTCCAGTCATAGTTGAAAAGCAATGGGTTTTTATGATGGGAAAATGAAGACTTTGCCTCTCAACATCTCCCAAGGTGGGCATCCTTAAGAAACAGAAATATGGTGTGAACCATGGAAAGCACAAAAACTCAAAATCTCCCACCCAGCTACTCCACTTTGAACATCTCTAAAGAGAAATGAAGATCTACCTCAATTAAGGGGGAAAGTTTACTACGCCCTCTCTTCATAACTGTGTTAGAGTTCAAACTCTCACCTTAGTGGCAATGAGAGTCCAAGAGTTAGGAATTCTGTTAAAATACTCTGCTCTTTCCTCATTACGTCAACTCATTCCCTAGCACCGAAGCACAATCCTCTTTCTCCAGTATCATGCAGTCAGCAATGCAGCTGCTTCACAGGAATGAAAAAGGAGGACTTGCAGGATTAAGAGGAGAAAACTACAGTGTATAATATAAGTTATAAGGATATACTGTGCAGTGTACGGAACATAACCAGTATTTTATAATTATAAATGAAGTATAATTTTTAAAAGCTGTGAATCACTATATTGTACACCAGTAACATATTGTACATCAATAAAAAAAGAAAAAAGATGATTAATTAATATGTATAAAAAAGAATTATCTGCCAGAGAGAATATAGTACAATTTTTTTAAAAAAGAAGGATGTATACTCTAAACTGCCAGAAGAGAGAGTAAATTCATTGGTAGAATTCTTCTGGAGTAAAAGTGAGAACAAGACTGAAAAATTTAACACTAGGCATGCGTATTTCTCCCACACCCACAATCTATCCACAGAAGAAAGAAGTTGATTAATATGCCATTCTCCAGGAAAACTTTGTAACTCAGAATTAGGAGAACTATCGTTGCC
The DNA here is from genome assembly GCF_027580195.1 of Bos mutus. Classification (NCBI taxonomy): domain Eukaryota; kingdom Metazoa; phylum Chordata; class Mammalia; order Artiodactyla; family Bovidae; genus Bos; species Bos mutus. The sequence continues at coordinate 22,465,755 of NC_091622.1, read as the reverse complement.
AAAATATTTTCTCCAAGAAAAATTCAACATATAAGAAAGAAATAAAATAAATTTTCCTTCTATTAGAGAATTCATGGAACCCACTGGAAAATCCATCTTGTGATTAATAGCACAGACATTTGGTACTAGCAGATGTTCATCAAGTAAGTATTTTAAAAGCCAAACCAAACAAGCAAAATTCTCCAAAAAAAAAAGAGAACTGACTGACTAGTAACTCCTTCACGACGTGTTTCCCAAAAGGCTCCCTCACTCTTTTCAACAATTAGAGCATGCTACCAAAAGTGTTCATTTGGCAATTAATCACACACAGTCTTGTGATATGTCTGGTAATATTTCTCTCAGTGATTATTTAACTATTGCAGTTTTGCCTTACATATTTCCCACAAATTCCCACCTATTTCTTAGATTAAAAGTTCTCTGAGGACAAGGACCCATCATCATCATTATAGTTTTTTTGCCCTTAAAGTGATCAAGCAATGTAGCTAGATAAGTAATTGAAAGTGAAAGTGAAGTCGCTCAGTGGTGTCGGACTCTTTATGACCCCATGGACTGTAGCCTATCAGGCTCCTCTGTTCATGGGATTTTCCAGGCAAGAGTACTGGAGTGGATTGCCATTTCTTCTCCAGGAGATCTTCCCGACCCAGGAATTGAACCCAGGTCTCCCGCATTGCAGGCAGACGCTTTACCATCTGAGCCACCAGGGAAGCCCAAGTAATTGATGGTTAGCCCAAAATCTGAGGTAACAGTTGCCCTGGCTAGAGACAGTATGATTTTTTAAAGTAAAATTCAAAAAATCCACTATTAGTATGTCAACTACAAACTGGCACTTGCCAAGAGCATTGCCAGCGGCTGAACATCAAGGACATTTGCCACCTGCATCTGCAGAGACTGAACCCTGCGCTGCTGCAGCTGCTGACCTTCAACACCTCCTGAGGAAGCTCAGAGTGGAATGAGGCACTCTGTGCTCCAGGCACTCTGATGGAACAGGTCTTTGGATAGTCAGATATTTTCAGGAACTGATTTCATAAGCCAATCTTTGCATTTCCTCATATCTAGAAAAGTACTAAATCCCTTCATGATGACATTACGAAGCTCCTAATAACTAGCAGAAAACCTTTTGTAAAACGAGTGCTTAATTGCACTGAACTCCCCCTTCACCAAAATATTATCTATTGACCTTCCCACACTGCCTCTTTGGAGCAGTCTCCCAGAACTGAGGTGCTATCTCCTCATTTGCCGTCCTCATTTTGCCCCAAATAAAACTTAACTCACAGCTCTCAAGTTATGCATCTTTTTTAGTCGACAGGATTTAAGATTGTCTGAGGTTCTACCACTTACTGTTTGATTTTTGCTGAGTTACATAATCTCTCAGAACCACATATTTCTCTTGTGTAAAGTTAATAATGGTATCCTTATCATACGATTGTTGTGATTTTGAAATGTGTTAATACAAATAAATTGGTTGAGTATGTCATACCGAAAAAGAAAAAGAAAACAATAAATCCTTAGCTATAATTATTTATTTTATGTACACAAAGGCCTATGTGACTCCTAGGGTAGTGGGTGAAGATGCAAATTTGGGAGTTATTTATGGAAAGAATGAAGGGTATTTCCTCATATAGATTACCATCATCCCTGGCAAGGGAGCAAACTAAGCTCTTGATATCATGGTCAAGTGAGCTATGAGTGTCTCTCATTTTCTCAAAACCTTTTGGAAACAATGATCACACTGTACACAGTCAAGTTAAATAGAATGATATAATAAATCAGAGTAAGTCCATTGTCTCGTAAGTACAACCACGCCCTTCCATCCTGCCATCCCAGACAGTTTTTCACCTGAAAGGCATTCCTGGGACATTGATCCCATCATTTTTCAGAACATAAAAGAAAGAAAAAAAAAAAAAAAAGAGGGCAACAACAGATGCTTTCTCTCATCCATCTTCAATCAGTGCTTCCCAGCATGTCCTTCATCTACTCGCTCGCATACCAGGAAAAAGTACAATAAACGACAAGCTATGCATACAACATGCATGCAATAACCACACACACACGCTCCTGTGTTTGCTACAGACCACCAGCCTGACCCCCTGAAATAAGCCAAGTTACCTCCCTGCCTCTTCCTCTGGCATCCTCGGGCCATAAATTAATGAAAGGAAAGGTCTAATAATAGTTACATGACCACTACAGATAAAAGGCTGCAGTAGAAAATACCTGTCTTTGGGACTTTTTCCCTACTCCTCAGTCATGGCTGCTCTCCTAGGCCTCCTGATGGGCTCTCCAGGTTCAAGCGATCATTACAGCTCCTACAAACCACTGCAGTTGCCTCAGCTCCTGTCTCGACCCACTCTGACACATTCCACACTTTCATGCAGAAGAATTTTCTAAAAACACAAGTCCGATCCCATTCCACTTTTGTTTAAAATTCTTTAATCAAATATCTCATTCTATTATACATTGTAGTCATACGTGCATTATGTCATACATCTATCTAGAAACTAAAGTCATGTGAGGGCTCAAACTGCCTTACTCATATTAAGCAATCTTCACTCATTCATTCAAAAATATATATAATGGGAAATTCCACGGCGTTCCAGTGTTTAGGACATGGAGCTTTCACTGCTGAGGGCCCAGGTTCAATCCCTGGTCAGAGAACTAAGACCCCACCTGGCTTGGCTAAAAAAAAAAAAAGGTATATATATAATATACATATATATATTATACATATACACATATAATGAATATGTGTTGTGTACCAGGCATTACACTAGCCCCTAAAGAGATGAGTCAGATCATTCCCTTCAATTTATTCAAAATCATATCAGAGGAGGGGAGGACATTCAACCATGTGAACAGAAAATTAAAATATATATAAATTATTTACATATTATACTACAATTTCAATATATGTTATGATTGCAGAGGCACCAATTAATATAGGGGCTTCTACTAAACCCCTGAACAGGCTAAGAAAGGCTTCTTAGAAGAAGTAATGTCTAAACTGATAACTAAAGCATAAGCAGATGTGTATGCAGAACCAGGAACTACCAGCAGTCTATGAAGACTGGAGTAGTAGCAAAGGATAAGACTTGGGAAATATACAGGAACCAGGACATAAAAAGACTTAAGCCACTTTTAAGTGTTCGAAGTTTGTCTTAAAGGTATTTAACTGTTCTTAAAAAATGAGCAGTATGGTTAGGTTTGTACTTTTAAAAGACCACTCTAATTAGAGTATAGTAGTTATTCAAAATATTTCTAGAACACATGAATAGCTAAGTCTCATCAGCATAATGAAAAAATTTCAAGAATTCAAAAAAAGAGAAATTGGCAAATCAGCGGTGGCTGTGAAGTCCTAGAAATATTTTATGGAAAAAGTGTATCTGGGTTTTTAAAAGTGTAAGATTTTGAGAGGGTAATTCAAGGAAATGAAGGATAACCCAGCTGGGAACAGGAAAGGGTGCAAGGAAGAAAATGAGGTAAAAAGTGCTTGAATAAAAGTAGACGGTGAAGTCGTAGAAGAGTAACTAGTTTAATGTAGTGAGTGCTAGGTCTGGGCAGGTTTGGTTGATATCTCAGGGTTAACCTTGCTGTGCAGAGCCTCAAATGCCAGACTCCAGATTTAGACTTCACCAGCCAAGAGAATTCATGGAGGAGAACCGAAAGGAGAGAGGCATACTCCAAGTAGTGCTTTATGAAGATTGACTATGAATTGAAAGATGTTTTAAAACAACCTATGAATGAAAAAAAAAGATGCAGGAGCTATGCTGGAAGATTTGTATCCAATGAAAAAATGCAGTTTGGAGAGAGAAGCAGAAGTCAAAGGCTGAGTGAAGGCGGGAAACAACGGTTGCCTAACACGCCAACCTGCCACACCCACACCCCCATCACCCCCACTAACCCTCCCCAGGAGACTGATTTAAATAGAAACATTTCCTGCAGCTGAGTGTGATAATTTAGAAATTCGGGGTTTTGAAGGAGAAATGAAGAGAAAAGACCACTTGGAGAATGAGCTAGGACTATCAGAACAAACAGACGGTGGCACTGAGCCCGTTCTTAAATCCCCTCAGTTAATCACCCAGGGTACTCACTCAGCTGGGGCTTCCCTTTGTATTCTACACTTGATCTTAGCCAAAAGGCCAAGAAGCGATCCCTTTGTATTCTAGAAACTCCCTCAGATAGAGCAGACCTACACTTTGTCTTAGGCCCCAGAGACCCATTTAGATAAAAGAGCTCCTTCCTCTCACTTGTTTGGCCTACTTCTTCTACCTGCTCTTTGTACCCTCAGAAACCATAAGCAAAACAGTAAACTCAATCATTCTATTGTCTCCAGTTTGAACTCAGGTCCCTTTGATCTCCCAAAGCAACAAGCTAATTTAATAGTACTTGCTGAAGGCAATGGCACCCCACTCCAGTACTCTTGCCTGGAAAATCCCATGGATGGAGGAGCCTGGTAGGCTCCAGTCCATGGGGTCACTAAGAGTCGGGCAAGACTGAGCAACTTCATTTTCACTTTTCACTTTCATGCATTGGAGAAAGAATTCGCAACCCACTCCAGTATTCTTGCCTGGAGAATCCCAGGGACAGAGGAACCTGGTGGGCTGTCGTCTATGGGGTCGCACAGAGTCGGACACGACTGAAGCGACTTAGCAGCAGCAGCAGCAGCACATGCTAGCAAGGTAATGCTCAAAATCCTTCAAGATAGGCTTCAGCAGTATATAAACCGAGAACTCCCAGATGTGCTGCTGCTGCTGCTGCTAAGTCGCTGCTAAGAAACAACGTAGTTTGTAAATAGATCTCATATAAGATTCAATAAATCCCTGGCCCAAAGAAATAAATTCTATCTTTTCAACTGTCCTCCAAGTCAGAAAATCATGTTTTTCACATATATTATTATTCTACTTTGTTGCAGGTGAGGAAACTGAAGTTACCTTCTTTAAGGTATGGAGATATTAACAGCCCTAAATTTTGTTCCAAATTGGATAGTCTCCTGCTGGAGCAGATGTAAATGCCAGCAAATTAACAGATTCTTCTGGAATGGCATTTCATTGGACATGATTTAACTGATGATGGTTGTTATCAGTAGAACTTTTTAGAACATCAAACAGATGTTTGCTAGGTCTGATCAAGTGATAAATTTTCCTTGGCTTCCCTTTGTTTCCAAAGTAATTAGGGGCTTTTCCCCATCTCTTTTTGATGTCCACAGAGGCCATAATGAGGGTAGTTAAATATGCAAACAGAAGAATGAAAAACAAGGTGTCAACATACATATAATTTACCTACTGAGGTACCTACCTACTCATAAGCTGGGAATCATACTGCTAACAAACTTAAGCAACTTTCCTAAATTATTTAGGTATATTTTCCACTGTCTTTGTCAAGGTGTGGCTCAGGGGTCTTTTGTCCCTTTATAGTTCATCAGCACCTTCAAACATTGCAAGATAAGGAGATAATTTAAGTCAAAACAATGTGTAGGCTACAGATATGCAGCTGCAAGTCAAGTCCCCAGGCATCTTTCCAAGCATATGACTGACCACTCCTGCTCCTATCTAAAAATGCTTTAGTCAGCTCAGCTGTTCCTTGATTGAAGAGTCTGCAACTAGATGGAAAATACTTACGAAGTTAGTTGTTTGCCTTATTTTCTAAAACATCAATATAATATGAAGTCATTTCAGCTTTTCCAATGTATTATTTCTTAGCCATTACATTCTGGTATGTAATGCCATGCAAGAATCAGATAGACAGTTTACTAAAGAACTTGCCTAAGACCATAAAACCCTTCTAGATCAAAGGACACGCACTCTGATACCTCATGGCATCAGAATCTTATACTTCTTATGTACTGCATGTTTTAATTGAGGTAAAATATTTCTAACAAAATGAATGCCAAACTATAAAGTTATCAACAAAGAATTTATCTGATTAAAGGGGCCTCCCTGGTGGCTCAGCTGGTAAAGAATCTGCCTGCAATGTGGGAGACCTGGGTTCGATCCCTGGGTTGTGAAGATCCCCTGGAAAAGGGAAGGGCTACCCACTCCAGTATTTATTCTTGCCTGGAGAATCCCATGGACAGAGAAGCCTGGCGGGCTACAGTCCATAGGGTCACAAGAGTCGGACACGACTTAGCAATTAAACCACCACCACTACCCACTCCAGTATTCTGGCCTGGAGAATTCCATGAACTGTATAGTCCATAGGATCACAAAGACACGACTGAGTGACTTTCACTTCACTATCTGATTAAAATTTCCCTAATTGTAATCGAAGGCCAGATACGTTGGGAAACTCTAGATTTCCAGGAGTAGAGTAACAGTATAACATTCCCAAACATTTTTTAACATTCCCAAACATTCTGGACCACAAAACTTTTTGTAGCACAAACTAACATCACCCAGAAGTGACAAACAATACGGAAAGTACTGAATACTGCCATTCATCATCAGTTATCACTGGAACCACAGCAGAAGGGGGTAAAAAAAACAATCAAAGCACTGAGTTAACAGAGTTTTAAAAAGGAGAGGGGATTTGGGGGGAGGATGCTAAAAGCACACTTTGCTTATTTCACAATTTTAAGAAATAATCATAGGCTATTTATTATGAAAATAATGAAGAATCTCTAATACCCATTTTGAAGTTTACTGACATGTATGGTCTTAACTGCGCCTAGGTAACTTAGGATGATCGTTAAATCTTAGGAATTACCAAACGCTTAAATAATGCTGTGTATCTGTACTAAGATAGGTTTTTTTCTTTTTGTTTGAATGAATGAATATTAGAACCAAACTTTTGACCTGATAGATGAATAAAAACTATGGCTCTAAACACAGTTCCATCACCAGTTGACGTGTGATCTTGGTCTCAGGGCCCCCTCGGCCTCCTTGGTCTCTATACAATAAGCCCTTCAGCCCTAAGTGCCTCCTGTAACTTACAAGGGAAAGACAGAACTACATTATACCTTGCTAGCAGCTGTTACCCACCAAGCAGCTGTTAACAGGGGTGCCTGTGAGCCACTGTCTCTGCCAGGAAGACTTCAGTACGCCATTCGTATCTCAAACGCATCTCTCAAGGTGCTTCCCGCACTCAACTACTTCATAAACTTTTGCATAAAATCTTATAACCACAAGCGTCCGACGGCTCAATTCATCGGGCATAAAACTGCAGTTTCTGGTTCCCTCGTCACCGCCAGCCCTTTAACCTCGGCTAGAAGGTCAGATCCAGTAAAAAAAAAAAAAAAAAAAAAAACAGGACCCGCCTCACACTTGAGAGACAAAACCAAGTTCTTTCTCCTGCGCTTGTCCCCTTTAATCAACGTTCAAGTACAAATGGACGTCCCCTGACACCCCGGCGTTTGGGGAAGGGCGGCCCGGCCCGGCCGTACCTGGTTGAAGTGCAGCTGTCCGGGCTCGGGGGCGCCCTCCACGGGGGCGGCTCCCAGACGCTCCAACAGGCGCCCGAGCTGCGCCGCCGACAGGCTCCGGTTGGCGCCGAACACGCTCAGCACATCCTCGCTGAAGGCGAGCCAGGGCACCTCCGCCTCCCCTCCGAGGCCAGCGGCCGCCAACAGCAGGAGCCCAGCCACCGCTCGACCCGGAGCCATCGTGGCCGCGGTTGCCCCTCACGGGCCCAAAACGGACTGGAGCGCACAGGGACGGGACGGGCGCAGCCGCGTCGGTGCCCAAGGGCTCCGGTCAGGCGTCGGCGCCGGTCCGGGTCAGCGGTGGCGCGGGGCGCACCTGGTCCTCCGGCGCCTTCGAAATAGCAGCAGCCCGCGACCTGCCGGGCATTGAAGTGGCGGTGCAGCCGGGCGGGGAGGGCGGGGTGGGAGCGATAGACAGAGCGGGCCCCCGGGCCTCCTGGAGAACCTGAGATAAAAAGGACAAAGGGGGACAGAGATAAAGGCCACCCGGCTACCCGCCGGTCGGCCTCGGGAGCATTGCGAGACCGGACCCCTCAGACGCCCCGCCGGGCTTGGGGCCAATTGCCCCGGAGCGGAGTTTGCAGACATTCCAGGATTAGCTTGCAGTGTGAAGACACATGCTCCTTCCGGATCTAAAGCCCCAAATCACGTCACTTTTTAGGAAGAAAACTACACTGGCTACAGAACCCCACCTCCCCTTCCTTTCTTTCTGATTAATTCCATCTGCAAACTTAGAAGGGGTGAGGCGTGCAGTCCCCAGCCAGCTGCAGGAAATGGCCCCTTCGGAGTCCTGGGGTTTGACCGTCTAAACGGGACCCTCCCTCTCCCAGATCTCCCAGATCTTCCTTGGCAAGTAGAGAAGTAGGTGAGCTGACCTGCTAACCTCTCACCTCGCCTGTGTATTTCTGCGTCTGTTTTTGTCCACGTCAATCAGTCCCTCTCTCTCTCCTTCTTTCTTCCCTCCACTCCCTCCCTCCCCTTCTCTCAACACTATCCCTGGCGAGTCCGCGGTAAAAACTCTGAGCTCCGGCCCCGCGCTCTTTACAAATAACCAGAGGCGGAGGGCCCTGTCCCCGCCTCCCCGCAGCACGTGGTGACACGCTTGCCGGCCTGGACTCCCGCGCGCGTCCACGCCGGGGCGCACAGCCGCTGTCATCCGTTCTTGGCGGGCGGGGCGCCCTCCTACCCCCAGCGGCGCCGGCTCCCCACCCTCACCCTCGGGGAGTTACCTGAATGCCACCTCCCGGGCGATCTCCCACGCCTCCTTTCTGACCTTGGTGGTCTCTTTGTTACCTTGTTGAAACCAGCTTCCTGAAATGGAGCCTGGAACCCTCAGCATTGTCTAAGAGATTAGCCGGAATTGCTTTTTTGTCTTACTTCTTAAAGTCGAGAGAAAAAGGAAACCCAATCTGCAGCGGCGGTGGCGAGCTCAGAGCCGGCACTGCTCTACCCGGCCCTTCCTGACGCCGCACGGGATATCCGCAGATCAGAGTGAATTGTTTGTTTGTTCAGATGAGAGTTCAAGAAAAGCCGACTTAGGTGTAAGGTCAACAAGTTTGTGCAAAGTGTACGCGGTGTTTGAGGGCAAAGGTTGTGTCTGGTAGCTACCACTGTCCAGAAATAAACTGAAACCACGATTCACTGTGACAGAAAGACGGTAAGAGGAATCCAGAGCGCTGTTCTTGTATTTCACGGGGGAGAGTGTACGGCTTCCTACAACTGTTTTAAAAGAGGCATTTAGCTCCAGACAAGGGGCAGGCAATCTCATTTTCCACGAGGAACTTAGTTGATGGAAGAAAGAGACACGGAGAGAAAATTCCAGAAGGATGATCTAGGGGGACATATCTGCAGGACTGTCCCTATGGAGAAAATTTTGTTGTTGTTTAGTCACTAAAGTTGTGTCCAACTCTTTTGTGACTCCATGAACTGTAGCCCACCAGGCTCCTCTATCCCTGGGCTTCCCAGGCAAGAGTCCTGGAATAGGTTGCCATTGCCTGTTCCAGGGGATCTTCCCCAGGGATCAGAACTGCATCTCCTGCTTTGCAAGCATGCTTTACCACTGAGCCACCAGGGAAGCCCACGAAGAAGGTTTGCCTGTGTTCTAACCAGAGAGCTTGGAAGGCAGCAATAAGAGGAAAAAGTTACCAAGAGTAAGATTTCTGCAGAAAATAAGGCACAGCTGCTTTGGGAGGTAGTGATTTCCCCATGATTGAAAGTGATTTAAACTCATGGGTATGTAGTAGGTTTCCTGCCTTGGAGGAATATCAACAAAATGATCTTTATGGTGTGTCCCTTCCAATTATGAAATCTGTGTGTTTGTTGTTACTAATTTACAGAATTACATTGGTGCCAAAGGGCAAATATTTCACCAAGAGCCTGAAATACGTTCACATCACACTTACGTTCTTAAATTACACAACCGATGGGGACACTTCAAGATTTTTGTTGGATCCTTACGTATAGTTTGTTGCCCATTTTTCCTTTTGACCCCAATAACTCAAGGTGATTCTTGGAAATCAATGAATGTTCTAAATGATTCACCTAAACCCAGCAAGTTGTTCATTCCTACTGGAACTGCAACATTGATAAGATGTTGAACTTTCCACAAATGTGAATGGGTTTCAAGTAATACAAATTTTATATTGTGGATTTTTTAAAATAAAATTTTATTCATCAGCTATTTGGCTATCTCTCACATTTTGCTTGGATGGACTGGATGAAGCACAAACTAGAATCAAGATTGCCAGGAGAAATATCAATAACCTCAAATATGCAGAAGACACCACCCTTATGGCAGAGAGCAAAGAAGAACTAAAGAGCTTCTTGATGGAAGTGAAAGACAAGAGTGAAAAATTTGACTTAAAGCTCAACATTCAGAAAACGAAGATCATGGCATCCAGTCCCATCATTTCATGGCAAATAGATGGGGAAACAATGGAAACGGTGGCAGACTTTATTTTTGGGGGCTCCAAAATCACTGCAGATGGTGACTGCAGCCATGAAATTAAAAGACGCTTGCTTCTTGGAAGAAAAGTTATGACCAAACTAGACAGCATATTAAAAAGCAGAGACATTAACTTTGCCAACAAAGGTCTGTCTAGTCAAGGCTATGGTTTTTCCAGTGGTCATGTATGGATGTGAGAGTTGGACTATAAAGAAAGCTGAGCACCAAAGAATTGATGCTTTTGAACTGTGGTGTTGGAGAAGACTCTTGAGAGTCCCTTGAACTGCAAGGAGATCCAACCAGTCCATCCTAAAAGAAATCAGTCCTGAATATACATTGGAAGAACTGACGTTGAAGCTGAAACTCCAATACTCTGGCCATCTGATGCAAAGAACTGACTCATTGGAAAAGACTGATGCTGGGAAAGATTGAAGGTGGGAGGAGAAGGGGACAACAGAGGATGAGATGGTTGGATGGCATCACCAATTCAATAGACACGAGTTTGATTAAACTCCAGGAGTTAGTGATGGACAGGGAGGTCTGGCATGCTGTGGTCCATGGGGTCGCAAAGAATCGGACACGACTGAGCGACTGAACTGAACTGAACTGATATACATTTTGCCAAACCATCAATCTTACGTGATGATAAATAGTAAAATAAATTATCAACCTGCTCGGCATCTTTATCAAAAACAGTTAACATAATGTAAGCATGCTATAAAAGAGAGTATTCAAAAAATGTTACTAACAACCAAACTGGTGAGGCTAATTTCTAGATCTAATGAAATACAGTCACCAAAATACTACTTACTTAATGTTTTAGGGCCTAAAATATAGCATTATATCAACAATATCATTATTGAAGAAAAAAACTTCCAATTTAAAATATAATGTAAAAACTAATTTTTCTCAGAAATGTGCTGTAAAGGTCAAATAATTTTAAATGATAATAATGAAGAGAAGAGTGCCAAGAACACTGGCCAAAATGTAGAAAATTGTTCTTTCTCTTGTGTCACCTGGGAAAACTGGGAGAGTCATTTGACGCTCCTCTGTCCATGGAATTCTCTAGGCGAGAATGCAGGAGTCCATTGCCATTTCCTACTCCAGAAGATCTTCCTGACCCAGGGATCAAACCCAAGTCTCTGGCATTGTAGGCAGATTCTTTACCATCTGAGCCACCAGGGAAGCCTCATTCGACCTCACCAGGTCTAAGTTCCCTCATCTATGAAACAATAAAATTGGGCTAGAAGCACAAATATTCACTCCAGCTTTTTCATTTCTAAATGTCTAATTTAGATGTCATCTATCGGGGTGGGGCGTGGGGGGGCATGAAACACCTAGAAGAGAAATAAAAGTTCAATTCTCCAATGAAAAGGGCATTTAACTTCAAATCTTATTAAATTTTTCTTAGTCCAAATTTTTTGTTACTATTGCAGAAGAAGCATATTGACCACTTTTAAACTTTTCCACTAATTTATTTCCCTATAGAAGGACTAATGAGCAAACGTGGGAAATGGTATGTCCTTTTCCTTTTTTCCCCCTCCTTTCTCTTCTTCTGGAGAAGGAAATGGCAACCCACTCAAGTACCTTTGCCTTGGAAATCCCATGGACAGAGGGGCATAGTAGGCTACAGTCCACAGGGTCGCAAAGAGTCAGACACGACTGAGTGACTTCACTTTCACTTTCTCTTCCTCTTCTTCTCTTTCAGTCCTAAAGAAGTCATCCTCAGGAGCATAGCATAATAAATAATATCTGTATGGAGGGCAGTCACAGTAGCCCAAAGAAGAGTGTTGGAACTCCAACGAGGGAAGAAGGGTATCCAAGTGGGAGGGAAATTTAGCATGTGTAGTTAGAGCCCAAGCAGGGTGACAAGGTATCAAAGTTGGGGGAGGAAACTAGAAATCAGAGGATGCCTTCCTAAGGTGGCAAGAGCATATTCAAGTACCCCCACACAGTATGTCAGCACCCAAGTATGATGAGTGAAGCATCCTTTCCAGTATGATTCATCAGAGCCCAGGCTGGAAAGGAGGGCTTCAACAAAAGGCAGTGGCATGGTGTGAGGTATCAAGATCAGAGCAAGGGTTATACAGCACCCTTGGTCAGAGTCTGAGAGAAAGAGAAGCTGTCGAGTGTCGAGTCAGAGGCTGGGTGGGTGAGGAGGGCATTCCTGCACAGAATGTCTGAGGTGGACAAGGGTGAGGAGGGAGACCCTGCCAAGCAGCCACACCAGGGTACCAGGGTCTGTACAGTGAAGAGGGCAGCCTGATGTGGGAGATGTGATAGTGTGATTTATAATCAGTTCAGTCACTCAGTTGTGTGTGACTCTTTAAGACACCATGGACTGCAGCACACCAGGCTTCCCTGTCCATCACCAACTCTCGGAGCTTGCCCAAACTCATGTCCATCGAGTTGGTGATGCCATCCAACCATCTTATCCTCTGTTGTCCCCCTCTCCTCCTGCCTTCTATCTTTCCTCATTGGTCTTTTCCAATGAGTCAGTTCTTCACATCAGGTGGCCAAAGTGTTGGAGCTTCAGCTTCATCATTGGACCTTTCATTGAATACTCAGGACTGATTTCCTTTATAATTGACTAGTTTGATCTCCTTGCAGTCCAAGGGACTCACAAGAGTCTTCTCCAGCACCACAGTTCAAAAACATCAATTCTTTGGCACTCAACTTTCTTTATGGTCCAACTCTCACATTAATATATGACTACTGGAAAAGCCATAGCTTTGACTAGACAGACTTTTGTTGGTAAAGTAATGTCTATGCTGTCTGGGTTGGTTATAGCTTTTCTTCCAAGGAGCAAGCGTCTTTTAATTTCATGGCTGCAGTCACCATCTGCAGTGATTTTGGAGCCCAAGAAAAGAAAGTCTATCACTGTTTCCATTGTTTTCCCATCTATTTGCCATGAAGTGATGGGACTGGATGCCATGACCTTAGATTTTTGAATGTTGAGTTTTAAGCCAGCTTTTTCACTCTCCTCTTTCACTTTCATTAAGAGGCTCTTTAGTTCCTCTTTGATTTCTGCCATAAGGGTGGTGTCATCTGCATATCTATCTGAGGTTATTAATATTTCTCCCTGCAATCTAGATTCCAGCTTGTGCTTCTTCCAGCCTGGCATTTCGCATGATGTACTCTGCATATAAGTAAATAAGCAGGGTGACAATATACAGCCTTGACATGATGTATAATAAGAAAAACATATTTGTCTTCATTTCTGTTTCTGGCACCAAGCTCCTAAAAGCCTTGGAATTTCCTAGGTGATGCAAGTGTTAAAAAGGTGACTTTTGGACCCCACCTAAGGATGAAGAAAACCAGCCATGTGATGAGAGGGTTTGAACTTTCAATTTAACCCACTTAACTTCTTGGGAGAGGAGAGCAGCTGGAGGTTGACTCATTCACTAATAGTAAGTGGTTAAATCAATCATGCCTATGTAATGAAAGTGAAAGTGAAGTCACTCAGTCGTGTCCGACTCTTAGCGATCCCATGGACTACAGCGCACCAGGCCCTCCGTCCATGGGATTTTCCAGGCAAGAGTACTGGAGTGGGGTGCCATTGCCTTCTCCGTTAACAGCGGCTAGGCATATTATATTTACTTGGAACTGGTATACTTGGTGACAGCCTTAGTGCCCTCGGACACGGCGTGCTTGGCCAGCTCCCCAGGTAGCAGCAAGCGCACAGCGATCTGGATCTCCCTGGATGTGATAGTCGAGCGCTTGTTGTAATGCGCCAGGCGCGATGCCTCGCCAGCAATGCGCTCGAAAATGTCTTTGACGAAGGAGTTCATGATTCCCATGGCCTTGGACAAGATGCCAGTGTCCGGGTGGACTTGCTTCAGCACCTTGTACACGTAGACGGAGTAGCTCTCCTTGTGGCTGCGCTTGCGCTTCTTGCCGTCCTTCTTCTGGGCCTTGGTCACAGCTTTTTTAGAGCCCTTTTAGGGGCAGGAACAGACTTAGCCAGTTCAGGCATGCCTATAATGACAACACCCAACAACACAGAATGAAGCCTTTGTAAAAATCCAAAGGATTGGATTGGGAGAGACTGCAGCTTGTTAAACACAAGGAGATTCACCTAGAGTGGTGCATTCAGAGAGGGAAGAAGCTCCACCCATTTTCCACAGACCTTATCCCATGCATCTCTTCCATCAGGCTGTTCCTGAGTTACTTTTTGTAATAAACGGGGGATGTGTTAAGTGTCAGTTGTTGGCCAACCTTTTGCAACCCCATGGACTGTAGCCTGCCAGCCTCCTCTGTCCATGGAATTTTCCAGGCAAGAATACTGGAGTGGGTTACCATTTCCTTCTCCAGAAACTGGGGATAGAGTAGGCAAAATGTTCTCTTGAGTTCTGTGAATCATTGGAACCTCTGATCTACAACCAGTTGATCAGAAGTACAGGTAGCAACCTGAACTTTGTGACTGACATGGGTGGGGTGACTGTCCTGTAAGACTGAGCCTTAAACTGGGTTTTGACACTCTCTCTAGGTAGATAGCGTTAGCATGGAGTTGAATTGGAGGACACAGTGGTATCTGAGAATGAACTGGGTACATGTGGAAACCCACCTCCCATTTTGAAATTTGGAATTTCAGAATTGTGGAAGGAGAATCCGAGAAGGAGGGAATCAGAGGGGAAAGAGATGGCATCAGAAATAGATTAGTTATGTATAAGGAAATCCATTAAATAAATATATTAAAGATAATAGCAACCAGTTTTCTCACTATCAGAGAAGGAACTTGCAAACATCAAGATGGAGAAAACTAGGATGAGCTCATGATGAGGTGTTGGAGATGTCAGCGTTACTTTGTGGTTTTCAGTATATAAACAAATCAAAACAGATATTGTTGTAAATAATCCCTAGCTCTGTCCATCAGGAGGGGCTGGAAATGGTGATGCCCTAATAACAATAAGCATACCCAAAGCCCTGAGCTTGGCTTCTAAAAACTATGCCCACCAGTAGGAATCAGAGCTCCCTAGGAAAAGGAGTTGGTTCCAGGACTGAGCAGGCCAAGACCAAGATAAACCTAGAATCTTTTGCTATGCCTGAAAACAAGAAAATGGTCCAAAAATGTAGGAAATGCATGCAAAGTATTCCAAAAGAATGGAACATGGGAGCAGCAACACACACTCAGATGGATGGGTGGAGGAAAGGAATCTCTGTACTGTTCTTGCAACTTTTCTTTAAGCTTGTAATTGTATCAAATTGTTAAAAAAAAAAATAATAAAATAGTAAGTATGAATAAGGAAAGGAGAACATTCCTGCAACAAATTGCACAGAAATTAATAGTAAAATTTGATAAAATCCCAACTTGGTAATACCCCATAAAATTAACAAATTCACTCAATGCATATTTATTTTTAGTCTCTGCATCACAGTCCCTAATATCTGGGAAAAGAAAAGTGAAAATATGCATTTTGTTTTACCTTGAAGAAGCCTGAGGCTTCCCTGGTGGCTCAGATGGTAAAGCGTCTGTCTGCAATGCAGGAGACCCAGGTTTGATCCCTGGGTTGGGAAAATCCCCTGGAGAAGGAAATGGCGGCCCATTCCAGTACTCTTGCCTGGAAAAGTCCATGGACAGAGTCTGGTAGGCTACAGTCCATGGGCTTGCAAAGACTCTGACATAACTAAGCGACTTCACTTTCACTTTTCTGTGCTATGCTGTGCTTAAAAAAAAAAAAAAAAAAGAAGACGAAGAAGAAGCCTGTAGTTAAGGTTAGACAGCAGGGAGATGGTTAGTGTTATGGAGATGTTAAAGGTTGCAGAGAAGAGAGATTGGAGGACTGATACTGAGCAAATAATTCACAGAGCAGGGAACATTTGAGCTTGAAAGATCAGTAGAGGTTTGACAGACAGGGAGTGGAAGCACATTCCAGGACGAAGAAATGCAAAGTAAAAAGCTCCAAGAAACCTGAAGAGCAAGGAGAACTGAAAGAGGGCCTTTGGACCTGAAGAGTCTAGAGTAGGAACTCAAAGTTCCAGGGGGTCAAAGACGTCTTTAGTGATGCTCCAAAAGATTCCTTATGGTCATCTGTGGTAAGAGTTCTCCTCAGTGAATTTAAACCTTCTATTTCCTGTATTATGAGTATCAAATATTATTCCTTCCTTATTATTACAAACATGCCACACATAAAATTCTCAAATGGGAGTAAGATAATGATAAAATATTAAATCTGGATAAAATCTGTCCAGATTGTACGTGACTATTCAACCATCAATGCCACAGGAAATGTAGGTAAGTGTCAGATTTCTGCAAGTTTTCTCTGAACTTAACTCTTAGTCTATAAAATGGGAATTAATATCTGCTCAATCTATGTCACTGAATGTGAAAATCAGATATGGTAAGGTGTGTGAAAACCCTTTATACTTAAAACAGAATGTTGGTATTATTATAAGCTTTTTCAAATGGTAAGGTAATCTGACCTGTGTAACCAGCCTAGTGAACTGCTTTTGGGAAATGGACAAAAACAACTGTGAGCCTTGAAACAAAGACTACATTATACCTAACTAAATTCTTAAGGCTTTTTTTTCCCCCCAAGGAAAGTAAAATGCTAATCAGAAATGGAAAGAATCATAGGTATCGTTGACTCTAATCTAGTCATTTTCGAGTGGAGAAAGAAAACCTCAGGAGAGTTGAGGGACATGGCTAAGTATTATAACAATCAGCCTAAGCCTGTCTCTTTTCATTTTACCACCAAAAGCAAACACCAGGCAATGTTTGGAGAGCGTTACCCTTATGACTTTAATTTGAGTAAGCAAATGAAACTGGAAATTATATCAGCCTATGTTCTTCCTAGCTCTGCTTCCTTCTAATGGACCAATATCCCTGGGCCTTTTGCTCCCATTCGGCTCGGTGTATTTACCATGAGCTCACCATGGTTTGTGTGCTTTATAATTAATTCCATACAATTTTTTGAAGATATTCCTAGACTTTTTGGAAAATGTGTATGCACACTCACAGAAAGATGCTGGGTAAATTAATGAAAAAAGTTAAGAGCAGAATGCGCTGTAAAACAATATGAACAGCAGCGTGTGTGTTTCTGTGTCCAGGTGTCTGAGTTGCACTTACATCAAACATCTGCGGGTTTATGCACCGAGCTGTTTACAACGTCTTCCTCTTCAAGAGTAGGTTTGAGAAGCAGGTGATTCTGAAGGAAGAATAATGCCTTTCTCTGGAGGGGAGAATGAGAGAAATGTCTCTTTTTTCTTTTCTTTTTTGCAGTATTATTGGGTTTGCTTTAGTTTTTATTTCTTTTTTATTGAATTAAAATTGCCTTACAGTGTTGTGTTGGTTTCTGCTGTACAACAAAATGAATCTGCTCCATGTATACATATATACCTTCCTTTTTGGACCTTCCTCCCCTTATCCCCCACCCCCTGCCCATTCAGGTCACCGCAGAGCACCAAGCTGAGCTCCCTGCACTATACATCAGCTCCCTACTAGCTATCTGTTTCACACACGCCAGTGTACATAGGTCAGTCCCAGTCTCCCAGTTCATGCCTGCCCCTGCCCCTGCCCATGTCCACCCATCCATTTTCTATATCTGCGTCTCTATTCTTGCCCTGTAGATAGATTCATCTGTACCATTTTTCTAGATTCCATATGCATGTGTTAACATACAGTGTTTATCTTTTTCTCTGTACACTTCTATAGAGTTTGAATTTTTCAAAAGTTGTGCTTCACTCTTATAATTAAAAGAATAAAAATTGTCAACATGTAGATGGTGGTAGAACTTTAGGCAGCCTCTAATGTAGGGACTCGGGGAGTTAGAACCAATATGCCTCTGTGAGCCCAGGGAGGAGAGTCCTGAGTGGCAGATGTGCAGATGCCCTGCTGTGGGGTTGGCATGCTTCATCATCTCAGAAAGCTAACAAAAATAGCATGGGTTTATAACAATAGCCCTGAAAGGCCTCCATCTGGGTCTCTGAAGGGTAATGGAGTCAGCTGAACATCAGGTATGAATAATTCTCCTTGGAACCAGGGCTTCCCATACCTCAATTCTCCCAACACTTGAGGGTCAGGGGCCCAATGCTGGAGTGAACTGGAGCTTTAGGAAGTAGGATCATGTGAAAACAGTTATGAATTTTGTTTTCAAGATAAGATCTTAGTACAAAGATAAGATCTAGCCTCAGGCAAATTTTTGGAATGAAACTTTGAAAAGGAATTCTTTTCTCCTCTGAGTTCCCAATCTCTTAATAACTGGACTCCCATCCTCTTCCCTTGCCCTCCCTTCCTTCAGATATTCTGTTTTCCACTCACATTAAATATCTCTGTTCAAATTAAAATATCAAAGATTGAGAATTAAAAAGTGATAGCTGACCCAGCCATTATTTGCAAAATTTTGTATGCCAGTGGTATCACTGGCTTACCTGGTTCACAAAGCATTTTTAACTTAAGAAGAGTTTCAGACGAAACTATTGGAAGTGAAAAAGGAAGCAGAGCAAGTGTTCTCTCTTCAGTGCATGTGGGCACTGTGCTAAGCCGCTTCAATCATGTCCAACTCTGCAGTCCTATGGACTGCAGCCTGCCAGGCTCGTCTGTCCATGGGATTCTCCAGGCAAGAATACTGGAGTGGGTTGCCATTCCCTTCTCCAGAGGATCTTTCCGACCCAGGGACTGAACCCATGTCTTTTTGTCTCCTACAGTGGCAGGCAGGTTCTTTCCCACTAGCACCACCTGGAAGCCCAGTGTGTGCACTACGAGGAGCTTAAATCTACCTAAGAATCCTGTTGACCAGTTTCACTTCTAGTCTTTTCCCCAAGGCTCATTCAGACCACATTCTTGCTGCAGAAATACTCTCACTATAGGAAGCATTCATCTATGAGGAGCCCACCAGGCTCCTCTGTCCATGGGGATTCTCAGGCAAGAATACTGGAGTGGTTTGCCAATAATCAAAGGAAAAGTGGAAAGGGGAAGAAGACTTTCTTTGTCTTTCTTGAGTGGATATCATGTCTCCGTTATCAGTTCCTCCTCCAAGTTGAGAAGGGGGGTGTTCTTATCCTTATAAGGTCAAGCTAGATCTACAAATCATTGGTTTTTGTTTTTATGTGTGCAGAAGCATGTCTGGGATCATTAACTTACTGAGCTCACTGGGCAGTATGTGGGTCTCCTGTCACCATTGTTTTATGGTTTAGGGGCATGTCTCATGCTTCTGTCGCAAGTTTTTGTTGCTCAGCAACCTGCTTGGTTTTCTGGTTAAACAAACCTGCTCTCTTAAGTAATCATTAACTTACAGGGGTCTCCCGTGTGTTTCCTACTTACAATCCCCTAGTTGGTATGCTAAGTCGATTCAGTTGTATCTGACTTTTGAGACCCTATGAACCATAGCCCACCAGGCTCCTCTGTCCATGGGATTTTCCAGGCAAGAATATTGGAATGGGGTGTCATGCCCTCCTCCAGGGGATCTTCCTGACTCAGGGATCAAAACTGCCTCTCTTATACCTCCTGCATTGGCAGGCAGATTCTTCACCACTAGTGCCACCTGGGAAGCCCCCCTCCCCGACCAGTGGAATTAACTGTTTAGTCACCTACTTTGTCTCTTTACTCTGTCTCTATCAGAGTTGTATGGTCTCTTAGGGGTGCACCATAAGCTAACTCACCCAAGATCTCTTGACAGCTCAAGGTCTCTTGGCAGCTCAGTACTGAGGGATGAACAATGAAATAAGAATCAGAAAACTTGAGTTCTGATTTTAATTGAAACCGTGCGAACAACATTGTCATCTGGGTAGCTGAAGTCCCTTAGTTCTTCTGGTACTTCACTGGGGTGTTTTGATAGTTCACTGAGATAAACATTAAAGCACTTTATAATCAACAAAGCCAAGGAAAACTAAAATTTCAAACCAGCCAGATCAGACTGAAACGTCATTTTGAGCACAGTTGATAGCACTGTGACAACCACTTGTTTATCTGACACGTAACAGTATCAAACAGGCCAGGTAGCTCATCTTCTATAGACCGGAAAATTACTTGTCTGTAGGACATGGTCCAGAGAGCCCATTTTCAAAAACACTTTTTTTTTTTTTTAACTTGGAAGGAATTTGTCATTTAATCATTGAAACTTTAATTTTTTCAGTTTGATTTCTTATTCAGATGCCTTTTTTGGTATATTGCAGAAGGAGGAAAATTACTCTTGGCACTCAATGAAAAATCAAGCTTTGGTATCTGTGGCTTTATACTTAATATGATCCATTCTTATGGGAAAGTCTTAAAGTACATAAAAGTACTTGGAATAAAAATGTACACAAATATAAAGTAAAAGCAGGATAGATGTTACAAGTAAAGATACTGATTTGAAAACAACATATTCTAATACCTTTGGAATTGTAGAGAACTGTTCAACTTGAATTGGGTTGGCCAAAATGTTTGAGTTTTTCTGTAACATCTGCCATAACATCAATATTTGTGAAAGAAGAAATATTCCTCAGACATGAAGTCTGATGCCACTGAGAAAATGATGGATTTACTAATGTCCATGTTTTTTTATGTTCCATGCACAAGCTCTAGAAATGCCTCATCTGGTACCCGTGTATTTCTTAAAGTCTATGGACAACTAATAGTCCTGGTGTGTCTTCTAGGAACCAAGCCTACTTCTTAATCCAAGTTACCCAAAACATGTTGGTACTTTCTTACAAGTGAAAAATGTACTTTCCACTACAGTTTGGGAACTAAATTAGATATGAAAAAAATTCACATTAAAAGAAGCTTAAATATTTACCCAGGCAAAAACACTATGAGTCTTTCTACAGTTGATACAAGCAGGAATAAGTAGATGCTTTATTCCAAAGTCCCAGGACCATTGCCTAGGTTTCTCTCATCTAAAAAAAAGAGAAAGAATTGCTATAATAGAGTTAATTCCAGGAAAATACAGCATTCAGATGAATTTTCTTTAATTTTTTTTTTTTTTATTATCTGTCATTTCCGAACTTGAGAGAAGTAAAAAGAAAGAAGAAGGATAGAAGGAAATGTTCTATAATGGTATGAATTTGATGTGTCACATACTGAATTAGGCTTCCTAGTGGCTCAGCATTCGGAGAAGGCAATGGCACCCCACTCCAGTACTCCTGCCTGGAGGGTCCCGTGGATGGAGGAGCCTGGTAGGCTGCAATCCATGGGGTCGCTACAAGTCGGACACGACTGAGCGACTTCACTTTCACTTTTCACTTTCACACATTGGAGAAGGAAATGGGAACCCACTCCAGTGTTCTTGCCTGGAGAATCCCAGAGATGGGGGAGCCTGGTGGGCTGCCTTCTATAGGGTCGCACAGAGTCGGACACGACTGAAGTGACTTAGCAGCAGCAGTGGCTCAGTGATAAAGAATCTGCCCTCAAGGCAGGAGACACAAGTTCAATCCCTGGGTCAGGAAGATCCCCTGGAGGAGGACATGGCAACCCACTCCAGGATTCTTGCCTGGAAAATTCCATGGACACAGGAGTTGGCAGGCTATGGGGTCACAAAGAGTCAGACTTGACTGAGCAACAACAACATACTGGATTAAGTTCATATTTTCTTTGACATTTCCCATTAGTTTTATTTTTAAAAATGAAATTGCAACTTCCAAACTGTAATTTCCAAACTAACTCCAAATTTGTAATTTCCAAATAAACCCTCAAACTGTAATTTCCAAACATCTGCTGGATCATCGAAAAAGCAAGAGAGTTCCAGAAAATCATCTATTTCTGCTTTATTGACTATGCCAAAGCCTTTGACTGTGTGGATCACAATAAACTGTGGAAGATTCTGAAAGAGATAGGAATTCCAAACGACCTGACCTGCCTCTTGAGAAACCTGTATGCAGGTCAGGAAGCAACAGTTAGAATTGGACATGGAACAACAGACTGGTTCCAAATAGGAAAAGGAGTACGTCAAGGCTGTATATTGTCACCCTGCTTATTTAACTTATATGCAGAGTACATCATGAGAAACGCTGGGCTGGAAGAAGCACAAGCTGGAATCAAAATTGCCAGGAGAAATATCAATACCTTCAGATATGCAGATGATACCACCCTTATGGCAGAAAGTGAAGAAGAACTAAAGAGCCTCTTGATGAAAGTGAAAGAAGAGAGTGAAAAAGTTGGCTTAAAGCTCAACATTCAGAAAATGAAGATCATGGCATCTGGGCCCATCACTGCATGGCAAATAGAAGGGGAAACAATGGAAACAGTGGCAGACTTTATTTTTCTAGGCTCCAAAATCACTGCAGATGGTGATTGCAGCCATGAAATTAAAAGACAATTACTCCTTGGAAGGAAAGTTATGACCAACCTAGATAGCATATTAAAAAGTAGACACATTACCTTGCCAACAAAGGTTTGTCTAGTCAAGGCTATGGTTTTTCCAATGGTCATGTATGGATGTGAGAGTTGGACTGTGAAGAAAGCTGATTGCAGAAGAATTGATGCTTTTGAACTGTGGTGTTGGAGAAGACTCTTGAGAGTCCCTTGGACTGCAAGGAGATCCAACCAGTCCATTCTGAAGGAGATCAGTCCTGGGTGTTCATTGGAAGGTGCTGAAGGTGCTGATGCTGAAGCTGAAACTCCAATACTTTGGCCACCTCATGAGAAGAGTTGACTCATTGGAAAAGACCCTGATGCTGGGAGGGATTGGGGGCAGGATGAGAAGGGGATGAGATGGCTGGATGGCATCACTGACTCGATGGACGTGAGTCTAAGTGAACTCCGGGAGTTGGTGATGGACAGAGAGGCCTGGCGTGCTGCAATTCATGGGGTCGAAAAGAGTCGGACACGACTGAGCAACTGAACTGAACTGAACTAAATCTAAAATATTACTAAATAAATACTAAAGCACCTAAATAAAACTAAAAATTTAAGCTAAAAGAAAATTATCTAAGATACCCAAAATAGGAACAAGTAACTTCTCTCAGTTGTTTCTCCCTAGTTAATCCATTGAAAGTTAATACAACGCAAATTTTGGTCAATATTATGTGTAATTTTTCAATCTTTCAATTCAGAATTATTTCTATTAGGTTCCTGCCTATTTCATTCATCAACATTTTTTGATTCTTCTTTAAGTGAATTTTTAAAGAAGGCTTGGAAAACTCTTAGGACAAACTTGGAGCCAAGATAAATTTATCACCCAGAGAATTCAGACAGAAAGTTGTAACTCATAAAAACTCTAATGTCCTTTCTACTCCTTTATCTTGAGAGAGGTTCTTAGTGCTCTGTACTGGCCAACACTGGAGAGCAGGATTAGCAAAATGACTGGGATTAGAAAAGAAGATGTGTGTGTAGCATTACCATCTTCATGTCCTGCACCTGGCTGTGCCATAGATTTAAGAATTAAAGAATGGGGTAGGGGGTCATCAAAGATCAGATCGAATCAAAACTGCTTCTAGAGTAGGTTCAAAGATGCCTGGCTTTCAAGATTATTCAGTTCAGTTCAGTTCAGTCGCTCAGTCATGTCTGACTCTTTTCGACCTCATGAACCGCAGTACATCAGGCCTCCCTGTCCATCACCAACTCCCGGAGTCCACCCAAACCCATGTCCATTGAGTTGGTGATGCCATCCAACCATCTCATCCTCTGTCATCCCCTTCTCCTCCTGCCCTCAGTCTTTCCCAGCATCAGGGTCTTTTCAAATGAGTCAGCTCTCTGCATCAGGTGGCCAAAGTATTGGAGTTTCAGCTTCAACATCAGTCCCTCCAATGAACACCCAGGACTGATCTCCTTTAGGATGGACTGGTTGGATATCCTTGCAGTCCAAGGGACTCTCAAGAGTCTTCTCCAACACCACAGTTCAAAAGCATTAATTCTGCTCTGCTCAGCTTTCTTTATAGCCCAACTTCCACATCCATACATGACTACTGGAAAAACCATAGCCTTGACTAGATGGACCTTTGTTGGCAAAGTAATGTCTTTGCTTTTTAATATGTTGTCTAGGTTGATCATAACTTTCCTCCAAGGAGCAAGCGTCTTTTAATTTCCTGGCTGCAATCACCATCTGCAGTGATTTTGAAGCCCAGAAAAATAAAGTCAGCCACTGTTTCCACTGTTTCCCCATCTATTTGCCAAGCAGTGATGGGACCGGATGCCATGATCTTAGTTTTCTGAATGTTGAGCTTTAAGCCAACTTTTTCACTCTCCACTCTCACTTTCATCAAGAGGCTCTTTAGTTCCTCTTCACTTTCTGCCATAAGGGTGGTGTCATCTGCGTATCTGAGGTTATTGATATTTCTCCTGGCAATCTTGATTCCAGCTTGTGCTTCTTCCAGCCCAGCGTTTCTCATGGTGTACTCTTCATATAAGTTAAATTAGAGAACATTTATATTACTGTCATTTTTTTTAATCTAACACTCTGCTGACACTATAGGATTCAATATTTATAACTGAAGGTCCAGTGCCATCAACAAAAATAATATCTGCAATACTCTCTCCATTCCACACTGACTATAAAAACATGATCTCTCTGGGGACAGTTTGGTCTATGGGGTAGGTCTGGGGAAAGCCTACAACAAAGATAACAGCATTCTTGCTTTATCATCTAGATTAATATGTAGTTGTCTAAATGCCATCATTTTCTTACAGATATTATTTTCTTCATATAACCTTTACTATCTGACATTTTAATTCTAGTGGGTGAACATTTGGAACATTAACTTATTGCCTTAATCAGACAAGAACGTTTTACATACAGTTTATATTCTTAAATATTATAGAAGTGAAGACAAATCAAAGGTAGGTTAAATACAGAAAAGTAAACCAGTTTTTAAAATATTGACTCATTTTTAGCAAAAGTAACATTAAAATAAAAAATATTATACATTTTAAATTTATAATCTTCTTTTGATATAAATATTTATAAGGATGGTAAAGACTACTACCTATTACCAAATTGATTTATATTTGAGAAACTAAAACATAAAGACAATGCCTCCTGGACTGGGCTTCTGGTCAAGAAGCTGCAGTGTTTGATCAGCACTTAAAGTCAGTTATGAGGAACCCAAGTATGCTTGTTCACAGCGCATTTCTACTTACAACTCTTATAGCTGTTAACATGGGTTTGATGTATTTGTTTTATTTGTTACCTATTTGGGAGGGTTGACATTCCTTTTATCATCCTGATGCTGCTGCTAAATCGCTTCAGTCGTGTCCGACTCTGCGCGACCCCATAGACGGCAGCCCACCAGGTTCCTCCGTCCCTGGGATTCTCCAGGCAAGAACACTGGAGTGGGTTGCCATTTCCTTCTCCAATGCATGAAAGTGAAAAGTGAAAGTGAAGTCGCTCAGTCGTGTCCGACTCTAGTCACCCCATGGACTGCAGCCTACCAGACTCCTCCGTCCATGGGATTTTCTAGGCAAAAGTGCTGGAGTGGGGTGCCATTGCCTTCTCCTTTATCATCCTAGATTCTTCTTAATAGCTAACTGTTATTAAATATATATATATGACAAAGAAGCAGTATGGAGTGCCCTGAAAGTTTTAAATGACAATAAAGAGATTTTGTTTGGTTTGGTCTTAGGTCTCTTTGTCCTGTTATTGCTAACACAAAACTGATTATTGATAAACAGTGGTATTAATTAAATCCCTTAGTTTAGGTAAATATTCACTAATTGATCTTTAATCTATACTCCATATTTTAATCTATTCAAAAATCTATATTTTAATCTATTAAAAATTTTAAACTATTCTTCTCAGCTTTGTACTGATTGCATTGCAGCATTCAAAGGACCTATTGACAATGTGCTATTAGCTAACCTCTAGACTACTATGGCTGCCGTCCATGGGGTCGCACAGAGTCGGACACGACTGAAGCGACTTAACAGCAGCAGACTACTATGAGAGGATATTTAATACTTGAAAACTTTATGGTATGTAGAAAGAGAAATTCTTTTGCCAGAAAATTTCTTTGTCAAATGTTATGAGGATTAGAGTAAATGATACATGTAAAGCACCTAGCATAAAGACATAGGAATATGTGTGGGTGCATGTGTGTGTTTCAAGCACCACATTACTTTCACATGGACTGCTGCTGCTAAGTCGCTTCAGTCGTGTCCGACTCTGTGCGACCCCATAGATGGCAGCCCACCAGGCTCCCCCATCCCTGGGATTCTCCAGGCAAGAACACTGGAGTGGGTTGCCATTTCCTTCTCCAGTGCATGAAAGTGAAAAGTGAAAGTGAAGTCGCTCAGTCGTGTCCGACTCCTAGCGACCCCATGGACTGCAGCCTACCAGGCTCCTCCGTCCATGGGATTTTCCAGGCAAGAGTATGGAGTGGGTTGCCATTGCCTTCTCACATGGACTACAATTCCCTAAAACAACACTAATTGTGATTATTATATTGATTCAAAGTTCAAGTCAGAAACATTTGTTTCTTTTTCACTGAGAAAATACAAATACTCAAAAGAAATTTCTTTTCCTGCCATCAAATCTGTAGTCCAGCCTTAGCTGAATTCCTAAACTCTTCTCTCCTATTAGAGCAAATGAACTTTTCATCCTTTTTTTCCAAGACTAGCCTCCACTGGTACAGTGGTTCCCATCCTCTCTTGCTTACTCAAGGTCTTTGTTCCCACAGTTATACCTTCTCTCTCCTACAATGCCATCAGTTTTTCTCTCTGTGCTACAGCATTCCCAAGAATAGGAAACATTATTTCTAGTGTCTAAAAAGATCTTTTCCTACTTTATTTTTCTCAGGAAATCAGTATATTTTGTATAGGTTGTATCATGTTCCTCAGAAAAAGGTATGTTGAAGTCCTCCTAATTCTCAGTAACTCAGAATGTGACCTTGTTTGAAAATAAGGTCATTGCAGATGTAATTAGCTGGGGATGGGTGCGTCCCAATCTGATATGATTGGCATCCTTCCTTGAAGATGGGCATGTGAAGACACAGGGAAGAACACCATGGGACAATGAAGGCTGATGGTGGAGATACGCAGCAGCAAGCCGAGGAATGTCAAAGCTTATCAGCAAACCACCAGAAGCTGGTAAGATGAAAGGACAGTTCCCCCTCAAGGTTTCAGAGGGAGTGTAGCCCCACCAACAACTTGTTTTCAGACTTCTAGCTTCCAGAACTGCATGTGGGACAATAAACGTTTGTTGTTCTCAGCCACCCAATTTGTGGTCCTTCATTATGGCAGCCCTAAAACTAATACATCATTTCCACATTGCACTAAGTTATTCCTAGTGAGCAGAAAATATTATCTCTTATCACTTAACAATTCCCTTGACCCTAAAGCTAGCACTCTATTCCTTTGCTTCCTTTTAATAGCAAATATCGTTTAAGACTTGCTTTTAATTGTTGTCATCACTTACCCCGCCCCTCCTTTCTCTAATGGTCATATTCTGGTCAGGACCCTCACCCCTTCCACTAGTCCCCAAAACCACTTTTGTCAAAGTAACTTATTGTACCTTATTTTTCTTCTAAACAAATTATGTTTATTTCTCAATTTTGCTACTGTCCATCTTCCTCACTGAAATCTAAGTTCCAAAAAGACAAGGAATTGACATAGTTTTTCACTAACGTGCTTTTTCACTTCAGTGTATTTTTCACTACAGTGCAGGTCCTGGCACTTGGTAGATTCTTAATGAAATTCTGTGGAACCATGCAATTCACTTGCTTTTAGATTATTAATTACATGTGATACATTAAATTTCCATTTGGATATAAGCACTCTATTTATGGATGCTATAAATTTTACAAGTATTTTGTTATAACTTTTCAAATATTTAAAGGTTACCAATAAGAAAGGTTTTTATGTTTTGAAAGCATACAAAACATAATTTTTAATGTTTTATCCTAATATTTATCCCAAGGTAAACTGTTATGTCTTGATTTTATTCTATACTTTCCAAAGCTATCAGAAGATATTAATCTTCATATTCAGCCTGTGTATTAAGGAAAGGGTTTTTTTTTTTAACTTTTATCTTGTACATTTATAAACTAAATGACTTGAAAACCAAAAGTCCTTCCTGCGATATCTAAGTGGATAAATATAAAATGCAAACTTTGTTAAAAGCTTTTCACTATCACATATGTTTAATTCTCCTATCACCAACTCTATCTTACAATTTTATTGACATTTAAGATTATTATCTTAATATTTTAAATGAAAAAAATAACTTCCTGCTGGATATAAAGGCAATTTACAGATGAGGAATATTAAATCAGAGGTATTATGCAAATAATACAATGAATGAAGATTCCTTGCTTAGTTCAAGGCTCTGAGGAGCAGCATAAGTTTTACACAATGAATTAGGCAGCACTATTAAATGTGCTTATAGAATGCATTATCTAAACGTGAACAAGAACTATGATCACATTGGTCCATGATGTGACAGTACACAGTAATAAACGGTCTATATCCACATAAACTTGTCTTTCCATTTTTCCATTGCTCTCCTTATCAGTAGTAAGCAGTAGCTCAACAGCCAGATAAGGCAGCATACTAAACACATTGAAACTTTGCTAACTGCATTGTTTCACTTCTTGTCAAGTCCTCCATAGAAGAAGAGCACTATGTATTTTATTCAAGCTATTTTTAGGAATAGAGTAATATAACAATATCATTTAATCATCCATGTATAGACACAGTAACAAAAATTGTATGAAAACTGTGTTTCATCTTTGAACTAAACTCTTTGATAAAATATGTCAGTGCTCTGATTTCAAGAAGAAAATGGATTCCAGAAATTTCAAGACCAAAAATGATACTAGATTGAACATAAAAATATTTATAAAGTTACATCTGCCTGCTGTTTTATGGAATCGTATTTCAACCCTTTGTTTAACTCAAACTATCTTCTCTCCCCCCAAACTCTGCTTTCCCAACACTCCTCCTTACTTTCCAATCATTTTTCCCACCACTTCTCCTTCGCACCCTGGACAAATGGAAGCGCTGTCTCTGTACTTATCTAAGGCCAGTCCTATACATGAACTATGAATCCTTTCCTCTTCCTCCACCTCAGTCATTGCTCACCTATCACCTCCTCTCTCCCATCTACCCCCAGCTCATCTTCCTTGTTGGTTCTTCCCAGTAGCACTGAAACCCATCCATTTACGCCATGCTCCACTGGAGCTACTGCAGTATTTCACTCTTCTCTCAGCCATAGTTTTGCAGCTTCTTTTCAATGATCAACTCATGGGCTCAGCAACTTCATAGCTTCTCTCTTCTGCTGTGTCTCTGAGCAGCCTTTAGCATTGGCTGCTTACCCTTTTCTGGAAACAATCCAACCCCCTTCTTTCATGAAGCCACACTCTCCTGGTCTCCTCCCACTTTTCTAAACTCCTTATCAGTTTGTTTTGTTAGTATTAAAGATTAGTCCTGTTTGTGCTTGTGTTAATCCTGTTAAATGATAGTATCCCTTCAAATCCTGTTTAAGAACCTTTCCTTCTTATTCCTGCTTCTTAAACAAGCTTATCTGTTCCCCTCCTGTCTATTACTACCTATTGTATGGGCTAAATTGTGTCCTGTCAAAATTCATACGCTGAAGTATTAACTGCAGTACCTCAGAATAAGACTACATGTGGCGAATACATAGCATCTTTAAAAAGGTAATTCAGGAAACAGAAAGAGAAATTAAGGATGCAATTCCATTCACCATTGCAGTGAAAAGAATAAAATACTTAGGAATAAATCTACCTAAAGAAACAAAAAAACCTATACATAGAAAAACTCTAAAACACTGATAAAAGAAATCAAAGATGACACAAATAGATGGAGAAATATACCATGTTCATGGATCGGAAGAATCAATATAATGAAAATGAGTATACTACCCAAAGGAATCTATAGATTCAATGCAATCCCTATCAAGCTACCAATGGTATTTTTCAGAGAACTAGAACAAATAATTTCACAATTTGTGTGGAAATACAAAAAAACCTCGAATAGCCAAAGCAATCTTGAGAAAGAAGAATGGAACTGGAGGAATCAACCTGCCTGACTTCAGACAATACTACAAAGCTACAGTCATCAAGACAGTATGGTACTGGCACAAAGACAGAATTATAGATCAATGGAACAAAATAGAAAGCCCAGAGATAAGTCCACGCACCTATGGACACCTTATCTTTGACAAAGGAGGCAAGAATATACAATGGAGAAAAGACAATCTCTTTAACAAGTGGTGCTGAGAAAACTGGTCAACCATTTGTAAAAGAATGAAATTCAAACACTTTCTAACACCATACACAAAAATGAACTCAAAATGGATTAAAGATCTAATTGTAAGACCAGAAACTATAAAACTCCTAGAGGAAAACATAGGCAAAACACTCCCTGACATAAATCACAGCAGGATCCTCTATGACCCACCTCCCAGAATATTGGAAATAAAAGCAAAAATAAACAAATGGGACTTAATTAAACTTAAAAGCTTTTGCACAATGAAGGAAACCATAAGCAAGGTGAAAAGACAGCCTTCAGAATGGGAGAAAATAATAGCAAATGAAGCAAATGACAAAGAATTAATCTCAAAAACATACAAGCAGCTCATGCAACTCAATTCTAGAAAAATAAACGACCCAATCAAAAAATGGGCCAAAGAACTAAACAGACATTTCTCCAAAGAAGACATACAGATGGCCAACAAACACATGAAAAGATGCTCAACATCACTCATTATCAGAGAAATGCAAATCAAAACCACAATAAGGTACCAACTCACACCAGTCAGAATGGCTGCTATCAAAAAGTCTACAAGCAATAAATGCCGGAGAGGGTGTGGAAAAAAGGGAACTTACACTGTTGGTGGGAATGCAAACTAGTACAGCCACTATGGAGAACAGTGTGGAGAGTCCTTAAAAAACTGGAAATAGAACTGCCTTATGATCCAGCAATCCCACTGCTGGGCATACACACCAAGGAAACCAGAATTGAAAGAGACACGTGTACCCCAATATTCATCGCAGCACTGTTTACAATAGCCAGGACATGGAAGCAACCTAGATGTCCATCGGCAGATGAATGGATAAGAAAGTTGTGATACATATACACAATGGAATATTACTCAGCTATTAAAAAGAATGCATTTGAATCAGTTCTAATGAAGTGGGTGAAACTGGAGCCTATTATACAGAGTGAAGTAAGTCAGAAAGATAAACACCAATACAGTATAATAATGCACATATATGGAATTTAGAAAGATGGTAACGATGACCTTATATGCAAGACAGCAAAGAGACACAGATGTAAAAAATAGACTTTTGGACTCTGTGGGAGAAGGCGAGGGTGGGATGATTTGAGAGAAGAGCATTGAATCATGTATATTATCATATGTGAAGCAGATCACCAGTCCAGGTTCAATGTATGAGACAGTGCACTCAGGGCTGGTGCACTGGGATAACCCTGAGGGATGGGATGGGGAGGGAGGTGGGAGGGGAGTTCAGGATGGGGGACACATGTATACCCATGGCTGATTCATGTCAATGTATGGCAAAAACCACACAACATTTTAAAGTAATTAGCCTCCAATAAAAGAAATTAATTTACACACACACAAAAAAGGTAATTCAAATGAGATCACAGGGGTGGACTGAATCCAACATAACTCATGTTCTTATAAGAAGAGGAGACTCGGGCACAGATAGACACAAAGGAAAGACCATGTGAAGATGCAGGGAGAGGATGGTCAAAGAGAGAAGCCACACAAGAAATCATCTCTGTTGACGCTGTGGTCTTGGACTTCTAACTTCCAGAGCTATCAGAGTTCTGTTCTTTCAGCCCCTCAGTCTGTGGAACCTGGCTTTGGCAGCTTAACAAACTAATACAAGACCTGTGAATTGGCCTACAGCTCCTAAATTCACTGGGCTTCCCTGTTGACTCAGATGGTAAAGAATCTGCCTGCAATGCAGGAGACCCGGCTTTGATCCCTGGCACAGGAAGATTCCCATTACTGTGGTATGGGAATTATATCCTACTACCTACTGGGTCTTGCCACATAGATGTCTCAAAATTATTTCAAGAACTATATGCTGTTGCATCTAGTTGCCTGAACATGAAACACCTTCACTGTAGTAGACTCTGCTTGAGCTCCAAGTCAAATCTGCTGATCCCACCTCTAACTCCAGTTTCACCTCAAGTAGTTCCCTCAGATTTTCTGCCTCAGGGTTTTAGCCAAAGTTCTAAGAACTTGTTCAGCAGCTATGAGTTAATGTCCCTGGAGTCAACAAACTAAAGAGATTGGAGAATCAGGGACTAAAGGCCCAGTCTCCAGTTTTCCAGAGAGATCCTGCTGCGGGATTTCAGTATGGTTCCTCAGAGGATCCCCCACAAGACTGTGCTCCAGTTTCTGCAGCAATGAAGAGCTCAGTGGTGCACACTTGATTGATTTTCCTCCTTCCTAGAATCGGCTTTTCTCCTTTCCTGACTCAGTCTCTCCATTTCCTCACTCTTACTTTCTAGGATCTCCTCTAAATTAAACTTCCTGAACCCCAGTCCTTGTCTCAGACTTGTGTGTAGGGGAACTCACACTAAGACTGTCAATGTCATTCTCTTAGATCTCTCCTTTATCCATTTTATCTGGCCACCAATTATTAAATTCTGGTGATTCTACCATGGCTTTCAGGTCAACATACACTCTCAGAATAAAAGCCCATTGCCTTTATTCTGGGTTCGGACCATCATCAGCTATGACCTGGACAATGCTACAGTCCTCTAACTAACCTCCTTGCCTTGTGAATCACCCCTCACCAATTGGTTCTCCAGGGGAAAGTCAGTGTGTGATTTCTAAATGGACTATCTGATCCTACTTACTATAAAAACCTTCAAACATTTCCCATAATCTCTAACATAATGTACTTAACATGATTTGCAAAATCTTTTAGATTTAGTTTTCATCCCTAGTCTCATCTCTCACTTAAAAGCTAGTCCGATTAAGTTATTTTTAGATCTCTAACTAGCCGTGCAATCTGTCACCTCAGGGCCTTTGCGTACCCTGCTCCTGCCTCTTGAAATGTCCTTCTCCACTCCTCATACCACTACCACTCATATTTACTCTTCCTAGTTTAGTCAGTATTTACTCTTGAAAACATCTGATGTTTATTTTTTGGTGAGTTGCCTCGCCTATGTGTTTTTAAAATATATTATGCTATATTTTCACTGCCTGTTTATATATTCAGGTCATACACTCAATTACACTTTTTGAGGGCTTTTTCCCCCTGGGTATGAAGTACATCACATATTTTAGGTATTCAATAAATACTGGTAAAATTAATTAATTAATAAATACAAGTAACATTGTTAAATAATGTTATAAAACATTTTTAATAACAAAAAACTGGCAAATAAGTTTTCAGATCATATAGAAAGGGTTGAAGCAAACCAGAAGAAAGATTAATAAACTGGAAAAATCTAGGACAAAAGTTCTATCTTCAGAAATCTTTGACACCATTATTGCTGTAACTGTGGATACATGCCTACTCAGATTCTTTTAATCTATTACTTAGAAAGCAATTTGAAAAGTTTGTAATACAAAGCAGGCATTTTCAAATGGAAATTTAAATCAATCCCCAAAATTAGTGAATTTTTAAATAACTTTAAATGACATGGCTTTAATTTATGACCTCACCCAATGAAACAATAAGGTGCTGAACAGGACTAGCCTTTCAGTAAAGCTGAGAAGGAAGTAAAATCTGTTTCAGGCCTTGGACTCCAGGATTTATTCTCTTGCCGCTTCCACCTCAAGTCCTTGCTCTAAAATCAGCAGCCTTCTGTGTCTGTTCACTACTCTGCCCCTTGGTGAATGTAAGAATCTTGGCAGGATGTCCTGGTGAACTGCCCTTTCCAGCTATCAACCTTCTAAACATCATATAATCACCGCCACTCCCCATCTCTTGGCCTTGTTGGGGAAAAAAAATGCCAGCCCTTGAAAACATGAGTAGGAATTTCCAGTCAGCTAAAATGGAGAGGCAGTTTTCTTGGCAACTACCAGTCACTCTTGGTAAGTGGTTCCCATCCAGAAGCATCAAAAAGCCCTTCCTAGCAGGTACCCTATTATCAGGGCATCACTGCAGCCACATAATCCAGGTAAAGTTCTCTGCTGGAGACAAAGCTTTATTTCTCATCAGCCTCTTAACAATAATACTTAGTTTCTCTCAAGAGAGAGACAGGGCACCACTGAAAAACCCTCAGTTGTACATATACTGCCATCACTAACTATTTGAAAAAACTGCTATAGTAATCCATTTCTTAAAAACACTGTATTTGAGACTGCTCAATTATTTTGATCCTCAATTTAGCAGGCAATAACTTAGTCACCAAAACTAAGCGTAGGGTTGATTCTAAGGGGTAGTTAATGAAATCATACAAATTTCAAAAATACAATTCTTCCATTTATTGAACAAAAAATTTTTAGGACTGCCTTTTTTGTGCCTGCCAGGCACTTTTCTATGTAGTGAAGGATTGACTGTAAAAAAAAAAGACCAAAATCCTTACTTTCTCAGAGTTCATATTTTACTAGAAGAAGAATGAAATAACACATAGAATTCATTTTTAAAAACACTCATTAATGAGTCGCTGTGTAGTTATTAAATATCATCTTCCCCAAAAATAAAATTTAAAGATTTGAAAATATATACACATAATGGTAAGTGGGGAAAAAACTAAGATACAAAACTATATACACTATATATAATACCAAAGTTTTTAAATAATTATTACAGGCATATGTAGACATAGATATAGCTTCTAGATGTAGCTAGATACACATTAGGTTTTTAAAAAGTATAAACATACACTAACAGTTACTAGTGTTATCTTTGGCATGAAATTACCAATAAATTTATTTTTTATATTTCTGATATTTTCTAAAATCTCATAATGAATACTTTTAATAGTAGCAAATGAACACTTTTAATAGTAGCAAATGAATATAATAAATATTTTTAAATGCAAAAATATATATCAAGATGAAACTTTATTCATAATTGTTAAAAGTTGAAGGCAACCAAGATGCCCTTCAATATATGAGTGGATAAACAAACTGCGGTCCATCTATACTATGGGATACTATTCAATAATAAAAAGGAATGATCTATCAAGCAACAGAAGTCATAGATGAAACTTAAATATATACTGATATATGAAAGAGGCCCTTATCTGAAAAGGCTACATATTTTATGATTCCAACTATATGATATTCTGGAAAGGGTAAAATAATCTGGAGACAGTAAAAAGATCAGTGGTTACCAGTGACTCAGGTAGAAGGAAAGATGAATACGCAGAGCACAGAGGATTTTTAGGGCAATGAAATTGTATTGTATGATACCTCTAACAGTGGATACATGTCACTGAAAAGTGAAAGTGAAGTTGCTCAGTCATGTCTGACTCTTTGACCCCATGGACTGTAGCCTACCAGTCTCCTCCATCCATGGAGTTTTCCAGGCAAGAGTACTGGAGTGGGTCCCTTCCTTCTCCAGAGGATCTCCCCAACCCAGGGATCAAACCCGGGTCTCCCGCACTGCAGACAGACGCTTTACTGCTTTACTGTCTGAGCCACCAGGGAAGCCCAAACATGTCATTACATGTTGTCAAAACCCAAAGAATTTGCAACACAAGAGTTAACCCTTATGCAAACTATGGACTTTAATAATGATGAATATCATTGTAACAAATGCACCCCACATTAAGGATAGAGAAAACTGAGGGAATGGGAGGGGAATTATGGAAATCCCTGTAATTTCCATTCATTTTTCTGTAAGCTATTTTTAAAAAATATAATCTATAATGAACTGCATTTTGACCTTCCAGTGTACAAAACCCTATATAAAATAATGGTTCCCAGATCTTGGAACTCAGAGACCAGTAAAATTTCCCAAAAAAGAGTCAGGAAGAGACAAAGAGTTTTCCACTTTCCTTCACCAAATAAACACATTAAATCTACATGTGTATATGAAATACACACACACTCACTCTTTCCATAATATCCCTTACAAGGGAAGGATGTTTTATCACTCAGAATGCAATTTTTCTTAAACTAAGAAAAATTCCATTAAATGCAATAAATTTGGCCTTAGGAAAAACCCACTCCATTTTGTGACTTCTCTAATATCACTGAGCCCTTGTGAACACCTGACCCACATGGGTTGGGAATCCCTGGTATATGACCCAGTGTTTTATCCAACTACAATCCAGGACTGGAGAAGAATATGGTACAAAAATCAAGACTCTTCAGTCTGGACTTCCTCAGGATGGGGAATCCATCTCCTAAAGTCAGTTATTATTGAGCAGTTGGCTGGTTGCATGTTCTCCACTGTTCTTTGTCATTTATCATGATTGTGAAATCATGCAAAATGTTCAAATGCTAATGTCTTGCAGACAGTGAATTAATGGTCATTTGATTTGTTCATGTCCTTAAAGTTCTCACATCTATGCCTGTGAAACAGAACAAAAAGTCCATCTTCACAGAAGAAATCTTCTGATAAAGCCTTTAGACTATGGTTCACTGCAGAATCAATGAAGTGATGATCACATAGTGCCAGAGGAGGCAGGTGTTTTGACTCACCAGCGACCTCAAGTAGGTACTCACTGCTCCTAGACAAGAAGCGGCTCAGAACTTTGAGATCCAGTTCCATGGTCCACTACTTCTTCTGCAAGCTCTCACCTCTGTCCCAGGCCAGCGCATCACAAGGTGTGATTTAGCTAGAATTTACCTGTATCTCAGAGAGGGAGTAGCGAGTGAGGAGCATCTGCATTGAGGGGCAGGGGTCACATCCACCTGTTAGTTATGAGTCATTTTACACAATTATAGGAAATGGCAAAGTTTTCTTCAGGGTACAACATGCAGGGATATTTCTGATCCCACCATCCAGCTAAATTCTTTTGCTACTAGTGTCAGGCAAGTGGTGAGCATGCACATGTGCTCAGTTGTGTCCGACTCTTTGGCGACTCCATGGACTACAGCCTGCCAGGCTCCTCTGTCCATGATACTTTCCAAGCAAGAATACTGGAGTGGGTTGCCGTGTCCTACTCCAGAGGATCAGCCCAACCTAGGGATTGAACCTGCATCTCTTGAGTTTCCTGCATTGGCAGGCAGATTCTTTACCACTGGTGCCACCCGGGAAGCCCAAGGTAAGTGTGGACTTCTGGAATTATGCGAGGCTTTAATGGCAGATTCACACATAGCCTTCCCCTCTTCTTCAATCTCAAGGCAGTGAGGACAAATCCACTTTCTTTCTCTCACACTCACAACAGTGACGGAGTTGGGCTTCTCCTCAGCACTGGATTGTTGTTCTGGGAAGAAAGCAGTGTGGCCGTATCCATTCATCTGACTCCTTCTCTGTAGATTGACAAAAAGAAAATGGATGACCTCATCTGGTCATTCCAGTTCCACAGAATTTACTCCAAATTAAAGAGAACGTTCAGTTACAAATTGTGATGATCAAGTTGCAGGTAATACTTAATGCCTCTATGAAGCAAGATAAAATTGATCTTTGCTTAGACATCCTTTCAAAGACAGGGAGCCTCATGTAACTGATAAAAGAGATCAGATGGGCTATGATATAGTCTAACGTACCCATTGTGTTCTATTTAAATTATTTGACTTCACTCACTGACTACTGTCTGTGCTTAGTTAACATCTCAGATTTGAGGGTAAAATGGCCATATTCTACATACTGACAAAGTGACCTGGTACATAATAATCCTGCAGTGTTAATAAATGAGCCTCAGCCCAGACAGCTCACAGAAGTACAGAACATACCAACGCAGCAAAATTCCAGCTGGCAATCTGGGACTCTCACAGCAAACTAGAACAAGTCCTTCCTTCTCCACACCCACTAATGTAGGCTTATGCCCTAAGTCACTTCCCTGATATGATTATTTTTTTTTCAGTCTTCAGAACACCAGGAAAACACCAGCTGCTTGACTCCTCTGTACTCCTAACAAAATCACTGATGATCTTTGAGCCGGCTTTCTTAATGCCTTCTGCATTGATTTGTTCCAACAGATAATTCTAGTGGGACTGAGTTTTGGCAACAAAAGACAGAGGACCCAGACTAGGCATCTTGCCTAAACCTGAGAACCAGAGTCACTTTTATTATAGCATTGACACATCTTGCTTTTAAAAAAGGCAAACCCCATACTCTCCCACCTTTCCTATTCTGGTGATCCCAAACCGCCCCCTTTCTGGTCTTCTGTCTTCCAGATATACTGGTTAATATCTTATCTACATTGGCAAGAATGATGTATTACTGTCTTGTTTGCCAATCCCAGGTTAGCCTCCTTTCCAAATTCTTTCTTCTTCTTTCAGAGAATGTGCTGCTCAGGTCTTATCGTAGCAGTAAACATTAATTTTACTTTGTACTTATTGTAGTAACCTCTAGGTAAAATGGTAAAGGTAAGTTTTCTTTCTCAGAACCTCTCTCAACTTTGGTCCTAGGCACACACTTCAGACTTCCATGTTTTCTCTATTCTTCCCTCTAATATAATTAACTTTCCAGAAAATAAATCATTCACTCTATGATATAGGATTGGCAAAACTTATCCCCTCTCCAAAGATGTTCGCTTTAACAGAGAACCAAAATCTCAATTTCCAGCTCTAGAAATACAACATCTGTAAGAAGTCTTGGGGAAAGATACCTTTAAATCATACCCTTTAGGACATAGTATTCATATTGGGCAGAACATCCTACTTCATGAGTTAATATCAGTTTTTTTTAATGAGATAAAAGAGAAGTAAATAAAAATATCAAGGTCAGAATCACTTACAGTAAAGGTAAATAATGTTTCTTAGAATTTTCATTCCTGTTACACATATGTATGTATAACATGTATGTGTATATAATTGTATATAAAAAGTATAAAGGCATTTTTATGGTGTTCATCAGCAAAAAGTGGAACTAACGTGTCTGGCTTACACCTTTAACAGGTGCTTCTGAAACTATCAGTTGCATAAAACCAACATTTTTCAATTTCCAGTCTCAGACCAACACTTTAAAAAAATACAATAAAAAGAAATAACTAGCAGAATGATATTAACACACATAAAATTATGCTGTTACATTCCTATCTTCCTATCTTAACCATCTTTTCTCAATTGCTGTGTTTATTTCGTAATAGGCTGGTTAAGAAACAGTTTGAGGGCTGGCACTGGCCTCCAGCCTACACTTTGGAGAACACTGCTTTAGGATACACATTCCTCAGGCAGGGAGCATGTTTTGGTCACCTGTGCACCTCCTCGGGTAGCACAGAGTGGGCACAGTTAGCACAGATTGATTGCTGGTTAAGTTGAGTCAATTAACCTATTAACAGACGGCAGCTTCAGCAGTAACTAACTCATTCAACCAGTGAAAAGACTATTTTTTTGCATTCAGAACTTAGGCAATAGAAACTGGCTAAGATCAGCTCATCCTAATCAATAGTCTATGGCAGCCATGGTTCATAATGGCGATGTTAATTATTCTTCTACGTTAAATGGCAAATATGCTTTTTTTTTTTCCATATCAGCAGTTTACAACTTACCTTCATGAATTAGAATGACATCACTTACAAAGTAAATAACATATGATCAAAACAAAGCCAAAATTAGAGATAGAACCATTTTAGCTCTAACATGACCAAGAACTTCAGTGTTGAACTTTGATACACGATTCATAGATAATTTACAGAAAGTAGTTAGTGGTGTTGCTAAGACTAGCCCTATTTTTTAAGGTGGAGGGGAATTTGAAAAATATTTTTTAAGGTTCCCTTCCTTGAAATGTAGATAAGTATGTAAGTTGCTACCAGAAGTCTTTATAAGGAAGAGATTGAGAGATATCTGAGACGTAAAGTCTAAAACTGGGCTAGGGCACCACTGGAGATTCCATTAAACCTTTTAATTCTTGCATAGCACATATAGAATACTGATTTTAAATCTCAACAAAACTATCAGCTAGCCTAAAGAGAGGACATCAGTTGAAAATGCCCTGGGGAAAGGATTTTCCAGACTTACGTGTGTCCCCAGTTGTAGCTGAGGCTTGAAAAAAACTGTATGCTGATTAATTCCCTTTTTGCCAGTGGAGTGTAAACAAAGATGCCTTATGGTTGTCCCTCTTTAAAGACATGGAACAGAGACATGCTGGCTGTAAATGAGTCACCCAGTCTGGATGGGAGCTACAGCCACAGTGCCCAGATTAGGGCCATGACCCCATATCCTAGAATGTCTGGCCACCAAAGGACAGCCTTGTCATGGAAACATGGTACTTTTTATTTTATTTTTCAAGGTCAAGTTATTCTACTTCTTGCATAAAAGAAATAAAGTAAGATTATGTGAGTCAGATCAATGTTAGAGCCTCACATATTAACTCTTAATCAGGTAATGCTATGATTTCAACCTTCTTTTATCCTACAATATAATACTCTGTAAGAAAGAATGTGTGAAGTAAAATGGCTACTCAAAATTTTTTATATAAAGACAGAAATTTCCATAAAGATGGTGAATTAATGTGTAATCATGTCATAGTACAGACATACAGTGGTAATTTGTCTTGCTTTACAGAAAATGTACTGTGTAGAAAATGAGAAGTGCTAGTTGTATTAGCCAAAATACAACTATTCACCAACATTTTTATTGTGCCAGTTTGTTTCTCCCATCACACATGCACACACATTCACACAAACACACAATTAAATCACACAATATAAAACTTGACAAAACAGCCATTCCTTTTGAATACTAGCACAATTGCTAGCATTCCAGGTAAGAGAATTTTCCAAAATCTTTTGCAAATTCCCTCCCACTACACATTTATAAAACTAATCACTCACCTTCAGAGGATGTTATGGAACCAATCCCAATATTTTACTTAAGAACAGGTGAGTAAATAGCACAAATCAAAACTTTATCCTGTCGTTCCTCTCTGAATCATGGTGCTAGGTAATCCAATAGGTGAAAAGAAGCATCTCAATAAAAATACTTTAGCTAATAAAAATACTATAGCCAAATGATAGAGCATCAGCCTTTTTGTGAACCACAACAAATGATTTGAGGCAGTTAGTGTCAAGGTCTGCTAAAAGTCAGAAACGCAGTCAGATATAATGGGTCCATTGAACTAAATCTGAGTCTGACCAAGCTCCTGGATGCAGCTGCCAATGTTCAGGAAATATGGAGGATAAACATGTTGAACTTCACCATGAGGATGCAATCAAAGAAGTCCAGCCTCCAAGACACTTTGGTGAAATAGCCTAGGTTCTTCAACAAACTGTATGGCAGAGACAAGAATGGAGGATAAACCTGTAGATTAAAAGAGACAAAAGACATCAGTTTTTAATAGGCAAAATCAACTACAGTATGATAATGCATATTTAATGACAAAATCAAAAAGAGGGAAGTGATTACCTTTGGAGAGAGGGGCAGGTGTGTGGGACGGGTTACCTGGAGGAGTTTCTGGAGTGGTTGGCATAACTTTATATTTTGGCACAGGCAGTAGTTAAAACTGTATTTGGCTTATAATAATTCAGAGCTATACAATTCTTTTGTGTGGTTTTTCTGGATCTGTATTTTATTTTACAATAAGAAAGGAAAAATATATAAACCTTGTGATGGGAAAAAAGAACAGATCTGTTTGACACCTCATCACTCACCTGGAAAATAGCACAGAAGCTCACAGAAATATCTTCCTTGCATGATTTACAAGTATTACCTTCTCTAAAATGAAGGACTCTTTCCCGTAAGTAGTGCTTGAGTTTTAAATTCCTCACATATTTCCAAAGTACACAGCTGAAACTAGCCCTGTGGTTAGCTATCACATCAAGAGTCAAATATTAGCCTTACGGGCAATTAAAAATCACACAAATATTTTACAGAAATTCTAGGTAAAACCTGCACCTAGTTTCTGGCTATAGGCTATGATAATACAATGGCTTCCCAGCTTGTGTTCCTGACCTCTTACAATCCTCTCCACATTGCAATAAGTATGCTTATTTTTAAAAACTAAATGAGAATGTTAGGAGCACTTAAGGAAAAAGCCATGTGTTTCTTGTAAAGTAAAACACACCTCGCCTATGACCCATCAATTTCATTCCCAGGGATTTGCTCAAGAGAAATGAAAGTACAGTCAGCCCCCTGTGCCCATGGGTGCGGGACCCACAGGTTCAGAGGGTTGACTGTTGTTGTACACCATTGTACCTAAGGGTCTTGAGAATCCATGGATTTTGGAATCCACAGGGCTCCTAGACCCAATGTCCAGAGATACAAGGGGATAGCTATATATGATTACAAAAACATCTGTACATAAACTCTCTTCGCAACTTTATTCATAATTGTCGAACATTCCAGACAACCTATCGTAAATTGTGGGATGTTTACGTAATAGAATACAACTCCAAAATAAAAAGGAATAAGTTACTGATACATGTAACAACATGGATGAATTTCAAATAATATCTTCAATGAAAGACACTTTACACAAAAGAGCACATACTGTATGAATATATATATATAATATATGAAAACTTCTACACAGGCTATACTACTCTATAGTGGAAAAATTGAATATAGTAGTTTTCTCTGGGACAGTGGGTATGAATATTAACTGGAAAAAATCACAAGGTTCTAGTGTGATGGTAGAAGCCTATATTTCAATAGGGATTTGAGGTACACAGATGAAAGAATTTGTTGATGTCAGCAATGTATGCATTTCATTATATGTAAATTTTTCATCAAAATAAAAGGAACCAAATTCTGTCATCTGGGTCTATTTCCTTTGTCTTCTACTGCTAACTGATATCAAAGAAGGCGATGGCACCCCACTCCAGTACTCTTGCCTGGAAAATCCCATGGATGGAGGAGCCTGGTAGGCTGCAGTCCATGGGGTCGCTAGGAGTCGGACACGACTGAGCGACTTCACTTTCACTTTTCACTTTCATGCATTGGAGAAGGAAATGGCAACCCATTCCAGTGTTCTTGCCTGGAGAATCCCAGGGACGGGGGAGCCTGGTGGGCTGCCGTCTCTGGGGTCGCCCAGAGTTGGACACGACTGAAGCGACTTAGCAGCAGCAGCAGCAGCTAACTGATATAACTGTGCCTAATGTCCTTTTGCAGTAAAAGGTTGAGACGTTCTTCAACAATGTTTTCAATACTGTATGTAATCCTACCTTTTTGCAAGATTTGGAATTTAACTTTGCAATTGACTTGCCTTTTATCCCGACATCCAAAAATCAGAGGATGATAGAGAAGGCAATCTGCAGGTTTCAAAATCTGTTAAAGGAAGTAATGTGTAAGTGGAGATCAGTGTAAGTAGAAGTTCATTAGTAAACATTTTCATGTTATGAGGACTTTTGCTCCTCTATGCAAATTTGTAACTATACTTGGGGGACCCCCTTAATGAAAACTTGGAGAGCAAGCAAGAACTCCCTACATGCTTATCCCAAGTTCCTTTAGTGAGTGTTATTAAGACTAATTGATCCACTTGGCAGAATGTTGAATCATGATTCTACTTGAACAAGCAAAAGTATTAATCTCCTTTAATACATGTATCTTTAATTATCAAATAATTGCAACTCTTTATTCAAAGTCTACTGATTTACGTGTTAGTATCATCTAAACAACACCTTCATAGAAATATTTAGAAAAATGTTTGACCAAATATCTGGGTATAGTGCCCTAACAAACTTGACACATACA
The DNA here is from genome assembly GCF_027580195.1 of Bos mutus. Classification (NCBI taxonomy): domain Eukaryota; kingdom Metazoa; phylum Chordata; class Mammalia; order Artiodactyla; family Bovidae; genus Bos; species Bos mutus. The sequence continues at coordinate 22,421,849 of NC_091622.1, read as the reverse complement.
ATTAATCATCACTGTTACCACATGAAATGTAATGAAATTTAATACTGTTTGGAGGATCAAAGGAACTTACCTTGAGTGTTAAGCTTCAATGGAAATCCACCTCCTAAAATTGTGTGATCTTAGATAACAGGTTTTTGATTTCTTAACCTCTAACAATAGGAATAAAATTTGCTCTCCTTAGTGAGATTATTGTGAGCATTAAATGAGTTAATTAATAGTGTTTAACATATCATTGAGTGCTGAATATGTATTATCATCATGACTTTAAAGTATATCAAAATTTCTTCATCTATATTTTATAATTGAGTTACTAAGCAATAGTTATAATAAATTTTTTGTCTGTTTTCCCCTCAAATCATGTTAACAAATGAGCATGCATTCTTTAAGCTCTTTTACTAGAAGAAATATTATAGTATATAAAACTATCTCATAAGTTGGCTGCCTGTTTTCTTTTAGGCCCCAAGCTTCAAAGAATAGGGCTTCCCCGGTGGCTCAGACAGTAAAGAATCTGCCTGCAATGCAGGAGACCTGGGCTTGATCCCCTAGAGAAGGGAATGGCAACCCACTCCAGTATTCTTGCCTGGAGAATTCCATGGACAGAGAAACCTGGCAGGCTATAGTCCATGAGTCACAAAGAGTCGGACACGAACGAGTAACTAGCACTTTCTATTAATAAGCAACCTTATTAAGTATAACTGGTTTTATATGTGTCACTCCACCATTCATATCCTACCCTGTTCGGATCTACCTAGTTTGGAATAACTTTAAGGAGGATGAACATTCTGAAAATTGAGCAATCCATCAACCATTCCTCTTAAGAATGTTTCCTGTTCAAACTGAGGTCAAAGAACCACCATTGTTTCACAATAGGATCATCTGTCTAGAAAGGTTAACTATTAAAAGCAAAGATATAACTCTGTTGAAAAATGATGTGATTTACAACAGAGATCTATGCTGTTAAGTAATAATCTTCACTATTTTGGAACTTTACATAGGTAAAATTAGGGTTATTTAATTAAGTAAAGGAGTTTGGTTTTTCTCCCTGATAGACCACTCAACAAATACTTCTCATTCCTTTCCCCTATATCAAAGTAGTAAGGAAGAAACACCTGACATCAATTTAACAGACAATAAATTTAGCTATGCTTTTACTGTTTCAAAGATTTAGAGGTTAAGATTTTGAGGGGAACATTTTACTCTTTTGGTTTCAAGTAACAGAAGCCCAATTCAAATTGCCTTAGGCAAACAAAAGAATTTACTAGACCACACAACAGTGAAGAAGAAGGATGCAACATGATTTTAAGCACAAATTGATCCAGGGCTTAAGAATGTCATCAGGCAACTCTTCATGTCTTGGCCACATTAATAGGCAGGCTTTTCCTAAATGGCAACCAAGCCCATCTTTGGGCTGTCTTTACACAGAGCAGTGCCAGCTTACCTCCTATTTATAGTCCCAGCAGAGAGAATCTCCTTCCTGATGGCTCCACAAATGCCCCATTAGCCAGGCCTAAGTCCATGACCACCCCTGGAGCTAGACAGCAGAGCTGACCCCACACCTGATGATGGCTGAGAGTTAACTAATAGTGACAATGGGATGTCTCCCAAAAGGGAGAAACAGTACATTGCAGAAGCAAAAATAACAAATCCCCACTTTAATATGGATATTAAACTTGATCCTTTAAAAAACAAATCATTTTCTAATGCACCAGAAGATCCAGTGGAGACAGAACCTTCCAGCGTCTCAGATATTTTGACTCTTGTTCAGACTACAACTTCTAATCAGTTACAGGGCCTTTCCAACTAACTTAGGCTCTCTGGATATCTGTTGCATATATGTTAAATAAATGAGAGAATGTGATTAGAAACTTTTTAAATTTTCCTTCAGGCCTCCATGCAATGATTCTATAGTCGTGTCTATAAAACAATGTGATCTATAGCTTGAGTTTTCAAAAAGACATTGACTATATAAATCGCTTTTTTTTAAAAATATCATTAGCACTGAAAGTATTTCTTCAGATTCATTTCTTTCTTCCTTCTTTCTTTTCTCATTTCTTTATTTGCTTCCTTAGTGACTGCCCAGTGGTGGCAATGACTTAACATGAAGGTCCCAGAAGACAAGAAAGCACCCCAGCCTATGTCAGAATCCAAGTAAGGAGCGTGTCTGAATGAGTCAGGACCCATGCAAGGAGGGGGCCCAAATGGTGTAGAAACTTAGAAAGGTCAAGAGATTACTGATATTTGGATTGAATAAATAAACATAATGAGGATATTATGTTTATTTACAGCAATATTTCTCAATGCCCGAACAAAAAAAGGTACAGCACAGCCAGGAGAGAAGCTGGAATGTATCTTGTGGTGCCAAAAGGGAATAGGAGACATGACTGTGAATTCATGTTTTCCATATATGTAGATAGACATAGAAATAAATATGGATATAAATGAGCGATACGTATATATTTTTTATAATTCTGTTCACTAAAAGGGTGTGGCACATTACTATCTCAGCAGCAATAGGCATACTTATCACCCAGATCTTTGGCTTCTAAATATCACTCTACACTAAATGGAACCAAGGTACTTGGAAAAAATGCCTAATTCCAGGACTTAAGTAGGGAAATAACAAGATGAGCCTAGAACATGTCTAAAAAAATGACAGGGACATGTCAAACAAGGTCAGTAACCAGCTTGAAGGGGCTCTTAAGTAATAAATGTAACAAGTTATAATCCATTTGATAAAATAAGGATTCAAGAGACCATGGCTGTAAGTAAATATATGAATAAATAAACAGGAGAAAAGAAAGTTCTTCCTTACAAAGAATGCTGACTAATAAGCGTAGAATGAATGATGAAATTAGAAAAATCACAATTTGGTGGTCATCATGGTAATAATATATGTTATCAATAGATGCTAAAATTGATGGGTGAAGGTGGGATAAGGAATGGGAAGGTGGGATCAGGTTTTACCCGATCTCAAGGTGTTGCCCCACAAATATTTATTAATTAAAATGAAAAAAGCAATACTATAATAGAAAAACCAGGCAGATCCATCATGAAAAGTGATCAATGTTAACTCCACCAGAAATGGGACAATTAGCCACAGTGTGTCAATAGGGTACAAGGACAATTACTTGCCATAGAATTACTGTTTTGCCTTGTTTATGTATAAAATATTTCTGTACATGAATAGTGTCAATTACACATTTGTCCAAGTATCATTGAGCATTTTAGAGGTAAAAAGATAAGGAAATTAAGTGACACTTTCATATGAATTTTTCTCATTTTTAAAAATGTGGGCTGTGTGTGCTTAGTCGCTCAGTCATGTCTGACTCTTGCTAACCCATGGACTGCAGCCCACCAGCCTCCTCTGTCCACGGGATTCTCCAGACAAGTACACTGGAGTGGGTTGCCTTGCCTTCCCCCAGGAGATCTTCCCAACCCAGGAATTGAACCCATGTCTCCTGCATTTCAGGTAGATTCTTGACCATCTGAGCCACCAGGGAAGCCATTTAAAAAATAGTATGTGGTTATCATAGAAAATTAAGAAAATACAAATAAGCATAAAGAAGAAAAGAAGAATCACCAAATCTCTCTCAATTCCCACACTGCAGGACCTTAAATTAGAAGTTGCAAATAAAAGACCCAAGGTACAAAATATATCAGATATAAAATTGAGTTATGAGACAAACCACCAAAATGAAATTTCAAAGGAAATATTCAAGAATTACATACACACTTGGCCTTCTTCCTGGTTCAAAAAGAGTTGAAGTAGGGAGAAACATGAGGAAGTTTCCTTTGGGAAGAGCTTCTCAGACAAAGGTCATAGTGAGTCCAGTAGCAAAGGTCGCTGTTCAGAGCCCTGACTTAAATAGCTTTCTATATCCTCAGGCATATTGTAGGCCCTCAGGTAATCATGACCCATAATTATGTCCTCAAAACCAAATCCCTGGGTTGAGTAAACTTCCCCAGTTGAACAACCTGTCTGAGCCAGACTAAAAAATGATAACTACCTCACAGTGACAGCTACTCAGACGCTCACTATTTCATGAGTTTGCTTCTGTAATGTTCAGTCTTCATGGAGGTAAACTATATACCTTCTGATATAGGATTTTGCTTAGTTTGTTGTGTTTTATTTGGTTTTGTTTTTGTACTGTGCAACATGGGGAAGGAGAATAAAAGTAAGCAAACCCTCTTTCCTTGATTTTTTTTCACTTTATTTATTTTTTTGGAGGCTAATTACTATACAGTATTGTATTGGTTTTGTCATACATTGACAAGAATCCACCACGGGTGTACATGTGTTCCCCATCCTGAACCCCGCTCCCACCTCCCTCCCCATACCATCCCTCTGGGTCATCCCAGTGCACCAGCCCCGAGAACCCTGTAACATGCATCAAACCTTCACTAGCGATCTGTTTCACATTAATATAGATGTTTCAATGCCATTCTCCCAAATCATCCCACCCTTGCCCTCTCCCACAGAGTCCAAAAGACTGTTCTATATATCTGTGTCTCTTTTGCTGTCTTGCATACATGGTTATTGTTACCATCTTTCTAAATTCCATATATATGCATTATTATACTGCATTGGTGTTTTTCTTTCTGGCTTACTTCACTCTGTATAATAGGCTCCAGTTTCATCCACCTCATTAGAACTGATTCAAGTGTATTCTTTTTAATGGCCGAGTAATATTCCATTGTGTATATGTACCTCAGCTTTCTTATCCATTCATCTGCCGATGGACGTCTAGATTGCTTCCATGTCCTGGCTATTATAAACAGTGCTGTGATGAACGTTGGGGTACACGTGTCTCTTTCAATTCTGGTTTCCTCAGTATGTATGCCCGGCAGTGGGATTGCTGGGTCTTACGGGAGTTCTATTTCCAGTTTTTTAAGGAATCTCCACACTGTTCTTCATAGGGGCTGTACTAGTTTGCATTCCCACCAACAGTGTAAGAGGGTTCCCTTTTCTCCACACCCTCTCCAGCATTTATTGCTTGTAAACTTTTGGATAGGAGCCATTCTGACTCCTTGTGGTTTTGATTTGCATTTCTCTGATAATGAGTGATGTTGAGCATCTTTTCATGTGTTTGTTACCCTTCTGTATGTCTTTGTTGGAGAAATGTCTGTTTAGTTCTTTGGCCCATTTTTTGATTGGGTCATTTATTTTTCTGGAATTGAGTTGCATGAGCTGCTTGTATATTTTTGAGATTAATTCTTTGTCAGTTGCTTTGTTTGCTACTATTTTCTCCCATTCTGAAGGCTGTCTTTTCACCTTGCTTATAGTTTCCTTTGTTGTGCAAAAGCTTTTAAGTTTAATTAAGTCCCATTTGTTTATTTTTGCTTTTATTTCCAATATTCTGGGAGGTAGGTCATAGAAGATCCTGCTGTGATTTATGTCAAAGAGTGTTTTGCCTATGTTCTCCTCTAGGAGTTTTATAGTTTCTGGTCTTACGTTTAGATCTTTGATCCATTTTGAGTTCATTTTTGTGTATGGTGTTAGAAAGTGTTCTAGTTTCATTTTTTTTCAAGTCATTGACCAGTTTTCCCAGCACCACTTGTTAAAAAGATTGTCTTTTCTCCATTGTATATTCTTGCCTCCTTTGTCAAAGATAAGGTGTCCATAGGTGCATAGATTTATCTCTGGGCTTTCTATTTTGTTCCATTGATCTATATTTCTGTCTTTGTGCCAGTACCATACTGTCTTGATGACTGTAGCTTTGTAGTATAGTCTGAAGTCAAGCAGGTTGATTCCTCCAGTTCCATTCTTCTTTCTCAAGATTGCTTTGGCTATTCGAGGTTTTTTGTATTTCCATACAAATTGTGAAATTATTTGTTCTAGCTCTGTGAAAAATACTGCTGGTAGCTTGATAGGGATTGCATTGAATCTATAGATTGCTTTGGGTAGTATACTCATTTTCACTATATTGATTCCTCCAATCCATGAACACGGTATATTTCTCCATCTATTTGTGTCCTCTTTGATTTCTTTCACCAGTTTTTTATAGTTTTCTATATATATGTCTTTTGTTTCTTTAGGTAGATATATTCCTAAGTATTTTATTCTTTTCGTTGCAATGGTGAATGGAATTGTTTCCTTAATTTCTCTTTCTGTTTTCTCATTGTTAGTGTATAGGAATGCAAAGGATTTCTGTGTGTTGATTTTATATCCTGCAACTTTACTATATTCATTGATTAGCTCTAGTAATTTTCTGGTGGCGTCTTTAGGGTTTTCTATGTAGAGGATCATGTCATCTGCAAACATTGTTTTACTTCTTCTTTTCCAATCTGGATTCCTTTTATTTCTTTTTCTGCTCTGATTGCTGTGGCCAAAACTTCCAAAACTATGTTGAATAGTAGTGGTGAGAGTGGGCACCCTTGTCTTGTTCCTGACTTTAGGGGAAATGCTTTCAATTTTTCACCATTGAGGATAATGTTTGCTGTAGGTTTGTCATATATAGCTTTTATTATGTTGAGGTATATTCCTTCTATTCCTGCTTTCTGGAGGGCTTTTATCATAAATGGATGTTGAATTTTGTCAAAGGCTTTCTCTGCATCTATTGAGATAATTATATGGTTTTTATTTTTCAATTTGTTAATGAATTTGTTATTGGTTCAGTTTTGGAAAGTTGTACTTTTCTAAGAATTTGTCCATTTCTTCCAAGTTCTCCATTTTATTGGCATATAGTTGCTGATAGTAGTCTCTTATGATCCTTTGTATTTCTGTGTTGTCTGTTGTGATCTCTCCATTTTCATTTCTAATTTTGTTGATTTGATTTTTCTCCCTTTGTTTCTTGATGAGTCTGGCTAATGGTTTGTCAATTTTATTCAACTTCTCAAAGAACAAGCTTTTGACTTTGTTGATTTTTGCTATGGTCTCTTTTGTTTCTTTTGCATTTATTTCTGCCCTAATTTTTATGATTTCTTTCCTTCTACTAACCCTGGGGTTCTTAATTTCTTCCTTTTCTAGTTGCTTTAGGTGTAGAGTTAGGTTATTTATTTGAATTTTTTCTTGTTTCTTGAGGTAAGCCTGTATTGCTATGAACCTTCCCCTTAGCACTGCTTTTACAGTGTCCCATAGGTTTGGGGTTGTTGTGTTTTCATTTTCATTCATTTCTATGCATATTTTGATTTCTTTTTTGATTTCTTCTGTGATTTGTTAGTTATTCAGCAGCGTGTTGTTCAGCCTCCATATGTTGGAATTTTTAAAAGTTTTTCTCCTGTAATTGAGATCTAATCTTACTGCATTGTGGTCAGAAAAGATGCTTGGAATGATTTCAATTTTTTGAATTTACCAAGGCTAGATTTATGGCCCAGGATGTGATCTATTCTGGAGAGGGTTCCATGTACACTTGAGAAAAAGGTGAAATTCATTCTTTTGGGGTGAAATGTCCTATAGATATCAATTAGGTCTAACTCGTCTATTGTATCATTTAAAGTTTGTGTTTCCTTGTTAATTTTCTGTTTAGTTGATCTATCCATAGATGTGAGTGGGGTATTAAAATCTCCCTCTATGATTGTGTTACTGTTAATTTCCCCTTTCATGCTTGTTAGCATTTGTCTTACATATTGTGGTGCTCCTGTGTTGGGTGGATATATATTTATAATTGTTATATCTTCTTCTTGGATTGATCCTTTGATCATTATGTAGTGTCCTTCTTTTCTCTTTTCACAGCCTTTGTTTTAAAGTCTATTTTATCTGATATGAGTATTGCTACTCCTGCTTTCTTTTGGTCTCTATTTGTGTGGAATATCTTTTTCCAGCCCTTCACTTTCAGTCTGTATGTGTCCCTTGTTTCAAGGTTGGTCTCTCGTAGACAACATATATAGGGGTCTTGTTTTTGTATCCATTCAGCCAGTCTTTGTCTTTTGGTTGGGACATTCAAGCCATTTACATTTAAGGTAATTATTGGTAAGTATGATCCTGTTGCCATTTACTTGATTGTTTTGGGTTCGAGTTTATACACTCTTTCTGTGTTTCCTGTCTAGAGAATATCCTTTAGCATTTGTTGGCGAGCTGGTTTGGTGGTGCTGAATTTTCTCAGCTTTTGCTTGTCTGTAAAGCTTTTGATTTCTCCCTCATATTTGAATGAGATCCTTGCTGGGTACAGTAATCTGGACTGTAGGTTATTTTCTTTCATCACTTTAAGTATGTCCTGCCATTCCCTCTGGCCTGAAGAGTTTCTATTGAAAGATCAGCTGTTATCCTTATGGGAATCCCCTTGTGTGTTACTTGTTGTTTTTCCCTTGCTGCTTTTAATATTTGTTCTTTGTGTTTGATCTTTGTTAATTTGATTAATATGTGTCTTGGGGTGTTTTGCCTTGGGTTTATCCTGTTTGGGACTCTCTGGGTTTCTTGGACTTGGGTGACTATTTCCTTCCTCATTTTAGGGAAATTTTCAACTATTATCTCCTTAAGTATTTTCTCACGGCCTTTCTTTTTGTCGTCTTCTTCTGGGACTCCTATGGTTTGAATGTTGGGGCGTTTAACATTGTCCCAGAGGTCTCTGAGGTTGTCCTCATTTCTTTTAATTCTTTTTTCTTTTTTCCTCTCTGTTTCATTTATTTCTACCATTCTATCTTCTACCTCACTAATCCTATCTTCTGCCTCTGTTATTCTACTATTTTTTCCCCTCCAGAGTGTTTTTGATCTCATTTATTGCATTATTCATTAAATATTGACTCTTTTTTATTTCTTCTAGGTCCTTGTTAAATATTTCTTACATCTTCTTGACCCTTGTCTCCAGGCTATTTATCTATAACTCCATTTTGTTTTCAAGATTTTGGATCATTTTCACTATCATTATTTGGAATTCCTTATCAGGTAGATTCCCTATCTTTTCTTCTTCTTCTTCTTTTTTTTTTTTTTTGGTTTAGTGGGCATTTATCCTGTTCTTTTACCTGCTAGGTATTTCTCTGCCTTTTGATCTTGTTTATATTGCTGTGTTTGGGGTGGCCTTTCCATATTATGGAAGTTTGTGGTTCTTCTTTATTGTGGAGGTTCCTCGCTGTGGGTGGAGTTGGATGGGTGGCTTGTCGAGGTTTCCTGGTTAGAGAAGCTTGTGTCGGTGTTCTGGTGGGTGGAGCTGGATCTCTTCTCTCTGGAGTGCATTGAAGTGTCCAGTAATGAGTTTTGAGATGTCAATGGATTTGGTATGACTTTGGGCAGCCTGTATATTGATGCTCAGGGCTATGTTCCTGTGTTGTTTGAGAATTTGCATATGTCTTTCTCTGGAACTTGTTGGTTCTTGGGTGGTGCTTGGTTTCAGTGTAGGTATGGAGGCATTTGATGAGCTCCTATCGATTAATGTTCCCTGGAGTCGAGAGTTCTCTGCTATATATATATATATCTGTGCGGAGTGCTCCCAGTGTGTCGGCCACATCGGGTTTGCTCCTACTCATGGCATGTGTGCTTTCCCAGTCTATACTGCTCAGGCTCTAGGTTGCTCTGCCCGGAACTGTGACGCGGGCCCTGGGTTGAGTGTACTTCCCAGGTTTAAGCCATTCAGGTTCAGGTTCTTGGGAACTCCACAAAGGTGCAGACTTGAATGGGCCTGCGTTTTGTGCCCTTCCCTGGTCTGAGCAGCTCAGGTGACCAGGTGTTTGGCGAGCGCAGTCGCTGCGATTTATCACCTCCCCCATCCCTGTCTCATGGTTTTCTGGGTGTACAACTGGCACGCCTTCTCAGGTGTGCCATATGTCTCTCTTGGAGAGCTGATCTCTGGTTGTGACCCTCTCAGCAGATGTTGACCATCCAGAATCCCAAGCAGTCTTGGTTAGCAACGAAGCCTGCTTGCAGTTTGGTAAATGATGCCTCTCTGGGGCCACGATTGCTGCCTTCTGGCTCTGGCTGCCCTCGCCTGCCTGTCTCCAGCGGGGGATGGGCCAGTCTGCAGCTGGCTAGCTCTGCTCAGTGCTTTGTTCTGTGAACAGGCCTGGCGGTGTCTTAAGTTCAGTTCAGTTGCTCAGTCATGTCCACCTCTGCGACCCCATGAATCACAGCACGCCAGGCCTCCCTGCCCATCACCAGCTCCCAGAGTTCACTCAGACTCACGTCCATCGAGTCAGTGATGCCATCCAGCCATCTCATCCTGTCGGCCCCTTCTCCTCCTGCCCTGAATCCCTCCTGGCATCAGAGTCTTTTCCAATGAGTCAACTCTTCGCATGAGGTGGCCAAAGTACTGGAGTTTCAGCTTGAGCATCATTCCTTCCAAAGAAATCCCAGGGCTGATCTCCTTCAGAATGGACTGGTTGGATCTCCTTGCAGTCCAAGGGACTCTCAAGAGTCTTTTCCAACACCACAGTTCAAAAGCATCAATTCTTTGGCTCTCAGCTTTCTTCACAGTTCAACTCTCACATCCATACATGACCACTGGAAAAATCATAGCCTTGACTAGATGGACCTTTGTTGGCAAAGTAATGTCTCTGCTTTTGAATATGCTATCTAGGTTGGTCATAACTTTTCTTCCAAGGAGTAATTGTCTTTTAATTTCATGGCTGCAATCACCATCTGCAGTGATTTTGGAGCCCCAAAAAATAAAGCCTGACACTGTTTCCAGTGTTTCCCCATCTATTTCTCATGAAATGATGGGACCAGATACCATGATCTTTGTTTTCTGAATGTTGAGCTTTAAGCCAACTTTTTCACTCTCTTCTTTCACTCTCATCAAGAGGCTTCCTCTTCACTTTCTGCCATAAGGGTGGTGTCATCTGCATATCTGAGGTTATTGATATTTCTCCTGGCAATCTTGATTCCAGCTTGTGCTTCTTCCAGCCCAGCGTTTCTCATGATGTACTCTGCATATAAGTTAAATAAGCAGGGTGACAATATACAGCCTTGACGAACTCCTTTTCCTATTTGGAACCAGTCTGTTGTTGCATGTCCAGTTCTAACTGTTGCTTCCTGACCTGCATATAGGTTTCTCAAGAGGCAGGTCAAGTGGTCTGGTATTCCCATCTCTTTCAGAATTTTCCACAGTTTATTGTGATCCGCACAGTCAAAGGCTTTGGCATAGTCAATAAAGCAGAAACAGATGTTTTTCTGGAACTGTCTTGCTTTTTTCCATGATCCAGCAGATGTTGGCAATTTCATCTCTGGTTCCTCTGCCTTTTCTAAAACCAGCTTGAACGTCTGAAAGTTCATGGTTCATGTACTGCTGAAGCCTGGCTTGGAGAATTTTGAGCATTACTTTACTAGCATGTGAGATGAGTGCAATTGTGCGGTAGTTTGAGCATTCTTTGGCATTGCCTTTCTTTGGGATTGGAATGAAAACTGACCTTTTCCAGTCCTGTGGCCACTGCTGAGTTTTCCAAATTTGCTGGCATATTGAGTGCAGCACTTTCACAGCATCATCTGTCAGGATTTGGAATAGCTCAATTGGAATGCCATCATCTCCACTAGCTTTGTTCGTAGTGATGCTTTCTAAGGCCCACTTGACTTCACATTCCAGGATGTCTGGCTCTAGGTCAGTGATCACACCATAGTGATTATCTGGGTCGTGAAGATCTTTTTTGTACAGTTCTTCTGTGTATTCTTGCCATCTCTTCTTAATATCTTCGGCTTCTGTTAGGTCCATACCATTTCTGTCCTTTATTGAGCCCATTTTTGTATGAAATGTTCCCTTGGTATCTCTAGTTTTCTTGAAGAAATCTGTAGTCTTTCCCATTCTGTTGTTTTCCTCTATTTCTTTGCATTGATCACTGAGGAAGGCTTTCTTATCTCTTCTTGCTATTCTTTGGAACTCTGCATTCAGATGCTTATATCTTTCCTTCTCTCCTTTGCTTTTCGCTTCTCTTCTTTTCACAGCTATTTGTAAGGCCTCCCCAGACAGCCATTTTGCTTTTTTGCATTTCTTTTCCATGGGGATGGTCTTGATCCCTGTCTCCTGTACAGTGTCACAAACCTCAGTCCATAGTTCATCAGGCACTCTATCTATCAGATCTAGGCCCTTAAATCTATTTCTCACTTCCACTGTATAATCATAAGGGATTTGATTTAGGTCATACCTGAATGGTCTCATGGTTTTCCCTACTTTCTTCAATTTAAGTCTGAATTTGGCAATAAGGAGTTCATGATCTGAGCCACAGTCAGCTCCAGGTCTTGTTTTTGCTGACTGTATAGAGCTTCTCCTCTTTGGCTGCAAAGAATATAGTCAATCTGATTTCGGTGTTGACCATCTGGTGATATCATAGGTGTGTTTTAGGTTAGGGCTTTTCATGGGATAGCTATCCCACAGTCTGGATTGCCAACTCTAGTTAATTCCCTCAGATTGCTCTCAGGGCATTCAGGCCCGGTCCTTACTTTAAGCAATGCAGGCCCTAAGCAATGCAGCCCATGCCTCCCTGTCCAGTCCCCGCTTGCTAGGGGCGGATGCAAGTGTCTGCACTGCTTCTTGGCTGGGAGTTCCCTTTAGGCAAGTAATTGTGGGTTTCAATTATTTATTTATTTTTCCTACCGGTTATATTGCCCTCTGAGGTTCCAAAGCTCACCACAGACTTGCCGGTGAGAGTGTTTCTTGGTGTTTGGAAACTTCTCTCTTTTTTAAGACTCCCTTCCCTGGACGGATCTCCATTCCTACCTCTTTTGTCTCCCTTTTTATCTTTTATATTTTTTCCTACCTCCTTTTGAAGACAATGGGCTGCCTTTCTGGGTGCCAGATGTCCTCTGCCACCATTCAGAAGTTGTTTTGTGGAATTTGCTCAGCGTTCAAATGTTCTTTTGATGAATTTGTGGGGGAGAAAGTGGTCTCCCCATCCTATTCCTCTGCCATCTTAGGACCGCCCCCCCTCTTTCCTTGATTTAGCAGGACTGACAGACCTCTGACAGAACTCTGAGCTGGAGTCTACATTAGTGTGCTGGCAAACACCAGGGAAATGTGTGTGATATTTTGTGTTTTATAAAACTCAGCTGTCATTCTGTCTGCTCATGCACTATGTTTTCCATTCGGTAAACGGGAACTGACATAGTCGCCTACAAGAAGCAAAGAAAGAAGCAAAGAAAAAAGCAAGAGTCTTTATTGAAAGCTTCTCTGGAAAGGTTCAGTTTGTAGTTCACTCTCCAGTATAGATTTCTGGCATATATATTCAGTACATTTAACTACTCAACACCTAAACCAGATTTCATTACATGCCTTGCTTTTCTTTAACTATTAATTAATTTTCTTTCTAGTTTGACTATAGTTCAAAGTTCTCCTCAAAGAGAATATCAGTCAACACATCACCTCAAAGTGATCAGGTCTAGACTATTGGGCAGATATGGTCAAAAGCCTTTCAGAGATTAGATACACATCATCATTATTATTTGCTAGGAGACCCCACTGATCCAGAGGAAGCTTGCCTTATTACCATTTCCCTAGAAAATTTGTCCTTCAAATCAAAAACCTTGCCACCTCAGTAAGACTCTGGCCTCCAAGTTTATGGTCTTTATGATGAAACTTTCATCTCCCAGCAGCCTGTTGAAGTCATGTCCTGCAACACTCAGCTTATTCTGAATTCTCCAATGAAGAGGCTTTTCACATCAGCCACTTTCTGCTTCTCTTTGAACCCCATGAAAAGGCCCTCAGCCTACCCCTCTATATGTTGAACATGATACCACAGATTCCATTTTATGTATGTTTCTTTCCCTAATCCTCAATTTTTAGGTTTCCTGTTACATCTATGCCCAAAGTACTATTAAAAAAATAGAAACTGATTGTCCCATAAATAAATGGAAACTAAATGATCCAGAACTGAACATCTTGTTCAAGATTGATTGATCAATGGACTACTGCACCAACATGTGCATTTTATTACAAACACTCCTGTCTCACAAATGTGTGTACACACACACAGACACATGCATATATCTTAAAGATGGAAATAATCTTGACAAAGGCGAGGTGTTGGCACTTGAAGTTAAGGACAAAGGGCCTGACATGTGAAAAAATACCTATAGTGTACCAGCATTACAAATGGCGTGCAATTCTTGAATCCTCGTGACAGCACTAGGAGACGGAGCAGCATTACCAAGGCCAGGCTATGGGACAAGAACAAGCTGTCAAGTCCAGTAAGTCTGTTTTGAATCTTTACACCCTTTCTAGATACAATTTGTAACCCAGTCATGACTGCAGCACTTTGCCCTTAGCTTCCTGTCAATTCATGGCCCTGGAGTCTCTCAAACCACTTCTTCATTACCTACATTTTAAACCTATCACTGGATATGGATATGGACAAGCATTGTCCATTGAACAAAATATCACTCTAACAAAAAGAATGAATCTATATTCCACAGCAAGGTAGGGGTAATAAGCCTCTAAGTTGGTGATGGACAGGGAAGCCTGGCATGCACCAGTCCATGGGGTTGCAAAGAGTCAGACATGACTGAGTGACTGAACTGAACTGAAGTCACTACTGAGCATTACAGATTATCCTTGAATAAAAGAACATTTATTAAAAGTCTTAGAATAAAAACCTTTTCTATCCTTTCATCACCGACACAATGGACATGAGTTTGAGTAAACTCCAGGATCTGGTGATGGACAGGGAGGCCTGGCATGCTGTGGTCCATGGGGTTGCAAGGAGGTGGACACGACTAAGTGACTGAACTGAACTGATCCTTTCATAAACTGGTTCGTTCTTCTCATTATGTGTTTCCTTTTTTTTTTTCTTCTTAAACCATTTCAGTTTTGAGAAATGTAATAGATGTTTACTAAAAAGGTCTGGACCATATTCAAAACTTGTGCAAGCCTCAAAATTCTTGGTTTATTCAGTATGTGGAGTTCCACTATTGCTTAATTGCCACACCCTTTTCAAATTCTTCAGAGATCTGCAAATCTGAAGCCAATCAGAGATGGTTAATTTATTTTATTCAGTCCCAAGTTCCCCAAATAAAATTTTTTCCTTCTTGGAAAATTCACTTTAGACCAGGTCAACACAATAATCAACACCCAACACACACATGCTTGACAGACACCCACAATCTAACAATGTGCTTTACCAGACAGGCCTCCTGCTTCCCCTTCTAGTTCCCAGAAGTCTCTGCATCAACTGTGATGTCTGTCTGCTCAAAACAGAAAAAGCACCACTTGTAGGACTTCCCTGGTGCCCAGTGGCTAAAACTCTGTGTTCCCAATGAAAGGGACTTCCACATGCCGCAACTAAGACACAACACAGACAAATAAATTAATTAATTTTAAAAAAAAAGCATCACTTGTAAAAGATAACACAAGCCTGACTTTACCTAGTGGGAAATTAACATAAAAAACATTGATTTTTAGAGCTAAATCCCAATTTGGAAACATATGTGGCAATTAAAACACAAGGATTGGCACAAATGTCACTTTTCCTCACAATTCTCAATATTCTTCCTTCTCCCTCTCCACCACCCTCTCTTCCCTCCCTTGCACCCACAGCTCCTTCACTTCATGCCCACACAGATGCAGCAACCAGATCTGCAGTATCAAATCAACTCTTAGAACACTGAGGCTCATAGACATGAAATGAGCTGTCCAAGGTCAACTATGGAGGTAGTTAGAGAATCAAGGTTTAAACCCTGATCAAATCTTTTGCTCTTTCCATAGCACATTGATAAAAAGGGGAGAAAGAAGGAAGGAAGGAAGGGACAGGAAGTCTGTTCTGTGTCTGGACACACATAGGACCATATTGTTCCAAGTTAGAGAAGCAAGTGCTGGTCACTTACAAAACACCAGCAAATTTCCAGTACTCTTTTTATATTCTCTCTGCATTGGTCTTGGACCCTGGGGTGTAAAAACCTCACTCATCCATCATCCATCAGTCAATAGTTATGATAAAGAAAAATATTAGCCCACAGTGGAGGTGATATTTAGTCTGAGTCTTAAAAAAAAAAAGAGTCTATATTTATGAGGCAATTGGGAGAAAGACATTACAGACATAACACTTTCAGTTGATAAAGCACTTTCTGAATGTTATTGCATTTAATACTAAGAAAAGGAAGAGAAAAAAATCTCATTGTGAGATACATGAGATTGTTATTATTATCCCCATTTTAAAGATTAGGAAACTGAGGATTAGGCTGGATGAGTTAGCACACTTCACATCCTCATGACACACTCAGTGTATGTGGAACACATTGGAGAGGAAAAACTCTTTTTGTAGTGTTAAAAATGATCAAAGATCATATAGGCAATAAAACAAATTTTAATATTTCATGAAGCAGGCAGTCCCCATTCCCAAGGGTCCAGAGAACTGCAAAATGGAAAAGACAAGAAACTTTTATAGGCTATAAAACAAGAAACAAGGAAGAGAAAAATAGGAAATGAATAAGAAAAGATGAAATAAATAACCTATAGAATCCAGAGTTGGCTTGGCATTTGGGGATTGGCTAACTGCATATACTATGCTTCTGCTCAAGTGGAGCATTTACAGGGACAAAAAGTTTTCTAAGCTGTGATGTGCTGACTAGGCACCCCAGCTGGGAGTAGTTCTATCTTAAGCCTAAAAATGTATTTCAATGATAAGGTCATATGGGTGAATGCCTCAATTTGGTGGGACTGGTATCCTCATAAGAAGAGAGAGACAGACACCAGAGTTACAAAGCACAGAGAAAAGGCACATAAAGACACAACAAGGAAGCAGCCATTTACAGCCAGGAAGAGAGGTCTCATCAGAAAACAACCCTGACAACTCCTCAATCTTGGGCACTCAGCCTCTGTAACTGATAGTAAATACATTTCTGTTGTTTAATCCATCCAGTCTGTGGTATTTTGTTATGGTAGTCCTGCTGCTGCTGCTGCTAAGTCACTTCAGTCGTGTCTGACTCTGTGCAACCCCATAGACGGAAGCCTACCAGCTCCTCTGTCCCTGGGATTCTCCAAGCAAGAATACTGCAGTGGGTTGCCATTTCCTTCTCCAATGCATGCATGCATGCTAAGTTGCTTCAGTCGTGTCTGACTCTGCAACCCCATGGACAACAGCCCACCAGGTCCTCTGTCCACAGGATTCTCCAGGCAAGAATACTGGAGTGGGTTGCCATTTCCTTCTCCAATGGTAGTCCTAGAAGACTAAAATCCTGACAAAGCTAGCCTAGGACATGGAGCATCAGATCAATTGCAGATGCATGATCCAAGGAAAAACCAAAGTAGGCAACAGTGACTCTCCTTGGGCCCGACCCTGGGGTGTGATCCTATTACTAGAGTTTATAGCAAAACTTTGGAAGACAACTGGTGAATAAAGTTGGTGGTAGCTCGGTTATTTAACTTGTATCTATTGAGCTCCCACAATGAGTTAGATATGAGGAATCTAGGGTATATTTGGATGAGATGTACAGGTAAACAAACAAATGAGATGAAGGCAGAGTGGATAGAACATGGAATTACGACCAGAATCATCTGGTTTTGAATTCCAGCTCTACTGTTTACTCTAACGTTATGAATTGGACATATTAAATTACCTAGCCTCTCTGTCTAAGACTAGATTTTCTCATCTATAAAATGAATTTGATATACACACTGCATAACACTACTGAGAGAATAAATGAGCTATTTTATGTAGAGCCCATTTAAAGTACGTGACACATAGTAGATACTCAATAAAGTACATATTATTATTTTAATTATGTACAAAGTCTATTGAAGGCAATCATAAAAGGATTATCACCTTTACATAGATATATCAAGAAGACTTGCTAGAGAGAGAGCAATATTTAAAAAGAATCTTGAAAAATGAGAAGGCGCTTACTTGGCTCACAGGGCAAATGTATTTGTAAATGCAGTTCAGGTCCAGGTAAAGGTAAGAAGAAATTTTAAAACCACAATTGAAAGTTCAGGGAACTGTATTTAATTTAACCCAGCTAACCTAGAGGTTGAGGGGATAGTGAATTAGGATATGATACTAACTGCATGTGATAGGCGGAGAAGGCAATGGCACCCCACTCCAATACTCTTGCCTGGAAAATCCCATGGATGGAGGAGCCTGGTAGGCTGCAGTCCATGGGGTCACGAAGAGTCAGACACTTACTGAGCGACTTCACTTTCACTTTTCCCTTTCATGTCTTGGAGAAGGAAATGGCAACCCACTCCAGTGTTCTTGCCTGGAGAATCCCAGGGACGGCGAAGCCTGGTGGGCTGTGGTCTATGGGATCACACAGAGTCGGACACGACGGAAGTGACTTAGCAACAGCAGCAGCATGTGATAGGCTTCCCAGGTGATGCTAGTGGTAAAGAACCCACCTGCCAATGCAGGAGATGTAAGAGACACAGTTTCAATCCCTGGGTCAGGAAGATCCCTTGGAGGCGGGCACAGCAACCCACTCTAGTATTCTTACCTGGAAATTCCCATGGAGAAAGGAGCCTGGCAGGCTACAGCCCATAGGGTCGCAGAGAGTTGGACGTGACTGAAGCAACTCTGTCACTTTGTGTGAGACACAAAGTAACAGTGACTTAAAGCTGATAGTTTATTCCTCTCTCACATAAAAGTCTGAGCAGTATGGTAACTCTACTCTGTAGAATCATCAAGGTATCTAGTTATTCTTATCTTTGTCTTCATCTGCAACATCCACATTCCAATCAGTGGAAAGACAGAGGGAAGAGGAGGGAATCCTCATTCCTTTGAAGAACAGAAACTTGATGGACTTCCCTGGTGGTTCAGTGGTGAAGACTCTGCCTTTCAGAGCACGGGGTTCAGATTCCATCCCTGGTTGGAAGACTAAGATTCCACATGCCATGGGGTGCAGCCAAAAAGTAAAAAAGTAAAATAAAGAATGGAAATTCAAAGTTACACACATGCCTTCTAATCATATCTTCTTAACCAGAAATTAGTCATGTGAACATACATACCAAGCTGCAAGGGAACCCAGAAAATGTGATTTGTATTGAGAAACCATTTTCCTGTGCCGAAGTCTTCCTTGAAAAATATTATACTTTTGATCTGAAACTGCTCAAAGTTCACTATAAGGACGACGTTAATCATCAGTATTTTTGAGGAGGTTGGTTATCTTCAATACACCACAAAATGTCTGCCACTAACGCTGGTTCCCCCAAAACTGGTTTCTTTCAACATGACTAGAGCTTGTCTCTGATCTGTACACTCAGCAGCCTGCCCCTGTGTGATCTCCAATCTCACGCTTACTGTAAGGAGAGGAGGGTTTTATCTCATTTGAACTTGAGTGAGAAGAGTAAGTTCCAGACTGGGTGTCTGAAGAGAAATGGACTCCCCACTGAAGAGAAACACAATGCCTTTTGGGCTAAGTGATCCTTTCAAATGTTCTTCTAAGGTCAAGAGTTTATCGTGCTATGGTTTTGTATCCAATTTACGGGACTTGAAATTATAATTTTAAACAGATGAAGTACATTAAGATAGATAATTTACTTGTACCATAATTAATTTATAAAACCTGTCTCAACTAAGAAATGCTGATTTCTAAAAATCACGTTTTTCAAACTGAAAAAACGACTTTGCCCATAAAAAGATGTGTCAGATTTCATCAAATAAAGTCAAGAATCCAAAAGCTATAAAGTCAAGAATCTATAAAGCTAAATATAGCAAGAACTACATTCATTATTTCTCAAAGAAAAATGCCCCAAAAGTCTTTAAGTTGTGACAGAAAATCAATTAATAAATGAAAGAATTGTCCTAATTTAATTGCAATACAGAATATCATCTAATGATAGTGAAGTAGGTAATTGAGCCTAATGGTAATATCATTTAATTAAAGAAATGTTTAATCTAGTCTACTCAAGACCCCATGTCCTCTGTAGCTGCTGCTGTGTTGTATTGTGGTTAGCCTCTTAGTCGGGTCTGACTCTGTGACCCTTTGGACTGTAGCCTGCCAGGTTCCTCTGTCCATGGAATTTCTCAGGCAAAAATACTGGAGTGGGCTGTCATTTCCTCATCCTGACCCGTCTCCTATGGTAGGTGCTATGAAGAGTAAAAGATTTTTTAAAAGTATGTGACTATATTTTCTTCTCTGTACCAAGAAAATGCTGTTTTTTCTTTTTCATAACAGAATGTAGGCCTATCAGCCTAACTTGATGGCTTTCAATCTGTTTGCTCCAGGGAATCACCTACTAAAATGAAAATTTCAAATTAAAAAGTAAAAGAAAGAAAACTTTAAAATATATGCACCAACACGCAGGTCACACAATGAAAACAGACTTCCTGTAAATGCAGCCCAGCAACCCAAGTGATTCTTCGTTCAGCCCTGGTAGGGAACCAGGGCCCTAACAGGACTGAGCTCCTTGAGGGAAGAAAAGCATGTCCTCATCACCGCTCCTAACACACACTCAAACTTTCTATAAATCGACAGATGGATAGATGGACAAACACATCAAAAGCTAGTGTTTCCTGACCTGAAGTTACTTATTATCAAGTAAGAAAAATATAACTTTTACACAGATAGTTGTGTAAATTACAAGCCAGTAGATGTGGCATGATTGCCACTGTATTTCACAACAGAGATTCTGATCTGAAAGAAAGCCCTGTTAAATGCATATAATGGAGCACTTTCATTTAAGAGCCAAACAAGAAAGGCTTCAGTTATGCTGCTGATTAACATCTAATTTTTGAAAAGAAGGGAGTCATTTCACAGATTGTATCATTTAAAAGAAATAAAAAAGAAAATAACAATGAGGTCAAGCAAAGACTAAATCTTGGAAGTGAATTTCAAGGCTCCCTTAAGCCTTGTCCCCATATCAGCTTCCCTAGGCAGACTAAATGTTTGGTTTGATTTAATTTGGTTTGGTTTTAGGATGACTTTCCTCCCCGGTTATGATTATTCCCAGGTCACCTGACTACCATACTCTCTTTTAATCTACAAACAGTGCTTTCATCCAGCTAGATAATCTAGTATCAGGATATTAATCCTTCTAAGGCCCTCAGCCAGCATCATTCTGAACTAACTCTACCACACCCAATTAAGTGTCACTTAGCATCAAAACTGACTCCAGATCCTTTGATGCCAAACACTACTCACAAGGGACTGTGCAAATTAAATGACTCATCTTAAACAATTGGAGCATTTATAATCTATATATTTCCCAATGGAAATTAAATGAACAAATAAACTATGGAAGCAAATGATATTTAGGCAAAAGTCTTCCTATCCAGTCAGCTTGTGTATTTATGTTTGATGAAAGAGAAAATTCTTACCACTTTCTTGGGGAGGACATTTTCAGAACAATTTGAAACATTTTTAAGCATAAAATTGCATAACAGTTAACTCAAAAATATCTCTAGTACAATAGAAAACAAAAGTGATATTCAACCAAATGTATCAGGCAGGTAAAATTCAGGCACAGAAATGGAAAAGCTGGTTTAGAGTTAGAATGTTATTATCTCCTAAGAGGCAGATTATATCTCCCATGTTTCTCAACTTTTGGAGAGTGGGGTACTAAGTTTCTAAGGTCCTCTTTTTCTTGGGAGTGAGACCAGCCTGGGAAGTGTTCTAAGTCCATTCTGACTCCTGACATGCAAGAACCAAGAGTGAAGGCCTGGAACCACACAGGAGCACTTCGGATGCAAGCGTCCGTGCAACATCCTAAGCAGCAGAGCTGACACCTGCCCTTTTTATACCTTCATCATCACATGTGCCAACACTTGACCCAGGCAAACACAGAACTTTGGTCAATAGCAAAGCAACACTACTCATCTGCTTGACCTTTCCTCCCTTTCCAGGAGTCTAATCTTTGCTGCTTCTCCTCCTTATTCACTGATTTCACAATCTTTGTTGATTTTTTTCTCCTTTCTCAAATATTTAAATTTCTTTCCATTTACCTCCTCTATGGCTTCTCAAAAAATGAGTCTCTAGCCCATCTTCTCTCCCTCTTTAGACTCAGATCAAAGCCTCCAGCTGCCTCCTGAATATCTTCACTTGAATAGCCAAGTATCCGAAACAAAATTTGGTGTTATCTTACTCACCAAATATGCTCGTCATTCCTCTTCTTCCATCTCAGACTCATGATCTTACTGTCCATCAAGCGTTCTGTGCTAATGAGTAGCTGAGTGATCTTGATTCCACCTTAAACCCCTATTGCAGAATTAACCTCTGTCCCCTCTTTTGATCTAGTCACTTGGTGCTCACACATTCTCACCTAGGCTAATATAACCATCTCCTAACTGGTCTCCCTGCTGCTTGTCTTTCCACCACTCTTGCAATCATCCTGCTGGCTTTATCTTCTTAAAGTACAATAGATCTGATTTTGTCATGATTCTACTTCTGAATGTTTGCTGACTTTTTCTTTCCTGTGGGATTAAGTCCAAAAACCAGAAAGGGCATACAAAGCCCTTCCAATTATGACACCAACCTACTTCTCTAGCTTCACTCTGATATGCCTCTCTACATTCTCAAATGAATCTCTCTTTATCTCCCAAATTGACCATGCTCTTCCTACTTTTTGCATGTGTTATGCCCTCTGCATGAAATGTCTGGCCCTCCCCCACTCTACCTCTACCCCAACCTGGAGAAAAACTTCTATTTTCTCAATAGAAAATAATAATAATAGATCAAATGTCACCTGGCTAGAAAGGCTTCCCTGAGTTTTTCAAAGCCTAAAACTAAGATCATGGCATCTGGTCCCATCACTTCATGGAAAACAGGAGGGGAAAAGTGGAAACAGTGACAGATTTTATTTTCTTGGGCTCCAAAATCACAGCATACAGTGACTTCTGTCATTAAATTAAAAGATGTTTGTTCTTGGGAAGGAAAAATATGACAAATCTAGACAGCATATGGAAAAGCACAGACATCACTTTGCCAATCAAGGTCTATCTAGTCAAAGCTATTGTTTTTCCAGTAGTCATGCATGGATGAGAGAGTTGGACCATAAAAAGGCTGAGCATCAAAGAATTAATGCTTTCAAATTGAGGTGTTGGAGAAGACTCTTGAGAGTCCCTTGGACAGTGAAGAGATCAACCAGTTAACCCTGAAGGAAATCAATCCTGAATATTCATTGGAAGGACTGAAGCTGAAGTTGAAGCTCCAATATTTCGGCCATCTGATGTGAAGAGCTGACTTACTGGAAAATACCCTATTGCTGGGAAAGACTGAAGACAGGAGATGAAAGGGACGACAGAGGATGAGACAGTTTAATGGCATCACCATCTCAATGGACATAAGTTTGAGGAAATGCAGGGAGATAGTGAAGGACAGGGAAGCCTGGTGTGATGCAGTCCATGGGGTCACAAAGAGTCAGACACGACTTAGCAACTGAACAACAACAACCCACCCCACATCTGACTAGGCCAGACACATAATTTCAAGAATCTAGGAGGCATTGACTAGAAGGAAACTCCCTGCAACAGGTAGGAACCCTATCTAACTGGCTCACCAGCGTCTAATACTTTGCCCAGTAGAGAGTCACTGTTCAACATATATTTTAGTAAGTAAATCTCGTACCTTCAGGCTTTAGAAGACAGAAACAAATAAATAAATAAATAGTGTTGAAACAAAAGTATTGCAGGGAGGGAGAATATTAGGAAATGAGACCAAAAAAATCATGAAAGCCAAAAATCTAGGCAGAGGGAAAAACTGGGCTTGAAGTCTTTCAGGAAGACCTCCTAGAAGACCAAATAAGAGATAAGGTTTAAAGGTTCAGGTGTGGACAGAGGGAGTGGTTATAGGTGCTCATCCAGTGTGAACACCCAGACAGGTTGGTCTTCTCCCCCTGATGGTACATGGTTCATTTACAAGCAGTGCCTTGTGTTGCAATTTATCTGTTCACATACCTGAAACACCCACCAGACAGTGTGTTCTTTGAAGGCAGCCACGCTACCTTATTCACTGTTATATCTGAGCACCTGAGTGCCATGGCCACCACTTCCTCATGGTTTTACTATAATTTTTGCTGCTTTATAAAATCTTAGGTATAATAAATGATTGTGCAGGGCCTGAATTTTACTGTTGTAAACACTAGTGAAAGTAGACTCAGGGATGGAGAATCCAATAGTAGTATTGTGCTGGGTGAGATCATGGAAGTCATGACACCTGAGAAGGTTGCTTTTCTTAGCTTTATTTTTAGGGCAATAACCATAAACTTTGTGACCCAGGCCTATTTCTTCCTCAGTTCCAGGAAAGTTTTCACCTCTAGAGGAACTGATTAACAGCTTAAGCTAAATAAAGTACCTAATAAAGAATTCTTGCCATGATTTTTCAAGGTCTTCCCTGATGGGTGACTTTGACACTTATAATCTCTACTGGCACTCTATCGGTCTTGTCTGGTTAGACTCAGAATACAGTCAGCTCTATTTTTAACAGAGCAACTTTTAAAGGAGCAAAACAAATTATCAGCCTATTAGCTTTTCCATATGCTACTTTGATAAAATGCAAGTATGAATTTCTCAGTAAACATTTCACAATATACATTTCTCAATAAACATTTCACAGTATAACTCAGGGAGTGACCACAAATTCTGTATCCATCTTCCCATAGAGAGGTGAGAGCATGTGCCCATCCCCTGATTTTATTGGGCTTGTGAGTCTGTCCACCAAGAGGGTAGAGAGCACATAATACCATATCATTTCTTCTTTTTTTAACTGAAAAATGCTTTATTTTTAGAGATATCACCTTTGGCATTTAAACTAAGCAAAATATTCACTAAAGAAGTTGGTTAACAATTCAGGTAGTTTAAAATTTTTTTGTCTGTGCTATGTTTTTCATTAAAAATATTTTAATAATTTTTGAAGGCATGGGGGAAGGATGGAGGAGCTGAATTACTATTTCAGGGTCTCTGATTACTGTTTTTTTGTTCAGTTCAGAGGTAAGGTAAGATTTATAAGAACATATATATATGTACAATTGAATCACTTTGCTATATGACACCTGAAACTAAGACAACATTGTAAATCAACTATAATTCAATAAAAAATTTTAAGTAAAATAATAAAAGATTTATAAGAGAAGTTACATTTTAGAAAATCAAGGTGATAAAGCCTGGGATTGTACCATTCAAGAAAAAGAAAGATTTTAAAAAGTGCTTATAAAAGTCAAGATAATAAAATTATATTCATAAGATCCTACTCATAGTAAGGAAATACTTAGTATAAACATTATAAAAATAATCCTTACCATTTATTCAACACCTATCATTTGCCAGGCAATCATGCTTTAATGTCATGATTTCTAATTCTAAAAACTATTCTTAGGAAGAAAATCAAGTTGTTTTTTGAAACAGAAAAAGGAAATGAAGCTTATTAAAGTTTAATGACTCATCTAAGGCCATACAGCTAGTAGACGTTAGAACTGGTGTTTGAATGCAAGTTTTTCTACCATACCACACAGCACCTACCATAAAGAAAATCAGCTGAATAAACTTCTCTTATTATTTTATCCAAATTTCATTTGTAAAGTCCCTGTACAGTCTATTATTCTGATATGGCAATATCTATCTTTCATAATATTAATAATTAATTAAGAAAATCCATCACATTCTTACCCTGTGTTTGGAAAACAGTGTTATCACAAATAATAGGCTATTCTTGTCCTCAGTTCCAACAATTTAGAACCTGTTACTCAAAACAAGAAGCCCTTGGATTAAAATATAAAACACAGCATTCTATTTAGACATTCTTCAAGATGGGTGGATGGCATCACTAATTCAACGGATATGAGTTTGAGCAAGCTCCAGGAGACGGTGAAGGACAGGGAAGCCTGGTGTGCTGCAGACCATTGGGTCGCAAAGAGCTGGGCACAACTGAGCGACTGAACAGCAACAAATTCTATTTTGCCACAATTACAAAGATCCAAAACTCCATTTTTGAGCCATTTCTGCATAATAAAAATCTAGTCTGCATTTGTCCTTAACAGAGAGAATATTAAACTAAGAAGTCCCTGAAGAGGTCAGAGTGTCAACAAAATTCAACATGATGGTGGAGCCCACACAGACAAAGGAAACAAAGCCAGGCCCTTCCACACAGCAATACATCCTCAGGATGATTTCATTTAAACTCAATGTCTCTTCATGCCACACATATTCCCCAATGTCTGCTAGGTGAAATACCACAACTGCCATGGGGTCTACTTTCCTGCAGTCTTGTGTAGACTTCACTGCCACCTCAAAACCCAAAGGGATGTCTGCCATGGAGTACACCAGGACTTCCTGGTACTGAGAAGTCTTTTCAGTGATTCCAACAAGTCCAGATTTCACCACAAGTTTCCCATACAATAAGGAATGCTCTGCTTCAGGCCTTATCCACACTTTATATTTGGCATAGGGTGCTAGGGAATCCAGAATTATTCTGTTAAAACTTGTAGGTCTTGCATGTCCCCAAAGACACCAGCTGTGTCATTGGAGATACTGGCAGGCAACTTCAAGATCATCTCATTCACGTAGTACACTCAGTCCTTGTGTAGCTTGAAATGAGGTGCCATAAAGCCTATCGACCATAGCTGAAGTCTCCCCGATGTAGTCTACTATCTTCTCAAACACTAAATGGGTCTACTCTTCAGTCAGTAGTCTCCTTTTCCTGCTGGGTTCGAACATCGGATGATCTTGCCTCATTTGCTGGAAACAGGTCAGCAGCCAGCCGCTGTCTTAACCTCAAACCTTGCCTCTTTAGCCCGTTTCCAATTTTTCCCCCGCGCTAGTGCCCCATAGCCTGGAGGATCATCAAGGAAAGAAAGCCGGCCTAGTGAGAAACCATAGCGACCAGAAGCGAGCTCCAGTTGCTCCTGGTCCTAGATTCTAAGCCAGCGCCCTTGCTGAGCAAGAGGGAAAGTGACCGCAGCTTCTGAGAAGATGGCGGCGACGGCAACTGTACTATCCTCAACCACTCTGTCAGCCACAGCGACGGCCCCCACTGCTGCTCTTGGAGAGGTGGACGATGAACAGCTCTTGGTGTCACTGTTCTGGGACCGCTTCCAGGAGACCCAGTGGCCATAGTGGCCGGATGTGGGCCGCTCCCTCAGGGAGGTGAGCACCTGGCTGAAGAGCGAGCATAGCTCGCCACATGGTTTCTAAGTTGAGGTCATAAAGAGGATGTAGCTTCATCCATGCTCTTCCTTGAAACCACCTGAGCCACCACAGATGAAGTCTGACTACCCTAAGACTGCCATGGTGCAGTGGCCCAGACACGCCACCGACAATCCCAACTTGGTCGGTTCTTCAGTTCTCCACTTCAGAGAGATGTGTGGAGAGGCTGTTGTAAAGTTACATTTGCAGCCACAATCATTCAAGTCATCCACAGCCATTTGAGTCATCCTAGCTGAGATCCCAGAGGCATCTTTTGTGCTTTAAAAAAAAATTTTTTTTTATTTTTTAACTTTACAATATTGTATTGGTTTTGCCATATATCAACATGAATCCACCACAGGTATACACGTGTTGAGGTTTCTTACCTCACCTCATTTCAAAACCCGAGCTGATGCAACTACTTAGTGTCCAGAAGGAAAAGCGAGTCCAAGTCTAGGTCTGTAGAGAGAATAGAGCACCTGAATTCAAGACCCATGGAATTTCATATGTGCTAGTTGGTTTGTGAATGAAGGAGCATGTAGAAATGTGTGAAAGGATATGCATCAGGTTGTTAACATTTGTTGCTTGTGAGGATCCAGGAGATGAGGAGGACCCAGGTGGCAGGGAGAGGAGGTGACAAAAAATATTAAACGCTCTTTTTTTTTCTTTATACTATTTCACTTTCACTAAACACATATTGCTTTTGCAATTTTTGAAGAGAAATTAAAGGGAAAATATTGGGTTTTTTTAAAAAAGCCTCAGAACACGCCAACTTTCTTTTTCCTTCATCCCCCCAGCCTCCCACGGAGATGTCTGTTGATATACTTCTAGAATTCTATACGCTGCAGCACATGAGTTAAATTAGAAGTGCTAATAAGGAGAGTGTGAGGTCATTGGCAGAGGAAAGGAGCCATTTTAAGTGACTGAGTATGATTCATTATACACAGGTTCAGTCACAGAGAACCTCTAGAAGGCAGAGTTTTGGTGCATAGCTAGTAAGTGGAAATTTAGAAGGCTTCTGAGTATTTATTTTAATTATCCATGTTTCTTGGCGGTTATGTGGAAAAATCTGATATTTACAGTTTGTTAACTGTTAGACAAACACCTAGTTAACAGCAGTCTCATTAAGACTATTAGTAGTTGAAAGAGACTAAGCTCAACAATATAACCAAAGTATAATTCCCCTTGCTGGAAAAAAAAAAAAAGAATAACCTGAAAAGATAAATACTCTGTGATAGTTCTGGCCTCAATACACAATATTCCTTCCATGTAATAATCAGAAAGAGTTCATTTAAGGTCAGTTGTCTCTAAACACAAATTTGTATTTCTGGCAGATGTCCTCCAAAGGTTTAATTGGTTTATATCCAACAACTCTAAACAGCATGTCAGTCATTTTTATTAGTATGCAGTGCATTTCACAAGTCATTTTCCCCAAAAGGGTCACTAGAAAGCTGTTAAATTCAGACATTTCACAAATGGATTTATGGAATTTTCCTATGGGTAATTCTACTTTGAAAATTTTCCAGGTTAAAATTGTCAAAGTCATGGTCTAGAGTGTAGAACTTTGGAACTTTGCTTATTGATTTGCCCTTATCCTGGAGCAGACTCAGAATTGTTTTCTGAGAAAAATCTTTACACTTTCCACAGTGCTCGCAGACCGCCTCTCTACCAAGGCAGGCCAATGCCAACTCAATACAAAGTCTAAGTTAGGCACCTTAATTTTCATAAGGGGACATTCTCTTATGTCTCTTTACTCAGTTGATTTTTAAAATATATACATTTTGAAGTATATGAGTTTTAAAAATATATGTATTTCAA
The DNA here is from genome assembly GCF_027580195.1 of Bos mutus. Taxonomy (NCBI): domain Eukaryota; kingdom Metazoa; phylum Chordata; class Mammalia; order Artiodactyla; family Bovidae; genus Bos; species Bos mutus. The sequence goes on along the minus strand of NC_091622.1, from coordinate 22,393,136 downwards.
CTAGTAACACTAAATAATTACTCCAAAACATTTGTCAAATAATCAGATAACCACCACTGGCCAACTTTTATCAAAAATCAAAGTCCACAATAAGTGAAGTAAATCAAAAAGAGAAAGACAAATACATGATATCGCTTATTTGTGAAATCTAAAATATGACACCAATGAACCAATCTATGAAGCAGAAATAGACTCACAGATGTAGAGAATAGACCTGTGGCATCCAAGGGAGCAAGGAAGGAGTGGGGATAAGGGCTTGGAGTTTGGAGTTAGTAGTTGCAAACTATTACATGTAGAATGGATGGTCAACAGGGTCCTACTTCACAGCATAGAGAACTATATTCAGTGTCCTGGGATAAACCATAATGGAAAAGAATATTAAAAAGAATGTGTGTGTATATACATAGGTCAGTTTGCTGTACAGCAGAAATTAACACAACATTTTAGATCAACTATGCTTCGATTTAAAAAAAAGTCAAAGTACAAGAAATAATATCCATGAAGGACAGATTAAAGGGCATGAAGTTCACCCAGTCCAATAAATAGTAACAGTATTTATCCCCGGACCAATCTAGACATTAAGAGAGCTTATTTCATTGTTTTGATTTTTTTGTACTGCCCACTTACAGAGAGTTGCATTTGCTACATTGTACTTTGGCCTTATGCTCTCAATTTACATTGAAGGGCACTATAGAAACAAAACTAGTTATTTTGATTTTAAGACTATTGTTGATAATATTTTCCTTTCCATGATTCCTTGAAGCATTCCTAAGAATTCCATGTTCTATTCTTAAGTGTTCAAAATACTAAATTGGAGTAGAAAATTTTCTCAAATTTCATAGCCATAAAAACATTAGTTTATTAAGTTTTATCCACATTTATTATTTTTTATTACTATTATCATTAGGACAGTATTTCTCTATGTGATAATATTGTCCTTTTAGTTTTGGCTAACCAGAAGTTTGGAACTAAGTATAAATATGTAGTTGTCTTTGAAGAGTTTTGTGGGAACTTGTGGCACATATTTCTGTGTATTAACTTTTTTCTTTAGTTATATCTCATCATTTTAAATTTATTTTGCTTGTAAATATGTCTTTAATCTTCATGTTATTATACTTGTGCAATCCAGTAAGCTATCTCAAATATTTTTGAAAGAAACCAGGTTATAATTCTTCCCTGGTAGCTTATCTGGTAAAGAATCCACCTGCAATGCAAGGAACCCCAGTTTGATGCCTGGGTTGGGACATTTCCCTGGAGAAGGGATAGGCTACTCACTCCAGTATTCTTGGACTTCCCTGGTAATAAAGAATTGGCCTGCAATGCGGAAAACCTGGGTTCAATCCCTGGGCTGGGAAGATCCTGTGGAGGAGAGCATGGCAACCCACTCCATTATTCTTGCCTGGAGAATCCCCATGGACAGAAGAGCCTGGTAGGCTACAGTCCATGGGGTTGCAAAGAGTTGGACATGACTGAGTGACTAAGCACAGCGCAGATTATAATTTAATAGGTGACCATAATCCTGTGAATAGAAAACTTTCTAAAGAGTCTATGGGTGGTAGGATTTGGTAAGAGGCAGGATAGAGAATGCTGGTAAAGACACTGCTGGGTTGTTTATAATAGAAATTCCTGAAGGTATCACATGTTTTTAAAGAAATGAAAAATTGCTGACATCCATAATCTGGTTTATATAAAAATAATAATGTAGGATCTTAATCTTAAAAAGAAGCCAATTTACAACTTTAGAAAAATGTTTCTGTTGAAACATCTTTTTCTGAATAATAATTATAAAATATTCTGAAAACCCTAGTATTGGCTTGCTCAGAATTGTTAAGTTTCATTAGCAGAAATGTGACAAAGAAACATTAATCCTAAATGTGTTTCTAAACTGTAGAAAGTAGAAGCAGAGATTTATAGTCAAGTTGCAAATTTCATTCACACTGTATGTATCTGTTATTTTGCGTCAATTTAAAATGGTCTTGTTGCCCAGGGCCACTGAATATGATCCAAACAAATGGAAAGGTATTCTGTGCTCATAGATTGGAAATATGAATATTATTAAAATGACCATACTACCCAAGGCAATCTACAAATTCAGTCCAATTCCTATCAAAACACCAGGGGCTTTTTTTTATAGAACTAGGACTTGCAGCCCTAAAAATCGTATTATAACACAGAAGGTCTCAAATAGTGAAAACGATCTTAAGAAAGAAGAACAAAGCTGAAAGTATTACACTCCCTGATTCTAAACTATACTGCAAAATTACAGTTACCAAAACAATATGGTACTGCCATAAAAACAGACACATAGATCAATGGAATGGAATTGACAGTCCAGAAATGAACCCACTTTACATGGTCAATTAGTCTACAACAAAAGAGGTAAGGATATACAATGGGGAAAAGCAGCCTCTTCAGTAAATCCAGTTGGGAAAACTGGACAGCTGCATGCAAAAGAATAAAACTAGATTACTTTCTCAAACCGTATATAAAAATTAATTCAAAATGTTTTAAAGACCTAAATGTAAGACCTGAAGTCATAAAACTTCCAGAAGAAAACATAAGCAAAATACTCTTTGACATAAATTGCACCAATTTTTTTTTAATCTGTCTCCTTAGATAAGAGAAACAAAAGCAAAAATAATCAAATGTTACCTCATCAAACTTCAAAATATTTGCACAGACAGAGGAGACAATCAACGAAATGAAAGGGCAACCAACTGAATGAGAGAAGATATTTGCAAATCTTATTTTTGGTAAGGGGCTAATACCCAAAATTACAAAGAACTCATACAATAACAACAAAAAATAAACAATGAGATTTTTTAAATGGGCAGAGGGCCTAAACAGGCATTGTTCCAAAGAAGACATGCGGGTGACCAACTGACACATGAAAAGATGCTTATCACTAATTATCAGAGAAATGCAAATTAGAACTACAGTGAAATGTCACCTCACACCTGTCAGAATGGCTCTTATCAAAAGAGACAAGAGATAATGAGTGTTGGTGAGGATGTGGAGAAAAAGAAATCCTCATGCATTGTTGGTGGGAATGTAAATTGGTGCAGTCACTATGGAAAACATTATGGAGGCTCCTCAAAAAATTAAAAATAGAATTAGCATGTTATCCAAAATACCATCCCTGGGTATTTTTCCAAAGAAAACAAAAACAGTAGCTCAGAAAGATATATGCAGCTCTATGTTCATTGCAGCATTATTTACAATAACCAAGGTTATGGAAGCAACCACAGTATCTATCTATAGATGAATGGATAAAGAAGATGTGAGATATATATGTGAAAAGAATAAAAGCACTTGCAGCTACATGGATGGACAAAGAGGGTATTATGCTTAGAGAAATGTCAGACAAATGAAAATAAATACTATTTGATTTCACTTATATGTGGAATCTAAAAAATAAAACATGAACAAACATAGTAAATAAAACAGACTCATAGTACAGAGAACAAATAGGTGTTGTTGGGGAGGGAAGGGAATGAGTAAAATAGATGAGGGGTTTATGAGGTATCAACTACCAGTTACAAAACAGATGAATCACAAGGGTGAAATGTATAACAAGGGGAATATAGTCAATAATACTATAATAATTTCATATGGTGCTGGATGGTAACTAGACTTATCATGGTGATTACTTGTAATGTATAAAAATATTGAATCACTACATTCTAGTGAAACTAATATAAATGAAAGTAACATAATAATGTAAGTCAGTTATACTAATAAATCCAGAAACTAGGAGGAAAAAGTGTTTTTTCTGCCTTGGAGACCATCATAAAAATAAAATCTTTACCAAAATCCACCAAACTTGTCATATCTGTACCTGATTTGAATTGTGTAAAAGTGATGTTCAAGCAATCTTTACTGAAATTTTAGAAGAAAACAACGGAAAGGAAAATAAAAGACAACATATACTACTTGTGATATAATAAGAAAAATACATTACCAACTTTTTACAATACAAAGTTAATACTGAGATGGCAAACATAATCATATGTTTTTTTGAACTATGTTGACTTTAAAAAAACCATTTAGCTTTTTGTTAATAAAAAAAAATGCCACAGAAGGAAACAATGTATGAACTGGAACTTCAGAAAAACACAATCATGTAGAATTGAAAGTTCAGTTTAATTCAGTCACTCAGTCGTGTCCGACTCTTTGCAACCCCATGAATCACAGCACGCCAGGCCTCCCTGTCCATCACCAACTCCCGGAGTTCACTCAGACTCATATCCATCAAGTCAGTGATGCCATCCATCCATCTCATCCTCAGTCTTCCCCTTCTCCTCGTGCCCCCAGTCCCTCCCAGCATCAGAGTCTTTTCCAATGAGTCAACTCTTCGCATGAGGTGGCCAAAGTACTGGAGTTTCAGCTTTAGCATCAGTCCTTCCAAAGAACATCCAGGACTGATCTCCTTCAGAATGGACTGGTTGGATCTCCTTGCAGTCCAAGGGACTCTCAAGAGTCTTCTCCAACACCACAGTTCAAAGTACTTATGACTAGTTTCCTGAAAATTTTAAGGATGAAATCAGCCTCAGAAAATAAATAACACTTAACTAGTAAAGCTCTAAGAAATTTATCTTGGGTCACATCTCCTTAAACTAGACATAATGAAATTTTAATGCTTTGAGTATCAGTTTGTGCTAATACTCAGTGAAAGAAATATTTTAAAATTTCCATTAACAAGACACTCCATATTTCGCATGTGTGCTTAGTCGTGTCCAATTCTTGGTGACCCCATGGACTGAAAGCACACCAGGCTCCTCCGCCATGGAATTTTCCAGGCAAGAATACTAGAGTGGGATGCCATTTCCTACTCCAGGGGATCTTCCTGACCTATGGATTGAACCCACGTCTCTGGCATCTCCTGCATTGGCAGGTGGATTCTTTACCACTAGCGCCACCTGAGAAGCCCATATTACAGTATTCTATAATTTTTCACTTCCAAAGTTTAGTAAGAATTTAAAATTAGAGGGGAAAACAATTGCATGCATGGAGAAAGATATCAAACTGTCTGAGATCATTGAGCTTAGGCAGATATTTATGCTGGATTAACCTCTGAAGTGGTGTGACAATAGCACATCACAGCTACATTCTATTGAAGCCTTTCATATCACTTAAACATAAATTATTTTATTTGATTCCCATAATAACCCTATTAGATAATTAAGGTACAGATTATTATTCCCATTTTTAAAATGGGAAAACTGATATATGCGATAATTAAATCTCTGAGGTCCAAAATTAAAGGAATTATTTAAGCAATCAAGTGTGTTAGTCACTCAGTCAAGTCTGACTCTATGACCCCATGGACTGCAGCCCACCAGGCTCCTCTGTCCATGGAATTCTCCAGGCAAGAATACCGGAGTGGGCTGCCATTTCCTTCTCCAGTGTTATGTATCAGTTCAGTTCAGTCACTCAGTTGTGTCAGACTCTTTGAGACCCCGTGGACTGCAGCATGCCAGGCTTCCCTGTCCATACCAACTCCTGGAGCTTGCTCAAACTCATGTCCATCGCATCAGTGATGCCATCCAACCATCTCATCCTCTGTCATCCCCTTCTCCTCCTGCCTTCAATGTTTCCCAGCATCAGGGTCTTTTCCAATGAGTCTATTCTTCACATCAGGTAGCCAAAGTATTGGGGTTTCAGCTTCAGTATCAGTCCTTCCAATGAACACCCAGGACTGATCTCCTTTAGGATGGACCGATTGGATCTCCTTGTAGTCCAAGGGACTCTCAGGAGTCTTCTCCAACACCACAGTTCAAAAGCATCACTTCTTCGGCACTCAGCTTCGGCACTTCCAGCTTCTTCAACTCTCACATGCATACATGACTACTGGAAAAACCATAGCTTTTAAAGCAGAATACATATAACAGTATTTAGTGAGCAAATGTCACGGCTACAGTTTTTCTACTTTTCTGTTGATGCTAAAAGTCAGCCTAAAATCTTAACCAAAAGGTGAAAGTAATTTGCTGCCTGAGAAATTTATCTCTCTATCTAATAATAGATAATAGAAAAACCTGCTTTTCTTCTTCTATGAAATAATATTAAACTACTTGATCAGAGATCATGACTGTGCAGGATAATGAACAGATTCAGGACAAATTTCATCTGACCTGCAGAGTCTTGGCTCACAGAAGTTTTACCTTAAAAAAGCCAGATATTTCCATCACCTCCTGAAATTAGAAAAATTGGCCACCCTTGATTGTACATGGTAAAAATCAAATGTGGCTTCTCTGGTGGCTCAGGGGTGGCTCTCCTGCCTGCCAATGCAGGAGACACAGGTTCAATCCTTGGGTTGGGAAGATCCCCTGGAGAAGGGAATAGCAACCCACTTCAATATTCTTGCCTGGGAAAGCCCATGAACAGAGGAGCCTGGTGGGCAGCATGCAGTCCATAGGGGTCACAAGAGTTGAGCACAACTTAATAATAAAGAACAACTACGACAACCAAGTGGAGTTAAGTCCAGGTTTCTCCTTTTGCGAAAGCATGTTCTTCTCGATTTTCCATAACCATGTTATGTTACTTATGTTTCATTAACTTGCATTATTTATTGCTTGAATCCTGTAGATGTTTTACTTGATGACCCCTATTTAATATCACCCATTTTAGCTCATCCATCCAGTCACTCATTCATTTTATTCAACAAGCATTTACTAAACAAAGCTTAAAAGGAAAAGATGACTGAAACAAAGCCCAGGAGCACCATGATCTCATCATTTGATGAGCACTGTTTGCTATTTGGTCACTAACTTTTGTCCATCTTTTTGCAACCCCATGGACTGTAGCTGACCAGACTCCTCTGTCCATGGGATTTCCCAGGCAAGGATACTGGAGTGGACTGCCATTTCCTTCTCCAGGGGATCTTCCCAACTCAGAGATCAAACCTGCATTTCCTGCTTGGCAGGTGGGTTCTTTACCACTGAGCCACCTGGTGAGGATGCGTATACGTATCCGGAGTTCACTCAGACTCATGTCCATTGAGTCAGTGATCCCATCCAGCCATCTCATCCTCTGTCGTCCCCTTCTCCTCTTGCCCCCAATCCCTCCCAGCATCAGAGCCCAGGCATAGAAGTGAGAAATAACAGGACATCTAGTAGGAACACCAAGTAATTCAGTGAAACCGAAGGGGTATGGGAAGAGAGAGGCTGGAGATGGTTGTAGAGAGATAGGTAGGTTCTGGACATGGAAGGCCTTGTATCCCATTTATCCTATCACTACACAATGCTATGTCATCAAAGCATTTTAGACAGACAGGACACTGATACATAAAGCTGGAGGATCAGGACATGAACTGAAGCAGCAATAATTTGCATTTATATTTGGCAGGACGGAAGATTGGTCCAATTTAGGAGAGCAAAGAAAATGTAAAGATGACTCTCGTAATATGGCCCATGAATGGAGAATACTGGAGAAGTGGATTAGGGAAAGAAGATAATAATTCAGCATGCAGAAATGTTGAATTTGACAGCCCATGGAGCATCCATGGAAATGACTTAAGGAGCCGCATTTGAAGCTTAGGAGATATAGGCTGGAGGTGTGAGTTTGAGAATCATCAGTGAATAAATGGGAGTTAAAACTCTGCCAACTTCAGTAACTATGTCTCCTTAGCCAAGTACCTTAATCTCTCAATGCCTCAGTTTTCTAGTCTGTAAAGTGGTTATCATACTTACTTTATACAGTCGTTTTGAAAGTTACTTAAGAAAATTATTATACTTGCATTTAATTAGGACTTGATGTATGTTACTGCTGCTGCTGCTGCTAAGTCGCTTCAGTCGTGTCTGACTCTGTGCGAGCCCAGAGATGGCAGCCCACCAGGCTTCCCTGTCCCTGGGATTCTCCAGGCAAGAACACTGGAGTGGGTTGCCATTTCCTTCTCCAATGCATGAAAGTGAAAAGTGAAAGTGAAGTCGCTCAGTCGTGTCTGACTCTTAGCAACCCCATGGACTGCAGCCCACCAGGCTCCTCAGTCCATGGGCTTTTCCAGGCAAGAGTACTGGAGTGGGGTGCCATTGCCTTCTCCGATGTTACTAGCTTAAACTAAATCAATTACTAAGATTACCTTCGAAGACCATGTAGAATGGTGGTTATTAACCTTATGGAAAGACATGAATGCCTTTAAGAAGGCATCCTCACGAAACAGTTACACATAACCAAATACCCAAAATTCTGCACACCATTTCAGAAGTTTTGTGGACCCCTGAAGAACCCCAGGCTTAAAAGTTCTTGATGCAGAGTTAGAAGAGAAAAAAATTGAGAATCAAACAAAGAAAAAATCAACATTTAAGAAATGAGCCGATTAAGAGAAGAACAGAAGGGATTACAAGAAAGCTACAAAGAGAACATGGGATTGTTTCAAGAAGGAGGCTGCAATAAATTCTCTCAAATTTGTCAAATAGGTCCAATAAGAGTTGAAATGATCATTGTGGTATTTTGTCTCTTTGTTTTTGAAGGATCAGAAGGACTTTAGGTTTGTGGGCCCAGGATGAGAGCCAATAGAAAAATTAAGGTGAAAGATGGGGTGTGTAGGAATGATTGAAGAAGCAATGTTCATTCAGTGGAGATTGGGAAGGAAGAAGAGTCCAAGGACTCCAGGAGAGGGTTTGGCTTTGAGCAGGAAGAGGAGTGTTGAGGTCCTTTAATGGACCGGAACCTGGTGGTCCAGAGTCAACGATAAGAAAGTGAAAGAGAGAGAGAGAGAGAGAGAAAGCAAGAAAGAAAGACATGGGGACCCAAGCTCTGATGGAGCAAGGGTATTTTATTAGCAGAAATGCAGGCTTATACATCTTGAGTAAGATGATTACTCAGCTATTACACAGGATGAAATTTTATCAACAGCCACAGTTTGGATAGACTAATACATACAAGGTCGCTGACGCTGAAAAGAGTCACTGCATGTCTCATCCTATGACCTCAGTCCTGAGAACTGCATGCAGCTCTACTCATTCTCAGAATAGGAACTGATTATAGGAACTATAGGAATAGAAACTAAGGAATAGAGAATCCTTGAGAAATAGAAAACAGCATGCAGGAATCCTCCTGTTAAATGTTCCCTCACAATTCCCCCTTATTTATTATATTTGTAAAAAGGGTCTTGACTAACTGAGTTTGTTTAGTTTTAACAATTTTTTGCATAAAGGCAATGGTAGACAACAAATATAATTGTAACAAAAGGAAGGGGAACAAAAGCTTGTATGAAATATGATTCATTATAATGAAAGAAATAGTTACTATGACTACGATTGGTCTCTGTGAAATGTCCAGTCCAAGTTCTAGGTTCTTCGGTGTTCGCAGCAAGTTTCTAGATGTCTCATTGTTTAGGCCCAATCTATTTATCAAGGACGATTCGAGGACGAGGGGGTGTCATTCCACCATCAAGTAAGCCAAGAAGTCTTTTGTCATGATAATGTTCCATCATAGTATTAGTAACTTTTCACACTACTTGAGTAGCATAGTCATACATAGTACTGTTAATATCATCTGAGAAGTTAGATAACCATATACCGTGGGGTCCCCAATTGACAATTGTATGATTAGCCATAAACATTAATTTTCCTGGTTTTGGAAATCCTGATTTTGGATTTTGGTCCCTTTTGATACCCTGCTCATGTCTAACTGTCTACCTATTTCCCTTCTTAGGCATTTGGGAACCCAGTCTCAGGGGAAAAGGGGTGATGACCGCTCTGGCTTCTTCAGGCTGTACAGGGGCATCACGGGGTTTTGGGTTTCCTTTGCCTGCTCTCTGTCAGGGTGCATTAACAGAGGGAGATGAGAGTCCATGGAATGATAGGTGACTTGTTTCAGCATTGTCTCGGTGTTGGTCAGGGAATATTCTTGTCATACTACCATTTGGAGATTTGTTGTATTCTGGAAGAAACAAACTTCACAAGAAAGTTAAAGGTACATGGCCCAAAGATTAATAGAAGTAGAAAAGCTGCTCAGGGGCTACCAGGAGAGCCAGGACCAGACATTGGTTCATGATGTTAGTGTTTCTCTAGGTGTGAGAAGATGCAAGAATTTGAGCTCTTAAAATCTTTACCTGAAAACATCTGACTGTCTGAAGGCCAGTTCCTCTGGGTTTTTCGCAGAGAACAGAGTGCCTTATTTCTGATCTCCACCCTGAACTCCTTTCAGGGGATGTGGAAGGTCAGCAGCTTGCAGTGGTCATGATGTAATCTTTGTAGAGGCAGCTGGCAAGTACCAACTTCCAGTCAGCAGGGTCCCTTCATAGCCACATATCTGACCATGTTTAGGGGGCATTTCATGGCCATTGTGTCCCATGGTGCTGGGAAGGATCATTCCCAGGTCTAGGGAAGATTCCATGATAGGCCATTCAGTGTGCTGTTATTGGACCAGGTCTTGCAAGTAGCAAAAGTCTCTGGACCACTGTCTTACTAGCCTCTTGGTCCAGGAAAATATTCACTCTTGTTGCTTCTTCCCATATCTACAGTTACATTATTACAATCATTGATCTCATATGGAACTGCATATCAGCATTATATCATAGGCTCACTCACATATTTGTTAATGTAAGAAATTCTTCTGAAACAAGTGACATAGAAAATAATATAGCTATAGCTAGCAGTTATTAGTAAAGTCATAAGTCTTAAGAAACTTGTATCATGCATAAAACTCTTTTCTACTTGCCACAAACCTTTTTTACAATTTCTGTATTCTTCACTTTATTTGTCCATTCATAGAACAGCCATCTATAAGCCACACTTATTTTTCTCTTAATAAAATGTACCACAACATAGAACTTTCTTCTTGGGTTTCACTTTCCACAAACCTTTTTTTACACTTTCTGTATTCATCATTTTATTTGTCCATTCATAGAATAGCCATCTATAAGCCATAATTCCTTTTTCTCTTAATAAAATGTAATTCCATTTCTTATACCTTTTTTACTAAAAACATGCATCTTATTTCTTTCAGAAACCATGAACTGTTGTTTAGCTCATTTATAAAATAACCTCAGCAATATTATCCAGAGACAAAGACATACATTGAGACATACATATATATCCAGATAGACAGAGATCTCATAGTTTTCTGCTTTAAGATTTAAAAGGTCTGTTTGTCCCCGCCCCCCCCCCTTTTTTTTTTTGGCTTGAAGTTATACAAATCTGTCTAAGGCTGACATCGCAGGCAAAGTGGGTTGTCTATTTCAATAACGTGATAAGAGTTAATTACAGGCTTTTTTTGCCTAGGCATGTTTTTGTTATATCAAGGTTGGAGCTGTTGGGTCAGGAAGTCCTGTCGGAGAATGAAGAGAGGGGAGTATAAATAATCTTAGAGGTAAATCTAGTCTGATGTGAGTAAGAAACTGTTTTTGTAATTTATTTTGCACTAAATAGAGTTCCTCTTGTGTCTCTTGAGAAAGTGAATGAGGGCTATTTAAATTAGGATCTCCTTTCATTAACTTTTTTAAGGTCTGTTAAGAGACACCATGGCATCTGGTCCCATTATTTCATGGGAAATAGATGGGGAAACAGTGGAAACAGTGTCAGACTTTATTTTATTGGGCTCCAAAATCACTGCAGATGGTGATTGCAGACAGGAAATTAAAAGATGCTTACTCCTTGGAAGGAAAGTTATGACCAACCTAGATAGCATATTCTAAAGCAGAGACATTACTTTGCCAACAAAGGTCCATCTAGTCAAGGCTATGGTTTTTCCAGTGGTCATGTATGGATGTGAGAGATGGACTATGAAGAAAGCTGAGCACCAAAGAATTGATGCTTTTAAATTGTGATGTTGGAGAAGACTCTTGAAAATCCCTTGGACTGCAAGGAGATCCAACCAGTCCATCCTAAAGGAGATTAGTCCTAGGTGTTCATTGGAAGGACTGATGCTGACGCTGAAACTCCAGTACTTTGGCCACCTCATGCGAAGAGTTGACTCATTGGAAAAAACCCTGATGCTGGAAGGGATTGGAGGCAGGAGGAGAAGGGGACGACAGAGGATGAGATGGCTGGATGGCATCACCAACTCGATGCACATGAGTTTGGGTGAACTTCGGGAGTTGGTGATGGACAGGGAGGCCTGGCATGCTGTGATTCATGCGGTTGCAAAGAGTTGAACACGACTGAGCGACTGAACTGAACTGAACTGAAGAGATGCCATTTGTTAGATTTCTCTTTTATAACAAAAATAGGAGAATTCCAAGGAGACCGAGCAAGTCTAGCAAAGGAGAGACTTTTGGATTTGTGCCCACTGGCAGAGGAGGAGCATTTGGAGCAGCTGGGGTAGGATTAGTAGGAAAGTTCTGAAATATTTTATGTTGTTCCAATTGGGCCTTTTGTAAAGTTTCATCATTTAATTCATATTCATATTCATTCATTCTCGGAATAGGAACTGATAAGGAACAGAGAATCCTTGAGAAATAGAAAACAGCATGCAGGAATCCTGCTGTTAAATGTTCCCTGACAAAGGAGTACATTGTTCTTGGAGTATGAGGAAAGGAAGGAGGGAAATACTTATATATTAGCAAGTATGAGTACAGCTATCAGTTGACAGATGATCTCTGACAGTTACAGATGATCACAGCTTTCTCAGCTAAGTAAGGCTTGGAGAACACTGTGAGGTAAATGTTAAGGAGAATGGTGGTAGAATGGTACTTAGGAATAGAGACCAAAAGTGATGGTAAAGAAATCTAAATCAAACAAGTAAAAGACTTTTGCTCCGTGATAAACTGGAAGAACTTATTTCTTGTAAATCTTTAAAATCTTAATCATTATTACCATGACATACCAAAAAATATGTTGGCAATTAGTCTTCCTGTTTCACTAGCAATAGTATTTTGATAGGATCATTATAATTATCTCTTTACCCAGTAATATATTAGACTTATAAAATTGCAAAAGCTATAGTAGACATTATGGATGTATATCCATATGATGGTTAGATAGATACATAAATACATAGATATTACATGATACTAAGTACCAAAATTTTATCTGATGCTTTCATGTGCTCCGGGTACAATAGCTGGGGCTATGTTTTTAAACATTGATTTGTTTCATCCTTCTCTTCCTTGTGTAACCATAAAGAAAGTCAGCTTATTAGACCAATTTCTTCAAGAATCTGCCTATTATAGGAAATAGAATGAATTTCATTTCCCATTGCTACTAGTACAAAATTTGATGGCATCAAAAAAAAAAAAAAGGACCGGAAGTATGCTCATATAATAAATTACAAAAATTTTCATAGTAGCATTCTTGATTTTTTTTGGACCCAAACTGTGTGTCACTATATAATGAACCATCATATCAGGCAGATGTTTTTATTAGGAGGTAGGCTTTTCCCACTAGATTAATGCTTCAAGACGAAGTTACCGTCACGCCTACCACAATTCTTTCTAAATACAAAGAGCCCTTGTTATCAGATAGTTTCATTGGACTTGTTTTTCTTTCTTCTTTTGGATGATGTGGGAAATGTGTTGCATATTGTCTTTTACTAATGTTTTAAACCTCTCTCCCTTTGTTGAAATTGGTTTGGATTACATTTATATGGCTAAAAGGGAGAATAGAGAGGAAAAGAAATCTAGTGTGAACTATTTAAAGCTTTAAATCTTCAAAAACCAGAAATTAAATCTGAAGTTTAGGTTTCTCATCACTTATGAGAGTTTAGTTCCAAAAATATGCCCGATTTTCTTAGAAAATATAACACTGATAATCTGAAAAAGGCAATGTATTTGTCACATTTAACAAACGCTTATTAATAGAGATAGAACTAGTCCATAAATTGAAATTTGTGACTTTAATGTACTTGTCCATAGTGCCACCAAGCGGTTCTATCAGTTTAAAAAAAAATTTCTAAGCGTAGTTATTCTAAGAGTTAGACACTAGGTGGCAGTGAATTTCCTTTTAAAGAGGCTTTGAGAGCTAAGTGGCTTTCCAGATAGCTCAGTTGGTAAAGAATCTGCCTGCAATGAAGGAGACCCCAGTTCAATTCCTGGGTTGGGAAGATCCCCTGGAGAAGGAATAGGCTACCCACTCCAGTGTTCTTGGACTTTCCTTGTGGCTCAGCCGATAAAGAATCTGCCTGCAATGCAGGAGACCTGGGTTTTTGATCCCTGGGTTGGGAAGATCCCCTGCAGAAGGGAAAGGCTACCCACTCCAGTATTCTGGACTGGAGAATACCATGGACCCTATAGTCCATGGGGTCACAAAGAGTCGGATGTGACTTTCACTTCACTTCACTTCTTTTGTGCCATTATGAATAGTGCTAAGAACATCCATGTAAAAATTGTATGAGCATATGCCTAATTTCTCTTGGGTTTATACCTGGGGGTAGAAGTGCTGGGTCATGTAGTAAAGCTGTGTTTAACATTTTGAGGAACTGCCAAACTTTTCCATGGTGGCTGCATCATTTTACAATCTGATTAAAATTTTTTGAAGTTTCTGCTTTCTCCGCTTCCTCCATAATGCTTCTTACGCTTTTTTCCTTCTTTTCCCCAGACTGGCTATCACAATGCCCTATCCCCTGGGCAGCGCAAATAATTTCATTTATGGTAGTTTTCAGCTCCAGAATTTTTAAAAATAATATTTATCTTTTTTACTGATATTTTTTATTTGTGAGATGTTCTCGTACTTTCCATTTATTCTTTAGATACAGTTTTCTTGGTTCTTTGGACATATGTATAATATCTGCTTTAAACTCTTTAGTTAATTTCTATATACTTTATTATACCTTTAATCATCACTTCATTCTCAAAAAAAGGCAAAATATTGAAATAACTGGTTGTTTCCTATGTTAATATGTCCGACATAGTCAACAGAATCTCACCAATTTTCTTTTTGCTTCTTCTTATGTTTAGAATACAAGAAACTTAATATATAGTTACTAAGTAGGATTTAGAGGCAGAAAAAAACATGAGAAATCTGTGCTGCCATTTTGGGTAGAAAGAAAAGAATTAAATTATTGAATGAAGTTAATTAAACCTAAATTATCCCTTCCCCACCCTTATTCTAATTCAACCCTGGTAGGTGATTCCCCCAAAAGCAAGAGGGAGGACCAGGCCCCCACACAGACACAGCCTCCCGTACGTGGCAGAGCCTCAAATACAGCACATGTTGCGAGAGTCTGGGCACTGTTGCTGGGCCTTGGAGGCCTCAGCAGGGTTCCCTGTCACTAAGTTTAGCACAAGAGAGGACACTCCAGGCAGATCCTCCCCCCTTTGCAGCACTGTAGGAGCAGGCAATGAAAAGGGATAGTGGCAACTGTACGGACCCACATTATAGGCTTCCCTGAATCCCCTGGATTGAATAAGGCCCAGGGTTCCTATGCAATGCAGAGATGACAATTTATTAATGTTGAACGTCTTGTCATCACTCAGAAATGGAGAGATGAAACAGATAGAAAATGGGAAAATACAGCATTTTAAAATGCTGAGTGGAGGCAGAGCAGAGTCAGTCCTTCACACAGATGACAACGCTTGCAAACCATGATGTGCACTTCTGAAACCCAGCTTGACCGACAAGCCAGCGTCTAAGTGCTTGTGCAGTGTCTCAGAACCCTCCACCCACAGGCACAGGCCAGTGTCTCCTCATTTATTCAGACTAAGAGATGAAGACCCAGAAGAGGAGGAGAATCCTTTCCTCCAACCAGTATCAGTCCAGTTCCAGTCTGAAAACCTCCTCTGCCCAGAGGGACTGACTGTCATATTACCATGTCTTTGACAGGAGCTGGAGTCCACCCACAGGGTGTGGCCTGCCAACCTCCACAAAGCCCCACAATAAAACTGACTAACCACCTTTATTCACACAGAAGACATACAAAACCAGTATATAAATGTGTGCTTTTTTATATTACAAAATCATATTGATATTATGCGACACAGCATGATGATTACAAAATGTCTTCCTTTTCAGAGGAACACTTCTTGTCCTGATCTTTAGTTTATCTGACAGTGGTTGTGGGGAACAGTTGTGGAAAGAGAAAATAAAGCTTCCGTTCCCCTCTCCAGCACTATTAAAAACTGTGTTTTCAAGTTTGTCAGTTTCTGGAGGTGTGCTCTCAACACAGTTTCCCAAAGGGCTCTTTTTTCAGATCTTGGAATCAATGCTTCTTGAATTTAACACAGAAATACAGGCAAGTATCCTGGAAATATAACAGCTCCCATTGACGGACTAAGCCTTGGAAGCTTCTGACAAAACAACTTTGATCTCCCCAGGCATGCCAGGATCTTCCCAGAGAGTGGCCTTCCCACAAATAGAGGTCAGTTACTATTTCCTTTGGGTAATTTGAACACTGCACTCTAAAAGATGCCCTGTTCACAGGATTCAGGTCCTAAAGCCTTTTGTGTACTTGGGGAGTGGTTTTATTACTTCTGTGAGTTCTGGCTTAATTATAACAATTATTTTGTTCACCTATACAAAATGTCAAATGTCATCTATCTGCTTAATCAGCATTTCAGGAAATGAAAAGCCATGGCCTTTGTCAGATGACCTGATGAAATATCTTGGAGGCATTCCTCAGTACTAATTAAAATAATAGACATTGTCACACAGTGCAATTATTTTCCAGAAAACAGCTGACGTGTACACACTATGCTTGGCAAAAATCCTGGCCAGTTTCGCAAGAATGTTTATTCCAGACTGAGATCATCTTTAAAAAAAGAGAGAGACAGACAGAGGAAACGGGGATGAAAGATTGATGGAAACAAGGAAGAAAGGAAGCAGGAGGATTTCTTAATAATCAAGAGAAAATTTTAGGTTTAAAGTTGCCTTTCACATTCTGACTGTATACCTACATAATTCTATAATAAAAACTTTGTTAATTACAGAAAGGACATTTTAGTACAAATAAATTTTATTAACAGCTTGAAAATCTATGAAGAGTATATCATTTAGTTTACTTTTTTATTGATGTGTAGTTGATTTACAATATTATGTTAGTTTCAGATGTGCAATATAATGATTTAATATCTTTACAGATTATACTCCATTTAAAGATATTATAAAATATTAACTATATTCTCTGTGCTATGCATTATATCCTTGTATCTTATTTATTTTATACATAGTAGTTTTGACTCTTAATCACATATTTGCCATTCCCCATCCCTCCCCCACCGCTGTTAACCACGTTTGTTCTTCATATTTGTGATTCTGCTTTTGTTTTGTTTGTTCGTTTGCTTTATGTAATTTATTTTAAATTCAAAATACAACATTTTGCTATTTATATTTAAACAAAAATGTGTAAAGCTTAAAAACCTCAGGAAGCATAACATGAAATCATGAAAATAATTACATATAGAACAAATCGTCTGAGAGGTGAAACATTTCATTTTTACCAGAGAGATTCATTAATTTAAAATGTTCTAACCTCAAATTCATATTGAAGAATCATAGCATTGCATTTTTTTTCAGACTTTAATAATTTCTATGGTTAACATAAATGACTTTAAGGAAGATTAATCAAAATCAAGCTATATTCAGAAGGTTCATGGAAGGGAAAATACAGACTGAACATTTGCAAATAAAGACAAGCATTATGGAAATGAAGAGTCATGATGTACTCCATTCCAGTTTTGCAGATGTGTAGCACACATCTGTGAATCATTCATTTAGCCTTCAGACTGTACACATACACCAACATGGTCACTCACACACTCAGAAAATGCTGGGCATTATCAAGTTTGGAGGAAGCCAGTGCTGACATGTTGATCCCTTATTTGGGAAGAAGGAATTGTAAAGTTTTCTTTCTTTCAGACTTAATTTGCTCCTGATTTTTGAATCTTACTAAAAGGCAAGGAGGATAAATTGTTTTTCCTTCACTTTTGATTCAGTCTGGAACTTTTACTGAAAAAGAGATTTTTGTTTTATTCTTGCCAGTCGTCTAAGAAGGAAGGTTTATTTTGAGGTTAAAATGTATTAGCTGGTAATGATTTGGTTTAATGAAAATATTGGGATTTGAGGTTCTGAAGGGAAAGAATTTATAGCTTTTTTCAAAATGTATTGTAGTCCCCATAATATCATTATTAAGATATATCCTCCTTTTTGTTTATCTGCAATGTTTTTCTGGATGTTGGCTTGTAGAGAACTGTATTTGAATAGAACTTGATAGTCTCTTATCAACAGTACAATTATATAGTGAATAACCCATATATTGGCTACACAGTTTGATTTGAAAGATCATATATAATTTTTAAGATTTCACTTAAAGATTGTTTTAAATTCTCATTCAACAAACCATGTATAAGAAATTCAGAGAGGATGTTGAATAGTTAGATAAAATTGTGGGTTACCTGAATTTCCCACTTTATAGGTTCTCTTTGAGAAAGCTTTTAAATGGACAGGGAAGAGGTATTACTATCCATATAAAGGGATTTAGTAGGTTATAAAATAAGCTTTTCTTTTGTGAGTTTCTCATCAATATGACCATAATTGCTCATGGGAACTCTCCTTTAGGACTAAGTAAAATAAAATATTATTGACACCATGGCATTTTCTCTGCCATATTTTCATTGTCTGTGTCTGTGTGTGTGCTCAGTTGTGTCTGACTCTTTGTAATCCCTTGGACTGTGGCCCACCAGGCTCCTCTTTCCATGGAATTTTCCAGGCAAGAATACTCGAATGGGTTACCATTTCCTCCTTCAGGGAATCTTCCTGACCCAGGGATGGAACCTGTATCTCTTGCATCCCCTACATTGGCAAGTGGATTCTTTACCTCTGTGCCACCTGGGAAGCCATGTTTTACATTTTTTTCTATGTAAGATATTTTCATTTTACATGGAAAAAATTATTTCCATTACATTAACTGCAGTTTAAATCAATTTTTTTTGTAAAATCAGCTTTGTTTTATTTTATTATAATTATTTTTTTAATATAAATTTATTTATTTTAATTGGAGGCTAATTACTTTATAATATTGTATTGGTTTTGCCATACATCAACATGAATCTGCCACGGGTGTACATGTGTTCCCCATCCTGAACCCCCTTCCCACTTCCCTCCACATACCATCCTTCTGGGTCATCCTAGTGCACCAGCCCCAAGCATCCTGTATCCTGCATCGAACTTGGACTGGCAATTAATTTCATATATATTATACAGGTTTCAATGCCATTCTCCCAAATCATCCTACTCTCTCCCTCTCCCAGAGTCCAAAAGACTGTTCTATACATCTGTGTCTCTTTTGCTGTCTCACATACAGGGTTATGGTTACCATCTTTTTAAATCCCATGTATATGTGTTAGTATACTGTATTGGTGTTTTTCTTTCTGGCTTACTTCACTTTGTATAATAGGCTCCAGTTTCATCCACCCTATATGTACCACAGCTTTCTTATCCATTCATCTGCTGATGGACATCTAGGTTGCTTCCATGTCCTGGCTATTATAAACAGTGCTGTGATGAACATTGGGGTACACGTGTCTCTTTCAATTCTGGTTTCCTTGGTGTGTACGCCCAGCAGTGGGATTGCTGGATCATAAGGCAGTTCTATTTCCAGTTTTTTAAGGAATCTCCACACTGTTCTCCATAGTGGCTGTACTAGTTTGCATTCCCACCAACAGTGTAAGAGGGTTCCCTTTTCTCCACACCCTCTCCAGCATTTATTGCTTGTATAATTTTGGATAGCAGCCATTCTGACTGGCGTGAAATGGTACCTCATTGTGATTTTGATTTGCATTTTTCTAATAATTAATGATGTTGAGCATCTTTTCATGGGTTTGTTAGCCATCTGTCTGTCTTCTTTGGAGAAATGTCTGTTTAGTTCTTTGGACCATTTTTTGATTGGGTCGTTTATTTTTCTGGAATTGAGCTGTAGGAGTTGCTTATATATTTTTGAGATTAGTTGTTTGTCAGTTGCTTCATTTGCTATTATTTTCTCCCATTCTGAAGGCTGTCTTTTCACCTTGCTAATAGTTTCCTTTGTTATGCAGAAGCTTTTAATTTTAATTAGGTCCCATTTGTTTATTTTTGCTTTTATTTCCAATATTCTGGGAGGTGGGTCATAGAGGATCCTGCTGTGATTTATGTCAGAGAGTGTTTTGCCTATGTTCTCTAGGAGTTTTATAGTTTCTGGTCTTACATTTAGATCTTTAATCCATTTTGAGTTTATTTTTGTGTATGGTGTTAGAAAGTGCTCTAGTTTCATTTTTTTACAAGTGGTTGACCAGCTTTCCCAGCACCACTTATTAAAGAGATCATCTTTTCTCCGTTGTATATTCTTGCCTCCTTTGTCAAAGATAAGTTGTCCATAGGTGCATGGATTTATCTCTGGGCTTTCTATTTTGTTCCATTGATCTATATTTCTGTCTTTGTGCCAGTACCATACTGTCTTGAGGACTATAGCTTTGTAGTATAGTCTGAAGTCAGGCAGGTTGATTCCTCCGGTTCCATTCTTCTTTCTCAAGATTGCTTTGGCTACTCGAGGTTTTTTGTATTTCCATACAAATTGTGAAATTATTTGTTCTAGTTCTGTGAAAAATACTGTTGGTAGCTTGATAGGGATTGCATTGAATCTATAGATTGCTTTGGGTAGTATACTGATTTTAACTATATTGATTCTTCTGATCCATGAACATGGTATATTTCTCCATATATTAGTGTCCTCTTTGATTTCTTTCACCAGTGTTTTATAGTTTTCTATATATAGGTCTTTAGGTCTTTAGTTTCTTTAGATGGATATATTCCTAAGTATTTTATTCTTTTCGTTGCAATGGTGAATGGAATTGTTTCCTTAATTTCTCTTTCTGTTTTCTCATTATTAGTGTATAGGAATGCAATGGATTTCTGTGTGTTTATTTTATATCCTGCAACTTTACTATATTTATCAATTAGCTCTAGTAATTTTCTGGTGGAGTCTTTAGGGTTTTCTATGTAGAGGATCATGTCATCTGCAAACAGTGAGAGTTTTACTTCTTCTTTTCCAATCTGGATTCCTTTTGTTTCTTTTTCTGCTCTGATTGCTGTGGCCAAAACTTCCAAAACTATGTTGAATAGTAGTGGTGAGAGTGGGCACCCTTGTCTTGTTCCTGACTTTAGGGGAAATGCTTTCAATTTTTCACCATTGAGGATAATGTTTGCTGTGGGTTTTTCATATATAGCTTTTATTATGTTGAGGTCAGTTCAGTTCAGTTCAGTCACTCAGTTGTGTCCCACTCTTTGTGACCCCATGAATCATAGCACGCCAGACCTCCCTGTCCATCACCAACTCCCAGAATTCACTCAGACTCACGTCCATCGAGTCAGTGATGCCATCCAGCCATCTCATCCTCCGTTGTCCCCTTCTCCTCCTGCCCTCAATCCCTCCCAGCATCAGAGTCTTTTCCAATGAGTCAACTCTTCACATGAGGTGGCCAAAGTACTGGAGTTTCAGCTTGAGCATCATTCCTTCCAAAGAAATCCCAGGGCTGATCTCCTTCAGAATGGACTGGTTGGATCTCCTTGCAGTCCAAGGGACTCTCAAGAGTCTTTTCCAACACCACAGTACAAAAGCATAAATTCTTCAGTGCTCAGCCTTCTTCATAGTCCATCTTTCACATCCATACATGACCACTGGAAAAACCATAGCCTTGACTAGACAGACCTTTGTTGGCAAAGTAATGTCTCTGCTTTTGAATATGCTATCTAGGTATGTTCCTTCTATTCCTGCTTTCTGGATGTTGAATTTTGTCAAAGGCTTTCTCTGCATCTATTGAGATGATCATATGGCTTTTATTTTTCAATTTGTTAATGTGGTGTATTAAATTGATTGATTTGTGGATATTGAAGAATCCTTGCATCCCTGGGATAAAGCCCACTTGGTGTATGATCTTTTTAATGTGTTGTTGGATTCTGATTGCTAGAATTTTGTTAAGGATTTTTGCATCTATGTTCATCAGTGATATTGGCCTGTAGTTTTCTTTTTTGTGTGGCATCTTTGTCAGGTTTTGGTATTAGGGTGATGATGGCCTCATAGAATGAGTTTGGAAGTTTACCTCCCTCTGCAATTTTCTGGAAGAGTTTGAGTAGGATAGGTGTTAGCTTTTCTCTAAATTTTTGGTTGAATTCAGCTGTGAAGCCGTCTGGACCTGAGCTTTTGTTTGCTGGAAGATTTCTGATTACAGTTTCAATTTCCGTACTTTAGATGGGTCTGTTAAGATTTTCCATTTTTCCTGGTTCAGTTTTGGAAAGTTGTACTTTTCTAAGAATTTGTCCATTTCTTCCAAGTGGTCCATTTTATTGATATATAGTTGCTGATAGTAGTCTCTTATGATCCTTTGTATTTCTGTGTTGTCTGTTGTGATCTCTCCAATTTCATTTCTAATTTTATTGATTTGATTTTTCTCCCTTTGTTTCTTGATGAGTCTGGCTAATGGTTTGTGAATTTTATTCAAGTTCTCAAAGAACCAGCTTTTGGCTTTGTTGATTTTTGCTGTGCTTTCTTTTGTTTCTTTGCATTTATTTCTGCCCTAATTTTTACGATTTCTTTCCTTCTACTAACCCTGGAGTTCTTCATTTCTTCCTTTTCTAGTTGCTTTAGGTGTAGAGTTAGGTTATTTATTTGACTTTTTTCTTGTTTCTTGAGGTATGCCTGTATTGCTATGAACCTTCCCCTTAGCGCTGCTTTTATAGTGTCCCACAGGTTTTGGGTTGTTGTGTTTTCATTTTCATTCATTTCTATGCATATTTTGATTTCTTTTTTTATTTCTTCTACGATTTGTTGGTTAGTCAGCAGCATGTTGTTCAGTAAATCAATCAATTATAACTAGACTTTTATTAAGCTTTTTCTTTTTTTGGCTGTGCATTGTGCAGGATGTTAGTTCTCTGACCAGGGATCAAACCCATGCTCCCTGGAGCATGGAGTTTTAACCACTGGACCACTAGGGAAGTCCCCTTTATTATCATTTTAGCCCTGTTATAGTTAAAAAGAAAAAATGTCTATGAAGATATACTTTTGATTGAATAGTTTTAAATAATGTGAATTCCTCCATCTAACCATCCTCTTATTTCTGAGTGTGTTTCATCAAATTTTCTTGTAAATTTTCATGTGTTTCTTGTCTGCACCAGAGAGGTTGCTGCTGCCACTGCTGCTGCTAAGTCGCTTCAGTCGTGTCCGACTCTGTGCGACCCCATAGACAGCAGCCCATCAGGCTCCCCCGTCCCTGGGATTCTCCAGGCAAGAACACTGGAGTGGGTTGCCATTTAAAAAGTATTAATGAGGGGTAGGAGAAATGGGTGAAGAAAGTCAAAAAGAAAAAGAAGAAATTTAATACTAAAAGCCTATTTGAAATCACAGCTCAATGGCCCATCTTGATGGATAGAAAATAAAATTATTGACAATATTAAATAATATTAAGGAGAAAAAATATAAAATGGTGTTTTTAAAACAAAGCAATAGACTGTAATGGCAGAATGCTTATATGCACATTAGTAGATAAATTATTTTAAATAATAAAAAATGGTTTAATATTTTTAAAAAACATTGATAAAACTAGAAAAGATCAGTATTACAGAAGCAAAGTTAATATTACAAATTTAGTCCTTTAATCCAGCATTTCCTGAACTCCCTACTATATGTCACATGCTCTCTTAGCTGCTGGAGGTGCAAGAGGAATAAGATGCTCTGACCTCAGGAGGTGAGGGCTTCCCAGATGATGCTAGTTGTAAAGACCCCGCCTGCCAATGCAGAAGATGTGGAAGACATGGGTTCGATCTCTGAGTTCAGGAAGATCCCCTGAAGAAAGGAATGGCAACCCACACCAGTATTCTTGCCTGGAGAATTCCATGGACGGAGGAGCCTGGTAGGCTACAGTCCATGGGGTTGCACTGACTCGAACACGACTGACGCAACAGCACACACGCACAGGATGTGACAATTTACTGGAGAAGACACAAGCAATCAGAATACAGTGTGATCTCTGTGATTGTGAAAGTACAGCAGTTGGAACTCTTTCATTGCAAGTGATTGAAAACATAATTCAAACTGGCTTAAGCGATAAAGTGAGTGAAATCGCTCAGTCGTGTCCGACTCTTTGCGACCCCATGGACTGTAGCCTACCAGGCTCCTCTCTCCATGGGATTTTCCAGGCAATAGTACTGGAGTGGATTGTCATTTCCTTCTCCAGGGGTTCTTCCCGACCCAGAGATCGAACCCGGCTCTCCCGCATTGTAGACAGACGCTTTACCATCTGAGCCACCAAGGAAGTCAGGGAGCTTAATTGTTTCACATAACCAAAATTCAAAGAGATGGAGTGGTCCATAGAGCTGACACGTAGCACATTCCAATTAAAGGTGAAGTGACGTCACCAGGACTGGCATGTGCTCCTCTCTTAACCCTCTGCTGCTGCTGCTGCTAAGTCACTTCAGTCGTGTCTGACTCTGTGCGACCCCATAGGTGGCAGCCCACCAGGCTCTGCCATCCCTGGGATTCTCCAGGCAAGAACACTGGAGTGGGTTACCATTTCCTTCTCCAATGTATGAAAGTGAAAAGTGAAAGTGAAGTTGCTCAGTCGTGTTCGACTTTTCGCGACCCCATGGACTGCAGCCTACCAGGCCCCTCCATCCATGGGATTTTCCAGGCAAGAGTACTGGAGTGGGGTGCCATTGACACCCCACTGTGTGCTACTAATGTGCATATAAGCATTCTGCCTTTACAGTCTATTGCTTTGTTTTAAAAACACCATTTTATATTTTTTCTCCTTAATATTATTTAATACTGTCAATTATTAAATCCTTAATACCAGCACAATACCAGCACACTACTGCTTCCTTCCTTATGTTTTCTAGTATCTGAGAAATATTCATAAGGATCCAATTAGAGGCAAAGAAATACAGACCAAGCATCAGAGGTCAGGCCTTCTCCACTTAACGCTCTTCCACCCTGCATTCTTCCACCCTGCATTTGTTCTCAAGCTCTAGTGATGGCTCCTGGTAATTCCCAGTTCATGTTTTACTATGAAGTCTTTAGGTAAATTGGCTTTTATTACCCAGTATTAATGAAAGAGTAAGATTTGTGAATTTAATAATGTATCTGTATTTTGTCTTTCTCTCCTTCCCTATTGGTCCTGTACTCCTGCTTCCTGGGGTCATATTTCTGAGTAAACTTCATGTACATAAGCCTTCATCTTAGGCTCTGGTTTGAAGAGACTCAGGCTATTAGCCCAGCACACATTGACCCTAACTGCCTCTGACCCTTTACAGTAGACTTCCAACGACTATGATTCCTTCTACTTCATAGTCATTGTCCCTTGGTTACAGATAAACCTAAGGACAAAAGCCTAACAGCCAGGTTGGGCCACTAAGAATTTTCCCCAGGAGTTTGAAAATGGATTGAGAGAAAGTTGTTCCCTCGATGTGGCAAATTGTATCTAATGAAGCTTGGTGGTTTTCTTCCTTCCTGTGGTGTGCTGGAGCACACTTGCAAGAGCTGATAGTTAATTTTGCCCAGCAGCCTGTTGAGGCCTGGAAATATGCCATGGTGAGCGCATTTCATTATAAAAGTCAGCAGTTTCATAATCTGGCCTTTATTCTCCCACAGAGCCAGTTTACCAGCACACTACTGCTTCCTTCCTTATGTTTTCTAATATCTGAGAAATATTCATAAGGATCCAGTTAGAGGCGAAGAAATACAGACCAAGCATCAGAGGTCAGGCAAAAGCAAGTAATCCCCAAAAAAAGAATGTTGGTAACTTGTGTTGGGAAACACAATTTTCAGCTGAGTGCTCTCCTAAAATGAAGACCCCTGGTCCCACAGAGCAGCTCCACTTGATATTCTCACCCATTAGCAGGCTTAGAACTAAACTGGCCTACAGAGACAACCCTTGGCCTGGCCCGGTTATTACCAGGAGACACAGGGCAGGTGGTGACACAGGTCCACAAATTAACAAGCAACAAGAAAGACAGGCGACGATGCAGCCCACATTCTGAAGCTGTGACCTCAGCACTGGTTAACAAAGCTCAGTGTGTATGTGTCATTGGTCGATGTTGCCAGTAAGATAAACCAGTCTTCCTCCTGTAAGGAGGAACATGCCACAGGAATAAAACAAAGGATAAAACTGTTTCCTCCAGTATTGCTCCCTTCTGAAGAGGAAAGGAGAGAGGGGTCTGTTCCACAATAAGAAGGTGAGCAGCCGTGGTTTCTGCGGTGAGGTCTGAGGGACAGAGGAAGCCACTGCTGACAAGAAGATGGAGCCTAGGATGGAGAACACTGAAACTTTAGGCTCTTGCTGACTCAGTTCCTTTGGGAGATCTGGCAGATAAACCTCCTAGTGTGACACAGATAACAATATCTTGTTAATGTTGGCCACTACTTACGTATTAATGCCAGCCTGCTGCTTCAAAGGTTATGTTTTAAAATTTATTTAGTCACCTCCCACTAATAAATATTTAGGCTCTTTTCAGCTCTCCACTCTAGCAAATATGGATAGACAGAATTAAAGAAAAATTATCTGACACTTGTTAGAGCAGTTTTTATTATCAAGAACTTTTATTATCAATAAAAATTATCAAGACACTTGCAATAGGGAAGACCTTGTGCTCAATTCTGAATACAGTAAGGACAAATGGGGATTTATGGCCGAGAAGCAGGGTGAGGGGTTGATGGATGGAAAAATTGCTAAGAGGAGACTTCAAGGGTAGGGGCATTCTTGTTAAACTCATCTAACAGATTTTTCCCTAAAGGCAGGTCAAGGACTTATACATCAAAGTTAGGGGGTGCAGAATCTGATCAGATATCACAGATGATTAGATACCAAGGGTGAGGCAATTCTTGCCAAACAAGGCTGGACAGGAAGTTGACCTTCCATGTCCTTGGCCATGGAAGGCCAAGGTCAAAGCCTGGTTGAGAACAGGGTTCAGGGGAACCTGACTGAAGCTTGATCAAAAAAGAGATAATTTAGGAGACAGGGTAGAGAGAATTTTTTTATTAAAACAAATTCCCAATAATGGACTTCAGTCAAAATACATGAATTTTTATGATTCTTGTTACACATTATCAATGGCTCTTTGAAAGAATTACACTTACAACTACCTGCTTGTTTCTCAAAAATTTTAACAGCATTTTCTTTTGATCAATTCTTAATATATGCAAATATCTAAAATTCTTCAATCATCCTGAAAAAAAAATCTATAGACAATCATCTCATTTTGTATTTTATTACTAAAATTTGATGTTTTTCCATGTTAAACCTGCCTTTTGGAATTGTGGCTGGCATCTCTACGACAGCAATCATGCTTTCTTGTTTTCTGAAGTACACACTGGAATTTATTTCAGATGAGATGATTTCTACTTTCCAACCACTTAATCCATTAAAACCTAGATCACTTCTTCGCACAAAGAATTAGCCTATTAGTATCAATATTTGCATGACTTTTTTCTCTCTGAGTCAATCTTTGAATCTTTGAATCTTTGTATCTTCTCTGTTAGAAAATACAAACAGTTGGGCGCAATAATGACCATGCACTCTACCTAGACAGACAAAACCAGCATACCATTAGAGGGTTCCACTGTGAAGTTCTGCAGGATGGAAGAACACCTGTTCTTTTACTACTACCCTGTTCTTTTACTGAAATATGGCTGCATTATCTCCTCACAACTGAGAACTACTGACTGGGACAAAGGACAGGTGACTCATCGAAAAAGCTAATGACAGTAGGTAACATTTATTGAACTCTGTCAATATACTGTTCTCTGTTTTAAGTCCTTTTCATGTGCTTAAATTCAATGACTTCAGTTCAAAATTAAATCAGTTAATGACCTCTAAACCTATGAAGTGAGGGTCATTAGTATCCCACTGTATAATTATGGAAACTGAGGAGCCAAGAGATTCAAAATATTGCCCACAGTCACATAACCAGAGGCAAAATTGAGATTCAAGCCAGGCCTGATTCCAGACATCAAGCTCTTGGATGTCCAACTCAACAGATAAACAAGTCCAAATTTTCTTCAGTGAGACTAATATATATGTCCATTGACTTTATTTAGACCTTTAAAAACAAATTCATGTATTCATCCCAATTGGTTAAGGTACTTCCACTAGTTTAGAATCCAATGTCTAAAATTTTTTATTTGAGAAACTCTAAACGCTTTAATTCTTTAAGCTTCAAAGGTATCTTAGGATTTGTTTTCAAATTCAGCCATGCATTTTGTAATTCTTACATGTCAGGAAAATCCAGTCAGTTGTTCCTAGATTGAAGCACTCTCATTTGCTATGATGCCCTGACATAGCAGCTCTGCCCTTCCTTTTTCATGTAATTCTTGGGCGTTCCCCAATATCTTTATATATTTTTCTTAAGATGCATTTACTAGAGCCACAAAAAGTATTATAGATTTATACCTTAAAGGGATTTGTTAAAATGAAGGGGAGCTTTATTTTGTTTTTTCTGTGTCTCTGATGATGAATCTTCTTGACCTTCTTGGCAATGGGGATGCATTTTAGCTCTTCTTGGAAATCCCTGTCTCCAAGGTCATAATGAAACGTAGAATTGTGGTATAGCAGAAAGAACTCTAGCCTCTAGGTAGGCAGCTCACGTTCAACTTCCTGCTTTGATCATTTGTAGAAGTGTAATTCGGAGAAGGCAATGGCCCCGCACTCCAGTACTCTTGCCTGGAAAATCCCATGGATGGAGGAGCCTGGTAGGCTGCAGTCCGTGGGGTCGCTAGGAGTCGGACACGACTGAGCGACTTCCCTTTCACTTTTCACTTTCATGCATTGGAGAAGGAAATGGCAACCCACTCCAGTGTTCTTGCCTGGAGAATCCCAGGGACAGGGGAGCCTGGTGGGCTGCCATCTATGGGGTCGCACAGAGTCAGACACGACTGAAGTGACTTAGCATAGCATAGAAGTGTAATTGGGGGAACTAGGTACAGTTGACCCTAGAACAGTGCAGTGGATTGGGTGGGGTGCCAACCCCCCATGCAGTCAGAAATTGACGAATAATTAATAGCCACCCTGCCCTCCCTATCCTCTGTTCAGTTGTCTCTGTGGTTCTACATAAGCAGATTCGCCACCCTCAGGTTGTATACTGCTGTGTATCTACTATGGGGAAAAAATCTGTATAAGTGCACCCACACAGTTCTAACCCATGTTGTTCAAGGGTGGTGGTTGTTCAGTCACTCAGTCATATCTGACTCTTTGTGACCCCATGGACTGCAGCACACGAGGCTTCTCTGTCCTTCACTATATCCTGGAGTTTGTTCAACTTCATGCCCATTGAGTCGATGATGCCATCCAACCATCTCATCCTCTATTATCCCCTTCTCTTCATGCCCTCAGTCTTTCCCAGGATCCAAGCATTGGTTCTTCGCATCAAGTGGCCAAAGTATTGGAGCTTCGGCATTAGCATCAGTCCTTCCAAAGAATATTCAAGGTTGATTTCCTTTAGATTGACTGGTTTGATCTTGCTATCCAAGGAACTCTCAAGAGTCTTCTCCAGCACCACAGTTTGAAAGCATCAATTCTTCAGTGCTCAACCTTCTTTATGGTCCAACTCTCACATCTGTACATGCCTACTAGAAAAACCATAGCTTTGACTAGACAGACCTTTGTTGGCGAAGTGATGTCTCTGCTTTTTAAAACACTGTCTAGGTTTGTCATAGCTTTTCTTCGAAGGAGCAAACTTCTTTTAATTGCACGGCTGCAGTCATCATCCACAGTGATTTTGTCAATCCGCCCATTTAATTAGGATCTTACATGTGTGCTTAGTCACTCAGTCATGTCAGACTCTTTGCGACTGCATGGACTGCAGCCCGCCAGGCTCCTCTGTCCGTGGAATTTTCCAGGCAAGAATACTGGAGTGGGTTTCCATTTCCTTCTCCAGGAGATCTTCGTGACCCAGGGATTGAACCCATGTCTTTTGTGTCTCCTACATTGGCAGGTGGATTCTTTACCACTTTGCCACCTGGAAAGTCCTGTTCAAGGGTGAGCTGTATTATAATCTCAACTTCCTTTCTCATGAAATGGGACAATTGAGGAGCAACTTTATTATGGTGATTAAGAGCACATATATTAGTGCCAAACCACCTGGTTAAAACCTAGACTGGTTCCTTGTGAGCATGACCTTGGGCAACTTACTCCACCCTTCTGTGTCTTCATTTTCTCATATGGAAATGAAAATGATAACAGTCATACCTACTTTCAAGCATAAAATGGTTGTCACAAACATCAGATGTGAGAATATATGTAAACAACTTTGATCCTAGAACATCATCTAGGCCAATACATGCTAGTTACTGTTGATCACAGAATATTTTAAGGATTAAGTAGGAATGAGTAATGCCTGAACTGTTAGCAAGCACCTAGACACTATTTCATTCCTGTCCTCGCCTGCATTGAGCACTTACCACATGCAAGGTATCATAGGAGGCCAAAGCATGCAGACCAGCAAAAAAAAATCAACAAGTCACTGTTCTCACTAATCATGTTCCATGAGAAAATGAAACAATACACAATAAAATGAAAACGAGCATTTATTGGAAACCTACTATTGTGCTGGCCCTCCTCTATGCCAGGGAAGTATACACCTTAAAGACCAGTTGCTGTCCTCAGGGAGCTCTCAATCTAGGATAACAAAGAGCACTTTATTTTCATTAAAACAGAGCTCAAACCTTTGCACTTAAAAAGTGATCGCAGGTCTGAGGAGACCTGTGATGTCACAAGACTTGGATCTGTCTGCTTCCAAAGTCCCAGGCTCTTTCCAGGATCCTATTAAAAACTGCTGACAAACAGATAATTTCTCCAAAAAGTGACTCATACCAGGACAAGACCTGTGCATGTGTTGGCAATTTAATGTTGCCAAATGCATTCTCTTTCTCTGATCACAGACCCCAGACGTTCATATGGAGAACGTCTTTGCTCAGGCAAAGGATTGCCTCACCCAAGCGTATCTGCAGCTGGCACTGACCCAAGCTGCTACGTATGCTAAAGCTAACTTTGAAACTACACGTTTAAGATAAGCATCTCATTAAATTGAAAAGTAAAATAACTATTGTGACTGCTTCCCTATGCTAAAAATCTTAATAACTCTAGGCAAACTAAAAACAGCAAAGTTGTCTTCTAATAGAAACTAAGCTGTTGAGTTAATGAAGTGAAAAGCAAATAACAATTAAATTAACAAGTAAAGAATCCAGATCAGATCAGATAAGTCGCTCAGTTGTGTCCAACTCTGCGACCCCATGAATCACAGCACGCCAGGCCTCCCTGTCCATCACCAACTCCCGGAGTTCACTCAGACTCACATCCATCGAGTCAGTGATGCCATCCAGCCATCTCATCCTCTGTCGTCCCCTTCTCCTCTTGCCCCCAATCCCTCCCAGCATCAGAGTCTTTTCCAGTGAGTCAACTCTTTGCATGAGATGGCCAAAGTACTGGAGTTTCAGTTTCGACATCATTCCTTCCAAAGAAATCCCAGGGCTGATCTCCTTCAGAATGGACTGGTTGGATCTCCTTGCAGTCCAAGGGACTCTCAAGAGTCTTCTCCAACACCACAGTTCAGAAGCATCAATTTTTTGGTGCTCAGCCTTCTTCACAGTCCAACTCTCACATCCATACATGACCACTGGAAAAACCATAGCCTTGACTAGATGAACCTTTGTTGGCAAAGTAATGTCTCTGCTTTTGAATATGCTATCTAGGTTGGTCATAACTTTCCTTCCAAGGAGTAAGCCTCTTTTAATTTCATGGTTGCAGTCACCATCTGCAGTCATTTTGGAGCCCAGAAAAATAAAGTCTGACACTGTTTCCACTGTTTCCCCATCTATTTCCCATGAAGTGATGGGACCCGATGCCATGATCTTCGTTTTCTGAATGTTGAGCTTTAAGCCAACTTTTTCACTCTCCACTTTCACTTTCATCAAGAGGCTTTTGAGTTCCTCTTCACTTTCTGCCAAAAGGGTTGTGTCATCTGCATATCTGAGGTTATTGATATTTCTCCCGGCAATCTTGATTCCAGCTTGTGCTTCTTCCAGTCCAGCGTTTCTCATGATGTACTCTGCATAGAAGTTAAATAAACAGGGTAACAATATACAGCCCTGACGAACTCCTTTTCCTATTTGGAACCAGTCTGTTGCTCCATGTCCAGTTCTAACTGTTGCTTCCTGACCTGCATACAAATTTCTCAAAAGGCAGATCAGGTGGTCTTGTATTCCCATCTCTTTCAGAATTTTCCACAGTTTATTGTGATCCACACAGTCAAAGGCTTTGGCATAGTCAATAAAGCAGAAATAGATGCTTTTCTGGAACTCTCATGCTTTTTTCCATGATCCAGCCGATGTTGGCAATTTGATTCAACCCCCTCTAAAATTTGTACACGGCAACTTCAGGAAAAAAAATTTGAAGACCTGACTTGTGATAATTATTTTCTCTTACAGGAGTTGTTACAAATATTTTGTTGCAGGAAGTCTTCCCTTAAATTTGTGCCAGTCTGCAGCACACTGAACAAACATTATTTTAAAAGAAGAAAGCTGTTTAAGTTGCTCTATCTTAATAGACAACCATGAGTTCATTAATGTAAAGTTTTCAATCAGATGGCCCTAAAAGGGAGTTTCCCTAAAAGAAAGCCCCCTGATTCACAATTCAGGAGAAGGACTTCACAGTTTCTAAACTTGAGCAACTCTTAGACAAGAAAGAGGGAAATTAAGATATGAAAACTTATTTTGCATAAAACTCAACTAGAAAGCAAGGTAAAGTCTAGTCATAGAATGATTTTATTTAGGAAAACAGAGACCAATGGAAGAAAATGGATTCTATAGCTACACGGAAATAATAGTGGGAACTAAAGTGCTTTAAAAGCATTGCTTCCTGGACTCTAATATACATACATCTGAAGTACCTAAGGAATCTTGTTAATATGCAAATTCTGTTAAAATTCAAGGTCTGGGGTGGAGTCTGAGATTCAGCGCCTCTCTTAAGCTCCTCAGGTGATGCCATCCATCCTGATCACCCAAGCACACTTCGACCTGCAACATGTACAGAACTTGCTTATTGTAAAGGCCATATCCTCTGTTAAGTTTAAACAGAATCTTATAAGTTAATCTGAAAAGTTCAGTGTGTGTGTGCTCAATTGTGCATGACTCTTTGCGACGCTATGGACTATAGCCCTGCCGGGCCTTCTGTCCATGGGATTATCCAGGCAAGAATACTGGAGTGAGATGCCATTTACTCCAGGGGATCTTGCCAACCCTGGAATCGAACCCTCATCTCTTGCATCTCCTGAATTGGCAAGTAGATTCTTTATCACTGCGCCACCTCGGAAGCTAAGAGTTCAGGTACTTGTACAGATAAAAAGTTAGGAATTAACCATTTATTCAGTCACCATTATTGAGTTTTCTACATCCCAGGTCTTGTGGTTGTTGTTGTTCAGTCACTAAATCATATCCAACTCTTTTGCGACCCCAGGGACTATAGCCCACCAGGCCCCTCTGTCCATAGGATTTTTCAGACAAGAATACTGGGGTGGGTTGCCATTTCCTACTCCAGGGAATCTTCCCGACCCAAGAATCAAACCCACATCTCATGCACTGAAGGCAGATTCTTTACCACGGAGCCACCTGGGAAGCCCCGGCCCTTAGGGCAGGTCCTGGGAATTCAACAGTAACTAAATCAAGTGCCTTTAGACATATTTCAGGAGATTGAATGCAAAAGCAGATATAAGCATCCAGTCATCCTCATTAAGCCAGACATTAAAGAAACAGCAAAACTGTAAAATAATGCCACTTTTCTTACCAAATGTTGCTTTGTTTGGAAAATATACTTATTTTACATAAATGTTATTTATGTTATTGTGTAATAGGTTCATTTTTTAAACAAATAAATATGTTCTTAAATTTTTAAGTGTCTTTGATAAACTACTTTTGACTGTTCCCCAGAAAGAACAAAAGGAATGTGGATTAAAAGACTTTTCATCGATCAATCAATAAATGATCTTTCATCACTCACAAATTAAAATGAATCTGTCCTGGTCCTTGTGTTAACTTTTTGTTGACATAATATTTTTAGGAACCCTGCCAGATTGTTTAGATGTCAGATGTTGAAAGTAATTGGCAGTTTAATGCTGTGAACTAGCATTGGTCTGTTTTGTATGAACTAGTAACATAGACTGCAAGGTGTTTGTATGCATGGCACAGTTTACTAGCAACACATTATGGCAAGTTTGATAGATCATATCCATTAAAATTAAAGCAAATAAGTATAGTTATACGGCAAGAAAATTTTTTACCTTAGTTTGGATTAACATGTACAAGTGCTCCAGATTAAAGTCCTGGCTTCTGCCTCGAATTTCTCTGTACAGTATAAACAATAGGAAGGCTTGTACTCATCAAAGGCTTCGCTGTTCTTTCATAAGCATCAGGTACTATGGCTGCTGCACGTTAAATGGCAAAATAGAACCACCAAGTAGGTTTTCAAATTCCATCAAATTCCATCAGGTTGAATATATTAGAACAGATGACCTACCCAAACTCCTTCTGTTCTATCACAAGCAGCCAAAACTGGATGACTCTAAGCAAGAAGAGAATGGACGCATAAAGGGCCATGTCTGAGGAGTGTAGAGGCAAATAGCATGGGAACCAAGGGCAAGTCTTTGCTCACGAGGATTCACCTCTTCAAAAGCTGCCAGCAGGTGGCAGCATTTGTCACAGCTGGTTGGATTGTACGCATTAAAGCGGTTTCTCAAAGGGAACCTATGCTGCTGCATTAGATGTAGAGGGGCAGGGTCGTAATAAGGATAAAGTGGCAGCAGTCTGTTTAGACTGAACAGGCTTTGGGACAATACGATAATGTAATTTTGTACTCAAAAGTGAAACAAACGTGGTGTCATGGATTTCTTTTTTTAATTAGTTAATTCATTTATTTTCAGCTGCTCTGGGTCTTCATTGCTTCATGCAAGCTTTCTTGAGTTGCAGGGAGTGAGGACTACTCTTTGTTGTGGTATATGTGCTTCTTGTTTCAGCAGCCTCTCTTGTTGAGGAGCAACAAGGCTCTAGGCGCCAGAGCTTTAGCAGTTGCAACACAAGGGCTCAGTAGGTGCAGTTCACTGGCTCTAGGCACCCAGGCTCAGTAGTTGTGGCCAGCCCATGGGTTTAGTTCGGAGAAGACAATAGCACCCCACTCCAGTACTCTTGCCTGGAAAATCCCATGGACCGAGAAGCCTCTTGGGCTGCAGTCCATGCGGCCGCTAAAAGTCGGACACGACTGAGCGACTTCACTTTCACTTTTCACTTTCATGCATTGGAGAAGGAAATGGCAACCCACTCCAGCGTTCTTGCCTAGAGAATCCCAGGGACGGGGGAGCCTGGTGGGCAGCTGTCTATGGGATCACACAGAGTCGGACACGACTGAAGTGACTTAGCAGCAGCAGCAGCAAGGGTTTAGTTGCTCTGTGGGATGTGGGATCTTCCCGACCAGGGATTGAACGCATGTCTCCTGTATTGGCAGGTGCATTCTTTACTGCTGAGCCACCAAGGAAGCTCTCTCTTTTTTTTTTTAACTGAAGTATAGTTGATTTACAATGCTGCAGGTGTATAGCAAACTGATTAATTTATACGTATATATATATATATATATGTCAGATTATTTTCCATTATAGGTTATTACAAGATAGTCAATATAGTTCCTTGTGTTATAGAGTTGGTCCTTATATATCTAGTTCATATATGTGTGTGTGATAAATCACTTAGTTGTGTCTGACTCTTTGCAACCCCATGGACTGTAGCCTGCCAGGCTCCTCTGCCCATGCAATTTCCCAGGCAAGAATACTGTAGTCGTTGCCATTTCCTTCTCCAGGGGATCTTCCCCACCCAGGGACCGAACCTGGGTCTCCTGCATGGCAGGTGGATTCTTTACCATCTGAGCCACCAGAGAAAGCCTATTTATATATAGTAGTGTGTATATGCAGAGAAGGCAATGGCAACCCACTCCAGTACTCTTGCCTGGAAAATCCCATGGACGGAGAAGTCTCGTGGGCTGCAGTCCATGGGGTCGCTAAGTGTCGGGAATGACTGAGCAACTTCACTTTGACTTTTCACTTTCATGCATTGGAGAAGGAAATGGCAACCCACTCCAGTGTTCTTGCCTGGAGAATCCCAGGGACGGGAGAACCAGGTGGGCTGCCGTCTATGGGGTCACACAGAGTCAGACACAACTGAAGCGACTTAGCAGCAGCAGCAGCAGCAGTGTGTATATGTTCAGAGAAGGCAATGGCAACTCACTCCAGTACTCTTGCCTGGAAAATCCATGGACAAAGGAGCCTGGTGGGCTGCAGTCCATGATGTCACTAAGAGTCGGATACGACTGAGTGACTTTACTTTCACTTTTCAGTTTCATGCATTGGAGAAGGAAATGGCAACCCACTCCAGTGTTCTTGCCTGGAGAATCCCAGGGACGTGGGTGCCTGGTGGGCTACCGTCTATGGGGTCGCATAGAGTTGGACATGACTGAAGCGACTTAGCAGCAGCAGCAGCAGTGTGTATATGTTAACCCCAGATGCCCAATTCATCCCTACCCCCTACTGTCCCTTTGGTAGCCAAAAGTTTGTTTTCTATATCTGTGAGTCTATTTCTGTTTTGTAAGTTCATTTGTGTCTTTTTTTAGATTCCACATATAAATTATATATGATACTTATCTTTCATAGGGTATTCTTTTAGCAAATATCTTGGCTAGTGGGAATAAACAGAAGTTGTTGCAATTTTCAAAGGAAAGGAAGAGGGACCCAGGTAGAGAATAGATTTCAATTGAAAGACATATGACTAAAGTGTAGTTCCAGAACTGTCTCCATGAACAATTTGCTTCATGCATTATATTTGTGGAGGTTTGCCATGGTGCCAAGCACAAAGTGAAAAACCTAAGTAAATATTAATTTCCTTTTCCTAATTCAGTCTCACTACCACAGGAGATTTACTCCAGAACACCATTCCTTCACCAACCTTTAGGAGCCCTATTTTTGCTTCTCATACTTTTCCCATAGGAAAATGATTACAAATATAATAACCATGAACGTCTGGGAAACAGTAGCAGACAAACCTGGAAGACAGTCAGTAACGAAGTGCTTCTTTCTGAGCATGGTTTCAAGCCAACAATAACTCTACAGAACAATCACATTTATAATAATCATAAATGTAATTATTCTAGTTGCCACAGCCCCAGATCAATGTTCAATTTTAAAGACTTCTCTTATCATTAATTGGCCTCTTAATCTATGCTTCTATACTGAAAGATATTCACCATATGTATCCTTGCTTTAATTTCTGAACAGAGTAAGTTAGAAAAAAGAAATTCTTTCTTAACTTAAAGAAGTGACCTGTGTTTATCTTGTTGAGATACACAATTAAGACTTGCGGACATGTAGATTAAGGCCCCACTATTCTTCTCCTTATCATCTACCTTACCATCATGTGTAATATTTTTATTCTAATAAAACAAACATCAAAACTTTAAAGACTAAAATTTATTCTGGGTTAATGTCTCCCTTTTTTGCAACTTATGAATCCCTCATCTAGAGTGAACTAAAAATGAACAAACAAGTGAATCATTCATGGTTTGGAATGACTCAGAATTCTGAAGAATATACAGGTTAATTATTATATATTACTTCCCAGAACCAAAATGTGCAAGTTTGTGACCCAAATGGCTTTATAAAACTCCACCAAATTCTACTGACACTAAGGTTTCAAAAGGGAACTTTTGAGCTAGAGGGGAAATGTAGAGATAATGCAATCCAACATTTTTACATGGAAGATGAGACATTTTAAAAAGTGTAATTGAGAATATTTATATTTTTAAATTTGAAGAATTTAATTTTGGAGTAGTCATGACATATATATATATATATATATATATATATATATATATGAAATTAAAGTAATTAGTTTTGAAGCATTCTTTCTTTTAGGAAAAAAGGCCTTTGTTGCTAACCATGTAAACTATTAATTCCAAGTAGCTATGAGTTTCATTACATGAAACAGTTGTTTCATGAGATTCTATCTGGCTCAACGTGGCATACATTTAACAATAACAAGCTTAAAAAGAGATAATACTAACATCAATGTACCTATGTAGTTTGAAAAGAGAATAAAATGCTTAGAGTGGCACAAGTATTTGGAAAAGCAAGGAGAAAAAAATGGAAATGGAATAATACATGTTTGTGGCAACAGAAGTGCAAGTAGAACCCTCCTATGTCACTTTTTAGAAATTAGAATACTGATTCTAGATATTCAGTCAGTTCAGTTCAGTCGCTCAGTCATGTCCGACTCTTTGCGACCCCATGAATCGCAGCACGCCAGGCCTCCCTGTCCATCACCAACTCCCGGAGTTCACTCAGACTCACGTCCATCGAGTCAGTGATGCCATCCAGCCATCTCATCCTCTGTCGTCCCCTTCTCCTCCTGCCCCCAATCCCTCCCAGCATCAGAGTCTTTTCCAATGAGTCAACTCTTCACATGAGGTGCCCAAAGTACTGGAGTCAGCATCATTCCTTCCAGAGAAACCCCAGGGCTGATCTCCTTCAGAATGGACTGGTTGTTAGATATTCAATATTAGACATAGGGATGGCATTTTTCACAGAATCAGAACAAATAATTCTAAAATTAGTATGAAAGCACAAAAGACCACAGATAGCCAAAACAATCTTAAGAAAGAAGAACAAAGTTGGAGGTACCATGCTCCCTGATTTCAAACTATACTACATCAGTATGATACTGACACAAAACCAGACACATGGGTCAGAGGAACAGAATACAGAGCCCAGAAAAGAACCCACACTTACATGGACAACTGATCTATGACAAAGGAGGCAAGAGTGTACCATGGGGAAAAGACAGCCTCTTCAATTAATGGTATTAGGGAAATTGGACAGCCACACACAAGAAAATCAAGCGAGACTATATACACTATTTACAAAAATAAACTAAAATGGATTAAAAACTTAAATGAAAGCCTTGAAACCATATAAGAAAACCTATAAGAAAACATTAGCAGTATGCTGTTTGACATCAGTATTCGCAATATTTTTTTGGATCTGGATCCTCAGGCAAGGGCTTCCCTGGTAACTCAGCTGATAAAAAATCTGCCTGCAATGCTGGAGACCCTGGTTTGATTTCTGGGTTAGGAAGTTCCCCTAGAGAAGGTAATGGCTACCCACTCCAGTATTCTTGGGCTTCCTTGGTGGCTCAGACAGTAGAGAATCTGCCTGGAATGCAGGAGACGCAGGTTCGATCCCTGGGTTAGGAAGATGCCCTGGAGGATGGCATGGCAACTCATCCAGTATTCTTGCCTAGAGAATTCCGTAGAGTAAAATATTACTTAGCTATAAAAGAGAATGCAATCTTTCCATGCGACAACATGGATGGACCTAGAGGGTATTATGCAAAGTGAACTGTCAGACAAAAAGAGACAAATACCGTATGATTTCACTTCTATGTGTAATCTAAAAATTAAAACAAATGAATAAATATAACAACAATAAAACAGTCACTGATACAGAGAACAAACATGATTGCCTTAGGGGAGAGGGGTGGGAGGATGAGCGATATAGATGGAGGAGATTAAGAGGTACAAACTTCCAGTTACAAAATAAATGAATCAGGGGTATAAAATTTACAGTGTGGGGAATATAACTGATAATAATATAATATCATTTTACAGTGACATATGATAACTAGACTTATTGTGGTGATCATTTTGTGATGTATAGAAGTAACAAATCACTATGTTATATAACAGGAGCTAACATAGTGTTTCAGATCAATTATTTTTCAAAAACAAACCAGCCAACAAACAGACTCAGAAAAAAAGAGATCAGATTTATGATTATCAGAGGACTGGGAGGAGGGATGAAGAATGGGATGAAGGCAATCAAAAGGCACAAACTTCCAGTTATAAGGTGAATAAGCACTAGGGATGTAATGGGCTTTCCTGGTGTCTTAGTTGGGAAAGAATCTGCCTGAAATGCAGGAAACCACCTGCAGTGCAGGAGACCCAGGTTCAGTCCCTGGGTCAGGAAGATCCCCTGGAGGAGGAAATGGCAACAACTACAATATTCTTGCCTGGGAAATCCCATGGACAGAGGAGTCTGGTGAGCTACAGTCCATGGGGTCGCAAAGAGTCAGACATGACTTAGCGACTAAACCACCAGGGATGTAATGCATAACATGGTAAATATAATTAGCACTGCTGTATGTTACACATGAATGTTGTTAGAGTAAAGCCTAAGAGTTCTCATCACAAGAAAATTTTTTTCTTTTATTTTGTATCCATGAAAGCGGATAGATGTTCACTAAATGTATCATGGTAATCATTTTGTGATGTATATAAGACAAATCATTATGCTGTACACCTTAAACTTACCCAGTGCTGTCAATTATATCTCAATAAAACTAGAAGGAAAAAAGAAATTAGAGGGAAAAAAAGTACTTGTGTATTTTGTGGGTCACCAGAAGGAAGTCGAAGAGAGAATTTTTCTGGACTTTAGGAGGCAATTTCAATTTGCCTAATATGCTTCTTCCCAACTTTCCATTAACATGCCCATGAATATAGTTGATTTTGTTTATAAACTCAAAGGAGTTCTGTAAATGCAGATGATCTTATTTCCCCCAAACGAGGGGTGCAATTTTTCCCTAAAGATAGTGAAGGGAGATGGGTTGCGCTGGATAGCAAACTCACCCTCTGAACCAAAACCAAACATTCCTGAAGGGGATGGGGGTGTACTTCTGCTTCATACTCGAGCTAAATCCACCTCTTTTCAAAATATAGTAGCAGAACATGTGCCCATTCCTCATATCCATCAATGCAGAGTTGTCTGACACCCTCCTGCACAGGCTAGACCACAGTGAGAGAGTGGACCCCAAAGTGGAATACAAAAATACACATATTTAAGATAAAATGTATTTGTATGTTTTAAGATATAATGTTTGTAAAGGGGCAATTAGCATTTTCACATTATTAGTTTGCCTTTTCTCTTTAGAGATACAGGACTTTCACCTTAGTATTCCCTAGTAACTATTTGCTGGGTTACAAAAAAAAAAAAAACTTGGAGTAATAACAGTTTCAACCCAACATAGAATTTTGTGGTAAGACAATAAACAGGTTTGTAAGTCAGTTATATCATAAGATTTTACATCTAAAAATGCAAAGTTCTGAACCTGGAGGAAAAGGAGGAGAGAAAAAGGTAAAAGGAGCAAGATTATATTTATAAATATCGTTCTATGGCTAGTAAATTGAATGTAAAAACACAAAGAACCCTGGAAATCAACATTGGGTGTATTTCTAAAAATAAATATAAATGTTAAACTAGCTCTGTGAGCTCCAGTTACATGAACGAAGACTGAATTTGGGGTTGGCGACTGGAGTTGAAGAAGAGAAGTTCTGCTTTCCCAAGCTCCTTTCACCACGTCCCACAAGTGGGATAGAAAGTGAGTTTAAGGCTGCATCTCCATCGGAAAGTGCGCTTGCCATCCCTTCGCCCTCCCAGGAGCATTC
Source organism: Bos mutus (assembly GCF_027580195.1). Classification (NCBI taxonomy): domain Eukaryota; kingdom Metazoa; phylum Chordata; class Mammalia; order Artiodactyla; family Bovidae; genus Bos; species Bos mutus. The sequence goes on along the minus strand of NC_091622.1, from coordinate 22,351,720 downwards.
TGTCTCCCACAGCTTGAAAGGGAGAAACTTTAGCTGAAAAGTGGCTGTGGAGAGAGCTCAAATTAAAAAAAAAAAAAGAAAGGAAGTGAGTTTAAATTTTAGTCACAAACTCAAAGGTATCAGAAATCCAACCTGTTTTATTTTTACACAAATCAACTTAATATTTATCTCAAGTTCCCATTCCACCAGGAGCCAGGTTGTTTGTTGTAGCACCAAGGTAAGAGGCAGGGTATCTGCTCTTCAGTGTCAACCATCCACATGAGTAACCAGCTGAGACATCTATCATCCAACCTGGTCCTTAGGGCTTGATTATCATCAGTCCAAACAGATGACTCTGAGATGTCACACCACTCTACGGCAAGGGTGCTCTGCTCACTCTCTATGATCCCTGTCATTCTGGACTCATTGATCAGTCTTTCCTTCTCTCGGCCGTTGCCAGTTCCCAGAACTCTGCTTATAAGGCAGTATCCAAGGGCCCTGTACAGAGCTCCAGCGATGATGGCTCCTCCACTTGTGCTCCCTCTCTTTCCAACTTTAGAAATATTTTTCTGTCCTCTATGGAGTTGGAGAAATACCGTCAGCGTGCAAACATTTTCTCTATATCTTAATATTTCTCTAAAGACTCTAAGCTTTTCAAAGATAAGTTACAGAACTGTAAGAAATAAATTGCTTCTTTTTACCCTGAGTCAAGTAATCCAAAGTAGCCTAGACCTTTGAAAGGTTAACCAAAGAAAGAGAATGACAGAAAGTATGGGTCAGATGGAGAAATTGTCTCTAAAATCATATCCCCTTAGTACTAACATTTTCATTTTTTGTTAACTTTAGATTCTTTTTTATCCCTTTATCACTGGTGAAAGATTTCTAATTTCCATGTGGGACTTTGTATATCCTTAATCTTTTAAAGTTAATTTCTAGGATAGCTACATTTTAGAGGATGCGTTCTTTAAAAGTTATGTTTCAAGAACTAAAGTGAGGTTGTTGTATAACTAGTAAATTATCTATTTTTAAACATGTACAATCCATCTCATTTCCAAAGATTATGCACTATAATCTATTATTAATTATATTATTCAAATTCTCTTATTCTTTAAATGCCTGAACTATGTTGTTAAGAATCTTTTCAATACAAAAAACAGAAACCCAATTCAAACTAGCATAATGCATTAAGAGAACCGGTGGACTAATATAACTGGGATTTCTAAAATATAAACTTCTTTAGCAAAGGCTGGGTCTAGGGCTTGCAGTGATGGAATTGGTACTGTATTTCTTCATCCCTTGGCTTTGCTTGCCTGTTTTCATTTGTCAGGCCAGCTCTATCCACGTGGCAACAAGATAGCTCCTGGGAGGCTTATTCCCTGCACGCTGTAATCACAGGAACAGGGACTCTCTTCCTTCTCCCAGCACCGTCAAGACAAGATAAAGGACTCTGATTCAGTTTAGGTAAGTTGCCCACTTGGGCCCAATCCTTGAGTCACACAGATAAACCACTCTGATCAATCAGTTTAGGTCACACATCATCTCAGCTGGGATTTCACAGAGGCAAATCTGACTCAGTAATTGCTTTGAGAGTAATTTATTAAGGACATGCTTCAGAGAAAACAGTAACAGTGGGGAAAGCCATATGGGAAGAGGAAGAAGCCAACGATACCCAAAGCTTGATAAGCAAGCTCAAGATAAATAACACCTCAAAATTTTTCCTCCTCCAATGAAGGAGCCAAAGTCTAGAGAGGCCATGGAGTGTTCAGGCACTTTCAGCTCTCCACGTGGACGAGGCAACTCCAGTGCCCACAAGCCCTTCTCTGAAGGGAAAAGCTTTAGCCACTAAGCTCATAAAAGCTGGAGAAGGGCTCACAGAACTAGTTTTAAAAAAAAAAGGCAGGGGAGCCAAAAGAACCTGAGTGGGGCATCAAGCATTTGCTAAATGTGCCCAGTCCTGTGATAACCAAGATACAGCCTCTTGACCAACACCACCAAAACAATCTGCCCAGTGTGGGCAGTTCCCAAAAGAAGTGATGTGGGGCAGACACAATAAGTGACCATGCTATCTCACAAAGCCTGAGATAGCACTCAATTTCCCTGCAACTATAGTAGTGCTGTATATTTCTTTTTCTCCTAATAACTTTTGACTTAAATGTTAATCCTATTTTAGTCCACAGAGGATTAAGATTTTTATAACTTGGTTGTGCAGTGTAGTGCACATGATAAAAAAAATGACCTTCTTTTTAACCTTTTAATATTTTGACCATTGATGGCTACATCATCTGAAATTAATTACATCTCTTTTTTTCAACTTGCCTTATGAATCTTCATTACTAAGATTTGTGTTTTTGCCTTAGAAATACTCCTTGGGAACAGCACAGAGATACTATTTTAACCTCCTTATTTGGCAAAACTTTATTTTAATTGGGGAGCATAACTCATTTAAGTTTGTTATCAGAATTGATATATTTCACATATCATTTCAAACTATCTTGAGTTGTATGTATTTTTTAGGCTTTTGTACCACTTCCTCTCTTTTCTGTCATTTGTTGTTTGGGTTGATTTTATCTTCTACGGATTTGGAAGGTTTCAGTCATGTTGTAAATTCTATTGATATTCGCTATCTAAAAGTCCTTTTCTATTCTTTACTTCTTTTCACTTAAATTTTTTAAAAATTGACTATTTCTTAACTCTCTCAAGTTCACATTCTTCTAACTGAAGTTTTTATTTGTATTATCTAGACACTTACTCTCACATTATTGTGATTTATTTTTATATTATTTTTATATAATTTTTACATTAATTTTCTTTAAAGAAAAGCTTCTTATATTTGCGTTCCTTTTTTTAATGACCAAACATATAACAATTATTTAAACTTAGTGTGATGGTTTAGTTTATGTGTCAACTTGACTGGATAACAGGGTGCCCACATATTTGGTTAAATTGTTCTAGGCGGGTCTGTGCAGGTGCTTTGGATAAAATTAATATCTGAATCAGTAGATTGAGTAAAGCAGGGTATCGTCACCAATGCAGATAAGCCTCAACCAATGCACTAAAGACCTGAGCAGAGCAAAACGGTTAAGGGAAAATTCGCTCTCTACCTGACTGTCTTCAAACTGGGACATCAGTCTTCTCCTGTCTTAGGACTCAGAGATGGACTGTGACTTACACCATCAGCACTCGTGCCTCTCAGGCCTTCACACTCAGACAGGAACCATGCCATTGGCTTTCCTAGGTGTCCAGCTCTGACTGCAAGTCTTGGGACTTCTAGGCCTTCATAATCGCATGAACCAATTCCCCATGATATACAGCTACATTGTATACCATGGGGAATACAATATACATTATTGGCTTCCACCCACCCCAGCATGTTTCTCTAACACATTTGGTCCCCCTATCTCTTTAGGCTAATTTGCATTCTCTTTTTCAGTTTTATGTTGCTATTTCATAGAAACTAACTTTCCTGGCATTTTAATGACTCTATAAAAAATTTTTCCAAACTTTCTCCTGGTTCTGGTAGTAAATCACTTTGAAAATATTCAACCCTTCTGTATCTTCAGGAGAAAAACAAATGGCTTCTTCTTGTCTTTATTTTCTTAAAAGCACATATTAGGGGCCTTGCTAGTGGTCTAGTGGTTAAGAATCTGCCTGCCAATGCAGGGGACATACATAGGTTTTATCCCTGGCCTGGGAAGATACCACATGCTGCAGAGCAGCTGAGCCCTTTGCACCACAGCTTGTGAGCCTGTGCTCCTCAAGGAAGAGTAGCCCTTGCTCGATGCAGCTAGAAAAAGCCCACAGGCCGGCAACAAAGACCCAGCGCCACCAAACATAAGATGGACAAATAAATCCTTTTTTTTTAAACACACATTATTTTTTCCTTTTCCCTCTCTAATTCCATTGAAGGAGGAAATGTAATTTTTGCTGCTGCTGCTGCTGCTGCTAAGTTGCTTCAGTCGTGTCCGACTCTGTGCGACCCCACAGATGGCAGCCCACCAGGCTCCCCTGTCCCTGGGATTCTCCAGGCAAGAACACTGGAGTGGGTTGCCATTTCCTTCTCCAATGCATGAAAGTGAAAAGGGAAAGTGAAGTCGCTCAGTCGTGTCCGACTCTTAGCGGCCCCATGGACCACAGCCTACCAGGCTCCTCCATCCTTGGGATTTTCCAGGCAAGAGTACTGGAGTGGGGTGCCATTGCCTTCTCCACTAGTCATTATAAATGCCAATTGTCAGAGTCCTACTCGTTGATAATCCTACCTCAGTTTCTCCTTTGGGGTTAATAAATTCCCTTCTTGGGCTCTTTCTGGGAAGCTGCTTGATATGCAAATGTACTGTTTTTATTTTCTTATTTTATGGGTCTAAGTCAGGTCCTTCAAAGTACCAATTTCATTGACCCTCTGATCCCACAGAACACACATAATCCACAGCTCACTGCTCTCCCGATATCTACCCTAACTACACTCATTTCCTTTCAGGACTACATTTCTCTGTGTACAATAAACCAGTATTATTCGCACTGCTCCTCTGCCTATAACAATCACCAGAACTCCACATATCCTGTCTCATTGTTTCTAAATGGACATGTAAAGGTTGTAGTTTCAAACTGGATGTATGAAGACAGGTACCAATGGGACAGGAAGGAGGTTGGGATCACGGTAGGAACAATGCTCTGAATGCCTCAAAAACACCACCTGGGTTATAGAGGAACAGTCTTTTCCACTGATACAGAACCTAATTTTTTTTTCTTTTGAGAGTAGAGCAGATGGTACTTTCAAAATAGTAGGTTTATTCCATCTCAAGAAAGAAAAAGAATAAAAAAAGAGACAAAACAAAATCACCCACTTGACCATGAATTCTGAGCATGACTAAGTCATGATTGTCTCTTTGAGAAACCTTTAAAAAGCTGTCAGTTTTAGTTTTCATTATTATGAGTTTTCATTCTTTTTTCTATCTCTTCTTAAATGTTTCTGTGAGGAATTGAGAGAATTACTGAAACAGGACCTGCTAGTCAGATGTCATTTAAATTTAAAACTCTAGTTTAATATTTAAGGCATTCCTGAAAAATTAATTTACTGTATTTCTTCTTCTCCTTATTATTGTTGTTTTTGTTGAAGAGCAATAGTAATAGCTACTACTTATTAAGTGTTATTATCAGGCAGGCACAATGGTGGGCACTTTAGATATCTAGTTCTCATGACACCATAATTACCGCTAATCTCACTTTTCATAAAGAAATTGAAGTTCAGTGAGTATAAGTAACTGGCCTAAATCTTACTGTTAATATCTTGTAACACACAGTTTCGTAGTCAGGTGGCTTTGACTCCAAGCTCCATCCTCTTTCTTTAAGTCACGATGCCAGAAAAGGCAATGGCACCCCACTCCAGTACTCTTGCCTGGAAAATCCCATGGACGGAGGAGCCTGGTGGGCTGCAGTCCATGGGGTCGCTGAGGGTCGGACACGACTGAGCGACTTCACTTTCACTTTTCACTTTCATGCATTGGAAAAGGAAACGGCAACCCACCCCAGTGTTCTTGCCTAGAGAATCCCAGGGACGGGGGAGCCAGGTGGGCTGCCATCTATGGGGTCGCACAGAGTCGGACACGATTGAAGTGACTTAGCAGCAGCAGCCTCATCTAGCAGAGGATCCTATGGTTATACGAACACAGCCACCACTACAAAAACTGGACTTTTTCCTGAATGTAAATTTTAGTATATATAGGGATAAAATTTTACAGATGGCCCACACAAATTGCGCACAAAGCTCACTAGTAAGATATATATGGGGAAAAAAATGAGAAACCAATTGATGGTACAACCAGGTAAGGTAAACCAACACAAAATTTTTGATCTGGCAGTAATGGCTGCATAGAGAAATGTTTGACTTAAGTCTGTGATGCTGGTTCTGATGGTAGAGATAGTACTTTTTCAACATATCACGTCATTAAATGAGTTATTTCCTGTATTCACTTCCTTCCTTCAGCAGGATTTAAGCTGGTTGATAAAAAGATGCTAATTGTTTGAGAGAGTACAGCTTACTATTCACATACATTCAATTAAAGCCCAGACTTAGAGTTCTTGGGAATAAGTTATTGAGTCATCTCAGCAAAACTATAAAATAGAGTATTCTTTAAAATAGCTGATTTTTTAAAAAGCAGCTTTTAAACTCCTTGCTGCTACTGCTGCTAAGTCACTTCAGTCGTGTCCGACTCTGTGTGACCCCAGAGACAGCAGCCCACCTGGCTCCCCCATCCCTGGGATTCTCCAGGCGAGAACACTGGAGTGGGTTGCCATTTCCTTCTCCAATGCATGAACGTGAAAAGTGAAAGTGAAGTCCCTCAGTCGTGTCCGACTCTTAGCGACCCCGTGGACTGCAGCCCACCAGGCTCCTCCGTTCATGGGGTTTTCCAGGCAAGAGTACTGGAGTGGGGTGCCATTGCCTCCTTACTACTTCTTTATTATTAGTTTTTAAAATCTTAACTCTAAAGAACCTCTAAAGTATTGTTGTAAAACTTTTAATTCCATCTTCAAATATGCCATTAGTAAGGCCGGGGCGGAGGGATTGGAAATAAATATTCCACTTAAAATGAGTACAAACATATGTTGTTCTGAGTCACAGTTGCTTATAGTGTAGTAGATCTTCAGAGATTAAGCAATCTTAACTAGTTAAAACCTCTTATTTTACCCACGGCAAACTGTAATCCAAAGGAGTCAAATAAAAGTATCAAAAATAAAACTGGGATATCATTACAGACTCTGAAGACATCAAAAGGGGATAAGGAAACAACTCCACAGACATAAATTTGACAACTTGATGAAATAGATCAACTCCTTGAAAAATGCAAATTACCACAATTCACCTCCCATGAAAATAGATAGTTTGAATATCTGTATAATTATTAATGAAAAACTTTCAAAAAAGAAATCCCAATGAATTTCTCTGGAGACTTCTACCAAAAGTTGAAAGAAGGACTAACATCAATTCTACACAATTTTCCCCCCAGAAAATAGAAGAGGAATACTTTGTAATCTATTTTAAGAATCTAGTATTACCCTGGTACAAAAAAAAAAAAAAAAACAGACAAAAACAGTACAAAAAGGGAAAACTTTTTTTCATGAATATAGAGAAGAAAATTTTACCAAAAAGATTCAGCAGTATCTAAAGAGAGTTATGTACCATCACAAAATGGGATTTATCCCTGGGATCCAAGTCTTCTTCAATATTTAAAAATCAATCAATGTAATCTACAATATAAAACTAAAGAAGAAAAATCACGTGAATATCAACTAGTGCAGCAAAAGCATTTGGAGGGGCTTCCCTGGTGGCTCAGTGGTGAAGAACCCGCCTGCCAGTGCAGGAGACACGGATTTGATCCCTGATCCAGGAAGATCCCACATGCTATATAGCAACTAAGCCTATGAGCTCCAACAACAGAGCCAGTGCTCTAGAGCCTTCAAGCCACTACTGAGCTCACATGTTGCAAGTACTGAAAACCGCACACTGCTGCCTTGAACCCATGCTCTGCAACAGGGGAAGCCACCGCAATGAGAAGGCAGTGCCTTGCCAGGAGAGTGGAGTCTGCTCACAGCAACTAGAGGAAAGCCTGTGTAGCAATGAAGACCCAGCACTGCCAAAAGTAAAATAAATAAATACATAAAATTTTAAAAAGCATTTGGAAAAATCCAACACCCATTAGCAGTCTTTAAAAAACTCTGAAAAAACAGGAATGCAGAGAAGTTCCTCACAGTGTCAATCAGGAGTGTGATCAGTTAGTGTTCATCTGTGAGTGTTAATCAGTTAGTGATCAAGAGTGTCAATAGGAAACCTGCAACTACCTTGATATTTGATGAAAGATTAAATGCCTTCCTCCTAAGATCAGAAGCAAGGCAAAGATCCCACCCTCAGCACTTTTATTCAACACAGTGCTTCAAGATCTAGCTGGTGCAATAGTTCGAAAACAAAACGCAGGCCAAAAGGAAGAAATAAAATTGTCCGCGTTCGCGGGTGACAGGATTGTTTACATAGAGAATTCAAATGAATCTACAAAAAACTCCTAGCACTAACAAATAGAATTGGTAAAGCTGCAGGATACAAGACATACTTTTAAAAGCCAACTGTATTTATAAATACTAGCAATGAACACATGGACATTGAAATTAAAAATATAATACCTTCTAAAGCACTCAAAAAAGTGAAACACTTAAGTGTTAATCTAATAAAAGACATACAGGGCATGTATTCCTGAAACTAAAATGCTGGTGAAACAAATCAAAGAGCTATAAGTAGAAAGATATATCATGTTCATGGATTGGAATTCAATTGTATGTCAATTAAGCCCAAATTAATATACAGGTTTAAAGTAATTCCTGTCAAAATGTAAGCAAAAATTATCCTAAAATATAATGAAAAGACAAGGAACTGAAATAGCAAAAATAAAAGGACAAAATATTGTCCTTTTAAAAATAACAAAATAAAAGTAAAAAAATATATGTGGAAGGACAAAAGAATTAGAATAGTGAAAGTAATTTTGAAAAAGAAGAATAAAGTGGGAAGAACCAGTCTGTATAATTTCAAGGTATTTTATAGCTTAAGTAACTAAGATGATGAATTATTGGCAGTAGTGTAAGCACACTAATCAATGGAACGGAGAACCCAGAAATAAATTCACAGAAATACGTCCAGCTGAGTTTTGACAAAGGTGCGCAAGCAATTCCATAGAGGATAGACAGTCTTTTCAATCAATGGTGCTGGAACAATGTGACATCTATAGGCACGAAATGAACCTTGTCTTAAGTTAAAATTAACTCAATGTGGATCACGGACTTAAATGTAAAATGTAAACTATAAACTTTTTTTAAACATAGGTGAAAATCTTTTGGGATCCAGGAATAAGCCTTGAGGTCTTAGACTTGACACCAAAAGCACAATCTATGAAAGGAAAAAATAATACATTAGACTTCACTAAAATGAAACACTTTTGTTCTGTAAAAGACTCAGTTAAGACTGACTGGAAAAATACATTTGCGGAACACACAGGCAACAAAAGACGACTGACGAGAATATGCAAAGAACGCTCAAATCTCTAAGTAAACAAACAATCCAGTTAGAAAATAGACAAAAACGTGAACAGGAACTCAACCAAAGAGGGTAGACAGATGGCAGGTAGGTATATATTGAAAATACATTCAACTTCATTAGCCCTTAAAAATATGTATAAACTGAAACCACAATGAAATATTGCAACACACCTATGAAAATGGCTAAAATAAAAAATTGTGACAACATCAAATGCTGGTGTGGGTGTGAAGAAATTGGATCACTCGGGTATTACTGGGTGGAATGTAAAATGTACAGTCACTCTGGAAAGCAGTTCAGCAGTTTCTTAAAAAGTTAAACATGCAACTACCAGATGACCCAGTAATTACATTTGTGGGCATTTATCCCAGAGAAATGAAAATTTACTCTCACACAAATACAAGAATGTTTATAGAAGCTTTATTTGCAACAACCAAAAAGTAGAAGCAATGTGTAAACAAACTGGAACATCCACACCGTAGAATACTACTCAGCAAAATAAAGAAATGAACTGCTGATACACACAACCACCTGTAGAGTTCTCCAGCAATTAGGCTGAGTGGAAAAAAGTAATTCCAAAAGGTTACATACTGTACGATTTCATTTATATAATGTCCTTGATGTAAGGACATTATAGAAATGGAGAACAAATTAGTAGTTCCCAGGGACGGCGGAGCCTGCTGGGCTGCCATCTATGGGGTCGCACAGAGTTGGACACGACTGCAGCAACTTAGCAGCAGCAGCAGGGGTTAAGAAGATATGGAGGAAGGAGAAGTGGATGTGGTTACTAAAGAGGAATATGAGGGATCCATATGATGGAAATGTTCTAGATCTTGACTGTATAAATACTATAATTTTGTAATATTGTACTATAGTTTTGCAAAACATTACCATTGGGAAAAGCTTATTTAAAAAGTACATAAGATCTCCATATATTCCTTTTTACAACTCCATGTGACTCTTCAGTATTCTCAAAATAGGAAGTCAAATTTTTTAAAGAAATATAATAAGGAAGTATTATGAACAACTTTATGATTACAAATTTAACAACTTAGGTGAAATGGCAAATTCTTTGCAAGACACTAAGTATCAAAGTGTAATAAATAACCTGAAGAATTCTCCATCAATTAAAGAAATTGGATATGTAGTTTAAAGTCTTCCTAAATGAGAATTCTAGGTCCAGAAGTCTTGACTGATAAAGTTTATTAAGCATTAAAAGAAGTACCAATTCTATACAGACACACAAAAAGAGAGAAGGGAATGTTTTTCAACTCATTCCAGATTGGTATAATTGTCCTGAGCCAGAACCAGACAAGAAGACGCTACAAGAAAAAGAAAAAACTATATACCAATATCACTAATGAGCATAGATGCAAATATTCTATATAAAATTTTAGCAAATTGAATTCAGTATATGTAAATAAGATGATATAAAATAAGTGAAATTCGAATGTAAGTTCATTTAACATTCAAAAATCAATGTATTTCAATATATTACTAAACTAAAAAAGAAAAAAATCACCATCTCCATTGATTTAGAAAAGCATTTGATAAAACCCAATATTATTCATGCTATAAAAATATGCTCAGCAAAGTTGGAATAGAAAGGAACTTTCTTAAGATGTATTAGAGGACGTTTGGAAAACCTATAGCAAACATGAGAAGTTGTAAAGGCAGTACAGCAGAGGAAGTAGTCTTTTCAATGAATGACCCTGGAAAAATTGGGTATCCATATATTTTTTAAAAGGACTTTATGTGAAAATTAAATAACAGGTCTAAAATTAAGGCCTCACACTACTAAAGTTCTGGAAGAAAACAAATGGAAGTCTAAGTCTGAATTAAGCAAAGAGTTCTTTGTCACAATACTAAAACCACAATATAGTGAATGAATAAATAAATAAGACTTCAGCACAATTAGAAACTTCTGCTGTTCAACAGAAGATGAAAAGATGAGCTTCCAAGTCTAGAAAGAAATAAAGCTTGCATCTGATAAGAGACTTTTATCTGGAATATAAAACAAATTCATAATTCAATAATAAAAGCAACACTGTAAAATGGACAGACTATTTGAACATACATTACATCAAATGAAAAATAAGCATATGATAAGATACACTTTATAATTAGACATTAGAGTAATGCAAAGTAAATTATAATGAGATAGCACCACACATAACATTTAGAGTGGTTAAAACTAAAAAGACCAAGTTTATACCAAATGTTACAGGAGTATTATTGACCTAGAATTCTCATAAGAAGCTGATGGGAATTTAAAATAATGTAACTTTTAGGAGAACAGTTTGCAGCTTCTTAAAACTTTATACGTATGCCAAACATAGGCTCTAGCCATTTCATTCCTGGGTATTTACACATGAAAACAAAAACTATGTGTATATATCTATACACATAGTTATACACAATGTTTTAGCAACTTCATTTGTATAGCCCCAAACTGGAAGCAACCTAAATATCTATCAACAGAGGAGTGAATAAATAAGTTATGGTATATCCATACAACAGAATACTGCTGCTGCTACTGCTGCTAAGTCGCTTCAGTTGTGTCTGACTCTGTGCGACCCCAGAGATGGCAGCCCACCAGGCTCCTCTGTCCCTGGGATTCTCCAGGCAAGAATACTGAGTGGGTTGCCATTTCCTTCTCCAATGCATGAAAGTGAAAAGTCAAAGTGAAGTCACTCAGTCGTGTCCAACTCTTAGCGACCCCATGGATTGCAGCCTACCAGGCTCCTCCGTCCATGGGATTTTTCAGGCAAGAGTACTGAAGTGGGGTGCCATTGCCTTCTCTGCAACAGAATCCTACTCAACTATAAAGAGAAATTAACTACTAATAAACACAACAACATGGATAAATCTGAAACATGGATAAATCATGGATAAATCATCACCACTTGATTGTGGTGATGATTAAATAGTGTATTAGATCAGATCAGATCAGTCGCTCCATCGTGTCCGACTCCTTTCGATACCATGAATCGCAGCACGCCAGGCCTTCCTGTCCATCACCAACTCCCAGAGTTCACTCAGACTCACATCCATCAACTCAGTGATGCCATCCAGCCATCTCATCCTCTGTTGTCCCCTTCTCCTCTTGCCCCCAATCCCTCCCAGCATCAGAATCTTTTCCAATGAGTCAACTCTTCGCATGAGGTGGCCAAAGTACTGGAGTTTCAGCTTTAGCATCATTCCTTCCAAAGAAATCCCAGGGCTGATCTCCTTCAGAATGGACTGGTTGGATCTCCTTGCAGTCCAAGGGACTCTCAAGAGTCTTCTCCAACACCACAGTTCAAAAGCATCAATTCTTCGGCACTCAGCCTTCTTCACAGTCCAACTCTCACATCCATACATGACCACAGGAAAAACCATAGCCTTGACTAGACGAACCTTTGTTGGCAAAGTAATGTCTCTGCTTTTGAATATGCTATCTAGGTTGGTCATAACTTTCCTTCCAAGGAGTAAGCATCTTTTAATTTCATGGCTGCAGTCACCATCTGCAGTGATTTTGGAGCCCCCAAAAATAAAGCCTGACACTGTTTCCACTGTTTCCCCATCTATTTCCCATGAAGTGATGGGACCCGATGCCATGATCTTCATTTTCCGAATGTTGAGCTTTAAGCTAACTTTTTCACTCTCCACTTTCACTTTCATCAAGAGGCTTTTGAGTTCCTCTTCACTTTCTGCCATAAGGGTGGTATCATCTGCATATCTGAGGTTATTGATATTTCTCCCGGCAATCTTGATTCCAACTTGTGTTTCTCCCAGTCCAGCGTTTCTCATGATGTCCTCTGCATAGAAGTTAAATAAGCAGGGTGACAATATACAGCCTTGACATACTCCTTTTCCTATTTGGAACAAGTCTGTTGTTCCATGGCCAGTTCTAACTGTTGCTTCCTGACCTGCATACAGATTTCTCAAGAGGCAGATCAGGCGGTCTGGTATTCCCATCTCTTTCAGAATTTTCCACAGTTTATTGTGATCCACACAGTCAAAGGCTTTGGCATAGTCAATAAAGCAGAAACAGATGTTTTTCTGGAACTGTCTTGCTTTTTTCCATGATCCAGCAGATGTTGGCAATTTGATCTCTGGTTCCTCTGCCTTTTCTAAAACCAGCTTGAACATCAGGAAGTTCATGGTTCACATATTGCTGAAGACTGGCTTGGAGAATTTTGAGCATTACTTTACTAGCGTGTGAGATGAGTGCAATTGTGTGGTAGTTTGAGCATTCTTTGGCATTGCTGTTCTTTGGGATTGGCATGAAAACTGACCTTTTCCAGTCCTGTGGCCACTGCTGAGTTTTCCAAATTTGCTGGCATATTGAGTGCAGCACTTTCACAGCATCATCTTTCAGGATTTGGAAGAGCTCAACTGGAATTCTATCACCTCCACTAGCTTTGTTCGTAGTGATGCTTTCTAAGGCCTACTTGACTTCACATTCCAGGATGTCTGGCTCTAGGTCAGTGATCACACCATCGTGATTATCTGGGTTGTGAAGATCTTTTTTGTACAGTTCTTCTGTATATTCTTGCCATCTCTTCTTAATATCTTCTGCTTCTGTTAGGTCCATACCATTTCTGTCCTTTATCGAGCCCATCTTTGCATGAAATATTCCTTTGGTATCTCTGATTTTCTTGAAGAGATCTCTAGTCTTTCCCATTCTGTTGTTTTCCTCTTTCTTTGCATTGATGGCTGAAGAAGGCTTTCTTATCTCTTCTTGCTATTCTTTGGAACTCTGCATTCAGATGTTTATATCTTTCCTTTTCTCCTTGGCTTTTCACTTCTCTTCTTTTCACAGCTATTTGTAAGGCCTCCCCAGACAGCCATTTTGCTTTTTTGCATTTCTTTTCCATGGGAATGGTCTTGATCCCTGTCTCCTGTACATTGTCACGAACTTCATTCCATAGTTCATCAGGCACTCTATCTATCATATCTAGGCCCTTAAATCTATTTCTCACTTCCACTGTATAATCATAAGGGATTTGATTTAGGTCATACCTGAATGGTCTAGTGGTTTTCCCTACTTTCTTCAATTTAAGTCTGAATTTGGCAATAAGGAGTTCATGGTCTGAGCCACAGTCAGCTCCTGGTCTTGTTTTTGCTGACTGTATAGAGCTTCTCCATCTTTGGCTGCAAAGAATATAATCAATCTGATTTTGGTGTTGACCATCTGGTGATGTCCATGTATAGAGTCTTCTCTTGTGTTGTTGGAAGAGGGTGTTTGTTATGACCAGTGCATTTTCTTGGCAAAACTCTATTAGTCTTTGCCCTGCTTCATTCTGTATTCCAAGGCCAAATTTGCCTGTTACTCCAGGTGTTTCTTGACTTCCTACTTTTGCATTCCATCCCCTATAATGAAAAGGACATCTTTTTCAGGTGTTAGTTCTAAAAGGTCTTGTAGGTCTTCATAGAACCGTTCAACTTCAGTCAAAATTTATCAAATTTTATACTTTAAATATATGTGGCTTAAGTGCCTGTGTAGTTAGTTGTGTCTGACACTTTGTGCCCCTTTGGACTGTAGCCCGCCAGGCTCCTCTGTCTATGGGATTTTCCAGGCAAGAACACTGGAGCAGGTTGCCATTTCCTTCTCCAGGGGATCTTCCTGACCCAGGGACAGAGCCTGCATCTCCTGTGTCTCCTGCATTGCAGGCAGATTCTTCAGGAAAGCCCATGTGTGATTTTATTGTATATCAATTATAACTCAGTAAAGCCATTAAAAAAGAAACATTTGCATTACCTAATTCTGGACAATGAGAATTAAAGAAAAATTTGCTGAAAGCTTCTGAGAAAATTATTTGATCTTAAGGAGCTATAAGATGTTTCTCTTTCTCTCTCAGCTCCCCACCCCCACCTCAACAGCTCAATGTGAAAAAGAAAGTATGTTGTCCATGTTATAGCTGGAAGCCATCATTTGACCAAGAAGAAAGTCAGCGTGAGGAAATTGCTAACACAGAGACAAAAAAGCAGAAACAAATGCTTCTGAGAGGAACGGAGGCAAAGTCATGATTGCATTAAATCTGAAGTCCTCCTTATCTAAGGATTTTCAACTATATGACCTAACAATATTCCATAATTGGTAAATTAGTCTTAGTCAGGATTCTATATCTTGCAGTGAAAAACATCCTAACCAGGATAAGCATATTCTCATTTGAGAACCATATCAGCAATTAATAACAATGCAATCAGATGGAATTCTATTCTTGGTATTTAATTAAATTACCTATCTATTTTAATAACCCTCAATATATGTGTATCTACTGTGAGTAAGGCTTATAGGCCCTACAATATAGGAGATATCAGGTGTTTATACCCTCCCATCATAACTTTTTCCTCCTTTTGACAATAGCACTCCTATTTTCCCTTAGCAAACCACTTCTCTGGTGCTCTTAGTTCACATCTTTCAGATAAGATAAGTCCTCCTTGTCACTAACAGGAGACATGTGATTCAAATGCATTGTGAGAAAGACTGGCAGCTGAACCCAAGTCCCCAAATTTCACCTCTCAACCACCTCTCTCAACTACTTCTCCAAAGAAAAAATTGGAGCAGGTAAGTGGGAGCACCTGGATGGGTCCTTGAGGTCATAGGCTCCAGGGTCTCTGAAAGCAAAGACACTCTCACCTGTTTGTTCTTGCTGTTGCTTTGTTTAATCACCAAGTCGTGTCCACCTCTTTTTCAACCCTATGGACTGTAGCCCACCAGGCTCCTCTTTAGGGCATGCATAAAGACAAGTTCCCAGTTTCATGGTTTCCAATGAAAGACTGTAGGGTGAACCAATGAGTCCCTCTAGGAAACAGATACACGTACTTATATGTTTGTTTGCTTTTGTGAAGGTAAAATTAACCCAGCTGATGACAAATTATGTGGAGGAGAGCTACACCCATGAGATGAATTGCTCCTAGCCCCTGAGGCTAGGAAAGAGTCCTGGCTTTTGCCCAGGGAGATCTGGGAGAAGAGAGACTTCTTTTCAAACCTTCAGCTAGATGTTAACAGATGGCCAGTGGGTTCACCACCAGCCCATGAGAGCGGTAGCTTTCCCCTTTGTCAACCTGCCACTGTACAAAAGACCCTAATCATTTGACCTGTCAAATAGGTCAGTTCATGCAGAGCCTGAGGACTGAGCAGGAAATGGAAAATAAGATCTTGCCCTAGTAGTACCAGCAAGCCAGAGAAGAAAAACCAAGATAATGCTTCAAACAGATGTTTTGCTGAAATAGAACTGTTGAAAGAGTCAGGTGAAATTTTTTTAAGTAATAAATTATTGAAGATATAATTAAAGGTTAAAAGATTAACAATTTAATACATGATAGATGCCATAACTAGAGCAGAAAATCACTTTAAAATGTGTAATAGCTACATGTTGCTATTCCTGATTGAAGTAACCAAAATGAAGTAAGTGGTGGAAATAACAATGATATACTGGCTAACCTATTTTAAAAATCAGTGCATTGCTGAAGTTTTGTGAAAGTCAGGAATTTAACTGAAAGCAGGAGGGAACAGCTGAAGAATTGCCTTTCGAGTCTTTGTCACTGTATAAAAAGAGAAGAATTCTCTCCTGAGAATTCATAACCACTCACACTGTAGGTGGTTGGTGGTCAAGAATACTTGAGTAGGGAATTTTAAGTGTTGCCAAGTTAATAGAAACAAATAACTCTTTGGAGTACTCAGCTTCAATTCAGCCTTCAAAGAATTTATAAAAATAAAGTTTCAAGAAATATAATTTATTATTTAAAACTCAGCTGATGTATTTAATATCATACGCAATATAAATGAACAGAGAATTTGTGAACTTGAAAATAAATTTAAAGAAATTACCCAGAATTCAATTCAAAGATAAAGAGATACTGAGTTACAGAAGTTAGAATAATAAAATCTAACACATGCTTAATTAAATTTTCCAAAAGAAGAGACTAGAGAAAATGGAGGAGAGACAATGTTGTAAAAGATAATGGAGTCAGAATTTTCTAGAATTATTGAAAGATATTAAATATTTACTCAGATATTAAATCCTGAGATCCAGGATCAGATCAGATCAGATCAGTCGCTCAGTCGTGTCTGACTCTTTGTGACCCCATGAATCGCAGCACGCCAGGCCTTCCTGTCCATCACCAACTCCCAGAGTTCACTCAGACTCACGTCCATCAAGTCAGTGATGCCATCCAGCCATCTCATCCTCTGTCGTCCCCTTCTCCTCTTGCCCCCAATCCCTCCCAGCATCAGAGTCTTTTCCAGTGAGTCAACTCTTTGCGTGAGGTGGCCAAAGTATTGGAGTTTCAGCTTTAGCATCAGTCCTTCCAAAGAAATCCCAGGGCTGATCTCCTTCAGAATGGACTGGTTGGATCTCCTTGCAGTCCAAGGGACTCTCAGGAGTCTTCTCCAACACCACAGTTCAAAAGCATCAATTCTTCGGCACTCAGCCTTCTTCACAGTCCAACTCTCACATCTATACATGACCACAGGAAAAACCATAGCCTTGACTAGACGAACCTTTGTTGGCAAAGTAATGTCTCTGCTTTTGAATATGCTGTCTAGGTTGGTCATAACTTTCCTTCCAAAGAGTAAGCGTCTTTTAATTTCATGGCTGCAATCACCATCTGCAGTGATTTTGGAGCCCAAACAAATCACCAAAAATTGTTCTTCTATGGACTAATGTAATCTGGTATTCAGGAGGCCTTCTGCTGATCCAGTTTGATGTAAGAATAGAATTTAAAATGGAGTAAATAGCACCCATGTCCTACAGAGTAGATGCTCTTCCCTGTTTATAATTTCCTTCTAACAAGCTTTAAAAAAGAATTAGATTGCTGAGTGCTTAAGGTCACACCCTATGACAAGGATGGTAATGTGTTCTTTATAGTATTTCCATCCTATAAACAGGCAATGCATCATGCTATACCCCACAGCCTCTCTTTGTCCCTGTCAGGATGGATTAGCTACAGAAGGAGCCTGGATGCACCTCTAGAAACTGACCAGTTAAATTTTTTTATTTAAAAAATATGTATTTATTTGCTTATTTGGCTGTACCGGGTCCCAGTTGCAGTACTCGGGGCCTTTGCTGCACGTGAGATCTTTCGTTTGCAGCAGGTGAACTCCTAGGTGCAGCCTGGGAACTCCCAGTTGTGGTATGTGGGATCCAGTTCTCTGACCAGGGCTCAAATCTGGGCCCCCTGTACTAGAGGCGTGGAGTCTCAACCATTGGACCACGAGGGAAGTCCCTAAATTCTTTTAAAATGGTAGTTGTTTTGGATTTGCATTTTGCCACTCTGCACTTGCTCTCCAGTTCCACTCTCTACTTCTTTCCATTCTACTTTGTGATTCTGGCTTCCAGTGGGCTCCTCTTAATGGGAAACACTGGAGGCGTAAATGGTGGAGAGAAGTGGGGTAATGTATTCTCCTGGCCATGGGGGGACCTGTCTAGCTAATTTCTCTAGTGAAGTGCCCTGCTGTTTTCTAAAACTTCTCCTGTAGCTACAGGCTCTTCTTTGGTTCCAGGCACTGCTCTCCCTCCATGCCCCTTCAGGCCTGGGAGTGGTAAAGACTCCCTGTTCTTGTTAGCCCTGGGATGCCATTCTTTGTTGGTTTCCCTTTACTCTGCTCCCACCCCTGAAAGTAATTCCTTCAGCAAAGTCTTGTTAATGACTTGTTGATGGTGCCATCTGTTTTCTGGCATACAAATTGCTATATAGAATAAGTTCAACTAGTTATATTTATTAACATTGATTTTTCTTTTATATACTTTGCATTTTATGACAAATTTTGAAATTTTCACATTTTTTAAAATGTAAAATTAAACATTGACTCAAAAACCATTTACTTGATATCATAAATTCAATGCAATGAACTAAATGCAATGACCCAGGAACTAGAGAAGCAAATAAGAGGAGTATCTTAGGCAACTTTGGGGTTCAGAAAAGACTCCACTGAGAAAGTGAGTAGAACTTGGCCACCACATAGCCTAGGGTTGCCCCTTTCTACTCAAGGACTGGGGGTCTCACTGCCCTATAACTTCAGGACCACCAGGGTTAGCTGCTCATAGTCTCACTCCAACCTCTCTTCAAGGTTCCCCTACTTTAGCAGTTCTAATGACATCTACCTATGACCGTGTGGGCACACACAGTCAGAAAAATTTAGATGTTAAGATTATGGAAGTGCTGCTCTAACAATTTCTTTAATGAAAAGAATGTAATTCTAAAGCAGACTGAATCTAAAACTTAAAAATAATTGTTGATACAGTGAAATTGTCAACAGAGAAGCAGCATTGTTTGAATCTGTAATTCAACAAGTCCTGACACCGTTGTTGTTTTTAAAGTCTTGCTGCCAATGTGATGAATGCTGATCTATTATAATGGGTATTATTATGTCAATATCTTTCAGATTGCTATAAAAACTTGTCAGGAGATATATGTATTCAAAGGCATATTTATCCTATTAAAGATATATATGTATGTGTATATATATATAAGCATCAGATCATTACTTATGAGTAGCTTTGACAGCCAGATATAAAACCTTCCAGAAGACAGAAACCCCTTCCATATAAACAAGTAATTGGCAGCAGTCTCAAATCAGCCAATCTGATTTTATTCAAACCAATTTTGTTGGCTTCCAGGTGGCCTGACCAATCACCCTGGTCGACTGGAGACTGAGGGGTTCCTGAACAAAGTGCTTTCTGTGCTAAAACCAAAATGGTACTGGGCAAACTGGGATGATTTGTTTCCTGTAGTTCTGTGTCCTCATGAAGGTCAGTAGAAGATATTTCTGTTTTGGGTTGAATTGTGTCTCCTGCCCACCCACATAATTTGTATGTTGATTTCTTAACCTCCAGTAGCTCAGAATGTGACTGTATTTGGGAAAGGCTTTAAAAAGCCAACTAAGTTTAAATGAGGTAGCTGGAGTGGGCCCTGATCCAATATGACTGGTGTCCTTACAATAAGGAGAGATTAGAACACAGACATACTGAGGGACCCGTGTGAAGACACAGGGAAAAGAAAGTTCTCTATAAGCCAAGGAGAGAGGCTTTAGAAAGAATCAACCCACCTGGTACCTCATTCTTGGATTTGTAGCCTCTAGAATCAGGAGAAAAACGAATTTCTATTGTTTCTATATTATATGGCAGCCCTAACTGAAAACACAGTCTCTAATAGTTATTTTTGACTGTGCATTTCGACTGACAGTTAGAGCCTAATCTTCTCTTCCTGAGTTTCTCTTCTCCTCAGGCTTCTTCCTCACTGTTCACACAGGAAGACCTCTCCCCTGAAATTCCTTCACCTAGACTATGACCGGAGAAGGCAATGGCACCCCACTCCAGTACTCTTGCCTAGAAAATCCCATGGACGGAGGAGCCTGGTGGGCTGCAGTCCATGGGGTCACTAAGAGTCGGACACGACTGAGCGACTTCACTTTGACTTTTCACTTTCATGCCTTGGAGAAGGAAATGGCAACCCACTCAGTATTCTTGCCTGGAGAATCCCAGGGACAGAGGAGCCTGGTGGGCTGCCATCTCTGGGGTCGCACAGAGTTGGACACGACTGAAGCGACTTAGCAGCAGCAGCAGCAGCAGACTATGACCTCCACACTTCCCACTTCCCTTTTCTTCTAGCACCTTGTTCCTTCATACTCCTCTTTTTTTTTAATTAACTCTATAACTCATTAAACTATTTCTCAACCCTTCCAAACTTCCTTTAACCCCGGTACTCCATAAATATTAGTCACATACATGAAAAATGACACTAGCTTCTCTTTCCTCCTTTCTTTCTTCTCACTCCAAATGCTTTTGCATTTATTGTTTTCTTGTCTCCATTTCCCACTCCCTTGTCAGCCCCCTATAACCTGGTTCCTGGCTCTCATGAGTATATTGAAATTTTAAAGTAACCTAGACTGCAGCCACTGGTATCAGTGCCATTTTGAAAATATTATAATGAGGTCTCCTCTTCTTCCAAACAGAGTGCAAGGTGGTTTCTTTCCTTAGCTGCATAAGCATTACCTGAAACCATGCTTGGAATTTCATAATTTCCCAGTAAACAGTTTCTTCTTATTCTGACCTTTTAGGAACTGTCTGCAGTATCTCACACTGTTGAATACTCTCTGACCCTTGAAACTCTCTCTAATCTGGTTTTCCAAGCCTTCTTCTTACCTTCAGCGGCACCTGAGGAGTCTTTAAGTGTCTCTGTCTTTCTCTCCTCTATCTTGCTATACACACACACACCCACACACATCAACTCCAGAAATAGTTGCTCATCAAATTTCTGTTTTTGGTTCTCTTCTCTTCCAACTCTCTTTGGTCACTAATGTTTTAGAAACACACTCATGACAACCACCACCAACCACATCTTTGTAGTTATCTCTTGATTTAGATCACCAATCCTATGTCTCTTAGAGCATCGGGCTTGAATTTCCAATTGAATATTAGTCACTGCCACATGGTCTCATAGAGCCTATTATGATTAACATGACGAAAACCAAACTCATGTTTCCACAGATTCTTTCTCAGTTATGATGTTACCATTCTAATTACTCAGACTAGAAAACTCAGAGCTATCTCAGTTTTTATCCCTCTTGACCTGCATGTATTATCTGTAAGCACATCCTATTGACCCTATCTTCTAAAATCTCTTAAATCCTTCTCCTTTTCATTACATTGGATAAATAGTTTAGTGTAGTGATTAAGAGCATGGATATCAGTGGCAAATCAACTGAATTTGAATCCTGATTCCCCTACTACTAACTAGGTATGAAACCTTAGGAAAATTATTTGATGTTTAGACTGTAAAAATAGGGCTAAAAGGGACCTATTTCATATGATTGTTTGAGTTAAATAAGTTAATATGTGTGTGTGCTAAGTCATTTGAGTTATGTTCAACTCTTTGCGACCCTACGGACTCCTGCCAGGCTCCTCTGTTCATAAGATTCTCCAGGCAAGAATATTGGAGTGGGTTGCCATGGCCTCCTTCAGGGGATCTTCCTGACTCTGGGATCGAACCCAAGTCTCCTGTGTCTCCTAAATTGCAGGTGGATTCTTTACCCACTGAGCTACCTGGGAAGCCCTCCCTAATACATGTGTAGCAAGGATTAATTGGGTGCTCACCCAACCTATTTCCTCTTCCTAAATACCCAGCAAAACTATTTCCTGGATCCCTTGCATTAAAGCGGGGCCATGGAATGTGAGCAGAAGTGTTGTGTCACTTTCATTCAAAGGGTGCTGAAAGAAGACGTATATTTCCTGTGCTCCTTCTCTTCTTTTTCTGAGGCAAAATTGGAAGCAACACATGATGATGGAGCAGTTAGATGATGGGAGGATTCTGAAGGGTTGAGTCCTGTCTGGAGGAGAGCTGCCCCCGTGTGCCACCACCCAGGAGCTTCCGCAGTAGATTGTGAGTGAGAGAGAAGTGACATTTAAAGTTTTACTGTGCTGAATCCCTGAGATTTTGGTTTTTTAAAAAAACATCTGATAGTCTTATTCATCCCAAACATCACATAAATATGCTGGAAACAATGCCAGAAATAATAAGTACTTGTTCTACTCCTTCGATATGAGGTTGAGTCCAAATAATCTTTCCCTTAGATTATGAGAGGGTCTCATAAAATATCAACTTTTTCTAGCCTGAGTAGTTTATTTATTTAAGATATATTGTGCCATGAAAGTCTTTGTTTTGCCCAGTTACCTTTTTGGTAAATTCCAAATGATTATGTACAGAAGCAGCAAAAGACTATTGTGTTCCCCATAACGAGGTAAACAGTGATACCCCATTCCTTCTTTACTGCCTCAAAGAAAAGGATCTATGATGCCAGGACTTTTGCAGCCTACCTTCCACAATTCGTAACTTCTCTCCCACCACCTGTATCTTAGCCTCCTAAAAGCAGAGGTCAAGCTGCCTTGGGTCCAAATCCTGACTCTCCCACCTTTTCTCCTTTTCAGGTCTCTCCACGTCTGGGATATACTCTTATGACCAATTCTTTGGTGAAACAATGTGTATAACATTTTAAAGAAAAGAAAGACATGTACTATTTATGGAACAGATTTTATGCGCTGTGAATGTGCTTTAGAAAGGTGATGTTAGACCTGAAGGAAGGTTGCTGTGGTTGGTCCCAAGGTCACCTCAGAGATTCACTCCAGACCCAAACAAATGGATCTCTACTCCTCTGCCAAACATTCCATCAAGAAGACTCTTTTCGTTTTTTCAATGTTGAGTTTTTAAAAATTTGGTTGTGCTGAGTCTTAGTCGAGGCACATGGGAGCTTCAATCTTTAGTTGTGGTATGTGGGACCTAGTGCCCTGATCAGGAATGGAACCCTACCCCTTACCACCCTCCTCCCCCTCTTCCCCGCCCCTTTGGGAGGGCGGAGTCTTAGCCACTGGACCACCAGGAAAGTCCCAAGAATATTCTTATAACCTGAGAGGGCAGGAGGGAAGGCAAGGAGTGGGCTCCAAGGGAATATTGCTGGGGCAATTTAACGCCATAGCGACACTTGGCCTGGTGGTTCCCTGATTCCTGATGTTTTAAAGTTCAATTTACACGGTTATCACTGAATTCAGTAATGAGATAATTAGCTCTAAACTATTTCAGCTCAGTTTCTTGTTTGTCAGTTGAGGGGAACTCATCTACCCCAAGGGATTCCCTGCCGGCCCCTAGCACAGTGCCTGGCACGTAAAGCTCAAAAGCTAGTGAATGGTGATCACTGGGAGGCCCCTCTGTGACTTCTATCATCGGTCTCTCCAGAAAAAAAAGAGACAAATTTCCCATTTGCTGGATCAGTATTTCTTTATGAGCTGTGAACCAAAACCATTTCTACCATCATCACTATAATTCCACCCACAGTAATTATCATAAAGGCCTGACTATGCCCTGTAATTGGAAGTTCTGAATAACTGTCAAAACCAGGAGATTTGAGACCTCACCCAAAACCAGTAGGTGTTCAGACTTTCGTGGACAGAAATCAGTTAGTTATGTTATAGACATTCCAGTTTAATCTGTGAAGAGATTTGGGAGTAACTGAGAGCACTTAAATGGAATATACCGATGAGATTTATTTTTATACACAGCATGCTTGGCCCCATGCCGACCCATCATCCCTCCAGATGCTCGGGCCTGTCCTTAAGGACTCTGGACCGCTCAACTCTGGACAGCCGCACGGCCGCCGCCTCCGCGCCTCCCGCTTCTCAGGAAGACTCGGCCCCGCAGGCGCTCGCAGGAGGCGTCCCCGTCCGCTTCTGCCCTCAGGGCTCCGGGAGCGCCGGCGAGGGACCCCGGCATCCTGCCCGCCGAGCGCGCGCCCCTCGCCTGCGCCCCACAGCGGCTCAGGGGGCGCTCGCCGAGCCGGCAGGCGGGGCCGGGCCGGGGTCGCGCGGCCCCACAGGAGTGCGGGCTTTCCCCACCCCCGGCGGCGACCCCACCTCCCGCCCCCGCGCCTTGCGCGCGTGTGTCCGTCTGTCTTCTCTCGACGTCAGTGGGAATTTCCAGCCAGGAAGTGAGAGAGTGAGCGAGAGAGAAAGAGAGAGAAGTGCACCAGCGAGCCGGGGCAGGAAGAGGAGGTTTCGCCACCGGAGCGGCCCGGCGACGCGCTGACAGCTTCCCCTGCCCTTCCCGTCGGTCGGGCCTCGCCGCCGCCGCCGCCGCCCTCGGCCTGCGCCCAGTCGCCGGCCCGACCCCAAGAGCCCAGCGCAGCCCAGGCCGGAGCAGCCGCGGCCGGGAAGGCGGCGACGCCGCGGCCCCGCAACCCCGCGCCCGGCGTTCCCTCCTCCCGCGCTGCGGACATGGCGCGGCGCTGACTGGCCCGGCGAGACCGCGCGCCTGCCTGCCGGCCCGGACCCAAGCCGGCCCACTCCGCACCCGGACCCGCTCCGGCTCCGGCCGACCGCTGCCTCTCCCTTCCCCGGCCCCCAGGCCCGCGCCGCCCCGGAGCGGGAGCCACAGGCGCAGGGAGGCCGAGCGCGGACCTGCCAGCAGGGTAAGCCAAACTCGGGCAAGTGGGGGCCGCGCCGGCCCGGCTCCCGCCACCCGCCCGCCCCGCACCCTCCAGCCCCGCTCGGACTTCCTCATTCCTGCGCTAACCGTCCGGCTAGATCGTAGGGGAAGGTTGACAGTGGTGGAGAGGCGCATGGGCTCGGCGGGCCGGGGGCCAGGCACATCCGGACCAAGCACGGGCCGGTCGGCCGGAGGGCCGCGGCTGCTCGCCCGGGCAGTTCCTTCTCCTCTGTCCCTCCGCCGGTGGGAACGGGAAGCGGAGGGGAACTCGGGGAAACTTTTTTTTATACCCACCCTCACTCCCTGCCGGTGGGTGGCTTGAGGATTGGGGTGCGCTTGGGCGCGGAGGAGAGAGGGGGGAAGGTGGTTGGTGCAGTGCCGAACCAGATTTCACCTAAGGGCGTTTCATGAAATGAAAGCAGAAGTGCATGTCAGTCCTTTCAGCTGGGAAAGCCCTCCCCGGCTCCCCCAGATTGATCGGACAGCCTTATTCCTGAACTCCTACTTCCGAAAGAAGCCCCCAGTTCACTCACACTCTCTCACACCCCACCCCACCCCCAACCAGGACCTGTGTGTACCTTTCAAAAAATAAGGAGGGCCTGGTACTGATCCTACAGGGACTGGCATTTGAAAGCGAAATACCCACTTAGGACACTTTTGAGACAGTCTGATTATGTAAAACACTTGGACCATGTGTTGTGCATGACTTCTAAAACAAAAATGATATAAACAAAGCTATTGTGACATTTTAAAATAATACATTTTAAAAATAGCTGCGTTTTCGTATGCATTTTTGATAAAGAAGTCAAAACATTATCTTTCTCATCTTCAGAACTTGTCGGTAGACGTGCTGTTCTGAGCATACAGATGACTGCGGTAGACCGTGTATCTGGAAATGCAGAGTATTTTAACCAATAGAGTAAATGTTCAGATTGTGTTCTTTTAGTCTATAGGTTGAACAGTAATGAAATTACCGGGAGTGTTGTATGAGAATCAATGCTAGGTAAAATTTCTCATTAATTTACGGTAGTAAATTAGGAGAGTTGTTTGTAGGATGATTGGTTGGTTGGTTGACCTTGTTGATTATCAAGATTTAAGATCTTTTCGTGGACTTTGTTAAGTAGGGTTTTTCAGCATTGCAGCTAACTAAACTATATTTAACTTAAGGATTTTGTTATAAAGCCCGTAATCTGGGAGAATGACTATGGTATTACTAAAACATTTAATAACTCTGGCATAGAAATGGCTCCTCTACAAACTAGTGATCTTTGGTAAACACTGAAGCTTAGGATTGAGGTATTCAGTGCTTATTTTTCTGGCAAAATACTTCAATTGAATATTCCTGAGTAGTTTAAATTGCATTTGTGTTTGCTAGAACTTTTAAAAGGGGATCTGATTAAAATAAAGCCCTCAGCTGAAGCATGTTGTTTTCCTGATTTTAACATTGTGCTTTCTAGAGATGAATCCTTTTACTGTTTGATGTGCTAAAGAAATCATATAAATAACTTAAAGCAAAGCATTTTTTGAGCTTATGAACTTCAGAAGATAGGAAATAAAGAGAGATTGATTTATAATGTAATTAAATTGCTAAAGTGAGAAGAACATATAAAGCAAACAGAGATCTCCTGAATTTACTTATCCATATTGACATACCTGCAACTCCTCAAAGCCCTCTGGAGCTTATTTAGATAAAATGTCTTCCTAAGCCAGGGCCTACTGGGCAAATGTGAACACAAAGAAAGACTCATTATGTGTAGATTTAATGCTGGCAGTGAAATACTGCTTGCTGTGAACAGAAAACCACTTCTAACTTTGAAAGACTTTTTCAGGAAAATGCCCTAATCCAATTAGGGGTTGGTGGCATTTGAAAATCTGTTATCTTTGTTTTAAACTTTCAATTTTATCTTATGTCCTGCAGCTGGCATTTACACGGGCTGAATAAATGCCCCTGTTTTTCAAATTCGTTAGTAAATACTGGAGTATAGGTACAAAAATAGTTGTTCCCCTTTGTAAGCACTCCTTTGATCTTTGCACTTCCTTCTTCTACCTCTTAAACAAGATCATCTGTAATGACTGAGTTGCCCTTAATGAAAGCTCAGTTGGTCCGAAATAGGCAGAACTTCAGATTTAGTGATCACGGTCCTCATATTTCTCTTGTTATGTTCCTTGGAACAAATTGACGCTAGTTGAGAAACTGGTATCTATGGAGCTTGTTTTTACTACTACTTTCAGACTTCCAGATAACTGATGAAGAAAGTTACTACCTTAACTTAACTTTCAGGGATTGCTCATTGTGGTAGATGGAAGGCCTCGATAAGGAATTGGCAGCTACAGGAATCTTGGACTATCATTCAATCAGCAAGCCCTTATTTTTACCTAATTTATGAGAGGTATTCCCCTGTTCAGAAGAGGTGAAAGTTCTGGCTTCTGGGGGAAGTGGTTACTTCATAACCTTCAATTAGTTTGAACTTGGGAGAAGTAAGAACAGTAGTTGATATTTTGAAACAATACATTTAAAAAATGATGTCTGAGTTTCTGTATAGATTTTTTATAAAGTAGTCAAAATATCTTTTTCAGAACTTATTAGTAGAAGTGCTGTTCTGAGCATAGAAATGACTGCTGTAGAAAATGTATGTGGAAATGCAGAGTAGTTTAACCAGTAAGAGGGAATATTCAGGTTATACTCTTCTAGTCTACTATTAACTAGGAACCACATTAACAGGAGTGGGTGCTTAAGAATCAATGGCTATGCAAAGTTTTTATTTCCCTTTAAGTAGGGGGGTTGTTTTGTTTGGCTGATTGGTTTTCTGTTTATACTATAAATCATATAAAGGTGGCATGATTTATGTTTTAAGAAGAGAAGGAGGAAGGGAAAGAACAGAATTTTCAGGCTGGGGGACGATTTTAAACGTGCTGCCGCTGTATCTATATTTGTGTCTGATCAGAGTTAATTGACGGCTGTTTCTTGGTGACCAGAAAACCACATTGAAGCCGTTTACCCTGCGTTCTGGGAATGACTTCTCATTTGCTGTCTTGTATCTCCCATAAATACTAAATTCCCCTAGAGTGTTCTTAGAGGTGAGCAAATAAGTCATCAGAAACATACCTAGTTGACCCTGTCACTGCTTAGGAGACTGAGAGTTTTTAAGATAGAGGCATTCATTCATGTTCAGAGAGGAAAGTTGGGACTTGGGACATAGTTTAGCAAGTCAGTTTAGTTCCTCGAGCATGATTTTTGTTTTTTCCTTTTCAAAAAAAGATTAATATTCTCAACCAGATAATCTAGTGGAGTTAGTAGTTAAGATAATAGTACCAAGACACTTATCTTGGCAATATTTCATTAATTAGTATCCAGTGCCTCTCTGTTAGATTAAAAAAAAGTAACATTCTTTTCACAATGACGACATTGTTTCATACCTTTAGTGTCTGTTGTTTTAAGAGAGGGCTCCTGAATGAAAATTAATATGCTTTCATATTTTCAGGAGAAGTTGGTAGACCTACTCTTGAACATCAACTAACAGCTTAGAAAATAAGTTGTGAAGTGAAATCTTATTGCTTGACTAAAATTAAACCTAAGCAGTTTTACACAATAGTGATACACAGTATGATTTGTTAAAGAGTATAGACTCTTCAAGATTGTAGATTATGGGTGAAAATATTTGTTACATTTAGAATATTAATCTTAAAAAACATCATTGTATTTAAAAATTTTAACGTATTTTAAATTTTAAAATAAATTAGTTTTTTATTATTCTCTTGTATTTTTTTATAGTAACTGATTGATTTAGTTATCAGTAGTATAAGTTTCAGCTGCATTAATTTCTTGCCTATTTGATATTAGAATAATGAAACAGATGGTTTAATTCCCCATTACAAATTGGCTTTTTACTTTTCATTTACATCTCATCATTAGGCCCAAAATCTTACAACCAGTTTTTATTCTGACCCATACGGGGTACTTTTTAATAAATTATTGTTCTAGTGAATTTCAGATGCTCTTTGAATATGAATATGGTATTTAGGTATAAAGAACTAGTTTTTTACTTCTTCCCAGAAAGCAAGATAAAGTAGTATACTTTTTGTTCTTTGCAGAAAACAGCTGCCTTTTTTTAAAAAAAGCAAACAAAACAGCAAAACTTATGGGATTCTTTCATTCAACAAACAGTTGTTGAGTGCTTTCTGTGTACCAATAAGTACAAAGTGTTAGATATTCGCCAGTATAGATTGGATATAATTTCTTTTTAGTTGAAACTATGGAATTTTTATTTTCTCAGGTAGTTATCTTCCTCTCCTTTTTAAAGAATATGACATAAAGAATTTTACAAAAGCTCTATCAGTCAGAATTGGTTTTTTTTTTTTTTTTCATAACTTCTGGGCATAAACAAAACACAGAGCTATAATGTTGTCACAGTCTTCACTGTAGGAGTCAAAAATTATATGGACAGTTCAAACATTTCCTACTGGAAAATAAAACGTTGGGTTTTTCTTAGATTTAAGCCTTTTGATACATGAGATTCATTACATTAGTGCTTGTACATGAGATTTTTCTTTTTTTGCTAACTTGAACTAAAAAAACACAAAACCTATATAAAGTTAAGCATACATCTATAGTAAGAGTTTAATTAACATCAAGGAACTAATTGATTGCTAAAATGAACTTTGTCAAAATAATTATTTTACAAAATTATCATTTTTATTATTACTATTTATTGTGTAGTTTTACTAAACACATCAAACTATATTTCAGTGTCAGGGCAAATGTATCCTTCATTTTTATCTCCAGAAATCAATTCTAATGATATTAAGCTTGAATAAAAATTAAAAGTGATGGCAGATTCCCTAATCTATTCATTGGTTCTGGGTTCAAGCCTGCAGTTCATTTGAACAGTGAAAATAAATTGCTTAATTGTCTTGGAAAATATGTCTTCCAAGACAAGAATTTTAGGAATGGAGAAAATGACTTTTTTTTTTTAGTGTTTTAACCTGAATCCTTGACTCATGTTTTATTGATGTTTTAAGAACTTTGTCTACTAGTTCTTATCTTAGGTGTAGGTTTATTTTCTAAGTTAACCATTTATTGGTGTTTGATCATTAAGACTTACAAAGAATGTATTTTTCTTTTAAATGGCTAGGTGTGGTCCTGAGGTCAGAAGAAAAGAATCCCTAAAAATGTACAGCATCTGGTGTGATGCTCTTGATATAATATAAGCCCCTGTGTGACTTATAAAGTTAAAGACAATATGGAAGGATGGAAGGCAGATAATTGCCTGTTTATATAGAGCACATTTAAAGTAGAGAGGAGAAAACATGAAGTTAATAGATGTTAAATTTAATGTTGAAAAATTTGGCCAAAACAAAGGATAATGAAAGCATAGATAAAGTTTAGGAGAGGATCCTCTATGAAATTAGATCTTGAACTTTATTTTTTACTTAAATGTGAAAAATAAAAATAATCTAGAAAGTGAATCAGAATTCCAGAGAAAAGGATAAATTCTATATATTATGGATGAGAAAAAGAAGGTCAGAATGAAAGGAAGGAGGGAAAGGTTGTCCTTGAATAGAACTTTTTTGTAGATATTTCACTATGGCTTATCCTCCTTTTGATTAATTGAAATCAATGGTCATTTCTTCCACATTCTGAAGTCAGTTGTGTTCAGCAGACCTCAGTACATGTGGGAGATTAAAATCAAAAGCATGGTTTTTGACAACAGTTAATTGTATTTCCTTGCTCCTGTGCTATATCATACCAGTCATTTGATATAACACCTTTATGATTTCTCCATGTGTTTACCCAGTTTCCCATGTTAGACATTTAACTAAATGTAACAAGCACAGTGGTCATGTATGGATGTGACGGTTGGACTGTGAAGAAAGCTGAGCGCCGAAGAGTTGATGCTTTTGAACTGTGGTGTTGGAGAAGACTCTTGAGAGTCCCTTGGACTGCAAGAAGATCCAACCAGTCCATTCTAAAGGAGATCAGTCCTGGGTGTTTTTTGGAAGGACTGATGCTAAAGCTGAAACTCCAATACTTTGGCCACCTCATGCGAAGAGTTGACTCATTGGAAAAGACTCTGATGCTGGAAGGGATTGGGGGCAGGAGGAGAAAGGGACGACAGAGGATGAGATGGCTGATGGCATCACCAACTTGATAGACATGAGTTTGAGTGAACTCTGGGAGTTGGTGATGGACAGGGAGGCCTGGCATGCTGCGATTCATGGGGTCGCAAGGAGTCGGACACGACTGAACGACTGAACTGAACTGAATAAGCACAGCTTGGAAAATTTTAGTATTTCCTGACTGTTTTGAAACATTGCCTTATCAGTCATTTACCTTGAAGTTCTTTTTTATGGTGGGCAGGGAAAGTTTCCAATTTCTCTTACAAAGTCTACCATAATGGTCCAATAGGAATTAGTCCAAGTTGAAATAGATTCATAATGGGGGTGGTGGGGGGGGGCAGGTGGCAGTTGTGCTATACTTACCAAGTATGTGTTAAACTGAAGGAGTCCGTTCATTCAAGGCAGGCCACAGAAAATAATTTTATTGCTGAGGGACTTAAGTATCATTACATGGATGTCCCCATCAATATGCCAATATCAAATTTATCATCATTTCCACCCACCAAATTGCTTTTCCCAGCACGGTAGGGAATACGGTTGTTGGCCCACTATGGCCCACTCAGTAGATTTCCCATGCCAGAAATCTAGGAACCCATTCTTCATGAACACTCACTCATTTCTACCAGTACATCACCAAATTCTATCAATTCAGCCTCCTCTCATCTCCAGAATCCATCCCTTCCTCACTGAATCTCTAGCTTTCATTTTTGCGTTGTCTCCTGATGCATAATCTCCTGCTTCTAGTCCATCCTTCATTTCAGCATAAAAGTCAGCTTTCTAAAGGGCGAATCTCATCATATCACAATCTTTGTATTTCTGAAATGAATCTCCATTGTCTTCACAAGCTGATTCCTGCACCCCTCACCTCAAAACCCTACTCCTCATCCATCCTGTTTCTCAAGTCATCCAGATCACTTTTCAGTTCCTGTCCACCATGTTTTCTCATTTTGGATGCCTCTGGATATGCACTCGCTGGGTGAGGAGTACCCTTTCCTCCCTGGCCATTGTACTCACTACGCAGGCTTCAGGCATCATGTACACATCACCATTTCTCTGTCCCTTCTGTATCCATTCTCCCTGACCTCCCCATAAAGACTTTTGTGCTCCCAGTCCATGGACTCTTGACTTCCTATACTTTCTAGACAGAAGATATCTTGACAGCAGGGGTTTCATCTTGCTTTTTATTTGCACACCACCCGGTAAGTTTGCTGATTGAATAAGTAAATAACTAGCCAAATATTGGTAGACTGCTATTGACAAGCTGTGTGACTTGGGGCAAATTAATTTCTCTGGGCTTCATTTTCTCTCTCCAAAAGAAAAAAAAAAAGGTTAGACTAAGCATCTCCCTCAAATTATTTTTTCCTTTGTAATAGTACTGTTGAAAGATTTCCAATTTTCTTGCTTTATTGAGATAGGTCAACTTAAGGAAGATGCATGTGAGAAGGTACGAAGACAATTCTTGATTGTCATATGAGGATAATATGAGGAGCTCTCTATTTTTGTATTCTGAGTTAACATTTATGGTCCCAGTCCAGCTTCTTCCTGACATTCAGGTGTTCTGGAGTTGCATCTTTTTGTTGTTAATTATTCTTTACTCAATGCTCCTATCACCAAAGGAATTGAAGGCAAACATGACACAGAAGTTGAATGTAAACTTCAGTATTTTGATTCTGAATTGGTTCAAGCTCTCAATAATTATAGCTATATCTGGAGGAAGAAGATAGGAAAATGGTAGTGGTAAGAGCTGAGTCCTCATCTTTCATAGCAAGAACACAAGGTCTGAACTTGATCAACTAAGAAAAAAGATATAAGCATGGTTTTGGAGATATGAAAAGAACACCCAGGAAAACCAAAAAGAGGAAGTTAAGAGCGTTGGAAAGTTAATCACTCTGAAAAAGAACCTTTGCTTTTTAACTCAGCTCTTTCACTTGTGTGTTGTAGAATTTCTTTTTAACCTTTAATTCTTTTGAATATATGTTGAGTCCTTCCTATGTGCCAGGTACACTGGGAATGTAATGTTGAACAAGACAAATACATGACTTCATGGAGCTTATTAGATCATACAATGTTTTCATTAAAAAAAATTTTTTTATAATAGCTTTTTAAAAATGGGAAAATCACATAACTAAGACACTGCCCAAATCACAAAGGTATGGATTTAATGAATTATCTCAAAGTGAACCCATTTAATGTTAAATAGAAGATTACCAGCATACCAAAAGCCCCCTTTCTGCTCCTTCTTAGTCAAGATTCTTAAAAGGTTTCACTAATGACTGTTGGATTACATATATGTTGATTCCATGACTCATTCATCCACATACAATTGAGAGTTGACTGAATGATTTCATTAATTCCAGGTGCTAACAGTGAGATTCACAAAAGTTGAGTTCTCCTATGGTTAAAAGCCCTAAAGGCAGTTCATTTCAGATTGTCCTCACTAAACAAAATATATAAATAAAAACATAAAGCACATCACATTTTCACACTAATTTGTCATTTATGAGTTTGAGTAAATATTTTGTTTATTGCCATGTATTCAAGATCACTGACAAAGAGACGTGAGAGAAAGAAATATTTGCATCTGATCTTTTCAGACATGGAAGAGGGTGGTTAACCTGTCCCCTCTGCTCACTTTGTATACTGACATCTGCATATATTGAAGGGTTTATCTACAGGAGTGGTCATTGTGAAAAGACCTTCTTATCAAGACTCTAGAAGTGAACAGTCCCCGTATAAGGCCTGATTTTGGTGCCTGCAAGTCATTATATGTATGCATTTGGAAGGTGGTTATGATTTTTTTCTTTGAGGAAACCATTTTCTCCCTCTTAGGACAGTTGTCACCATATGCAAAGAAGCAAGTATTGCTGGTTCACATGATGAATCCTTTTCTCTTAAAACATAGGACATATTTTTATTGATATTGGAGAATTAGTAAAAAATGAAAATCCAAACTAAAGTTATCAGGTTTAAGAAAATGTGATCAGTTTCTCTAAATTTGATCAAAAGAATATTTTTAATGTCTTAGGAATTCCCTGGTGGTCCAGTGGTTAGGGCTCCGTGCTTCTACTGCAGGGGGGCACAGGTTTGATCCCTTGTCTCCCTAGTTGTGGAACTAAGATCCCACATGCCACACAGCATGGCCAAAAAAATTTAAAAAAACAACATTAATCTGTAATTCGTAATCTGTGAAGTCTCCTCCTCCTCCATTTGCAAATATAAATACTCCATAATAGTACTCAAGACAAAGGCCATACATGAAATTAAAATTTGGTCGTACTCTATTTTTATTATAATTTTAGTTTTTTAGAGCAGTTTAAGGTTTACAGCAAAATTGAGGGGAAAACCAGGGATTTACCATGTACTGCCTGTCCCACACATGCATAGCTTCCCCCATAATCAGCGTTTCCTACCACAGCAGTGTATTTGTTGCCATTGATGAACCAACATTAACATATCATAATCACCCAAAGTCCGAAGTGTACATTATGGTTCATTCTCGCTGTGTGCATTCTGTGGGTTTGGACAGGTGTATAATTACAAGTGTCCATCATCATGGGATCATACAGGAGGATATATTTCACTGTCCTAAGAAGCCTCTGTGCTCTGTACAGACATGCATCCTCCACCCCCATCATACTCTAGTTTCAGGGAGGAAGAAATCTGTAGAAATAGAAATGTGGAAGCAAAAAGTTGCAGAACAAAGTCCAGTAAGTCAAATCCCTTATTTATGCCACTTGTGTGAAAGACCTTAAACTTGGACTAAGTATATTCAGTTGGTTTTAATGTGGAAATGGCTGACTTCATGAGTGACTTCAGTTATAACATGAAAGGTTTTAGATAATTTATGATAATTTTTAGAGAACTTCTCTAGCTACCCAAATTTATTTTCACCAGATTTTATCCTGCTGTAGTGCAAACAATAAGAAATGTTACTTGGAATGGATCTGCCATTTTATATGTGCTTAGTCACTCAGTCGTGTCTGACACTTTTGCGACCCCATGGACTGTAGCCCACCAGGCTCCTCTGTCCATGGGGATTCTCCAGGCAAGAATACTGAAGTGGGTTGCCATGCCCTCCTCCAGCCATTTGATATACCTGGCATTTAAGTATAATATTCAGAAATGTCCAAAACATTTTTGATCCTATACATTTCAGTCATTTATGATTAAGAAAACACCAGAGGCAAAGATTTGTTTCTTACAGAAAGCGTTGGAATTCATTCTAATCACTTCTCTCAGAAAATCCTTCTCCCCCATGATTGCAGTGGACAAGATACAGTGAGAATTTAGATGCTGCTTTCATACAGGGGAATGAGGTTGTATTTACTATGCTTATTGATTCTAAGGCACACCTCCAATTTAACATCTTGAGTTAATTATATATGTTTGAGGATTTTCTAGATATCTTTCTGTTCTTAGTTTTTAACTTAATTTCATTGTGTCTGAATAATATATTTTGTGTGCTTTTCCTTCTTTGAAATTTATCGAGACTTGTTTTATGATCCGACAGATAGTCTCTCTTGGTGACTGTTCCATGTGTACTCGAACGTGTATTCTGCAGTCGTTCATTGAATGTTCTCTACTGTATGTGCCTTTAGGTTAATGCAGCTCAAGGTGGTGTTCCTACATTTTCTACGAAAATTACTGATGTCCTCTTGATTTGCTTTTATTAATTATGAAGAGAAGAGTGTTAAAAATCTTAACTATAATTGTAGACATTTCCACTTCTTTTAGTTCTGCCACTTTTTACTTCATGTATCTTGAAGCTCTGTGAATATGTACATATACCTTACAATATTATTTCTCCATGATGATCTGCCTCTTCATTTTATGAAATGTTCCTCTCTGTCCCTGGTAGTCATTCTTCTCTTGAAGTCTACTGTATATGATATTTTAAAACAACCTGCTTTTTTGCATTTAGTATTTCCATGGTGTAACTGGCATAACTTTCCATCTTTGTACTTTTAAACTCAGTCTTTAATATTGAAGTGTAATTCTTTTTAATTTTTTTAAATTGGAGGATAATTGCTTTACAATATTGTGTTGGCTTTTGCCATACAACAACGTGAATCAGCCAGAAGTACATATATGTCTCCTCCGTCCTGAACCGCCCCCGCCCTCACTCCAGCGCATCCCTCTAGGTTGTCACAGAGCGCCAGGTTGAGCTCCCCGTGCCTGTACAACAGCTTCCCGTTAGCTGTCTGTTTCACACATAGTGGTGTATATATGTCAGTGCTGCTCTCAAGTCGTCCCACCACCCCCTTCCCCCACTGTGTCCAAAGGCTGTTCTCTACATCTGCATCTCTACTTCTGTCCTGCATCTAGGTTCATCAGCACCATTTTTCTAGATTCCATATATATGTGTCAGTATACGAAATTTGTTTTTCTCTTTCTGACTTTCTTCACTGTGTACAACAGGCTCTAGGTTCGTCCACCTCACTAGAACTGACTCGCATGCATTCCTTTTTATGGCTGAGTAATATTCCATTCTTGTATATATGTACTACAACTTCTTTATTCATCTGCTGGTGGACATCTAAGTTGCTTCCGTGTCCTAGCTGTTGTAAATCGTGCTGCTGTAATTCTTATGCAAACTTATACCTGAGTCTTGCTTTTGTGTCCAACAGTCAATCTCTGTTTTTGTGCGGTTGACTCTAGTCTATTTCTATTTAATGTAATTTTTGATATGGTTGGGCTTAAGCCTATTGTCTCGCTTAATTGTTATCCATTTGTGCCATCTGTTCTTTATTCTCTTTTTCCTCCTTTCCTACCATCTTTTGAATAAATCAGGGTTACTTTTAAAGTTCCATTTTTATCTCCTTCATTGGTTATTTTTCAAGTGGTTGCTTTCGGGATTATAGTATGCATTCCTGAGTCCACCATGAATTAATACTATAACGTGTCACATGTAACGTAAGAATTTGATACTTGTTTACTTCCATTTGTCCTCTTCCCTTCTGTGTTGTTACGCTGTTTACTTCTGCAAAGGTTATAAACCCCAAGATGTAGTGTTTCTTTTGAATAACAAACAAGAAAGAATTCTTATCCTTACCCACCTATTATGCACCTCTGGTGTTTTTTATTCTTTCATGTAGGTCCAGATTTCCATCTGGTACCATTTCCCTTCAGCACGAAGAACTTTCTTTAACATATCTTTTAGCAGACCTGCTGACGACAGATTTTCTCAGCTCTTGTTTATTTGAAAAACGTCAATTTCACTTTTTATTTTTAAAGGATATTTTTGCTGAATATAGAGTTTTTCACTGATTTGGTTTTTTCCTTTCAGCACTTTCATCATTGTTTCTGACGAGAAGTCAGCTGTCATACTTACCATTGTTCCTTCTTATCCCTATATACTTTTAGGATTTTTTGTATCATTAGTTGTTAACAGTTTGGCTGTAATATGACTGACCATGGTTTTGTTTTTATCCAACATGGGTTTTTTTGAGATTCTTGAATTGTGGATTCATTTTTTTTAAATCAAGTTTGTAAAGCTCTCCACCATTATTCAAATATATTTTCTCTCTTTTTTCTCATTTTGGAACTCTAAATTACACATATATTACACATATATGTTGTCTCATAAGTCACTGAAAGTGTTTTTTTCTGCTTTTTCCCTCTGTGCTTCACTTTGACTAGTTTTTTATTGACCATTATTCAAGTTTATTGATTCTTCCTTCTACATTGCTCAGTATTCTAATTCCACTTAGTGAAATTTCATTTCAGTTTAGGATTTTATTGATTTTCTGTTTTAATAGTTTTAATTTCTATGCCAAGGTCTCCTGTTTATCCACTGTATCCATGTTTCCCTTTACATTCTTGAACATACTGCTATTGGCAGTTTTAAAGGCATTGGCTGCTAATTTCATCATTTGTGTCATTTTTTCTTCTGGGTCATATTTTCCTACTTCTTTGCATATTTTGTCATTTTTTGTTGTACATTGCGAACACCACATTGTAGAGAGTATGGATCTTTGTTTTCATTTAAAGGTTGTTGAATTTTGTTGTAACAGGCAATAAATTTGCTCATGGATCACTGGGTTTTATTAAGATGGGTTTAGAGTAACCCTTATTCTAAGATATGTCCCTTACTCTCATTGCATGGTCTTATGAGGTCACAGCTGAGTGTTAAGATTGTTAAATGATATCTCTTCACCCTAGATGATTGGAGCTTCGGAGTCTCTCAGAAGTCCCAGGAACCTCTGGAATCTCAGTTCAGCTTATTCTTGTTCCCCCTTGTCTGGATGTGGATCTCCAGCAGCTGTTTTCTAGTAGACTTTGCAGAATCTTGTGCTTCACTAGCACAGTTTAGTATTTGGCCAATGGCCGGAAGTGACTCCTATGCAGATTTATGAGCCTCTTTCTCTGTGTATCTCTCTCCTCTCTGAAACTCTTCCCAGTGAGATTGCTGCTCTCTGTTGGGGCTCTATTTCCTTATGTCATAGTTTGGAACACACCCTCAGTCAAAACATGAATTTGGAGCACACCTCAAGTGTTTCCATTCTCTAACAGTATATTGTCTTATACTGTTTCTTGTCCAGTGACTTAAATTATTGCTTTGGGTATTTTGTGTAGCTTTTACATTTGATTATGGCAACGGGGGAAAGTTTAGTAATTGTTTCTCTGTCATGACTGGAACCAAAAGTTCACATTTGGACAAATCTGAAATTGCACTGTTTATTTCCATTAATGCAAAATTTATTTTTAAAAATATTTATTTACTAATTTGGCAATACAAAGAAGCAGAACTCTTATCTATTTTTGTTGTTGTTGTTTAGTCACTAAGGCATATTCGACTCTTGCAACCCCTTGGACTATAGCTCGCCAGGCTCCTCTATCCATGGGATTTCCCAGGCAAAAATGCTGGAGTGGGTTGCCATTTCCTTCTCCAGGGGATCTTTTCAACCCAGGGATCAAACCTGCATCTCCTGCATTGACAGGTGGATTCTTTTACCACTGAGTCACCAGGGAAGCCCATATCTATTTTTAGTTATCTATAAAAAAAAAAAAAAAAGATAAAGAGTAGAATAGTATGTTGTCAAGTGTGAAGTAATCAATACACAGAAGTATTATAGCCCTTGAACGTGCCCTGTAGAGCTATAGGTTACAGGGGAAATACAGGGTTTCTTGGCAAAGGTTGTATTTGAGTAGAAGCTTGAGAAGTGGGTAATATTTAAGTAGGAAAGGAGGTTTTCCTAAAGTAGGATGCAGGGCGTACTGTGAACGAATAACACAAGATAAAAATGAGCAAGGCGTTTAAAAATTTTTTTGTAATTTTTTGGCTGTGCTAGGTCTTTGTTGCTATGTGGGATTTTCTCTAGTTGAAGAGCTGGGGGTGACTCTTCAATGCTGTGCATGGGCTTCTCGTTGCAGTGGCCTCTCTTGTGGAGCAAGGGCTCTAGGGCGCATGGACTTCAGTAGTTGAGTTGTGGCTCCTAGGCTCTAGAGCATGGGCTCAATAGTGGCGCACGGGCTTGGTTACTCCAAGGCTTGTGGGATCTTCCTGACCAGGTATCGAACCCATATCACCAGCATTGGAAGGTGATTCTTTACCACTGAGCCATCAGGGACACCCAACAAGGCATTAAAAAAATATATTTACTTATTTTTAATTGATTGATGGTTGCTTTACAATATTGCTTTGATTTCTGTCATACATCAACATGAATTAACTATAGGTGTACAAATCCAGCAAGGCATTTTTGAATGATCAGTCTGCCTCTCATAGAAGGTTTTGGTAGGGATGTAGTGAAAACCCTCAACCATTCAGCATATTATATGATAAGCATTACCTCTTAAAAAAAAAAAAAAAAAGAATCTGTTAAGATGATGCTTTTAGTGTGATATGGTGAATGGCTGAGTACTTTCGACTTTGTCTTTTAAGAAATAAGGCAATAATGTGAAAGATGCTTAAGGAAGAAAAAAACACCACAATAAAGGAGAATAATGGAGGCTATCATTGTCACTCAGAGGTGAGGTGGTGAAAGTTTAACTGGAGTGTAACAGTGAAAGGAATGTGGAAAGGAGGGGCAGATACAGGAAATAATATAGAAAAAAAATCAACAGAAATTGATTATTGACTGGATATGTGTGAGATAGGCAAAGGGAAAAGGAGAAAAAGTTGACTGATTTTTGGCCCTGAGTGCATGAGAGAATGATATATTGGCAAAAACTGGAAAGTCAAGCAATGAGGCTCATTACCCTAGGAATGACAAATTTGGTGTTAGGTAGTAGAGAGTTTGGAGAAGGCAATGGCACCCCACTCCAGTACTCTTGCCTGGAAAATCCCATGGACAGAGGAGCCTGGTAGGCTGCAGTCTATGGGGTCACTAAGAATCGAACACGACTGAGCGACTTTACTTTCACTTTTCACTTTCATGCATTGGAGAAGGAAATGGCAACCCACTCCAGTGTTCTTGCCTGGAGAATCCCAGGGACGGGAGAGCCTGGTGGGCTGCCGTCTCTGGGGTCGCACAGAGTTGGACACGACTGAAGCGACTTAGCAGCAGCAGCAGCGGCTGAGCAATAACAAATCCACTTGCCAATGCAGAGGACGTGGATTTGATCCCTGGGTCGGAAAAATCCCCTGGAGAAGGAAATGGGAACCCACTCCAGTATTCATTCTTGCCTGAAAATCCCATGCACAGAGGAGCCTGGTGGGCTACAGTCCATGGGTTTGCAATAGAGTCAGACATGACTTAGCAACTAAATAACAAGAAGTAGAGAGTTAAAAGGATTAAAAACATTATTAATTTGTTTTATAATGGGTTCAGTCCCTATTTCGGGAAGATCCCCTGGAGGAGGGCATGGCAACCTACTCCAGTATTCTTGCCTGGAGAATCCCATGAACAGAGGAGCCTGGTGGGCTACACGCCATGGGGTCGCAAAGAGTCAGACACAACTGACGTGACTTGGCACATAATTGTATCTGCTTAAAGCTAGCAGCAGTTTATTAATATTTATATTTTGAAGGTTTCAACAGTACTAATTTTATTTCTGTTTATACTCTGCTGGTTTTGCCTATTGTCCTTGTTCCTTTTGTTCACTTGGAAACTGAATAGGCCAACAAGTAAAATGAGTA
Source organism: Bos mutus (assembly GCF_027580195.1). NCBI lineage: Eukaryota > Metazoa > Chordata > Mammalia > Artiodactyla > Bovidae > Bos > Bos mutus. The sequence goes on along the minus strand of NC_091622.1, from coordinate 22,310,504 downwards.
CAAAGGGGGTGGTCTAAGACCCTAACAAAGTGTAACTACCAAATTACCAAGATAATCTACCTAACCTATGCCCCACATGCCCTCCATTTCCTGTGACACTTATGTTGCATTGCTTTTGCCTGCCTTCCGACTTACTAAACTGTTGCATTAGTTAGCCTTTGCTGCATAAAAACAAAAAATTACCGCAAAGCTAAGATACAAGCATTTCTTATTTGTTTCAATTAGTGAGGCTGTCCAGGTCATCTTCGGATCTCTGAAAACTTCTGGCTGCTTCGCTGGTGCTGTATGGTCTAGGGGTCCTCAGCCTGTATGTCCCCTCACTGCTCCCTGTGTGGTCTCTTGTCCCCCAGTGGGAGGGCCCAGGCTTACTCACAGGGCAGCTGTGTTTAAAGAGAGCAGAATGGTCATTGCCAGGCCTTGAAGTCTGCATTTACAGCTCACACTTCTGTCTACTGTGTCAGAGTAAGTAAGAGGCCTACCAAGATTCAAAGGATGGAGAAATAGATTTTTCCTTTCGTCAAGTGGAGTTGCAAAGAATTTTTGGTCGTTGCTTTCAATCTGCTACAACTGTCAGCTCTGTGAGTACAAGCACCGCATCGTTCTTAGGCACTTTGGTGTTTTTGGCAACTGACACATAGTAGGCCTAAATGTTTTTTTAATGAATGACTAAATTAATGTAGGGAGGAAGCATTGAAGGAGCATTTCAATATACCTTAATTTTATACTTTCATCATACCATTAGTGAGAATGGTGTTTTCTATGGGCATGTTTCAGAGAGAATCTCTTTATTCTCCTTCTAGCCTTTGAACTTGATCAAAGGAGATGTTTAAAGCAAAACAAAGCAAAAGACAAATACCATTTGCATTAACGTCTGGTATTTTTACCTTTACTTTTAATTGTCTCGGAAGAACTCTCTTAAGTACTGTGTATTGTCACAATCCTGTTCCAGTTTTCAGGCTATACTAAGGGTAGACTGCCTCCAACCTGAACATTCAGGAGATCTGGAGCTAAGATGCTGTATTAAAGTTGTGAGCCCAGGAGGAAAATCACTTCTGTGGCTTAGAAAGTGATTGAATCATAGTGGAGTCAGATTAGCTGACATTACTCTGTCCATCTAAGGGGATGCCGTCCTCTCTACAAACCTCAGTATTCTCATCTGGGATAGTATTTCTCAGAATTATTTTGAGAGTTACGTGATATATGTGAAGCGCTAGCTCTTACCTTACTCATGGCAGGTACTCAGTAAAGTTTAGTTCTTTCTTCATGTGAAGCAGTGCACTGTCGTGACATGATGCCATGCACCTGGGTTTCTCATCCTTGGCACTGTTGACGTTTGGGGTTGGATATTTCTTTATTGTGAGGGGCTGTCCTGTGCATTAGAAGATGTTCAGCAGCATTTCTAATATCTACTCACTAGATACCAGTAGGACCACCTGCCAGTTGTGACAGATGAAAATGTCTACAGCTATTGCCAAATGTCCCTGCAGGCAAAATGCAAACATTTTTTTCAGCAGTGATACGGATCGGGAGGGATGTGGCAGTATATCCGTAAATGTAGGATGGGAAAAAAATGAAAACACTTGTTTCTTCTCAGAGTGCCTAAAACTTTTACTGCCTGTTACTCCCATCATTTTTTATAAACATATTGTTTACTGTGCTACATAAAATGGCTAGCATTTCTGTGTGTCACTAACTGCACTAGTGAGCTTTACATGCAGTAATAGTTGAATGTTGTGTCAGATTGGCATTCTGTTGTGAACAAGGACCTTATCTTATACCAGCTCCAAGCATAATGCATTTGTACTTACTAGGTAGCTATTCTGCATATTAATTGGTCACATTGTGTCTGCCTCAAATAGTAGGGAGCTGAAAATGAAATGGAGGAGTGGAAAAACATAGAAAATGAGTTTATATTTTCTGAAAATGTCAGTTCAGTTCAGTCACTCAGTCATGTCTGACTCTGCAACCCCATGGACTGCAGCACGCCAGGCTTCCCTGTCCATCACCAACTCCCAGAGCTTACTCAAACTCATGCCCATTGAGTCGGTGATGCCATCCAACCATTTTATCCTCTGTCATCCCCTTCTTCTCCTGCCTTCAATCTTTCCCAGCATTAGGGTCTTTCCAAATGAGTCAGTTCTTCACATCAGGTAGCCAAAGTATTGGAGCCTCAGCTTCAGCATCAGTCCTTCCAATGAATATTCAGGACTGATTTCCTTTAGGATTGACTGGTTGGATCTCCTTGCAGTCCAGATTCTCCAACACCACAGTTCAGAAGCATCAGTTCTTCAGCACTCAGCTTTCTTTATGGTCCAACCCTCACATCCATACATGACCACTGGAAAAACCATAGCTTTGACTAGGTGGACCTTTGTTGGCAAAGTAGTGTCTCTGCTTTTTAATATGCTGTCTAATTTTGTCATAGCTTTTCTCCCAAGGAGCAAGCGTCTTTTAATTTCATTTGTACTTACTAGGTGGAGAAGGCAATGGCACCCCACTCCAGTACTTTTGCCTGGAAAATCCTGTGGACAGAGGAGCCTGGTAGGCTGCAGTCCATGGGGTCGCTAGAGTCGGACACGACTGAGTGACTTCACTTTCACTTTTCACTTTTCACTTTCAAGCATTGGAGAAGGAAATGGCAACCCACTCCAGTGTTCTTGCCTGGAGAATCCCAGGGATGGGGGAGCCTGGTGGGCTGCCGTCTCTGGGGTTGCACAGAGTCGGACACGACTGAAGCAACTTAGCAGCAGCAGCAGCAGCAGCAGTACTTACTAGGAAGTTGCTGGAGAAGGCAATGGCACCCCACTCCAGTACTCTTGCCTGGAAAACCCCATGGACGTGGGAGCCTGGTAGGCTGCAGTCCATGGGGTCGCTAAGTCAGACACGACTGAGCAACCTCTCTTTCACTTTTCACTTTCATGCATTGGAGAAGGAAATGGCAACCCACTCCAGTGTTCTTGCCTGGAGAATCCCAGGGACGGGGGAGCCTGGTGGGCTGCAGTCCATGGGGTCGCACAGAGTTGGACACGACTGAAGCGACTTAGCAGCAGCAGCAGCAGGAAGTTGTACTTACTAGGTAGCTATTCTACATGTTAATTCGTCCCATTGCACCTAATTCAAACAGTAGGGAGCTGAAAATGAAATGGAGGAGTGGAAAAACAGAAAATGAGTTTATACAAATCTAAATGTGGTAGGACACAAATATTCATTATTTTTCAAAAACTCAAAAAATCAGCTATTCTGAGAAAAGTAAACTCACCACTAACTTTCATCTTCGCTATCAATATATGGTCAGAAGATATAAATAAAAAGCTCCTTTAAAGTTAATTTTTTTCTATTTATTATGAAGAAGAGTCCAGTAGTACTTAGAAGTTTTTGATTCATTCATGTTTTATGTTTTATTCAGTGTAATCATTAATTGTTAAAGATGTCAGAGTTAAACTTTAAATTCAGGACAGGGTTTTATTTTCCTTTTTTTGCTATTAAAATATGTATTTCCAATTACATAATTAAGTTAGAAAATTAAAACAGAAATTTATACTTAAGGAGTAAAAGTCTCTATATTGCTACGTATGGGTCTGAATTATCATTTTAGCAATTATGTAACGTGTAACTGGATGAATGTAGCATAATTATAATTAGTGATCTCCTATCAAAGGACATTTAAATTGTTTAGAGTTTTTTGCTGCAGTTCAGATGGTAAAAAACCTGCCTGCAATGTGGGAGACCTGGGTTCAATCCCTGAGTTGGGAAGATCCCCTGGAGAGGGGAATGGCAACCCCCTCCAGTATTCTGGCCTGGAGAATTCCATGGGCTGTACAGTCCATGGGATCACAAACAGTCAGACATGGCTGAGTGACTTTCACTTTCACTTCACTTCATAGTCTTGTAATTTTTTTTTCACACTTGCCCATATAATTCTTTAGTACACATTTCTGGAAGTGGAATTGGAGAGTGAATGTTGTTGTTCAGTTGCTAAGTCGTGTCGGACTCTGGACTGCAGCCCCCAGTGGGTGATGCTGTCTAAGCACCTCATTCTCTGCTGCCCTCTTCTCCTTTGCCTTCAGTTTTTCCCTGCATCAGGGTCTTTTTTAGAGTTGGCTCTTTGTATCAGCTGGCCAAATAATTGGAGCTTCAGCATCGGTCCTTCCAATGAATATTCAGGGAAGCCCTGATTTCCTTTAGGATGGACTAGTTTGATCTCCTTGCAGTCCAAAGAACTCTCAAGAGTCTTCTCCAGCACCACAATTCAAAAGCATCAATTAATTCTTCGGCGCTCAGCCTTTTTTATGGTCCAGCACTCAGCATCTGTACATGACTACTGGAAAAACCATAGCTTTGACCATATGGACCTTTGTTGACAAAGTGATATCTTTGTTTTTTCATCCACTGTCTAGGTTTGTCATAGCTTTTCTTCCAAGAAGCAAGCGTCTTCTAACTCCATGGCTGCAGTCACATTCCACAGTGATTTTTGAGCCCAAGAAAAGAAAATCTGTCACTGCTTCTACTTTTTCCCCTTCTATTTGCGATGAAGTGATGGGACCGGATGCCATGATCTTAGTTTTTATAATGTTGAGTTTGAAGCCAGCTTTTTCATTGTCCTGTTTCACCCTTATTAAGAGGCTCTTTAGTTGCTCACTTTCTGCCATTAGAGTGGTATTATCTGCATATCTGAGGTTGTTGGTATTTCTTCTTGCAATCTTAATTACAGCTTGTGCTTCATCCAGCCTGGTATTTAGCATAGTGTACGCTGCATATAAGTTAAATAAACAGGGTGACAGTATACAGCCTTTTCATACTCCTTTCCCAATTTTGAACCAGACAGCTGTTCCATGTAAGGTTCTTTTTTTTTTTTTTTAATTTTATTTAATTTTTAAACTTTACATAATTGTATTAGTTTTGCCAAATATCAAAATGAATCCACCACAGGTATACATGTGTTCCCCATCCTAAACCCTCCTCCCTCCCCATACCATCCCTCTGGGTCGTCCCAGTGCACTAGCCCCAAGCATCCAGTATCGTGCATCGAACCTGGACTGGCATCTCGTTTCATACATGATATTTTACATGTTTCAATGCCATTCTCTCAAATCTTCCCACCCTCTCCCTCTCCCACAGAGTCCATAAGATTGTTCTATACATCACTGTCTCTTTTGCTGTCTTGTACACAGGGTTATTGTTACCATCTTTCTAAATTCCATATATATGTGTTAGTATACTCTATTGGTGTTTTTCCTTCTGGCTTACTTCACTCTGTATAATAGGCTCCAGTTTCATCCACCTCATCAGAACTGACTCAAATGTATTCTTTTTAATGGCTGAGTAATACTCCATTGTGTATATGTACCACAGCTTTCTTATCCATTCATCTGCTGATGGGCATCTAGGTTGCTTCCATGTCCTGGCTATTATAAACAGTGCTGCAATGAACATTGGGGTACACATGTCTCTTTCCCTTCTGGTTTCCTCAGTGTGTATGCCCAGCAGTGGGATGCTGGATCATAAGGCAGTTCTATTTCCAGTTTTTTAAGGAATCTCCACACTGTTCTCCATAGTGGCTGTACCCATGTAAGGTTCTAATTGTTGCTTCTTGACCTGCATACAGGTTTGTGGCATGAATAGACACTCTTATTTGAATATTTCACATTATATGTAGTACATATATAATATTTCACATATGTAGTATATATATCTTGCAGCATGTTTCCTCCAAAAAATCCCTCCATGAAAAGAAGCTCCAGTGTATTCTTTCTTTTTATTAATCATTCAACAGAGAGATGATGAAAAGTCACTCCTTTTCTTGTAATTTCATCCAAGATGAGGTATTAAAATTACATCTCAATGGTGTCTATTATGACTGAAAATAAATTTGAAAGTGGAGTCACTTTCTATCTCTGATTCCCATCCACATCTTCTGAATGGCATCTAAGATTCTGTTTTTCAAACTGCAGATTGTGAAGTCATTTTAATGGATGTGAAAAATTGTCATTAATTTTTAATTAATCAAATAGAATGTATTTTCTTACAGTGGGCTCTGGTCAAGGAGTGTGAATATATCTGATGCTGGAAAATCCCCCTGGTTACAAGGAAGGGAGTGCCACTAACTCTACCCTTAATGATCCAACCCTGTAACCCTGGTTTTGTAGCCCTCACTAAGAACTCCTTGTGCTAGCCTCTGATATCCGTGGTGGAATTGTCAGAGATGTGCAGAAAATAATCCATTAGGCCTTTCATACAGAACTCACCACATATTCAGAACTTAGCCAGTTATAACATTAGCCTCTCATGTGAGAAATACAAGCAGTTCACTGGGGGAGATATTTTATTTATTGCTAACTAGCTACATTTTCTATTTCCCTTTCCATGGTGTGAAAATGTTCCTGAAAGCTCGCTGTTGAGGGAGAGAGATGCAGAGTTTAGCCCCATCTTCTCACAGTCAGTTCAGTGTCTCCCTTTCTGTTTCAGAGTCCATCCTCAAAAGCACAGAACTGTGTGCAAAGGGAAAGTGAGAGAAAGGGCTGGGGGAGCAGGAAGGAAGTGGGGACTTTCCCTGGTCTTTCCTAATCCTTCAGTTCCAAAGGCTTAGTAGGTATTTCAGAATTTTGAAATAAAACCTGCTCTTACAATTAATGCAGATATTACTCAGTGATTCATCCTTTCCAAATAATTCTTGGTTTCATTTGACATTTTATTTTTAAATCTTGAATTAACATTGACATCACTCCCAGGGTACTGTTACCTCAGCTCTTTACAGGGAACTGTCTTACAAAGGCCAAGTTCAGATTTTAACCATCATCCATATCTCTTGGGCTGCTTTTGGGCTTTTAAAACTATGATCTTTTGGTACAGGTCCGTACATAAATCACAGGGAGGATATTGGAGGGAGGACTCTATATAATGGGGTGTTTTTTCCAGTGATTTGATTTAGAGATCTTTGAGATTTTCACTACGGTGGTGATCATGATAATAACCCTGCATCATTTCTAATCAAGTAGATTTAGTTGCATTTTTAGAATTAGGGTCAGGCCCACCTTACATTAAATCAAAGGTCAGGAAACCATCCACAGGTTTAAATATATATATAAAATCAGTGTAATTGAGATTCTGAACAGGTTTTGTCAGTTTAACAAACCAGCAGCGTCCTTTTGCTTTTGAAGACTGTGGGCTAAGATTAGAGGATTCAGGTGATGAGACCACATTAAAGGCAAAAAAAAAAAAAAAAGGTCTTAATATTTTTCTTGGAAGCTAAGGCTTCTGTGGTGTTCTGAGAATAAGAATTTTTCACATGGAATGTTGTAACCAGTGTTAGCCCTGTGTTTCAGTGTAAGACTATTTGCTATCATTCTCTTCTTTTTAATATTTATTTATTTCTTTTTAACATTTATTTATTGAAACTCTTGGTTGTGCTGGGCTTCCCTTGTGGCTCAGCTGGTAAAGAATCTGCCTGCAATGAGAGAGACCTGGGTGTGATCCCTGGGTTGGGAAGATCCCCTGGAGAAGGGAATGTATACCCACTCCAGTATTCTGGCCTGGAGAATTCCATGGACTGTGTGGTCCATGGGGTTGCAAAGACTCGGACACGACTGAGCGACTTTCACACACTTGGTTGCTCTGGGTCTTGGCTGCAGCATCTTTAGTTGTGACATGAGGGATCTTTTAGTTGTGGTATGTGGGATTTAGTTCCCTGATGAGGGATTGAACTTGGGCCCCTACACTGGAGCATGAAATCTTAACTGCTGGACCACCAGGAAAGTCCCTAGTATTCTTTATGTAACTGAAAATCATGCTAACGAATCTGTAATTTGGATATATATGGAAGTCCATATTAAAAATCTGCACTTACGAGAAGAGTTCTGATGTAGGTGATTTGTTCTTTGAATAAGCATTTGTTAGCTAACATATTCTGAGCAGAATTCTATTTCTTTCGAAGGTCCATCCCCCATCAAAATCTCTCATATTGCAGATAAGCAAACACAGGACACTGTAGTTACATATCCAAAGTCACACACCCAGCAGTGGCAAAACTCTTGAATTTCAAATGACTTAATTCTTCACTGTATCAGGTCAATTTTCCTCCTTTTAGCTGGCCTTAATCAACTACAGCTGTTTGTAATTTGTTAGTTTCTTGTTTTCAACGAATATTTTTTCTGCAAATCTGTAGGAGTTCTTGCTGTGTAGAACTCAGAGCTGCTCTTTCCCCTTTGTTGAAGTTGGGCGTGTTCTGCATCCCACAAGGAACCCTCCAATGTCTCCCCGACCCCTGCCCAGTCACAGAGTGCTGTAGTAGGAGAGGATCTCATTGGAAATTGGAGTCCTCTTTGGGGGATTTTGGATCGTTGAATGATATATTCATTAGAGTGAGGGCTAAACCATTTTAACAAAGAGACCCGACAGTACACTGGGTTAAGCAACAGGGGAGCTGATTTCTTTTCTCACATCACCATCATTCAGCTGCCATTCATCATTATGTAGGTGGTAGAAGCCAGATCGTCTCCATATCTAGCTTCTATCCAGTGGGAAAGAGAAGAAACAAAAACACGGAGGAAGGATGTCAAGAGCTTTAAGCCCAGACCCAGAAATGACACGCAGTAAATAGTTCTGACATGCCACCGGCAAGCGTTTCTTCAGATGACCGTCCCTAACTCCACAGGCATATGGGGTGTACTCTGACCGAGTTGTTTCCAGCTACAAGTCTATTACTGTGGGAAAGGAGAGGACAGATTCTGGTGGGCTGCAGACAGCTTTAGGGCAGCCCCCATCTCAAGTGCCCTTGAATCTTTATAGACTTCATGAAGAAAAAGAGAAAAATTAGCCTCAAATTAATACATACTTTCAACTGTGTGTTTTTAAATCTTCTAATATTTTCAGGGAATATGTCTAAAATTTGATCTAAGTAAATTTAACTACAGTTAACTAAAGTTAACCTATACATATTTAAAATAATGATGAGTACTTCTTACGGAAATCCAAAATGATGTGTGATTTTAAACACTTTTTATCTGGTCAGGTGGCTCTTCATTTTTGTGAGGGCCTTTGGGTAATAGAAGACTGCTAGGGCCTTTGATGTATTGACATCTGGCTGGGTTGAGTAAATCTGAGACTCTAGCCTTGATAATAAAGGCTCTTATGTTCATGCCTTTTGATTGCACATTTAGTATCAATGTTTCTGTGCTGCTCTGACAGTGAGAGGAAGTGGCCTGACACAGCAGACAGCTCTAGAGGACGGAGCACTGCACACTGCGGCTGTCCTCCCCTCATGCTGCACAAAGCACTGACCGGCCCCCCCACAGCCAAACGACTCCCTCTGAGTTTCTCAACTCAAGTGGCATGTAGAAAGTGGGGAGATATAGTTCCAGGACCATGACAGAATTCATGAAGGGTTGGAAAATAACCTGCACAAAGAGCTCAGTGCATCTTTGAAGTCTGGATGGTAACAAAAAGAAATGGCCTCTAAGAAATCTAATGGCATGATTTCTGTACCGAGGATGAAGGCTAGCTGTACCAAACTCCAGGACACTGTTATGACGTTGACATAGGGGTTGTGCATTATGCGTAAGTGGTAATTCCTTGATTATGCAATCTTTCTACTTTTAGACTTAGATTCCCAAGAGGAACTACACAGTATTTCCTCCTAAGGTCTTTAAAAAAAAAGGGAGAGGTTATATTTGGTCTTACTGAAATAATGCAGTTTACTCTTTCATAGTGTAATTTTTAAGGTTTATTCCAGTTGTAACAGTTCGGTTTTGTATTCTTTTGATGCACAGCTCCAGAATGGCAGAAGACGACCCGTATTTGGGAGGGCATGAACAAGTAAGTAGTATAATAATCGTGCTAATAATTTTTACAACAACAGTATAAACAACAGTAACTATCAGGAAAACTCTTAAAAGAGGTAAAAATTTCTTTTAAATTGTTTTTCTTGTCCATTTACATAAGGTCTTAGAGCATTTACGTAAGGTCTTAGAGGACATGCCATGTAAAACAACAGTATCCCTGCTGCCACACTCTTGTAGTATAAAAGTTATACATGCTGCTGGTCAAATGATAGCTACTATGTTAGTTTGTTGGGGCTGCTGTAACAAATTACCACAAGCTGGGTGACTTAAAACAACAGATATGTATTCCCTCTCAGTTCCGGAGGCAAGCAATTCAAAAGCAAGATGACAACAGGACTGGTTACTTCTGGGAGTTCTGAAGGAGGACCTGTGCTCCTCTTCTAGCTTCTGGTGGTTATTGGAAGTCCTTGGCATTCCTTGGCTTGTAGCTGCTCCTCTCCAGCACATTCCTTCTTCTCTTTGTCTCCTCTGTATCTCCATAGCCAAATCTCCCCTCCCTGCTCTTTTCTCTTATAAAAGTACCAGGCAGTGGATTCAAGGCCCATTCTTCAGGATGACCTCATCTCAACTTGATCACATCTGCAAAGACCCTGTTTTTTAAGTAAGGTCACATTCACAGGTATTTTAGGAGTTAGGACTTGAACATATCATTTTGGGGGGAGGCCAAAGTATTTATTTAAAAACTCATCTAATGAGGAGGCAGATTGGTATAGTGAAAAGGAGTTAGAATTCAAAGATCTTAACTAAGTGCTGACTGCTATTAAAACTTGAGGAATCACTTAGCACCCCCACCCCCACCCCACCTCATGCTCACATACAGAGGTGTTTGAAAGACTTAAATGGGCAATGAATGTGCTTTGGGGACATGGAACTGTTCATTATAATTATATTAGCGATTATAAAGGGATACTAGTGTCCTTTTTTTTTCCTCCTAATGTCATACTTGAAAAATGTTAATTTCAAGCCTATAGAAATGTTGAATAGTCCAGCAAATCTTTGTTGGTTGTTAATATTTTGCTCTATACATATATGTGTGTGTGTACACACACAGAGAAAGAAATTTATGTATAGTGTGTATGTGTATATATATATGTAATGAACCATTTGGAAGCAATTTTCAGACTCTAGGTAATTGCAATGGCAATATTAAGAGTATTTAAAATAGTGATATTTATTCACTCATGATCTATTTATTGAGACATCACTATGTACCAGAACATTGGCTAAGGAAGGATACAAAAATGTGACACATTTCAGGAAGCTGCCATTTTTCTAGTAGGAGGGACAGAGACATGAGTAGTTTCCCTGTGGTGTTGAACACTGTAGTAGTAGTCTGTGTGCAATGGGACACAGATGTCAAGAGGGAAGAAGGGTGTGGTTATGCAGACGTTCCAAAGGCAGTCTGTGTCAGCTGATATTTGAAATGTGTAGTTTGCTAGGCTATGCAAAGAGAGGGAGCAGTGGGTACCAGGACATCTGGTCCAAATTTCATAATCATTTCACACTTTAGCCACATAAAAAAAATGTATTTCCCAAAATTATGCATGCAAAGAATCAGAAAGCCAAAAGTGAAATGTTTTTTGAGGGATCTAGTATTACTTCTTTAAATAAAATACTTATGTCACATTCATTACTCTTCATAATGTTCTCATTGATTTAGAAAGAATGAGTATGCATTGCTTTTCATATTAAGATGCTGCTTTTGAATTTTATTGTACAAATGATACAGATAAATCTAGCAGCATTTTCTCTGATTACAGCATGACAAACATTTGGCTACTCATATTATCAAAAACCTGTGCTTTACCTTTCACTTTTAATATACTGTCTCTAACAAAGGCAGACACTCACCAGCATTAGGGTTGGTTGGCTTGGTTTTAAACCATGCTTTCCTGTCTCTGCACAGGAAATCCTATCAGCAAGAGATGGTCCTTTATGCCATACAAGAGTAAAACCTGCTGAAAATCGTAGTTTCGAAAGTTTTTCTTTGTGGGCATTTTTGTCAGCACCAGCAGTGGGGACATATTCTGATATTTCCATTTTTAAAGAGAGAGGTCCTTGAAGTTTGAGTTTTTTCCCCCTTGTCTCAAGATTAATAATTTATATTTCTTGAAGTTCGCATGTCTTCAGTGAGATCCTCAGTATTTTAATGTGTTCTGGGGTTTACTCCACCCCTGACCTAATGCACACGTAAGCTGCAGCACATGCCCCTGCTTTGCTCTTCTTGTCTGAAGTGGGGCTGAGTCTCTCCTGCGATCAGAGTTTTTGCCCTTTAACCAGTCTGCAGGACCACAGGAAAGTTTTTTGTTCTGCTAGATCATCTTTTCTGCCCTGAGACTGGTAAATTCTCTCTATAAGATGAGGCCCATTTTTATAACAACACGTTTTTTTCATTCCTTTATTTCCCTTTCAGCAAAGAGTGAATAGTGTGGATGAACTTTACTCCTGAGCGTTGATGTGAGACACATTTATTGTTCCTCAATTGAAAATTTGCATACCTCACAACTGGATCTGAAGCGTTCTTTGTTTAAACACTGTGTTTCTTAGTCTTGATTTTAACTAGACATACTATTGATAGATTCTTAGGTATACATGAATGTCCAATAATATACTAGTAAAGAAAAGGAGTAAAATATCGATGTTTATTTTTAATGCCTGATCCAGCACATTTACTAACTAGTGTATTATAAAAACTGAAGTGTGTTTGATTTTTGTGCTGTCCACAGACATTTCATAGATGACTTATTTAGACTGAAATAAATACGAAACTCAGAAATACAAATTTTAAATCCTGAATGAACTAAGTAGGAAGGAAATGTTACTCTTGGGATACATCATTTTTAGTAACGTTTCAAGATAGATTATAATTCAATCACAATATGTTGTTTACCCACTGTATTGGTTTTCTGGTGCTCCTATAACCAATTGCCACAAATTTAGCAACTTAAAAAACACAAATTAATTATCTTACAGTCTGGAGGTCGGAAGTCCATAATCAAGGTTTGGCAGAGCTGTATTCTTTCTGAAAGTTTTCCTTATGTTTTTGAACATCTAGAGGCTGCTTGCCTTTTTTGGCCTGTGACCCAACCCCTTCCATCACTTTAGCCTCCTATTTCCATTGGTATGTCTCCTACTATTCACTTTGATCTCCTGCATCCCTCTATCAGGCCTGGCCTGGATAATTCAGACTAATCTCCCCATCTCTGTGTTCATTTGTAAATTCCTTTTTGCTATAGGAGACAGCATTCCAGGTTCTAGGGGTTGGGATGTGGGTGTCTTTGGGGGAGCTGTTATTCAGCATATCAAACCCACTAAATTCCAGGTATTTTCATTATGCTAGGTAAATAAAGATTAAAAAAAAAAAAAAAAAAGATGAGGGAGCTCAGTGCTCAGTTAATCTGCTTTTTGGACTAAGTTATAGTTTGAGTTTTTCTATAAATTGTTCCAGGGCTCTCACTGTCTGAATCTTTCGGGATTTGCAATTGGATGCTAGAGGAGTTTATTTACCATTATAAAAGAAATACAGATTTCTAGGATTAGATTCTCATGTTTATATTTCTAAGAGAGTGTAAGCTTTAAATCATTTATTCAACAAATATTTAAGTACCTACTCTGATTATATACACTGGACCCTGCAGATATGCCAGTAAGCAAACTACACTAAGTCCTTATCTCCGTGGACTGTACACGTGGATTGTTCTTCTGAAGTCCCTTTGGTTTTCACACAACCATAGCCCAACCCCATGTAAAGTTCTATATATACGAGAACTTAGTTAGATTTCCTGAGCATATTTTTAAAATTCTGCTTTAAAATGTTTTCAGGTTTTTGTTTTTAGTTTTTGTTCCTATAATTAAGTTTTAGGTTTTTCAAGTTTTTAATACAGTGTTGGAAAAGTAATGATTGAAATATTAAAATTTTCCTTTTTGTAGATGTTTCATCTGGATCCTCTGAATCATACAATGTTTAGTCCAGAATTATTTCAACCGGAGATGCCACTACCAACAGGTAAGAAAATTCTTCATCTCTTGCCTATCATTTTGCTTTTGCTTTTTTAAAAATTTGATTTTTTTATACACTCTTTTATGAAGTCAGTGAGTTACCTAGAAAGGAAATGGTGATTTGTGTTTTAAAAGTCAGTTTTCAGTATACTTTTTTGGACTACATTTGCATAAACATGTTTGATCCCAGTTACCCATTGTATTGGAGGAGGCAATGGCACCCCACTGCAATACTCTTGGCTGGAAAATCCCATGGACGGAGGAGCCTTGTAGGCTGTGGTCCATGGGGTCGCTAAGAATCGGACACGACTGAGCAACTTCACTTTGACTTTTCACTTGCATGCATTGGAGAAGGAAATGGCAACCCACTCCAGTGTTCTTGCCTGGAGAATCCCAGGGATGGGGAAGCCTGGTGGGCTGCTGTCTATGGGGTCGCATGGAGTCGGACACGACTAAGCGACTTAGCAGCAGAAGCAGCAGCAGCAACCCATTGTATGACTGATAATTGTTGCTGATATTTGCTAGCACAGCTCAAAAGGAACTTCTTTACTGTGTGGGATTTTTTTCCTTTCACCCTATCTTGTTATCTCTGGGGTCTTTGTAACTCCTGTTTCCTTTGCCCCAGGCACATGAGGCAGTCTCAACTCTCAGATCTATTCCCAAAACACTTACTTGAGTTCCTGTTGTGTGCCAACTAGTATACCACACACCGGGAACATAGTGTACAAAAGTCATAAAAGTCATCTTGGTAGAAAAATTATCTTTTTAAAAAACTTCTAGCCCTATGTTCTGACCAGTTGGATAAACTCGTGATAATCATCCATCCTCCTAACATGACTTAATTATCCCCATCAATAAGTTATTTAATCTTATATGAATGATTTTTTAAAAATCAGTCTCTGTTTTGTTTATTATTAAATTTATTTATTTTAATTAGAGGCTAATTACTTTACAATATTGTATTGGTTTTGCCATACATCAACATGAATCCGCCACGGGTGTACACATGTTCCCAATCCTGAACCCCCCTCCCACCTCCCTTATTGCTTTTATGTAAGCTTGCTGTGATAGCTCTTTTTATGTATTCCTCACATCGCCAGAGGGACTTAACAGATGTTCAAAAGCTGTGTGAGTAAATTTTGGAAGTTGTATATAAAAGAGAGTTTTGTAATTACTGAAGTACATCAGCTATTCTATTTACCATGGACTTGCTTATCCTCAATGGGAGACTTTGTGCAATTTGTATCATTGTCATTTAAAATTGCTGTTGTTACTTTGTACTTACTTTTCATTTTTTATATCAGGTGTTTATTTGCATTTTTATATCTATTATTTCTAGAAGTTCATGCAAGGGGAAAAAATAAATCTGCTAAATTCAGCTTCATTAGCTTCACTAAGAGTGTTGCTGAGGCCTTTCTTTACCCCACAGATCATAGCTGAGATGTCCTCAAGTGTTGTCCAAAATAAGCTCTAGATCAGCTTCCTGTGAACAACTAAATGTCTTGGTAGCTTCTGTGTTTTCTGTGACTGGGGATCAAAGTCTTTTTCTTGGTTTTGATGCTTTATTGAAAACATAAAAGTTACTGCCCTCAGGAAACATATACTTTTCCATTTGATGGCTTATAGATGCCAAACACTATCCTGATGCAAAGGATTTCCTAATATTTTATTTCATCAAATTTATGGAGATAGAATAAGGTTATTGAAAGAACCAGCTTGGTAAATATTCTGAAGTCAAAGTTTCATGTTGTAGGAATTATTTAGCCATAACATTAGAAAAAGGCTTCCCAGGTGGCACTCGTGGTAAAGAACTTGCCTGCCAGTGCAGGTTCGAGCCCTGGGTCAGGGAGATCCCCTGGACGAAGGCATGGCAACCCACTGCAGTATTCTTGCCTGGTTAATCCCATGAATAGAGGAGCCTGGCGGGCTACAGTCCATAGAATTTCAAAGAATCAGACACGACTGAAGCAACTTGGCATGCAGGCAACATTAGAAAAACTTTTACAATTATACCTCAAAATTGTATTTTCCAGTTATTACCTCATCGTTTTTTATTGTCACATACACGTTCCCTCTGCATTGCAATGCCATGGTTCAGTTTTTTATAAACCAAGATTTATGGATGTTTTATTCACATTTTAAAGGAATAGAGAGGTTATATAAACCAATGTAATTTTCATATGGACTGTTTTATCTTCTGTATTTCTTGAAATCTAAAATCATGCTACTTGTTGAAAACTCTACAGGATATGGCACAACTGCTAGGTCTATAACATCATGCTGTAATTTAAATTACTCTACACAGTAGGATGTTAATTCGTGGCATGGAAATGCAGCCAAAGAAAATTGGCATTAAAACAAATATATGCATAGCAAATCTCGTTTTCTAGTTGATTTAATGTTTGAGTGTATTCCCTGAAAGAGAAAAATGGTCCCTTGGTAAATAGAATTACCAAGCCTTAGTATTTCATGTATTTAGAAGAAATTAAACCATACAGCAAAAATAATAACAAAATTTCAAATATTTTTCGAAGAGTTACTAAGAAGTGAGAGACTTGAAGTCTGATATAAGTGTGCTCCAATTCCTCTGTATTTTCCATGATATCCAAATGTTGCTTCATTTTTTTTTTTTGCTGAAGTATAGTTGATTTACAATGTTGTGTTAATTTCTGCTGTACAGCAAAGTGACTCAGTTACACATATGTCCACATTTTTCACATTCTTTTCCATTTTGGTTTATCACAGGATATTGAGTGTAGTTCCCTGTGCTACATAGTAGGACCTTGCTGTCAAATGTTGCTTTCTTAAAGACTTCTCTTCTTCATATGTTCATTTAGTTTTCTAGAGAGAATGTGTATGAGTAGATTTGTTGAAATGTTGTATAGACCTTATTTAGCAGTGTGAAAATATTTATGTTTCTAATCAGTTTTATCTCCTTAGAAATTAAATTCTAGTCATTTTTTGGAATTTTAAAATTCTAACAGTTTCTTTTTTAAAAAAAAATAGTTGAATATATCCAGGAACTAATTTCAGACAGAAAAGAGAAGATAATTTACCTAAATTATATAGCATTGGTCAGTCCCTAACCTTTTTTCTTTTCTTGTGTATGTTTCAGTTCAAATTCAGTTATTTTTCAACTGACTCCCTTGTAAACTTCTTGAATAATAACAGGAAATAATTATACCTTAGTTTCCTACAGTTCTCTGTCTTATCCTGATTCATCATAGTGCTAAAAATAAAAATCCTCTCTCAAGTTATGGTTTATTTTTAATTTCAACCTGAAAGTTTAGCTTTTCTTCATAAATTTATTTATCTAAAATAATAAGTCTTGAACTTCTGGCCTAGAGACAGTGAAGATTGAAATGGACACAGAAGCATCCTCCTAGAATTTTTTAAGTACCATTTAAATTTACATTCAAACAAGTGAGAAACACCATGAGCCTTTGTGTATCACGGAGCTATGGGTTATTATACTTTTGACATGACATACAAACCAGCTGGGAAGCTTAGGGACTTTATCCTATTGAATAAATTTGTGTTTATACTGTCAGAGGTTTTGATTTTCCTTTGAGTTTCTAAACTTAGGTATAGTCAGGCTATCATTAAGCTTCTAGTAATCTTTGTTCTTATTAGTTGGTATACATTCATCTAACTTACTTTCAGAATTTTATAAAACGCTTATTTTGGAACAGAGTTTATATGAAAGTACAATATTCAAAAATTGTACACGGACATCAAAAGCTATGAGTTAATAAGAAGAATCTACCATGTCTGATGGACCAAATTAAATATGGGAGAGAGGAGGAACAAGCTAGCCAGTTAGGGAATGAGGGCAGCACTTGTGGGTTCAGGTATTGACAAGGGAACCCAAAACTTGGTGTAATGAAAAGCAGAGAGCCTGAGATCATTATCTGTGTGTTTCACACATGTAGGTTGCTGGCTCAGTCTCTTGTAATTTCATATTAGGCACGTTCTCTTGTGAAGAGTGGAAGTCAGAGTCTGATGATGTGATGGCAAAAGAAAACTTCACAGTGACCAGGAAGTGGTTGCTGCTTTTAATTCGTATTTGTGTCATTATTAAAAATGCTTTGTTAGTAGACATGATTGTGAAGGTTGTTGACGTCTTAATTCTTGCCAGACGTCATGCCTTTTGTTGGGTTGTGCAAGGTGCCATCACCACTGAACAGACATCTAGATGGTATGGTTCTCTCTAATGGTGTAAAACTGTTATTAAATAAGGATAAATTTAATATTCAAAAGAAGAAGATATGCCTTGTGGAATTTTAGCTAAAACATTTATTTGAAGCCTCTGTTTAAAAACATAATTTCAGTTTTTTTACTTGCTTTGTATATATATACATACATATAAATATATTTTTTTTTACCAAATTTGAGAAGCCTCACAGTTTCTTTTGGTTTCTGTTTGTTGTTTTGTTTTTAGCAGATGGCCCATACCTTCAAATATTAGAGCAACCTAAACAGGTAAGAAGATTAAAGGGGTGGGACTTTCTCTTTAATTGCTAGATCCATAAGTCTAATAATACCTCAAGCACTGAATAAAATAGTAAATGAATTTTACAAAGGAAGTAGCTTATCTAGAAGATCGACAACCTGCCAAATTGTGTAACAACTTTATCATCCACTTTCCTTTTCTCTTAGTCATTGTTCAGACAGTCCTGAACCTCAGTACATAGTTCTATAAAACTTAAGTATCAATCCATGGTATCCCATGATCTCCAACACTTTGACTTACCAGCCATTCCTTGAAGAGATGTAGGTTATCTCCACTCATTTTCATGTGTAAGAAAATACACATACACACAG
Organism: Bos mutus; assembly: GCF_027580195.1. Lineage (NCBI taxonomy): Eukaryota > Metazoa > Chordata > Mammalia > Artiodactyla > Bovidae > Bos > Bos mutus. Next base: position 22,291,845 of record NC_091622.1, on the reverse strand, counting down.
TTCACATACACTGAGTCAGGCGCTTCCACCATGTCCCTGCATATCAGAACTTCTGAGCCTTTCTCCATCCTGAGGAGCTACGCCTTTGCTATTTGGAACATGTAACCTAAGATACTAAAAGGACCAGTGGGCTGTAGATAAAGTTCTAGAATAGACAGTCAAGTTCTCTTGGGTATTAGCTTCAGATCTAGCCTCTTTGGAGTCAGGAGAGGAGCATTTTATTTTACCAGGCTCTTCCCTGGCGGCTCAGACAGTAAAGAATGTGCCTGTAATGTGGGAGACTGGGGTTTGATCCCTGGGTCAGAAAGATCCCCTAGAGGAGGGCATGGCAATCCACTCCAGTATTCTTGCCTGGAGAATTCCATGGACAGAGGAGCCTGGTAGGCTACAGTCTGCGTGGTCGCAGGGATTTCACTTTCCCTTTCCTCTTACTACTATTATTTATAGAGGATACCTGGGAATTGAAATGGCTTCCTTACCATGTCCCTATGGGTAAATAAATATTTATTGGAAATTGGATGGGACCAGTGCTATGAAAGAGGAAGGAAGAGAATCTTTAATATCTTCCCATAGTCATTAAGTGATGAAGTAATGGTATAGTCCTCTGCAGAATGAGGACAAAGTTAGTAGATCTCTGGCTGGATATGCATATTATCACACATGTGTGAGACTGAGGATGCGTGTGTCTGCTTTCTTGCAGCTGTATCACCCAGTACTTTTCCTAAATGTTTTTAGTAGCTCAGGCAAGTAACACTTTTGTATTGTGTAACACTTAACAAATACTAACTAGGTCAAAATCTTAAAGTATGCATGTGGTTACTGTAATCATGGTATTACATATGTATTTGGGTTTTGGTCAGAATATAAAGGATATGAGTATCTTTATCTATGACCAAATAGACTACACTTATGAGGTTGAACTTTGATAAAAGTTTTTGGTGTGGGGACTGGAATACCATATGCGATTTCGGGACATTGTTTTCATGGCTCGCAGGTGACACACCCTGATTCCACAGCCTGCCGACATGACTTTGCTTTATCTCCATTCCCAATTCCCTATCAGTGAGTTCTCACAGGAGGCCACCAGTTTTCTCAAACGACCCTCCCAGTGGAAGTTTATCCTCTAACATTCTGTGCAGTGTTACCTGGCCTCCTGGGAAATTTCCGGATAAACGGTGAAACCAAGAAATCAACTAAAATTTATTTGTCTGCATACTAGGCAAAATGTGTTTTTCAAATATTCATTTTCATAAGCATAGCACTACCATAAGGTTTTTAAAATGAAGTTTCTTATTATGGGTCAATAGTCATAAGGAAAAATTGACGTTTATGATTTATCTGAAGGGTGAGTTATGTAGTTTCAAAATTTAATTCACTGTTGGTGGATGTGTTAAAGCTTATCTGAGTAAATCAATGTGCTTGCTTACCAAACTGTAATATTGTGATGTCTGACTCCAGTGAAAGTAAGAAGGTTGTATTGAAGTCAGACTTTCTGACCGGATGGATGGAGCCTTGCCTTTGAGGTTGATGACTCATTTTAAGCAAGTGGAGTTACTGAGATGAATGGCTGTGGATTGGTAAACCTTTAATCTCAAAAATTTAGAATCTGAAATGCATCCAGACTATGCATTTGAAGACATCCTAGTTTCCTTTCAAAAAAAAGATATTTTATTTCTATCTTCAGGTTATAAATTCCTTTGTATAGAAGTTTAGATACTTTTATCCAACTATGAATGATATATGTTGTTTTTCAAACGATGAGCAAGGTATTAAGACAGGTCTCTTTACTCATATTTTACTAAACACCACTCCCAATAAGATATAATAGTATAAGTATATATTTCTCCAACTGTCCTAAAGTAACTTTATGATTAAAGATAATGAATTACTTTATTGTTTTAAAAATAAAATCTAGAAAACTTTTCTTTTTTTCTCTGGAGGCTCTGCCACAATTTTCCCCAGCTTTGACAGAGATGAGTCATAGCATAGACCACTACTAATCTTTAGGATAGCTAGTTCTGTTGCATATTATTAAGTGCTAATTATCTAATATTGTTTAAAAGCTGAAGTTGTGTTTAAACCGATTAGCAGTCAAGTAAATCCCTATTTTATGGTTAGCCAGTTCTGGAGGCTGACTGTTGCTTTTTCGTACTTTTAGAAATTTCATTTAATTATTGAAAATACGCTAACAGCCTTTGACTATAAAAGGTATAGGGCTGAATTTGTAACTTATTTTTTAGTTTGAATTTTTGAGAAGCAAAACAGGAAGAATCACCTTCAAATCACTCATCTTACCTCAGAAGGCTTTCCAGGTGTTGATGTTTGGGATCACCTAAGGAGCCCTTTTCAAGAGTTGTTTTAGGTCCCACTTTAATATGTTGATCATATACCCCAGACCCATGTGTGACATAAGGTAGCTTCCTCCCCTAGGGAATTTAGGTCAGGTCTCACTGGTCCTGTAAAGGATGCTTTAGACTGGTCCTCTTTAGAAATTAGAAAAGTCTCACAGAATTTAGAAACAATTCCAGGTGCTCTCCCTGAACCTCTCAGGCTGCTTTTCAAGACCCTATGGGGCATAGTGAAATGAAGTACAGTCTAAGGAGGGCAGAAACTTTACATTGATCCATTAGCTCAAAGCCGTCAAAACCTGTATATTCACTGAGCTCCACTATCCAGCTTGCAAGGTAGAAAGCCCCACTAACAAGTAGTGGTGTGCGGAGCTTCTGAGGCCTAAGGATCTATCACTGTTTATATGAAGTCAGTCCCACGATAAAGTAAGCAGAAGGTGAGAATGTTCCTTAAAGTGTATTAACATATTCTTTTCATTAAAGGGTGTATTTGAAAAACGGAAGACCATTTGGTCAAGAGACTGTATATGTTGAAATCTCCCTTCATATGATGATGAGAGTCATTCTCATAAATGTCCTTGTTTTATTCTTGGTATGCAAATATGCACAATTACAACTGTTAGCTTTTTAAGTCATAAAATGTTAAAACTGGAATAGACCTTGAATATGGTCTGGTCTAATCTTCTTAGTTGTATAAAAAAAAATACATGGAACTCATGTGTTTAATCAGCCTGCATAGTAAAGGCTTCTTGCTAATTCTTAGTTCATATTACTGTGTCTATAAAAATTCTTGAGTTAATATATAAAGGGACTCTCTGGGTTTGGAATCATTCAGGTCAGTTAATATATCCAGCTTGAACTTGATAGTATTAACAATCTTAAATCGAAACTTCTTACCTTCTGAACTGTTGAGAGTTATTGATTGTGCGGACTTGCATAGGCTGTGTTCTGTAACCCTGATGGGGTATATTTAACAAGACATTTCTGTATTCCCTCCTGAACCAACTGTCATCAGAGTAGGTAAAGGAATGCCTTTAAATAAGAATCAGAGAAGCTTAACTTTGAGTCATATGGCCAATTTCAGAGCTTGGCAGAAGCAATGTGAGATGAGGAAACTCTGATACAGGCAAGCTGTAGCATGTCGAGTCCTTAGGCCTAAAATCTGCAGCAGTTTACTCTCCACATAGCACAGGAGGAGAGCTTCTGCAGGGCCAAGGACCTGCCTTTTAAGCCACAGCTCAGGGCCCAAATATCAGTTAACATCAACATTCATGATAAGGTTATGGGGAGAAGTAGTTCTCATATACAGTCCTCTTTCACAGTTTGTGTCTCCTCTAATACACAAGAATATAAAATTTGGGTATAATTTTGTCCCTATAAGTTTTTAGTAAGTATTCCTCAAACTTGTTCACCTTGTGTTCACCTTTGCAGAGAGGATTTCGTTTCCGTTACGTGTGTGAAGGCCCCTCCCATGGAGGGCTCCCCGGTGCGTCTAGTGAAAAGAACAAGAAGTCCTACCCTCAGGTCAAAGTAAGTTTGTGATGTCTTTCCATGTGAATTCTAGAAGATTTGGTGTCCTTGGAGCAAAAGAGAGGAATGCTTTAAATAACTACCATTTGTCTCTGCTTATAAGCTGAAGTGTTCACATGATTATTTATAATATTTATGTAGAAATGTGTCTTGTAGCAATAGAAGTGACAGATTCTAAAACTGTTAATATTTCCATTTAGTACAAATTATCTCAACATTAACAAAACTTTTATTATTTCTTAAAAATTATCTTAAAAATTTGTTTAGTTGTATACTTCCTAAGACTTGAGAGCACTCAATTTCAGCTCTTTCTAGGGATCTAGCAAAAAAACAAGACTCAGATGACTGAGTGTGTGGATTATATAGTAGAATACCTCAGATCATGAATTCTGATCCAGACTCTGCTACCATCTGTGTGCCTTTGACTGAGATCCAACACTTCTAAACCTCAGTCCCTGGATGTGCAAAATGCAGACTTGTTAAGGGTCTGTGCTTTGTAGCTGTCTAAAGATTGAATGAGAAAATGTATCTCAGTGATCCAAAAGGGCCTCTGCTTGAGCAACTATTTGTCTGCACGTGATGGTCCTTGGAACATACTGCTTCATGACATGCTGTGGTGGGCTTAGCTGAGCTTTTTCTACTTCTTCAGGTTCTTTTTCTTTCTTTGTATTTAATTGAGAATATCTTCCATTGAGGTAGCTTGAATTTTTTATTTTTGTAATGGGATGTCATGTTTCATAGACTGACTGCTAACAGTTTTGTAGGTAAACCAGTCAAATATTGCAGTTTCATCTTTTATAAACATTTTCATTTGTACAAGACAGACCCTTAGTAAAATTGTGATATCAAAGAAATGGGTCTTTGGTTTTGCCAGCCTTACATTTTGTTTCCTCTGTCTCCTCATAGCCCGCTTTTAGGCCCAGGCCTGTCTAATTTCTTACCTCTGGTCCAAAACAAAACCCTTGATTCTTTACCTCTTGAGTAATATTGTAGTATTAGTCCTATCCATTGTGTTTGCATTTTAAGTCTCCTATCTGAGCTCTTGTGTGGAATGAAAGATGTGTTTCCTGTTCAGGATTATTAGTCAGGATAAATATGGGTTTAGCCACAAATTTATGGTCTCTGGTCCTTTAGAATCTGAATGAGGAAATAACAACAGCAATAAAACAAAGGGATTACCATTTATTAAGCACCAAAGATTTGCCAAGTGCTGTACATACATTTCCTCCTTGGAAGGAAAGTTATGACCAAACTAGACAGCATATTAAAAAGTAGACATTACTTTGTCAACAAAGGTCTGTCTAGTCAAGGCTATAGTTTTTCCAGTGGTCATGTATGGATGTGAGAGTTGGACTATAAAGAAAGCTGAGCGCAGAAGAATTGATGCTTTTGAACTGTGGTGTTGGAGAAGACTCTTGAGAGTTCCTTGGACTGCAAGGAGATCCGACCAGTCCATCCTAAAGGAGATCAGTCCTGGGTGTTCTTTGGAAGGACTGATGCTGAGGCTGAAACTCCAGTACTTTGGCCACCTGATGCGAAGAGCTGACTCATTTGAAAAGACCCTGATGCTGGGAAAGATTGAGGGCAGGAGGAGAAGGGGACGACAGAGGGTGAGATGGTTGGATGACATCACCGACTCAATGGACATGAGTTTGGGTGAACTCCGGGAGTTGGTGATGGACAGGGAGGCCTAGAGTGCTGCAGTTCATGGGGTCACAAAGAACCGGACACGACTGAGCAACTGAACTGAACTGAAACTTACATACATTATCTTTTCTATCCTCATAACAGCCCTCGTAGGTAAAAAGTCTTAATACCTGTGAGGAATCCGAGGCTCTTAAAAGGGAGCCTTGCGGTCCTCACAGGACTGGTGGCTTGTCATCCTACAGCAGACTCTTGCTCGTTGAACTGTCATGTGGAACGTGCATTTGGGAGACTGGGGGCAGGGACCTAGGGGACAGGGCATGGGAGGATGGTAGTAAGACTCAGAATTATAACTCTGGGCAACAAGAGAGAGGAGCTCAGGAATAATGGGTGCTCAGACATCAGGGAGTCAAATCCAGTACATGTTTTTAACACGTGTCTGTGTGTCCTGTATATAAATACCGTATGTGTTCATATGTGTGGTACATATTACGGGCATTGACACTGATTATGATTGTAATTACTGAAGAATTAGCATTAAGAGTAAAACTGGGAGTTTTTTTCTGGACTGTCTCTGTACAAACAAATATAAATTATAATATTGTCAAGTGTTGACTTGTATTGCTCTAGTCTTTTGTAACTAAGTAACAGTTCTTGATACTAAAAGATACATAGTAGTAACCTTGTTATAGATTTGTTACCCAATGGAAAAACTTTATATATACTATTATGCTCAGTCTTCATACATCCCTTTCATGTAGTGGTTGATGCCTCACATTTACAAAATAGTCTAGAAATAAAACAACCTGGTGGATATTCGATGTTCTTCTCAAATCATAGTTTATGTATCAAGGAGTTTAATACTTACTGAGAAATCTAGATATGTAAACAGCTAATACTAAGGAAGTCAAAATATAAATGTGTATGATTAGTCATTATTGACCTTCAGCTGCAGCTTCACTATTTCACCCAATTGTTTTTTATTCACTAATTCAACATATATTTATTAAGCATTTAATCCAATTGTAAGAAAATATAGAGCAGTTCAGAGAGTCTGTTACAAACTATCATTGTTCTCTTAGCCTGTCATCATTCACTGAAAGTTTGTAATAGTTAAAGGAAGTAATTTTATTTATCATAAAAGCTCTTAATCAGAAGAGCTGATATGGGGAGAAGAGAGAGTCAATCACGAGGTAGTTTTTCCAGAGCTCTTCTTCCAATATCACTTTTAATAATCTTTTTTACTAAAGGATAGTTAAGGGTGAACTTTTGGTTTACAAAGGGATATAAATCCCTCTTACATGCAAAATGTAGGCAAAGGAAGGAATTGCTCTCCGTGTGTGTCTTTATCAGGAAGATCGTCACAATCATCCGTGTCTGCAGCAGTTCACTAAGCACCCGCTCCATGTGAGGCTGCAAGAGTTGTGTGACAGATAGAGCTCGATCAGGGTTTCTCACACTCATCACTACTAATGTTTTGGGTGAGAAGACTTCATGCTTTGGAAGATTTTCCAGTTCATTGGAGGGTATTCAGCAGCATCCCTGACTTATACCCACTAGATGCCAATAGCAGCGCTATGGTTGTGACAACCAAACAATGTCTCCAGACGTTGCCATATGTCCTGGGGGGGCAGAATCACCCTGCTTGAGCATCACTGATCTAGATGCAAAGTCTAATCAACCTTAACCCTTCTTCTTTGCATACTTTTCTGCTATATAAGACAGTAACTCATAGGTTATATAGAATTGCTTAAGTCTATTATTCTGCAAATATATATACTTTTCCTGATTATTAGATGTTTATTTTCAAGATGATGATCATGGTGACTCTATAATTTCTTCTAGAATGTCTGAGTTAGTGTGCCTGGATATTAAGGAGAAAGATAGAAAAGAGAAGAAAAAACATATCCTAAACATTCTGTATCCTGTGATAACTGCATACCCAACAGTTAACATAGGAGTTCTGTTGGTCTCCGTTATAAACTGTTACAGAAGAGAAAGTGAAAGTGGAGATGGTTTCAGTCAAGGTTGTAAACCTGTGCAGCCGCTGTGCGAGAGCAATGAGAACATCTGTGCAGTGTCCACAGCCTCCCTTCCCATAGAGGGAGGTGTAATGAACAGTGTCCCCACACTCTTCCCCCAATCCCATTTCTGCAGAAACTTCAGAGGGAGAGCATTTACATTTGTAGGAAGGAAATGATATTTCTTTTTTTTTTTTTTTTTTTTTTTTTTCTAATTTTATTTTATTTTTTTAATTTACATAATTGTATTAGTTTTGCCAAATATCAAAATGAATCCGCCACAGGTATACATGTGTTCCCCATCCCGAACCCTCCTCCCTCCTCCCTCCCCATACCATCCCTCTGGGCCGTCCCAGTGCACCAGCCCCAAGCATCCAGCATCATGCATCGAACCTGGACTGGCAACTCGTTTCCTACATGATATTTTACATGTTTCATTGCCATTCTCCCAAATCTTCCCACCCTCTCCCTCTCCCACAGAGTCCATAAGACTGTTCTATACATCAGTGTCTCTTTTGCTGTCTCGTACACTGGGTTATTGTTACCATCTTTCTAAATTCCATATATATGCGTTAGTATACTGTATTTATGTTTTTCCTTCTGGCTTACTTCACTCTGTATAATAGGCTCCAGTTTCATCCACCTCATTAGAACTGATTCAAATGTATTCTTTTTAATGGCTGAGTAATACTCCATTGTGTATATGTACCACAGCTTTCTTATCCATTCATCTGCTGATGGACATCTAGGTTGCTTCCATGTCTTGGCTATTATAAACAGTGCTGCGATGAACATTGGGGTACACGTGTCTCTTTCCCTTCTGGTTTCCTCAGTGTGTATGCCCAGCAGTGGGGTTGCTGGATCATAAGGCAGTTCTATTTCCAGTTTTTTAAGGAATCTCCACACTGTTCTCCATAGTGGCTGTACTAGTTTGCATTCCCACCAACAGTGTAAAAGGGTTCCCTTTTCTCCACACCCTCTCCAGCATTTATTATTTGTAGACTTTTGGATCGCAGCCATTCTGACTGGGGTGAAATGGTACGTCATAGTGGTTTTGATTTGCATTTCTCTGATAATGAGTGATGTTGAGCATCTTTTCATGTGTTTGTTAGCCATCTGTATGTCTTTTTTGGAGAAATGTCTATTTAGTTCTTTGGCCCATTTTTTGATTGGGTCGTTTATTTTTCTGGAGTTGAGCTGTAGGAGTTGCTTGTATATTTTTGAGATTAGTTGTTTGTCGGTTGCTTCATTTGCTATTATTTTCTCCCATTCTGAAGGCTGTCTTTTCACCTTGCTAATAGTTTCCTTTGATGTGCAGAAGCTTTTAAGGTTAATTAGGTCCCATTTGTTTATTTTTGCTTTTATTTCCAATATTCTGGGAGGTGGGTCATAGAGGATCCTGCTGTGATGTATGTCAGAGAGTGTTTTGCCTATGTTCTCCTCTAGGAGTTTTATAGTTTCTGGTCTTACGTTGAGATCTTTAATCCATTTTGAGTTTATTTTTGTGTATGGTGTTAGAAAGTGGTCCAGTTTCATTCTTTTACAAGTGGTTGACCAGATTTCCCAGCACCACTTGTTAAAGAGATTGTCTTTAATCCATTGTATATTCTTGCCTCCTTTGTCGAAGATAAGGTGTCCATATGTGCGTGGATTTATCTCTGGGCTTTCTATTTTATTCCATTGATCAATATTTCTGTCTTTGTGCCAGTACCATACTGTCTTGATATTTCTGAAATTTACATATGATACATGTTTATTAAAGTATATTTGTTCAGGCTTAAGAGTGGAATGTTCTAGGCTCTGCCTTTTCCTCCTCTACAGCTTCTTACCTTCCTCTCTCTCCTCCAGCCTCATTCTTTTTCTTCTCATCATGCCTCTGGGAGAGCATACCACATCCTGGAGAGGCCCCTGGAACACAAGCATCCTGGTTCAGCATGCACTCAGTCTCACACAGGAGCAGTGAAGTGCTGACGGCCAGCCCGAAAGCTGTGGGGACTGGCTGTGGTTTGGGGGCTGCAGACCCCTAGCTGTGGTTTATAGAACTTGTAAACATATAACCTGCTTGGGTTTGTCTCTTGCTGATTGTCCAAACATGATACCTAAAGTTAAACCATTTTAAAACCAACTCTAAGAGTCTACTCCAGTTCTCTGTTTGCTACTGGAATTTTGTCCCATGCTTAAAACCCCAATTCCAATAAGCTGGGTGTAGGCTAGGCTTAGACACACTCTTACTATGTTGAGATTATTTCTAGGATTAGGGCTATTGAGCCATCTGGTGTTCTACATGTTTCTTTCATGTCAGAGGATGCCATTTAGCTTTCAAGAGTTTTGCTATATAACCCTTCACATTCTTTTTAAAACATTGTTTTAATTATAAAAAATTCCATGTGTATAGAACATTAAAAAATTGATGTAAAGGACACCATATACCACTACCTGATTTAATAGCAACAGTCATCCCTCAGTATCCCAGAGGATTGTTTCTAGGATCCCCACAGATGCCATAATTCGTGGATGCTCAAGTCCCTTTTATAAAATGCAGCAGTATTTGCATATAATCTATGCACATCCTTCTGTATGCTCTAAACCATCTCCAGATTATTTTAATGCCTCATACAATGTAAATACTATATAAATAGTTAGCAGTGTGCAACAAATTTATTTTACTTTTTGGAACTTTCTGGAATTTAAAACATATTTTTTCCATCTGCAGTTGGTTGAATAACGAATGTGGAACCTGAGGATACAGAGGGCCAACTATATTAATGTTTTACCATATTTGCTTCTGATCTCTTTCTAAAATAAAACATAGTTATTGCTGAAGCCCCACCCATTGATCATTTTTCCCTATTCTTCGTAGGTAAATCACTGCTCTGAACTTTCCATCTCTGATAGAATTTTTTTTCTGGTTTTAACTCAAATTTTCTATTATACCTGGTGGCTTTTTTTTTTTTTTTTCAGGACAAATAAGTGTTAAGACTGGGATCCATTGAAGATTAATGTTCACTTTAATTCTATTAGAGGCTTCGCTGGTGGTTTAGATGGTTAAGAATCTGCCTGCAATTTGGTAGACTCGGGTTCCATCCCTGGGGGGGGAAGATCCGCTAGAGAAGGTAACGGCAACCTACTCCAGTATTCTTGCCTGAAGAATTCCATGGACAGAGGAGCCTGGTGGGCTACAGTTCTTGGGGTTGCAAAGGGTTGGACACGACTGAGTGACTAACACTTTCACTTTGATTCTATTGATTTCTTCTTTATTATTCAGATAAAATTTATCCATTGACAATGTGGAATTTATTCTGACTCCTACAGGAAGAAAATAATAATAATATTCAGAGAAAATCTAGGGAAAATATGCAGACTAACTTGCATAAATATGCAAAAATAAAGATACAGAAATATGTATCTTGCCCCCTTTAAAGGAAAGCTTTCCTGTTGTTAAACATTTAATCATCTATTTTACAGTCCTACCAAGTTCTCCTCTAAAGTTTCCTCAGTTCTGATTTCATCATGGAGCTCCAAATGGGAGAGGTTGGCAGAAAAGCACAAGTGCCTTCCTTGAGGCCGAGCCTGTCACTGCCTGTTTTTGACTCAGCAAGGAGTGCCAGAGAAGGCTCATTTCCCTCTTTCCCGAAAGTTATTCATGAGATTTTTTTTTTATTAACCAAACTACCTTCCTCTTCACAGAGGTGGAAAGTTGCCAAGAGGAACAGCCCCACGGGGCTTCAGAAACCCTCACTGATTCTCTTCCAGAGTGGCCAGAAAGCCCCCATCCTCAGCCGATGTGACATCCTCCAGCTTGGCCCACTCCAACCAGAAAGCTGTCAGCGACCTTGGTTCTAAAATACGAGTAGCTGACCAGTCGGTATTCTTATTTTCTCTTTAGTTATAAATATCAAATGCAGTGGACTACAACTTGAAACGCAGCTGATGTAAGTGTAACTATTTTTAATCAAATGTTTTCTGAAAGCTGGTTCTCACATATGTTTTCTTTCCGGAGTGTTTCAGATTAAACAGAAGGCAAGTAATGAAATGTTTAGATCAACAACAGACAATGTTTATTGTCTCCCTGACCCCACGATTTTTTTTTTTTCTTCTTAAGTCTCCACTCTTGGTGCCTCTCATTTTAAAATCCTAAATGTTAAGTTTCTGTCAAGGTCAGATGAAGACTGGCTGATCTCTTGTGGCATTTAGGGATATCACATATCCTTGTGTAATCTCCCTTGCCTTTGTATGGACTTGTCTGGTTTAGGAGGTTTGCCATTGTAAGTATCTCTTTATAGTGCTGGTTTTGAATAATTTAATCTGACTCAGTCACTAAAAACAACAGGGACGAGGATCACCAATAGTCAATTAGGTTTGCACATAAAACCTCCTTCATAGCATTTATTAAAATTTCCATCAGTATCCCTAAGCTGTTCACTACTTGCAGAAAAATAACCGCATCCCCTAGACCAAGAGCCTGTGCTCTGTATATTGAAGAAAAGCACTTTGTAACCTGGATCCCTTTTACTGGTTTCAGAGGGATTTGGAACTTCTTAATTTATATGCAGAAATTTATTGGGTTGGCCAAAAAGGTTCATTTGGGTTTTTAAACCCCAAGTGAACCTTTTTTGTTAATCTGATGTGTGTGTGTATATATATATATATATATATATATATATATACACACACACACATATTTCTGGGGAGATAAATATAACTTTCCGTCAGATTTTCAAATGGAAGGATTCAAACACAGTTAAGAACCAGTGCTGCAGAGTATGTATCACTTTAGCTTTCTGACAGCAGCTGATTTTAAAAATTGCTAACAAAAAAGATATATAGACTGCCTTTTTAAATTTTTTTTTTTTTGTACTTTTTAAAAAGTACACTTTTGTATTTTTACCTGTTCTTAGTGAGTGGAAACAATTAAGGCTGCTCAACACAAGGCCCAGGAAAGCCTTCCTTCTCTTTGGGTATCAGGTGGAGAAGTGAGGAAACATAGCAGCAATAGCCCTAAAAGGGAGTAGGCTTCACTGCTTTTCCTTTCTTGCTCTTCCACAGGGATGCTGATTAAGCATGAAGTTAACCATTAGTGACTGAAGCCAAAAGAGAGAAAACAGTTCATTTAACAAATATTTATTGAGCACTCTGTGTCAGGTCCTGTCTTGGCAAGCAGACAAAACTCCTTCCATGTGTAACCATAACCTAGACTTCTAGATATTTTTCTTTCAAAAGTTTTTCATTGGGCCTCCAGAACAAAATATTACCTTGTAGAATGTTTTTAAAAACAGCCCTCTAAACTTATGGTATGTAGTCACAGTATACATTATGAACTAGAGAAAGCTACTCATGAGAAGAAACTTCTAGAACAAATGATAGCTGTGAAATGTAACTATTAGGAGTACAGTAAAAATGTAACTATTAACCTAATAGGCTTATTGAATTTACAGACAGTGTGAACCTTAAGCTTTGTGTTGGTCCATCACCCCTTGGTTACCTTCCTTAGTTGACTATTCCTATTTTTCTCTCATCCACTTTTCCTTAAATACATTATTGTTCCTGGGACCATTATTTAATCAGAAGCAAATCTCGGATGGCTTCTTCCAACACCAGGGGTTGAAGATTAGATAGCCTTTTCTCGTTACATTTAAGAATTCAGGTCTCACCAGGTCACGTACTGGTAGTTCTTCCTGATAAGGTAAGAACATACAGTACTATGGCCCCCAGAGGTGTAACACCTCCTCCTCACAGACAAGCCGATTTTCAACTTGTCAGCAGATCTGGAGCTGAGGCTGCGAACTACCCTGCAGTCACAACCTTCTCTCCCCACCCGCCAGGTGGATTTCAGACCAGAGTCCTCTAGTCTCCATCTCTCGCTGAGCTCTCATGAGGGTGGACTGCAGACTTTCACAGATAATGCCTCTCACCCTTAGGTCCCCATCCACCCAGAAGAACAATTGTAAGGATGGCTTGCTGTGCTTATTTACATGATCTCATTTAGTCATCACAGCCCACTGCAGTAGGTTCTGTGGTCCTTATTTGATAAATGAGGAAACCAAAGTCCACAGAAGTTAAAAAGCTTACCCTGGTCTGAGGCATGGAGCCCAAGATTTCCGTTCAGGTAGTGTGATTTAATAGTCCAGACTCTTCACCATCATGGGAATACTATTAATTATAGGGGTTCTTTAAATCTATGGTTCTCGACCATGGATGTGCATCAGAATCACCCAAGAATATTTTAACTGCAGAGATGTCAGGGGCCCACTCCACTCATGCTAAATCACTGTGGGTCCATTAGTATGGTAATTCTGTGATAATTTCTAAGGACTCATGTCATATAATGACAAGGTATAACAACAGGTAGATGAATAGATAAGCATGGTGTAACCATGGAATAGAATACTGTTTAAAAAATTATGAGGATTACACAACATGGGAAATACTTGAGACCTACTGTTAAGGAAAAAAATCAGAATTCTAAATTAAAAATATCACTGAAGTGATTTAACTCAGTGAATGAGTTAAGATTAGAGATGGGAGAAAGAATTACCAAATTTAAAAATAGAACTGAAGTAATTTCCTGAACTATAGCACAGAGAGAAGGAAAACTTGAAAGAAAGAGTGAGATACAGATTACAAAAGAAAGATTAAAGCTGTCTAATTGAAGTCCTGAAAGGAGATAATAAAGTTGCACGTTTCTGGTTCTATACCTAGAGGTTCTCGTCTAGGGTAAAGTTCAGGTGGCCTATGGACCATAATTTTAGGTGTTTTTCAAGTATTGGCCCTGAAGTCAGTCAGTTCATAGCTGAAAAGATGTTGATTCCTAGTTTTGCCATCTACTGACAATGTTATTGGTATTTAATTTGGCCAAGCCTCAGTTTCTTCCTTTGTAAAGTTGAGATAAGTAATACCTGCTTTATAGGATATATGTATAAATTGAGTTGTTCAGTGTATGGCCCAGAGTAAACACTTAAAAGTGATCATTTGCATCTATTTTTTGTATTCTAAAATACATTAATTTGAGTATTGAACGACAGTTTTGTTGACTGGTTTATGGAACCATGGAGCTACACAAAAGCTTCACCAGTCACTAATTTATTTTCAGCACAACTTCACTAATTAATGTTGCTTCCACTCTATTTATGCCATGTCCTTCTTTCTAAAGTTACGAAGGTGGGAGATTGAAAACAGATGCTATGTCAAAAGCTTACTTTTAGATGTTACACATGATTTCTTATGAAAATATTGATCGGTAGCAAGAGGCCGGAAAGGAATTTATCAAATTCTTTTTAGGTTCTTTAACTGTGTCCTCTTAGGCATTATGCATCTGATAATTTGCACAAGTATTGTTTTAGCTTCCTAGAGCTGCCATAACAAATTACAACAAATTAGGTGGTTTAAAGCAATAGACATTTACTCTCTCACAGTTTTGGAAGCTACAAGTTGAAAATCAAGTTGTCAGCAAGGCCATGCTCCCTCTGAAGGCTCTATGGAAGAAGCCTTCCTTGCCTCTTTGTAGCTTCTGGTGGTTGCTGGCAATCCTTGACATTCTTTGGCTTGTGGCTGTATCACTCCAGTTTCTGCCTCTGTCTTCCCCAGACTTCCCCTTTGTCTTTCTGTGTCTGAATCTCCTTTTCTCCCATAAAGACAATAGTCATTGTGTTTAGGGCCCACCGTAATCCAGTCTGATCTCATCTTAATTATGTCTGCGAAGACCCCATTTCCAAATAAGACCACATTCTGAGGTTCTGGGTAGACTTGAATTTAGGGAGGATAATGTTCAACCCATTACAAGTATCTTATGGCATTAAGCTTATAAAGCAATGGTTCTGAAAGTCTGGGATAATGACCATTTTAGGCCCAATATGCACTGGGAAAGATATTTACATGTATCCATGGTATCTCTTACGTGCATGGCTTCAGTTGTGTCTGCCTCTTTGCAACCCTATGGACTATGTAGCATATCAGGTTCCTCTGTCCATGGGATTCTCCAGGCAAGAAGGCTGGAGTGGGTTGCCATCCCCTTCTCCAGGGGATCTTCCCAACCCGGGGATCAAACCTACATCTCTTACATCTCCCACATTTACAACTAGTACCACCTGGGATCATTATTATTAAAAATCTTTCAAGTTGGAAAGTTTTCCAGTATTTTGAATATTTTCTAACAGAATAATTCCTGTGATCTCTCTCCATTGAGTAAATGGTGGACCTTAAATACAGTTGTGCCCTAGTAAATGCTTAACAATTGACTGTCCAGGAAAAAAAAAGGAAATTGAAACAAAACCCTGATTTGTAGTATTTGTTAATTTTCTTGATGTAAATACTTACACTATGATCACTTTCAAGCTATCAACATAAAGTCAACTGGTTTGCAAATTTTCTGAAAATTTAACAGTTCCTGTGAGTTGGTCAAGCCAATTCTAGCATACCACTGCAAGATTTCATAAGCAAAGCAGATATGAGATCACATCCTGGATATTAACCTAATGAGCAGTAGTCATATCGAGAGAAGATAATAAATCGCTTCATGTAAAGTTCTTTATTCATGTGTTAGTTACATAATATCTAGGGACTTTGCAGAATCTGAGTAAACCCATTGAGTTGCTATATGACGTCTGTCATATGGTAGTTAAATAGAGCTGTGGTTTAGTGAGCAAAATAACATACTTGAAAGCAAAAGCTAGATTTTACTTGAGATTATATGATTTACAGATAGCGTGACCTCCAACAAGTCACATAATCTCGTCAGACTTTATTTTCCTCATTTATAAAATGAAAATAAAAAATACCTACTTTGCAGAAATATGAATTGTATTAGGGTTAAGTAATTGTCATAATAGCATCTAGCACAGTCATGGCACATCTATAGCATTAAATGTTCATTTGGGACATTTTATGTTTTTAAGACTAAATATGATTGTTAGCGCCATGAAGGGAGGAGATTTTTTTTTTCCTGTTGTGTTTACTGCTGTATGTTCAGCACCTGGAATAATATGTAGTGTATAGTAGGTAGCCAGTAATTATCTGTATAGGACATGAATTGTCAATGTGCAGGAGATGCTAGAATTCTCTTTCCCAGACTATCACTATTACTATCATAATTTTGCTAAAGAAGAGACAAATAGTCTATATAACTATTATATAGACATAATAGTCATAGGTTGTTATTGGAAATACAGTCTTCAACCAGCCTTCGCAGCTCACCTCCACCTGCTGTTCCATCTTGTTCTTCCTGTCTCACCAGCCTCCTTTTCCTTTTCCTCCCCCATTCACCTGACTTTGGAATCCCGTGTCCCGTGTCCCAGTCAGTGAGTTGGAACACTATAACTTAGACCCTGGGCATGACACCAGACTTCGAGGTTGAAATGGGGCTTTGTCTGCCTCAGTTTCTCTATTGGAATATTTCTATGGCCGTGAGAGAAAAATCAACTAAACTAAGCAGCAAATGGTAACTTATTTGTTTAAAAAGTTGGAAAGTCCAAAGGAAAAGCTAGCTAGCTTCAAAGCCCACTGGATTCAGAGCTGACACTGTCATTTAGCTTCTCTCTGCTGCTCAGCTCTGACTTCTGTTTTTCAGATTTCCATCTTCAGCTCTGCAAGGTGGCCACAGCAGCAGTCTCAGGCTCACCTTATTAGGGCACTGGGTCCTGCAGCAGAGTCTGCTTTCCTGGAAGCTGAAACAGGTTTAAGGGTTCCCAGATCAAAGGTTTCTAGGCCCTCATGGTCTGCCTTGTTTCATAGCCCATCCCTGGAGGTCACACCTGGGACAGAGTGTGTGAGGCAAGGTGATTGTGTTAATAACCATTCGCAGCCTCCACACTCTGGATCTGGCAGCGGGGTTAGCTGCACCTCGGACATGTAGACGAAGGTGGGAGGTGGATCCCCAAGCACAACGTATGAGGACTGGTAAACTCCAAAGGGGAAACCAAAATAACAAATAGCAATCATTTCTCCCCGCCGTGAGCAAACTAAGACATCTAAACCCCCTTTATTCCAGAAATTGTGTGATCGAGTGTACTCCCTCACTAGACAATGTCTAGTCTGTGTGCCATTCCTGTTTTATTTTTTAAGTAAGAAGTTTATTTATTTATTTAAAAGTGTCACATAGAAATTAATAGAAAATCAAATAATACAAAGATACATACAGTGAAATGTAAGCTTCCCTTCTTTCTATGATCCCTCTCCCCCCCAGAGAGAAGCACTGCTTTGAATTGCTTTGGGTAAGCTTCCAAAAATATTCCATGCATACACAAGTCTATGTGTACATATGTTTATGTGCGTAAGCACCATGTGTATCCAAGTACATGTAAACTATACAGCATATTCATCTATACACACGCTTATCTTCTGTTAATCTATAAAATACTCTGCCTCTTGCTTTTCTCACTTAATGAGCTTGGCAGGATATTCCTCAGCAGCTTATAGATATCTAGGGAAGTGATATAGTAAAATGATTAGTAGCAGACTCTAGAGCATGATACCTTGGGTTCAAATCCAACTCTGCCCCTTATTAGTTGTTTAATCTTGGACAACTTGGTTAACCTCTCTACATCTGTAAAAAGGGAAGGTTAAGAGTCCTGACCTCCCAGGGTTGTTGGAAAGATTAAAATGAGTTAGTACATGTAAAGAGCAGTGCCCAATGCGTGGTAAGTGCTCTGTGAATGTCAGCTTTGGGAACCTACCTTATTCTTGGTAAGGCATTTCATTCATCATACACTGCTTCTCACGCTGCTTTTGTGCATGTACCGTCTTTTGTAGTCTCTGAATCTGTCTGCTTTCCTTTCTCCTGGTAAAGACAAGCTCAAAAAGCCTACCTGCCCTGATAATCCTACTTGATCCTGATTTTTCCCTGACTCCAGGGTCTTTATATTTTTTAAATGTATTTTATTATTAACTTGACTTTTAATAGCCATGAAGTTTTTTCTATGAGTGTTCTTTATGAATTGTGGGATCTTTTGTCCTGAATTTAATTTTATCTCTTTGGAATATCATTTCAGTTCCTTGTCATGTAATTTATTTCTTATGTAGTTTTCTGACACATTTATCAGTAATCACTCTTTCAGAAATCTGCTTGAGTTGACCTCTGAGTGTTCCTCCTTAATCAGCCCGTGAAATCTTTGAATGCATCCACCACTGTTCATCATATTCATTTAGTTACTTGCTTACATGCCTGTCTCCCCACCTCTAGACCTTATTTCTTTTCTTTTTTTTTTTTTTCTCTTTTTATTAGACCTTATTTCTTGAGGACAGGCACCACGTCTTATTTCTTCATGATATTCTTCTATTGGGAGATGTACAACAAATATTTACTGAACTAAACTGAGTTCTCTTTCATTCTTTGGGTAGTCAATTGTTGCTCACTAATTAGAAACTTAACTAGAAATAGAAACTTAAATAGAAAGTAAGCTTGTTTAGTTAAAACTTGACCAAGAAGGGTTTCTTTCTCCATTTCCTCCATCTAATCGCTTTGTGTAGTGTAGATATGCTGATGACTCCAAATTCTTTTATCTAGCCTAGACTTCTACTCTGAAATCTAGGCTCCAGGCTTAGATGCTTGATTGACATCATTTGGATATCTGGTGGTTAACAAACTGAATTCTGAATCTTCCCTACCAATCTAGTCCTCCTAATCTCTCTCCTTTCTCAGGAAATGGCAGCTCTATCCTTCCAGTTGCTCAGGTCCGAAACCTTGGAGTTATCCTGAACTACTCTAACCCATCAGTTCATCCTATTGGCTGTGCCTTCAAAACTTATCTAGAATCTAATCACTTGTCACCACTGTAGCCAACCTGTACGAGCTACCATCCTTAACGTCTTTTTCCAGTGGTTTTGGCTTCCATGGATGATTCTGTGGTAAATCAATTGTTATCAGTAGTTGATGATTACAAATTTGTGTATTTATATCACTTTTTTTTTCATTTTTGTTATAGAAATTTTGTCAGCTGAAATTCTCTGTTTAAAAAGAAATTCTGTTTAAAAAAAAAACAATCTCTGTTCTTCACATTCCTTTAAAAACTTTACTTAGTTTCTCTAGGTACTCATGGATTTTTTGTTTGTTTGTTTTTCAGTGTATTATAAGCCACTCCAGTCGTTATTTATTTTGATGTTAAAATTGTCTGATTCTTAGCCAGTAGGAGTCTTTCATGCTAGCTTCTATATCCTTTTGACATGTCCCTGCTCGATTTTGAATATTTCCTTATTTATGAAGTAATATGATACTCAGTTCATCCTATACTTTTCCTACCCCAGTCCTGTAATCAGCCATCTCTCCAAGAAGCCCTGGTTCCTTTTATTGGAGAAATTTCTTCCAGTCTGTTTCATTAGGCAGAGCTTGAAAACTGTGTTTTTGTTTGTTTTTAATCTTGAATTCATACTGATACCTTTTAATTCCAGTCTGACGTCCCTTCTTCCTCTGTTCCATATTTGTATTGCGTTTCTCCAATAATGAAAACCTTAGTTGCCAGTGATACCAGTATACCCACGCAGTTTGCTCAGTCCTTTGGTACATACAGAATAGTTTCAGAATCGCTGTACCAATATCAGCACTAGCTGTGAACTTACTAAATATACAGTTGTTGTTGTTGTTTTTTACAGTTCTTCTGACCTTTAAATATATTCAAGAGAGGGTAGTCAGAGTAATATGTTCAGAAATTATTAGGATAATTTTTTCCTTCTATGTAGCTACAGTGCCATTAGAAATATAGTCAAATTTTTTGTTTTTGTTCAGTTTCAGAGATTTCCCATCTTACTGATTTAATTTTATTTTTTCAATGTCAATATTTATCAGTCTCATATGAGATTAACCAGACCCTTTAGAAGTCATTATAACGTCATTGTTTTATTGCTTTTTAAAATAGTAACAAAGAAAAGGGATCGGTCAGAGCCTTGATTTAAATTGTACTCTGGATTGTTAGTTCAGAAACCTGAATGCATCTAAGCCTAGGACATTCCATCTGTAGGTTTTACAGCTGCCTTGACCTTCCCTCATATTCATGGAGCACATGTCCTGTGCCAGGCACGGTGCTGAGCTCTGTGGCCACATGCTCGAATGTGGTCATCTCTGCCCCCAGACCTATGTGAACAGGCAGGAACGGTTCATACAGGCACACAAGACGATGACACAAGTGTTACTCAGGATTCGCTGGAGGAGCGCCTCCTCAAAGGATGTTCCGCAGTGTGTGTGTGCATGTGTGTTTGTAGGGCTAGGGGGCCTCCTCAAAGGATGTTCCACAGTGTGTGTGTGTGTGTGTGTGTGTGTGTGTAGGTAGGTGTGTAGGGCTAGGGGGCCTCCTCAAAGGATGTTCTGCAGTGTGTGTGTGTGTGTCTGTATCTGTGTTTGTGTGTGTCTGTGTGTGTGTGGGGGGGGGTAGGTAGTGTGTAGGGCTAGGGGAAGTGCACCTTTACTTTGAAATCACCTCCTGGCTAGGTAGTCTCAACTTCTGTTTTTTGACGGAATGCTCATGGCATTTGAAAGATGCATTTTCAAACTGGAGACCAGAGAGCTAGGTATCCATTTCAGGCACCTTAGTAAGAACAAATCACACCAGATATATCTCACTGTTTTCTTTGGCAGGGTTTCTGGGATGGTGTAATACTGAGATGTTGGAGATCTCTGGTTTGGTACTTAGGGGTTAACAGTATTTCTCATGTTGGTGATGTCAACCTGGAGGGATATTTCTAGCCTCAGGGATCTTTCTGCAGCTACTTCAGTGTATTTTATCATTGTCTTCAGTGGATGTTTTTACCAAGTTTGCGGTGACATAGAGTGATAGATAACAAATAATTTAAGTTCAAATTCAATTTGAAAAGCTGAGGCAGAGAGCTACATTCTTTTTTAATATAAAATTTATTACTTTTGAGTTCTAAAATTCAGAAATATATTTCAGCATCCATATCTCCATCAAAACAAAGGCCTAACTTTCTTTTTGTTGTGTCTCTTTTTTAAAAAAATCATTTTTAATTGAAGGGTAATTGCTTTACAATATTGTGTTGGTTTCTGCCATGCATCAACATGAACATCAATAGGAATACATATGTCCCCTCCCTCTTGGCCCACCCACCCCATCCCACCCCTCCAGGTTGTCACAGAGCACCAGTTTGAGCTCCCTGAGTCATACAGCAAATTCCCACTGGCTATCTGTTTTACATGAGGTTTATATGTTTCCATGTTACTCTCTCCATTCATCCCACCCTCTCCTATGGCTAACTTCTTAGGCAATGCTATTTTAAAAAGCTGAATGCCTCCAGAAAACAAATTACTACAAGTACAGGGTGGGAGGGATATGCATGCAAAGAAATCTAGAAGTTTTAGTTAATAATGGACTCAACATGAACCAACAGTGTGATGTGACAGCCAAACAAGTTTGCACATCGGGCTCCCTTAATAGAAGGGTAGTATTTAAGACCAGACAGTGGTCTCACTCTTACACTAGGAATACTGTGTACCCTGCTTCGCACCACCATTGTAGAGAAATAAAAACCAACTTGAATGTGTTCAGAGCAGAATGGTGACCGAACCTAAACCTTCCTCAAAGTGAGGTAGTCACAGCCTGGCAAATTTGGTTGTCTTCAAATATTTGGACGGCTGTCATAGGAGAGAAGACAACCAAATTTGCCAGGCAGTGACTACCTCACTTTGAGGAAGGTTTAGGTTCGGTCACCATTCTGCTCTGAACACATTCAAGTTGGTTTTTATTTCTCTACAATGGTGGTGCGAAGCAGGGTACACAGTATTCCTAGTGTAAGAGTGAGACCACTGTCTGGTCTTAAATACTACCCTTCTATTAAGGGAGCCCGATGTGCAAACTTGTTTGGCTGTCACATCACACTGTTGGTTCATGTTGAGTCCATTATTAACTAAAACTTCTAGATTTCTTTTGGACGGCTGTCATAGGAGAGAGGAGAAGGCAATGGCACCCCACTCTAGTACTCTTGCCTGGAAAATCCCATGGATGGAGGAGCCTGGTAGGCTGCAGTCCATGGGGTTGCTAAGAGTCGGACACGACTGAGCGCCTTCACTTTCACTTTTCACTTTCATGCATTGGAGGAGGAAATGGCAACCCACTCCAGTGTTCTTGCCTGGAGAATCCCAGGGACGGTGGGGCCTGGTGGGCTGCCGTCTATGGGGTCGCACAGAGTCGGACACGACTGAAGCGACTTAGCAGTAGCAGCAGCAGCATAGGAGAGAAGGATGAGATATGTCCTGTCTGTCCCAAGAAGATGTGATTAAAAAGCACTGGGTGGAGCCCTGGGAGAGAGAGGGTTCAGTTGTTACTGAGAGTCAGAGCTGCCTAAGGATGGAATGTATAGCCTCAGGATGAAGTTCATTATCATTGGACTGGTTCAAAAATAAGCTAAAATACTACACGGCAAGGAAGTACTTTATGTTAAGATGCTTAATGAGAAGTAGATCCCTTTTTTATACCGTTCAAAAGAGTTTTTACTTAATAAATTGTACTTCATAATAAGGGAAAAATCAAGATTTGATTATAGGGAAGGTATAATTTTCTGGCAAATCTCTAAAAGTAATAGAAATTAATTGCTTGGAGAACATTTTATCTAAGTATAAAAGTACATGATTTATTTCATATACTTTGTGTTTTAGTCTGCAAAGGCTGAACGATATGAAGTTATCACGTGGGAGGGTTTTTAGCAGGTTTAAAGTACTACCATTTTTCCAGATTGCTGGCTGATGTTATCCTCAACCATGTTAGAAATTTTGGTGTTTCTCCCTTCCTCCTTTTGCTTACATCATAGTATGTAGATGGTACAATATGTTGGTTAACCTCAGTCTGACACTTATATTGTGTTTTCTCTTTTGCCCCATCAGTGTCTGGGATGTAAATTAACCAATAAAGTGACAACAAGAAATCAGACAGAGAAAATTTCCCATTTCTACTCACTTGTAATTCTCCTAATTTTGTAGGGGTTTTCCACAGGAAATCACAGAAGAATAGCTGAAATGCTTTATCTTATGTACTTTTCTTCTGAAGGAGCAGTTAATTGTCTTCTTCGCAGAGTGGTCTAAATTCTCGTACCAGACAGCTGTGTTTACTATAGTACAAATTAAATTCTTTGCTAAATGATGTCTCTAAGTACTTTCAATCATTAAGAGCCAAATTATTTAGTTACTTCTCTACCCAGTGGATTTCAGTGAAGGCGATATGATGGGTTTTCTAAGCAAGAAAAATATAACATGAGAATATTTATATGCCTTTAAACAGAAAGAAATCAGTGAAATATAATTCCAAGTAAATTTGAATATCACAGAGTCAGAGGATACTCCATTATCTCAAATTAGGTTTGTATCAAAGACAATGTGCTGAGAGACTTTCAGTTCAGTCAGTTCAGTCGCTCAGTCGTGTCCGACTTTTTGCGACCCCATGAATCGAAGCACACCAGGCCTCCCTGTCCGTCACCAACTCCCGGAGTTCACCCAGACTCACGTCCATCAAGTCAGTGATGCCATGCAGCCATCTCATCCTCTGTCGTCCCCTTCTCCTCCTGCCCCAGTCCCTCCCAGCATCAGAGTTTTTTCCAATGAGTCAACTCTTTGCATGAGAGACTTTAGGCTATTTTAAAAGACTATTTAAAACTTGTATTAATAATTTTTGTCTTCAAAGAATAAATCCCCCAATTAAAATTTTTATTTTGCACATACTTAAGCCATACCATACATGCTATCTAATCCTCCTAGTTACTTTTACGTAGTTTGTAAGAATTAAAAAAAAGAAAAAACTTTTGTAGATTAAAATTTTTCATTCTGTCTTTGTTTGGCTTGTATATTTCTCTCCCACCCCCTACTTGTGTAATCAAAGCATTTTTGACCTATCCTCAGGAAAGTCAGTCCTTTATTATCAGGATTTAACTACCCAGGGCAGTGCCCTCCTTGGATTTACTGAAACTAAATGCTTTGATTACTCAATTTCAGTTTTAATGAGAAAAGTTGAAATCTTTGCCTAACATAAAGGTTTTTCTTTGTCTCTAAATTTTGATTTTCCATGCTATCAGAGGCCCCATTACAACAGGTAATTTGAGTGTTGATTGTATGTTTTCTCAGTTTGTAATTGTGTTAAATGTATCTAAAATGTTCACAGTTTTACAAATTAAGCTTACCGTTAGGGTCCTTCCAACTCAGAAATTCTGTGGTTTTAAGCTTCAGTTAGAAAATGTGATCTTTGCTTGTTGTCCTGTGTGTCCTCTCCTATATATATATATGAGTAGGAATCATAGAATTTTAGAGCTGGAAGATGTATTCAATGTTATCTTGTGATTCTACACGTGAAGAGTTCAGAAGCCCAAAGAAGCTAGGGGACTAACACAAGGTCACAGCAGGAACTGGCAGCTGGAACCCTGGCCACTTACTGGAGCACTAAAAATTAACTCACATGTTTTTAATCTGAAAATATTCAGACTTCTGGAGAATATTCTTCTACAAATTTAAGAATTTGAGGTATTCTTTTACAAATTTAAGAATGTTGAGGTGTTTATATTAAGCACAATTTACTATTAAATTCTATAAACAATACTGTCATGCCTGTTGTTTTCTCCAAACCTGGAATCACACTTGAAAATAAATTACAACTTGGGGTAGGTTAAAGCGTCTGGATTTTACACTTCTGGGGTGTTTTTCAGTGACTTAGAAGCATAAACTGATGCTGCCAAGTTAGGCCCGTTTTCAAGTGGAAGGATTGCTGATGGGGAAAGTTCCCCTCGTGCAGCTGCCCTGGCAGTCGAGCTGAGATGATGAATATGAGATCAGCTCTCCAGATTACTGGGACCTATGGCCAAGACAGCACTTCCCCTCCTCCCGGCCTTACGTCTGATTTACCTGGAACCAGTCCCTGATGGTTGTCTTCTGCCCATCCTGCCGCCTTGGCCAAACCCCAGCACCATTGTTGAATTGTATGGCAGGGTTAAATCCTCACTGAGAATTGAATGTATAAAAATTAAAGATGTTTTTGGGCTTCCTGTGTAGGGCAGTAGTAAAGAATCTGCCTGCCAGTGCAGGAGACACAAAAGACGTGGGTTTGATACCTGAGTCAGGAACATCCCTTGGAAAAGGGAATGGCTACCCACTTCGGTATTCTTGGCTGTCCATGAGAAGTCCCATGGTCCCATGGACAGAGGAGCCTGGCAGCCTATGGCCCATAGCATGCATGTATGTGTATATATAGAGAGAGAGCATATAGTCTGTATGTGGAAGTTAGTTTTCTCAGTGGAGTACAAGTACTTCAAAAAATAATCCTCTTAGAAATGAAAATAGTTCCAGGGTTAGGTCTTCCTAATTGTGGTTTCAAGCCAAGAAGTCAGAAGAATTTCCAAGTTAATTGACTCCATGCACTCACTTTTTGCTAGGGATTTTTAGAAACTTCTCAGGGTAATTCCTCACAGTTGTAGTAGAGAGATGAACTGTGTCGTGTGACTATAACCCTTCAACAGATCTTAAGGCGGTATGGCCTGGTGGGCTCTGCTGTCAGCATCCTTATCTAGTATGGCCTGGGAGGTGTCAACCACTTGGCATTCCCTCTTCTTCAGAGTAGCCTGGAGCCAGTGATGTGTTCAGTCATGAATTCTTTGAGCAAATACTAATTAGTTTCATCCTGGGGGTTGGGGAAATAGAAGAACTTGACAATGCCTTGATCCTAAAAAACCAGTCAGTTTAATGGAGGACCTAAGATATGGCCTTAAATATCTGAAATATGATAATATTGTCTTATTCACTATTATAGAACCAGCACCTATAGCTGCCATGTAGGAATTGCTGAATAAAGCAGTATTTTTCAGATGAAAGAGTGAATGATCTCGTAGCCTTAAGGTTGAAGAGCCGGCTAGTTGGAGTGGGCAGAGAAGACTTCAAGGCAGAGATTACATTTGGGGCAGGATCCTGAGGGAAAGGTAGAAATTTGAAAACATGAATCTAACTAGAGAAAACAGCAGAGGCAGAAAAAGGAGTGGCAAAGGCTCAAAAAGAGCCATCTCTGAAGTTGGAAGGGAATGGTGAATAATTCTGCTGGAATGAAGAGTACACAAAAGAGAAAGAGGAGAATGAGGCTAGAGGTAAGATTGGACCAAACTGTGCGAGGCTTGGGAATTTAAACCACATTTTGTAGAAAATGGGGAAATTGTGTAAGTTTTAATATAGAAATGATTTACTATAATGAACATTGTGCTTTAGGAATATAAATCTAGTAGAAGTCTGCTCAGGGGTTGCAAGGGAAAGGCACAGTGACACCATGTGGGAAGAACTGCAGTGATTCCTCATGAGTTAAACTCTGATTCAGGCTGAGACAGATAAACAAGAGCAATGAGGATAGAAGGAAGGGGCAGAAACCAGAGATTTTTGAGGGAGCCACCTGGCTGAATCAGTTAATTCAGTAACTTATTAAATCTAGAAGACAACAGATGATAGGAGAATTTTGGTGTGGTTGCTTAGAAGGTGGTGGTTTCACTTAATAGGAGGTGGAGTAGGTTTCAGAAGGAAGGCCATTCATGGGTCTTCAGTTGCGGTCAAATTGATTATAAGTTATGGACAGGAAGATGCCCTGCAAGCAGCTGGAAATGTTATAGGTGTTGAAAAAGGAAGGGCACATGAGATTTAAATTGAGGAGTCATCTGCATGGAGTAGATAACTAAATCTAGGAGACTAACATAACCATGTGAAGAGAGTGATTATGGTAAAGACTAGAGATGGACCAAGGGCAGATAACAAATCTCCTTTTGAGGAGGAAGAATGCTTGAGCAGAAGTGTCTAATGCAGTGAGAAGGGAACATTTTGAGGAGGGAAGGTAACCCTTCAGAGAAGTCAAGTGGGATGAAGAACAAGAAATGGCTGATGAGTTTGGAAACATGGAGTAAATCATAACCTTTAGGTACTTATTTATTTGAGGCATAGAAGGATTAATTAAATTGCAAAGGTAATACTATATGCGGAAGACCTGGGTTCAGTCCCTGGGTTGGGAAGATCCTCTGGAGAAGGAAACGGCAACCCACTCTAGTACTCTTGCCTGGAAAATGCCATGGACAGAGGAGCCTGGTAGGTTACATGGGGTCACAAAGAGTCGGACACAACTGAGCGACTTCACTTTCACTTTTCAAAGGTACTGCAGATTAAGTTAGAGTTTCAGCATTGGTGATTAGAGCTTTTCTTGCATACTTTTTTTTTTTCTTCTTGCATACTTGATAAGAAAAAAGAATGGCACTCAAGCAGGGAAAAGTACTTTTTAAGAACATTTCTTGTTGAATTATGGAGAAGATCAAATGAAAGAATGGTTCTGTATTTCTTGCTGTAGGGCCTGGCCCATAGATTTCAATAAATGCTAGCCTGTACAGTTGACATTATCATTATCAGGAAATGCATTGTTCAGAATTAAGGGAGAAGAAGGTATATGGTTTGTGGACTAAGAGTAAGGGTTATTTGGAGAGGGAAGAAGAAGCATGATTTAAGGAGATCTTGAGTAAGTATGGTGTTAAGTGCAAAAGCAGAGTGGTTAAAACCTAGAAAAGGGAACAGACCTACATTTCTCTGAATTGGGAGCACATATGGAAAGTAATAGGGACATTTTGCTCCTGGGTGACAGTGAGGAGAAGAGAGATTGGAGAGCCTGCCATGCAATGCTCTCCACTTTCTCGTTAAATTCAGAGGAAGTCTCCACTGCAGATGTCTGCTTATGGCATGAAGGGACAAAATCAGAGTCAGTATCGTATGCTCTGCATCTGCTGTGAATCAGGTGCTGCACTAGATGCTGTAAACTGCTTCCTTTAATCCTTGTGAAAAGTCAGGCATTAGGGATTTGTATTCATGTTTTACAGATGAGAAAACATGCCAAAGGTCAAGTAACGTACCCAGGATGGCATAGCTAGGAGAGGGAGAAGCCAGGATTCAGAGCCCTGTCCTTCAGACTCGAGCCTGTGCTCTTCATTGAAAGGGAGCCCGCTGGTTTGCTGTCTCGTAGATGCAGACCTGCACAGCTTTACGATAAGGTTCTGTAGGCTGGTTATTCCTGTCAGTCACCACAGTGAATATCAAAGAAAGGCCCTTCTTATTTGGCAAGTGCCTGACTGTGAAACTGGGGTGAACCAGAAATGTGAATTCTGGATCCCTGAGTGCCCTAGTACCGCGCGGAATAGTGCTTGAGTTTAGACTCCTTGGTACACCAGGAGAATGCCTTATAGGCGCCAGCAGTTAGGGTGGGAGGAGGGGTGTCCAGGAGGGTGTGTTGGACTGTAAGAGGAGTGCTGCTACCTCGATTTTCCAACAAGAGGATCAAAGGGTTACCTTCCCTTCTCTTTCCCACAGCTGCCCCTCCCTGCCCCTCAGCAATCAGAGTCCTTTGACCACACTGCAGGCCCCAGCCCATGCCGCAACACCCTTCTATCTACTTAGGCTGATGTTCTGTCCTGATGTACATAGTCACATTCTCATTTAAATAGCCTAATGAGATGGTGCAGCAGGATCTAGCCAATTTTGGGGAAGAGATAGAATATAGTTTCCCAATTTCCATCTGTCACCTAACACAACTGTTGTTTTAATATCTTGCCTTCCATAGATAACATTGTAGGCCTCTTATTTAATCATGCATTCACTAAAGAATTATTTATTGAATGCCCACAATATAATAAACATTACTGCAGGCACTGGGGATGTGGCACGGAAGAAACCATTGTCCCCACCCTTACACGGCCTCTGTTCTAATGGGGAAGTTAGGCAGTAGTCACATAACATGTGTAGTATATTAAATGGTAATTAGTACAGGCAGAAATGTAAAGCAGGGGAAGCAGCAAGGAATTTAGGGATGGGAGTGAGAGAAGTTTAGATAAGGGTAGGGTGAGCCATGGAAGCTCGCCAGAGAATGGCATTTCTGCAAATCCTGAAAAGTAAGAGACCGTGCAAGTATACAGGGAAGGAGTGTTCTAGGCAGAGGAGACAGCGAGTGCAGAAGCTCTCAGGTGGAAACTGAGCTGGCAGCAGGTTATGTGACTGCCTAGAAGTAGTAACAAACAAGAGCAAAGAGAAAGTGGCTTCACGTGGCCCAAGGACTGTGCGCTGTTGTAAAGACTTGGGCTTTTCAGATGGAAAGCCTTTAGGGGGTCTGGGTCTTTTTTTTTTTTTAAACTTCTTGCCATGGAAAAATTTAATCATATATACACAAAATACTGTAATGAGTCCCGTTGACGACTCATTCAGCTTCAATGGTTTTCACTTTTGGAGAACTTTGAGCAGAGGTGTGTCAGGACTTGGCATGACCTGACATGAACAGGATCACCCACAAGAACAGGCCATGGGGAAGTGGGGGAGGCACAAGAAACATAGGAGCAAAAACTTAGGAAACTAATCATAGTGGGCTCGTACTCCATGAAACCAGGGAACAGTAACGGAGACAGTAGGTAGTGGTTAGTTTGGGGATATCTTTTAAAGATCTGACTAGATACCATGTATTTTATGCTTTGTCCAAAAAAAGATTTTGACAATGTACGTAGTGCAGCAACAAGGGTAAGGAGATGTAGAAAAGAAATGATACCAAAAGACTATTTTAAATTTTATTTCCTGTTTAAGAATAAACCAAATTTATAAGCCAAGCCAGGTTCCCCCAAAAACTGGCCTATAAATGAAAACACATTTGAGACACAGTTCATCCATAAATTACAAACTTTCTATTCTTCCCATATTATTTTGTAACCATGGATAATTGGGCCACGAAAAGGGTAAGCATTTATTTGTAATTTATTAATGAGGCAGTGACACCTATTGAGGTACAAATCCCCAACAATTTCTGGAGTTAGCAAGTGTCTTGATTTCCTGAAAGAAGTAGGATTTATAAACAACTATATGTGATGTAATGAAACTGAAAATTCAAATAAAGCAAACAAGAAACCAGAGGTCAAAGTATGACCCAAAAAAAAACCCCTCAAACTTTCTGAGTCTTGAATAGTGATTTTATTCTACTTCCCTCTGTAGTTGACGAAGCCCTCTTTGCCTGTTTTGTTGTGTTTAATGGCCCAGTTTGCCCTTCTGATCTCAGGCAAACATCTAAGGGATGTATGCTGGTCAAACAAGTAGGGCAAATAAAAAAGGTGAATGAATGTGAATGAATCAATGCAAGTCCAGGAGCACTACTCAAAAAACAACCATGTCAACAGTGAGTGGGGCAGAGAGGGTATTTTCATGTCATTCAATCTTGTAAGAACACCACACCTACATTTGGAAGAATCAGGATGAATTCCAAGGTCCTCTGGGTCTTGACTCTCTGACCTTAGGTTATGCCACTCGTTAATCTGTCTAAATTTCTGTTTTCTTATCTGCAAAATGGGAGTGATAGTGCCAAGTCTGTTTACTTCACGAGGTCTTTGGGAAACCCAGGAGAGAAGCAGCCCCTTTTTATTAAAAAAAAAGAGAGAGAGAGAAATTGGTGCTTCCATGGGGCCTGCCATATGGCAGACACTGTGTGGTTCTCACAAGAGCCCTCTGAGGGAGGTCCCCTTATTGGCCCATTTGTAGGTGTGGAGCTTTCAGCTCAGAGAGGTTATTTAACTCGAAGCCCACAGAGCTGGAAGAAGAAAGAGCTGGGATTTGGTCCCAGATTGGATCAATGTGAAACCCCCTGGCTTAAAAAGAAGGAACTAACTTTACTAAGCATCTTCCTACTCTATGCCAGAAACTATTAGATACGGTTCTGTACGATCTTGTTTGATGAAGTTTATTCTGTACTTCTGTGTCATCAACATATAAGGAGTAAGAAGGAACAATAAAATCTGACTGTTTTGCAGTACTAAGAGGAGGTATGTTATGAAAACAATATTCTTCTCTTTCTTCCTCCTGTTCTTCTTCTCCTCCTCCCCTTCCATTGCCCGCCTTCTCCTTTTTCTTGTTTATAATATGACTTGCACTCGAACAGAGGAGAATCAGTATGTGGTTTAGTAATGTCTGTGGCATGATTTTGTTTATGAATAAGGCTTACAAGGGGACAAGTGCACTTCTGCCATCTCACAGCTGTCTCTGAGACCTTCTTTCCCACAATACACACCAACAAAACCAAAACAGGGTTTTCAGGGATAACTGTTGTGTAGCAACACTGTGCCACACAAAGGAGAGAGAGAAAACACTGGGCCCACTGGACATACACAGAAGAAAAAGTGATTAAGCTGAGTGGAAACCAGTGTAATGGAAAATATGAATGGGCTTTGGAAGTGGACAGACCCAAGTTCAAAGGGCTGCCCAATCACCCCAGTTACAGGAATGGCGGCAGTTTATGTCGCCTTAATGGGCCTCAGTTCCCGCGGCTGTGGAATGTGGTAGCACTGCTGACCCCATGGGGCTGAAGTGAAGATTGGACAAGTTAACAAGCCCCCTTCGCTTCCATAAAAACAGAAAGTGAGGAAATATAGGTGTGTGTGCTCTGGGAACAAACGAGAGAGGTAAAACAGTAATTCTTCAGTTGCCAATAGATTTTACCAGCTTCTTATTGCAATAAGCGATGTTTTCCTGCCCCAATCCATCACATTCCCCAAGAAAGGGACAGTAGTGGAGTCTTGTGGGCTAAAGTGGTGGAGTGTCGTGGAAGATTCAGATTTCGGCTGGACCTTTGAAGGATGAGTGGTTCTAGAGAGAGAAGAGAAGGAAGGGACATCCCGTGTGATAGGAACCACCAAGCCCTGAGGACTGGTAGGAATTATGACTGAGGAGATGAGGGGTCAGGCTCATCACAGAGCTTTCCTATGTGCTGTTCTTCCTGCCAGGAGTACTCTTCTCAGCCTCTGCCCACCCCATCCCTCGTTATATTCTTACGCTTCTTTCAGAGTTTGGCCCTCAGTACGCCCTCAGGAAGCTTTCTCTGTCTTCACCAGGTCAAATCTCTATTCCTTTGGAAGTGTTTCATAGTTATGCATTTATATTTATTTGTGAGAGGTTTTAATTCATATGGGTCCTACTCTGTAATTTCCATAAGAACAAGGGTTGTGTCTGTTTTTTACTCAACTGTGTATCTTCCACTCCCTGACCTACTGCAGTACATGGAACACAGAAGGGGCTTAATAAGTGCTCACTGAAACAATGTATACATTTTGGCTATTGGTGAGGTAATAGCCTGGATAGCAGATAGGGCTTATATTTGAGAGGTGCCAAGCTCTTAACTCGTTTAATCCTTAAAAAGCAATCCTATGAAATCAGATGTATTGTTACTTTCCTTTTAAAGATGGAGAAGCTGATGTCCAGAGACCTTAACCATCCTTTCCCACTGGTCCAGCTAGTAAGTGACAGCAGAGCGATTTTGAGCACAGCAGCCTTGCTTCAGAGCTCTTGGATTTAACCGCATTGCTCTGCTGCTTTAGCAGTAGAGGCCAAAGTTAGATACACGAGACAAGTCAGGGTAGATTTCTCTTTAAAATGTGTGGACTTTTCCCTCTTCCTTCTCTCCCTCAAGTATCATCATTGTCATCACTTCATGAGAAAAACTCAGCAGAAAAGAACTACATCATGTGTCACGTCTCACATTCATGTTGACTCTACATTCTGCCAAAGTGCTATGTCCAAATTAACTCAGTACCTAAACTGGACCTTTTAAAATCTGATTCTTAGAAACTTCTAGACCACTTACCTTACTTACTGTTAAAGAACCAGTATGTACTTTTCCAGAGCATGACAGAGTTAGTTGCTTTAAATAAAAGGAGGTGATTTGACTAAGTTTGGTATTATCTGAGACCCTTGGTTTCTGTTTCTTACTCAAAAAGCAGATCTAGCCTGTGGCCATCAGTATGTATTGAGTCATAAAGCTTCTGGAAGAAAGGCTTGTTTTCATCAGGGAAACCGAGGACTCCTGAGTACCTCCAAGAACGATAGCTGTTACTACAATAACATAGTTATTACTTTTAAAAAGCCCAATAAAATGTGTCACTCTGGGAAAAAAGACAGCCTAGAAATAGAAGTAGCCTGAATTGGTCATTTATTCAAGCCACCTGCCTTTAAACAGAATTTTTAAAAAATCACCTCACAGAAGTTGTACTATTTAAAGATCTCTGGGTAGAGGAATACATCACAATAAGATAGTTGTTAACACTTGGGTACTGCTATTACATACTAGGCAGAGGTCTTAAAGATTTTTATGTGTGTCAATGTATTTAATCCTCGTAGCAAACCTATGAGGTCCAATTATTATCCTCATTTTACAGATGAGGAGCTGGATGCTGCCCCAGGTCGCAGGGCTTGCAGATGGTGGTGCTGTCTTCAAACCCAGCTAGTCTGTTCATCAAGTACATGCTCTTACAGTGCCCCTTGGAAGCTGAATGTCATCTTTGTCTCCTTTCCTCTAATTGAAATCTTAACTTGTACGCAAGCCATTAGTGTTTATTAAAAGCCTGCTATACTCAGACTCTTTCAAAAATAACCCACCCTTTCTGGCAGATACAGGTGCTTTCTATAAAGTTAATTTTCAAGGGAACTACTGTGCAAAGAAATAACAGACTGAATAAAAATAATCAGATTCTCCACAGAATTGGAGAATTCTGTGGAGAAATGAATTTCTGAGTCAGTTGCAAATAGCTGTCAGTCACTGTGGCATTTTATGGAGTATTCCCTCCCCTAAGGTAGAATTCCATTGTCTTCATGTGCCAGAGAGCCTGAAAATAGTACTTTTTGTGTGTCCCCACACTTCAGCTTTCTTCTTTCAGTCGGCATTTTGGAAAGTCCACAAAACCCAGGGCCCTCCCTGTCACTGCCTTGTGGTCTGTGTAAAAAACCAGATGATGCCATGCTGGCTTGAACCCTTTCAAATGGATCAAACAGCGCATTAGTCATTGGCAAATTTTTCAGGCCCTTTACCTCAGAGACTACCCAGTTCCTCATTCTTGCCACCCTTCAATCATGAAGTAATAGCAAGAAAAAGATGTGAGTACTTTTTGAGGACACCTCCCACCTCTTTCCTTCAGTGCCCATGACTGATTCCTTCATCATGGTTATATTGAAGGGTCTGGACATCCAAAGTGATTGGGCTTTTAAATTTTTTTTTTTTTTAATTATGAGAGTATGATAACACGTTTACAGGAGACTTGGAAAATACACAGCAAAGTTACATGTAGTTCCACTATATATTGCAATTATTTTTTAAGTAAATTAAGATTTTTTAGTTGGAGTTTTAATATCAAACTCTCAAAAATTAATAGAATGAATACACAGAGAAGTAGAAGGTTATAGTAGGCCTGAAAAGCACTATGAATTCAACATAATTAAGATTTATACAGCTTTTCACACAACAGTAGGATACAAATTCTATTCAAGTTCCCATAGGCTATAAACTAGGAGACCTAGGAACACATCCAGAGAGATAAGACCAGGTGCAAACAGTTGATGGCCTAATGGTATTGAAATCATACAGAGTCTGTTCTTTTATCACTGTGGGATTATATTAGAAATGAATATCAAAAGATATTTGGAAATAATCCACATATTTTCTAGTGCAATTTGACTTTTACCAAGAGAGATCTTTGACTTAGCTATTGAAAGCCTCAATAAAGTTAGAAGATTGAAAAAACACAGAGGGTGATTGCAGAGATGAAAGCATTTAAATGAGAAATTAATATCAAAATGAGAAATTTATATCAAAGATATGTTTAAAATCCCATGTATTCAGAAATGAAATGTCCACTTTTAAATGATGGATGTATCTAAGAAGCCAAAACAAGGAAATAGAAAATATTTGTAATAGAATAAAAATGAAAAGAGAATTTACCAGGATTTGTTGCATGCAGCTGAAGCTGCTCAGTGCAGTTAAATACAATGTGGAGTCTTGAATAAGGTATGAAAAAAATAATGGGACACTAGCATAAAATTTTGTGAAATTTGAACAAAATCTGTACTTTAGA
The DNA here is from genome assembly GCF_027580195.1 of Bos mutus. Taxonomy (NCBI): domain Eukaryota; kingdom Metazoa; phylum Chordata; class Mammalia; order Artiodactyla; family Bovidae; genus Bos; species Bos mutus. The sequence goes on along the minus strand of NC_091622.1, from coordinate 22,256,465 downwards.
TTGAGGGCAGGAGGAGAAGAGGCAATAGAGGAGGAGATGGTTGGATGGCATCACTGACTCAATGGACATGGGGTTGAGCAAACTCCAGAAGAGAGCAAAGGACAGGAAAGCCTGGCATGCTGCAGTCCACGGGGTTGCAAAGAGTTGTAGACATGACTTAGAGACTGAACAACAACAAAAGTTAATAATACTGTATCACATGTTAATTTCATGTGTTTTTTTATAACATAGTATTTCTTTATATTCTCAGAATTGGATTAGAAGTTTTAGCCTCATTCAAATTTTTTTAAGATCAGTAAGATAAACTTTCCAGACTTTTAGCAGTAATACTAGATGCTAAAATACATGAAAGTTTTTTGAAGTTTTGAGTGAATATAAATTAGAATGTGTCATTGTATTTGAACTAAGTTGTAATTGGGCTTTAATTGCTAGATTCCTTCTGTGTCCTGCTTAAGTGGCAAGCCTACCTGATTTCACCCAAGTGAAGCATTTCGTCATGCCTTACACTGTTGCATTCCTGTGCTCAGTGCACTTAAAAGTGAAATTACATGGTCTATTTAATGCTCTTTCACTGTTCATTTACTGCTTAAGACGTCCCTGTGGAATATGCCATCATAACAAAGGCTGATTTCAGATGTCGATACCAAGACACAGAACTGGCATCAGCAACCCAGGGAGTATGCAGGAACAGCAGCCACCTTTGGAGCAAACCCAGAACTCTTCTTTCCCTGTACTGCCCCCAGGGAAAAGGCTTTCTGCCTGTTATAAAAGGGAAAGCACTGAGTTCATAATTGGTTTTATGCCCAGGGGGCTTATTTAAGTGCTTACCTGTTTAAGAAATTATTTATTTGTGCCTCAAGGGGGTCAAAACCTAATTAATCCTAAACATGCTTTGTGATTAGCTTGCTCTGCAAGGACTGAAGGCCATTCTCGCAGGTCGCCTTGCTCCTTGGAAAGGGTTGGAAAGCAAGATTTGCAACCCTTCTGAGCTAGGGTTCAGGCAGAGAGGCCCTGTATTTCCAGTGGGGAGCTACACTACAGATCCACAGGGAGTCTGTCCTTTGCTTAGAAAGGGAACTTCTTTCTCCCAGAAGCATCTGGGGCATAATCCCAGCTTTAATCAACTTTTTCTCAACCTTGCAATGGGAGATTGGATTGGGAAAAAAATCTATACTGAAAAAAATGCTAACAAAATCATGCCTCAGTGGAATGTAAATCTATGAGATGGTATTTATAGTAGGAAATAGATGAGTTGAAAGGGATTCTGTCCTTTTCCAAGAAATTTTACTGGCAAGTATAGATTCTTCCTCAAGTTTATATCAGAAAGACATCCATCAAGGATCTATGGCCACATGAGATTTGTGTATACTTAGTTTTTCATCTGAGCTAAGGGCTGCTTGTGCAGATTAAAATATGTCCAATGATTGCATAGTTGGGAGCTCCTCGATTTCAGTCATATGCTTCCTCAAGAAGAGATAATATGAGTTAAAGAGATGGAGTAACCAGCTCTTCTCAATGTTAGACTGAAAGTCTTGCACCCCAGGAAATGTCCTTAGTCCCAGGCAAACCAGGATGGCTGTTCACCATTTGAGGAAACAGAGTGCATTTCCAACAGTTTTGGTGAATTTATCCGAGGATTCTGACTTATAATATTCAAGAAGGTAAAAATAAGGTCATTGATGTTTTCTGTTAGTATGATTTTAGTGTTGTGGTTTTCTCAAGGAAAGAATCTGTGATCTACTGTAGGAGGCTGGAGGACCAGCTAGAGGAGAAATGGTGCCCAAGCTCTTGTTACTTAAAATGTCATCATCTTCATGGGATTTCCTTTCTATTACTCTTGTCATCATTTTAAAGGTATAACAATAAAAATACAAATTACTTTAAATGGAGAAATCTGATTTTATAAAAGAAGAGCTTAAACAGGTGTCAGATCTAAGGATTTGTACTTAGGGAGTATACTGTTTTTAAATTAAAGAAACAGATCACTGCAGGCCATGGGCTTGGGTGTCCATGGCCAACCCTTGTGGCCTCGTCCCTGGGCAAGACTCTCTCCTGCCTAATCTCATGGCAGATTAGGAAGGACTCTTTCCATTCACCTCTTTTCTTCTCTTGATTTCCATCAGTCAGTCAGTCCCAGTCCCGTTTTCACTGATCTTGCACTCAGCATTTATGACATAAAATGCAGTATGAGTGCAGATGAAAACGTGTTCTTGGTTAATAGAAGAGGGTGCTTAATGGCTACACAGCACACTCCGAGATGTGCTCTTCCTTCCAACTTTAACAAGACGTATGCATTTTAAATGGTCTACTTCTTGAAGAGTATCTTTCACACCCGAAACAAGTACCACTCGTGTTTTATTTCCATCCCATCATTTGTTCATCACATATTTTTAGAAAGGCCTAATTTGATATCATACTTTTTCTACTTACTAGCTTGTCTTAGCATTTTCCCATGTTGTGATATGGTCAGATATGCTAACTTGGAAATGTGCTTCTTATATAGATCTGCAACTATGTGGGACCTGCAAAGGTTATTGTTCAGTTGGTCACAAATGGAAAAAACATCCACCTGCATGCACACAGCCTGGTGGGAAAACACTGTGAGGATGGCGTCTGCACTGTGACAGCCGGGCCCAAGGACATGGTGGTCGGGTAAGTGAGCATGCGTGTTGCTGCAGAAGGGAGGCGCAGATCGAACACGGCCCCTGCGGGCTGGGACTGGACAGGCCCTTTTCATCAGGGGTCTTTGCAAGACCCTCAGAGAGTCTTAGAATATGAAAATTTGAGAAAACTAGCTATAGCAGAAATCAATACTTTATGGATGATTTCATACCCTTGATGATTCATTTAATGAACTTTGACTATAGATTTGCATCGTGAACATTTTGTGCAGACAGTGGGTTTTATTTCAGTTGTGTGCTGCTTAAAAAGTATGCACAGAAATGATATGACACATAAGAACTTAATTTCCAAAATATACAAACAATTCATTCAACTCAACGTCCAAAAAAGCATACAACCTGATTGAAAAGATGGGCAGAAGACCTGATAGTTCTCCAAAGAAGACATGCAGATGGCCAACAAGTGTATGAAAAGATGCTTGATCTGGCTAATTACCAGGGGAATGCAAATCAGAACCACAGTGAAGTACTACTTATACCTACAGAGTGGCTATCATCAAAAAGAATACAAAAAACAAATGCTGGTGAGGATGTGGGAAAAAGGGTGAGAATGTAAGTTGGTACAGTCACTGTGGAAAACAGTATGGAAGTTTATCAAAAAACTAAAACTAGAACTGCCATATGACCTAGCAATTCCACTCCTGGGTTATATAAAAACAAAAACACTAATTCAAAAAGAAACATGTATCCCAGGGTTCATGGCAGCATTATTTATAATTGCCAAGATATGGAAACAACCTAATTGTCCATCAGCAGATGAGTGGACTATGAAGATGTGCTGTGTACACACGCATGCACACACAATGGAATGCTACCCAGCCATAAAAAAGGATGAACTTTTACCATTTGCATCAACATGGGTAGACCTGGAAGGTGTTACGCTAAGTGAAGTAAGTCAGACAAAGAAAGACAAATACTGTATGATATCACTCATATGTGGAATCTAAAAAATAAAATAAACTAGTAAGTACGACGGAGAAGGCGATGGCACCCCACTCCAGTACTCTTGCCTGGAAAATCCCATGGACAGAGGAGCCTGGTGGGCTGCAGTCCATGGAGTCTAAAAGTCGGACATGACTGAGGGACTTCACTTTCCCTTTTCATTTTCATGCATTGGAGAAGGAAATGGCAACCCACTCCAGTGTTCTTGCCTGGAGAATCCCAGGGACAGGGGAGCCTGGTGGGCTGCCATCTGTGGGGTCGCACAGAGTCGGACACGACTGAAGCGACTTAGCAGCAGCAGCAGCAGTAAGTACAACAACAACAAAAAAAACAGATTCACAGTTATAGAGAACAAACTAGTGGTTATCAGTGGGAGAGGGAAGACAAGAGGGAGGGACAGGGTAGGGGTAGGGTACAAACTACTAGGCATAAAATAAGCTACAAGGACACATTGTAAAACATGGGGAACATAGCCAGTATTTTATAATAACTGTAAGGGAGGCTTCCCTTAAGGCTCAGATGGTAAAAAGTCCACCTGCAATGTGGGAGACCTGGGTTCAGTCCCTGGGTTGGGAAGATCCCTTGGAGGAGGGCATGGCAATCCACTCCAGTGTTCTTGCCTGGAGAATCCCACAGACAGAGGAGCCTGGTGGGCTGCAGTCCATGGAGTCACACAGAATCAGACATGACTGAGCAACTAACACGCAACACACACACACCCTAAAAAAAATTTTAATCACTATATTGTAGACCTATAACACATAATATTGCAACCATACTTCAATTTTTTGGAAAAGTGTGCACAACCAAGAATTACACATTTGTTTTGGCTTTCAGTAGACTTGAAATGTAAACATAAAGTGACATATTCACTTAAGGTTGGTCAGACAGATAAAACAAGCCTTTTTTTTCTTTTTTTAAAAAGTCTTCTGGTGGGATCTTTCCAGACCATATATTCAACCTGTGTCTCCTGCATAGGCATGCAGATTATTTACCACTGAGCCACTTAGGGAAGCCCTCAAACAAGCCATTTTTAATGAATGACGTATTATAGAAATAAATTCAATTTTAAAAGAAATGTTCAATTCAATTTGTATAATTTTCAGGAATATCTTTCAGGGCTTCCTAATACTGGTTTAAGTAGTTTATGATAAAATCCCATTTAATCTCGACTATTCACTCAAAAGAAAAGAATTGTTTAAATGAACTGTAATTAAGCTCATGGTAACATTTCAGGCTTTGAATTCCGATCAGGTTTCAAGTTGGTTGGTATTGGGGAGGTTGAGCTTTCATGTTCCTGGGTATTTCTTTGTTTGACTGTTAAAATTTTCAAGTGTGAAAAACCTAGAGAGAGAGCTTTCTTTTAAGTCACTAAAATCTGATTCTTTTGATGTCAGGGGAAAAAAAGACTCTAGATTGGAGGAAGAAGCCTAAATTGATTTGAAAAATTCAACTGTGCTTTAAATGAACTCATTTCAACATCCTCTTAAAAGACTGGTCTGTTTCCTGTCGTGTGTCACAGTTGGTTCATGGTCTGTTTTGGAATACCCTTACAGTTGCTGACTGACCTCTGGAGAGCTTTGAAATGCAGGGTAAATGTCAGAATTTCAGACAAATCGGTCACTTAGTATCTCTGCAAATTTTCTCCAATAGGCTACTGTCAGTCTGAAGTGTTTATTCTCTTCGGTCCTGTTTAATCTGTATGATAATCATATGCTTCAGAGGAAATTATAGATGAAGTTCCCTACTAATAATGTTTGTTATTATAAATATTCCAGTATGTTGTCTGTAATTTGGTGTTTCTATGGTTTGCCTTAGTAGTCTTTGAGGATTTTAGAAGGAACTAATACTTATTTAACTTGGGGTCTACGGCAGGAGTCAAAGTAAATTCCCTGTCTCCAAGGAAAGTGAGGAAATGCGTTACTTACTCTGTTTTAGTGCTGGCATAGCAGGTTCTGTAGTTGGAAGAATTCATTCAACAAACAGTTTGAGCATCTGAACTTATAAATATGGTCATAAAGATGTCTGGTCATAGCTCTGCAGGATTTTTTAAATACTGTGCAGTTTTACTAAAAATGTAATCAAGAATAAATTCCCATTGGCTGTCTGTTTTACATGTGGTATTATAAGTTTCCATGTTGCTCTCTCCATATAGTTCACCCTCTCCCTTCTCCCCGCCCCCTGTGTCCATAAGTCTGTTCTCCATGTCTGTTTCTCCATGGCTGCCCTGAAAATAAATCCATCAGTATCATCTTTCTAGATTCCGTATATATACATTAGTATACGGTATTTATCTTTCTCTTTCTGACTCAAACAGGGGCTCTGTAACCATCTGGAGGGGTGGGGTAGGGAGGGAGATGGGAGGGAGGTTCAAAAGGGAGGGGACATATGTATACCTATGGCTGATACTTGTTGATGTTTGACAGAAACAACAAAATTCTGTAAACCAGTTATCCTTCAATTGAAAAATAAGTAAATTTTAAAAAATGTAATCAAGAGGATGCCATGAGAGTTACGTTAGATTTGGGTGGTGGTGGTGTCGCTCAGTTGTGTCTGACCCTTTGCAACCCCGTGGAGTACAACATGCCAGGCCTCCCTGCCCATCATCAACTCCTGGAGTTTACTCAAACTCATGTCCACTGAGTCGGTGATGCTATCCAACCATCTCATCCTCTGTCATCCCCTTCTCCTGCCTTCAGTCTTTCCCAGCATCAAGGTCCTTTTAAGTGAGTCAGCTCTTCACATCAGGTGGCCAAAGTATTGGAGCTTCAGCTTCAACATCAGTCCTTCCAATGACTACTCAAAGTTGATTTCCTTTAGGATTGACTGATTTGATCTCCTTGCAGTCCAACAGACTCTCAAGAGTCTTTCTCCAACACCGTAATTCAAAACCATCAATTCTTTGGCTCTCAGCCTTCTTTATGGCCCGACTCTTACATCCATACATGGCTACTGGAAAAGCCATAGCTTTGACTATACAGACCTTTGTAGGCAAGGTAACGTCTCTGCTTTTCAATACACTGTCCAGGTTTGTCATAGCTTTTCTTCCAAGGAGCAAGCGTCTTTTGATTTCGTGGCTGCAGTTGCCATCTGCAGTGATTTTGGAGCCCAAGAAAATAAAGTCTGTCACTGTTTTCATTGTTTCCCCATTTCTTTGTCATGAAGTGATGGGACTGGATGCCATGATCTTAGTTTTTTGAATGTTGAGTTTTAAGCCAGCTTTTTCAGTCTCCTCTTTCACCTTCACCAAGAGGCTCTTTAATTTCTTCTTCACTTTCTGCCTTAAGGGTGGTGTCATCTGCATATCTGAGGTTATTGACATTTCTTCTGGCAATCTTGATTCCAGCTTGTGCTTCATCCAGCCCAGCATGATGTACTCCACATATAAGTTGACAATATAAGGTGACAATATACAGTCTTGACATACTCCTTTCCCAATTTTGAAAACTCCTTTCCCAGTTTTGAAACAGTCCGTTGTTCCATGTTCCATGTAGATTCAGTAGCCTTTCCTGTTCAGAGTGCTGTGAAACCTTGGTACTCCTTTCATAATCTGACTTTTAACAGAGCAACTTTTGCCTAGAGTGTTTCCCAAAACACAGTATTTCCTTCATGATTCATTTGTCTCACTTATTTTTTGTTAAGTTTCTAATATGAGAACCTGTCACATTTTAGTAGAAAGAGTCTCGTGCTAGTGGTCTGGAAACCAGAGTTCTGTGTGCAGTTCTGTCACTTTCGGCTGCAGGACTAGGGGTAATATGCATGACCTCTTGGGGACATTAATTTCTTCTCTTATGCAGTCTGAGAGTTAGGCCACAGAATCTACCTCCAGGCCCTTAACATCCAAATTCTATACTGAACTAACATTAGGTAGTCTTATGAAATAACATGAGCCGACTTGCACATGTGTATTTAAAGGATGTCATCGATTATTCTTATTTAGTTCTAACTTGTAGTTAAGAAAAGCACATAGAGAAATTTAGGAAGACAGCCAGAGTTACTCCTCAGGCTTGTCAATACTAGAAATGGAACCCTGATAAGCTGTTTCCAGTGGAACAGTTTAGGTTGAGAGGATAGATTCATAAGCAGGGCATCAATCCAACATAATCAAAAAAGACATGGAGAATGACCCCGAGAAGATAAATAACCTTTATTATTTACCAAAACCAAATTATCAAAGCCAAAAGAATGACCTTTCCTTGGAGTGTTTCTCTTAACTCTCAGCCTGAGTTCTCAAGGTATTTTGTTACCTATATTAAAATATTCATGTTTTAGATAACTAAGTCATGATTTTAAGTTCGATAGGTTTAATGTGGAGGAGTGAGTCCTTGTAACTTTTTAAACTAATTTTAATTTTGACTTTTTGTCAATATTTTGTACTCCTTTAGTCTGCCCTTAGTGCTTATCCTCATAAAAATAATCTTAGTTTGGTGTTTTATTTTCAATCTTAAATATCAGCAGTTCGTTTCAACAACATTTTCGTTCTCTGAAATATGCATTCAATGGAAACTGTTACTTGACTTTGCTTTAAGCCACCTTCCTCACCAATAATCACCACACCCTCTGCTTGCTTCCTGGCAGCCCTGATTTAGAGAGATGTGAAGTTTTTTCTTTTTTTTTTTTTAACTAATATTTCCAGCATATACCAATGGCAAGCTCTCAAAGTAGATATATAGATATAAAATGCAGAAGAGAAATGAGGCGAAGGAAGGCAGACCACATTAAACTGCTGTTTTTGTAGATCCAAAACAGTTGACTTGACTGTTTCAACCTAATACACAGAAAAGGAGCTATTTGGAGAAAATGGACAAGATCTGGACTGAGATTGGTAATATCCAGTTTCCAGACTTGGGTGTGTATTGTCAGTTGAGTTGGGCTGCTTTTAAGTCTCTGGCCTGCTGTGACATCAATATTTTAGAGGAAGAAAGGCCAGATGGAGGAGCTACTTTAGAATCCCAGTGCAAGGACTTGGGAATTTGATCTTAGCCAGAGGGCAGAGGCAGTTCCCAGATGATTATAATGATGGAAACGTCTGGCATAGTGCAGATTTCAAACTTGCCTGCTAAATAAAGTCATCTTTGATCACTTTGTAAAAATACTGATGCCAAGCCCTGTGTCCAGAGATTCTGATCTCATTGCCTGGTCATTGTGTAGAGCTACTGCTGCTGCAGTGATTCACAAACTTTAGGGGCCATCAGAATCACCTGGAGGGTTTGCTGAAACATAGATGGCTGAGCCTCACCCCCCAGAGTTTCTGATTCAGTAAGCTTGGGATAAAGCCTAAGAATAAGCATTTTAATAAATTCTCAGGTAATGCTGCTGGCCTAGAGAGTACACTTTGAAAGCCATTTATGTATGGCATTTTGACTAAGAGGCAGGATTGTAGTTCCAGTCCAGTTAGCAGTGATAACCTTTCTTCGTTAAATTTTTGAAATTAAATATTGTAACGTTCACTTTTTAAAGTGTACAGTTCTAATTTTGATAAATACTAGTATAATCACAGTCAAGGTAGAGAATAGTTTCATCACCTCCTGAAAATCCCTCTGTGACCTTTTAGAGTCCAATTCTCCTCCAACTCTAGGCCCTGGCAACCTCTGGTCTGTTTTCTACCCCTATAATTTTGCCTTTTTCATGATGACACACAAATGCGATAATACAGTGTGTAGCCTTTTTGAATCTGGCTTATTTCACGTAGCATAATGTATTTCAGATTCCTCTAGGTTGCTGTGTACATCGGTAGTTTATTCTTTTTAATTATTAGGTAGTGTTACATTGTTGCGCTGTGTTGGTATATCAGTTTGTTTATCTACCTGTTGAAGAATATTTGGTTTGTGTCTAGTTTTTCAGAATAAAGCCACTTTTTTGTGTGAACAGAAGTTGTAATTTTTCTTGGCTTGGGTAAATACTGAGGAATGGAATTGTAGGGACGTGTGCTAAGAGTTCATTTATCTTGATAAGAAACCGCTAAATTGCTTTCCAAAGTGACTGTGCCCTTTTGTGTTCTCGTTTGTTAACATCTATGATCCTCTCAGTTTTTTCTGTTTCATGAGCTAATAATAATAATGTCTGCTCTCATTTTTGTTTTGCATTTTATTATAGAAATTTCCAAACATGTACAAAAGTAGAAAGACTAGCATGATGAGCCTTCACTGTACCCATCACTCACCTTCAACAATTAATTATTACGTGGCCAGTCTTGATTTAAATACATTCTTACCTAGGTAACTTGGTTACTGATATCTGGTTGAGTTCCACTGTGGTAAGGAAGTATTTGGTATGAGTCGACTCCTTTTAAATGTGCTGAAGCTTGTTTTCTGGATGGAATATGGTGTCTTGGTATATGTTCCTTGTGCACTTACAAAGAGTGTTTAGCATGATCAGATTGAATGCATGTTCTGTAAATATCGATGAGGTTGTTTGTTCAAGGCTTTCGTCTCTTTACTAATTTTCTCTCTACTGCTCTATCAATTATTAAGAGTATTGAAATCTCTGACTATAGTCATAGATGCATCTATTTCTCTTTTCAGTTCTATAAGATTGTGGTTCTTATGTTGTGAAGCTCTTTTATTCGATGCATTAACATTTAGGATTCTTATGTCCTCTTAAGAATCAATCCCTTTATCATTATGAAAGTACCTTTTTTATTCCTGGTAATACTCTTTGCTCTGAAATCTACCTCGACTGAGACTAACATAGTTACTTCAGCTTTCTTTTGAATAATGTTAGCTTGAAACATTTTTTCCATCTGCTTAGTGTTTTATATTAAAAATAAATTTGCACCACATATAGTTGGGTCTTTCTATTCAGTCTGACACTCTCTGTCTTTTAGTGGGTGTTAAGTGATTTTTGTTTAATATGATTACTGATATGGCTGTGTTTAAATCTACCATCTTGCTGTTTGTTTTCTGCTTATCACATCTTTTCTTTGTACCTCTTTTCCTCTTTTCCTGCCTCTTAGATTATTTGATTATTTGTTATTTCATTTATCTCCTTTTAGGTTTATACCTCTTTGTATTTTTTAGCAATCTTTTTATGTTTATACTATACATCTTTAACTTGTCCTAGTCTACCTTCAAATAGCACTATACCTGTTTACTTATAGCATGTTAACAGTATACTTTCATTTTCCCTCTTTTGGCCTTCTTGTTATTATGTCATATATTTTATATCTGCATATGTTATTAACATAAATCCCACCATATATTGTTTTTTTATTTTTGCTTTAAATTATCAATTACCTTTTAAGGAAACTTTTAAATAAGGAAAAAATATTTTATACTTAGCCATGTATTGACGTTTTTTCAATTTTTTTTTTTTTAACTACTGGTGTGCTGCTAAATTCTTTCAATTTGTACATGTTACAGTCTTTATTTTGTCTTTGTTTTTCAAAGATATTTTTGAGGAGTGTAGAATTATAGGGTTTTCTTGCATGTCCTTAAAATACACTGCTCCACTGTCTTCTGGCTTTCCTTGTTTCCAAAAAGTCTCCTGTCATTCTTATATCTTTATTCCTCCGTATGTCATGTGTCAGGTTTTTTCTCTATCAGCTTTTTACTTTTCCTCTTCATTGCTAGTTTTCAGCAACTTGATTATGTTAAGCTTTAGTGTCATATTCTTCATGTTTCTTGTTCTTTGTGATTTATTGAGATTCTTGAATCTCTGGGTTTCCATTTTTACATTCAGTAAAATTCATTTAAAACTTTTCAGCCATTATTTTTCCAATACTTTTTCCATACACTCCTGTTTTTTCCCTCCTCTTCTAGAACATCAATCTCATGTATTTGGCCATTTAAAATTGTGCCACAGCTCATGAATGATCTGTTCTTTTTCTTTTCACTTTTTTTCTGTTTCATTTCAGATAGTTCTATTACTGTGTCCTCAAGTTCACTAAACATTTTGTCTATAGTGTCTGATTTGTTCTTAATTTCATCTAGTGTATTTTTCTTCCCAAACATTGTAATTTTCGTCTCTACAGGCTTTTGGGGGAATCTTGCAAATATTTTTGAGCATTGGGATACAGTTAAATTTGAGACTAGTTTGGCCCTTTCTAGACTGACTTTTAAGCGTTTTTAGGGAGACCAGAGCAGACTTTATGGTTAACTTGAAACCATTACTAAGGCAATGTCTTTCTAACTGTCCACTCTAATCCTTCATGTTTCACAAGGTTTCTTGAACCATTCTAGCCCTGTGTGTGCTCCAGGAGCAGTTGCATCGGTGCTTCCCATGGTTCCTTTCCCGGCCTTGGGTCATTTCCCCGCACTCATGCTCTAAGTGTCTCTCTCTGTGTGGGATTCTTTCCTCACTGGTGTCTGCCCATGAATTCTAGCCTTGTTGGTCTCCTTTGTCTCCTCAACTCAGGGAGATCAGCAGGCTCTGTTTAAGCTGCCCCTCCCTATGCTGCAGCCTGGAAGCTCTCTTGAGATATTAGTGCAGCATAATTTTAAGACTCACCTTATCTGTCTTCCTTTCCTCTAGGTTCGCTGTCCTAAGCCGTCTATTGTCCAGGGTATGAAAACTATTTTTTGTTGTTTAGAGTGAGAAGCTTTAATGGTCTTCGTTGCTCTACTATTACCTAAAGCAGAAGACTGACTTCTGTATTATTTCATTTGTTACCAGAGTAAATCTATTATTCATGTAATAATCCTGGAGAAGGAAATGGCAACCCACTCCAGTATTTTTGCCTAGAAGATTCCATGGACAGAGGAGCCTGGCTGGCTACAGTCCATGGGGTCGCAAATAGTCAGACACGACTGAGCGACTAACACTTCATGTAATAACAATGATGTCTTTTCCACGGGGATCAAATTAGATAATTACATGAAAAGCCCTTTATAGACGGCGAAGTGTAAAGTGCTGCACCGTGTTTGTCATTGCCATTGCCTTGGCGTTGGCCTTGTTTTGCTGTCGTTACAGACGTCCTGTATAGTAGTAAGGACTAACGGGCCAGAACATGGAGGTGCTCTTTCTGAGAATCTGTTTCTCCTCACTTAGCAGTTTGTCATAGTGCATATTTTTCTGTGCTGGATTAATTCCTGCATTTACTCATCCAACAGACATTTATTAAACACCTGGTGTCAAGCACCGTTCTTGGCACCAGATACCTCTGCTCTCCAGGAGGTTATATTTTGTATATTCTTCTCTCTGTATGTCTCAGCTGTCCTACATTTTTTCATCACTGTGTGGACCCCTGTCTCATTTCATCTCTGAGCCTCTGTCTGAGTGCTCATCTCATTCTGCCTTTACCTCATGTATTTTCTTTGTGTAGTTTATCTGGCCTTCCAACATTGTCTTATTCTTTATTTCATTTGATCCAGTTGTCATAATATTTCTGTCTTTCTTTTACTAATATTTTCTTTCCTTCCAAGTAAAAGCCAGAGAAAAAGAAGAGTCCTTACAGAAGCTTACGAGGCTTTAAAAGATCTGTGCCCCGCTTATTTCTTTGAACTTCTCACATACAGCTCCATGTGCTGATGACTGCTGCTTGTCTCACTCTAGCCACAGGGGCCTCCTTGCCATTGTTGTCTTGTGGACACCAGCCATGGTCCTACTTCAGGGTCTCTGCACTTACTGTTCCTTCCATCTTAGACATGCTTTTTCTACATATCCATGTCCCAACCCTCATTTCCTTGAAGTCTTGGCTCAGTTGACATCTTTTCAGTGAGGCCCTTTCTGGCCTCTCCCTATTTAAAAAAAATTTTTTTTAATTTTCCGAAATATTTATTTTAGTTTTAGAAATATTGATTTTGCTGTGTCCAGTCTTAGTTGCAGCATGTGAACTCTTAGTTAGGCATGTGGGACCTAGTTCTCTGACTAGGGATAGAACCTGAGCCCCTGCACTGGGAACTCAGAGAGTCCTAGCCACCAGACCACCAGGGATGTCCTGTCTCTAAAATTTTAAGTGTTATGCCTTCTACTTCTTCCCTTCCTGTTTCCCATTCCTTCTTCATTTTTCTTGGTAACACTTTTTACCTTTTAAATTATAAAACTTACCTATTTGTTTTCTCTCTGTTGTTGCCCTGTTTTCTCTGTGTTGTTATAGCAGCATATGAACTCTATGAAGTTAGAGATTCCTTTACTGTTGACAGAAGCACCCAGGACACTGCCTGGCACTAGGGAGCAAAATAAATATTTGTTGAATTTGAATGAGTCTCCTTGGTACAGTTTTGTTTTGTTTTGTTTTTTTGCTTATTTGTTATATTAGATTTATTGAACACACTTCTTTGTTTCATGTACTTTATTTTAAAAAGTGAATTAATTGCTGGAGCAATTCATATATTGTCTTAGAAATCCCTTGAATTGCTTTAATGAGCATATTTTGTTCTATAGATATGTAACCTTTGCCATATGAAAATCTATCCTGATTACAGGTGAACCTCAAGACTGAGTGCATGTGGAGGGTAGACATTCTAGTGATCATAAATAATTCCAACCTTAGAGATAGCCCAGGAGGAGATGGGGTTCTAGGTAGACTTTAAATCCCATCAAGGCCCAAGGATGATCCACAAGGAAAAAATAATCTTCCAAATATAGTTTTACATATTTTTAAAGTTTGTAAAGTTAGTATATCTGGAATTAAAATTGCCTTTTATACAACTCTTCTAGAAAATACTTTAAAATGAGTCTATATGAAACTTTCCTATTAAGGTATGTATACCCCACTCCCTGAATCATAATTTGCAAGTCTAATAAGCTTTGAAAACCAGAAGGTTTTTCTAAGTTTACCACAGCCTGATTTGGTGGCAAAACCCAGCCTGCTCTGGCATGCAGCTGGTGATAGTGTGACTGAGGGTCTGTGCCTGTTTTCTCAATCCACTTTGTTAAAGTAAAACAGGACTCTAGTTTCTGTCCACCTAACTTTTGGTTGTTGTTGCCGTTTCCTCCAGCTTTGCAAACCTGGGTATTCTTCATGTGACAAAGAAAAAAGTATTCGAAACACTGGAAGCACGAATGACAGATGCCTGTATACGGGGCTATAATCCCGGACTTTTGGTGCATCCTGATCTTGCCTATTTGCAGGCAGAAGGCGGAGGAGACCGGCAGCTCACAGGTGAGTGTCCCTCCCAGCCTTGGTCCTGTGAGAGCTCTGGTTCTCCTTCCCCTGTGTGCAGACCTGGAGCTCATCTCACCCTCAGTCTGTGCCCCAGGCTGCTCCCACCCTGTCACTGCTCAGAAACCTCTGATGGCATCTTGCTACTTCTAGAATAACCTTGTACTGCCATAGCCGAGCATACCAAGCCTGACTCCAGCCCCCTTTCCAGCTTTATCTCAGGTTCTGCCTGGTACCCACCTCTTCCCATCGTCCCCTCAAACACTGATGCGCTCCCACCTCTACCTAAAATACCACCTTTCCCTCTTCAGCCTGTCAAAACCAGTTCAGAATTTGGATTCACAGAACACCTCCTTTGTTATAACTCCTCCAGCTCACCTTATCATAAGGAATCTTTCTTTCTTTGCGCTCTCAGGCACATTATAAGCTATCCTCTTTATCATAAAACAATGCTATGATTTTATATTTTCCTGCCTTACTTGTGTCTTTTCTTTTAACCCCAGTCTTTGTCCCACGACATGTGCCATTTTTGCTTTTCTGTGTTGTCCTTTCATCGAGCCATCCTGCCACCAGTTCATACTCGGGTGCTCCAAAAGCAGGCATCCTCTTCCCATCAATGCGTTCTGTCTTCTGATACTCATCCTCGAAACCTTCACACCGTCTTTGAGGCTCCGTCCTCACCCCTGCTGCCTCTCCATCCTGTGTGTGCTCCAGCTCCTCTGTGCTCTGTGGGGTTCCATTCCTCATGCCAATTTTTTGTTGCTGTCTGTGTTCCTCGCTACTTCTAATCTGGTTCATGTCCTCTGACCAGACGGATCTTACTACAGCCTGCACGTCAGTCACCACTATTCAGGGTCTCCGTGTTGCCTACAAAATCCAAATTCCGGACCCTGGCATTTTAGGCATCTCGAGAGCTGGCCCCAGTCTGCATTTCCAACTGTCTCCCACAACACCCCTTCTTGTCAAACTGAACCGCTCCATACAAGCACCATGATTACTCTCTTCCTCTCCTTGGCACATTCTTTCTCTTCCTGGGATGTCTTTATTCATTCTCTTCCTGAGTTCAAGTTCTACCATCCTTTCCAGATTCAGGGCAATGTCTCTTCTGCTCGAAAGCCTCTGGATTCTCCCCTCTTTTGAGGTTTTGTATCACTTCAACTGTAGCTCTTTTGTAGTACTCTTCACTTGAATTATCACCTTTTATGATATTATAAGTTAAGTACAGTCACGTCCATCAACAAGAAAGCTCCATCAGAGGGAAAGGAGACAAATGCAGTTGAGTTATTCAGCTCCTTAACTGCACGTTTTGAGTCCTACTTGCTACTGTGCTGGGTGCTATGGGATGAATACAGCTTTGGGGATATTTAATTTCCTTTTTAAATTTTTTATTTATTTTTTAATTGGTGGAAAATTGCTTTACAGTTTTGTGTTGGTTTCTGCCGTACACCAGTGCAATCAGTCATGATTATATACATAATCCCCTCCCTCCTGAGCCTGTCTCCCCTCCCTCTACCCTCACCCCTCTAGATTGTCACAGAGCACCAGACTGGGCTCCCTGTGTTATTTAGCAACTTCCCACTATCTGTTTTACACATGATAGTGTATATATATTTATCAGTGCTTTTTAAATTTTTTATTTATTTTTTAATTGGTGGAAAATTGCTTTACAGTTTTGTGTTGGTTTCTGCCGTACACCAGTACAATCAATCATGATTATATACATAATCCCCTCCCTCCTGAGCCTGTCTCCCCTCCCTCTACCCTCACCCCTGTAGATTGTCACAGAGCACCAGATGGGCTCCCTGTGTTATTTAGCAACTTCCCACTATCTGTTTTACACATGATAGTGTATATATATTTATCAGTGCTGAAATATCTAATTTCACGTTCCTCAACACAACTGAGGCATAATCAGCTTACTCCTTTCCATTTCCATCACACCCTTTGTGTCTTGGGAGAGGTCAGGGGATAACAGGAAAGGAACAAGGCCATTTGTCACATACAGGACAGTTTTCACTGTGATCCAGAGACAATGCAGGCCTTCTTCTGATGCCTTTATGTTTGGATGACATAGATAATTCTTAAAATTTTATTAGCAATATGAAGAATTTCAAAAGAGAAAAATGACTTTTACTTTAAGTTGACATTCTTAATTGGGGCATTATAAAAGCACTCAATCTAAAATGTTCATACTTACACCTTTCCCTGGACATGAACACTCTGTGTTGTCTGGTCCTAGATCGGGAAAAAGAAATCATCCGCCAGGCAGCTCTTCAGCAGACGAAGGAGATGGACCTCAGCGTGGTACGGCTCATGTTTACAGCTTTCCTTCCAGATAGCACCGGCAGCTTCACGAGGCGTCTGGAACCTGTGGTGTCGGACGCCATCTATGACAGCAGTGAGTACGCGACTCCTGACCTGAGGCAGCTTGCTGCAAAGTCAGGAACAGACTTCCATCCCCACCCTGGCAGTTACTGACTAGGTCTGGTTCCTGGGGCAAGTAACTTAATCCCTTGGAGCCTCACGTTTATCATCTGCAAAATAAGAATACTGAAGTCTAGCTTAAAAAGTTGATGTCAAGATTAAAAGTGAAATATGGTGAGGCGCTCAGTAAATCTCCTTCCTCATGTTTGTTATAGTCTTTTACATGCAATGCCAAATTTCTTATTATTTATGAATTCTTTGCTATGAGGATATATTGCTGGTGCTCTTAGATGGGAAAAATAGCTGGGGCTCTGAAGAGAAGTTAATAAAAGATAACTCTTATACTTACCCATTTTCATTCTTGCATGTTACAGCTTTATCCATTTGGGAACTTCAGGTTAGCTAAATGAGCAGTACAGATATTTTGATGTTTTGTGGCTTCAAAATTCTATTTCCATCTGTAGTTCCTGGAGTTTTTGAAGAGTTTTACAGTGGTCTTTGGCATTTACCATGCAGATTTCTTATTTGGTATGCATGGGATTTATTA
The DNA here is from genome assembly GCF_027580195.1 of Bos mutus. Taxonomy (NCBI): domain Eukaryota; kingdom Metazoa; phylum Chordata; class Mammalia; order Artiodactyla; family Bovidae; genus Bos; species Bos mutus. The sequence continues at coordinate 22,238,827 of NC_091622.1, read as the reverse complement.
AACAGATATTTCAAACTGTCTGTAAGGGCAGTATTTAGGCTCATTAAAAGGTCATAGAGTTTAGTCTAAGTAGAAAACTCCATGCCCCAAGTACAGCAACTAACTGATTTCTCTAATTTAAACAGGTTTAAAGGGAAGTGAAAGCTTTATAAAATGTTGTAGGCTCCTATACCAAAGATCACTTTAAAATGCAGCTGTTAGAGCGAAAAAAAAAAAAAGGAAGCTTTTATACTATTACCACACAAAACTTTTATGTCTTAACCACACAGAATTCTAATTTAGTTTGGGAAAAGGAAATATAATATCTTCATTTTTATTTTCTATAGAATGAAAATTAGTAGTTTTAGAATACTGTGCTTTCCCTAAATGTCTAGGACTCTTGTAAATGGTGTATCAGTACCATGGATGTAAGTTTGGGGTTAAAGTCTTGACCTAATTGAAATTCCACACATCCTTTAGCTTGCAACTTCCTGAAACATCAGAAAAGTTCTTTCTCTTTCTCTATTAATGTCTCTTACTGTGTTCGTGGGAGAAATGAATACTGCTCCTTTCTGCCTTATCTATTTGGGGGATAATGAATGAGCCATGCCCAAGCAGTGCTCTGAGGATTTCAGAAGGCACTTTTTATCCATATTTTTGTTATAGCAGTATGAGTGAAAGCATCTATTTGAACTTTCTTTTGGTTAAGTATGCTTTGGTTAAGGTCCCTCACAGGAGGTTAGCATGTGAAGCTGAGGATAAATCATGATGTTTGTTGTTTTTCTCCTGTGAACAGAAGCCCCCAATGCATCTAACTTGAAAATAGTAAGAATGGACAGGACAGCTGGATGTGTAACTGGAGGGGAAGAGATTTATCTTCTCTGTGACAAGGTTCAGAAAGGTAAATACATGCTCTGATCTCAAGATGTGAAGTGTAATTCTGAGTGTGTTTGTGAGTCACTTTTTGGCAGTGAGCCAAGTAACATCTGTCCTCTGGCATAGAACCTATCCTTTTAAAAATTTATACATTTCATCTCTTCCAAAATTAAGTTGTCCATGTTATTTTTTAACCCAACTAATTCATTTAAAATTTTCAACAGAAGTGAAGTCAAAGTCAAAGTCACTTAGTCATGTCCGACTCTTTGCAATCCCATGAACTATACAGTCCATGGAATTCTCTAGGCCAGAATACTGGAGTGGGTAGCCTTTCCCTTCTCCAGGGAATCTTCCCAACCCAGGGATCGAACCCAGGTCTCCCTTATTATAAAGAGAAATAAGAAAATAGTGATCATTGTAATCAGTGATATTTCAGTGCTTTTTTAAACTTCGATATGTGAACTTTAAATAAATGAGTAATAGCCCACTTACACACACATGTGCATGATAAGTGTTTTACATAGTGTAAAATTGTTAATTTTTTTCTCTTAACAGTGCTTTGTTGCAACACTGAGAGTTTCTCTGGATATCTTCACATGACACTATGATGTCATTTAAGAAAAAAGAAAGAATAAGCATTATAAGAAAAGTCTCAGAGCATATTTCTTTCATAATTTTCGCTTTCAGCAAAGGTCTTGGCATTTATCTCTCACTAGATATAGCACCGGAGAAGGCAATGGCACCCCACTCCAGTACTCTTGCCTGGAAAACCCCATGGATGGAGGAGCCTGGTGGGCTCCAGTCCATGTGGTCGCTGAGAGTCGGGCACGACTGAGCGACTTCACTTTCACTTTTCACTTTCATGCATTGGAGAAGGAAATGGCAACCCACTCCAGTGTTCTTGCCTGGAGAATCTCAGGGACGGAGGAGCCTAGTGGGCTGCCGTCTATGGGGTCACACAGAGTCGGACATGACTGAAGTGACTTAGCAGTAGCAGTAGTAGCAGTAGATATAGCACAAGATTTATAAGTTAGGAAAAGCAGAAAGAGATTGTTATTTTCTCAAGCTTTACTCATTTTTAAAACCATGAAAGGTATACCATAATAAAGATACACTCACTACAAGCAGTTACCCAGCTGCTTACTCTAATGAGCATTTTCAGAGTAAGCAGCTGTATAACTGGAAACTTAGCTCCTATTTAAAGAACTATGGCTTTATAAAAAGAAAATTGTCCTTTGAGGCTAAATCCGCTGAGATAAAAAGTCAGAAAAAATGAGATCAGATTTTAAGATAAAGGTGTATGTCTTTGTCCCCAAAATGTTTACACTTTCTCTGCAGATTCTGGTATCAGCTTTCTTTTAGCCAATTCTCTCCAAGTAATGTGCATTTCCAGATTCCTGGGTGTGCATACTATGAGTAAACACAATCTAAGTACCTTTATTTGTAAATGTGACTCTTAGTCATCATCATTACATTGAAATAGCTAATTAAGAGAAGTTTTATACCCAGCTTAAAGAATCTGAATAACTAGGTCCAGGGTAGTCCTATGAATGTCTTACTCAACCCTAATATTTCTAAAATTCTATTTAAATAGAAATATACATTTAGTTTTTGCAAGTCCATAGTGTACTCCTCCCTGTGAATTAGGAAGTGAAGCCAGGGAGATGCTTCACTTGCGTTATATTGTAATATTTCTGCAGGAGTAGAATCCATGACTAAAGTGTGAAATTAAGACATTCTAATTTAACCCGAAGGGACTAGACCAACACGTAATTTAGCAGTTTCTCAATAGGGACTATTAGAATATTGTAGAGAGGTAGCATAGTAGGATGTTTAAGAGCCTGGAGTCTGAACCTTCAGTGTCCGTGTTCAAATCCTGGTCTCTCCCCTTACTAACTGTTCAACCTTAGATAAGTTACTTAACCTCTTTGAACTCCAGTTTCTTTTTCTTTTCTGCAGAATGAGGATATCAATAGTATACTTGCATCACAGAGTTGAAGATGAAATCAGTTAATATATGCATATAAAATCACTTAGAAAAGTGTCTGCCAAATAGTAAACTTTATATAAGTTAAATATTATTATATAAATCTGTATCAAGGTGAACCACCTTTTGGGATTCTGATATTCTTCACTATCTTTCATGTTCCTGGGGAGTGAATTGGTTTAGGGTTCGAGAAGTGGGAAGGTCAAAGATTGATTAAGAGAAAACTCAGATTGAATAGGTAAATCTAGAATTCTGTCCTTGTAAATGAAACGTGGGGCCCATTACTATGGTAACAAAAAAATTTTACTCAAAATTTTAAATAATTTAGAAGTCTATTTTATATGAATTACTTTCAAAAAAGGTTGAGTACATAGTAGGTAGACTCTTGAACCAGCTTTGTTTTTCATCACATTTATGAATGTTATTATACTGTATGAAATTATACACCGGAACGTGACTGTTTACAGATGACATCCAGATTCGATTTTATGAAGAGGAGGAAAACGGTGGAATTTGGGAAGGATTTGGAGATTTTTCCCCCACAGATGTTCATAGACAAGTAAGTGGATGATGATGGTAAGGAAGATGGTACTACGTTTTCTGCCTTGTTGAAATTCAGTACTTAGATTCCAAGTATAAAAAAGGAAAAATGATAAGTTTAACTTTCATCAAAGTGCACTGTGTCTTGGAGGTGTTCCAGAAAAGTTACCTAGAATAATGGGTAGAGCTCTGTCAGGTATCCGATCACCTAGATGCAAGGCTGTGACCCTCAAATCCTTAAGTAGACATGTGTTACGTATTTCACCAGTCTGTTCAGACTAATAACATATGTCATAGACTGAGTGAATAAAACAAAAGCAGTTTTTTGCTTATGGTTCTGGAGCCTGTAAGTCCCAGATTAAGGTCTGACAGGGTTGGTTCCTGATGAGGGCTCCCTTCCTCGTTGGCAGACAGCCATCTTCTTGTTATGTCCTAATGTGGCAGAGAGAGAAGCAGCTCTCTGGTATCTCTCCTTTTTATTTTTCTCTTTTTTGGTGCCTCTTCTTTTAAGACCACTAATCCTATCCAATCAGGGCCTTACCCTTATGACATCATTTAACCTTACTTATTTCCATAAAGGCCCTATCTCCAAATAGAGCCACACTACTGGGGCTTCATCATATGACTTTGGGGGAAACACAGTTAGTCTTTAACGGTATTCTCCCAGAGTAACATGAGGAGACCTGTTAAAAGGGTATTCTAATGAAGAGTGTTGACAGGAGGAGTCTTCTAGTTGAGGCTGATATCATCATGATAAATCAAGATCTCCCAGAAACAACTGAGTATGTGACAAAGAGATGAAAATGGTCAGTCCACATCTTAACAATTACTCTGAGTGATTGAGGAATATAATTTTCACACACACACAAAATGGAAACAATCCAAATGTCCATCAGCTAGTGGCCAGTTAAGTAAATGTGAGGGGATATTTTACAGTTATTAAGAAAGAATGAATACAGACTAACATGGAAAGGTCTCAAAGATACAACACTGAAATTTTTTAAAAGATAGATATGAAACAAAGTGTATATAAAAAAGATTCTGTGTTCATGTTTACATAGCATAAAGAAACTCTGAAAGGTTCTGTGCATAACTGTTAGATTAAACATTAATTTTGTGGATGAAATAAAAAAAAAAAAACTAAACCTGACTATTCTTATACTAGCAGATGTCAAGGAGGCTGTCTTAGAGGTGTTAGATGCCCTGCGTGTGTCTAGAGCCTTGGCCATCCTCACCTCACATATGCTGACCCTGTCACAGTGTCTCCCTTAAGGATTTCGTTTTTTGCTGTGGTTGTTGGCTGGCCAGGAGGCCAGTAGTGGTACCAGCCATGCTCCTCTCTCTCTTTCCATTATGTCTTTATGATGTTGCTATAAATAATCTTGGAGGCTTTTAAGGCTAATTTGGAAAAGAGGATGTATGCAATGTATTTTATTCATATGTTTATTTATACTGAAAGACATTTGAAACTTTAGACAAGTGAACTAATGAGGATTTGCAGTACATTGGCATAATCTTATATTTCAGTTTCACATTGGCAATTTAATAAAAATATATGGGTATAGAATTCCAAGGTTGTAACTTTCTCTGCTGCTAAGTCACTTCAGTCGTGTCTGACTCTGTGCGACCCCATAGACGGCAGCCCACCAGGCTCCCCCGTCCCTGGGATTCTCCAGGCAAGAACACTGGAGTGGGTTGCCATTTCCTTCTCCAATGCATGAAAGTGAAAAATGAAAGTGAAGTCACTCAGTTGTGTCTGACCCTCAGCGACCTCATGGACTGCAGCCTTCCAGGCTCCTCCATCCATGGGATTTTCCAGGCAAGAGTACTGGAGTGGGGTGCCATTGCCTTGTCCGAACTTTCTCTAGGGTTGTATTTTTTTTTAAGACATTGTGTGTAAGCATTGGGCATAAAGAATGTGTTTAATGAGTACCACTGCTGTAAAAGAAATGTAGTCCTACTCCAACATTTGGATCTTTGTATCCTGCAGTTTGCCATTGTCTTCAAAACTCCAAAGTATAAAGATGTCAACATTACAAAACCAGCCTCCGTGTTCGTCCAGCTTCGGAGGAAATCTGATTTGGAAACTAGCGAACCAAAACCTTTCCTCTACTATCCTGAAATCAAAGGTAACTCGGTTATTTAAACACTTGCACTTGTTCCAACAAGAGGACAGGCTGTTGAGAAGAGGTCAGGCAGTCACCTCCTTTGACCAGCCTCCTAGTAACTGGTCCATGGGTCCATGGTACTTCTTTTTAGAGAAGAAAGAAGTAATATATGATTTTAGGGTCATAGAATTAAGTCTAGCCTTTTAAAATAATGTTATTTCCACCAAGTTTTATATGGGGTTGAGCATTTAAAATTTCTCTTTGAATTTGAGAATCTATCATATATTGAATAACTCAGGGGTCAGGCAGTTGAGATGAAAATGTAAGGCTTGCTGAATAGGAGAATCAGCCACTGGCCTCACTGAGTCACAGAAGACTCAGCCACCATGCAGTGCAGAGCTATAACAATGGTAAGGCAGCACTCTATTCCCCACGAAGGATGCCTCAAGAAGGAGAGAAAATAGTCTCCTTAAATTGCTATAATGCAAATTATTATTTTGGTAGTTCTGAAAGTAAAACAGCCATAAAAACATAGGATAATGCCAAGGAGAGAGAACCCTAGATTCTGAAGAAGCCACAAGAAGAAAGCTTCTTCAAAGTCATGAAAGTTGGGCATGTCTTTCAGTAGTTGAGTGTGCCACAGAGAAGGAAAGGGTTTCCCTGGCTTAGGAACAGTTAGTGTATGTTCAGAGAAAAGTGAGGCTAAGGCGCACCCAGATGGACTCCTGAAGGAAGGTAGGGCCAGGCTCTGGGGTGCTGTGATTGGAGCCTACAGAATTGTGCTTTGAAATGGGAAAGGGGAAGGACCAAGCCAGTTTAGATTCAGAATGATGCCTCTGCCTTCTCTACATAGACCCTGAAGACACTGTCTGGGCAGCAGTGAGTCAGAAGAATAATGCAAGAATCCAAGTAAGAAAGGGAGAGGTTAGTGAAGGTCTTAGCGCAGTGATGATGTCAGGAGGACCCAGCTGTTAGTTGGGGTAAGAAGTGAAGGAGAAAATCAGGAGTCATAGATGATTCTAGGAATTCTCACCTGGGAAGATTGTGATGTGGATGAATTGATGAAGGATCAGTGGAGCAGAAGTAGATTTGGGTGGGCAAAGGCAGAGGTCAGTTTAAATCACGTTGCATTTTAGGTTCCTGTGGCAGATTCCAAATAGGCCATTCAAAAGACAGGACTGGAATCCAAGTGGGCAGAATGGGAAATTCAGCCATGAGAATCCTCTCAAAAAGAGTGTAACAGGCCCCAAGAGTATTTGTTAACCTGGAGTCCACTGACTCCTCTGCAGGTCCATGGATAGAAATGTACTTTAAAACAACTGGGTTTCTTTGTAATTCTGTTTTCTATTTTACATACTGAAAACTATGATCCTAAGAAGAGATCCAGGCTGCAAAAGAAGCTGTGGCACAAACAAAATTAGAAGGCCCTGGACTAGGGGGAAGTGAGAGTGGGGAGGGACGAGGCACCCAGGTCCTGGCTGAGGTTGGAAGCCGCAAAGGTGCTGCAGCAGCAGCGCACACGCCCGCTGATCCTGTGATGGCAGCATGTGATGGCTGATCTTCTAAGAGGGCTTGCTTTTCCTAGAATTCATGTTGTGGTGGGAGCATTTAGAAAATGGTTCCGTGCATTCTTCTTTTCTGAGCTTGTGACGTCGCCACAGATGGGTCAGGTTCATAGAGCATTTTGTTGATGGTTTGAAAACACTGTCAGCAGAGAAGACTTTTTTTATCTCCTTTTTTATCTCTACATAAAATTTCATGTGAAATTCCAGTGTATAAAGCTGAGCAGCTCTGTGCAAAATGAGGTGGCAAGCCCTGCCCACTTGGCTTCCCCAGGAGTGGTCACCTCTCCTCACTTGCCCGCTTTGGATTAACATCCTTCTAAAAAAGTAGACACAAAACAGAAACAGGGCAAATTTTTTGGACTTTATGAGGGAAAAAAAATAGATTTCTTCCCTCACAACATGCTCCAGTTAATGTCAATTTTTCCAATAACAGAGAATTGGTTAAATAAAGGCAACTCAGACTACCTGCGCATGTATGAGCCTAGAAATATTCAAAGCTGAACTTGGTTTCTAGGCTGCCTGAGTCTCTTTCCCAGTGGTATCTGTGCATGGATACAGCAAGGTAGATCAGACTATTACTGTTATTGCTACTCTATTATAGTAGGAGCTGTCTTGGGTTGGGGTCTCCTGAAAGTTCAAAACTTCACTTCTATGCGAGAAGCACTTACCTTCCAGGCTATCACTGACTAAAAATCCCATCTATACAAATAGTATGAAAAGAACCACCTGGAAAAATAAGAGTTAATAGTTGAGCTCCACAGAAAGAATGGCCAGTACGTACTGGGATTGAGTTGCGAAATGGTGTGCGTGGTCTAAGTCACTTGAGTCGTTTTCGACTCTTTAAGACCCTGTGGACTGTAGCCCACCAGGCTCTTCTGTCCATGGAATTCTGCAGGCAATACTGGAGTGGGTTGCCATGCCCTCCTCCAGGGGATCTTCCCAACCCAGGGATTGAACCCACATCTCTTGCGTCTCCTGAATTGGCAGGTGGGTTCTTTACCACTAGCGCCACCTGGGAAGCCCTGTTGTGAGATTAGAAGTGTTTTATTGAAGATAACAAATTACCTTAGTCTATAAAAACTTCTGGATTATAAAATCCCAGGTTGAAATAATCACAAGGGGAAATAATCACACCAGACCTGTGACTGGCCGGAAAAGTAGCAGGCCATTTAGCATCAGAGTAACTGTATGGAAATGAATCCAAACTATACAACCCAAAGAATCACTGTCTTCATTTCTCAGAAGTCATTGAACATACCTTCCACTGCCCCCAGCTCCTGGAGTCACTGTCTATCTCATTACCTCATTTTATATTCTTCACTTATTTTTATCAATATGTAAAATTATCTTACCGATTAATTTATGTGCCTGTTATTTGTACTTCTAGTAGAAAGAATGTTCTTGAGATCACAGATTTGGTCTTTCATGTTTATTGCTACATTTCAAACAATATATGTCACACAGAAGGTGTTTATTAAATATCTGAGACCTGAGTTACTGATTGACCCACTGATTTGCCGTCCTTATCCCAAACACTAGTAACTTGTTGGGTGCCACCGAGCAGGACAATAGACAAAGCAATATGTAATACTCCTCTTGTTGCAGAGAATCATCCAGCCCTGAACTCTGCACCCTTTATGGCCACTGCCATTGTGTCTCGTTAAAATGTCATGGAGATTGTTGGGTCCAAGGAAACAATCAAAATAATCAAGAGAGGGATGGTTGGCAAGGGAAGAAGATAGTTGAGGAGCCTTTGTACAAAAGCAAAGAAAGACCAAAATGACTTCTCAGTCTGAAAAGATAGGGATTAGGAAGAAATAGGATTGTAATCTTTCAATTACGAAAGGGATGGTCAGGATAAATGCAGACATCTTTCTTTACTAGCAAACTAGGACCCAGAGAGCAAGAATGAGGTCCTTTTAAGGCACATGCACAGCAAAAGGTGGTAGAGGCTAGAGTTGTACCGACATTTTGTGAACTAAGCTGTTCTCTTAAGTCATCCTTTGTTAAAGGAAGTGAAGATGTGTTAGAGTGTTTCCCAAAAAGCGATGACATAATGGACTGCTCAGTAGACCTTGCATCTGATCTTCACTCTGCCCTGACCTCTACAAGTCCCTTAACATCCCAGCTTTGGTTTCCTCTTCTGTAAAGAAGAGCTTGTACTGAGCCCTTTTAGAATAGGTTGATGTTTCATAGTACATCCCACAGTCCACTGTCAGAAACACACCACAAGGTTGAGTGAACCCAGCGTGAAAGTCCCCATGTTCAAGTCCGTAGGAATTCAGACTGCAGGTTCTTTTATTTTAAAAAAGCTTGTTGTGGAGTTTACTATATCTGTTTCTTGTCACTGACATCTTAATGACTGTAGGATAGTTAATATTTTTTAAATTGACTCTTAAAAATTCCCATTTTACAATGATGTAACCAGTGACTGTCCCTTTTTATAAGTCAAAAGGAATACCAAATGATCTCTTTGCTAGAAAGCATGTCAGTGGGTATTTATTTCTGAAGATGAATGTGTTGTCTGGTTTGCTCTTGTATTTCATATTACTGATGAACAAATATCTCATGTAAGATCAACAGTTTATAGGATGAGTAATAATTCTGTTAGTCATGATACAAATTTCTCTATGGAGAAATTTTGTAAATCTGTCCAAAACCTTTTGATAAGGAAATTGTTCAAGTTTTTCCACTTTGAAGTCACCCTTTTCTAGTGGGAGCATGTTTTCGTCGAAGTTGACGCATGCTGGCTTTTGTTTTCCTGAGTCTGGATAGGATTTGTTTTTAAAAGATGATTTTTAAAGTATACTTTGCTACCCTACTTTCCCCTGCTTCATCTTTCAACTGCCCTTAGATGTTCATGAGATAATCAGTAAACAACAGCATTCTTCCTAGCCCTGAGACGGCTGAAACAACCACAGAATTAGAAATTTTGAAGATCTTTCTGAACATAAACAATTACCAGAACTGACCTGAAGAACCAGAAATAGGACAATTGTTAAGTATTGCGCTGCTGATTGAAAAAAAAAGAATACCCTATTAAACAAAACCCAAAAAGCTTCTTTCACTCCTTTGTTTCAAAAGAGAGAAGGGAGAAAAAAATATATGGTGGGAAAATCAGAGAAGGTAAAGAAAGGGAAACAGAAAGAAGAAACAAGAATGCAACGATAGACCACAAAGGCGCTGGCAGAACTCAGAGGGGCCATGGGGCTGGTGAGAAGCGAGAGAAAAATAGAGCAATCACATGAGGACTGAGGGAGAAAGGTCTAAACAGTATCAAACCTGGACAGTCAAAAATCTCAGCGGGCATCACTGCATTTTAGTCAAGTAGTGGTCTTAAACTTTTTAGCCTCACGCATTTCATGAGTCACCAATGACTACAGATCCCTCTCTTGTCTTTCTGGGATCCACCCATTTTTATTCTCATGGTGACCACCAAGGAGCAGCTTCTGTCACTTTCTGTCCTGTCTCTGCTTCTTACCCATGCACTGGTGCCAGACTGATCTTCCTAAAACACCACCCTGTCCACAGCGTCCCCAGTTCAGAAACAGTGCATGGCTCTCCTGCCTGTAAATTAAATCCCTTAGGTTCACAGTCCAGGTGCTTGACAATGTGGTCCCATTCAGCCCTGATTCTCACCAATTCCTTGTAGAAAATTTCCACTTCAGCTAAACTGATGCCCTGCTGTTCTCATAAGCGTGCAGCGTACATTGGTCCCTTTGTTTCTTTCTCTCTGCATCCCCTCCCCAGAGCATCTTCCCTTTGCCCCCTGCTAATGGAAGGTTGATTCTGGAAGTCTTTCCTGAATTTCCAGCTCATGGGTACTCCCTCGAAGTCTTCCCTTAAACTCCTGGAACCCTAGTTGGCACCATGAATTTTTTTAACATACATAGTATTATCGTGTCCTCTCTGTCTTTCCCCTAAACCTTAAAATTATATTGGAGGGTTCTTGACAGCAAGGGCATGATGTCATACTTCTCTTTATCCACAGCACTTAGCTCACTGTAGATGCATAGTAAATGTTAGCTGATTAGTAACAGTTGTTTTGTATGACCATGTGAAAATGCTCAGTAGTGTTTTTCTCATTCAGTTTTTTCAGTATCTCCATCTCTGATGGGCAGTCTAATGTCTCACTAACTTGAATGACATGGGGGACTTAATCTATTCCAGAAAGAATTGGGTGTGTACTGTTCTGTGGTCTCTCTGAGGCTAGTTCTTGGTCTTCGTATTCATTGGAATAAATATAATGCTTCTTGAAATTTGGCATCTCTTCCTCCTTGGGTGTTTTCTGTTTCCCTTTAAGATGTTTAAAAATACCATCAGAATCAATATTCTTTCTGTGGCCAGTAGTGGAACTGAATCAATCTCTTCTCCTTTGGTTTCTCTTCCTTTAAACACAGATAAAGAGGAAGTGCAAAGGAAACGACAGAAGCTCATGCCCAATTTCTCGGACAGTTTCGGCGGTGGCAGCGGTGCTGGAGCCGGAGGCGGGGGCATGTTTGGCAGCGGTGGTGGAGGTGGGGGTGCTGGAAGTACCGGCCCAGGTATGAACCAAGGCTGTTCTTTCGCGTCAGAGAGGGTGGATTGCCTTCTCCTAGATTTCCTTGTCTATGCCTTGAGTAGTTGTGACATTACTGAACATGACTGTTATTGTTTAGGGTCTAATTCATGTCTGACTCTTTTATGATCCTATGGACTGTAGCCCACAAGGCTCCTCTGTCCATGGGATTCTCCAGGCAAGAATACCGGAGTGGGTTGCCATTTCCTTCTCCAGGGGATCTTCCCGACCCAGGGATTGAACCCATGTCTCCTGCGTTGGCAGGCAGATTTCTTTACTGCTGAACCACCAGGGAACTCCATTGAACATGATGTATTAACATTCATTAAAATTTCCCAGGACTTCCCTGGCAGTCCAGTGGTTGAGACCATGCTTCCCCTGCAGGAGGCATGGGTTTAACCCCTGGTCGGAGTAAAATCCTGCATGCAGTGCAGCATGGCCAAAAAAGAAAAATTTCCCAGTAAACTTTTTTCAAAGAAACACATGTTGAATTTATAATATGTAGATTGGTTCAGTTTAGTCGCTGAGTCGTGTCCGACTCTTTGCGAATATGTAGATAGATAATACCGAAAACTGTAAGAAGAAAAAAAAGTCATGAAATCAGTTATCCAAAGAATACTTCTTAACATTTTGGTATATTACCACCTCATGTTTTTTTGAAGGGCAGAGGAGGCGGATACAGTTGTCTTGGTATTCTTTGGAAACGTTGAAAAGGTTTCATTTTATATTTATGCTATATTATAGAAAAGTTGAAAATATATAAAATCCTGACATTACAGATTAGCTATTTAATTTTTGTGTGTATATATATATATATAATATATATTTATACATATACATATACATTTATACATATACAAGCATAGCTGTGTTCCTCATTGTATATATTATTTTAATCCATTTAGTCATATGACCTATTCATTATTCTCACATGATTGTCTATAGAGTTATGTAAGCTGTTTTTTCCTAACAGTTTAACATAAGCATTCTCCATGGTTATATAAATTTTACATAAGCATAATTGTTACGTACCATTTTAATGATTAATAATATTTCATCAAGTGACTTGAACATTGTTTCCTAATTTTTTTTATATAAAATGCACTGAACTCCGCTATCCACATTGCTTTTCTTTTATTCCAGTTTACTTCTGTAAATTAAATTCTTTGAAGTAAAATTACTAAGTCACAGAGTATGACTGATACCCACTGCTACCCCAAAGAGTTTTACCAGCTTACGCCTCCACCAAAAAAGGCATGCGAGTGACCAGTGGGGGCGTGTTTCTATTGAGGAGTCAGTAGATGTGTTTGGTTTGGTTCAGTTTTTTCTCTCCAGAGGTTAGTTCACTGTCTTCTGTGTCCGCCAGTCCGAGTCTGGGTGGTAGCCCCTCGCCGTTAGACTCTCCCCACCGTGAGGGAGTGGGAGGCCTCAGATATGAACTTCTGCACACTCCCCAGAGTCTGGCTTCTGCCCAAGTGGCCAGACTGTCAGCCAGGCCAGAATGGAATGTTCAGGATCCCACGACCCCGTGATGCGTCTTACTAACTCACAACAGAAGCGACGTGTCAGACACACCGAAGCCTGTGCTCACCTGATGGGGGGGAGGCTCTTTTTTTTCAATTGTCATGAGGTTTCAATTGTTACACCTGCCATTTCAGGGTATGGCTTCCCCCACTATGGATTCCCCACGTATGGCGGAATTACCTTCCATACTGGAACCACTAAATCTAATGCTGGGATGAAGCATGGTAAGTAGCGCTTTTTTTTTTTTTCCCCAGTCATTACTAACACAACATTATCTTGAAAACTAATAAACGCAAATAAATTAAGACAATAACTTCTTTCCCCAAAACTATCATTTCCTGTGGAGAGTAGACATTCTATTCCTGATGCTCTGTTTATATTTATATATTTACTTTGTACGTGGCATGAACAGGGGAAAGATAAGAACATTAGGAAAAAGCATAAAGAGACTTACCTATTCAAACGTAACATCACCAAACTTACCTATTCTCTCTCTCTCTTTTTTTTTAATCAAATACTACACTTTTGAAGACATTTAGAATTTTATAGGGATGGTCTTTTCTCATCAAATGTACCCTCTAATTAGCAGTTGTTCATGTGTTCATGCTTCATATTACATGTCCATTCCAGTGTTGTTGCTGTTCATTCGCCCAGTCTTGTCAGACTCTTTGCAACCCCATGAACTGCAGCACACCAGGCCTCCCTATCCCTCATCATCTCCCAAAATTTGCCCAAGTTCATGTCCATTGCATTGGTGATGCCATCCAGCCATCGCATCCTCTGACACCCTCTTCTGCCCTCAGTCTTTCCCAGCGTCAGGGCCTTTTCCAATGAGTTGGCTGTTTGCATCAGATGACCAAAATACTGGAGTTTCAACTTCAGCATCAGTCCTTCCAACAAGTTTTCAGGGTTGATTTCCCTTAAGATTGACTGGTTGATCTCCTTGTAGTCCAACGGATTCTCAGGAGTCTTCTCCAGCATCACAGATCAAAGGCATCAATTCTTCGATGTACAATTCCAGTGTACCTATTGAAAAAAGAATACAAAAAGGTCTTCTCGTGTGTTCAACAGATGTTGAAGATGTCAGATGCTTTTACATGTTTTAATCATCTTCTTGATTCCACTCACTGTAAAGAAAACATTAGTTTCTCCATTTTATAGAGAGAGCACATCAAGGTTCACAGATGACCATTTACTCACTGAAGATACCTATTTGTTAGTGGCAGGACCAGAATTTGAACCAGGTCTGCCTGTAAAACCTCAGTGCTCTCATAGTAGCTGTCATATAGTGTAGTGAGACCTGAATGAGGATGATCAGAAACTGCACAGGTTAACTCCCACAGTGAAGAATATGAATTTAGACCACATCTTCACAATTTGCTTGAGCACTGGATGGGGAAAATAGCTGCTCTGCTTTCAAGAATTTTAAAAATGCCACTTCCTTGTAATTCCTAGAAGAGCTTTACTTCATTTTCCTCCTTTCCAAATAAACAGGATAAGATGTACATTTTTAGAAATGTAAAAATATGTTTTTTAAGCTCTTAAAGTTCTCATCACAAGAAAAGAATTTGTAACTCTATACACTGATAGATGTTAAACTGGATTTATTGTAATGATCATTTTGCAACTTACACAAATATTGAGTCGTCATACTGTATATGTAAAATTATTACAATGTTATATGTCAATTATACCTCAATTTAAAAAAAGTTTTCTGGAAGTGACTTTAAAATAGCTTCAAACTGGGTTACTTATGACCATTTTTTAAACAATTTTTACCTATTATGATTTATTCTCTGTGATACTGTTGTTAAAGAGTTCAGTGATTTGCACTCATAAGTTATATAGCCAAGAGGCAACCAAGTATAATACAAAGAATGGCTCTGAAGTCTTTGCACTGAAAGCTGTACAAAGTTTCTTTCTTCAGGAAAATAAGAATGAAAATAAACAAAAGTAACAAATAGCTGCCTAAGTCCCACAATTTCAAGAGAAAATAACATCAACAGTTAGTGACATTGTAGGTGTTAACATATCCTGGAAAACAGATCATTTTAAAAGGAATTTTAAATTAACTGTTTTTCTTTTCCCTTTGCAGTAAACCTGCCTCTACCTTTGGCTGACCTTTGCTGAAACAGTGAATTATAACTGAATAGATTTTACTGAGAAAAGGCTGATTTTTTTTTTTTTTTGGCTTTTATCTTAGGAACCATAGACACCCCATCTAAAAATGACCCTGAAAGTTGTGGCAAGAGTGATGACAGAGAGGTTGTAAATCTCTCTGAGCAAGTAACAGAAACCACAGAACAAGATGGAGGATCCTGCAAGGGGGGCACTGCAGCTAACCTGACGTGCTCCGTAGGAGTAAAGGAAGAGAACCGCAGCTTCCAGGGTGAGCGAGCTCGTGCAGGATGGAGGGCCGCGTGGCACTGGCTGGGGAGGGCTGAGTCAGGTCTGGGTGGAGAACCTGTTTCAGAAGACAGGTTTATCTCCTGTTGATCTGAAGACTGAAGATGACACATCCACATCGGGTTCCGTGTGCTCTTCGGAGCCCGGTATGCCTTTCGAAAAGCCTGTGCCGGGTCATTTTATTCACACTGGGGTTTCCATTTGCCCAGTGTTATCTCTGACAATAAAGTACAGACATTTACATATGCTTCTCCAGTCATGTCATGCAGTTTTAGGGTATCAGGAAAGATAATCTAAATCATTTCCACCACAGACAATAGAGAGCAGTTTGCATAGTTTTGAGTCTCCCTTCTCTGACTGTAGCTTGACTTGTCACACTGAGGTGGAACTTCGCCTGAAAATGGAACTTTTCCCTTTATGCTACTGCCTTCTTTGGAGAATTAGGATTAGGAGAGACAGCGAAAATCTGGAACCAGTACCCATTAGGGTATGTGTCACGAGTCTGGGTCATCCCAGATTATGCTTGGAAGACCTCTTCTGTAAGAGAAAGACAGTAAATAAGTAGAACTGGGGGCTACATAGGGTTTCTGCTGCATGTTCTTTTTTTCTTTTCTTAAATAAATGTACACACCATGCTTAGCTAGGGGGCCATAAAAAACAGGCCACACACAGGATTTGGCCTGCAAGCCACAAGTTTCCTCCCACTGACCTTCAGGAAGCAAAGTTTACAAGAACACCAATGGCTGTAAAGCAACTATACCCCAGTAAAAATTAATAAAACAAAGTCACAGACGATAAAAATAAAGACCTAACAAACACCAGTGGCTCAGAGAGAGTCTGTCTGTCTGTGGCAGAGACTGGTTTTTGACACTTCCTGCCCAGCAAGAGAGTCATTTAAGATTCCAGTGAAGGATTATTTCCCCAAGAGATTGATTATTTACAACTGTGGCAAAATCCAGTGAACATTATTCGGAGATTGATTATTCCCCTTAAAATAACAGACATTTCTGAATTTCTTTTCCCCAAAAAAATTGTAGACAGGTTTTTTGAGATCAACCTCTATATTTATCAGTGAGCCAACATCCACTTGTGGTTTTTGCAGTGAACACAGTCCAAAAGCACTGAAAGGTGTGTGTGTGTGCGCGTGCTCGCTCAGTCGCATCCGAGTCTTTGCGACCCTGTGGACTGTAGCCTGCCAGGCTCCTCTGCCCATGGGATTCTCCAGGAAAAGACTCCATTTCCAGGGAATCTTCCCAGCCAAGGGATCGAACTTGTGTCTGCTGGGTTGGCAGCTGGATTCTGCCATTTGCGCTACCAGGGAGGGCCCTGAAAGGAGCATTTTCCACTAAATCAATGTGTCGCAGGGTCTCAGAGTGCTGATGCTGACGGTGTTGGCCCCAAGCATGCCATTCCTGTAGAGCAAGTGTAGGAAACTCAACTGTGACTGTGATCATTGCCTTGCAGATAACCTCTTTCTGGAGAAGGCTATGCAGCTGGCCAAGCAGCACGCCAACGCCCTCTTTGACTACGCAGTGACAGGAGACGTGAAGATGCTGCTGGCCGTCCAGCGCCATCTCACTGCCGTGCAGGATGAGAACGGGGACAGGTAAGTCAGGACTTTTGTAAACAAGGTGTTTTAAAGGGACAAAGAGAGAAAAGAATTGTGTGCATGCTGGCTAGAGATGAGATGAATTGATTGAAGTCACTGGATCCTGCTACTGAAGCATTCCCTCAAGAAAAAGAATGCAGTAAGGCTGAGTAGTGTGATCTGCCTCTCTATCCCATGGTTCCCACCTGTTGAGTTCTAAAATAGCTGGTTACTCATCTAAGAGTACAACAGTCTGGGTTAGAAAACTAAGATGTGTGTGGGGAATGGTACTTTTTGAAAAGCCCTGCTTCATTTGTTGGAATAAGATTTAGAATAATATCTAATAAACATTTTGTTTATTGGAATATTTTTGTTTATTGGAATAATGTAATAAAGTTTGGTCTTACCAAATGTCTAAAGTGCTTATTATCCCAACTGCATACCTGTGGTAACAGTAATCTCAAGGAAAAACCCAACAGAGAACAGCACAAGAGCAACAATGACAAAATGATTAAGAGGCCGTCGTCATTCTCTCCCGGTTGACAGTTCCTTCTCTACTGCCTGTGTTCACGGTCACCAGTCTGTGACTGGACCAGACTCTTCTGACTGCTCTCACCCACGTGGTGTGGGAATCTGCCCTTCCACCACCATGCTTCCCACCTCTGCTATTACAGGGCTCATAAGTGCAGGGACACCTGGCTTCTTTCTAAAACAGTTCTCCTCATCCTCTCACTGAGACTTCTAAAATAATCTCAAAAGCTGATAAAAATAGCAAGCAACAGCAGCTCTCAAGTCCAAGTCAAGTGGTTTGCTCAAAACCTTCCCTAAAATAGCATCAACAGTGAGAAATCCTTCTCTCTGGAAGAGCTCTTGGGTGCTGTGTCTTAAACCTAGTTTAAACACTGAACCAAATGCTTTAGGAAAGTGCCAACCTCGGGGTTTCAAAGAGAGACCTTTGTTCTCATTCCTTGCAGTGTAACCAAGGATGTGGTGTAACCACTGGCCTTGTTATACAGTACGGGAGGAACCAGCACAGCCGTCGTTGTGTAATGTCATCCACAGCAGAACGTGTTTTACAGGGTTAAATAATCCAGTTAGCGTTCAGTAGCATATAACCACAAGAGAAAGCAGTTAACCAGGACAGGACAGCAGTATTGCAGATGACATTCTTAGGGACCAGCTGATGAGCCTAAGAAAGGTGAGTGCGTGTTAAGTTAGAAAGGGACCGCGGGTGTCTGAAGGGAGGACTGTGAAAAGGGATACAGGCACACGCATTTAAGTGGGGGCATTGAGGCAAAGGTACGAACGTGTGTGAGGACCTGGAAATACATGGAGAGGCTGGGGATGGAGCCTTTCCTGCCCAGGCAGGAAGTGAATCCTTAGAATCCCCTCCCAGGCCCCCAAATACTCTCACGCAAGCACACCCTCCCTCTGGACTCCCCGCAGTGGGAAGCCAGACAGGTGAGACTGGGGAGACCAAGGAAGAGTCCTCATAAGAATGCAGACAGGAATAGCGTTGAGCCTTCACAGCTCAGGTCCTTGTTTTCACTGAGCTTATTGTATTCGGCTATTAATCTGAATCCTGTGGCCATTAGTCATCACAGAAAATACAATGAAAAAAAAAATAAAAACTTCTGGTACTGGGGAAATTCCCATGAGGGTGTGAAAATTTATGGGGGAGGGGGAATGTACTTCTGCTATGAAATGCTGAGCTACACATGGAAATTTTTAGGCAGTTTTTGAAGTACGACCTTTTTCTTGGTATACATACATCACGTCTGCATCAGACTTCAGGACCTTTTCATCCATCTTCTTTCAGTCCTAGGTTTCAAAAGATAGTACTGAAACCCTGAGATAATTCATTTAAAAATCCCTCTCAAATAATGATGCCACAGTTTAGTTTTTCAGGCTCTCTTATGTCAGTGTTAATCCCACGTAATACACACTTGCTATTGCCAAGAACGTGGCCTGAGTAAAATGACACCTGCCATGCTTAGAGAAAACGCAGCCTGTGCTCAAACCTCATACGTGCTGCCACCACGGGCTCCTCCAGGTGTGCGCTGCACCGTGATCTCTCCATACCTCGGAGGGTTCCTCACCCTGGATGTTCACCACCACCCCACAGAGCAGCGCACACGTGCCCCTGAAGCAGGAGACCTTAAGGAATTAAGGGATGGCTTTGGAGCAAGACAGTCATGGACTTAATATATGACCTGGATTGAGTTCTCTTATACCCATAAGTCTCAGTTTCATCACCAAAAATTAAGGATAATATTACCTACCTTGTAAGACTATGATTAATATGATAATGTATGTCAAATGCTTAGTGTAGTCTGGTACTAAAAGCTCTAAACAAATAGTAGCCATTTTTTATTCTTGTGTCATTTCCAATTAATTTTAATAGTAAATTTTTTTAGTAATTAAAAAAATTTTGTTCCTAGGACTGATGCTTGGCACCTGCCAATATTTTCAGCCTCATTACTGTAAGCCCTCAGTTTGTTCAGTCATCCTTATTTTAGTGTCTAAATTGTGTACCAGGGCTGTAAGGCTGACCCAGAGAGAACCAGCCTCCAAGAGGCTCAGAAGACAGAGAGGATGTACAGAAAACTGTAGTTGCTCAACCAAGCAGGAAACTTGAGCGGGGCACAGCTTGCTCTGCCTTGGAAACTGAGAAAGTCTTCTCCAAGGATGTAAGTTTTGGACTGGAGCATGAAGGATAAAGAGGCACTGTTGAGGCAGACAAGAGGAGCAAAACCATTCCAGGCAGCGGAGAGAATTCAGGGGAGAAATACAATCACATTGTTCCTCCAGAGGTTTGCATCAAGGCTTCTTCCTGTAGTTAAGAGCCTAACTCTACTCTCCCCTCTTGGGATCTAGGAAGTTCTTCAAGAGCCACCTCCTTGTATTTTGGAAGAGGGGGCAGGGCTAGGTGAGATAACTATATTTTTCTGAACAAATCCTAGTTCAGGCATATCATCTCATCATCATATCATCTGTGAGTCCAAGTAAGGCAGGGAAAAGTTAGAGAAGAAAATGCCCTGAAACCATAGCACAGAGGCAGGACTAGGATTTGAACTTGGAGACTTCTCTGCCTCAAAGTCCAGGCTCCTTTACACGTCAAGGAGTCTGAACTGAGCCCCGAGAAACCAGGCAGGCTCTGTAAGTGAGCAGGCAGTAGAGCACACCCACCTCAGATTCAGGATGTTTCATAGATTCCAGACATTTGCGCGCCAAAGGAAACTAGGTGTGAGAGCCAAATTCAGTTTACAAATCTAATCCTATCGTGGGAACCTGTTTTCTTTTTTTTTTCCATTAACACTTTAGCTGATTATTGCCACTATATTTTTATTCCAGTGTCTTACACTTGGCAATCATCCACCTTCATAATCAGCTTGTGAGAGATCTGCTGGAAGTCACATCTGGCTTGATTTCTGATGAAATTATCAACATGAGAAATGATCTCTACCAGGTAAGCAGAAATATCAAGGAGACAATTGAAGAAAAACCCATGGTGTGTACGTGTGGTTGTGTGTGTATTAACAGTAGCATATAATGTTAACAGCAAAAATAAAACAACATGTCTCTGTAGGTAATATCAAAAAAGCCCATTACATAGGAATGTTCTTTTATGAATGAGGATCCTTTGATCTATGGGTATAATAGCAGTCACTCCACAATGAAATTCAGCATCCTGCCGAGAGACTGCAAACTTGAAGCTTCAGAAACTTGCCAAAGCAGACAGTCTACTGCAGGATAAATACATCACCCCTGTCGAGAAAAAATAGAATTGAAAAAACTTTTCAGTTAGAAAAGCCAGTGATTTACAAGAATTTTGAAGTGTGCTGAACATGTTGACAGCATCTAGATTAAATGGTTGTCAAATGAAGGGTGCTGAGTCAAGAATAAAGAAAACTAAAAAGGTTGCTTGAGAAGGAAAAAGTGTCCTTCAAAAAACAGAAAATTCAAAACACAAAATAATAATAATGTTCAAGGTGAAGAAAACAGGGAACACTAAAGAGATTTGCCCAAATCAGATTCACACAGAAATCGGGTAGACTTAAAAGCAGGCTGAGGAACTCTTGTTACAGAGGTCAAGTATCTCAGAGAGCAGAGCTGACTGGAGACTCAGTGAGGCTGCCTGGTGGGCACACGCAGATTTCAGGTGAGGAAAGGAGACTGAGGGTGTCACAAGCAAAGCTGGGATGCTGGTGCAAGGAGCCGCAGACCCCGGCCAGCCCCCCAGGCCAAGGGGCCATGCTGGGAGGAGGTGAGTAGGGTCTGCTTCCTCCCTCTCCCCCTGGTATTCTCCCTTCCTGCTGCCTTTTACCGGCCCCACCAGCCTTCTCTACAGCCTCCTGGTCTTGTGCCCTTCTCAGTTTTTCTGTTTTCTCCTTCCCTTCAAGACTCGAAATGACTTCCCAGTCCTCCCTGGCCTCCACGGCATGCACGGATGCCTGACTCAAGCCTATCCCTCCCTCTAAAAATACAGACACCACCATGTACAGTTATTTATACAGTAAAGGTGCTTGTTCCAGTTCTCAGTTTTTAAAGCAGTGATGTGAGTCATTTTCTAAACGCAATAGCACTGAAATGTTTACATGTAGCTCCCAATAGATTTTTATCTGTGAATAGATAGATCAAGTTGATCTGTGTCTCCTGATACTGGAAAGTAACAGTTTCCCATTGGGTATTAAGCCATTAGGACATGTCTTTGGCCATCATGCTTAAGATCAAAGGGAAAATGAAGTTGGGGAATTCTTCACTGACTCATAACTAGGAATGAGGTCTAATTTTAGGTATGTATTTAAAGGATAGCTTCTTCACATTTTCATACCAGTTTGGGTGTTGCTGGTATTTGGAAAGTCACTTGCCCATAAAGCTTGAGTCTCTCAGGCTTCAGGACCAACTATTCCTTTCACCATCACAAGTGTGCAGATAAAACTGGAAATGGGACCTTGCACTTCTCAGTCCCCCTTTCAAAGAGTGCTTAAGTTTAGTGCCTGTATGTCAGATTCAAGGAATTGTTTTTCTGTTTATAAATAGGACCTGCAAAGGACACTGCACAACAGGCTTAGTAGTTGTGATTTATTATGTGCCAAACTCCGCACTGTATCATTCGGGTACACCTATCGAGACTCTCCACTGTGCTCGGACAAAACTCTGAAACCACTCCCTTTGACGCTTCCATGCCTTCTGATGTGGGGACTCTTGGGGGCATGCAGATCCACTTCTCACACCCCTTTACCATTGTTTTCATTGATGGGCAAGGATTTGGGACCCCCTGGCTGGCCTTTAAGGTGTCAAACACACACCCAATGGTGACTTTTATTTGGGAACTAGAAACCCACTAATATTTAAACTTCCATTTTTTCTGTTGTAAAGGTTCTGTTAGCTATTCTTGATGGGAAATTATACAGTTCCCTAAATAATTTGGATTATTTGGCAATTGTCTGAAACATGCTCCCAAAATACCTTTCACTAATCTTAGTACATTTCTGTGGCCATCTGTCGTGATCAAATCTCTCTTCCACCCACCCTCTAGAGAAAGCCACACTCAAAATAATATAAGTACATAGGGTTAAGCTTTTTCTGAAAATATTTCTGAAATCTATTCCTTTTAAACTATTTTCTCTTCTCCCATTCCTCTCCCTGCAACATAAACAACCACTCTAGTTTGATATCAATTTTATTTGCATATGTTCCTATAAAACATGAGTGGGGGGTTTGTGCATGTATTTTTTGTTTTTAATTATCATATGTATGTTTGCAGTTTTTAAAATAGTACATAAAGATATGCCTTAGAGAATCAAAGTTACCCTCCCTAGCAGCATACAAGTTCTCAGCCTCACTCCCAAATATAACGATTATAAGTATTTCCCTAGGTATTTGCTACCTTAACATATATACTTTAGACAGATATTTTAATATACATTTTCAAATTTTATTTTTAATTGGAGGATAATTGCTTTACAATGTTGTGTTGGTTTCTGATGTATAACAGCATGAGTCATCCGTAAGTATACGTGTGGCCCCTCCCTGCCAGCCTTCTACATCGTCACAGACCACGCGTTATCCTGCAGCTTTCCAGTAGCCCTCTGGTTTACATATGGTAGTATACACATTTCAGTGCCGCTCTGTTCGTCCCACCTCTCCTTCCCCTGCCATGTCCACAACTCTGTTCTCTGCTTGGGTCTCTATTCCTTCCCTCTCCTTTCCCTGCCATGTCCACAACTCTGTTCTCTGCTTGGGTCTCTATTCCTGCCCTGCAAGGAGGTTCATCAGTACCATCGTTCTGGATTGCACATGTATGCACTAATATACAATATTTGTTTTTCTCTTTCCGACTTCACTCTGTGCAACATGCTCTAGGTTCATCCATCTCACTAGAACTGACTCGCCTGTGTTCCTTTTTATGGCTGAGTAATAGTCCATTGTATATACGTACCACAGCTTCTTTATCCATTCATCTGTTGCTGGACATCTAGGCTGTTTCCGTGTCCTAGCTATTGTAAATAGTGCTGCAGTGAACATTGAAGTACATGTGTCTCCACAGTGGCTGTATCAGTTACATTCCCCCAACAGTGCAGGAACGTTCCCTTTTCTCCACACCCTCTCTAGCACTTATTGTTGGTAGATTTTTTGGTGATGGCCATTCTGACCAGTGTCAGGCAGTACCTCATTGTAGTTTTGATTTGCATTCTGAATAGTGATGTTGAGCATCTTTTCATGTGTTTGTTGCCCATCTGTCTGTCTTCTTTGGAGAAATGTCTGTTTAGGTCTTTGGCCCATTTTTTGATTGGGTTGTTTTTCTGGTATTGAGATGTATGAGCTGCTTATGTATCTTGAAGACTAATCCTTTGTTAGTTGTTTCATTTGCAGTTAGTTTCTCCCATTCTGAGGCTTGTCTTTTCATCTTATTTATAGTTTCCTTTGCTGTGCAAAAGCTTTTAAGTTTAATTAGGTCCCACTTGTTTATTTTTGTTTTTATTTCCAGTATTCTTGGAGGTGGGTCAAAGAGGATCTTGCTGTGATTTATGTCAAAGAGTGTTTGGCCTGTGTTTTCCTCTAAGAGTTTTATTGTTTCTGGCCTTATATTTGAGTTTAGTTTTGGGTATAGTGTTAGGAAAGTTTATTCTTACATGCAGTCCATGGTATATTATACATACTGCTTCTGCTTTGCATAAAACTTTAAATTTCTAATTTCAGATTCATAGGTGGTTGCAAAAAGTGTGCTAGGAGGTTGCATGTACCCTTTCCCTGGTTTCCCCAGTGATAACATCTTGTGTAACTCCAGTCCAGTATCAAAGCCAGGCAACTGATACAATCCACAGATCTAATTTGCGTTTTGCCAGTTGTACATGCACTCGCATGTGTCCGTACAGTTCTTCGTGCATGTATGTGTAAGTTGCATAGGTGGCTTTGTCCTACGTGTCACGATATCTCTGCCTTCACTGTTTGTGGAATTTATCCATGCACCTGTGTATACAACTAGTTCATTGTTTCTACCCCTGAAGAGGATCCTGTTGTGTACATCTTCGATCTGTTATGTACCTGTTTCCCAACAGTTGACCCTTAGCTAGCTTCTCACTTCCTACCGCCACAGACAGTACTTCAGTGCAGAGCCTCACTCACGTGCCTTGTGGATTTGTGTCCCTCAGGCAGGACTTGGGTTGCTGGGGTATTTGTTTACTTGGCTCTGCAAAATGTCTGCCTAAGTCCACATGCCAGCAAGCATGGTATTAAAAGTTCCTAGATTCCTACATTGTACAATTACTTAAGATATAATCCTGGGGTTTAGGATCTAAAGCCTAAAATATCATAGAAAACCTTCCATGGGACCATAGAGAGAAAAAAAAAACTTAATAAATTTTTTTTTCACTAATGGTAAGAGATTTTGTATGATATGAAAATTATATTAAAACTACAGATGTTAAATCTCTGAATGGTATAATGTAATTTCAGGTCTTTTTTCCAATTTCATTCTCTTTCCTTTCCTCATCTCCCCAAATGACATATCTGATTACTAAACACAGTTTATTTTTTTATTTTGAGAGGAAGGCTCATGGCTATAATGTCTAAAGTTCCAAGGATATGATTCATTTCAAGCCAGGCTATAGTTCTAAAGGATGAAAAAAAGGGGGGTGGGGTAGAAAAAAAAGAGCGTATAAATTTGGGGGGAAAATCCTGTTTTGTTTGTTGTATTAAATCATCACTGTAATGACACAGCACAGTATCTGTCACCCCACTCACCTGGCGTGCCCAGCAAGGATGTTGGTGGCCCACCTGCTGTCAGTGCTACAGCCAGTAACTGTTTACTGAGAAGGGAAGTCTAGGCAGATTGTCCTGAGAGAGACTGGATTTCACAGGCTGCTGTGAAATAGGCTGATCTGTATAAAAATATACTGCTGTTCTGGCAGTGACCTAAGTTCTTTGAAAGATACTTTCTTGAGTGTGTTTGTCTTACTCATCTCGAAAATGCAGTTTTCAAAACATCTCATCTGCATTCACTGAGGTGCCGTTTTGTGGCAGGATAATCAAATGGACTACTTATGCACCTGTTACATGTCAGCAGCCTGGCTTGTTTGTCCATCTGAGCCTCCTCTGTGAGGGGGCTCTCTTGTTCTATTATGCCTTTGAGAATCCTTTTATAAAGCTTGGTGGCAGAATCCTGTTGATTGGCCTCGTGGAGCTTGTACATGGAACAATATTTTTTAATTTACCAAATTTTTTTGCATGTCATTATAGAATGACAGTACCTTTGTCAATTGGTTTCTGCTGGGTAGTTTGTTTAAACTTTTTCAGTAAAACCATAAGTTGATTTGGTTCATTAACATCTGATTTCTAAGCTGAAGGTAAGACTCCTACTAGAAATTCAAGAAAACTAAATTTACTAATAGGAGTTAACTGTCAAAAATCAATTGACTGTAGCCAGAAACAAAGCTATTGAGAATTGTAAAAAATAAATAAAAATTTTTTAAAATAAAAAGAATTGTAAATGTAAAAAGTAGTTTTGATAACTGACTAAATGTCAGTCCAGTATATATATATCATTAGCATATGATATGGAATGGAGAGTAACTCATTTGCACAGGTGAGAACTTAATCTGGAAATGAAATATGGCCCCTTAGTATGATTCCACCTATTGTAGTCACAGCTAAGCCAGTGGATTACAAGTGTCTGTGCCACTGACCAGTGTCACCCCCTGCCTCTCCTCCACTCCCTAGACACCCCTGCACTTGGCAGTGATCACCAGACAGGAAGCTGTGGTGGAGGACTTGCTGAGGGCTGGCGCTGACCTGAGCCTCCTGGACCGCTTGGGTAACTCTGTTTTGCACCTCGCTGCCAAAGAAGGACATGATAAAATTCTCGGTATTTTACTCAAGCACAAAAAGGCAGCACAACTTATTGACCACCCCAACGGGGAAGGTAAGAGACAATCACGCATTGTGGTGTACCTCTGTCTGCTTTCTAAACAATAAGTAGCTACCAGATAAATGTGTGTATTTAATCTTCACCCCAAAGTGCTTTCCTTAACCACTTGGAATTCATCATCTCTTATGGAAATTTCCATTGCTGGCTGCAGCTAATTCCTTTAAAGATGATCTGGAATAGTCAGTAGGAGGGAAAAGCAGAGCCTGAGCAAACACCATTCTTGATATGTAGAAAAAGTAGTAGCTGCTCAGTCATGTCTGACTATCTGCCATCCCATGGACTGTAGTCCGCCAGGCTACACATTCTCTAGGCAAGATACTGGAGTGGGTTATCATTCCTTTCTCCTGACCCAGGGATCAAACCTGGGTCTCCTGCATTGCAGGCAGATTCTTTACCATCTGAGCCAGCAGGGAAGCCCCCTTAATATGTAGAAAGCATCCTTTATTCAGAGAATGTTTATGTGCTCTCATTGTCTCTAGAACACAAAAGGAGTCTGGGGTTTACATGCAGGACAGCTGACTTACAGCGCCTGTAAAGACTGGAGACCCATGCTGACCCCCAACAGCCTTCCTTCCCCATGACCATCCCTGTGCTTGGGCCGTAGGTCTGAATGCCATCCATGTAGCCATGATGAGCAACAGCTTGCCGTGTCTGCTGTTGCTGATGGCCGCGGGGGCTGACGTTAACGCCCAGGAGCGGAAGTCGGGGCGCACGGCGCTGCACCTGGCCGTGGAGCACGACAACGTCTCCTTGGCTGGCTGCCTGCTCCTGGAGGTGAGGGATGCACTTACCTGCCTTCTCATTCAATTCCCAAAGGGTATTTGGGAAAATCTTTTCAAAGAACAACTTCGCTAACAGCTCATCTCCCTATCGTTGGCTCTACCTGTGTAGTATCTACTGGAGGCTCCAGAATAGCCACTCAGGCCCTCCAGTATTCCCCTGCCTGGCATCTCTGAGGATCTCTGCACTGGCAGAGCCTGCCTAGAATACAACTGGGCTGGTAACATGACCTGGAGAGCCATGCAGACAGGGGAGGTGGGACAAAAGGGCGAGAGGACCTTGAACTAACCCTTTTCTGTGTGGGCGGATTTTAGGGTGATGCCCACGTGGACAGCACCACTTATGACGGGACTACACCCCTGCACATAGCGGCCGGCAGAGGGTCCACCAGGCTGGCAGCTCTTCTCAAAGCAGCAGGTAAGGCAGCGTGGCAGTCAGCCATAGGAAATGTCATCAGGAAGGCAAAGCCAGACTCACTAGAGCAGCCGGGCCACCTCCTGAACCTACAGGCGTGCTGCGGAAGGCACAAATAAATGAAAGTGTGCTGCATAGCCCGCTTAGCAGCCATGAAGGCTCTGTTTGTATTGGTAATCCTGGGTGCCATGCTGATGGTCATGTTAGGTTTTACTCACCTGTTTTGGATTTGGATTAAGTTGAGTCCCATGACAGGGGATCCTAAGGTTGAACTGAATTCCTTGTAGAATTCGGAGCAGTATCAGCCTTAAGGTCCCATCACAGGTCCTCAGAAGGAAGAGTTTATTGGCATAATAAAGCATTTGAAGACTTCCTTTTCTAAGAAAGGTCTCTGAGAAGCCAAAATGAGAGGAACAAACCCATGGGCCATGTGTCGAGTACTGTCATGTACCAAACCCTAAAAATTGCTAGCTTCTGTTGGGCTAGGAACTTCACACTGTCTCATTTAATCTTACTTGATCTGCAGTAACCCTTGAGACAAATCCCATTACTATTCCCATTTTATAGCCAAGGAAACAGACTGGTGAGACGTTTGCATCCCAGTTCCCTGGCTCCAGTAAGGGGCAGAGCTTGAGTCACATCTTGTCATCTTGAACTTCCAGACTCTTCTCTCTCTGTTTCTCTTCCCTGCTTTGCTCAAGGATGTAGAGTGTTATTCCAATTCAACCCTTTTATCCTGTGAAATATAGGAAAATTATTCCTGCTCATCCTTGAATCTCCACTGCCTCATACATTTAGAACCTCAAAAATGTTTAATGTAATTGGTATCTCAAGCCTGTCCTGGCATATTTGATTTACTTATAAGGTTATTATTTTTAGAAAATAAATGCCTCACAAATTCAAGAAAATAGCAGATTAAATACCTTCTTTAAAAAAAAAAAAAAAGACCAGAAAAATATAAGAACCTTTTCTTTGGCACCACATTTTTCTGACATCATATCCCAAATAAGCAGCAGCCTTCTCTTTTCTCCTTTGTCAAGTTGAACATTCCCATGAACAAGAGATGGTGATTGCAGTGTTTATGATTAGTTTGGGGAGTCACTGGTTATGATTATGAAATGCCTTCAGACTAGAAGCTATAACCTTTCAATAACTACACATCCTACCAGAAGGTTTTCTTGGTGTTTTGCATTTAAGGATCAGTGCCATAACCCGGGAATAAAACAGAACAGGTTGGCACTAGACAGAAAGCAGCTTTGCTCTTTTGAGCAAGCAGGTGAAGACGCTGAGAAATACGAGGTGCCAGGCATCAAGCTGAACACATGGGGCCTTAAGCCTAAGGGTGCGCCCTTGCTGTTGTTGAGTCACTCAGTCGTGTTCAACTCTCGTGACCCCATGGACTGTAGCCCACCAGGCTCCTCTGTCTGTGGGATTTCCCAGGCAAGAACACTGGAGTGGGCTGCCATTTCCTTCTCCAGGGGACCTTTCTGACCCAGGGATGGCACCTCATCTCCTGAGCCCACCAGGTAGCCCCTGTAAACCACCGCCCTCAGTCCTCAGGTTAAAGGTGCATCGCTCACAACTGTCCTATGGAGTCAAATGTGAGCGTCAGTCCAAATCTGTTTTTGAAAGTATCCTTGGCTATACAGAGGTGTCATTGGTCACCTTTACAGTCAAGATATATTAGAATTTAAAAGCAGGTTTCTGGATATTTCAGTGGAAATGTGTTTTATATATTTATAGAATCTGACCCCTGCAGGCAGTTAGGAGCCAAGAAGATGTGGGTTTTACCTAATGCTGTGTGACTTGGTTCTGCAGGAGCAGATCCCCTGGTGGAGAACTTCGAGCCTCTGTACGACCTGGATGACTCCTGGGATGAGGATGGAGAGGATGAAGGGGTCGTACCGGGAACCACTCCTCTGGACATGGCCAGCAGCTGGCAGGTGAGCCCTGCTCTGTCTGTGTGCTGGCTGCTGCTTAGGCGGCAAGTGGTCTTCCTCAGTCTTTGCTCCCCGAAGCCAGCACCTGGTATTTTTAAAAGACAGGCTGCTTGTCACGAGCTGTATTTATCTTGAAAAGCCTATCCGCTAAAGATCTAGGTCAGCAGAGTTCTCTGAACATAAAAGCATATGCCTAATCAGATCAGAGTTGATAGATGAGAGAAACTCAGAATTCACAAAGCGTGTTGCCCATTCTGAACTCACACCAGAACCCTTCCCATCTGAGTTTCTGAAGCCAGGATACATGCCATGGTTTGCATGAACTTCAGTAAGTAACTGCTGAACATGAGACGAAATGGGGATTCTTCTGAGGGTTTTCATCAGTGTAAACAGAACAGACTTAAAGCCTTCCTCAGAACTCTGCGGACCCAAGATCTGAAGGGGAAAGCGGTTACCAGGTCCCTGGGCCCAGGGAGGGAGCCACAGGAGGAGGTGGGCAGCACACATCTCCAGCCCAACTAACTGAACTCCTGAGGGGCAGGCGCTGCTCCCTGGCAAAAACCGCCTCCCCAGGGCCCATGTGGCATGAGCTGAGTAACCCTGCAGAGAGCCCACATGACACTCTACATTGAGCGCCTGGTCTTCCCAGAAGCCTCACCACAGAACACAAAGATAAGCCACTCCGTGACCCTGCGCGGTCCTCACCCCGGCCAGTCAGCAGCCAAGTGACTGCAGGGAATGCAGAAAAGCCTCCATAGCTATGGAAGTTTCTTTTTCCTTTATACGTTAACTTTTACCGGGGGTAGAGTTGATACACACTGTTATGTTAGTTTCAGCAAACTGAATATGTTACACACACGTCCACTCTTATAGATTGTTTTCCCATGTGGGTCGTTACAAAGTATCGAGTAGATTTCCCTGTGCTGTACAGTAGGTTCCTATTAGTTATCTGTTCTCTTTTCTTTTATCCTAAGACTTTTTTGGCCCCTCAGTTAAAAGGTGAATGGTGCCAAGAGGCTGTCCTCAAGCCTTGTGAGCATTTGTACACCTCAATCTGAGCAAGCTTAAAAAACTCATTCTCATGAGCCTTTTTACCAGGGAAGAGGGGCAGCCAGGCAGCATAGCTTCACAGCACGATGTGGGTTCAGTTCTTGCCCTAACTCTCAGGGAAACGTCATTTACCATCGACTCTGACCAGCACGTGGCTGCTTGGGTGGCCTGGACCACCTTTGTCCCTCAAAAGGGCTGTGGCCTGGCTCTCTGTGAGGCTGGGTGGGGTCTTCCTATGTGGCTCAGACAGCGCTTGTGGGGCACAGCCTCCTGGGCCCAGAGCCCCAGAGGGCAAACATGTCTGTAGGCCAGGGTACTGACTCCTCTTCCCACTCCGTCTATGGGGTTACGAGTGCCTCCTGAGGAAGATGGGCTGAGTTCCTTACCACAAAGCAGCTGATTTCCCTGTTGTCCCTGTAACATCCCCGTGTTTTTCTTCTCAACAGGTATTTGACATATTAAATGGGAAACCCTATGAGCCAGAGTTTACGTCTGATGATTTGCTGGCACAAGGTGAGCTGTGGGAGAACCAGGTGCCCTGAGCCAGTGTCACCTCCATCCTGACCCTGAAAGGGGCTGAGGGAAAGCCAGCGTTACCCAGACTGTGCTGTGAAAGGCAGGGGCTTCTCTCAGAAGCGGGGGGTCCTGCCACGGAGAAGGTCCAGCTGTGATCTACCACAGCGTGGGCTGTTCTTACTCACCTGGGTGGCTGCTGACTCTCCGGTGCAAGAGCGCAACTGCTCCCCCGGGGTGGGAGGGGGAGCTGTGTGGCAGTGACCGGTCCCTGTGGAGAGTCTCTGATCAGTTAGGATGGTCATGTTTCTTCTTTATCTCCTTTAGGAGACATGAAACAGCTGACTGAAGATGCAAAGCTGCAGCTCTACAAGTTGCTAGAAATTCCTGATCCAGACAAAAACTGGGCTACTCTGGCACAGAAATTAGGTCTGGGGATACTGAACAACGCCTTCCGGCTGAGTCCCGCTCCTTCCAAAACCCTCATGGACAACTACGAGGTAACGCCTCACCTTACGTTGTCATTGTATTCAGTCATGTCCAACTCTTTGCAGCCCCCTTGGCTATGTTTATCTGACTGTGTTAACGTTACCGGCCAGAGCACAGTCCGTTCCCCTCTCCCTTAACTCTGAGCAACAAAATCTTAGTCACTCCCCATGTCTTGGGAGGGTGACCCAGGCCAGGAGGAAACCCACCTTGGTTGTATTCAGATACTTTGAGGTGTGCTGCAGAAATGCTACTTGGAGGGTCAGGATGGTCATAGAATGCCGGTCTCCTGTCCACATTCGTGCCCTCCTCTACCCCAGCACAGGCCTTGGTCTCGTGTGAGCACATCCCGGAAGCAGCTCTCTGTGAGGTCACTCCTAGCAGAGCCATTACCTGGCGATGCTTTTAATTTCTAAAATAAATGCCGAAAAACCATGGGGTGAAGTTACGTTTGAAAATTCCATCATTGCTCATCTCTCAGTGGTCTTCAGAGCTTCAGGGAGACCGTGCAGGTTTCACTCTAGAGCTTTACTGCCTTGGCAGTCTCTCTGCTCACTATGAAGTGCTTCTCTGTGATTTCCTGAGTGGTCTCTGAGCTGAAACAGGAAACTTGATTCAAAGACGATGCTGAGGCTCCCCACCAGACCTTCCATGCCCCCTGGCCGTCTCAGTGGAGGAGGCAGCCTGGCAGGGGGACGGGGTGTGGTGTTGAGTTTACAGCCTGCCTGCTTACTTCCTGCACAGGCTGGAACACAGAAGCACACTCTTCCTTCATTTCTCAGGTCTCCGGGGGCACCATAAAGGAGCTGGTGGAGGCCCTGAGACAGATGGGCTACACTGAGGCCATTGACGTGATCCAGGCAGCCTTCTGCACCGCAGACACCAGCCCGGCCAAGACCACCTCCCAAGCCCACTCGCTGCCATTCGCCCCCGCCTCCACAAGGCCACAAATAGGTAATGAAAAACAGACACAAAGCAGTTGAGACATGCCTCCGGTCTCCGGGGGTATGGCCTGTCCTCCCCACCATCACTCCTGAACACACGGTCCCCGCGTCTGTGTCCCTCTCGGACCCCAGGTGCTTCATCCCCTGCTCCTGCTGCTACTGCTCAGGGAGGGGCTGTCACCAGCACAGTCACCTTGACACACGAGTTACTGAGGTCAGCAACAGATGACAAAAACAACACGATATGGGTGGTGAAGGCAAGCCCAGTTTCTCTCACTTCTTAAATTTATGAGAGGGATGAGCAGACCAATGTCTGTGGAACCAGGACTAAGCGCCCCAGACTATGGGCTGATGCCCCGACGTTTCCATCAGCTGCTCAGCCTCCTCCCTCCAGGGGTCCCCTCATTCCTGCTCCCTCAGCTGCCTCTCCTCGCCAACCTCCACAACACTGACCTGTCACCCCGCCTAAACACATACGCACAAGCGTCCTCCATCTCCCAAAACCTCCTTCTCAGCTTCTCCTTCCAAACTGCCAGCACTTCTTCCTGCTCCTCACTCACCCCGTGTCCTCGCCTCATTGCTCTGAGAACACAGAAACAGCTGGATCTCTCGTTTTGTGCCAGCAAACCCCCCAGCCCACCTCTCACCTGTCCAGACACTCCTCTGATTCTCGCCTCTCTCACGTGTCAGCCTTTTCTCCCTCCCGATGGATCCCCTGGCAAGCAGGTGTGGTTCCCATCTTTTCAAAATAAACAGAAAACAAACATTCCCTTGATCCCCCACCCTCTTTAGCTGCAGCCCAATTTCTCTGATTCAGCCAAGCTTCCTCGAAGTCTGTAGCTATTCTTTACGCCTCATGACGTCCTTCCTTGACCCTCTGGTCAGCTCCGCCTGCCCCTGCGCCAGGGCTCCTCTCACCACGAGGACCCGCGTCTGCTCAGATCTGCTCACCACCCTCCTCAGCTGCCCCCGGGGCACAGGTGACCACTGCCTCCTGCTTCAGGCCACCTCCCCTTGGACTTCTCCACGCCATGCCCACCCCCACCTTGTCTCAGCTTCCAGAGCCCCCTCCTCACGGCACGGGCTCGGACCCCCTCACGCCCAGACTCAGCACTGCCACAGTGCTCGTGGGCAAGGCAGTGCTCCAGGAGGTCACGCCGCCATGAACACCCCCTGGTCCCAGCACCTCCCAGCATTCCCTGCAGCCTCCTCCTCTCTGTGACCACCACCCTCGACCCCCACCCCCATTTCTTAGCTCCATTCCTGTGGCAGCTCCCAGTTGGTCTCCCAGTTTCCAGGCTGTCACTCTGTCACCACCTACAGTCCATTCTGTACACACAGGGAGCACAAGTCTCTTTAAAAATGGCGTTGCTCTGGTTGTGTGCACTCCTGTTCATGCATCCACTCAGCCAGTCTCTGCTGAGCGCATCCTGCCTGCCCAGCTTTGTTGCAGGTGGTGGCGGCAGGGGCTTTTCTATTCTCTCTTTCCTACGTGGCGTTCACCCGCCCCCTCCCAAGCCCTGCCCTGTGCTCCTTCCGCTGCCCCAGCTGGCTGCACTGCTCTAGGCCCAGGGCCTGTGAGCCTTCTCTTCCCCTTCCCTGCACAGGTCCTTACCTGGTGGCTCCTTCTTGCCATCCATCTCAACACCAGTGTATCCTTATCGGGGTGGCTATCCTAAGGGAGTGGGGACAGGTGTTACACACACTTTAGAAGAGAGCAGGGTACCCCCAGAAAACCACCCTCATCTCCTGTCTCATGACCTGATGCTCCTTCCACACTAAGAAGTAGGTAAATACTACTATTTTAAAAAGCATCAAGCCCTCATTTTATAGTTATTTTTAAAACACCTCACAGTTCCTAGCACATAACAGAAACCCATAAAGACTGATAGGTTGAATACATCCATCAGTAACCATGTCACTGCCATGAAGGTCTTACTGTAGCAGCGTTGGAATTTAACATACAAGAAAGAGCTCTCTGACTCGGGTATGGTAGACTTCTGTTTTCCTTGGTCACTCTCTGCCTACGGGAAATCATTCACACTCTTCAGCTCCCTAGAGACACTTCTCAAAGGAAAATCAGACCTAACTGCCCAGTAGAAACACATTGTCACTTTTTGGGGATTTTTTTTTTTTGCTACCAAAATGTTCTTGAGGCAGTGTATGGTGTCAGATAGCATGTGCAGCCCAGAGAGCTCATTTTTAGCTCCTACTTCTGTCACCAATTTATTTTGCTTACTTTCAGCAATTTCCTCTGCTATACAATAGGTAGTAGGTGGAAAAATACGCCTAATTTCTAAGAAAAAAGTACACTTTGAGTCAAGAAAATTCAGAAAGGATTCTGACAAACACAAGGCTAGATTGTAAGAAAGAGAGGCGAAAACACTTGGCTGATTCTGATGTTTTCACAGCCTTTGTATTGCTCGGTGTTTTCTGCCCCACCCCACTGTGTGGGCTGCGGGGATGAGCGGAGGCCACCGACGCAGCCCACGAGCCTGCCTGACGCACAGGGAGCCCCGCTGGGGTGGAGGCGCCCTGCAGCCCGGCCTGGCCACGTCGGGTGCAGCCCCATGACCCGTGCTTTCTCTCCGCAGACGAGCTCCGGGACGACAGCATCTGTGACAGCGGTGTAGAGACCTCCTTCCGCAAACTCAGCTTCACTGAGTCTCTGACCAGCGGCACCTCCTTGCTAACTCTTAACAAAGTGCCCCACGACTACGGGCAGGAAGGACCTATAGAAGGCAAAATTTAGCCTGCTGGCAGCTTCCAATACCGAGGAAACCAAAGCTCGGAAACTCCACCGTGTCGCCCAGAGGAAGAAGGCACACTCAAGGGTGCTTCGAGGAACACAGGCCGGCCTGGATCACTCTGGGTGTAGTTCCAGGCCTTTTAAACGTGGATTTCTTCTTTGGTTCTGAAATGAATTTTAGCTGAGTTGAGAGAGAGTAACCACAGTCACGGCTTGTGGCTGGGCTGCTGCCCCGCTGGGAGTGCGGTAGCTTGTCGAGCTTTACCAGCTGCTTTCTGTTGTCACTGCTGCTGTCCCTCTGCTGCTTGCCCACTCTCATTACAAGTTGTCACACCCCCACCTGGCCTGCCTTCTGGCTGTCCACAGCACAGGTGTGCACTCACATCAAGGATTACGGAAAGGGATGTTTTAAAATGAGACTGACTTGGTATGATTTTAAAAGACTCACTGCGACTTCCCTGGGGGCCCAGTGGTTAGGACCCGGCACTTCCACTGCAGGGGGCACGGGTTCGATCCCTTCTTGGGGAACTATTGATAAGATCCTGCAAGCCAGGTGGCAAGAAAAAGGAAAAAAAAAAAAAAAAAAAGCTCACTGCTTTTTCTAATTGTGTTTATCTCTGTGATTTGAAAAAGGAACATGTACATGTCAATATTTAAACATGATTACAATCAATGCTGAAAATGGTATTTCCTCCCTTTTCTGCATTTTGCTATTGTAAATATGTTTTTTAGATCAAATACTTTTAAAGGAGAAAATGTTGGATTTATAAATGCTATTTTTTATTTTACTTTTATAATAAAAGGAAAAGCAAATTAATGACCTCATCTTGTTTGATCTCTATAAATACTTTTCTAAGATTATTCTTTATAATCACAGGATCACTCCACAGCCTGGTTCTCAGATTCACAGCTCGCTCTAGAATCAAGTTTTTGATCCAGAAATGAATAACAACAAAAATTATCAAAAGTGTTTCAACTGGAGATGAAAGCTTTCGGTTTGTCAAATCCTTGCTAGGCTAGTTTTATGTAGGCCATATCACCTCATCTTCCTCCACGTCAAGCACCATTCTTCAGGCCTCTGTGTGTTCCCCATGCCTCTTGTGATGAAGTACTGAGACATTAGCACAACAGAGGTTCTGCGACAGGAAGCCTTCCAGCACGAATTTACCTTATATCTTCTGGATCTCAGATCTACTGGACAACCAGCTGCAGCTTCTCTAGCCCTTGCTGTCTCACCGTGCACTTTTATGCCATGGAAATGCTTCTTTTCTTCAACTTCGTGAACCAACCTCTGCTGGCTTCAGACTTCTTTTCTGCAGCTTGCCTCACCTCTCTCATCTTTATAGAATTGAAGAGAGTTAGGGCCTCGCTCTGGAACAGACTCTGGCTTAAGGAAATATTGTGGCTGGTTTGTTCGTCTATCCAGACCACTACAACTTTCTCCACATCCTTAATAACGTTCTTTTCACTCTTATCATTTGGGTGTTCGCTGG
Source organism: Bos mutus (assembly GCF_027580195.1). Classification (NCBI taxonomy): domain Eukaryota; kingdom Metazoa; phylum Chordata; class Mammalia; order Artiodactyla; family Bovidae; genus Bos; species Bos mutus. Next base: position 22,201,894 of record NC_091622.1, on the reverse strand, counting down.
AGCAGCATTTTTCATTTCCTTCAAGACCCTTCCCTTTGCATTCACAATTTGGCTAGCTGGTGCAAAAGGCCTAGCTTTCAGTCTACCTTGGCTTTTGATGTGCCTTCCTAAGTTTGATCATTTCTACCTTTTGACTTGGAGGGAACAGGCGTAACTTTTCACTTAAATACCTACAGGCCACTAAAGGGTTCTTAATTGGCCTGATTTCAATATTGTTGTGTCCCAGGGAATAGAGAAGCCCTAGAAGAGGGAGAGCGATGGGGAACGGCTGTTCAGCGGAGCAGTCAGCGCACACACACCATTTATCAAAGTTTACCAACTTGTATGGATCGCATGCAAAGCAGGAGACCCAGGTTCGATCCCTGGGTAGGGAAGATCCCCTGGAGAAGGGAATGGCAACCCACTCCAGTATTCTTCCCATTGGCTATAGTGCATGGGATCGGAGTCAGACACGACTGAGCGACTAACCAGCAGCACTACCACCGACTTGTAAGGATGTGGTTTGTGACACTTCAAGACAATTACAATAGTAACATCAAAGATCACTGATTACCATACCAAATATTATTATAATGGAAAAGTTCACAATATTTCAAGAATTACCAAATTGTGACAGAGACATGAAGTGAACAAATACTGTTGTAAAAATGGCTCTTGATAGACTTGCTCAACACAGGGCTGCCACAAACCTTCAGTTTGTAAAAATAGAAAAGAAATGCAATATAAGCAAAGCACAATAAAGAAAAGTATAATCAAATGAGGTATGCCTATATCCCACTTTTTGAAAGTTATTTTTCTAAAATAAAAATAGCTCTGAGTCTCAACTCTCCAACACCAAGCATATGCCTCCATTCCTCCCCCAGTTCCATGCCCCTGTGACAAATAGTTCTTTTCCAGGTGGCCATGACAAGATCACAAGTTTTGCCGTATCATGCTGACACTCCTGAGAGGCGAGGCCTATGTTCTGAGGCCAACGTTGTTTCCCTGCATGTCTAGCCAGGCCTGTGACAAGAGCAGAAGTGATGGTAAGTGACTCCTGAGATTAGGTGAGAAAATGCAATACAACTTCTGCCCAGTCCCTCGGGTCTGGTCTTGTCCTGTTGGAAGCCAGTTAGCATACATGCTCTGAGGGAGCCAAGTGGCCATGCGGAGGAACCGCCAACAGAAAGGGCAGACGTGGAGGAGTGAAGCTTTGAGAGCATCCCAGCCATCAATCAACCCTGAATATTCACTGGAAGGACTGATGCTGAAGCTGAAGTTCCAATACTTGGGCCACCTAATGCGAAGAGCTGACAACTCATTGGAAAAGACCCTGACGCTGGGAAAGATTGAGGGCAGGAGGAGAAGAGGGTGACAGAGGATGAGACGGTTGGATGGCATCACCGACTCAATGGACATGAGTTTGAGTAAACTCCGAGAGTTGGTGATGGACAGGGAGGCCTGGCATGCTGCAGTCCATGGGGTCACAAAGAGTCAAACTTTGTTGACTCAAGGACTGAGCAGCAGCAGCCAGAGTCACACCTATGGAGCCTTCACGCTGCCTCAGGCGATGCTGCTCTGGAAGAGTCCAGCCTCAGTGGCAGATTTACGAGTAAATGAAGCAACAAGCTGATGTTTCAAGCCTTAGGTGTGAGGTGCTCGTTACTGTCCCAACAATTCCCATACCAGGAGGTCACGTTAAAGAGAAGCTGACTCCAGGAGGAACCACGAAGAAACACACGCTGGAAGTGAAAACAGCACTTCCCTTCTTTAACAAGAAGCCCTATTTCTCTTCGGTTCCCTTCTCTCCTCCCAAATCACAGTGGTATCCTGAGTGTGCGTGCTCGGACAAAAGGCCGCCAGTGCCGCCTGTGCCTCTGAGGAAGGAGCGTCTTCCATTCTGGCCCGGCAGATGGGGAGACAGCAGAAGGAATGCAGCAGACAGGTGGGGACTACAATGGGCCTGAAATAAAGCTTCCCAAAGCCCGTCTCTCAGCAGGAAGCCATTCAAAAATAGCTTCCTTAGAGGCTGCGTCATCTTCTCAGCCTTCTGCACTCTGCAAGTACAACCCAGATTTTTTCAGGATCTGCAGTCTTTGTCTTTTGGCAGCAGGAAGCCAGGCTGCTGCCCGTTCACCCGCCCGAGTCCCCTGTGGTAGTTGGATGTGGTGAAGCTATTCTTGGCACCACCATGGAGCACAGCCCCCACAAACCCACCCTCTGCATCTTAGCCGGAATAAAGAGGCAAAGGAGACAGGCAGATTTGAGCATGTGTGACGCGTCAACCCCTTTGCTGTAATGAATTCTAGTCATAATTCTCAAGACATCCCTATGGGTTCATATTTAACCCCAATTTTACAATGAAGAAACGGATAATCTGAATAGTAACTACTCACCCCAAATTCAAATCCAGGTATATCTGATTCCACAGGTTATTCTTTAGCCATGTCTGAGTCCGAAGTCCTTTGAAGTTCTATATTTAAAAAAGAAAGGAAAAAATACTTACAAATATGTATAAAAACAATGGAATCATGTCATACCCAAGCCAACATGCAAAATGAACCCAGAGTACCCCTAAAAAGAGATGTTGATTAAATGTTCACATGATTTGATTCTCCCCATAATAATAGACTAAACTGCTTAAATATGAATTATTCATTGATGGGAGGTCCCTGGGTTGCATATCTTTCCCCTCATTTTGTGAGTTTTTGGGGAACTTTCTTTCTAAACTGTGCTTCCCCAGGTAATGGATTTAGGGAGGCATGGAGTCAAAAGAAGATGTAATTAAAATTCTTTCATTTTCTCAAGGCTAGACAATATCTTGAAGATCACCTAAGTAAATTATCCAAATTGCCATCTTTTTAAAATCCCTGCGATGTGATAGCACCTCCTTCCTATAATCCTCAATATGGCTGCTGCCGCATTCCAACACCAATTCCCAAGGCTACACGTTCCCAATCATTGGTTTTCTAGGTTCACCCGTTAGCACAGGGGTTGGGGGAGATACTGAGGAAGGGCTCACCTTAACCCAAAAGAAACATCCCCATCTGCTTCCTAAGCCCCAGCCCCTGCATCCCCCCCATCACCACCTGGGCCCTAGCACCAGCAGGCAGGTTACCGTTCCCACTGGGTACATCCCACTGGCGGGGATGTACACACTCATATGCTTATGGACCCCTGAGCAAGTCAGCACAATGCCAGCGCGGCCCTTGGCTGTCTTCTCCTTCCCAGTTTTGCTCTGGGAAGGTCAGAGCCACCACTTGGCCCTGACTGCTTTCCTGCCTTGCCAAAAGCACATCTTGAATGATGATCCACACAGGCACATAGCAAATGCGCTGGCGGCCACTGTGGTTACGAAAGGCAAAGAGACTCCAGGTTTAAACTTTCAAGGAAGAACGCGTGGTACATCTGAAACTAATACAACAACACTGTAAATCAACTATACTCCAATAAAAATTAACAAAGAAAGGAAGCGTGGGCAGTAAGTCACACGCACCCACACGTCCACCCCCCTTCAACAGAAGCAGCTGTGCTGCACCAGGGAAGACCCGCCCTTGCTGCCTCCACCACCAGAAGGTTGCCCCTTTCTTCAAGTCATGCTGTGACGTACAGTTTCGGTCCTCATCACTCTGCTACTGTGCCGTTTAAGAGCTTGTCTGACTTTGCCCCCGGCAATCAGCTACTCTGGCGGCTTTGTGCCAAGTTTCCATAGATCCATAGCAATTCAATTACGACGAAAAATCATTGAGATGCCACCCGTTTGCCAAGGTAGCAACAATGAAGGGAAATGAAATGGATTGAAAAACAGCAGAAAGGGTCACCCTGCAGGTCTGACCCTGGAGATCAGCCTCTTGGACCCCCTACCTCTGAGCCCTGGAGCCAGAGGAGCTTCAACAAAGCTGCTCTGTTCTTTCTTCCACAACCCCCCCGCCCCCTTCCTCCCTACTTTCTCTCTCCATTCTTCTTTCCGTCTCTCTCCCTCCCTCCTCTCTCTCTCTCTCTCTCAGCAAAGCCTCCAGCACTCCAGGGCACTGGTAGCCAGTTCTGTGAAGGCTGGACAGGGGTCGGGGTGAGGGCAGAGGGCCACAAGCCCTTCCTTAGTCTCCCCTCCCTGCCTTCCTCTGGGGAAGCCTCCAGGAAACCAGTGTCCTGACCCATGGTCCCCCTCCAGCCGCCACCAGCCTGATTTCCTGTGCACAAGAGGCCTCTGCTGGAAGAAAAATAACTTTGCATGATCACCCAACAGCTGGTACGCCTCCTGCTGCTCAACTTTTTTTGCGTCAATAAAACTGGAAAAAGGCTTACCAAAAGAAGGAAATTTAGAAACTTCTTCAGCTTACTGCCTGAGTATTTCTCCTCCAGCTCGGGAAACAGAAGTCTGATGATTACTTTCCCTTGGTAGAAAAGACTTGAGCTGTTCTTTTTCTTTCGTCCCCTAGGCCTGATCATTCCAGCCACAGCCAACCCTGTTCTTTGAGGAATAACTGTTTTAAGCCAGCATTTATGAGTCACTTACCCATCCTAGGCATTGTACATGCTTTATTTTTTGTAATCATCACAACTCTATAAAACAGTAATTACTGCTAACCTCGTCTTAAAGGTAAGGAAACCGAGGTTTAGAAGTTAAGTGGTCTGTCCAAGTTCAGTACACATTAGAGCCAAACTCCCATCAGTTCAGTTCAGTTCAGTTCAGTCACTCAGTCGTGTCCGACTCTTTGCGACCCCATGAATCACAGCACGCCAGGCCTCCCTGTCCATCACCAACTCCTGGAGTTCACTCAGACTCACGTCCATTGAGTCGGTGATGCCATCCAGCCATCTCATCCTCTGTCGTCCCCTTCTCCTCCTGCCCCCAATCCCTCCCAGCATCAGTCTTTTCCAATGAGTCAACTCTTCTCATGAGGTGGCCAAAGTACTGGACTTTCAGCTTGAGCATCATTCCTTCCAAAGAAATCCCAGGGCTGATCTCCTTCAGAATGGACTGGTTGGATCTCCTTGCAGTCCAAGGGACTCTCAAGAGTCTTCTCCAACACCACAGTTCAAAAGCATCAATTCTTCGGCACTCAGTCTTCTTCACAGTCCAACTCTCACATCCATACATGACCACAGGAAAAACCATAGCCTTGACTAGACGGCCCTTTGTTGGCAAAGTAGTGTCTCTGCTTTTGAATATGCTATCTAGGTTGGTCATAACTTTCCTTCCAAGGAGTAAGATATTTGTTATGGTTCCCACATTGTACAAAATATCCTTGTAGCTTATTTTACATCCAATAGTTTTTTACCTCTTAATTCCCTCCCCCTATATTGCCCCTCCCCTCTTCCCTCTCAAGACCCATAACCACTACTTTGGAGAACTGACAGTTTATTTTTAACTTCAGAAACAACTTCAGTTTAATATTATTCTTTTTTTGTTTTTTTCACTTTAAAATTTTCTTTTTAAGAAATTTTTATTTATTTAATTGGAGGATAATTATTTTATAATATTCTGATGGTTTGTGCCACACGTCAATATGAATCGGCCATAGGCAGACGTGTCCCCTCCCTCCTGAACCCCCTTCCTCTCTCCCCACCCCACCCTTTCAGGTTGTCACAGATCATGGGCTTTGGGTGCCCTACGTCATACATCAAAATCCCACAGGCTATCTGTTTTATATACGGTAATATATAAGTTTCAATGCTATTATCACAAACTTTCAAAAAACTTTCCTTTAGTGTTGAACAAGATGGCCTTATCCAACATGCTCCCTCATCAGGGTCATGTTAGCCTTAAATGAAGTGTCACCAGCTGAAATGACCTTATCTGTTTACTTGCTTCTTGTCTGTCTCCCCCTACAAGGGCAGTCCATGACAGCACAGACTTTCCTGCTTTTTTCATTGCAATATCCCTGAGGACGAGGTCAATGCCTGCTCAGTGTTTCTTAATAAGGGCTTGGTAAATGAATCAACTGAAGGAGGGCACGGCAACCCACTCCAGTATTCTTGCCTGGAGAATCCCCAAGGACAGAGGAGCCTGGTGGGTGGATACATTCTTAAGTTAAACAGTCTTTACAGTCAGAATATAAATGTGTCTTAACAGTGGTCTGGTCTGTGACTTTAACAGTTTTGTACCACATCACTCTGGTACCTTCCAATAAGTCAATTAGAAAACAGGCCATCTTCTCTTCACTTGAAAATGTTACAAAATGCCGTTTCTGCCTAACACTTTTAAATTTATGCTCTTACTGAACTGATAAGACTGTGTGAACAGTCAAGGCAGACTCGGGAATATTTTGAAATGCACTGAATTTCCCACACAAACAATGCTGCCTTGTTTCTCTCCCTAAATCTTACCAAGTTGGAGGATAAGTTTCAAATCTGAGAACCAGAGATAGTCTCAGAGAATGTTCTGTCTCAAGTCAGTGTCACTTTAGGAATGCTTGGGAAATATATCTATTTCTCCTGAAGTCTAGTACACTTTCATTCCAATAGAGAACAAACTCTTCCTATTTCTTTTCCAAAGCCAAGTAAGAGAGGAAAGAAAAAACCGAGAAGAGTTACAGCGAGTGTGATTAGGAAAATTATCATTTTTATTGTTTTCTTCACTTTAAAATGGGAAGATGGAACCCCATGAGCTGACCTTTCTCCATCTTGCTCCCTGGAATGTGGTCTGTAACCACACAGCAGAAGGATCTGAGCCTGGTCTTCCCATTCCATTAACAGTTGCAAAACCACCAACAGAAGAGGCTTCTCAGAGATCCAAAGCCCAGAGTAAGTACCTCCAATTCTATTTCAGCAAATGTGGCAAAACAAATCTACTAAAATGGTAGAAACGACTAACCTCAGTGCTCACATGAACTGTGCAAGAACATTTTGGACGTGGCTATTCCCTTACAGAAACGGTGTGTATACACTTTCCAGCACAGTTCTCTCCTCTTATAAACCACTGTCAGCAAATATTTATGTCTATTCATTCATTTATTCTTCCTTTATAAATTCATTCATTTCTGATATCTTCCCCCTATCTTTAAAAAAAAATTTTTTTTAAGACATTTGCCTTGAGGAAGGGGATTAAGATGGTGAAGTGGGGGGACCTGGAGCTTACCTCCTCCAACGAACACATCAAAAATACATCTTCACGTGGAACTCACAGAAAACTGGGAACGGGCCGAAGAAATCCTTTACAACCAAAGCTGCTAGAAAAATCTCCATGTAACTGGGCAGGACAGAAAAGAGCATCAGCCAGGACGTGTGGTCCTGGGAGAGATCTGTCAGGAGGAGAAGGCGCACGTGGCTGGACCATTGCCCCGAGGAGTGAGCGGGTTGGGTCATTACCTGGGCATCCAAGTCCTGGGCTCTTGAACGGAGGAGACAAGCTCTCTCGCCCATCGGGAAATGTGCTGAGACAGAGAGAAGGGCTGGAGCAGCCTAGACTTTACTTGTGAGGAATGTACACACGGGAAGACCTGCTTACAATCAGGGCAGAGAGAGCCTTGGCCTAGAGGCTGCCACCTCACCACACATCCCAGTATGAAGGGTCAGACGACCTGCCCACTCCATACCACAGCCTGGCGTTCGATCTAGGCAAAGATTGAGTCTAGATACACAGAGACAGGCTAGGGAGCCTGCAGTGTGAGCCAGGTAGAATCACCGAGACCACCGTCAGCCTGCACTCTGGGGTGACGGGTGCAGCCACGACAGAGCAGCAGCTAAGCTCCAAATCTTGGGAGCTTAGCTCCCAAGGAGCTAAGGAGCCCGAGGAGCACGCAGGAGTCATTTCCCAGAGAGAGCACCCTGGTTCCACCCACTTCACACCGTGGCTTAGCACTAGGTCCAGGGAGAAGTCTGCCACACGGGGCAGCCCTCAGGTAAAACACAGTCACCTCAATTCCATTCCTGTAGATGGAACCCCCCAACTCCCAGCCCCAGTCTACTCCTCACCACAGCCTAGCGCTAGACCTGGGACAAACACAACAGAGAAGGAGATGTGACCTTGGGTTGCTTTTAAGCAGAATCGTGGATGCCTACACAGGTGGCACGTGGGTCCCCTGTGAGCACACAGGCCTCGCTTCAGCAGCATCTTTAGGGCAGGGCACACACAGGGAACCAGCCCTCAGGGCTTTGATTCCAACAATCATTATATGCCAATAAACTGAACAACCTAGAAGAAATGGACACATTTCTAGAAACTTACATCCTACCAAAACTGAGTCAAAAAGAAATAATTTGAACACACTGATAACTAGAAGTGAAACAATTTGTAATTAAAAAAAAAAAAACCATCCCTCCAAACAAAAGTCCAGCACTGGACAGCTTTACTGAGGTATTCTACCAAATAAACAAAGAAAAACTTATACCTATCCTACTCAAACTGTTCCAAAAATCTGAAGAGGAGGGTTCTTGTTCAATTGCTCAGCCGTGTCCAACCCTTTGCAACCCCATGGACTCCACTATGCCAGGCTTCCCTGTCCTTTACTATCTCCTAGAGGTTCCTCAAACTCATGTCCATTGAATCACTGATGCTGTCCAACCATCTCATCATCTCATCCCCTTCTCCTCCTGCCTTCTATCTTTCCCAGCATCAGGGTCTTTTCCAATGAGTCAGTTCTTTGCATCAGGTGACCAAAGTATAGGAGCTTCAGCTTCAGCATCAGTCTTTCCAAAGAATATTCAGGACTGATTTCCTTTAGGATTGACTGGTTGGATCTCCTTGCAGTCCAAGGGACTCTCAAGAGTCTTCTCTAGCACCACAGTTCAAAAACATCCATTCTTCAGTGCTCAACCTTCTTTATGGTCCAACTCTTACAACCATACATGACTACTGGAAAAACCACAGCTTTGACTATACAGACTTTTGTTGGCAAAGTGATGTATCTGCTTTTTAAAATGCTGTCTAGGCTTGTCACAGCTTTTCTTCCAAGGAGCAAGTGTCTTTTAATTTTATGGCTGCAGTCACCATCCGCAGTGATTTTGGAGCCCAAGAAAATAAAGTGTCACTGTTTAGAACACTCCCAAATTCATTCTATGAAGCTACCATCACCATGACACCAAAACCAAAGACATAAAAAAAAAAAAGAAAACTACAGCCAATATCTTTGAGGAATACAGACACAAAAATCCTCCACAAAATATTAGCAAACCAAATCCAACAATACATACAAAGGATCATAAACCACGATCAAGTTGGATTTGACAAAATTCAACATCCATCCCTGATAAAAAAAACTTTCACCAAAGTAGGAGAGGAGAAATTTCAGCATAATAAAGGCCATTTACAACAATCCCAGAGCCAACATAATATTTAACGGTGAAAACCTGAGAGCCTTCCCACTAAGTTCAGGGACAAGACAAGGATGCCTACTCTCATCAGTACTATTTAGCATAGTAATGTAAGCTACAGCAATCAGACAAGGAAAAAAAAAAGAGGCATCAAAACTGGAAGGGAAGAGGTAAAACTGTCACTATTTGTAGGTCACATAATACTCTACGTTGTTGTTCAGCTGCTCAGTCGTGCCCAACTCCCTGCAACCCCATGGACTGCAGGACCCCAGGTTTCCCTGCCCTTCACCATCTCCCAGAGCTTGCTCAAACTCATGTCCATTGAGTCAGTGATACCATACTCTTATGTAGAGAACCCTAAATTCTTCTCACAAAGACTATTAAATGAATTCAGCAAGGTAGCAGGATACAAGATTAACATACAGAACTCTGTGGCATTTCTTCACACTAATAACGAAATATTAGAAAGAGAAAGTAAAAAAAAAAACCATTTAATATCCTGTCATAATATAAAAAATATCAAAATACCTAGGAATAAACTTAATTGAGGATGTAAAAAACCTATACACTGACAATTATAAAATATTGATAATGAAAACCAATGGTGATTCAAATAAATGGAAAGATAATCCATGATCTTGGATTGGAGGGATTAATACTGTTAAAATGGCAATACTACCCAAAGCAATCTGCAAATTTAATGCAATCTCTATCAAAATACCCATGATATTTTTCACAGTAGTAGAATAAGAAATCCTAAAATTTATACGGAGCCACAAAAGATCCTAAATTGTCAAAGCAAACCTGAAGGGAAAAAAAGCTGAAGGCATAACCCTTCCACACCTCATACTATATTACAAAGCTACAAAACAGCATGGATTTACCCAACAGACATACAGATCAATGGAGTAGAATAGACAGCCCAGAAATAAATCTATGCACCTATAGTCAACTAATCTATTAACACAAAAGGAGTAATAATATAAAATGGAGGAAAGAATGTCTTCAAAAAGTGGCGCTGGAAAGCTACATATAAATCAATTAAAATTAGAACACACCCTCACACAATATACAAAAATAAAATCATTTAAAGATCTAAATATAAGACATGACACCATAAAACGCGTAGAAAAGAACTAAGATTGGTCCCCTAAGCAAGGCAAAAGAAATAAAAGCAAAAATGAACAAATGGAACCTAGTGAAACTTAAAAGACTTTGCACAGCAAAGGAAATGAACAAAATGAAAAGATAACCCACTTCACGGGAGAAAATATTTGCAAGTAATATGACCAATAACTGGCTAATATACAAAATGTATAAACAGCCTACACAACTCAATATCAAATAACAGTCCAACCAAAATCAAGACCTAAACAGACATTTCTCCAAAGAAGACATACAGATGCCAAAAACCACACACACACACAATGCTCCACATCACTAATTATTAGAGAAAGGCAAATCAAAACTACAATGAGATTATCATTTCACACAGGTCAGAATGGCCATCATTAAAAAGTCTACAAATAATAAATGCTGGAGAGGATGTGGAGAAGAGGGAACCCTCTTACATTTTTGGTGGAAACGTAAATTGGCCCAAACACTATGAAAAACAATATGGAGATTTATTTTAAAAACTAAAAATAGAGTTGCCATACGATCCAACAAATTCTACTTCTGGGCATATATCTGGCAAAAACTCTTAACTGAAAAGATGCACTCACCCCAGTTGTAAATAGCGCTGCTACTGCTAAGTCGCTTCAGTCGTGTCCGATTCTGTGAGACCCCATAGACAGCAGCCCACCAGGCTCCCCCGTCCCTGGGATTCTCCAGGCAAGAATACTGGAGCGGGTTGCCATTGCCTTCTCCAATGCATGAAAGTGAAAAGTGAAAGTGAAGTCGCTCAGTCGTGTCCGACTCTAGAGACCCCATGGACTGCAGCCCACCAGGCTCTTCCGTCCATGGGATTTACAATAGTGCTATTTACTATTAAATCCTATTACATAGTGTAAATTTACTATTTACAATAGCTAAGACATGGAAGCAACCTAAATGCCTATTGACAGGTGCACAGACAAAGATGTGGTAATGTTTATACTGGGTTGGCCAATGTTCATTCAGGTTTTCCTACAACATCTTACAGAAAAACCCAAATGAACTTCTTGGCTAATCAGATACAATTAAATATTACTTGATCATAAAAAAGAATGAAATAATGCCATTTGAAGCAACATGAATGGACCCAGAGATTATCACACTTAGTGAAGCAAGCCAGAGAAAGACAAATATTATATCCTATAACTTCTTCTGGCATCTTAAAAAAAAATGCAATCGAATCTATGTACAAAACAGGAACAGACTCACAGACATAGAAAACAAACTTATGGTTAGCAAAGGGGAGAAGGAGAGGGAAGGACAAAACAGGATGTGGGATTAACAGATACACACTGTTATATATAAAACAGACAAGCAACAAGGATTTACTGTATAGCACAAGGAATTATATTCAATATCTTATAATAATCTATAGCAGAAAATAATTGAGTATATATATGTGTGTGTGAATCACTTTGCAGTACCCCTAAAACTAATGCAATATTGTATTAACTATACGTCAGAGTAAAAAAAGAAAAAAAGAATCTGCCTTTATTTGCTTCATTTTTACCCTTGCTTCATGTACTAATTGGGTGATAACGATGTTTGAAAAGTACAACCACCACTTAGCATTTATTTTGTTCCAGACCCTATCTGTTTAATCTTTACAACTACCTTTGAAGGTCAGAGATAATCATCTCCACTTAACAGATGAGAAAACTAAAATCTAGAAGGCCAAGTGGCTACCCAAGGTCACAGAGCCAATAAGCCTCAGAACCTGGATTCCAACTCAAGTCAGTGTGGCTGGAAGCCCTGCTCTCTTTAGACAACAGGGTCGCACCCAAGACGGTGCCTCCATTCACAGAGTGGTCACTAAGTGTCAGTACTGGGCCAAGCCCTTGAGCCACATTTTTAATTTATTCTTCAAAACACACAAGGTGGGGGTAATTATTCCCATTTCACCAGAAGAAGACTGAACATAGAGGTTAAATTACTTGATTAAGGCTACAGAGCTAGAACGGGCAGAATTGCAATGTAAATTCTGCCCATCAACCTCAAAGCCCAACTCAGAGGGCACCTGGAATAGAAAAATGCTCTAGTTAATGGAGAGGAGGGTGCCCCCTGCCCACCCAGCAACAGTGACAAGAAAGTGATATAATATTTATCAAGTAAGAATCTTCTGGGTTACAGTCCTAAGTCCCAGTCTTTCATACAGCTTAAAAGCTGTATGAAATATATACTTCATATATATATATGAAAAGCTGTATATAAATATATATTTTGAAATAACACATAAAATGAGGGAACTCTTAGATACTGAAGGAGAGGAGTGGGTTGTCTGCATTTATTTTCTTCTTAGTCTCTGAACCATGGCCAAAAGTTTCTTAGCTTTAAAACCAAAATATTACCTATTTAGTCTTGATTCTAAAGCCAAACTCTCACCTCCAGTAAATTCCATAACCAATTACTTGATTCTTCTTCTAGAAGACCCTTCAAATATCCTGGTCTAGATTCTTCAAACTCTCCCAGTTTATCAAGTGGACTAAAAACCTGGCCAGAGCTAAATGGAAATTAATGCTTTGCATGATACTGGGCACAAATGAGTGTTCATGGAATGGGGAAATAAGTCACAGACGGAACACCAAATTGTCAATGCAATTTATATAATCTTAAATTTTTATATATTTCAAACTTACAGAAAAGTTGCAAAAGCAGAACAAAAATATTCCTATACACCTTTACTCAAATTGACTACTTATTAACATTTTGCCCCTTGCTTCACTATCAATGTAATTTTATAAACAGGATGATGAGAACAAAATGATTTCATAGCAATTATAATTAATCAGTGTTTTTTAAAATGGTTCAATCTCAAGTTAAAGGCAATACCACTTTGCTGCCAGGCTCATCACATGCAAATCAAACCATAGCCTTGAACTGGAAAGTTCACTGGACTTAACCAAATCTGAAGCCCATACTTAATACAGGTGACCACTTATGTCAGGACACCCAAAAGTTTCCAACATGATCAAGGTGATGTCCATTCCAATGTGAGTTTTTTTTTTCCCAAAGAAGAATCACTAATTGCCTTTGAAAAAATAAATTATTATTGTTAAAACAAATATTTTATTAAAAAAAAAGCCTCACAAATGAAAAAAGACTACTACTCAAAAAGTAATCGAATGGCAACAATCAATCCCACCAAACTTTCCAGCATCAACAACCAACATGGCTACCACCCAGACATCTCTTTCTGTTGCAACATCTGAATCTCTATTTCCTCTGGAAATAATGACAAAGCAGTTTCTTTTCAATCATTTGGTACTTCTCAAAGCTATCCTGAAGGGCCTACATGCCCTCACAATCTTCCACATTTGATTCCACAGATACCACAATGGTCATTACTGTGATTCCCTTAAGGGCTACCTGGGAGTGTGCCTGTAATTCTCTTAAAGGGCTACTTGGTCATGTTCCTGTGATTCCCTTAAAGGACTGCGTGTGGACAGGACCTCCTTTGGGGGTAGGAGAGACAGTTGGGTTAGAACTGATTCACATGGTGCAAAAGGTGCGAAAGGAAGAGCTAAAGACACAGCCCTGGTGCAGACAGAACAGCACCCAGGCACCGCTTTGTTGAGAACATCACCTGAATATACACAGCCTTCCCTGGGAGAACCAAGTGGCTAACCAGACACTTGACAGCAAGCAGATGCATTTCCTGGCTTCTTCAACTTGTTTCTAGTTGCCTTCAGCTCTCGAAAATACAACCTGGATTCCCTCAGTAAGTATCAGCCAGTGAAGTCACATGAAAAGATTGCTCCAATTCACTCTTGCTGGTGGGTTTCCAAGGGTAAAAGAATACAGTCCGTGTCTTCTCAGTCATGAGGAAACCATTGTCACTGAATCTCCCTGGGATGCTTCCTACATCCAACCAAACAAAGGGAGCGACAGCTGAGGTTTTCAGATCAAAAACAAATGTGTCCCCTTGCTGCGAGATGGTGGCCTGAAAGAAAAAGATAAATGAAGTGAAGGTGGAGAGCAGAACTCTCTGTTCTACATAGCTAGCACAGAATGCACTGCCTACAACCTTGGTTCTATTACTGCTAAAGTCATATATTCCATGCACTGTGTCAGATGCTAAAAAAAAAAATACATGGAAATTTACTGAAGGCTGTGGAGAATTACCAAATTGTAATCTCAAATCAGGGGTAGAAACATGTGGTCTCCAAAGATTCAGGAGAATATTTCACAGGAAGCTCAGAGCTTTGTAGCTGTGTATCTTTTCCTCAGGGTCTCATCAAGAGAGGCACATTTCTGCACCAAGGCTGGTGATTTTAATGACTTGCTCAGGATCTGTCCAGAGCTGACTGTGGAGCACAGCCATGGCACCCACCTTTTGGTCTTATGAGGAGACCCTGCGGTCCAGACAGCAGCCAGCCAGACATCTCCAGAAGCTATCCCACTACAGCTGGTGCTCTTAATGCATCGTGGGTAAAGTCACTTTATGAGCACCTCAAACGTGTGTGAATCCCACACAATATAGCAAAAGAGAGTATGGTGTAAGTCTTGTCACCTGTCAGCCTCTTGGCACAGGCTGAGAGTGAGGACAGCTGCTCCCTGGAAGGTGGGGTTTGTGAGCCTCTCTCACTGTGAGTACACAGCTGAGTGGGACCTGGTAATCAAGCCATGCATTTGTCACAAAACAGAATCCTTCAACATGCATACATGCCATGCCATAGGTTTGACATTATAGGCTATGTGTGACATAAAGAATATCCAAGGGCAAATTTTACTATATATAACTTAGCCTGCTACATCATGCAGGGTTCTGCATTGTCAACAAGAAATCCCACATTGGTAGGGCTTCCCTAGTGGCTTAGCTGGTAAAGAATCTGTCTGCAATGCAGGAGACCTGGGTTCCATCCCTGGGTCGGGAAGATCCCCTGGAGAAGAAAATGGCAACTGACTCCAGTATTCTTGCCTGGAGAATCCCCATGGACAGAGGAGCCTGGAAGGCTATAGTCCATGGGGTGGCAAACAGTCAGATGTGACTTAATGACTCTACCACCACCACCATCACTACTTTGGTAGAAACAAGAATAGAAATTTAAAGAGAGCTACCCAATACACTTTAAATTTCTTTTCTTGCTTCTACCAAAGTTGTGATGGTGTCAAATTCCCAAATCATGCTGCCCACTCATTCCAGTGAAGACCCTAAAGCAGTCACAGGCACACAGTTCACGTGGCTGGCCCTGGACACTACCAAGGCTGCAGGAAGGCAGCTACTCTCCTACTCTGCAGGAACAGCTACTCTGTTCCAAGGCCAAGGCCAGAAGGGACACTGGCGCCCACTCACTCTTGTTGGTGCCTTCTTCTAATTGGAAATCTCACTTCTGCATTATCTGACAGCAGAGCAGGGAGCTCAAGCTTGTACTCTGGCTCAAGGCCCCTGGGGATGCCCCAGGGGATAGAATTAATGCCTGGCTATGTTAAGCCTGACAATGTTAACTATCATTACTATTATTGTTGCTACTGTTATTACATCTCTTTAGGATGTAATAAGGATCCCTTTAGGATGGGAAGTATCACTGAAATACAACTGAGATAGGACAGAGAAAGAAGGCCTGCTCCTTTCCCACTCCCAGCTGTCTCAAGGTAATAGAGACCTAGATGAGAAAAGAAGAAAGATTTCAAAATCTTGTGTACAGACTACAAATTTGTCCAGTAATAGTTTTGTACTTTTTTCTGGAAAGAAGCCATGTAAATGTATGTCATTTCCTTCATATCTGCTCTACATCGGATGTTACAAATAAGTTAGATTTCCTTAAGGGAACATTTTACTATTAACTAGGAAGGAAGCTATGTTTTCATTTCAAGGACTGAGTTTTGATATTTCTAAACCAAATGTAAAAAAATCCTCTCAAGTCTTTTCAATGAAGTCTAAAATAAACTTATAATTGGTTAAAAATAGAGAATGAAACTTTCTAGAAACATACTTTCAATCACCATGTGGAGGTGGGGGAAGGAAGGAAAGGTTTTCAATCAACTAGATAGATTCCATATTTTCCAGCTACACGATTTTTACAACACAGCCTATCCTGATCATCCCATTTTTTTCTTGATAATGACAAAGAGATCTGGTGATTAAGCAACTTGAAAGTAATAAATCATAGTGGAGAGTGAAAGTTTTTTACATTAATAGACTCTCCTTAAAAATGCAAAATTAAGGGTGCTTTTATAGTATGGCTGAGTCCCTTTGCTGTCCACCTGAAACCACCACAACATTGTTAATCGGGTATACTCCAATACAAAACTCAAAAGTTTCAAAAAAAGACACGGAGAAGATTTAAATGCATGTTGTTAAGTAAAAAACAGCCAATCTGAAAGAACTACATTCTGGAAAAAATAAAAATATGTAAATTGCCAAAAGATCAGCATTTCCTAGGGATTGAGGGGAGGGAAAGATAAAGGAGGGCTTTCCAGGTGGCTCAGCAGTGAAGAACCTGCATGCCAATGCAGGAGACATGGGTTGGATCCCTGGGTTGGGAAGATCCCCTGAAGAAGGGAATGGCAACACACTTCAGTATTCTTGCCTGGAGAATCCCATGGACAGAGGAGGCCTGGTGGGGTTGCAAAGAGTCAGACACGACTGAGTGACCGGGCACAAGCAAAGATAAAGGAGGCAGAAAGCAATGGATTGTAGAGCAGTGAAAGTACACTGTATGATACTGTAACAGATGTTACATGTCACTGTCACTTAGCCACTCAGTTGTGAGGAAGAGTGGGTTGCCATTTCTCTCTCCAGGGAATCCTCCTGACCCAGGGATCAAACCCATGTCTCCAGCTTGGCAGATGGATTCTTTACCACTGAGGCACCAGGGAAGCCCACGTGTCACTGTACATTTGTCAAAACCCATGGAACACACAACAGAATGAGTGTACCCTAATGTAAATTATGAGCAGGGGCTGCTCTCTAGTTGCGATTCGAGAGCATCTCACTGCAGTGACCAAACCCCACTTGCTACAACTACAGAAAAGCCCATGCAGAAACAAAGACCCAGCACAGCCAAACAATGAATAAATAAACAGCTAAAATTAAAAAATTATTAAATGTCAAAGCTATCACAACATTGTTAATCAACTATACTCCAATATAAAATAGAAAGTTAAAAAAAAAGAGAGAAGAAATCATTTGTTAAATTAAAAACAAAAGAGTGCTTTTTCTGGGCTCTGACACTTCCTGGCTACAGACTGAACAGTTACTCGCCCCACCAAACAGGCTGGTGCGTGTGTGCTGAGTCATGTTCAACTCTCTGTGACCCCACAGAGTGTAGCCTACCAGGCTCCTCTGTTCATGGGATTCTTCAGGCAAGAATACTGGGGTGGGTTGCCATTTCCTTCTCCAGGGGATATTCCTAACTCAGGCGTCAAACTCACGTCTCTTGTATCTCCTGCCTCGGCAGGCAGATTCTTTACCACTGAGGCACTTGCGAAGCCCCCAAACAAACTTTCTCACTTACAAGTGCAGGTGGTAATACTTCAGGGCTGGTGCAGTAAAGCCCCCAGGTCAGAGCCTGGAACCCAGCAGAGAAGCAGTCAGCGGGGAGGACCCTGCTGCCTCGCCCTCCGCTGCGCCAGCCTGACAAAGAGAGGTGATGGGACCACCGGCATAGCAGGCATCGTAAACTTTGACAAATGCTGAATCAGAAAAAAAATTATTTGCTCTTTGCTTCCAGTGGGAAGGGGAATCAATCTTCCCCAGGTCCCAAATAAACTCAGTACCAAGGGGAA
Source organism: Bos mutus (assembly GCF_027580195.1). NCBI lineage: Eukaryota > Metazoa > Chordata > Mammalia > Artiodactyla > Bovidae > Bos > Bos mutus. Next base: position 22,183,777 of record NC_091622.1, on the reverse strand, counting down.
ATTTTGCAAAACAGCAGAACAGCCCTCAAAGCCCCAGCAACTCCAGACCACTGGTGCTTACAGTGATATTTGCCTTGTGGAGCCCCTTGGCATTCTTCAGTGAGGACAGGAAGTGATAGTTGATTGGGCTCAAGAGTTCCCCGTCAGTTGACAGGTAAAAGGAAACCACACAGCTTTGTCGTGTACATCCGGGACATCCTTTTAACAACTCAGGCACTGGCTTAGTATAGAGGAGAACAGACTCCCCAGCTTTTATCACGAAAGGGTTAGTTGACTCAGAGCATACGAGCTCCAGGGAACTCCAAGTGTGGACTCTCACCTGGGGAGAAACAAGACAGAAGGAAACCAAACATTCTTAGTTCCTAATTTTTTTTAGAGAATAAGAATAGTAATAATAGATGGAAGTCACAATAGCAGAACTGATTAAGAGACTGTGAAACCTGAGTTTAACCTCAGCTCCGCCAAGTACTAGTTATGTAACTAAGATGTGAATTCAACTTCTCACAGTATCCATTTCTTTATACATAAAATGAGAACAACAAATAATAAAAAGCAGTAACTTCATAGGCGGTTGTGAGAATTAAATAATCTGTGGAAGGCATAGGATCTCAGGCATTGTAATTATTCCACAACCTGACCTATTCTCAATGTCCTCCCAATGGCAACCACCTAAGACTTCAAGTTTCTATCCTCTTTTTTTTTTAACCTAACTTTGTTTTAAATACAACTTCACTTTCCCACATATACAGTTTGTATAATTTTACTGATTTCCACTTTAATATACTGTTTAAAATGATTTCTTTTTATAAAGTTTAGGCTTTTTCCAGCTTCTCATGATTATAAATAATCTTTAAGTGTCATTTTACAGTTTACAATTCACACTCATCTAATTATTGTATTCACTATCCACAGAAATCCTCTAAAAAGGCACCTTGGTGTCATTTTACAGATGAGAAAACTGAACCAAGACATTAAGGTCATGGAATAAACAGCAGGATTTTGTCCTGAATATAGATTTTCAGATTTTAAGAATAGCCCATTTTCTGCTACAGACACTAGAAACACTTCGATACAAATTTCTCTTTTCTTTTTTCCAAAAATAACAGAAGCAAATAATGAAAAAAATCTAAAATTCTCCCTCTACCACAGAAAGAAAAAAATGTCCGAGCAACTTACAGTGAGCATCATCTGCTGGTCTGAGTGAAGGTCTGACGCACCATAGATGAAAAGCATATCTTTATCCTCAAAACCCACCGGTAACAGGGGGGCGAAGAAATGCCGAGCAAAGTAATGAAGCATTTTCCACTTTCCTCCATACTCTAAAAAGAATCAGGTGGGTTAGGAGACGGGCAGGGTCAAGCAGTGAGAGTCACTGTCCACATGGCCCAGGCGTGTGACCTGGCACATTCTGGGCACTGAGCGTGGAAGAGAGCTGACAGTGGAGAGAACCCGTTTTGTGGAACGCAGGGAGCATTTTGGACATCACCTCATGTCAGCCTCAAACCTGGAGGAGGCAGCCATTACCATCCCACCCTTCAAATGAGGAAATGGAAGCGCAAGCAGTTAAGTCACACATGCTACATGAAGTATTTTGAGCCTGGACATGATTCCTGGCTGGCACTTGCTCATTTGCAGTTCTGCTTCCAGGAGATCACTGAGCCAATGTTCCTTTTTCCTTACTTACACATGAAAAAGGGAATCAGGAGCATTGGCAGTGAACATCTGTTACAACTCTTCTCTTATAAGAATTACTTAGAGGAAGTACTATTGGAGAGGCTGGACAAGACGGTGGAGTAGGAAGACTCTGTGCTCACCTCCTCCTGCGAGCACACTACAATCACAGCTATTTAGAGAGCAACTCTTTATGAGAAAGACAAAATCTAGCAGAAAAGAGCATCGACAGCTAAAGACATTAAGAAGGAACCATAAGATGGGCAGGAGGGGCATAAGTTACGTAGTCAAGACCCACACCTCAGGGGTGGGTGAACCACAAATATAAGAATAACGACAATTGCTACTCAAGGAGTCTGAGTCCCACATACGGCTCCCTAGCCCATGGATTCTGCCCTGGGAAGACAAGTACCTGGAAACCTTGGCTTTGAAGGCCTGCAGGGATTAATTTCAGGAGTCACAGAGAGTTGGGGGAAACAGAGACACCACTCTTAAAGGGCACACACAAAATTTCACATCCTCTGGGACCCAGGGCAGAAGCAGTCATTTGAAAAGAGCCCAGGTCAGACTCATTTGCTGACCTTGGAGGGTCTCCTGAAGAGGCAAGAAGCAACTGGAGCTCACCTTGGAAGCAAAGGCACTGGCAGGTGCCATTTTGGAATCCTTCTTCTAGAGAATTAGCACCAGGATCCAGCCCCATCCACCACCTGTCTGCACCAGTGCTGGGAAACCTCAGGCCAAGGAACTGGCTAGACAAGGACACAGCCTCACCCTGTAGCAGACAGGCTGCCTTAGACCTCCTGGGCCCAAGGCTCCTAAGGTCATACTCCTGTTCACCAGAGCAGTGTACAAGCTTGTACACAGCAGTGTACAAGCACTAGCCCCCCAGGGACATGCAGCCAGAAATCTGGAGACCCACGTTCCAGCCACAAGCCAGCCAGAACCAGCCTCAAAATATTCTGGGCCTTGGCTTCACCTACTGGTCCCAACTACACCCAGCAAGGGGTAGACACCAGCCCCAGGACCACTACAGCCCTGAAGCCTACCTTGTTAGGACATAATCAACACAGCAGATTGGCACCAACCCAAGAGCAGACCAAAACCAGCTCTGAGAAACCTTAGAGTCCTCAGCCAGCTGCCCTGGGATCCAGCCCAGTTAGCCAGTGGGTCAGCTGGTGCTGGCCCATTTGGGATACCCTAGAACCTGTGCCAGCCATATTAGGAACTGGCTCCAGCTATCAGTAGGCGAAGACTAGATCCATGAGCCCCAGCCCTGTAACCACTCACCTAAGAACCCAGCTCTGACCATTCGTGAGCAAGCAGTAGTGCAGGATCCTCCAGGGTTCTGCAGCCAGCAGCCTCATGACCTGGCCCCACCAACAAGTTACCCAGCAGGCTCTGCACAAGGCAGGGCCTGGCAACCAACTGGGCCAAGAGCCAGCCATGTCTATCAGACCATGACAGTAGTTGGTCCACCACACAAAAGGACCCATACACCCCACATAGGGGTGACCAGAGAGGAGTGAGCTGCTGGGACACACAGCATATCTCCTACAAAAGGCCACCTCTCCAAGGTCAGGAAATGTAACCAACCTACCAAACGCAGAGAAATAAAAAGAACCAATTAGGCAAAATGAGGTGACAGAGGAACATGTTTCAAACAAAGGAAGGAGATAAAACCCCAGAAGAAGAACCAACTGAAGCGCAGATAGGCAAACTACCTGAGAAAGAGTTCAGGGTAATGATCACAACAATGATCAAAGAACACGGGAGAAGAATGGATGAACACGGTGAGAAGTTTAACATAGAGTTAGAAGATATGAAGAACTAAGCAGAGACAAAAAATACAAGTGAAATGAAAAATACACTAGAAGAAATCAACAGTAGATTAAATGATACAGAGGAATGGATCAGGGAGAAGGAAGACAGAGCAGAGGAAATCGCTGAAGCCAAACAGAAAAAAAAAAAAAAAAAGAGTAAAAAGAAAATAGAGTTTAAGAGATCTCTGGTACAACATCAAGGGAACTAATATTCACATTATATGGTCCCAGAAGAAGAGAGAAAGGGACAGAGAACATATTTGAAGACCCAATAGTTGAAAATTTCCTTAACTTGGGAAGAGATATAGACATCTAGGTCCTAGAACATAGATAGGATCAACCCATAGAGGTCCACACCAAGATGCACTGTAATTAAAACGGCAAAAATTAAAGTTAAAGAAGCAATATTAAAAAACAAGGGAAAAGCAATAAGTTATATACAAAGGAACTCCAGTGAGGCCATCAACTGCCTTCCAGCAACTCTGCAGGCCAGATGGGAGCGCACAATAAATTTTAAGTGATGAAAGGGGAAAACCTACAAACAAGAACACTCTACTCAGCAAGGCTTTCATTCAGATTTGATAAAGAAGCCCCCAGGTTTGCAGAGAAGCAAAAGCTAAAAAGGAGCTGAGCACCAGCAAACCAGCTTCATAAGAAATGGTAAAGGGATTTCTCTAAGTGAAAAAGAAAAGGCTACAAGTAGAAACATGAAAATTATGAAAGGAAAAAGCTCATTAATAAAGGCAAATATTAGGTAGTAAATCAACCATTTTCAAACCTATCAGGAAAGTTAAAAGAGAAAAGCAGTAAAAATCATCTATATCCATAATAATTAGTTAAGAGATACACAAACAGATGTAAAATATGAAACTAAAAACAATAATCATGACAAGGGTGGGGGAGTAAAAATGCAGGGTTGTTAAAAATGTTTGAAATTAAGAGATCATCAGCTTAAAATAATCCCATAAATTGCATTACACTATATATAGATTGCTATATATAAGCTGCATGGTAATCACAAACCAGAAATCTACAATTGATAAACATCAAAAATAAGGGAATCCAAACATAACTAAAGATAGTCATCAAATCAACAGGGAAGGGAAAAGGACAGGAACTAAAAAGAACTACAAAAATAACCCCCAAACAATGAACAAAATAGAAGTACATACCTATCAGTAATTAAATACTAATGGACTAAATGCTCCAATCAAAAGATGCAGAGTGGCTGAATGGACACAAAAACAAAACCCATATATATGCTACCTATAGGAGACACACTTCAGATCTAAACACATACACAGAACTGAAAGTGAGGGGATTGAAAAAAAGTATTCCATGCAAATATAAATCAGAAAAAGCCAGATGCCAATATTTATTAATATATCAGACAGAACAGACATTAAAACAAAGATGTGATAAGTGACAAAGAAGGATGTGATATAATGATCAAGGGATCAATCTAAGAATATGTAACAACTGTAAATGGATATGCACCTATATATAAAAGAGTGCTATATACATACAGCAAATATTAATGGACATAAAGGGAGAAATTGACAGTAACATAATAAGAGTAGGGGAATTTAACACCCCACTCATATCAGTGGACAGATCATCCAGATAGAAAATCAGTCAGGAAACACATTAGATCAAATGGACGGATACAGAATATTCCATCCAAATCAGCAGAATACACATTTGATCCAAATGTACAAGGAATATTTTCTAGGATGAACCACATGATGTACCACAAAACAATATTCAATAAATTTAAGAAAACTGAAACCATATCAAGCATGTTTTTCAACCACAAGCCTACGAGACTCAGAACTCAACCACAAGGAAAGAAAAAAAAACACTGCAAAAAACACTAACATGGAAGCTACGCAACATGTTACTAAACAACCAATGGGTCACCAAAGAAACTCAAAGGATCAGCAAAACACTTGGAAACAAATGAGAACAAAAACACAATGACCCAAAATCTATTGGATGCAGCAAAAGCAGTTTTAAGAGGGAAATTTTAGTGATACAAACTTAGCTCAGAAAACAAGGAAAATTACAAATAAACAACCTGACCCTACACCTAAAGGAACTTAGAAAAAGAGAAGCAAACAAAACCCAAACTTAGTAGAAGGAAAAATATAATAAAGATCAGAGCAGAAATAAGCAAAATAGAGACTTTAAAAAATAGAAACGATCAATGAAACCAAGATCTGGTTCTTTGAAAAGATAAACAAAATTGATAAAATTATAGCCAGACTTATCATCAAAAAAAGAGGTCTAATCAATAAAGTCAGAAATGAAAGAGACACTACAACTAAAACTAAAGAAGTACAAAGCATAAGAGATTAGTATGAACAACTATACACCAACAAATTGGACAAGCTAGAAGAAATGGATAAATTCCTGGAAACATATAAACTTCCAAGACTGAATCATGAAAAGATTTTTTAAAAAAAATCTGAACAGATCAATTACTTCTAAGGAGACTGAATCAGTAACCAAAAGCCTCCAAAAAATAAAAGTCCAGGACCACATGACTTCACTGGTGAATTCTACCAAACATTCAAAGAAAAATTAATACCAATCCTTCTCAAACTCTTCCAGAAAATGGAAGAGGAAGGAATGCTCTGAACTCATCCATGGGGCCAGCATCAACGTGATTCCAAAACCAGGGGGAAAACCTTATGATCATCTCCATGTATCCAGAAAAGTTTCTGAAATAGTTCAACATCCACTTATGATAAAATAAAAAAAAAACAAAACTTCACAAAGTGGATGTAGAGGGAACATGCTTCAACATAACAAAGGCTATATATAAGCAGACAGCTAACACCATACTCAACAGTGAAAAACTGAAAGTACTTCCTCTAAGATCAACAAGACAAGGATGCCCAGTTTTATTCAACACAGTACTGAAAGCTCTAGCCACAGCAGACAAAAAGAAAAAGAATTCAAACTGGAAAGGAAGGAAAACTGTGACCGTTTGCACATGACATGATACTAAGAAAATCCTAAAGACAGCATCAAAATCTAGTAGAGCTCATCAATGACCTTGGTAAAGATGCAGAATACAAAATTAACCTACAGAAATTTGTTGAATTTCTATATACTAACAACAAACTATAAGAGAGAAATTAAGGATGCAATCCCATCTACCTTCACATCAAAAAGAATAAAATGAAAGTGAAAGTGTTAGTCGCCCAGTCGTGTCTGACTCTTTGTGACCCCATAGTCTGGGCATAGAATTCTCCAGAAAAGAATACTGGAGTGCGTTGCCATTCCCTTTTCCAGGGAATCTTCCCGACCCAGGGATTGAACCTGGGTGTCCTGCATTGCAGGCAGATTCTTTACCATCTGAGCTATCAGGGAAGCCACATCAAAAAGAATAAAGGACCCAGGAATAAATCTAAGGGGGGAAAAGACCTGTACCCAGAAAACATAAGACACTGATGAAACCAACTGCAGACAACACAAACCAATGCAGAGATACTTTGCTCATGGATAGGTCTCATATTGTTAGAATGACCATACTACTCAAGGCAATCACAGATTCAATGCAATCTGTATCAAAATACTACTGGCATATTTCACAAAACTACAACAAATATTCCTAAAATTTGTATGGAAACACAAAAGACCCCAAGTAGTGAAAACAATCTTGAGAAAGAAGAAATTAAAAATGAAATTAGAACATTTTCTCACATCATTTACAAAAATAAATTTCAAACTGGATTAAGAGCCTAAATGTAAGATCAGAAACCATAGAACTCCTAGAGGAAAACACAGGCAGAATACTCCAACACAAATCGTAGCAATATATTTTTGGAACTGCCTCCTAAGGCAAAAGAAACACAAGCCAAAATAAGCAAACAGACCTAATTAAACTTAAAAACATTCACACAGCAAGGGAAACCATAAACCAAATGAAAAGACAGTGTATTGATTGGGAGAAAATATTTGCAAATGATGCGACCATTAAGGGGTTAATATACAAACTATTGGAGAAGGCGATGGCACCTCACTCCAGTACTCTTGCCTGGAAAATCCCATGGATGGAGGAGCCTGGTGGGCTGCAGTCCATGGGGTCACTAAGAGTGGACACAACTGAGCAACTTCACTTTTCACTTTCATGCCTTGCAGAAGGAAATGGCAACCCACTCCAGTTTTCTTGCCTGGGAATCCCAGGGACAGCAGAGCCTGGTGGGCTGCCGTCTATGGGGTCACAAAGAGTCAGACACGACTGAAGCGACTTAGCAGCAGCAGCAGCAGCAGCATACAAAATATATAAACAGCCCATACAGCTCAATATAGAAAAAAACAAAACAAATAACTCAATCAAAAAAATTGGGAGGAGACCTGAATAGAGTTTTTTCAAAAGAAGAAATACGGATGGCCAACATGCATATGAAAAGATGCTCAACATCACTGATCATAAGGGATGCCAATCAATACCACAATGAAGTATCACCTCACACCTGTCAGAATGGCTATCATCAAAACAATCACAAGTAAACAGTGGCAAGAATGTGGAGCAAAAGGGAACCCTCCTACACTGTTGGTGGGAATGTAAATTGATGTGTCCATTATGAAAATCAACTTGGAAGTGACTCAGAAAAACTAAAAATAGAACTATCATAAAATCTGTCAATTCCACTTCTAGGTATATATTCAAAGAAAACAAAAACACTAATTCAAAAGATACATGTACCCCATTGTTCACTGCGGCATTGTTTACAGCAACAAAGGTGTGTGAGTAATCCAAGTATCAATCAATAGATGAATGAATAAAGAAGATGTGGTGGCTTCTGAACAGCAGAGGAAACTATAAACAAGATGAAAAGACAACCCTCAGAATGGGAGAAAAATACATCAAGTGAAACAACTGACAAAGGATTAATTTCCAAAATATAGATGCAGCTCATACAACCCAATACCAGAAAAACAAACAACCCAGCCAAAAAGTGGGCAGACCTAAACAGATTTTTCTCTAAAGATATAGATGACTAATAAACACATGAAAAGATGTTCAACATCACTCATTATCAGAGAAATGCAAATTAAAACTACAATGAGAAATCACCTTACAATGAGATATGATGGTCAGAATGGCCATCATCAAAAAATCCACAAATAACAGGTGCTGGAGAGGGTATGGACAAAAAGGAACCCTCTTGCCCTGCTGATGGGAATGTAAATTGATACAGCCACTATGGAAGATGGTATGGAGACCCCTTAAAAAAAACAAGGGCTAAAACTACCATCAACCCAGCAATCCCACTAAAAGGCCTATACCCTGCGGAAACCAAAACTGAAAAAGACACATGTATCCCCAAGCACTATTTACAATAGCTAGGGCATGGAAGCAATCTAGATGTCCATTGACAGGTGACTCGATAAAGAAACTGTGGTACATAAACACAATGGAATATTACCAAGCCATAAAAAGGAACTCATTTGAGTCAGTTCTAATGAAATGGGCGAACCTAGAACCTATCATACAGGCTGAAGTAAGTCAGAAAGAGAAATGTATTGTCTGAAAAGAAAGTGAAAGTGTTAGTCGCTCAGTCGTGTCCGACTCTGCAACTCCTGTAGCCCACCGGGCTCCTCTGTCCATGGAATTCTCAAGGCAAGAATACTGGAGCAGGTTACCATTCCATTCTCCAGGAATTTTCTCAACCCAGGGATCGAATCCGTATCTCTGCATTGCAGGCAGATTCTTTACTATCTGAGCCACCGGGGAAGCCCAATATCGTCTATTAATGCATACATGTGGAGTCTAGAAAGACGGTACTGACGAACCTGCTTTCAGGGCAGAAATGGAGATGCAGACACAGAGAACAGACGAATGGACGTGTGTGCAGGGGGAAGGAGGAGAGGATGGGACGAATGGAGTAGTGTGGAAGCGTATATACTACCATATGTAAAATAGACAGCCAATGGGGATTTTCTGTGCGACTCAGGGAATTCAAACCAAGGCTCTGTAATAACCTAGAGGGGTGGGAGAGTTTCAGAGGGAGGGGACATATGTACAGCTATGACTAAATCATATTGATGTATGGCAGAAACCAATGCAATATTGTAAAGGAATTATCCTTCAGTTAAAAATAAATTTTAAAAAAAGACGTGGTATACGTATAGACAGATGTAGATATACATACATATGTAATGGAGTATTAGATGCCCATTAAAAAGTATGAAATTTTGCCATTTGCAACAACATGAATGGGCCTGGGGGGGGAGGGGCATTATGCTTAATGAAATACATCACAAAGAGAAAGACAAATAATCCATGTTATCACTTATACGTGTAGTCTAGAAAATAAAACAAATGGATGAATATAACAGAAGAGAAACAGACTCACAGATATAGAGAACGAACTATTGGTTATAGGTGGGGAGAGGGAAGGAGGCAAATGCAAGATTGGCATAGGAGTTTAAGAAGTACAAACGACTATGTATAAAATAAATCAGCTACAAGGCTATACTGTAGAGCACAGGGAATACAGACAGTACCTTAGAACTTTCAAGGGAGTATAATCTATAAAATTTAGAATCACTATATTGTATACCTGAAATTAATTGTAGACCAACTATACCTCTTTTTACCTATTTTTATTAATAGATAAATAATAAAGTTAATTAAAAAAAATAAAGTTACTTAAAACTCAAAGTCTCTTTTTTCCATAGGCACAAATCCTCTGAGTGAAACAAAACAACAGCAATCACAAATACGTCTGGTAGGGTCAGACTGACGGGGGAACACCCAAACTCATGACAATTAATGGCAGTTCCTAAAGTACAGTTAGAAGCCATCAAGAACCTTCAGAATCTTGTGCCTTGTTGGCATGTGCAGTACGCTAAACCCACAAACTAAACTCTTTCAACACGCCTCTTCTTATTCATGAAACGCTGCATCGAACAACTTCAGAGAGAGGTATACAGTGAGAGACAGGGAGGCGATGGGGAGAGGGGGAGAGAATGGGTGTCACTTTCAGAATTCACCAGTGCAAGCTGTTGAAACGGAGGAACACAGTCTTGAGGTTCAGCTAGAACTAATTTCTTTAGGTTTTGCAAAATTTTGACTCTCCAGTACTTCAATTCCAACTCTTAGTATTTCCCCTTAAAAATAACAAGGGGGAAAGGGACGGAGGCCTATCAAATTAGAACTATGAAATGAACTAGAACATAGAAAGCTCTAGAACGTTTTCCCATAAATGGAAAAGACTCAAACCTGAGATAACTTACACGCTCTCATTAGGACATCCATTACACGGAAAAGAATTCAAACATGAGATTCCAGCCATGGAGGCCAAAAACAAACGACAATCAGAACAGCAATTGAAGCAAAAAGTCAGTGATACACACTTCCGTTACTAAACAGTGACACCTCCGAGAGATGGTGACCCTCTCCTCGAAAGCACTGACCTGCCAAAGTTTAGAAAGCAGGAAAATTCTTACTCTAACATCATACTCTTATATCCTTTCTGAAAAACACAGAGTCATTTAAGGGAAGAGTTATAAGCCTGAGCTCTCCCATTTCCTGAACTGAACTCAACTTCAGAAGACACCACCTCATTCATAGACAGGAAGCAGGGTCGGGCTCCTAGTGTCTCTGAACAATATCTCTCTGTCCAGTTTAAGCATCCCAGAGGGGCTATTTTGCTAGCATCTACCCCTGCTGCTGCTGATGCTGCTGTTGCTGCTAAGTCGCTTCAGTCGTGTCCGACTCTGTGCGACCCCATAGACGGCAGCCCACCAGGCTCCCCCGTCCCTGGGATTCTCCAGGCAAGAACACTGGAGTGGGTTGCCATTTCCTTCTCCAAGGCATGAAAGTGAAAAGTGAAAGTGAAGTCGCTTAGTTGTGTCTGACTCTTCGAGACCTCATGGACTGCAGCCTACCAGGCTCCTCTGTCGTGGGATTTTCCAAGCGAGAGTACTGGAGTGGAGTGCCATTGCCTTCTCCGATCTACCCCGATTCTCATTCAATACCCTTTCTCTGGTTGATATTGATAAAGAGGCTGATCAGGGAAACCTGTCCAAGATTGCAGTTCCCCACAGGAGATGAGCATTCATCGAAACATGTGGGGAAAAAACCCCATGATCTGCATTCACGGCTCAAGAGCCTCACCCAGCAAAACCACCCTTTTATTTTATGACTTTGCCTCATTTTTGACCCAAAACTTTTGTTCATATCATTAACTGAACTTGGCTTCAAATCACCTCTAGTGATTCATTACTACACCTTAATTTTTTTAATGCACCAAAATAAACAAAATAATTCAAACTGCAAGTACCATGTCAGCCATCTCACCTGTTGCTCAACTGAACAGGTCCAACTGACAACCCTTCCTACTTGTACTTCTGACTTGACTCCCTTTCCCCTCAAGAGACAAACAGGGCAAAATAAAGATGATCGGGTGAACTTAGAGGGGAATCAGTAGTAAAGGGACATTTTTAACGCTTAGCTGGGTTAGACTTTCCCACAGTTGAATTCTCCTGAACAGAAGAGGTGCTTATGTAAATCTCCTTTTGTCCTGGGAAGTCCTCTTAAATAAATTCAAAATTCTAAGCAACAATGAGAAGAAGCTGAGAGCGGGGCTTCCCAGGTGGCCCTAATGGTAAAGAACCCACCTGTCCATGCAGGAGATGTATGAGACATGGGTTCGATCCCTGGGTAGGGAAGATACCCTGGAGGAGGGCATGGCAACCCACTCCAGGATTCTTGTCTGGAGAATCCCATGGACAGAGGAACCTGGCGGGCTACAATCTATAGCGCCATACAGAGTCAGACACGACTGAAGCAGCTGAGCACGCACACACGTGGCTGAGATATTCACGCACGAATCTATCCCCTCATTTGCCTGCTTTTGTGACCGCACAGAACAGAACTCACAGTGAGTCTGCCTCTCGGGCTCCCCAAAGGTTGTGAAGGTGGGAGAGGTGGCCGGAGGTCAGAGACTGGCAGCTGAACAGCCTCCCCTCCCTGGAGTCCTGTTTGGGTTCACTGGCCGCCTCCAGCTCTATGCTGCCTCAGCGCCTCTCCCCACAGGTTTGGCTTTTTCTCTCACACACAAAGAATGCTAAAACACTCACCTAGAGAAGACCAGGAAGGAGCCTGCCAGATGTCATTGAGCTGCCAATAAAGCGCCCCCATGGTGTGCCCTTTTCCATTCACTATCTCGCTGCGACTGCGACGGTAGAATTCAGTTTCTGTTTTGACACACTGGGCCTGCATCACCTGATTCAGGGGAAAACGGTAAAACACAGGTGTTTCCAAACGAACTTATCTATGAAACAGAAGCAGACTCACAGATACAGAGAACCGGCCTGTGGCTGCCAAGGGGCGGGGGTGGGGTTGAATTGGGAGTTTGGCATTAGTAGATGCACACTATTACATTTAGAATGGATTTAAAAACAAAAAAGTCCTTCTGTATAGCACAGGGGGGCTTCCCTGGTTGCACAGACAGTAAAGAACCTGCTTGTGATGCAGGGGACCCAAGTTCAATCCCTGGGTCATGAAGATCTGCTAGAGAAGGGAACAGCTACCCACTCCAGTATTCTTGCCTGGAGAATTCCATGGACAGAGGAGCCCGGCAGGCTACAGTCCACAGGGTCACAAAGAGTCGGGCACAACTGAGCAACGAACACAACAACAACAATAGCACAGGGAACTATATTCAATATCCTGTGGTAAACGTAACAGAAACGATGAAAAAGAACATGTACATGTATAACTGGATGACTTTGCTATACACCAGATACCCACAACATTGTAAATCAACTAGAACTCGATTTTTCAAAAAAAGAGAAGCTTAATCCATTGCCAGACAAAAACAAAACCTACACAGGTGTTTTTGTTTGAGGTACGCTGTCTAGATCCGAGAAAAATAAGAGGCTTGAAGAAATAGGGGAATTTAATTAGCATTCTATATACCATTATTATACTAGATCTGGGACCAACCCTATGAGCTCTTATTTATAATGGCTAGGTTTGGGGGGAAGCATGGTGTTTGGTTTATCATAACAATGGGTAATCATGGAAATAGGATGGTGTAAAAGTTCTCTGCCACTGATGGTGGGGGCAATGACAGAAAACAAAGACTCCAGAAAACAGAAACAGAGCCAATGCTTTATGGAGTCAGATACTAAGTTTCAGGCAGTGAGCAGTTTTACTAACACGTTTGTGGCTACTGGGAAAGGCTAGCCACTCCAGTACTCTGGCCTGGAGAATTCCATGGACTGTATAGTCCATGGAGTCACAGAGTCGGACACAACTGAGCGACTTTCACTTTCACTTTGTGACTATTAAGAAAATACTTTATTAAAAAAAATCTGTAGGAAAAAAAAAACATTATGACTGATATTGTCAAATTCCTAACCCCTTTTTTTCTAGTCAAGCAATTGTTTTTATAGCATGACTTTGATAACGTAAAACTTATGAGTGCAGTTCCTTCGTCATAGCAGAACAGATGGTAACACTGCAACAAAGAGACGAGTAAATTTAGTTCTTGTTTAAGAGGCACAAAAGAACTTCCTATAGAACCCTTAATTACTGTCATCATCACTGAAAACCCAGTCTCCTTTACTGCTGCTGTTACTGACATTGCAAGTATCACATCTCTTAGCTTGGAGCTGTAGTTCGGCAAGGCTCACAAAGAGAAGGTCAGCAGGCTCAGAGGAGAGGTCACCAAGGAGAGCCTGGAGAGACAGAGCTTCAAGGAAAAGGACAATCTTAGAGTAGGGCCTGGGATTTCACAGAAGAGGAAAAAGAGGGACGCACATATGGCCACTGGAAGACTAAGCTCAGAGACCTTCCTAAAAACTGAGAAAAGCTCCAGTGAGGGTAACACCTTTAGACAGAGGAGGGGTGGCTGGGGAGGAAGTCACAGATGAAGTCAGAACTTACATGAGGCAGAGCTGTAACACTCCAGAAGGGTAAAGCAAAGGGAAACCCAATGGCCATTCAATACATATTTAATAAGTACCTACATTACATATTACATGCTGTTAAGGGTAAGCCACTCACCCAGCAAAAAAGAAACAGCCCATCCTTCTGGAGCTTACTGACTAGTATAGAAGACAGGCCTTACCCGAAGAATCACACAACTATATGGAAACTTTGAACAGTCATGAAGGCTAAGAAAGAGAGGTACACGATGTTAGGAGCCTGAACAGGAGGGGAGATGGGTCTAGCTGAGCAGTGGAATTGGCCTCAAAGGAGAAAGAAAAGAAAAGGGGCAGAATTCTGCAGCCAGAGGGGACACGCATGATGAAAGGAGGATGCACAGCAGAGAACTGCAAGAAGGCAAAGCAGCCTGAGCCCAGAAAGCTGGGAGCAAGGGAAGGTTTGGAATGCATCCTAAAGGCAACTGGAAGTCACAGAAAGCTTTTAAGCTAAAGGGTGAAGTGATCAGACCTGCATTTCCAGCAGGTGACTCTGATCACTAAAAGCAGTCAAGAGACTAGAGTGGATTTAGGGAGATCATTTAGAAATCTATTACCAGCTTCTAGGCAAGAGATGATACTAGCTGTGAGCAGATAAAGAAATGCCTTTCCCATTTAGGAAGCAGACCATTGGGACCACAGCAATGATAACAGGCAAAGAACACTCCAAAGAAAGTAAGAATCTCACAAAGAGAAGGGGGAGGGTGCCAGCTCAAAAGGACCACAGGATACTACCTGAATATATCAGTCTATCACTAAGTCAAGGAGTGAAATAGAAAAATAGGCTGAAGGGCTATGATCTATGACAGTCAAATTAATCTGCAATTATGAGCTAGGCTGAGACCTGGGACCCTTTACTGCAGTACTGGCTTCTGAACAAATGTCTTCTCAAGCAACAGAATACAAAGAAACAATAAGAGACTAAAACCTACTCACACATGCACAGTTGGGGCAAATTATGAACAATAAGATACAAAAAGGCCACCAACCAACTATCATTTCTGAGATGCTGGGAGGAAAAGCAGGGTACCACACATGATCTCTGCACACAGCACCACCACGGGGCTGGGCAGACCACCTAAACGATGCCTCCTGCCCAACTCACCAATCGGCCTCCATCCTCACCCACGTTTTCGGAGCCAGGCAATCAAGGGCATCTGTTACTTGTTTTCCCTCCCTCATGCTGCAGCACAAATCCCAGCAAAGCCTTGCCTGAATTCTCATCCGACCTCATCAATTTCTAGTGATGAAAGAGTCCATACCCAGGTGAGTAACAGCTGGACTCGGGATGTCTATACAAGTTCCTTATAAAACATAAGGATCTTATCTGAGCTAAACTAAAGAAGACAGAGAGTTATCTACATCTAGGCCTGGAAAGCTATGCACAGAGAAATCAAGTTCTTTCATTAAATGTTCAAATGTTTGTTGAGTTATCAAAATCATTGTTGCAGAAAAATTTTTAGAAAGTTCAGTGAAAATAAAGCAGGCAAATGAAATCTCAGTAGAAGCAGGGCAACACCAATTACAATCCATGCCCACTACAGACCTCACATCATCATGTCAGTATGGAAAGCAATCTTGGTATTTGTTTTTAAAATTTGATAATATCTTACCTGGACCCCCAAATAATGTCCCCACCAACCAAGTGAAAAGTGTCCCCCTGGGCACAAAATCAAGGCAGTCCCTGCCCGGTAGCATGCACACCTGAGGCTCTGAAAGAGAAGTTTCTTGTTCTCCTCCTGAGATTCCTGAGCAATCATCAGAGGCTTTATGCACTGTGTGTGAAGGGGTCATGGGAAAAGATAAGGAAGGCTTCATCACACCAAAGAGTAACATATAGAGAGAGGCAGTCCGTTCACCAGACAGTCCAAAGTTCTGGCCTAGCCCCGACAGGCTGAGCACAAGCATCAAATGGCAACCACGGACACTTTGCTTTGGGTGCTGGCCTACAATTCTGGAACTCCCAGGACCTGAAGTGTCTTCAAAGTTTGAGCCATTCCTGATACACCAAGGGAGCCAAAGAACCTGCAATATTCTGCTACGGGACTTCATTCCGCACGGACTCATAAGCAGAAGGGAAGGAGGGGTGTCATTCAAGAAGTTTGGGACTAGAATCTCTTTCCTTGCATCCAGGTTTAGAAAACAGGGTGAACAGGAGAGAAGTGAAAAACAGAATTTCGAGGTGGGAAACAAAACATCAGTGTGCACTAGAGTAGGAAATTAGGTCATCTCTTTCAGGCAAAAATACAAGCTTTGAAGACAAAGCCATACTCATTGAAACAGTCACGCTCATGCTTAGTTAGATCTGATCCAAAGGACGATTAGATGATTTACTGATGGCTTTGGTAGAGGTGACCTGCATTTTCTTCAAGGTGAATTTAAGCTTCTTTTTGGCGGGGGAGGGGGAATACAAAGAGCAACACTTTTTTTTTTTTAACAATCCAAATTCTTTCAGATCTTTGTTAACATGTATTATAACTTATTATATTGTAACATATATTGTAATACTTTGGCCACCTGATGTGAAGAACTGACTCATTGGAAAAGACCCTGATGCTGGGGAAGATTGAAGGTGGGAAGAGAAGGGGACGATAGAGGATGAGATGGTTGGATGGCATCACTGACTCAAAGGACATAAGTCTGAGTAAGCTCTGGGAGTTAGTGATGGACAGGGAAGCCTGGCATGCTGCAGTCCATGGGGTCTCAAAGAATCTGACATGACTAAGCTTCATGGGAAATAGATGGGGAAACAGTGGAAACAGTGTCAGACTTTATTTTTTTGGGCTCCAAAATCACTGCAAATGGTGACTGCAGCCATGAAATTAAAAGATGCTTACTCCTTGGAAGGAAAGTTATGACCAACCTAGATAGCATATTCAAAAGCAGAGACATTACTTTGCCAACAAAGGTCCATCTAGTGAAGGCTATGGTTTTTCCAGTGGTCATGTATGGATGTGAGAGTTGGACTGTGAAGAAAGCTGAGCGCCGAAGAATTGATGCTTTTGAACTGTGGTGTTGGAGAAGACTCTTGAGAGTCCCTTGGACTGCAAGGAGATCCAACCAGTCCATTCTGAAGGAGATCAGCCCTGGGATTTCTTTGGAAGGAATGATGCTCAAGCTGAAAGTCCAGTACTTTGGCCACCTCATGTGAAGAATTGACTCATTGGAAAAGACTCTGATGCTAGGAGGGATTGGGGGCAGGAGGAGAAGGGGATGACAGAGGATGAGATGGCTGGATGGCATCACTGACTCGATGGATGTGAGTTTGAGTGAACTCCAGGAGTTGGTGATGGACAGGGAGGCCTGGCGTGCTGCAATTCATGGGGTCGCAAAGAGTCAGACACAACTAAGCAACTGAACTGAACTGATTGTAACTCATGCATTTACAGTTTTGTATTCTACTCAGTTAATTTTCACCTATGACCACTTCCATGAGACGCACTGGCATTTTCTATATATCTCTGTGCTTTAAAGGGTTATATAGTTATAGCTTGAGGAATCATTCTCCAGTGATTATTAGGCATTTGAATGGTTTGCAGCTTTTTCTTTAAATACAAGAATTAAGAACATTTTATGTTCAAATTAATCTCTTTGCTTCTTGTGTTGTCTCTCTTGTCAATATATCACAATATAATGTCGTATAACATGTCAATATATGACAAAATAATGCGATAATACAATTTCAATATAATGTGTCAATATATGACACATTTTAAAGTCCTGGTTGCATGCTGCTCTATTATGTTCTACTTGAGAGATTGCCATAAGCTAGTAGCCTGTAGTCAGGGCTTAGCCCACACAGGTTTTAATTGGCTCACAAAGCAGGTGCTTCTTGTCTCTCATTGTTGTTGGTATTATAGTTTAGTGTCTTAAGTCAAGGCGTGTATACTCCATTTTGCCACAATCCCCAATATTTACACTCTCATCCATTTAAATTACCTGCTGGGCTCCTACAAACATTGAGTTTTCAGTCCCTAAACTACTCCAACTCTCAGAATCACTTGCAAAATATATTTACTTCTATATATCTAACCATTTCTGAGCTGTCATTTACCTTGTCTGGCTTAATAAGTAAGCATTAGCGATTCTTTTATACTTAGAAAAAAATTTTAAGGCAAGCAGGACTCCTAAGCCTTGCTAGGAATGAAAAGAAAAGAGCACTAGGTAAGCCCTACCTCATAGCCGATCACACCAGAACTTGATGTGAAAGTGACCACCAAGGCTCTTCAGGGCCCCGGGTTCTGTCATGTGCACCCTGGAGCACCCTCCACAGACAGCTGGTGCCATGCCTGGAACACGCATCTGGGTTTATCCATACCAGCGGGTGCCAGTTAGGGCTAATGAATGACACCTTTGTTCATAAAAATGCAGAAGACCATTGCCCACTGTCCATCTTAAAGGGAAACTGTATAATCCTACTTGCCTGGAAAAAAATCTCTGCAACTGTCTCTTTCCCTTCAAAAATTGTACCCATATTTATACATTCATGCATTTTTCTCCTAAAGAAAACAGTCTTTATACATAAGAAGGATAAATGCTTAGTCATTTTCTAGGTTACTCAGTCCCACTGTTAGCAGACAAATCTTATTTTAGTTTTAGAAATATGCCTATTTTCAGCAGCTCACTTGATTACACTTAGGAAATCAGTCTCCTCAGAGAAACACGGCATGGGAAAAAGAAATGGGACCAGGACAGCAAGACCTAGGTTCCAATTCCAGCTATGCCACTGTGATACAGGTTGCTGTGTATAAAACCCCTATCTCCCCTTCCTCCAGATTGGTAGGGTTATACCTAGGTTATACGCTCAGAACCACACCTCTGCCTTTGGAACTAGGAGTAGCCATGTGATAAGTTCTCCTGATATATTTACTTAAAATTATCTTGACAATAACAGTCTTCCTATAAAGCCACTTTTAAACTGGATATAACTAATGCCACACAACTTACTCTTTTACAGTTTACAAGTCATTGGTTTTTAGTATAGTCACATGTTGTGCAAATCTTACCACTACATAATTTCAGAATATTTTCATTATCCTCCCCCACAAAATTCTGTGCTGGTTAATACAGTGTTATTCCTGTATTATACTGCTCATTCTTCCCTCTCCTCTGCTTCTGGAAACCACTCATCCACTTTCTGTCTCCATACATTTGTCTATTCTGGACGTTTCATGTAAGTGGTATAACACAATACGTACAATACAATTTGTGACTGACTTCCTTCAGTTAGCCTGAAGTTTCCAAGGCTCACCCATGTTGGACTATGTACCAGTACTTCAAACCTTTTTATTCTGCTGGATACTATTTCATTGCATGGATATGCCACATTTTGTGTATCCACTTATTGGTTGATACACATTTAGATTGTTTTAACTTTTCAGCTATTATGAACTTTGGGGCAGAGCTTTTTGGGTGAATATGTTTTCCATTTTCTTGGATACATCCCTAAGAGTAGAATTTCTGTGTCCTATGGTAATTGTTTTAACTTTTGGGACACTGACAAACTTTTTCATAGTAGCTGTACTATTTTATTAATACATTCCCACTAGCAAACCATTTGAGGTTCTAATTTCTCCACATCCTTATCGTGATGGTATAACTTTATGTGTGAATCTGACTGGGTTAGGGGATGCCTCCTCAGGTCACAAGGGGTCGGACTGAGCTCACACACACACACACATGGCTGGTAAACACTATTTCTAGGTGTGTCTGTGAAGATGTTATTGGTGATTCCATAGACGAAGAAGGTCGGTCCTCATGAATGAGGGTGAGTGTCATCACAGGTGGCTGAATGGCCTGGATAGAGCAAAAGAGTAGAGGAAGGGTGCATTCTCTCTCTTGAGCTGAGGCACAGCTTCTCTAACTCCCAACACTGGAGTTCCTGGTCACTGGACCCTGGGACTCCAGATCTTACAGCAATGGCGCCTCAGTTCTCAGACCTCGAGCTGAATTATACCATAGTCTTTCCTGGTTTTCCTTCATGCAGACGGCAGACTGTAAGACTTCTTGGCCTCCGTAATCATTTAAGACAATTCCTATAATAAATTTCCTGTTTTATATATCTATGTGCTAAGTCGCTTCAGTTCTGCCCAACTCTTTGCGACCATATGGACTGTAGCCCACCAGGCTCCTCTGCCCATGGGATTCTCCAGGCAAGAATACTGTAGTGGGTTGCCATGCCCTCCTCCCGGGGATCCTCCTGACCCAGGGATCAAACTCAAGTCTCTTATGTCTCCTGCATTGGCAGGTGGGTTCTTTACCACTAGGGCCACCTGGGAAGCCTCTGTCTATCTATCTCTATGTATCATATTTGGTCTATTTCTCTAGAAAACACTGACCAATATACTTAACCAATATTTGTCTCTTTTTTCTTTTTTTAAATTCCAGATATCCTAGTGGATATGAGTGGTATCTCATGTGGTTTTGATTTGCACTTTCCTAGTGGCATACTGTGCATCTTCTCATGTACCTACTGGTCAAGTTCACTGGACAAATGTCTATTCAAATATTTCACTCATTTGTATATTAGGTTGTCTTCTTCATTACTGTGTTGTAAGAGTTCTTAATATGTTCTGGACATTAGACCCTTATTAGATACATGACTTGTAAATTTTTTCTCCCAATTCATGGATTATCTTTTCACTTCTGTGATAGTGTCCTCTGACACACAAGTTTTTAATTTTGATGAAGTCCAATTTAATTTTTTCTTCAGTTGCTTCTGCTTTGATGTCATATCTAAGACACTGTTACATAATCAAAATTCACAAAGATCCACACCTATATTTTCTTCTAAGAGTTTCATATATTTGGATCTTTAATCCATTTTAAGTTCATTTTTGTATATAGTGTGAGGTGGAAGTCTAAATTCATTCTTTGACATGTGGTTATTCAGTTATTCAAGCACCATTTGTTCAAAGCACTATTCTTTCTCCATTTCGTCATCTTAGCATCCTTGGAGAAAATCAGTTGGCCATAGATGGGCTGATTTTTGGACTCTCAAGTCTATTCAATCAATCCCTGTCTGTCCTATGTCAGTACCACAGTGCCTTGATTACTACGGTTTTGTAGTAAGTTTTAAAAGCAGGAAGTGTGTCTTCCAAATTTGTTCTTTTTCAAGATGGTTTCGACTGTTCTGAGTGCCTTGCATTTCTATATAAATCTTAGGATCACTCTGCCCATTTTTCCAAAGATGGTAGTATAATTTTGATAGGAGTTATGCTGAATCTGTAAATCAGTTTGTGGAGTTCTTAACAGTAGTAAGTCTTCCAATCCATTAACACAAAATGTCTTCCCATTTCCTTAATTTCCATCACTAATGTTTTGTAGTTTTCAGTGTGCAAGTCTTATATCTCTTCAGTTAAATATATTCCAAAGTATTTTATTCTTTTTGCTACTATTGTAGATGGTTCTGTTTAGTAAATTTCACTTTCAAACTGCTTATTGCTTAAAATACAATTGATATTTGTATATTGATCCTATATCCTGCAAAGTGGCTAAATTAATTTACTGGTTCTAATAGATTTTAGGTAGTTTTTATGGTTTTCTATATATATAAGATCATGCATCTGCAAATACAGTTTTTACTTCTTTCTTTCCAATTTGAATGCCTTTATTTCATTTTCTGGCTTAATTGTGCTGACCAGAATCTCCAGTACAATGTTGAACAGAAGGGACAAGGGAAGGCTTCTTTGTCTTCTTCCTCATTTTAGGGAGAAAGCATTCTTTCCTCCACTATTAAATTTGATATTGGCTACGGGTTCTTCATAGATGGCTCTCTTTCAGGTCGAGGGAGCTCCTTTATCTTCCTAGTTTGTTGAATTTTTTTATCATGAAAGGGTGTTACATTTTGTCTAGTGCTTTTTCTTCATCTATTGAGATGATTATTATATAGTTGCTTTTCCTTCATTCTATTAACATAGTATATTATATTGGTTGACTTTCATATGTTGAACAAGTCTTCTATTCCTGAGATAAATCCTACTTTTGATATATAAACCTTTTTCTGTGTTGCTGGATTTGAATTGCCGCTATTTTGTTGATTTTTTTTTTTCTGTCTATACTCATCTCTAGTCTAGTGTAGTCGCTCAGTCACAACTCTTTGCAATCTCATGGACTCTATGTAGCCTGCCAGGCTCCTCCGTCCATGGAATTCTCCAGGCAAGAATACTGGAGTGGGTGGCCATTTCCTTCTCCAGGGGATCTTCCCGACCCAGGGATTGATCCCTGCATTGCCAGCAGATTCTTCACCATCTGAGCCACCAGAGAAGCCCATAAGGGTACTCACTGGCATGCAGTCACTTTTCTTGGTATGTCTTTGTCCAGTTTTGGTATCAGGAGAACAATGTCTTCATAGAAAGAGTTTAGGAAGTGACTTTGCCTCTTCTATTTTGGTGGAATATTTTGTGAAGGGTTGTGTTAATCTTTCCTTATGTGTTTTTTAGAATTCACTTGTGAAGCCATCTTTAAGGGAAGTCCTTTAAGTACTAACTCAACTTCTTTAGTTGTTAAAGGTCTGCTCACAGTTTTTTCTTGAGTAAGTTTTCATAGTTTGTGTGTTTCTATGGATTTGTCCATTTCATTTAGGATATACGACTTGTTGCCCTACAGCTGTTTATAATATTCCATAATGACTCTTTTTTTTTTATCCAGTAAGGTCAATAGTAATGTTCCCTCTTTCATTCCTGATTTAGAAATTGAGTCTCCTCTCTCATCTTTTTGGCCAAGCTAGCTAAATGTTTTTCAATTTTGTTGATCTTTTCAAATAATTAACTTTTGATTTTGTTCATTTTCTCTATTGTTCCAATAAGGACTTTTTTAATGTGCTAAATTTCTAATGTCTGCTTTACTTAACTGCTGAAAATTTGATGTTATAATTTAACTAAACACCTCAGTAGTTACAGAATTTCCCTTATCTCAGCTGTAGAGAGATTTAATAGTGTATTTTAAAGCAGAAACCTACTTCATTCATTGCCCTGAGAACTTGGGAAAAATACTTAACTGTTCTGAGCCTCTGTTTCCTCGTGTGTAAAAGGAAAACAGTAACAGAGATGTCAGAAGATGTTGTTCAAATTACATGAGAATGTATACGAAGCACCTCATGCCTCAGGGCCACGTATTTCAGTAGACATGCAAAGAATGCTGATCTCTGCTTGATTGTTAAATTACATGATGTATATGAATACAACATACTAGTGTGTAATATGTGATGTTAGTAAGCATACCTTCATTCCCTTTCTTTACCCACCCTACCCCTAAATTTAAAAGTTCAGCATGTTCTGGATCCCCACCACATTTGCTTACCAAAAAGGAAACTGTTTCAGAGTAGCAGGTATCATCAACACCTGGGCCTACCGCATAGTCTGTTTTTCACCACCCCCTGCCCCCACCTTGCTGCTTATGATCAAGTCACTTGCAATGTACTAGATTAAATGGATCCCACCTGGAAAATCCCATGGATGGAGGAGCCTGGTAGGCTGCAGTCCACGGGATCGCTGCGAGTCAGACACGACTGAGCGACTTCACTTTGACTTTTCACTTTCATGCATTGGAGAAGGAAATGGCAACCCACTCCAGTGTTCTTGCCTGGAGAATCCCAGGGACAGGGGAGCCTGGTGGGCTGCCTTCTATGGGGTCTCACAGAGTCAGACATGACTGAAGTGACTTAGCAGCAGCACCAGCAAAGTACATCACCAAACTTCTAGCGCTCATTACATGCTCAATAAATACACGAAGAATAAATGAAAGCACTAGAGGGGGCTATAAGCTAATGGGTTAGTGAAGACAGTCCACAGGCCAGCTTCCTCTCTAGCTGGCTAGCAAGAAACCATGGTGGTCAAGTAAGTCACCTAACAGATTCGTTAGTGTAGACAGTCCCCAAACTAAGAAGCAAGGTCTGTGTGACATAGCTGAAGAGAGTGTGCCTAGGCATGTAGGTTATTTGGAATACAACAGGTTAAAGTAGGACAATGAAAAGTAGGGCAAGATTATTTTGGAACATTAGAAGAATTAAAGAGGTAAGAGCCTAAGGGATGCCTTTGTGTTTGCAAGATAAAGAGAAGCCAGGGAAGGATCTAAATGTAAAGAAACTTATTGCACAGCTTTCTCAGCCAAGAGTTTTCTGAAAGTTGCATACAAAAATAGATTCCTTAATAAGTAAGTAAGCAAGTAAGTGAAGTTGCTCAGTCGTGTCCAACTCTTTGCAACCCCATGGACTGTAGCCTACCAGACTTCTCCATCCATGGGATTCTCCAGGCAAGAATACTGGAGTGGGTTACCATTTCCTTCTCCAGGGGATCTTCCCAACTACGGGATAGAACCCGGGTTTCCCACATTGGAGGCAGACGTTTTAACCTCTGAGCCACCACAGAGGTTTAAATTTAGAATTTAATTTAAATTCCTTAATAGAATGTCTTAAAAATTGGCACACAGGCAAGTACCCTGGTTCTTCAGAACAGTATAACGGATTATGAGAATAAGATCAAGAGGTGGGAGTGGGAACAGAGAAAATGGACCAATGATTTACTTCTTGTATGTACACTAAAGATGACTGTTCTAATATGAAACTAATAAGGAAAGAAAAACTTGTTAACATTTCCTGTCTATACTCAGTCAAGAAAGTCCAACACTAAGGATAAACAAGCAAAAAATCATAATTCTGATTTCTTTCATCTCAGATCCATCAAGCATCAGAAAGTCTCAAGGTAGAACCAACAAGTCCAGTTCCCAGCCAATGCCTGATAGGAAGCTCATACTTACAGGATCAGACAAAAGTCATCACCAAGAAAAACCACCAATACATAATTCCACTGTACACCAGTCCCTGGGTTTCCCAGGTGGCTCAGTGGTCCACCTGCCAATTCAGGAGACACAGGAGACGTGGGTTTGATCCCTGCGTCAAGAAGATCCTCTGAAGAAGGGAATGGCTACACACTCAAGTATTCTTGCCTGGCAAATTCCATGCACAAACGAGCCTGGCAGGCTATCCATGGGGCCACAAAGAGTCGGACACAACTGAATGACTGAAAACACACTCACACCCCAGCTCCTAACTGTGTATCTCCAATGTTCATGAGTTTGAAAATAACAATTATTTCTGTTAGTTCTTTGAATGTGTTTTGAGGAAACAGAATAAAGTAACCACAATAAAATGAACAGCTGGGAGGGGGGAAGCCAGCATGAAAACACAACAGCTGAAAAGGTTCACACATAACACATATGCACAGGAATAGGGACTATCCTATTTCATATATCAAAACTGAGATGCTTTTATAGAATATTGGCCATGAAAAATGGCAGCCCACTCCAGTACTCTTGCCTGGAAAATCCCATGGACAGAGGAGCCTGGTAGGCTGCCCTCTATGGGGTCGCACAGTCGGACACAACTGAATCGACTTAGCAGCAGCAGCAGCAGCAATATGTTACTTCAGATCAACTCATAGGACTGAGATTAGGTTCTGCCCTTCTCTCTGAGAACTTGAAACAAATTTAGCAGAAATAAAAGATAAATAAACAGTTGCTTTCAAATAGTCTTACATGGTGCATTCACAGGTTCATGAAATAAAATAGGCAAATGTAAATATTAAGACGAAAATATTGTCTATGTACACCCGTGGTGGATTCATGTCAATGTATAGCAAAACCAATACAGCCTTGTAAAGTAATTAGCCTCCAATTAAAATAAATAAATTTATATTAATAAA
The DNA here is from genome assembly GCF_027580195.1 of Bos mutus. Lineage (NCBI taxonomy): Eukaryota > Metazoa > Chordata > Mammalia > Artiodactyla > Bovidae > Bos > Bos mutus. The sequence goes on along the minus strand of NC_091622.1, from coordinate 22,157,634 downwards.
AAGAGAAAATATTGTCTAAAATCCAGGTTGTTCTTTTCTTTAGGAGTTAAACGTAACATGGATGTAGAGAGCAGACATGTGGACATGGGTGGGAAGAAGGGAATGGTGGGATGAACCAGGAGATTAGGTTTGACATTTATACACTACCACGTGTAAAACAGCTAGCTAGTGGGAACCTGCTGTATAGCACAGGGAGCTCAGCTCGGTGCTTTGTGATGACCTAGAGGGGTAGGATGAAGGGGGAGGGAGGTCCACGTGGGAGGGGATATATGTATACATACAGCTGATTCACTTCATTGTGCAGCAGAGACTAACAGTGTAAACCAATTATACTCCAAAAAAAGTCAAACATAAGTTTATCACATAACTCAGCAAGTTTACTCATATATTTCTACTCAAGATACATGAAAATATAGGTAGAAAGATGTGTATGCAAATATTCATATTAGTATTATTCATAATAGTTAAAAATGTAAAATAACCCAAATGTATATCAACTGATGAATGGACAAATAAAACATGATCTCCATACAACAGGCTATTATTCAGCAAGAAAGAGAAATGAAGTACAGATACATGCTATAACGTGGAAGAACTTCAAAAACATTATGCTCGGTGAAAGAAGCCACATACCAAAGAGGGGTATTATACGATTCCAGCTATAAGAAATGTTGAGAAAATAAAATCTACAAAGACAGAAAGCAAAGTAATGTTTGCTGAAGACTGGAAGTGAGAAAGGAGAGTGATCACAAATGGGTAAGATAGATTTTTCTGGAGTGTCAGAAATGTTCTAAAATTGGATTATGGTGATGGTCACACGACTGAACAAATATACTAAAAATCACTTAACTGTACACTTAAAACAAGTGAACTTTATGGTATGTCAATTTATATCTCAACAGAGCCATTAAAAAAAATCTAGTGAGGTGCATAATATGAACAGATCTTCAGTGTATAACTCAGTGAATTTTAACATATGTATACACCCATGTAACCAGCACCCAGAGAAAGACACAAAACTTTTTTAGCATTCCAGAAAGTTTCCTTGTACCCTTTTCTAATCATAAGGCATCAACTTCCTCCACAAGAGTGGTTACCACTAATTTGCTGTATATCACCTTGACTCATTTTGTCCACAGTGAAATTTCAATGTTTCTTTTGCTCAACATAACATCTGTGAGATTTATCTGAGTTGAAGCTGATATCAGTAGTTCATTCTTTTTTTTATTGCTGTGGAGCCCTCTTGGGCTTCCCTGATACCTCAGTTAGTAAAGAATCCGCCTGCAATGCAGGAGACCCTGATTCGATTCCTGGGTTGGGAAGATCCCCTGGAGAAGGGAAAGGCTACCCACTCCAGTATTCTGACCTGAAGAATTCCATGGACTGTGTAGTCCATGGGGTCACAAAGAGTCAAACACAACTGAGTGACTTTCACTTTCATTCCACTGTATAAATATTCCACAATTTCTAAGTTCTTCTGTTAAAGAACATTTTGGTTGTTTCCAGTTTGGGGGTATTATGAATAAACATGTAATGAACATTATTTTAGATGTCTGTGACAGACATATGCACTTGTTTTTGTGGGTACACAACTAAGAGTAGAAATGCTGATTCAAGGAGGAAGCAAATGTTTAGCTTGGGTACAAACTGCCTTAAAATTTCCGAAACTGTTTAGACAAATGTCCAGCCCTACCAACAATGTCTAGAAGTTCCAGCTGTCCCACCTCCTCACCAACAGTTGGTATTGTCAATCTTTCTAACTTTAGCCATTGTGCTAAAATTACATTGTGTACAGTGTGTAGGAGTATCCTGGCATGGCTCTAATTTGCATCTCCTTAATTAAGAATGAAACTGAGCGCATTTGCATATACTTTCTGACCATCTGGTTACCTTCTCTGATGAAGTGCCTGATCAAGAATTACTTCTTAATGCCACTAGAAAAAAAAAACTTAAAAAAAAAAAGATGAGGTATAAAATACAAAGAATAATAATTATAGCAATAGTTGAATAAAATAATTTAGTGTTAATTACTCAAATTATGCTTTCAAAAGTTGGGAAATATGAAGCTGGAATAAAACATGAAAAAATAGAAGGATATTAAATTCTTTGTCTAAAATAAAAAAAAAGAACTGTGTCCATTTTTTAACAGGTTATCTTTTTCTTATTGCTTTACAGAAGTGCTTTATTCTAAATACAAATCCTTTATCAGATATATGTACTGCAAACATTGTTCCCCAATCTGTGGCTTGCATTTTCTCTCTCCTGATGGTGGCTTTGATACACAGAGGTGTATAATTTTAATGAAGTCCAATTTATCATTATTTTCCTTCATAGTGTTTTTTATGTTCTGTTTAAGAAACTGTTTGCCTATGCCAAGGTCATGAAGATAATCTCCTACGGTCTCTCCTAGAAGCTTTATTGTACTACCTTTCCCAGTTGAGTGATCATTAATTAATTTTTGTATATGGGGATCATAGCTCATTTATTTCCCATAAAGATACCCACTTGATACAGTACTGTTTATTGATAAGACTATCTTTTCCCACAGATTGCAATGGCATATTGCACCATTAGTCGATGACTGTATCGTACATGAGTCTGTTTTTGGTCTCTCCTGTGTTCCATTTTCCCATTTTATCCTTGGCAAATGCTACTTTAGACTTAATTATGGAACCTTGATAGTAATCTTGAACTAGGGAATATTTGAATACACAATTTGTTATAGAATTCTGTGAGCTTTTCTTTTAAGAAAGACAAATGCCAAAAATTTTACTATTTCAGGTTTTACCTGTCATCATATCTCTATTTTGAAGAAGATAATTTTTTTTTAATCAGCAAGATGAAACCCTGAATATTTTTCACCACAAAAGGCTTACAAACTCTACAGGATATCTTACGTTAACTGCAGATAGCTGTTGAAGCCCAGAATGAAAACGGCTTACCTGAGTAAGATAAAGAGTGTCTTTGAACCTGCGTAGTTGATCTGTACTGTTTGGGAGCTTGAAGTGAAGTTCAATCTGGTGAAGCATTTCATTGTTACCGTTAATCAAATGTTGCCGATGAAGTGCAAAGCTGCTTCTATAAGACCAGTCCTCTTCAGAGGAAACCTTTTGAGTAAAGAATAAGAGATTCAAACTGGGAAGTTAGAGGAGTGAAACTACCCTTTTCTGAATTCCTGGCAAACTTGGAAAATGATACACACTGGAAAAGAGCTCTGGGACCAACCTCACATTTTAGGCATCATATTTGTTATTAGTGCAAGACTAGCCTTATTCTCGGAGAAGGCAATGGCACCCCACTCCAGTACTCTTGCCTGGAAAATCCCATGGACGGAGGAGCCTGGTGGGCTGTAGTCCATGGGATCGCTAAGAGTTGGACACGACTGAGCGACCTCACTTTCACTTTTCACTTTCATGCATTGGAGAAGGAAAGCGGCAACCCACTCCAGTGTTCTTGCCTGGAGAACCCCAGGGACGGCTGAGCCTGGTGGGCTGCCGTCTATGGGGTCGCACAGAGTTGGACACGACTGAAGCGACTTAGCAGCAGCAGCAGCAGCCTTATTCTATTTGGTATTTCTATCAAAAGGCTTCTCTCATCAAAACATGTTTGCTTTTTTAGAATATTCATTATGCACATTTTAAAATGTCATCATCAAAGCATAGAAACTGTCAAAACTGAATAATAAACTGAAAATAACATTCTTTTAAAACTGTCAATTCTTTAACAATAATAAAATATCACCAGTGTACCTTTTACAGAAAAAAAAGCAATAGTTCTGGCTTCCAGGCCTGTGATTCAATGAACTGTTAGCATGTGACAAAGATGTAAGACAACTGCTGGCTACATCTGAAAATATCAGAGTTTAATTTTAATCCAAGCTACACAGAGACTGAAAAAACATGTTCTGCTCCACCCTGAAAAAACCCTGAAAATTAGAAAACTTAATAATCCCTGTTTATAAAATGACTTATAATTCCCAGTGATCATGCAATGCATAGACCAATCCACTTAAAAAGGAAAAAGGTATTCCTTAGGAATTTATTTATACCAAAATACATGCAATATACACTGGCCATACTTAAGAAGGGTGTCTTTCCAAATTGAATTAATTTTTGGAAAATGTTACCACCAGACAGAATACTAATTACTATTACTTATTTGAGACAGAGGTATTAGTATTTACAGTCATCCTGTACACATTTGAGATGCACAAGCCTTTACCAGCAATAGCTTTTCCTTCTATCTATATTTCCTTCTTTTCAAAGTCAGAAATTTCTCCAGGCCTTTCAGCCCTCTGACTGCTAATAATCTGAATATATTCCATAATCATAAATCTGATCTGTTATGTGGGAAGCTTTCTACCTTCTGGTGGCTATGCTTTGAAATTCTTATAAATTTCAGCTGTAATGATGCTACAACCAGAAAACAAGCCTTTATTGTCTCAGTTTCTGTGGGTCAGGAATCCGGGCTCAGCTTAGCACGGTGCTTCTGCCTCTCCCAGAGGCTGCCTTCATCTCGAGGCTCCACTGGGATGGAGGTGGGGAATACTGCCTGAAGGACTGATTGATCTATCTGACTGATATTCTAAAGTTCTGAGCACATGGTAGATAAGTAGTTACTTATTCAGTGAATATCCAGAGTAGCGGTTCTCAATCCTAGATGCACATCAGAACCCTAGGAGAGTTAAAATAAGGAAAGAAAAGCTCACACGACACCTTAGAACAAGTGAATCCAAGTTTGGGGGGGGTACAGTCCAGGCAAGAAAAACATCTGAGAGTGATTCTACTGTATATTCAGGTTCTACATCTAGGGCAAAAGTGTCAGATAAGGCTCTGATTGCTTTCAAAATATTAACTCACTTAATCATCATAACAACCCTATGACTAAGTACTATTATCACCCTGTTTTACAGAATGAGAAAACCAGGCACAGAAAGATTAAGTTACTCGCCCAGAATCCAAAGCTAGTTAGTGTAGTCTAGCTCCAACTTTCTTTTAAACCATATAGCTAGTGTTGACTTTGGAGAAGGCGATGGCACCCCACTCCAGTACTCTCGCCTGGAGAATCCCATGGACAGAGGACCTGGTGGGCTGCAGTCCATGGGGTCGCTAAGAGTCGGATACGACTGAGCGACTTCACTTTTGCTTTTCACTTTCATGCACAGGAGAAGGAAATGGCAACCCACTCCAGTGTTCCTGCTTGGAGAATCTCAGGGACAGGGGAGCCTGGTGGGCTGGCGTCTTATGGGGTCGCACAGAGTCGGACACGACACAGCGTTGACTATATGAATAGTAACAATAGCTAACATTTTAAGAGCTCATCACTATGTATCAAGAACTGTGCTGTGTTTCAATGTATTAATTTAGTGTTTATACACAATCATATGGCACACATGCATATCTGAATGTGAACACACACAAAAAAACAAATGCTCCTTGAAGTATCTACTACTATTAACCCCAATTTACAGATGAGAACATTGAAATTCAAAAAGAATGAATGATCTGTTCAAGGCAATATAGCTAGTGTTGCTGCTGCTGCTGCTAAGTCGCTTCAGTCATGTCCAACTCTGTGCGACCCCACAGATGGCAGCCCACCAGGCTTCCCCGTCCCTGGGATTCTCCAAGCAAGAACACTGGAGTGTATAGAAGTTCTAATATACAAATGCTGATCAGTTTATTACAAAACCCAGTATTAGATCTGATAGAGTGCCTGAAGAACTATGGATGGAGGTCTGTAACACTGTATAGGAGGCCATGATGAAAACCATTCCCAAGAAAAAGAAATGCAAAAAGGTAAAATGGCTGTCTGAGGAGGCCTTACAAATAGCTGAGAAAAGAAGAGAAGTGAAAGGCAAAGGCGAAAAGGAAAGATACTTCCATCTGAATGTAGAGTTCCAAAGAACAGTGAGGAGAAATAAGATAGCCTTCCTAAGTGATCAATGTAAACAGAGGAAAAAATAGACTAGAAAAGACTAGAGATCTCTTCAAGAAAATTAGAGATACCAAGGGAACATTTCATGCAAGTTCAGTTCAGTCGCTCAGTCATGGCCAACTCTTTGCAAACCCATGGACTGCAGCACAGCAGGCCTCCCTGTCCATCACCAACTCCCGGAGCTTGCTCAGACTCATGCCCATCGAGTCAGTGATGCCATCCAACCATCTCATCCTCTGTCATCCCCTTCTCCTTCTGCATTCAATCTTTCCCAGCATCAGGGTCTTTCCCAATGAGTCAGTTCTTCGCATCAGGTGGCCAAAGTATTGGAGCTTCAGCATCAGTCCTTCCAATGAATATTCAGGACTGATTTCCTTTAGGATGGACTGATTTGAGGACAGAGGATGAGATGGTTGGATGGCATCATCAACTCGATGGACATGAGTTTGAGTAAGCTCCAGGAATTGGTAATGGACAGGGAAGCCCAGTGTGCTGCAGGCCATGGGGTCGCAAAGACTGGACACGACTGAGTGACTGAACTGATCTGATCTCCTTCCAGTCCAAGGGATTCTCAAGAGTCTTCTCCAACACGACAGTTCAAAAGCATCAATTCTTCAGCGCTCAGCTTCCTTTATAGTCCAACTCTCACACGCATACATGACTACTGGAAAAACCATAGCTTTGACTAGATGGACCTTTGTTGGCAGAGTAATGTCTCTGCTTTGTAATAGGCTGTCTAGGTTGGTCATAGCTTTTCTTCCAAGGAGCAAGCATCTTTTAATTTCATGGCTGCAATCACCATCTGCAGTGATTTTGGAGCCCCCCAAAATAAGGTCTCTCATTGTTTCTACTGTTTCCCCATCTATTTGCCATGAATTGATGAGACTTGATGCCATGATCTTAGTTTTCTGAATGTTGAGTTTTAAGCCAACTTTTTCACTCTCCTCTTTCACTTTCATCAAGAGGCTCTTTAGTTCTTCTTCACTTTCTGCCATAAGGGTGGTGTCATCTGCGTATCTGAAGTTATTGACATTTCTCCCAGCAATCTTGATTCCATCTTGTGCTTCATCCAGCCTGGCACTTCACATGATGTACTCTGCATATAAGCTAAATAAGCAGGATGACAATATACAGCCTTGACGTACTCCTTTCCCAATTTGGAACCAGTCTGTTGTTTCATGTCCAGTTTTAACTGTTACTTCTTGACCTGCGTACAGGTTTTTCAGGAGGCAGATAAGGTGGCCTGGTATTCCCGTCTCTTTCAGAATTTTTCACAGTCCATTGTGATCTACACAGAGGCTTTGGTGTAGTCAATAAAGCAGAAGTAGACGTTTTTCTGGAACTCTTGCTTTTTTGATGATTCAGTGGATGTTGGCAGTTTGATCTCTGGTTCCTCTGCCTTTTCTAAATCCAGCTTGAACATCTGGAAATTCATGGTTCACATACTGTGGAAGCCTGGCTTGGAGAATTTTGAGCATTACTTTGCTAGCGTGTGAGATGAGTGCAATTGGGTGGTAGTTTGAACATTGTTTGGCATTGCCCTTCTTTGAGATTGTAATGAAAACTGACCTTTTCCAGTCCTGTGGCCACTACTGAGTTTTTCAAATTTGCTGACATATTGAGTACAGCACTTTCACAGAATCAAATTTTTTCATGCAAAGATGGGCACAATAAAGGACAGAAATGGTATGGACCTAACAGAAGCAGACGATATTAAGAAGAGATGGCAAGAATACACATAAGAAGTATATAAAAAAGATCTTAATGACCCAGATAACCACAATGGTGTGATGACTCACCTAGATAGAGACAGACATCTTGGAGTGAGAAGTCAAATGGGCCTTAGGAAGCATCACTACAAACAAAGCTAGTGGAGGTGATGGAATTCCAACTATTTAAAACATGGAAACTTACATTACCATGGGGTGGGGGAGGGGGGACAATGGTGGGACTGCTGAGAACAGCTGTCACTCGGACTTCACTGCCTTGTAAGGCATCGTGGCTGTGTTCCCCAGCCCCCTGGCATCTCAGAATGCCTCCCTTCACTTCAACAAACTTAGAGTGGCCAAAAAGAACTATGACCTGAGGATCCTGGAGCAAGCCAGATCCCAATAAATGGAAAAGAGAAGGGACCAGCATGGCAGGGGTCGGGGCAAGGTGGAGGGGATCGAGGGGCCCTGTCAGACCACAGACAGAGGCAGCAAGTAAGATAAGGTCCACAGACAGACACTGAACTGGAGCCTAAGACGGTGGGGATGAAGATGGAAACAGACACTCACACCGGCACTGGACTCTTTCTCACTCCCCTGCCAAGGGTCCCTCCTTTTCCCTGGTTGGCCCATGTCTGCTTCCCTCTCTTTCCTATCCTCTTCTATCATTTTTTATCTCCTCTCTCACCATGAAATTAATTCATATTTTATGGTCAGGTAGAATTGGGAGGGTCCCATACTCCCCCATTCTCCTATTTCCCTTATCATTCCAAGCTCCCTTTTCTTTTTTGGTCTTTATAAATATATTTATATGGACAGAATTAAGAAAAATTGATTTCCCCTCTCACCCCATCTTGTCTCCCCAAACCCCACAGAGTTTAAACTCGGGCCTCCATCCACACCCCCAGAACACTGTATATTGTTTGAGGTTTGTGCCGCAGTAACAGACACAGTAGTGAGTTGCACATACAGATGTTTGCTGGGTGTATTCACTGTAACTTTTTTATTTAATCTGATTTTTTGTTTGTTGGGGGGTTCTTTGGGGGGCAATTGCTTTTGTTTTTAAATATAAAAAAAATTCTGTCGCTGGGAAAATAAAAAGGAATGCTACAACATAATAACATCAGACAAAGGTTTATTTACTCATTTCTCTTACTGTAGCAAACTATCCAGTTCTGAGTATCCATAAATAATAAAAACAGTTGTAGGACATATAGAAAGTAGTAAGTGAAAGTAATTTTCATGTATTTCACATAACAAATCAGGCTTAAGTAATCACTGGCTTCCCACTGAATTTTTAAATGCTCTTGAAAGAATGTAAATAAAAGCAATATGGAAAAGTTATAATCCACAAAATGATGACTATAACAGTTTAGTGCCCCAAAAGTTAAGGATAAAAAGTTCTTCCCTATTATCTTCTTCCTAAACTTCTGTTTAAACAAGAAATAGATTTCATTTGACTTTTGGAACCACGGTGAGGAAGTGACATATGCCCATAGTCTACAATTCTGAATCCCTGGGAAATCAAAGATGGCTTACCTTTTCTAATGTACTGAAGGAAGGCCAGGACTGATATCCATACTCAGATACAAATCGAGCTTTGGGGAAAGTTCTCCAATTCCAGCAGTCAGTCACATAATCATAAAAATGTACGTCCCCATAATTCAGGTCATAGGGGTTTGGAGAGAGCCAACCTTCTGCAATGGTTTTGGCCCCATTTGTAGGACTGGATGTGATAAAAGGACGAGTCTGGTCTCCCTGAATTCAGAAATAAAATGGTTAAAGAGATAATATTTTCACCCAGTAAAGTACAGATCACTTACTTCTTTAAAAGTATCATCAGGTCCCAGAAATGCCAAGTTGTCATTTAGTCAAGTAGCTAATAGAAAAATGATAGAGCCACCTACATTCTTCACATTTGACAGCCACCAGCACATTTCTGCTGTTTGCCAATCCTTCATATTTCTTTTTTACTTTAATTTAGCTGCACAGAGTCTTAGTTGTGGTATTCAGGCTCTAATTCTCTGATCAGGCATTGAATCCAGGCCTCCCTCAAGCTCAGCGTCTTAACCACTGGACCACCAAGGAAGTCGCTCTTCACATCTTTTCATAATGCTGCTGCTGCTGCTAAGTCGCTTGCTTCAGTCGTGTCTGACTCTGTGCGACCCCAGGGACTGCAGCCCACCAGGCTCCTCCGTCCATGGGAGTTTCCAGGCAAGAACACTGGAGTGGGTTGCCATTTCCTTCTCCAATGCAGGAAAGTGAAAAGTGAAAGTGAAGTCGCTCAGTCGTGTCTGACTCTGTGCGACCCCATGGACTGCAGCCCACCAGGCTCCTCCGTCCATGGGAGTTTCCAGGCAAGAACACTGGAGTGGGTTGCCATTTCCTTCTCCAATGCAGGAAAGTGAAAAGTGAAAGTGAAGTCGCTCAGTCATGTCTGACTATTAGCGAGCCCATGGACTGCAGCCCACCAGGCTCCTCCGTCCATGGGAGTTTCCAGGCAAGAGTACTGGAGTGGGTTGACATTGCCTTCTCCGTTTCATAATGAATCATAGCTTATACCTCACAGCTGCTGTTCCTAATCTTTTCCAATCATGTCTTACCTACACTTGACCTTCCCCCATCATGGGTAGTATACAGTCTGGTACAGAATTCTGGCCTAGTGACATTTTGAGCCTAATAAGTTTTTGTTTTGTGTATGTATGCTGTGAGTGGGGGAGGTTTTATATCAATACACTCTATGATGTTGAGCAGCATACCTGACCTCTACCTACTAGACACCAGTAATACGTAACCCCCACTCCCCTCAAAAAATTCTACAGACATTGCCAAATGTTCTCCTGTATCTTGGGAACAAAATCACTTCCACTTGAGAAACAAAGGTCTAATGGTTTAGAATGGGCTATGGATCGTTTCTTGGCCTTTTGGCTATAATTAAGTGTAGAATGGGATATGGAATCAGAGGAACATGAGTTTAAATCTCAAATTAGAATCATATTGTTTTGGGACAGGTCTAAGCCTCAGTTGTCTTATCTGTAAAATGGGGATAATAAATAGTACTTCTGTCATCGGGCTATTGTGGAATGGTAAAAAAAAAAAAAGGAAATGTGTGGAAGAGATGGCTCAGGGTCCACTGAAATTCATATTTCCATTTCTGTAATTTGGAGCTGCCTGTAGGATGTGGCTTCTTAACCTATTAGAAGTCTGTGAGACTACATTCTCGTTGTCTTCCCCAGTTCACAGGCAAAGGCCTAGGAGATGGTGGAGATGGAAGGAGTCTGGGTCTCGAAAAACAGGAGAGCTGCCTGCCCATTAGAAACAGCCATTCTGTAGTGTTACTCAGTAAAAAAGAAACTTTTACTACATAAACCACTAAAACGCTGCAGTTTGTTACAGCAGCCAGGATATAATTATTTAATCCAGTACCTAGCGCTCAAAATGTTTTAATTATTATCTCACTTAATGAACTGACTTTCTATTTCATTGAGAAGAATCATTCATTTAGCAAGTCTCTCTCAAGTGTTTACTGCGAGTCAGGCATTTTTCAGCAAGAACGAGAGAGAGAATCTATGGCAATGTCAAGTATTAATGCATCAAATCTCTGCTGAGCATTTACCATGCACCAGGTATGCAGTTTTTGCTATATACTGGAGGTTCAGCAAGGAACAAGGCAGACATGCTGACTGCCCTCTTAAAAGTGTAGACTGAGGGGGGCGGTCCTAAGACGGTGGGGGAATAGGACGGGGAGACCACTTTCTCCCCCACAAATTCTTTGAAAGATCATTTGAATGCTGAGAAAATTCCACAAAACAACTTCTGAATGCTGGTGGAGGACACCAGGCACCCAGAAAGGCAGCCCATTGTCTTCAAAAGGAGATAGGACAAAGTTTCTAAACACCAGGAAACCCTCTCACCGGTAGGTTTGTGGGGAGTTTTAGAACCTCAGAGGGCAACATAACCGGGAGGAAAAAAACAAATAAATAAAACCCACAGATTCCGCACCTAACCACAACTCCCAGTGGAGAAGCCCAGACGCTCGCATCCACCACCAGCAAGTGAGGGCTGAACAGGGAGGCACGGGCTGCATTGCTTAGCCTAAGGACTGGGCCTGAATGCCCTGAGGACAATCTGAGGGAGCTAACATGAGACAGCAACCCAAACTGTGGGATAGCCAGAGAGAAAGAGAGAAAAAAGACAAAGAGAGAGAGAGAACTTTCCCGTAAAAAGCTCTAACCTAAGGCACTGCCCAGAGAAGGCAATGGCATCCCACTCCAGTACTCTTGCCTGGAAAGTCCCATGGACGGAGGAGCCTGGTAGGCTGCAGTCCATGGGGTCGCGAAGAGTAGGACACGACTGAGCGACTTCCCTTTCACTTTTCACTTTCATGCATTGGAGAAGGAAATGGCAGCCCACTCCAGTGTTCTTGCCTGGAGAATCCCAGGGACAGGGGAGCCTGGTAGGCTGCCGTCTCTGGGATCACACAGAATCGGACACGACTGAAATGACTTAGCAGCAGCAACAGCAGCAGCAAGGCACTGCTGGCCCGCTCACAGAACAAAGGACTGAGCGAATACCAGAGGAGAGCTAGCCAGCTGAGGACCAGCCCATCCCCCACCAGAGGCAAGGAGGCAGCCGGGCGACAGCCAGAAGCGGAAGGCAAGGGGCAAACTCGGGCCCAGAGACAGCATCCTCTATTGTGAGCAGGCTCCCAGTTGCTAACCAAGTCTTCCTGGGATCCTGGACGGTTGACATTTGCCAGAAGGGTTGCAACCATAGATCAGCTCCCCAGAGGAGACACACAGCACAACTGAAATGGTGCTCCCGCTGTGCACCCAGGAAACCCAAATGGCCGGGACAAGGCAGGTGATAAGATGCACTGCCCACCTGGGGACTGTGCGCTCACCAAGCACCTGATCTCCTGAGCTGCTCAGACCTGGGAAGGGCAAAAAATGCAGACCCAACGGAGTCTGTGCCTTTGTGGAGTACACGAGAACCTGAACCTGAGCGGCTTAGACCTGGGAAGTGCACGCAACCCAGGGCCCACTTTAGAACGTTCCCCTGCAGAGCAACCTGGAGCCTGAGCAGCGTAAACCAGGAAAGCACACACGCCGTGAGTGGGGGCAAACCCAGTGTGGCCCAGACACTGCAAGCACTCCCCACACATGCCAGTGATATTTGTTTGCAGTGTTCCTCCCTCCCTGCAGCACAACTGAACAAATGAGCCTAAATAAATGACCACCTTCGCATCCTTGTGTTAGGGCAGAAATTAGACACTGAAGAGACTTGCAAACAGAGGAAGCCAAAATAAACAAAGAAGAGGGAACTGCTTTGGAAGTGACAGGTGCAAGAGATTAAAACCCTGTAGTTAGAATTGACTATATTGGAAGGGGCCTATACACCTTCAGAAGAAGTATAAGCTGGAACACGGAACTATCTGAAACTGAACTGACCCCTCAACGGCTCCAGAGTAAATTCTAGATATATCTTACTATTATCATTTTTTTAATTTTTAAGTTCTTTATCACTCCTTTAATTTTCATTTTTAAAACCTATTACCTTGTACAAAAAAAAAGACCTTATTTTTAAAGCAAATTTCATATATATATTTTATAATTTTTGCAATTTTGTTTTGTTTTTTTAATATTGTATTTTTTAGAGTCTAACCTCTACTCTAGATTTTTAATTTTTGCTTTTTGGTATTTGTTGTCAATTTTGAACCTTTAAGAATCCAATCTTCAGTACCTATTTTTACTTAGGAGCATGATTATTGGCTTGATTGCTCTCTCCCCTTTTGACTCTCCTCTTTCTCCCCCAGGTCACCTCTATCTCCTCCCTCCCTATTCTCTTCTCTACTTAACTCTGAATCTCTTTGGGTGTTCCAGAATGTGGAGAACACCTAGGAAACTGATTACTGGCTAGACTGGTCTCTATCCTTGTGACTCCTTCTCCTCTCCTCCTGGTCACCTCTATCTCCTTCCTCTCTCTTCTTCTCTATGTAACTCTGTGAACCTCTCTGAGTGTTCCAGACTGTGGAGAGCAAATAGGGAATTGATTACTGACTAGATTGCTCTCTCCCCTTTTGAATCCCCCTCTTCTCCTCCTGGTCACCTCTATCTCCCTCCTCCCTCTTCTCTTCTCCATGTAACTCTGTGAACCTCTCTGGGTGTCCCTCACTGTGGAGAATCTTTTCACCATTAACCTAGATGTTTTATCATTGGTGCTGATGGAGAAGTCTTGAGGCTACTGTAAGAATAAGACTGAAAGCCAGAGACAGGAGGCTTAAATCCAAAACTTGAGAACACTAGAAAACTCCTGACTCCAAGGAACACTAATCGACAAGAGCTCATCCAAAAGCCTCCATACCTACACTGAAACAAGCTCCACCCAAGAGCCAACAAGTTGCAGAGCAAGACATACCAAGCTAATTCTCCAACAACCCAGGAACACAAACCTGAGCACTAAAATACAGGCGGCCACAAGTCACACCAAACCCACAGACACCTCAAAACTCACTACTGGACACTTCACTGCACTCCAGAGAGAACAGATCCAGCTCCACCCACCAGAACACCGACACAAGCTTCCCTAACCAGGAAATCTTGACAAGCCACTCATCCAACCCCATCCACAGAGAGGAAACTCCACAATAAAAAGGAACTACAAACTTCCAGCATACAGAAAGGCCACCCCAAACACAGCAATCAAAACAAGATGAAAAGGCGGAGAAATATTCAGCAGGTAAAGGAACATGATAAAAGCCCACCAAACCAAAGAAGAGGAGATAGGGCGTCTACCTGAAAAAGAATTCAGAATAATGATGGTAAAAATGACCCAAAGTCTTGAAAGCAAATGGAGTTACAGATAAATAGTCTGGAGACAAGGATTGAGAAGATGTAAGAAAAGTTTAACAAGGACCTAGAAGAAATAAAAAAGACTCAATCAATAATGAATAATGGAATAACTAGACCAAAAGCACTCTGGAGGGAACCAATTGTAGAATAACTGAGGCAGAAGATAGGAAAAGTGAGGTGGAAGATAGAATGGTGGAAATAAATGAAGCAGAGAAGAAGAAAAGAATTAAAAGAAATGAGGACTACCTCAGAGACCTCTGGGACAATGTTAAACACCCCAACATTCGAATCATAGGAGTCCCAGAAGAAGAAGACAAAAAGAAAGACAATGAGAAAATACTTCAGGAGGTAATAGTTGAAAACTTCCCTAAAATGGGGAAGGAAATAATCACCCAAGTCCAAGAAACCCAGAGAGTCCCAAACAGGATAAACCCAAGGCAAAACACCCTAAGATACATAATAATCAAATTCACAAAGATCAAACACAAAGAACAAATATTAAAAGCAGCAAGGGAAAAACAACAAATAACACACAAGGGGATTTCCGTAAGGATAACAGCTGAACTTTCAATAGGAACTCTTCAGGCCAGGAGGGAATGGCAGGACATACTTAAAATACGACAACCCAGATTACTGTACCCAGCAAGGATCTCATTCAAATATGAAGGAGAAATCAAAAACTTTACAGACAAGCAAAAGCTGAGAGAATTCAGCACCACCAAATCAGCTCTTCAAAAACGCTAAAGGATCTTCTCTAGAGAGGACACACAGAAAAGGTTTATAAACTCGAACCCAAAACAACAAAGTAAATGGCAACAGAATCATACTTATCAATAATTACCTTAAATCAATAATTACCTTAAATTATTGGTAATAAGTTGAATGCCCCAACCAAAAGACAAAGACTGGCTGAATGGATACAAAAACAAGACCCCTATATATGCTGTCTACAAGAGACTCACCTCGAAACAAGTGACACAATACAGACTGAAAGTGAAGGGCTGGAAAAAGAGATTTCATGCAAATGGAGACCAAAAGAAAGCAGGAGTAACAATACTCATATCAGATAAAATAGACTTTGAAATAAAGGCCATGAAAAGAGACAAAGAAGGACACTACATAATGATCAAAGGATCAATCCAAGAAGAAGATGTAACAATTATAAATATATATGCACCCAACATAGGAGCACTGCAATATGTAAGGCAAATGCTAACAAGTATGAATGGGGAAATTAACAGTAACACAATAATTGTGGGAGACGTTAATACCCCACTCACAACTATGGATAGATCAACTAAACAGAAAATTAGCAAGGAAACACAAACTTTAAATGATACAATGGACCAGTTAGACCTAATGATATCTATAGGACATTTCACCCCAAAACAATTAATTTCACCTTTTTCTCAAGTGGACATGGAACCTTCTCCAGGATAGATCACATCCTGGGCCGTAAATCTAGCCTTGGTAAATTCAAAAATTTGAAATCATCTCAAGCATCTTTTCTGATTACAATGCAGTAAGATTAGATGTCAACTACTGGCATCACCGACTCAATGGACATGGGTTTGGGTAGACTCCAGCAGTTGGTGATGGACAGGAAGGCCTGGAGTGCTGCAGTTCATGGGGTTGCAAAAAGTTGGACACGACTGAGCAACTGAACTGAACTGAAAGGAAAAAAACCACTAAAAATACAAACATATGGAGGCTAAACAACACACTTCTGAATAACCAACAAATCACAGAAGAAATCAAAATATGCATAGAAACAAATGAAAATGCAAATACAACAATCCAAAACCTATGGGATTCAGTAAAAGCAGTGCTAAGGGGAAGGTTCATAGCAGTACAAGCCTACCTCAAGAAACAGGAGAAAAATAAAATAAATAACCTAACTCTACACCTAAAGCAACTAGAAAAAGAAGAAATGAAGAACCCCAGGGTTAGTAGAAGGAAAAGAAATCATAAAAATTACCGCAGAAATAAGTACAAAAGAAACAAAGGAGACCACAGCAAAAATCAAAAGCTAAAAGCTTGTTTTTTGAGAAGATAAATAAAATAGATAAACCATTAGGCAGACTCATCAAGAAAAAAAGGGAGAAGAATCAAATCAACAAAATTAGAAAGGAAAATGGAGAAATCACAACAGACAACACAGAAATACAAAGGATCCTAAGAGACTGCTATTAGTAACTATATGCCAATAAAATGGACAACTTGGAAGAAATTGACAAATTCTTAGAAAAGTATAACTTTCCAAAACTGAACCAGGAAGAAATGGAAAATCTTAACAGACACATCACAAGTACGGAAATTGAAACTGTAATCAGAAATCTTCCAACAAACAAAAGCCCAGAACCAGATGGCTTCACAGCTGAATTCAACCAAAAATTTAGAGAAGAGCTAACACCCATCCTACTCAAAATCTTTCAGAAAGTTGCAGAGGAAGGTAAACTTCCAAACTCATTCTATGAGGCCACCATCACCCTAATACCATAACCGGACAAAGATGCCATAAAAAAAGAAAACTATAGGCCATTATCACTGATGAACATAGATGAAAAAGTCCTTAACAAAATTTGAGCAAACAGAATCCAACAACATATTAAAAAGATCATACATCATGACCAAGTGGGCTTTGTCCCAGGGATGCAAGGATTCTTCAATATTTGCAAATCAATCAATGTGATACACCACATTAACAAACTGAAAGATAAAAACCATATGACTATCTCAATAGATGCAGAGAAAGCCTTTGACAAAATTCAAGATCCATTTATGATAAAAACCCTCCAGGAAGCAGGCATAGAAGGAACATACCTCAACATAATAAAAGCTATATATGATAAACCCACAGCAAACATTATCCTCAATGGTGAAAAATTGAAAGCATTTCCCCTAAAGTCAGGAACAAGAGAAGGATGCCCACTCTCACCACTACTATTCAACATAGATTTGGAAGTTTTAGCCACAGCAATCAGAGAAGAGAAAGAAATAAAAGGAATCCAGATTGGAAAAGAAGAAAACTCTCACTGTTTGCAGATGACATGATCCTCTACATAGAAAACCCTAAAGACTCCACCAGAAAATTACTAGAGCTAATCAATGAATACAGTAAAGTTGCAGGATATAAAATTAACACAGAGAAATCCCGTGTATTCATATACACTAACAATGAGAAAACAGAGAAATTAAGGAAACAATTCCATTCACCATTGCAATGAAAAGAATAAAATACTTAGGAATAAAGCTACCTAAAGAAACAAAAGACCCGTATATAGAAAACTATAAAACACTCGTGAAAGAAATCAAAGAGGACCCAAGTAGATGGAGAAATATGTTCATGGATCGAAAGAATCAATATAGTCAAAATGAGTATACTACCCAAAGCAATCTATAGATTCAGTTCAATCCCTATCAAGCTACCAATGATATTTTTCAGAGAACTAGAACAAATAATTTCACAATTTGTATGGAAATACAAAAAACCTCAAATAGCCAAAGCAATATTGAGAAAGAAGAATGGAACTTGAGGAATCAATCTGCCTGACTTCAGACTATACTACAAAGCTACAGTCATCAAGACAGTATGGTACTGGCACAAAGACAGAAATATAGATCAATGCAACAAAATAGAAAGCCCAGAGATAAATCCATGCACCTATGGACACCTTATCTTTGACAAAGGAGGCAAGAATATACAATGGAGAAAAGACAATCTCTTTAACAAGTGGTGCTGCAAAAACTGGTCAACCACTTGTAAAAGAATGAAAACAGAACACTTTCTAACACCATACACAAAAATAAACTCAAAATGGATTAAAGATCTAAAGTTAAACCAGAAACTATAAAACTCCTAGAGGAGAACATAGGCAAAACACTCTCTGACATAAATTACAGCAGGATCCTCTATGACCCACCTCCCAGAATATTGGAAATAAAAGCAAAAACAAACAAATGGGACCTAATTAAATTTAAAAGCCTTTGCACAATGAAGGAAACTATAAGCAAGGTGAAAAGACAGCCTTCAGAATGGGAGAAAATAATAGCAAATGAAGCAACTGATGAAGGACTCATCTCAAAAATATACAAGCAACTCCTGCAGCTCCATTCCAGAAAAATAAGTGATCCAATCAAAAAATGGGCCAAAGAACTAAACAGACATTTCTCCAAAGAAGACATACAGATGGCTAACAAACACATGGAAAGATGCTCAACATCACTCATTATCAGAGAAATGCAAATCAAAACCACCATGAAGTACCATCACACACAGGTCAGAATGGCTGCTTTCCAAAAGTCTACAAGCAATAAATGGTGGAGAGGATGTGAAGAAAAAGGAACTCTCTTACACTGTTGGTGGGAATGCAATCTAGTACAGCCACTATGGAGAACAGTATGGAGATTCCTCAAAAAAATGGAAATAGAACTGCCATATGACCAAGCAATCCCACTGCTGGGCATACACATCGAGGAAACCAGAACTGAAAGAGACACATGTACCCCAATGTTCATCACAGCACTGTTTATAATAGCCAGGACATGGAAGCAACCTAGATGTCCATCAGCAGACGAATGGATAAGAAAGCTGTGGTACATATACACAATAGAATATTACTCAGAATTAAAAAGAATGCATTTGAATCAGTTCTAATGAGGTGGATGAAACTGGAGCCTATTATACAGAGTGAAGTAAGTCAGAAAGAAAAACACCAATACAATATATTAACGCATATACATAGAATTTAGAAAGATGGTAACCATGACCCTATATGCGAGAAAGCAAAAGAGACACAGATATAAAGAACAGACTTTTAGGACTCTGTGGGAGAATGCAAGGGTGGGATGATTTGAAAGAATGGCATTGAAATATGTATATTATCATATGTGAAATAGATCGCTAGTCCAGGTTTGATGCATGAGACAGGGTGTTCAGGGCTGGTGCACTGGGATAACCCTGAGGGATGGGATGGGGAGGGAGGTGGGAGGGGGTTCAGGATGGGGGAGACATGTACACCCATGGCTGATTCATGTGTATGTATGGCAAAAACCAAAATATTGTAATTAGCCTCCAATTAAAACAAATAAAAAAGAGTAGACTGAAATCTAGTGGCGAAACCAAATGCTGAGCAAGTATAAAAGTGTGATGAATGTTTTAAAGGAGAAGTGCAGGGCTCTTTCAAAATATAAAACATATTGCAGAAAGCCAATAAGGCCTCCCTGAGAAATAGGTTTTCAGAAAATAATTTTCTCAACTTTTCTCCATTAGAATTCTTACTTCTTCTTGGTATATTCACCCATTTTTTTCTTTTCTCATTTCTCTTTTGTCACTGGGTGAAAACCCTTATTCTTTCTCTTTGCCAGCTTCTCCATAGTCCTCTGGTCGTCTTTTGATTTCATTTTGGAATTAACACCAGTAAATTATCGTCTGCTCTTTTAAAAAATCTCTCCACTGTCCTTTCCATCAGCTTAAGGACTTTCCATATCCTAATTAAAAAAAACAAATCCCCCAATCTCTTGCAGCCCATCAGATTTCTTTACCACCCATTCCTTTCTCAACCCCTGTCACTCAATTCCTGAGCATTCCAATCCACTGAAATTGTTTTTGGATTTTTCATAAACTACCCATGAACTTCTATTTCCCAAATGAAGCAAGAGTCCCCACACTCTTCCCCCTCTGGTATGCAATAAATGACCTACTTACTACTTTCTGGCATTCTCCCCACTCCTGACTGCTTGTTCACTACTCTTTCACATTCCGGTTTCCCCAAACCTTTCCGATCATTCCTTCTCCAGCTCCCCTCTCCATTCTTGGATGGACGTCACTCTCTTCAGCCTCTCCTGCTCTATACCTTTTCCCAAGGCTGCCCTCTTACCAATGTTCTGATTGCTCCCAGATCACTTCACCCTCATATTTCAGTTTCCAATAACCTGGCTCCAGATTCCACCTGGCTTGTCCTGCCGACATCTCAAATCTAATCTTTCAAAGCAGAACACCTTATTTACTTATCCCAAACCTACTTGCCTATGCCTCCTACCTTCATAAAAAGTGCTTAAGTAGGAATCATCTTCCATTTATTCCTCTCTCTCACATCTCACACTCACTTGCTCGGGATCAATTTTTTTTTTTTTTTCCCATCACCTCATTTCCAGCCCCACTACCTATGACTTATATGACCTTGAACAATTCATCTAACCCTCCAGTGTCTTCATCTCTAAAATCAAGATTACATTACTTACATTCCAGGGTCCTTAAATAAATCCTACAAAGCACCTTTATCATTACTATGTTAATATAATAAGCATAATCTATCAATGCCTGGCATATAATATTCCCAATAACTTGGAATTTTCAATTATTATAACTCGTTTTCTCACCTAGAATCTCTCACCTCACTAGTTCTTTGTTAGTAATAGTACCAGAAAGGGAAAGATATACCCAACTAAATGCAGATTTCCAAAAGACAGTACAGAGAGACAAGAAGGCCTTCTTCAATGAACAGAGTATAAAATTAGAAGAAAACAACAGAAGGGGAAAGACTAGAGATTTCTTCAGGAAAATTGGAGATATCAAGGGAACATTTTGCCCAAAGATGGGCACAATAAAGATTAGAAATGGTAAAGACGTAGTAGACACTGAAGAGATCAAGAATAGATGGGAAGAATGCACAGGACAAGGGAGAAGTATGTAAAAAAAGATCTTAATGAACTGGATTACTACAATGGTGTGGTCAGCCAGAGCCAGCCATTCTGGAGTGTAAAGTCAAGTGTGCCTTAGGGAAGCACTGCTGTTAATAAAGTTGGTGGATGTGACGGAATTCCAGTAGAGCTATTCAAAACCCTAAAGAATGATGCCATCAAGGTGTTGCATCCAATATGTCAGCAAATCTGGAAGACTGAGTAGTGGCCACAGGACTGGAAAAGGTCAATCCTCATCCCAATTCCCAAGAAGGGTCGTACTAAAGAATGTGCTAACCATTGGACAATTGCACTCCTCTCCCATGGTAGTAAGGTCATGCTTAAAATCTTGCATGCTAGGCTTTAGCATTATGTGAACCAAGAACTTCCAGGTGTCCAAGCTGCGTTTAGAAAAGGAAGAGGAACCAGAGATCAAATTGCCAACATTCGCTGGATCATAGAGAAAGCTAGGGAATTCCAGAAATATATCTACCTCTGTTTATAGACCATGCTCAAGCCTTTGACTGTGTGGATCATAATAAACTGTGGAAAGTTCTTAAAGAGATGGGAATACCAGACCATCTGACCTGTTTCCTGAGAAACCTGTATGCAGGTTAAGAAGCAACAGTTAGAACCCTGTATGGAACAACGGACTGATTCAAGATTGAGAAAGGAGTATGACAGGGCTGTCTGCTGTCACCCTGTTTGTTTAATCTATATGCTGAACACATCATAAGAAATGCCAGGCTTCATGAGTTACAAGCTGGAATCAAGACAGGCAGGAGAAACATCAACAACCTCAGACATGCAGATGATACCACTGCATGTGAAGTGGTGAAGAGGAACTGCAAGTTCCTCTGCAAGTGCAAGTGAAGAGGAACCAAAGAGCATCTTGATGAGGGGGAAGATGGAGACTGAAAGAGCCAGTTTAAAACTGGATATTAAAAAAAACTATGATCGTGGCATCCGGCCACATTACTTCATGGAAAATAAAAGGGAAAAAAGGTGCAACTAGGGACAGATTTCCTCTTTTTGGGCTTTAAATTCACTGGAGATGGTGACTGCAGCCATGAAATCAGAAGATGTTTGCTTTTTCGCAGGAAAGCCACAACAAACCTAAACAGTGTGTTAAAAAGCAGAGACAGTACTCTGCCAACAAAAGCCCGTAGAGTCAAGGCTGTGAGAGCTGGACCATGAAGAAGGTGGAGCACTGAAGACCTGATGCCTTTGAACTGTGGTGCTAGAGAAGACTCCTGAGAGTCCCTTGGACAGCAAGGAGATCAAGGGAAATCAACCCTGAATACTCATTGGAAGGACTGATGCTGAAACTCCAGTATTTTGGTCATCTGATGCAAACAGCTGACTCATTGGAAAAGTCCCTGATGCTGGGAAAGATTGAGGGCAGTAGGAGAAGAGGGCATCAGAGGATGAGACGGCTGGATGGCATCACCAATGCAATGGACATGAACTTGGGCAAACTTCGGGAGATGGTGAGGGACAGAGAGGCCTGGTGAGCTGCAGTCCATGGGGTCACAAAAAGTCAGACATGATGGGCTGACTGAACAACAACAATAGTACCATCTAGGACATGGATCATATAAAATTCCTCCCCTCCCCACAAATGTCTACTAGCTTCCCACTATCTACTGAATGAAGCCCAACTCCCTAACGTGATTCAAAGTCCTTTGAAGATTTGTTTCCAAACTGCCTTTTCTGTCTTTGACTCTCCACACCAATCCACAAGTCCTTTGCTTCAAGCACTGGGCAGTGCTTGCTGCTTCCTATCCATCCCTGTTTTCACATCTTTTCACCTTTCTTGACATGGCCTAAAATACCTAAAGAACAACCACTTTGCCTCAAATTCTACCCTACCTTTAAGGCTTGGTTTGAATGTCACCTTATAATTGAAAGCCTTTCTAGATCCTTCCAGTTAAAACGACTGGTTCTTCCATACAATTGCTAACATTTTGGACTACATTTTTCATAGCACTTCTTTCACTCGGCCATGTGGAGCTGGTATTTCTTTTCATGTCTCCCAAGAGCTATAAGCTCCACGAGGATAACAGGTTCCCCACAGCATTGAGAACGAGGCTTTGCTCCTAGAAATATATATCCAGCAAATTCTGGTTGAATTTTAAAATATTAAAAAGCATGGTAAGATTATAGGGAATAAAATTTTAAACAATATTCTATTATAATGGCTTTAAAGTAAAATTGGAAAAGGCTGATCAACTGATCTTAACAATCAAGCTTGATTGGTTTCCCTCCATTATTCCAGATTCTTGAATAATTTGATAAGTTAAGCCAGTCAGTAAAATTACTAAAGAGTCTCTGCCTAAAAATATCCACCTGTGATAATGCACTACGATTTATTTCCATTTTTGTATAATTGCTGCTTTTTGTTTGATTTTTAGTCTCAGATCTCACAGATGATTTCTTTCTAGATCATGACCTTAAATGGTTCTTTGAACCAAGAGATACCTTGGTTCAAATAACCATTTGAACAGAGAATGTTTAGAGAATGACTGTTCTTTAAAAAGCATGAATTGCAAAAGAAGACTGATCATTTTGTAAGTGTGTGGATGAACCAATTTACGGTCCTTTTCCTTAAATGCTTTGTGTGCTGGGTCTGTGTGCTCAGTTGTGTCCAACTCTCTTGCGACTCCATCGACTGTAGCCTGCCAGCCTCCTCTGTCCGTGGAATTTTCTGGGCAAGAATGCTGGAGCAGGTTCCCCTTTCTTACTCCAGGGGATCTTCCAGACGCAGGGATTGAACCCACGTCTCCTGAGGCTCCTGCATTGGTAGGCGGATTCTTTACCACTGCACCACCTGGGGAGCCCAAATGTACGTGACTCCTAAATACTTTATACTTTGATACAAATGACAACAGTTATGACTATATAGCACTTAATCCTGTCCATCTTGAAATAAATTAGCAAACATCACTTACTGCTCACAAAATCATTAAAGAAAAAAAAAAAACAAAAACAAAAACACAGATTCCCTTGAGAAATTCCCTGGTAATCCAGTGGTTAAGACTTGGTGTTTTCCCTGCCATGGGCCAGGCCCCTGGTTGGGAAACTAAGATGTCACAAGCTGTTTGTAGAAGGAAGGGAGGGAGGGAGAGTGGGAAGAAAGAAAGGAGGAAAGAAGTGGTTCCTGTTCAAGATGGCAATATAACTATGTTTCTAAAAAAATAACAGCTTGTAAAAAAGTTAAATAAATAAAAACAAAGATCCCTTGTGAGAAAAGCATCAAGCTTCCATTTAAAAGATGGATAAGAAGTGGTACACACAGACTAATTTTTTTTAAGTTCAACAGTGTAGTGTTAAAACCAGAGATTGCTGAGGGAAACCAACGAAGATGATACTGATGATAAGCATTAAGTCAAAGTCCGCTGTGTGCCAGAATCTGTGTAATCACCTTCCATCCACTACCTCACTTAATCTACACAACATCTTTTAAGAGTTGCTGACTCTTAGATGGGAAAATGGAGATTAAGTAATTTATCCAAGTTTACTATGGACAGTATGTGGCCCAGCCAGGACTTGGAGTCACGTGCTCTTAAGCACTAAGCTACGAAATGAAAATTCTGACATTAACATCCATTGTGTAAAACTGTCAGGTACGAAAAACATGATACCAATACTGTGAGTAAACAGAAAAGTGTTCTACATAATGTTAAAGCTTATACCATCACATTTTGTGAATTAAAAAACTCTTCATGACACATGACTACTTAGCATAACAGATAAGCAAAAACTTTGAACCTATGTTTTTCATGAATCCTCACTGAAGTTTCTTCACATAAAGATCTCTCAGTCTGAACAGATGCTTCCAGCTTACATATTCTAAAATAAAGAATGTCGACTTACATGGATACTTCTAAATTCTAGATGCAATACTATGTTTCTAGAAAACCTAAGTATCTATAGCTTTAGAAGTTATAAACCCAAATTGGACACTAACTACAGGAAAAATTAAATACATGAGGGTTAAAAAAAAAATATGCACCCTAGGATGCAGATTGGCGCAGTCCCTGTGGAAAACAGTATGAAAGCTCCTCAGAAAACTAAAAACAGAATTACCATACGATTCAGCAAAGCCACTCCCAGGCACATATTCAGACAAAACTATAATTCAAAAAGATACATGCAACTCTATAGCCATGACATGGAAACAACCTAAATGTCTATCAGCAGATGAATGGATAAAGAAGGTTTAATGCATATATACAATGGAATACTGCTCAGTCATAAAAAAGAGTGAAATAATGCTATTTGCAGCAACATGGATGCAACCAGAGATGATCATACTAAGTGAAGTGAGAAAGATAAATATATGATATCGTTTATATGTGGAATATGAAATATAATTCAAATGAACCTATGAAACAGAATCACGGACATAATGAACAGACAGGTGGTTGCCAATGGAGTGAGAGTTGGGGGAGGGATAGAGTGAGAGGTTGTGGTTAACAGATGTAAGCTTTTATATATATATTCATACAATGGATAAATAACAAAGTCCTACTGTATAGCACAGGGAACTATATTCAGTATCTTATAATAAACCACAGTGGAAAAGAATATTTTAAAAAGGGTATGTGTGTATATATATATGTGTGTATATATACCTGAATCACTTTGCTGTACAGCAGTAATTAATGCAACATTGTAAATCAGCTGTACTTCAATAAAAAACAAACTAAAATAAAACCTCTGCCCACCCCCCAAGTCATTGTTACATGTCCAGTCTGGCATGTCCAGACTGTTACATGGGTGAATTTGTCTCAGCAAAGCCAATAATCTCTATTTTATTTATATTGTTCCTAGACATTAAAATGGAAAAGGCCCCTAACTCATTCTGTGAGGTGAGTATTAGCACATGCACCCCAAACACTACAAGCTGGGTCCCATGGCCCAAATATTTCTTGCAAGGAGATGCAACCAGTCCATCCTAAAGGAGATCAGTGCTGGGTGTTGGAAGGACTAATGCTGAAGCTGAAACTCCAGTCTGGCCACCTGATGTGAAGAGCTGACTCATTGGAAAAGACCCTGATGCTGGGAAAGACTGAGGGCAGGAGAAGAAGGGGACGACAGAGGATGAGATGGTTGGATGGCATCACCAACTCAATGGACATGAGTTTGGGTGGACTCCGGGAGTTGGTGCTAGACAGGGAGGCTTGGCATGCTGCAGCTCATAGGGTCGCAAAGAGTCGGATATGACTAAATGACTGAACCGAACTGAATAATTATGTTTAGGTAACATTTTTAATACTGAATATAAATGTTATGAGACCCAACATCCATTCTCCTATTTCTAGAGTCCCCTCGTCTTTCTTTGTGAGTCTCATCTACTAGATTCAATTTTTAAAAACAAATTTGGCTCCTCTAGGAATGAGTTTACAATTCTTATCACCTCTGTCACCAGCCACCCAATTCTACTCCTGGGCAACAGGTGGTGGTTTAATTGCTCAGTTGTGTCTGACTCTTCGAGACCCCTTGGACTGTAAACTTCCATGCTCCTCTGACCATGAGGTTTTCCAGGCAAGAATACTGGAGTAGGTTGCCATTTCCTTCTCCAGTGCATCTTTCCAACCCAGGGATTGAACCTGCATTTCTTGTGTCTCCTGCATTGAAGGAGGATTCTTTACTTACTGAGCTATTAGGGACCAATTTTACTTGTGAATATAAATTTTAAAATCCTACCAAAATCTTAGCAAATCAAATCCAGCAGGGCAAAAGAACAGGGCATTATGACTAAATAGAGCTTGAATTATGACTAGCTTATCATTAGAAAATTAATTCACAGTGGTCACTATACTGGGGCTTCCCAGGTGGCACTATTGGTAAAGAAACTGCCTGCTAATGCAGGAGACATAAGAGATGCAGCTTTGATCCCTGGGTCAGGAAGATCCCCTGGAGAAAGGCATGGCAATCCACTCCAGTACTCTTGCCTAGAGAATCCCATGGACAGAGGAGCTTGGCGGGCTACAGTCCACAGGGTCCCAAAGAGCTGGACACGACTGAGCAACTTAGCACATGCACAGTCACTGTATTAGTATCTTAAAGAACTAAAAGGCAGGGGAGGGAAAGAAGCAGGGTATCAATAAAGCATCTAATGCAGACATTCTCAGCCTTTGGGGATCCATGGATAGCCTCCAAAGAGTTCATGACAACCTGTGATTCAAAGTGCAATATTGGTGTACATGTGCTAAGTTTCACAGACAGGTTAATTCTCAAAGAAGTCAATTCATGAATCCTTTCATATGTTGCATTACTGGACTGCACTAAAAAAAAAGTACAGAAAAATATACATCAATATTCAAACTGTTGCATTTTCAAAACAGATTCTTAAAATTCTACTTCATTAAAAAGCATGGCAGGGCTTCCCTGATGGCTAAGTGGTGGAGCACTTGTCTGCCAGTGTGAGGGACATGGGTTTGATCCCTGATCTGGGAAGATCTTACCTACCTCGGAGCAACTAAGCCCGTGCACCACGATTACTAAGCCTGTGGTCTAGAGCCTGAGAGTCGCAAATACTGAGCCCGTGTGCTGCAGCTACTGAGCGACACGCCCTACATCGTGTGCGCAGCAGCAAAAGAGGCCGCCACATTGAGAAACCTGTGCGCCCCAAGGAAGGGTAGCCCCCTCTTCCACAACTAGAGAAAGCCCGCACAGCAAAGACCCAGCACAGCCAATAGTAAGTAAACAATTTTTTTTTTTAAAAAAAAAGCATGACAGGCACACCATTTTTCCTAGGAACCTAGAGGTTATCATACTAAATGGAGTTAAGTCAGAGAGAGAGAGACAAATATCATTATACCACTAATATGTGGAATCTAAAATACAAACTGATGTATTTTACTATGAAACAGAAAACAGACTCACAGATATAGAGAGTAGACTTGTGGTTGCCAAGCGGGAGGGGAGGTAGGAGAGGAAAGGAACAGGAGTTTGAGATTAGCAGAGGCAAACAATTATATACAGGATGGATAAACAATAATGTCCTACTGTATAACACAGGCAACTGTATTCAAGACCCTATGACAATCCATATGCAAGAGAATATGAAAAATCATATATATTATAGATATAACTGAGTTATCTTGCTACATGGAAGAAATCAACACAACATTGTAAACCAACTATACTTCAACAAAACTTTTTAAAATATCCAAAAAGTGGAAATAATACAAATGCCCATCAACTAATGGATAGACAAATGTGGGATACCCGTATAATAAAATACTATTTGACAATAAAAAGGAATGAAGTACTGATACATGCTACAACATGGATGAAACTAAAATATTTTGCTAAGTGAAAGAAGCCAATCACAAAAGACTACCTATTGTGTGACTTTACTTATATGAAATGTCCAGAATAGGCACCTCCATAGAGAAAGAAAGCAGATTAACATTTGCCTGGGAGAAGGCGGAACACAAATCGGGAATCAGTGTTAACAGATGCAGTATATTTTAGATAGCGATGATAGTTGCAAATACTGAAAATATACTAAAAACTACAGTGGAGTTCATGTCACGCGATAGAAAGCAAAACTTTCCTGCCAGTGACATGGAGCATACGGAAGAAATGAGTTTCATTGTTCTGAGCCATGGAAATTTGGGGTTTGTTGTGTTATCACAGAATACATTAGCCTATTTTAATAACGTAGCCAATAAACAGACATTTCCTCTATCTACCTACAAGTTAAGTCAGAAAACCCATGCCCTCAGAATCTCTAGACAAAATTCCATCATCCTACATTCATCAGGTTATAGGCCTCTGTATCAAAGCGAACTTGATTGGATATGAATCTCTATATGTGACCGAATATTACTATTTGAAAGTGTCATGAAACTCAGTGAGGGCCTTAAAACCTGAAAATACACAGTAGATACTGAAATATAAACATTTAGTTTTATTTTCTATGATTTTACTTTGTCATCATTTTAGACAACAAAAAAGGGAAGATTAAATGCTGGATAATTGCATTCTTATATGTCAAAAAATTTCTTTTGCTATTTTGAAAATTAAAAATCACTCAAAGAATTATAATGCCTTTAATACTAGTGTATAAGCATTAGTACATCACATTTAAAGTGAATTAAACAATGATCCAATTTTAAAATTACACAGGGTGATAGAAGATATATTGTATATGTATCTGCCAAATCACTTTATCATAAAGTGATTTTCAAATGCATCATTTCTTCTATTTTCAAAAACCCTATCCATTAAAAAGTTCTATTATCACATCTTTCATTCAGATTTTCCTAATTATTATTATGGATGTTTTGTGAATTGTATGAGGTTACATGTGATCATTCTATGTCTTACTTTTTTTCCTTTTAAAGCTCACAGGAAGATTTCCTCTTAGACTATATGTAAGTAGTCAAGGACCTTAGGGTTACAGAAATTATATCTTAGAAAACCAAAACCATGTTTCAGATTTTTAATGTCTTGAAATATCCCTGCCAGTGTTATAATTGTCATTCCCACCAAATATTGGGATTCTCTTATTAATTGGAGAAGGCAATGGCACCCCACTCTAGTACTGTTGCCTGGAAAATCCCATGGATGGAGGAGCCTGGTGGGCTGCAGTCCATGGGGTCGCTAAGAGTCAGACATGACTGAGCAACTTCACTTTCACTTTTCACTTTCATGCATTGGAGAAGGAAATGGCAACCCACTCCAGTGTTCTTGCCTGGAGAATCCCATGGACGGAGAAGCCTGGTGGGCTGCCGTCTATGGGGTCGCACAGAGTCGGACACGACTGAAGCGACTTAGCAGCAGCAATCTATTAATTGTTGTGGTAGTCATTTGATGGCAAAGCAAATCTAATGGGATATTTAAGTGTATACATTTTTTAAAAGGCAGGACAGGCCCAGCATTTTTACTACAATTGAAGGTTTGGGGCAACTGTGCCTCCAGCGAGTCTATCAGTGCCATTTTCCTACAGCATCTGCTCATTTTGTATCTGTGTCACATTTTGGTAATTTATACAATAACTCCAACTTTTAAACTATTACTATGCTTGTTATAGTGATCTGTTATCAGTGATCTTTGAGGTTATTACTGTAATTGTTTTGGGACACCACGAACCCCACCCACATAAGATGGCAAACTTAATCCTTAAGTGTCGTGGGTGTTCTGACTGCTCCACTGGCAAGCCATTCCCCCATGAGGGACTGAAGAGACCAGCCATTCTCTTCAGGCCTTCCTGTTCCCTGAGACACAACAGTATTGAAATTAGGCCAAGTAAGTGTTCAAGTGAAAGCAAGAAAATATGCCTCTCCTTGAAATCAAAAGCTAGAAATGATTCAATTTGTGAGGAAGGCATGTCAAAATCCAAGATAGGCCAGAAGATAGGCCTCTTTCACCTGAGGTCTATTCACTTCTATTCACCAGCCAAGTTGTGAATGCAAAGGAAAACTTCTTGAAGAAAATTAAAAGTGCTACTTCAGTGAAAACATGAGTGATAAGAAAATGAAACAGTCTTATTGCTGATATGGAGAAGTTCTGGATAGATCAAAACAGCCACATACACTCTTAAGCCAAAGCCTATTCCAGAGCTGGGCCCTAATTCTCTTCAATTCTATGAAGGCTGAGTGAGAGAGGTAAGGAAGCTACAGAAGAAGAGCCTGAAGCCAGCAGAGGTTGGTTCATGAGACTTCAGGAAAGGAGCCATTTCCATAACATAAGAGTGCAAAGTGAGGCAACAAGTGCTCAATGTAGAAGCTGCAGCAAGTTATCTAGAAGATCTAGCTAAGATCATTTTATTACTTCTGGCACGGCAAGCATGAGCACAGCATTGTACTGGTTCTTTCTCCCCCACATCCCAGTTCCTACTGGGATGACACAGACGGATTCATTGAGTGCTACGCATGTACTAAGCTGTGTTACACTGAGGCACGCTGAGTTTAGGGACTCCACTGCTTTTTAAAAAAATTTTTTGGTCACACTGAGAGGCACATAGAATCTCAGTTCCCCGGCTAGGGATCCAGCATACAGCCCCTGCACTGGAAGCATGGAATCTTAATGATTGGACCACCAGGGGAGTCCACGAACTTACTTCTAAGACAATCGTTCGGATGTTTTTCACGTACAGTGTCACATAGTCTTTGATGTAGGTTTGCAAGTAGCCGGGCTTTGTATCATACCAACCCATCATTAGTGCAGCTTCATTTTCATTATTCCCACTCCATGTGATGATGGAGGGATGAGATTTCAGTCTCCGGACCTAAAATTGAAGAAAACATAAGACAATTTTCAAATGCTCAACATAAAAAGGCTCAGAGTTGCAATTATTCATAAAATTATAACCATTGCCTTTCTGCATGTGTATTTTTACATGTCAGAAAACTCATCAGAAAATGAGCAGTAATGTTACATGTGGGAAGACATTTTAAGAAACCTCTGACATTCTTTTTATCTACATCTTATAAACATTGATAAAATACGGTTCCTCTTCTGTTTTATAAAAACTGATGAAAATATAATCCCTTTTACTAAAAGGGAAAAATAAATCAACTCATCACTATCTGGCCCACCACAAAAAGGTTCTAAGAAATACAAAGGGCAGGAGACATTACATTACAGAGGTTAGTTTCTCAAAAGCCAGTTGGAGTTTTTGAGGAAGAAACAAATAAGACAAAATAAACACTACTGTGAGAGAGGGACTGAAGTCCCACACAGTCTCCAGCAAGATCCGAAAACCACCAGGACAGGTAGAGAGGGCTTTACAAAGCGAGTGAGTACCACAAGAGATTCTGGAATTTACAAAGACATGAAGCATTCTAAAGGAAAAAAGATTAAGACATCAAGAGTCTGTCCTCTGAAATAACTATGTCATATCTTAAGACTTTGGCCACTTGATGGGGAGAGCTGACTCATCGGAAAAGACCCTGATGCTGGAAGGGATTGGGGGCAGGAGGAGAAGGGGACGATAGAGGATGAGATGGTTGGATGGTATCGTTGACTCAACGTACATGAGTTTGAGCAAACTCAAGGAAGTCTAGCATGCTGCAGTCCATGGGGTTGCAAAGTGTTGGACATGACTTAGCGAATGAACAGCAATGTCTTAAGAAATCAACTAAGGTTAAGTCACTGAATATATCTAAATACAGAAAAAGAAATTGAGGAATCTGAAAACCCTGCATGATCTGGGCTCACTGTAGGCCAGCCCTTCACAGAGGGGAAAGGATTCAGTTCTTCTGACACACTGGAAGATAACCCAGCAGAAGAAGGCAATTAAATCTCTTTGAGAACAGAGTGAGTCAATGGTCAAGAGAAATTCTTTTGGAACATGTTTTAGCAATATAACCTCATTGGTATTCATAGCTTCTCTTGCACTGGAATGGATGATTACATGATGGGTTTCAGCTGGTGTTCTCACTGTGGTCTCCATTCAATATGCTAAGTAATTCACATGTGAAATAGAGATGTATTAAGAATCAACTTCGGAGAAGGCAATGGCAAGCCACTCCAGTACTCTTGCCTAGAAAATCTCATGGACGGAGGACCTTGGTAGGCTTCAGTCCATGGGGTCGCTACTAGTCGGACACAACTGAGCGACTTCACTTTTCACTTTCACGCATTGGAGAAGGAAATGGCAACCCACTCCAGTGTTCTTGCCTGGAGAATCCCAGGGATGGCGGAGCCTGGTGGGCTGCCGTCTATGGGGTCACACAGAGTCGGACACAACTGAAGCGACTTAGCAGCAGCAGCAAGAATACCTTAAAGAGATGTATGTCATTTAAAAAATTAAAGTTTGTGCTTTTTCTAAACTAGTCTTATAAACAGTATTTCCTTATTTGCCCCTGGAAATACCGTTTCTAAGGTAGCTTCCCTGATAGCTCAGTTAGTAAAGAATCTGTCTGCAATGCAGGAGACCCTGGTTCGATTCCTGGATCAGAAAGATTGCTGGAGAAGGGATGGGCTACCCACTCCAGTATTCTTCGGCTTCCCTGGTGGCTCAGCTGGTAGAGAATCCACATGAAATGCAGGAGACCTGTGTTTGATCCCTGGGTTGAGAAGATCCCCTGGAGAAGGGAAAGGCTACCCACTTCAGTATTCTGGCCTGGAGAATTCTGGCCATGGACTATTCAATCCATGGGGTCACAAAGAGTCAGACACAACTGAGCAATTTTCACTTTCACTTTTCATATACAGGTAAAAGAGGGCTATGACCAACTGTGACAGGCATGCTTCTGGTACTGACGAAAATACAAATACCGAAGAGACAAAAAACTTCAGTGACTCTATGCTCACACACCCTTCAAACTGACCTAGAATTTTATGATGAGCTTTACTTTAAAATTTTAATAAACCCTGCACAAAAAGTTCTCTTTAATAATACATAAAAGAACTGAAAACGCATAGATATATTTTAATTGTGTGAAGGAAAATTTAAAATAAGACTGAAATGTTTACAACCTACATAACTACAATTAATATTTTAAAAGTTATTCATTCATCCATCCACTTATACATCAGATGACTAATACAGCCGGGTCATGGGGGAACTTGCCCTAAGCCTCAGGGAGATTACAACCTTGATGGAGTGACAAAACATTGAACAAGTAATTTCAAGTGTGATGTATGTCACAAAGGGAAAATGACCTAATCTAGACTTGCAGACATAGAAAGTTTCTTCCCAGAGAGTCATGCCCAAGGTAAGACGAGTCAGAAAAAGAACGACTGAGATCACCCACAGAGGAGGGTAATAGGGCAAGGCATTCCAGGTCAGGGAAAGTACGGGGAATATGGTATCTAACGAGGCTGGGGAGACAGGCAGAGACAAGATAGTGCATGGAGGATCTTTAACTGTATCTAGAGGGCTCTGAGTAAGGGATGATTCAATGCTCACTTTCTAAACTTAGGAAAAAACGGACACAGAAAACAAACTGTGACCCAGTGAATTATTATTATAAGGCAATCACACTTGCAACACCATCCAGACTAAGAAAACTTCACCAAGACCCCAGGAGCCCTCATGTACCCCTTCCTAATCACAGTCCTTCCTTCCTTCCAAAAGTAACCACTATCTTGAGTGTCATAATATTTTTTTCATTTCTTTTGGTTTTCCCCACAAATACACATTCACAGACACCAATTTTAACTTACAGATTTTAACATACTCGGTGGATTTCGATCCACTGACATTCTTATCCTTACTGAATTTCAAATTGTCCCACTTATAGATTTTAACATACTTATAGATTTTAACATACTCAGTGGATTTCAATCCACTGACATTCTTATCCTTACTGAATTTCAAATTGTCCCACTTTTGGTCGGTCAATCTCATCAATATTCTTTTAACATATCTTTGGTAGCCTCCTTGTTATTTGTATGCCAAAATATTCCAGCATCATCTTCTGTTCCAGACCTGGAACCAGCCATTTCTCTAAGAACTCTTCTCTTAGTGGGAAAGACTATTTCAATACAAGGATGCTCAATTTGACTAGGCTGTTTACTCTTTTTAAGACTTTTCAGTGAACAGAGCTAGGATATAATCACTTCTTTGCATTTATAGATCTATAAATACAAGGTATTTATATGTGGAATGCAACAGAAATCAAGGAGTTAAGAATCAAAATTTTTGGCCTGAGAAATTCGAAGACCGGTATTGCCATTTATTGAGGTGGGGAACACAGCAAGAAAAGCAAGTCTGGGGAAGGTAATATAAGTTTGGTTTAGACATGTTACATTTGAGATTCCTATTACACCTCCAGGTAGGGCTACCAAGCAGGGAGCTGGATAATAAGAACCAGGAATTCAGCAGAGAAGTCAGGGCCAGGAATAAATCTGACAGTCATCCACCAATAAGTGGAATGAGAACCATGAGACTGGATGGACTCACTCAAGGAGTCAATCACCTGGCTGATTTTTTTTTTCCCCATGGGATTTAATAAAGAGAACAAAAAGAAAGAGAAGAAATTAAACACAGCATTGTAAATCAGCTGTACTTCAATGGAATTTAAAACAAGAAAAACAAGGACAGGTTTAACAAAATGCAAAACTAAAACTTAAGCCTTTACTCCTTCTTGGAATGTTACGTAATGACATACCTGGTGAGTGACTTCTTCTCTCACGGAATCCATGAAATCCTTATCAGTTGGGTAAAGCGCACAGGCAAACATGAAATCCTGCCATATCTGGCAAATCAAATAAGAGGCAACACAGTACTTCCATAGGTTTCATTGCACAGAAGGAAAGTCTTTGTCCTAAACCTTGGGCATTATCTTTCACGCAAACGAAAATCAACTCAGCCCGATGTATGTGACCATTTTAGCAGCACAAGGCATGGGGCACTAGGAAAGGCACTTTACAAACTCACCAGAGCCATAGGGAAACCTGAGAAGAGAAAATGTTAGGTGGGCAGAAAAGAAAAAAAAAAAAGAGGAATGCAAATAAGGAAATAGTGCTTGTATTGTGGAGAATGTGAAATTCAGTAAACATTTCTCCCAACCTCTCCTCATTTCTAATTCATTCTAATTTTCACCAGGAATTTGGTTTTGAGAAATGGTCCAGACTGTTAAGAAATGCACTTTTTTAAAAATCGAAGAATTAACTTTTCATGGCCAAAAGGATCCCTTTATGGACATTTTAGAGGAAACCACGTAAGTGCAACTGGGCTTCCCAGGTGGCGCTAGTGGTAAAGAATTCACCTGCTCATGCAGGAGACGCTAAGAGAAATGGGTTTGATCCCTGGGTTGAGAGGATCCCCTGGAGTAGGAAATTGCAACATACTCCAGTATTCTTGCCTGGAGAATCCCATGGACGGAGGAGCTTGGTGGACTATAGTCCACAGGTTGCAAAGTGCCAGACACGACTCAGGATGCACCCTTCAGGGAGACCACAAGGAGCGTGGTTTAGAGCACAGCGCCGTATCTGTCGGCCTGAATCAGAACTGCAGTTCCACCATATACCCACTCTGTGAGTTTGGGAAAGTTAGTTAACCTCTCCACATGCCAGTAAAACGGGGATAGAGAACAACAGTAACTCCCTCATATGCTGGGCATGAAGATGAAATAAAATAATAAATGCAGAGCACTGAGAACAATGTCCAGAATATTCCAGAATATTGACACATCATGACCATCAGCATTATCAATATTATTAAAATTACTACTCTTCTATGAAGTGCTTTATATTTTAGAACTGTAAGACTAGAATTAAAAGAATATATTTCCTTTGCTTAACCCTCACCAATGCAAACTATGTTCAGAGGTACTTAATGACAGTATTAAGCACATCTTTTAAAATGTAATCATTTTTCTTCTCTCTAGGTCTTGTTAGATCTCCTTAAAATTAAAATGTTTTTAATATTTTACTTTCCTTTTTATGCTTAACCTATCACAAAGAGAGTTACAAAGAAAATATAGATATATGCTTAGATATAACCAATATGCAGAATGTCTAGTATTTTAAAATAAACAAATAATTATGATATTTACTATCAATTATGGCTCTGGGTTTGCTAGATGCCATTTATTTCTCTGCCCCCCAAAAAAAAAAAAGTGGAACATCATTCTTGGCTCTGAGAAAAGAAGGAATGGGCTATGATGCCACTTATATGTGGGATCTAAAATATGACCCAAATGAATTTATGAAAGAGGAACAGACACAGAAAACAAACTTATGGTTATCAAAGGGGAAGGAGGTGGGGAGGGATAAATTAGGACTTTAGGATTGGCAAATACAAACTATTAGATATCAAATAGATAAACAACAAGGACCTATTGCATAGCCTAGGGAACTTTATCCAATATCCTGTAATACACCACAATGGAAAAGAATATACATACATATGTATAACTGCATCACTTTGTTGTATACCTGAAACTAGCACAATATTGTAAATAAGCTACACCACATCAACAAAAAAAAAAAGGAATGGGCAATGTCACCCACTCAGAACACTGGAGGTCAAACTGAGGATATGGTGACATATCTACAAAATGGTGAGCTGTCAACTACGCACCATTATGCCTAGTTCATCACAGAGTTCGTAGAATTCATCCTGCTCATAAACTCCTCCTCCCCAGACCCGCAGAGCATTCATGTTAGCATCCACAACAGACTGCAAGAGGAGCCGCAACCTACAGAAGAAAGTTTTAAAACAAATGCTAATTTAAAATCTTGGGAACAATAAAAAATGAACAAAATTTTAAGAAATATGCTGTGGTTGATAAACACATTTCAAATAACTGTTAGAAGAACACATTTTAATTATGATGGTTTGGATACAATGCACAGTGAAGAAAATGAGACAAAAGTATATATATACACATTAACTGTAATTGTAATTGACTTCCCTCATAGCTCAGACGGTAGAGAATCCATTTACAATACAAGACATCCAGGTTTAATCCCTGGGTTGGGAAGATCCCTTGGAGAAGGGAATGGCAACCCACTCCAGCATTCTTCTCTGGAGAATTCCATGGACAGAGGAGCCTGCAGGCTACAGTCCATGGGGTCGCAAAGAGTTGGACACGACTGATCGAATAACACTTTCACTTCACTTTCTAACTGTAACCACATAAAAATAAATGTAGAAAAATTATGAGTGATATCTTTTCTCTGCTTTCTAAATTTTCAGTCACGCTATTACACTATTTTTAAAATTAAATTTTTGTCTTAAAGTTATTCCTGTTGTAAACCTTAGAAACTATGTGTTCATTTTATACAACCATTTCAAACTGTAAAGCAAAAATCAGAGTTTGAATATTAGTTTCTAGCTCACTCTCATTCTTTTTTTTTTTTTTTTAAACAATTCCCCCAGTCCAGGACCCCCTTATCTAGTAAATTTCCTTCTTGCTCTAATTCCTATTTACATCACCTTCAGGGAAGTTTAGAAATTTGCATCCACTTTGACAGCATGAACCTTCCATTTCCAGAACAGCACCCAGAAGGGAAGGAAAAAGTCCAATAACAGGAAGACCATGGACCCAGAGCGCTGTGCTCCTAGTAAAGATGCCTATGGGCAGGTTTACTAACTGACCCAGTTGCTCAGTACAGTCGCCACCAAAACCTACCGGGAGCAGAGTGAAAGTGTTAGTCGTTCAGTCGTGTTTGACTCTTTGCAACCCCATGGACTGTAGCCCACCAGGCTCCTCTCTCCATGGGATTCCCAGGCAAGAATATTGAAGTGGGTTGCCATTTCCTACTGCAGGAGGGCTTCCCAGGCTGTGCTAGTGGTAAAGAACCCTCTACCAATGCAGGAGACAAAAGAGACAATCCCTGGGTTCAATCCCTGTGTTAGAAAGATCCTCTGGAGAAGGGCATTGCAATCCATTCCAGTATTCTTGTCTGGAGGATTCCATGGATAGAGGAGCCTGGTGCGTTACAGTCCATGGGGTCACAAAGAGTCGGACATGACTGAAGCGACTTAGCATGCATGCACTCCAGGGGGTCTTCCCAACCCAGGGATCAAACCTGGGCCTCTTGCATTGCAGGTAAATGCATCTGAGCCACTAGGGTGAAGAGGAGACAGCAAATTTTCTGTGGTCTGTCTGGAGAATGATTTTATTTTCATATGAAATTCAAAAATATTACACATTTTAAAGTAAAAGGATATTACTATAGATACAACTTTAGGCAAAATTAGAGTTTACATATACCAACCACATCTACATTCTAAACATAATATACCTCAACGCATATTTGTATAATGTAAGTAAGTCCATCACTTCATGGCAAATAGATGGGGAAACAGTGGAATACTTTATTTTGGGGGGCTCTAATATCACTGCAGTTGGTGATTGCAGCCATGAAATTAAAAGACACTTACTCCTTGGAAGGAAAGTTATGACCAACCTAGACAGCATATTAAAAAGCAGAGACATTACTTTGCCAACAAAGGTCCAGCTAGTCAGGGCTATGGTTTTTCTAGTAGTCATGTACGGATGTGAGAGTTGGACTGTGAAGAAAGCTGAGCACCAAAGAATTGATGCTTTTGAACTGTGGTGTTGGAGAAGACTCTTGAGAGTCCCTTGGACTGCAAGGAGATCCAACCAGTCCATCCTAAAGGAAATCATTCCTGGGTGTGCATTGGAAGGACTGATGTTGAAGCTGAAACTCCAATACTTTGGCCACCTCATGTGAAGAGCTGATTCATTAGAAAAGACCCTGATGCTGGGAAAGATTGAGGGCAGGCAGAGAAGGGAATGTCGGAGGATGAGATGGTTGAATGGCTTCACCAACTCAATGGACATGAGTTTGGGTGGACTCCGAGAGTTGGTGATGGACAGGGAGGCCTGGCGTGCTACAGTCCAGGGGTCGCAGAGTCGGACACGACTGAGCAGCTAAACTGAAGTGAACTGAAATGTGTTTATTTTCACCTCACAAAGCTTATTTTTACTGTTACAAAGATAGCAGTTTATAAATATAATCAGGAAATATTTTCTTGTTAACTTCTATTTTCAGAGCTTCAGAAAGACGCTCTGAAGATTTCTTTAGTTCTTTTTATTAAAGTATAATAAACATGAAGAACGTGTAAATTCTTAGCATGAAGAAGTAAATAGTTTTGATAAAGCATTACATTACCAAATTTATCATTTACCATTTTTTTGGTAAAGCATACCAAACAAACAAACAAAAAAACCCCCCAATATTCTTCAAAAAAGAATTTTAAAGTCAGATTTAATCATCTTTTTTTACAGGGGCTAACTATCCAAGATGCACGTTAGCCATTTTCTTGTTCCTCTAGACACAATTTATAAAAATTAGATAGTTTCAGCGGCCTCAAATAGTTTAGCTGTCAGATGGCCTATAGCTCATGAGAATGAAACGACTTAAAAATTTTTTCCATTCTAGAGTTTTCATCATCCTAGATTTATATGTTACCTCTTGGTTCCTTCCACCAGAACAACAACAACAAAAAAACTTAAAATGAGTAGCTCTTAAGCTCTGTGGGATTGATAATAATAAGAGGAACAAGAAATAAAAGATGATAACTTACATGGCAGAGGTTACTCTATCCTGGAATGAATCTGCAGGGATCCAATTCGAGCCTTTCAGAAATATGGGAAGTCCATTAATTTTGAAGTAGAAACTCAGACCAGGAGAATTTTGTATGGGCTCTTCTACAAGTTCCACTGTCCTAAAATAAACCTATTGTTAACAGAATTAAATAATGAATATAAAATTTAAAACATAAGCATATGCCAAAACCAAACTATATTATTTACTATAGCCTTAAAAAAATAAGAGTTTTTATTTTTTAAAAAGCAAACTTCTGAGCAGTTTATATGAAGATAATTTAGTGTTAATTTTTTATCCACTTGAAGCACTTAATGAGAAAGAGCATTTTTAAGAAGATATATATGTAAATTATTGCCAGATTCTGTTATTTCTCTTTGAAAAGAAAAACACAGAAACCATTAAAGAGTGAAAATATATTGTAGTCTTTCCCATGAAGTAGCATTTGCAATAATGACAAAAAATATATATTTGAGATAACATTTCAAAATTAAAAGAAAAATTGATACTACTTCACAAAAGTGGGGGAGAAAATTCACCAGTTAAGCAGATACACCTTTAAAAAACACATTCTCATTTCAGTGCTGCTAAAATCTGCCAAAATGTGCACCTTAGAATCAAAGAAAGACAGCACAAGGTATTTCATTATTTAACAATTTTCCATCTTAGGACCTCAATATTACAAAAACCATTTTGTTTAGTGGGCAATTTAATCCTAACTAATTATCCATCAAACTCAATGTCTGAGAGAGCACAAGTAGAGAGACTGGAAATGCGAGTGATGTTTCCACTGGAAGAAGGGACGGAAGCACAAAGTCCAGTGTTATCACTGCTGCATGAGAAGCTAAGATCTTTGTCCCAGAGACAGTCCAGCCAGGTTTCTCCACAGTTAAGCATGAGCAGCAAACTAGAAAAGATTGTATTCTTATCCAAATCTTCATTCTTTCCAGCCACAAACTGGATCAAGGAATGAGGGAGATAGTTGCATACCAATAAAGCCTCATCTTGAAAACAAGATTATGCATTTCTTCTCTAATTAATAGATCAACGTATTTCATGTAGTAGAAGTGCCCACTGTTCTTCCACTTTCTGACGCTTACCCTAATTAATATGACATAACAAAAGACACCAGAGTTAATTGTAAGAGACACAGAACAAGGCCTTGATGAGGATGATCTTGACAGAGAATTACCACATCTGCTTTAGGATGCAAAGATGTTCTTTTAAAAAATGGTTATTTTCAGAGGTAACTTTAAAACATCTTGATGGTAGTTTCAAACATCTAGAACAACAGTTATTTAAGTGTGACTAAGGAACTGGCGACCCACTCCAGTGTTCTTGCCTGGAGAATCCCAGGGACAGGGGAGCCTGGTGGGCTGCCATCTCTGGGGTCATGCAGAGTCGGATATGACTGAAGTGACTTAGCAGCAGCAGCAGCAGCAGCAGCAGCATACGGGATCCCTGGGGACTTTTCAAGGCGATCTCTGAGTTCAAAACTATCTTCACAGTAAAGCTAAAACATTATGTGCCTTTTTCACTCTTACTCTTTTGAGGGGACAGTGGAATTTTCCAGAAGCTACAAGATGTGTGATGACATCATTCTGACAGCTAATGGAATGCGTGTTTGTATATTCTTGTGTGTTCTATAACAGAGGTTGAGTGTATAAAGAGGTGGGTTTTCAGAGATTAGCTCAATGTGTTCTCATTACTACTCTGCTCTTACCAGCTGTTGGTGGTTATTCCTGCTATCATCTCTGTAGCCTCATTACTGTTCAATAAATTCTTATTTTTAAAGCCAAAGTTTTCCCTGCAACTTATACAGAAACACAAAAGGATGAGGTACCTTTGGTGAACTTGTTCAAGTAATAATTTTTAAGTTGTCAAATAAAAATAAATTTTTATTTTTGAGACTCATTTAATGATATTTCATCTCATTCTAAAAGTAAACGTATTTATAATGTTTTTCCTAATTTTTATCTTAAATTATTGTCTTAAAATGGGACTAGAAGATTAACATTCTCACCTACCACCACACTGTCTACATTTAAAAGTGCTGGAAAAAATAAAACTGATTTATCAGAGAGTCTTCTGACTCAAGGAAGGGAGGAATCTACTCCAAAGAAACTGGGGAAAATAATAAATAAGAAACGAGATTGTGATGAAAGCCATATTCCCTTCAACTTTATAGATGGTAATAATTTATCTTACAGTGCATTATGCAATTGGAGAAGGAAATGGCAACCCACTCCAGTACTCTTGCCTGGAGAATCCCATGGACAGAAGAGCCTGGTGGGCTACATTCCATGGAGCTGCAAAGAGCTGGACACAACTTAAGTGACTTAGCACGCACACATTATGCAATGGAACATTTAAATAATAATAATATTTATGGTGCCAGTTACATTGTAGTATCACTTTGAGACCAATCATTCTAAGTATAAAGAAAAAGAAGTTGAATATTTTAAACTTAGATGTGATAAGCTCTTCTAAAGGCTAATACATTCTTTACTACACTGTAGTACATTGTTTATGTCATATTATAATATTTTTTGAACTAGAAATGAAAAAACCCACTAGCACAGGGTTGGTTATCACACTGCATTTACTAGAGAAGCACACATGCTAGCTAAGAGAGTGTTACAGAGGGTAACATTGCTGCTGCCTTGGCAGAAATCAAGGCAGTGTCTCCAATTTGTGCTGGAGTCATTATATTCCTCACCTTCATGCATTTATTGGTGGGAGGAGCCAGTTTCACTTAAGGACGTCCTTGATAAAGCAACAAAAAATCATTAAATCTATTAAATCCCAATCTTGAATACACGTCATTGTAGAAGTCTGTGTGATGAAATGATGAAGTGGGAACTGTGAATAAAGCATCATGCAGGATGGATGTGTTGAGGAAAAGCATCTGGGCCGCAGTTTGAGTTGTAAGCTGAATTAGCCATCTGGTTCACAAAGCTTTATTTTAACTTGAAAGAACCACTGGACAAACTACGTTTATTCAGATTGGTGACTTGCTAGACATTTTCTTGAAAATGACTAACTGAGCCTTGTCATTTCAAGGCAAACAACAGTTAAAAATTAGAATTTAGAAAAACTTGTACACCCTACCAAGAGCTTGAGAACTTCCCAATACTTACAAACATTTCAGAAGTTATTGACTGTGATATTAACAAATGTGAATGTGATTTTTATATACTGAAATGGTTTAACATCTGGAAACATTTAAAAATCTCCAGAAATCAACATTTTTCAAATAACCCATGCATTATATTACAATATCATACATGCATAAAAGACCCATCACAACGCGAGCCCAGAAATAAACTCACGCGCCCATGGTCAATTACTTTTCGACAAAGAAGGCAAGA
Source organism: Bos mutus (assembly GCF_027580195.1). Taxonomy (NCBI): domain Eukaryota; kingdom Metazoa; phylum Chordata; class Mammalia; order Artiodactyla; family Bovidae; genus Bos; species Bos mutus. Next base: position 22,114,092 of record NC_091622.1, on the reverse strand, counting down.
ATATACAATGGGAAAAAGTCTCTTCAGCAAGTGGTGCTGGGAAAGCTGTAAATCAGTGCACATAAACCAGTGAAGTTAGAACACACCCTCACACAGTAGACAAAAATACACTCAAAATGGCTTAAAGACCTAAACAGAAGACGTAACACCATAAAACTCCTAGCAGAGAACACAGGCAAAGCATCCTTTGACACAAATCTCTTAGGCTGGTCTCCCAAGGTAATAGAAATAAAAGCTAAAATAAACAAATGGGATCTAATCGAATTTACAACTTTTTGCACAGCAAAGGAAACCATAACCATAAACAAGACAAAAAGAACCTATGGACTGGGGGGAAAAAAAAATGTTTGCAAATCATGTGACTGACAAGGGATTAATCTCCAAAATTTACAAACAGCTCATGCTTCCAGGGCTTCCCTGGTGGCTCAGACAGTAAAATGTCAGCCTGCAATGTGGGAGACCTGGGTTTGATCCCTAGGTTGGGAATATCCCCTAGAGAAGGCAGTGGCACCCCACTCCAGTACTCTTGCCTGGAAAATCCCATGGACAGAGGAGCCTGGTAGGCTACAGTCCATGGGGTCGCAAAGAGTCGGACAGGACTGAGCAACTTCACTTAGTACTTCATGCAGGTCAATATAAAGAAACCAAGTAACTCAATCAAAAGATAGCCAGAATACCTAAACAGGCATTTCTCCAAAGAACAGATACAGATGGCCAACAGGCACAGGAAAAGATGCTCAACATTGCTAATTATTAGAGAAGTGCAAATCATAACTACAGTGAGATATCACCTCATGCCAGTCAGAATGGTCATCATTAAAAAGTCTAAAAATAACACATGCTGGAGAGGGTATGGGGAAAGGGAACTCTCCTACACTGTTGGTGGGAGAGTAAGTTGGTGCAGTCACTTTGGAAAACAGTATAGAGTTGCCATATGATCTAGCAATCCCATTCCTAGTGATACATCCAAATGAAACTATAATTCAAAATGATACATGCAACTCTTGTGTTCCTAACAGCACTATTCACAATAGCCAAGATACAGAAACAACCTAAATGTCCAACAGAGAAATGGATACAGTGGATGCCGTATATATACAATACGGAATACTACTGGATGAAAAAAGCTGCTCACTGATGCAGTGGGTCTGTTTCATAGGTAAGTTCATTTGCATCACATTTAAGATTCCACATACAAGTGATATCGTATGGTATTTGTCTTTCTGACTGACTTCACTTAGTATGCTAATCTCCGTGTATATCCATGTTGCTCAGTACTTCATGCAGCTCAAACAAGCCTTCAGTTCTTGGTGAAAATGGTTGGGACAGTCAACCAAGAAACCTTGGTTTCTTCAGGTAATGTAAGATCAGCATTTCTTGTTGCTTCTCCTGGCACTCCTCTTCAAGTTTGGGAGTTTTTTCCTATGTAAATGTTCATTTCTTCACAGTTCGTTTTTGCAAAATAAATAGCCTTCAAATTTTTTTAAGAGTTTTAAAAGCTTGGAATTTCACTGTACATTGTTTAAAGCATATATATTTGTATCTGATTAACCTCATCTAAAATTCTACACTAAGGACAGAAAAATTCAGAAGGAAAAAGCCACACTAGCAGAGGACACAAATGAGCTGATTCATACATGTCCACATTTTCTTTGACTCACATAGGACTTTAAAGCCAAGATTATCTTTTTAGAATTCAGCCTTCTGGTGCCCTAGCTTCATAACAAGCATTCTTTTTGTCTAGGAAAGACTTTCTGCAGCTTTTTTCAATGATGAATTGAGATTAAAAAGAATGAATAAAATTTTTCCAAATTTCCAGAAAACTTCACAGATGAAGAGATATTTCTGGGCTTTGCTGATAGCTCAGTGGTAAAGAATCCACCTGCCAATGCAGGAGACATGGGTTTTGGTTCAGGAAGATCCCACATGCCTCAAAGCAACCAAGCCTGTGAGCCACAAGTACTGAACCTGTGCTCTAGAACCCGCAAGCCACAACTACGGAAGCCTGCGTGCCCTAGAGCCCGTGCTCCCCAGCAAGAGAAGCCACCACAGTAAGAAGCCCGCGCACTGCGACTAGAGAGCAGCCCCTGTTTGCGAGAACTTGAGAAAAGCCCATGCGGCAATGAAGACCCAGCACAGACAAAAATTAATATTTTTTTAAAAAAAGAGATGTTTCCAAAAGAGCAAATTCGGCAAGTTTCAAAGAATGATTTTCAGGAAGCAAAGCAAAATTTGGGATTAATCGCCTTGATTTTTGTATAAACTCCACGGTTGATACTGGCCACATATGCAGTACTCTTATGGAGCTAACCACAACAGAGGTTTATAAAAAAGGATCCAGGTGTTTTAAGATACCTGTAAGTACAGCAGCAGTCTTTCCAGAAATAGAAGACTACTTCTTTATTTCAACTCTATCACCTTCTCTATGGACTCTAATCTAATATCTGATTAACTCACACATTTGATCGCTGTATGGAGCATCTGGAGTGCTACCAAAAAGAATTCCAAGGTACTCTGGGGTTTTTTTAATAACTGCCACCACTGATGTCACATTTTACTTTGATTCCTTAGTTTTAAAACAATTATCTAGTAAAAAAAATTAATTTCAATTCTAAAGATACTAAAATTAGCAAAACATCTCATATGTACTCAGTCACTTCAGTCATGTCCGACCCTTTGGGACCCTATGGACTATAGTCCACCCTGTTCCTCTGTCCATGGGATTCTTAAGGCAAGAAAACTGGAGTGGGTTGCCAATTCCTTCTCCAAGGGATCTTTCTGACCCAGGGATCAAACCCGCATCTCTTCTGTCTCCTGCATTGCAGGCAGATTCTTTATCCAACGAGTCACCTGGGAAGCCAACATTTTATATATGAACCCAAATATGCACTTACCAAGCAAAATATTATATATTACACATCACATTTCACACTTTTCTCTATTTCAAGTTTTTTTAAGAAAAGACTTAAGTTTTTCAGAACAGTTTAAGACTCACAGCAAATAAGCTGCAAAGCTTATCCCCTGATCCCATACATCAATATCTACCCCCATTATCAACATCCACAGTGGCACATTTGTTACAACTGATCAACCCATACTGATACCTCATAATCACCCAAAGTCTATAGTTTACATTAGGGCTCACTCACAATGTTGTACATTCTATGAGTTTGGACAAATGCATAATGCATGTATCCATCACTATTCTGGTGTTAGAGTGGTTTCACTGTACTAAAAAGCCTCTGTGCTCTACCTATTCATCTCTCCCTCCACCTCCCAACCTGTAGCAATACCACTGATCTTTTAACTATCTCCATAGTTTTGTCTTTTCCAGAATATCACATAATTGGAATCATTTCAGATTAGCTTCTTTCACTTAGTAATATGACTCACATTCTAAGGTTCCTCTTGAAATAACTTGCTTGACAGACTTTATAATACCCCACCACTTACTTTCATTTTTGTAATTTACTTAAAGTACTCATTAATTTTGCCTCATGTTATCTCCCGTCATACTAAAACTATTTCTCCAAAGTTACTCCTTTTAACAAAAACAAATTTCAGACAAGATATTCTTTCCTGTCCAAAAGAAATACAGTCAGCACTTTCCCTTCCCCACAGTGCCTGCATTCTTTTTAAGACCCAGTACATCTCTGCTGCATGGGCTACAACGAAAATCTGTAACTTCCCCAAGGCATTCTGTCTGAGACTGTGTTGCTGGCTTGCAACCTGTCCAGTAAACATAAAAATTAAAATGCATATGTCTAATGTCGATGGAAGACAAGCAAGAAAGACATAAGCCTAACAATATGGATTTCAATGAGATACTTTAAAAATATGAAAATATTTTTGCCTAAAGCAAGCCCAGGATAACAATGAAACCATCAGGAAACATGAACAATAGAGAGCCGATAAGAGAGGGCCGAAGAGCCGGAGATGAGGGAAAAAATTCCTCTTTGACACAGTACTGAGTGTTAACAAGCATGTGAGCATGAGTAAAGGCGAAATACAAACACTTTGGAAAACAGTTTAGCACTCTCTGTAAAAGCTGTACCCATGCATACCCTAGCATTCAGCAATCTCACCGCCAGCAGAAATTCTGGTGGGGGAATACGTGCACCGAGGGTCATACAGTAATGTTCATAGCAACATTATTCAGAAAAGCCAAAAATGGAAACTACCAAATCTCAACAGCAGAAAGTGTAACACAATGAAATATTACAAAACAGTGTAAGTAAACAAACTAGGGTTACACACCACAATGTATCTAAATGTCACAAATATAATGTTGAGCCAAGGTAGCCAGTCATACAAATGATGTAGTTCCATGGAAACAAAACTGAAAACCAGGCAAAAATAAATTATAGTGTTAGAAGCCAGTTGTGGATCTGCAGAGAGGAAAGCGGGTAGTAATTAGGGAAGCTGGCAAGAGCCGGGAACCTCTGAGGTGCTAGTAATTCTCTTGTTACTCAGTCAGGATGACAGCTACATGAGTGTTCAACTTCTGATCATTCATTAAACATTTTACTTATGTTCCATTTCTTTTCTCTTGTGTGTTATACTCTGCAATAAGTAAACACAAATCCCAGTCTGACACATTCCCACCAAATAAAGGCTGGAAAGAACTCAGACTAAGAGACTCCTGCCAGGAAACAGATTATGATGGCAAGTAGCAGTCACATCTCTTCACTTGCTAAATAATGGCAAGTTCGAAAACATTAAGAAATTTGGGATGGGCAAGAAACTGAATTTCCTGGAAGAACTACTCCAGATGGAAACAAAGGTGAATTAGGTATCAGCTCTCTTAAACAAATTTGGAAATAATTTATACTTTTAATCTACATTTCAGATGCCAATACTGATTTCTGAAATTTGCAAAACAGCTCAAATTTTTACATCATTCTGATTTCCTCTTGTGAGCAATCATGTAAGTGTAGGAAGGCATAAGAGATCATTCAATTCAACCTCTACCAGTCAAATGGACATAAAAACTCTTTAAAGTTCCCTGCAAATGAGTTTGGAGTTGCTCTTCAGTTACCCATTCTAGCATAAACACCTTGACTCTGGTACAGCCTCTCCTGGGAGTAACCTCAACCTCAAACACTCCACTTCAAGCTCTCGTCTTCCCTCTCGTTGGTCCTACTACAGCTGAATGAAAAAATACCATCAGTTCAGTTCAGTTCAGTCACTCAGTCATGTCCGACTCTTTGTGACCCCATGAATTGCAGCACGCCAGGCCTCTCTGTCCATCACAAACTCCCGGAGTTCACTCAGACTCACGTCCATCGAGCCAGTGATGCCATCCAGCCATCTCATCCTCTGTCGTCCCCTTCTCCTCCTGCCCCCAATCCCTTCCAGCATCAAAGTCTTTTCCAATGAGTCAACTCTTCACATGAGGTGGCCAAAGTACTGGACTTTCAGCTTTAGCATCAGTCCTTTCAAAGAACACCCAGGACTGATCTCCTTCAGAATGGACTGGTTGGATCTCCTTGCAGTCCAAGGGACTCTCAAGAGTCTTCTCCAACACCACAGTTCAAAAGCATCAATTCTTCGGCGCTCAGCCTTCTTCACAGTCCAAATCTCACATCCATACATGACCACTGGAAAAACTATAGCCTTGACTAGATGGACCTTTGTTGGCAAAGTAATGTCTCTGCTTTTGAATATGCTATGTAGGTTGGTCATAACTTTCCTTCCAAGGAGTAAGCATCTTTTAATTTCATGGCTGCAGTCACCATCTGCAGTGACTTCGGAGCCCCCAAAAATAAAGTCTGACACTGTTTCCACTGTTTCCCCATCTATTTGCCATGAAGTGATGGGACCAGATGCCATGATCTTTGTTTTCTGAATGTTGAGCTTTAAGCCAACTTGTTCACTCTCCTCTTTCACTCTCATCAAAGAGGCTCTTTAGTTCTTCACTTTCTGCCATAATGGTGGTGTCATCTGCATATCTGAGGTTATTGATATTTCTCCCGGCAATCTTGATTCCAGCTTGTGTTTCTTCCAGCCCAGCGTTTCTCATGATGTACTCTGCATATAATTTAAATAGCAGGGTGACAATATACAGCCTTGATGTACTCCTTTTCCTATTTGGAACCAGTCTGTTGTTCCATGTCTAGCTCTAACTGTTGCTTTCTGACCTGCATATAGGTTTCTCAAGAGGCAGATCAGGTGGTCTGGTATTCCCATCTCTTTCAGAATTTCCCACAGTTTATTGTGACCCACACAGTCAAAGGCTTTGGCATAGTCAATAAAGCAGAAATAGATGTTTTTCTGGAACTCTCTTGCTTTTTCCATGATCCAGTGGATGTTGGCAATTTGATCTCTGGTTCCTCTGCCTTTTCTAAATCCAGCTTGAACATCTGGAAGTTCACGGTTCACATATTGCTGAAGCTTGGCTTGGAGAATTTTGAGTATTTAATAGCGTGTGAGATGAGTGCAACTGTGCGGTAGTTTGAGCATTCTTTGGCATTGTCTTCTTTGGGATTGGAATGAAAACTGACCTTTTCCAGTCCTATGGCAATTGCTGAGTTTTCCAAATTTGCTGGCATATTGAGTGCAGCACTTTCACAGCATCATCTTTCAGGATTTGAAAGAGCTCAACTGGAATTCCATCACCTCCACTAGCTTTGTTCTTAGTGATGCTTTCTAAGGCCCACTTGACTTCACATTCTAGGATGTCTGGCTCTAGGTGAGTAATCGTACCATTGTGATTATCTTGGTCATGAAGATCTTTTTGTACAGTTCTTCTGTGTATTCTTGCCACCTCTTCTTAATATCTTCTGCTTCTGTTAGGTCCATACCATTTCTGTCCTTTATCAAGCCCATCTTTGCATGAAATGTCCCCTTGGTATCTCTAATTTTCTTGAAGAGATCTCTAGTCTTTCCCATTCTGTTGTTTTTCCTCTATTTCTTTGCACTAATCGCTGAGGAAGGCTTTCTTATCTCTTCTTGCTAATCTTTGGAACTCTGCATTCAGATGCTTATATCTTTCCTTTTCTCCTTTGCTTTTCGCTTCTCTTCTTTTCACAGCTATTTGTAAGGCCTCCCCAGACAGCCATTTTGCTTTTTTGCATTTCTTTTCTGTGGGGATCGTCTTGATCCCTGTCTCTTGTACAATGCATGAATCTCAGTCCATAGTTCATCAGGCACTCTATCTATCAGATCTAGTCCCTTAAATCTATTTCTCAAGACCGGGGACAGACTGTGGCTCAGATCATGAGCTCCTTATTGCCAAATTCAGACTTAAATTGAAGAAAGTAGGGAAAACCACTGGACCATTCAGGTATGACCTAAAAATACCATAAATAACAAATTAAAGAACCAGCTCGCCTTCCAGTTACATTATCTCTTTCCTTTATCCTTTCTTCCTCTCATCACCTTCACAGCTCTCTTCTGAATCTCCTAAGGAGCAAAATTACAAAACTGATTAAAGTGTTATTGTTACGATTTTAATGAGCTAAAAAAAATAGTACCTTGACTTCTACGTGATACAGAATTATCATTCCCCTAACATTTTAGAATAAGAAGATAACTTCAAAAACCACAGAAGAGAAACATAATGAGTTTTGAATTCAAGCCTCACCTAAACTTTAAAGTATTGCTCAAATATGATAAATATAATTAGCATGTATAAAATCAGGATAGGCAGAGGGTTCAGAAAACAATTTTAAACCTACCACATACCTATAATGGCTTGCAAAACACCACCAAACCAGCCTAAAATGTCACCATCAGAAATCGGTGGTTCTAGGATAGAAAACCCAGAGATACACCCATGCACCCTATGGTCAATTATTCTATGACAAAGGAAAAAAGACTAAACGATATTGGAAAGACAGTCTCTTTAACAAACGGTGCTGGGAAAACTTAACAGCCACATGTAAAAAAGTGAAATTAGATCATTCCTTAACTCCATACACAAAAATAAGCTCAAAATGGATTAAAAACCTAAATGTGAGACCAGACACAATAAAACTCCAAGAGGAAAACATAGGTAGAACACTGACATAAATCACTGCAACATCTTTTTTGATCCATCTCCCAGAATAATGGAAATAAAGGCAAAAATAAACAAATGAGACCTACTTAAACTCAAAGGCTCTTGCACATGATAGGAAACAATAATCAAAATAAAAAGACAACCCTGATTGGGAGAAAATATTTGCAAATGTTGTGACCAATAAGGGATTAGTCTCCAAAATTTACAAACAGCTTATGATGCTTAATAGCATCAAAACAAACAACCCACTCAAAAAAAGAATGGGCAGAATACCTGAATAGACTTTTCTCCAAAGAGGACATACTGCTGCTGCTGCTAAGTCGCTTCAGTCGTGTCCGACTCTGTGCGACCCTATAGACGGCAGCCCACCAGGCTCCGCCGTCCCTGGGATTCTCCAGGCAAGAACACTGGAGTGGGTTGCCATTTCCTTCTCCAATGCATGAAAGTGAAAAGTGAAAGTGAAGTCGCTCAGTCGTGTCCGACTCTGTGCGACCCTATAGACGGCAGCCCACCAGGCTCCGCCGTCCCTGGGATTCTCCAGGCAAGAACACTGGAGTGGGTTGCCATTTCCTTCTCCAATGCATAAAACTGAAAAGTGAAAGTGAAGTCGCTCAGTCGTGTCCGACTCTTATCGAGCCCATAGACTGTAGCCTACCAGGCTCCTCCGTCCATGGGATTTTCCAGGCAAGAGTACTGGAGTGGGGTGCCATTGCCTTCTTTGAAAGAGGACATACAGATAGTCAATAGACACATGAGAAGATGTTCAACAGTGCTAAATGCAAATCAAAACTAAATGCTAAATGCAAATGCAAAATGAGATACCACCTCACATGGGTCAGATGGCTATCATCAAAAAATCCACAAACAACAAGCTGGAGAGGGTGTGGAGAGAAGGAACCCTTCTGCACTGTTGTTGGTGGGAATGCAAATTGATACAGCCACTATGGTGAACAATATAGAGGTTCCTTAAAAAACTAAAAATAGAGCTACCATATGACTCTGCAATCCCACTCTCAGGCATTATCTGGAGAAAAACATGGCCCAAAGAGATATATGCACCCCAATGTTCATTGCAGCACTGTTTACAATAGCCAAGACATAGAAGCAATCTAAATGTCTACCAACAGAGGAATGGACAAAGAAGATACTGTACATATATGGAGAAGGAAATGGCAACCCACTCCAGTATTCTTGCCTGGGAAATTCCACAGACAGAGGAGCCTGGCAAGCTACAGTCCACGGGGTCACAAGGGTCAGACACAACCAAGTGACTAAACAACAGCACATTCAGGAAATGCACCAATCACAAGTTCAGCTGCATAAATGATCAAGGGGTGAACGTGCCCGGGTAAGCAGGTGAAGGAACAGAACACGCGAGCAACCTTTTCATGCCCCTGCCCTGTCACTACCCATCTCACTTCCCCAAACGTAACAATTAACCTGGGTGCTATCAATGACAGATTTTTTTTTTTTAAGGTAAACTTTCATTTTCTTCAATTCAACATAATTTATTGGGCAACCATAATATGCCTGGTGCTGAGGAGACCGGTAGTGAAAGAGGAATCCTGCTCGTGGAGCTCACACTCTGCTGAGAAGAACAGAGTAATTCAGTAAATCAGTAGTTACAAGTGTTCACCGTGCTGAGTGTTCTGAGAGTAGAGGAATGACGGGAGCTGACATCAGGGTACCCTGGCAAGTCACTGGGTTTCAGGATACACTGAGTGGAAAGGGCAAAAATTACAAATGGCGTATGGATCAACAAATGGTTGTGTTGTCAGAATGCCAATTAGGGCTTTGTTTTCAGCTGTATGAACATTAGGGCCACTTCATTCTTCCCGAAGTTAAGAAGTATATGGGATGTGTGGTGCAGAGGGGAATATATTGTCACTGGAGCTGACTCCAAGCTACCAAACTGTGTACGAGGCTCCAGCTAACTGAAAGACATGTGAAGTGAATATACTGAAAACATTGCAAAACAAAATTTCTCTCTACAAGAGAAAAAAAAAGATACAGTACATATAAACAATGGAATTACTCAGCCATTAAAAAAGAATGAAATAATGCCATTTCCAGCAACATGGATGGACCTAGAGAGTGTCACAATGAGTGAAGTAAGTCAGATGGAGAAGGAGAAATACCATACAGCATCCCTTATATGTGGGATCTAGAAAGAAATGATACAAATGAACTTGCTTACGAAACAGAAAAAGACTCCCAGACTTAGAAAATGAACTTAGGGTTGCCAGGGGAAGGGATAGTTCGGGACTTTGGGAAGGTCATGTACACACTGCTATATTCAAAACAGATAACCAATAAAGACCTATGGTACAGCACATGGAACTCTGCTCATTGTTATGTGCCAGCCTGGATGGGCAGGGGTTTTGGGGGGGATGGAAACATGTATATGTATGGCTGAGTCCCTCTGCTGTTCACCTGAAAATACCACAACATTGTTAATCAGCTATATCTCAGTATGAAATGTTTTTGGTGTTAAAAAACTAAAATTAAAAAAAGAAATCAATAATTCTTTCAAAGTGAAGATACTGTGACTCTCAGAAAAGAGACGCACAGTTTTCAACCCCAGTGCTGCCTCACAATCCTATCACAGTCCCTTAGCCCTCTCCAGCCTTTTCTCAAGTCTTCACTTTCCTCAAATATCTAGCTTGGCCCCCATTACTTAAGTAACTTAAGTAGTTCATCCCTTGCCGATGGCTACAATGATCTATATTCTGTTGACTTACACATCAGTATCTTTAACCTAGATCTAATTCTTAAACTCTAGACCCACATAATGAAGTGCTCATCAAATATTATTTTGGGAGTATCTCTCGATCACTCCACACAAAACACCTGTAACACAGAAATAATTTTCATTCCTTCTCATCTTCCAAATGTGTTCTTCGTTCTGAGTCTTTGACACAGAATTGCCACCTGACATTCAGTGGCACAAACCAGCAAATTAAGAATCATTCATAAATCATCCTCTCCTATCTCTATACATCTTTAAGCCTCCTAAATTTCTCTCAAATTTTACCTCCTAAATCTCTCTCAAATCTAACTCCTCAGCAGTTGTCATCTTGTGCCTGAGTTACCGCCATAATCTTCTGACTAATCCTAATAAATGACTAATCCTAATCCTGTCATTCTTCCAATCTTATCTACATAATCTACATAAAACAAGTATGATCACTGCTCTCCCCTTGCTGCTGCTACTGCTAAGTCGCTTCAGTTGTGTCCGACTCTGTGCGACCCCATGGACTGCAGCCTACCAGGTTCCTCCGTCCATGGGATTTTCCAGGCAAGAGTACTGGAGTGGGTTGCCATTGCCTTCTCCTGTAACTGCATAGTGATACACTAATTCAAACTTACTGCTATGGGGGAAAAACACCATTTAATGAGACATGAAGACAAAGCACAAACCTGACTAAGGAGACACACGCTGTGGACCACAGCAGTGCTGTGACCAGAGCAAGTGGGGGGACAGGGGAGGGGAGATGGATGGGTAAACTACAGCATTGGGGGTAGGAGGCTGGGGTCTGGATTGATGACGACTAAGCAGACAGCAGGATGAGACAGGAAATCAAAACCAATGATGAAAGCAGACACACCGTCAGAGAACTCCAACAGCAAGGAAAACATACAGAACTGTTCTTTTACAAATACTCGGCAAGAAATCAAGCAGGAAACCACAGAGAAATCGTCAAAGAATTTTAAATATCAACTAATTAGCCAATGATGCAAATTATAAAAACAGTGTGTCAAAAGACCACTTAAAACCCTTCAAAAATCTCCAATGTCCTCAGGACAGTTCAATTCCTTCACATGGCTTACTAGGCTCCATGGACTCTTGCCCGAGCCTATCTTTATAATATCATCCTATTCTACCTCACACTCAAACACAGCCACACAGAAATTCCTTTCACCTCCGCAAACACACAATATTCCTCCAAGACCCTGGCTTTGACACACTCTTGCCCTCTGCCTCTTTGCTGTACTGCAGGGTTGAATTCTATTGATCCCTCAGGGCACAGATCACCTGCTTTGCAAATCTGCCCAGGGTGGCCCTGCCCTGTGCTCACAGAGTGCTCTCTATTTCTCTAGAGTGCTTATCATACTTTATTGCAATTGCTTGTCTAAATATTTAATTTCCCAGCTGAATTATTAGTTTTACTAAAATCTCAGAAAGAAATGGACAGGGTGTCTTATTCACTGCTCTATCATCAGAGTCTATCAAAGTGGCAGGAACACAGTAGATGATACCTAAGTATTGAGTAAATGAATGAGCTTCAAAAATACTCTACAGCAGCCCCCGTGAACAGGCACATTGCACAAACACGCATTAACAAGAGGAGTGAGGCAATACGTATTCCTTTACTCCTGTAGCTCATCAATTGAAAGAGCGACATCTTTATATTAATAAACAATAATGCAACCATATTAGCCTGAATTGAAATAGACTTATATCCAACACACGCAACAAGTCAGAAGTTCCTTTTCTTTTTCTTTGGTAAGGTGGAATGACTCATTCTTTTCTACCCTTTCATAAAGATAACTCACAAGAAACTCAACATGGGAGAGTACACATGTCTTCTGTCAAGACAGAATGAGGGGGAAAGTCTTGGCTCTTTAGGTAACTCTAGGACATGCTCCCTGTAGATATTATGGACACACACACGCATACAGTGCCTTAGAAAACACAGAGCACAACTAAACAATCAAAAACAGAAAAGGAGCTCCTCAAGGGTAGAGCTCCGAACTGAGCTTGGTGTCTGGCCCACAGAAGAGGTAAAACCAAATGGGAGGTGACACCAGAGGACAACCACAGCCGGTGCCAGGTGCAAACGCCAAAGGCTGACGTCAGGGGAAAGGGGAAATCTATGGAAGTAATTAACACTACTTACTACACGCTATCCCAAGCCACACTGAAGTTACCTCATCTTTACTGTCCCCAGCATACATGCATGGAAATGGTATTTGAAGGACAATAAGGAGTCTGAAGCTAGTAAATACCAAGCAATCCTGAGTCCTGGCAGGACCTAGTCATTTCTTTAGACTAAAGTCAAATTGTATCCTTCAGTATCCTCTATCTGAGGTTACTATATGACTTATTTAAAGATTTAGAGGCAAAATACATGGTTAGACCTTCAGAGGAAAACACTTTTATTGCATTTTTTATTTATTTATTTTTAATTGAAGGATAATTGCTTTACAATATTGGTTCGATCTCTGCCATATGTCAGTATGAATTAGCCATAGGTGCATTTTGCTTTAAATTCCCATCCCAGGTATATATGGAGCAGGGGAGGATTGGTCCTTCTCAAGAGGTACTTCGACAGCATTACTTTAAAGTGCAAGGGCTGTTTTTCCCCACTGTCTTCTCTAGACAGCTCCACTCCCAATCTTGACTCAACTTTTGAATGTTTAAAGTAACATGAAAAAATACGCAGTTTTATGCCTAATGACTAAGAAGTTTTAATCCCAAAGCAGAACTGAAACATGTTGTTTTGGAGGAGGGATCCTGAAGTTCACCTATCACTTTGCCAGTCAGCATCAGAGAGCTTTCCTTTGCAATCGAAGATGGAGAAGCTTTATACAGTCAGCAAAAACAAGACCAGGAGTTGACTGTGGCTCAGATCATGAACTCCTTACTGCAAAATTCAAACTTATATTGAAAAAAGTAGGGAAAACCAATAGGCCATTAAGGTATGACCTAGGTCAAGTCCCTTATGATTATACAGTGGAAGTGACAAACAGATTCAAGGCATTAGATCTGATTGATAAAGTGCCTGAAGAACTCTGGATGGAGGTTTGTGACATTGTACCAGAGGAAGTGATCAAAACCATCCCCAAGAAAAAGAAATGCAAAGAGGCAAATGGCTGTCTGAGTAAGCGTTAAAAATAGCTGAGAAAAGAAGAGAAGCTTTCTTTCTTGATTCCAGGTAAAAAGGAAAGATATACCCACTTGAATGCAGAGTTCCAAAGAATAGCAAGGAGAGATAAGAAAGCCTTCTTCAGTGATCAATGCAAAGAAACAGGGGAAAACAATAGAAGGGGAAAGACTAGAGACCTCTTCAAGAAAATTAGAGCTACCAAGGGAACATTTTATGTAAAGATGGGTACAATAAAGGACAGATATGGTAAGGACCTACAGGAAGCAGAAGATATTAAGAAGAGGTGGCAAGAATTCAAAGAAGAACTAAACAAAACAGATATTAATGACCCAGATAACCACAATGGTGTGATCACTCACCATGAGCCAGACATCCTGGACTGTGAAATCAAATTTGCCTTAGGAAGCATCACTATGAACAAAGCTAGTGGAGGTGATGGAATTCCAGTTGAGCTCTTTCAAATCCTAAAAGATGATGCTGTGAAAGTTCTGCACTCAATATGCCAGCAAATTTGGAAAACTCAACAGTGGCCACAAGACTGGAAAAGGTCAGTTTTCATTTCAATTGCAAAGAAAAGCAATGCCAAAGAATGTTCAAATTACTACACAATTGCACTCATTTCACATGCTAGCAAAATAATGCTCAAAATTCTCCAAGTGAGGCTTCAACCGTAGGTGAACCATGAACTTCCAAATGTTCAAGGTGGGTTTAGAAAAGGCAGAGGAACTAGAGATCAAATTGCCAACATCCACTGGATCATCAAAAAAGCAAGAGAATTCCAGAAAAAAATCTACTCTGCTTCATTGACTACACTAAAGCCTTTGACTGTGTGGATCACAACAAACTGTGGAAAACTCTTAGAGAGATGCAATACCAGACCACCTTACCTGACTCCTGAGAAACCTGTATGCAGGTCAAGAAGCAACACTTAGAACCAGACATGGAACAACAGACTGGTTCCAAATTGGGAGAGGAGGAGGTCAAGGCTTTATACTGTCACCCTGCTTATTTAACTTATATGCAGAGTACGTCATGTGAAATGCTGGACTGGATGAAGCACAAGCTGGAATCAAGATTGCAGAGAGAAATATCAATAACCTCAGATATGCAGATGTCACCACCCTAATGGCAGAAAGTATAGAGGAACTAAAGAGCCTCTTGATGAGGATAAAAGAGGAGAGTGAAAAAGTTGGCTTAAAACTCAACATTCAAAAGACTAAGATCATGGCATCCAGTCCCATCACTTCGTGGCAAATAGATGGGGAAACAATGGAAACAGTGAGAGACTTTACTTTTTTGGGCTCCAAAATCACTGCAGATGGTGACTGCAGCCATGAAATTGTAAGCCTCTTGCTTCTTGGAAGAAAAGCTATAACAAATCTATACAGCATATTAAAAGGCAGAGACCTTACTTTGCTGACAAAGGTCCATATGGTCAACACTATGCTTTTCCAGTGGTCATGCATGGATGTGAGAGTTGGACTATAAAGAAGTCTGAACACCGAAGAATTGATGCTTTTGAACTGTGGTGTTGCAGAAGACTCTTGAGAGTCCCTTGGATTGCAAAGAGATCAAACCCAGTCAATCCTAAAGGAAATCAGTTCTGAACATTCATTGGAAGGACTGATGTTGAAGCTAAAGCTCCAATACACTGGCTACCCGATGTGAAGATCTGACTCATTGGAAAAGACCACGATGCTGAGAAATATTGAAGGCAGGAGGAGAAGGGGATGACAGAGGATGAGATGGTTGGATGGCATCACTGACTCAATGGACATGAGTCTGAGCAAGGTCTGGGAAAGGGTGAAGGACAGGGAATCCTGGCATGGGGTTGCCAACAGTCAGACATGACTGAGCAACTGAAAAGCTCAGAGAGGCCTGAGGATACAAAGCACACCGTGAGAGGGGGGTGGACTGATGAAACTACATTTGACGGTCAGAAGTTTAATCTCCTCCTGCCACTAGACTCTTTGAATGATAACAACCAGTTTTATATTCCCCAGACACAAGACTGGAGAATGTCCTCACTGGCAAAGCTAAACACACAGATACAGACACACACACACACACACACGGAAGATCTATAGCTATACACGCGTGGGCATCACCATATGATAAAGCTGATTTCCACCTGAATACTGAACACTGAGGCTCATACAGGTCTTCTCGTCTGCATTTTTGTGATTTAATCTTCAGAATGAATCCATGTCAAGAATAACTGACACTCCAGAAAAGTCTCTAATATAAAAGAGTCTAAAACAAGTAAAGAAATAAACGAATGTGGAAAACAAAAATGCAAAGAGAACTTCAAAACTAATAATTAAAATTCTCAGAGAAATAAGAAGATACTATAACCATGAAATATAAATATGGTGCATTTTTTAAATATCAAAACTTTGTAGAAATTTTTAAAGTGATAACAAAATATATGTAATTTTAAAATTTAAGATAATCCTACTGCATAGCACAGGGAACTCTGCTCAACATTATGTGGCAGCATGGATGGAAGGGGAGTTGGGGGGAGAGTGAATACATGTATATGTATGGTTGAGTCCGTCTGCGGTCTACCTAAAATTATCACAACACTGGTAATCAGCTATACTCCGACATAAAATGAGAAGTTTTAAAAAATTAAGATAAAATCAAGTAAATTTCCCAGAACACAGACTAAGACAAGATGGGATAAAGAAGGGGTTATCTAAGAAGATTTCTCACTCTAGGAGGTCCATTCTGATTAATAGCTGTACCAGAAAAATAAAACCAAACTGAGTTTCAGGATCAGAAGAGCCCACAAGACAACCAGCACAACAAAACCAAAAATCCTCTCATTTTCGAATTTTCAAATATTAGATGATGAAAGATAACAAAATCCTAAAAGCTTCCAGAAGTAAACACAAACAGATCTATATAAGAAAACAGAAATTAGAATGTAATTACACTTTAGCTACAACACACTCTCAGGACTCTACTGAAGAAAGTGTTTTAACAAAAGCGGAGAGTCAAAAAAAAAAAGAGAGAAAGAAACATGGGTCCAAAGAATCAGGATTCTATTTTCAATCCAAGAGAAAGATGAAGGAAATACTCAGAACTCCTAGAAGACAGATTAAGGGAATTTCTAGAATGATAATAAAAGGAAGTTGCAGTTAAATAGAAGGTCTAGACAGTAAACAAGTAAGATCAGGGAGACGAGAAAATGGCCCTAGGAGACAGAGTTTCAAAATATAACAAAATTTTTTTTTAAAAAATGCAATAATAAGCAACAAATAGATTACCAGGTGAGTGTGACTAAATTTAAAAGGTATATTCGAGAGTTTGTATATGATTTAAAGGGAGTAAAAAATGAAAAAAAAAAAAACTGGAAACATGAGGCAATTATTAACTGTAAGGAAAACAGAAAATTGCACAAGAAAGAAAATAAAATTTTAGGACACCATGTGGTTCAAGTTTGAAGAGCATTTTCATAACATAATAGTATAAACACTGAAAACTGAGCTAACTAATGGCCATATGACTACACTGGGAGGGAGAGAGAGGCAAGATGGATATATTGGGGGCCAAGGGGGGGTCATCAGAGAGAATCATGTAGGTTCCTCATCCTCTAGGTCTGAAGTCCATAGATAACATACAAACCTGAAAAATTAGGAAATACTGGTAGAAGCAGGTTATTTGAGGAAATAAAAGTAATCAGCAGAATATACAAGTAAAAGTTAAAAATTACTGATTCTGAGGAGTAGAAAACAGAAATAGAAAGGGTTGGATGGACAAGGGATTCTGTTTTTTCATATGAAACTTGTAGTAATATTTGAGCTGTAAAATTATATATGCCTTCCCTGTGACTCAGCAATAAAGAACCCACCTGCCAATGCAGGAGACATGGGTTCGATCCCTGGGTCAGGAAGATCCCCTGGAAAAAGAAATGGCAACCCACTCCAGTATTCTTGCCTGGAGAATATCATGGACAGAGGAGCCTGGTGGGCTACAGTCCACGGGGTTGCACTGACTAAATAACAACAACAAAATTACATATATCTATTATGTTGGCATAAAGCACAATTTAAAGCATAGTAGAATATAAATAAAATAATGTGCAATGTCTGGCCCATTAAAAAGATAAATACACACATATTAGAAGCTTTTAAATGCATATGACTATTACTAGCAACTATCTCCAAGTGGTGGGGTTACAGAAGTTTTGTTGTTTTCTTCTATTTCTATAAAGATCTGTATTGCTATTTTAACAAAAAATATACTTTTTTCACAAAATATCTTGAAGTATTTGCTTACCTTAGCTGATTTTTCAAAACGTAAGCCTCCATCCAGCTCAAAAATAACGCTCATGTTGTACCCAGTCTGGTTTCCATGTCCATGAGGCCACCAAGTTTCTACAATAATAGCCTTTTAAAAAATATTAACTTCGTCTAAGTAATCTGTGGCAAATTTTCAGCAAAATAATACAATAATTCAAAGCATCACAGCAACTTTTCATAGTCAAGCACAGAGCAATATCAATCCCCCTCCCTGTTTCATGTCAAATTATACCAATCCATAGATAATATTAAAAAAACATGACATGCTGGGAGTTTAGCATGGATTAATTTATATCAAAAGGGAAGAGAAAGAACAAAAAGAACAAAATAATGTGGACATTCAGAAAAACAAGTCTTCCCATTCCAACACTCAGTTCAGTTCAGTTGCTCAGTCATGTCTGACTCTTTGCGACCCCATGAACTGCAGCACGCTAGGCCTCCCTGTCCATCACCAACTCCCGGAGTTCACCCAAACTCATGTCCATTGAGTCAGTGATGCCATCCAACCATCTCATCCTCATTCCAACACTCAGTTGACATTCATTCTACATTCTTAACATTTAGAATTGAACTTTGAGGTGAACTCTTCTTTCAAGCCCAGAACTAGAAAAGTGTTTTGAGTTCTTACTTTATCTGAACAGTTACTGAATGCTGATTTGCTCCATCCTTTTCAGCTCACAATTGTCAATTGCAAGAAAAGAAAAGGAAAAAGAGAAAGTAAAATCCCGTCCACTTCTACTCATGAAAGATTATAAGTTGAGAATTAGAATTCTGTATTCAGAATAAGCACCAATATTTAAAATAGTTTACCAGTATCAAAAATAATCACAGCATTCAAATATGATGCTTAGGATGCATTTTGGATTTAGGATACTGCAAATACAGCAGAAAAATTAAAGTATAACACACCTGACTTCTTGAGAGGAGAGGATGCCAAATTAATCACATAACCTCCATTTTATTAATCTTAAAATTGGAAGAAATCATTCCTTAGCTAGCACACCCAAAAAATATATAACAGGTTAAAAGTAAAGGAGAAAATGGAAAAGGCACATTTTCCTTAATATTCAGTTCCTTTTTTCTAAGCCTTTCTTTTGAACAATATGGCTTTCCATCTTGTAGCCTCTCAGAAAGTGCTGGCATTCACCTTGTCGATTTTCACAAAGAGCTCAACAGTCCTTTCCCCAGGTTGAAGTTCAATGTTGTTTGTCTGCTGTATGTTTAGTTCAGGGATGGCTACAATCGCTTCACCAGAAACCAGCTTTGAACTGACAACATCAAAAGACGACTCTATTTTAAGATTCCATGTCTTCATATAGTTATCTACGGTATAAAAAGAAAAATATATATATTATGTAGAATTCATTGAAAAAAGACCACAGCAGCTTTTAAACTGTAAGTGCTCCACAAATGCAATCATGATCAAGAGTTCAGTGAAAACTGTTTTAATGTTTAATCCTTCATTCTAAAGAAGAATAACCAAAGTTATATTTTTTGTATATACTTCTACTCAAAACTATTACAATTGTAAATCACAAAAACTTTATAAACAGGGCATAAATAGAAAATTATAAGTGAATAGATAGTATATGTCTTTCAAGATTGATAAACTCTTGCTTGTTCCTTTTTATAAAGTAAAAATACTAAGGGTTTTTAAGCCATATAATAAACTATAAACTTAGTTGTATTAGAATTAATCAGATGTGCAAAAAATAAAGATGTGTTTTAAATGTAGATTATTAATCCAAAAAATAGAACCATCTATATGCCATGTACTTTGCTGAGTGATAGGACTTAAGTAGCGACCAGGGTAAACAAACACGGCCCCTGCACCTATGAGCTAAGAGAATAATGGGCTATGGATAAGGACAAAAGTGTGATGATACCAGAACAGGGGAACTAAAAGGTTATTCAGAAAAGTATTCATATTCCCTTTACCGCATTTTAATCATTTTTAAATGGAAGCACACACTCCAATCTGATCCAAAGCTATTTATCTTCTAAAATATCCCTAAATCTTTGACACCTGCCTCACCTTTAGCTCCTAACCATATTGCCTCTGGCTTCCCTTGTGTGCGTACTAAGTCACATCAGTCATGTCTGACTCTGTGCAACCCTATGGACTGTAGCCCGCCAGGCTCCTCTGTCCATGGGATTCTCTAGACAAGAATAGTGGAGTGGGTTGTCATGCCCTTCTCCAGGGGATCTTCCCAACCCAGGGATTGAACCCACATCTCTTACATCTCCTTCAGTGGCAGGCATGTTCTTTACCACTAGTGCCACCTGGGAAGCCTTTACTATCTCTTATTTCAAGAAATGACAACATTTACCAAGAACATACTATGACCTAGGCATTGCACTATGCCCCCAACATGCATTAACTTATTTACGCATCGCACCATTACTATAAGGTAAATTCCACTATTATCATGTTATAAATGAGAAACCCAATTCAGAGAAGTTAAATAACTTACCCAAGGTCCCACAGCTAGTAAGCAGCACAACTTGGATGTGAACCAAGACAGTCTAAAACTAGAGACTGTACACTTAACCTTTAAATGCGGCCACTCTCACCCAAATAATTTCACCCAAACCATATCTTAGTGGTGTTCAGGATTTTTACGGTGGGGAGAGGGTTTTATTATACAGGAGAACATGATGGCAAGCTATGCCAGACATCAAATATGTCCTCTGGCTGAGTCTTTGACCAAAACAGCACATATCTGCAAAACTGTTGCAGTGTGCTGACAGATCACCTAGCCTACTTTCTGATGTGTTTGGTTTCTCTAGACCACAGGCTGCCAAACTACGGTCTGTGGGCCAAACCTGTACCACCTCCTGTTTCTACAGATAAAATTCCATTGGAACACAGCTGCTATGGGTTGAATTGTATCACTTCTCCCACCCAAACTCCATGTGTTGAAGCTCTAACCCCTAATGTGATTCTATCTGGAGACAGGGTCTTTCAGGAGGTAATTATGTTAAATGAGTTCATAAGGGTGGGGGTTCTATTCTGATAGGATGGTAGCCTTACAAGAGGAGAAAAAGAGCAATTTCTCTCTCCCTCTCCCTCCCTCCCCCCCCTTCCCTGCCTCCCCCGCTTCATGTCTCTCACCCCTTCCCTATTTCTGTCTCTCTCTCCCATGTCCCTCTCCCCCTCCATGTCCTTCCCTCCGTGTCTCCCTCTCCCCCTCCATGCCTCTTTGTCTCCACTCTCTCCATCTCCCTCCCCCTCCATGTCTCTGCCTCCCCCCCCTCTCCATCTCCCTCTCCTCCCCGTCTCTCCTTCCATCTCCCCACTTCTCTCCCCCACCACCACCACATGAGAACATAACTAGGAAGTTTACCATCTACAAGCCAGGGAGCAGGCTCTCACCACAAACCAAATTGGCCAGTACCTTCATCTTGGACTTTCCAGCTTCCAGAACCATGAGAAATCAATTTCTGTGGCGAAGCTGCCCAGTCTTCAGTATTTTGTTCCAGCAGCCCAGACAGCACCCATGCTCACTGCTCACAAACTGCTCTCAGTTACCTTCGTGCCACAAAGGCAGAGTTGAGTAAATGCAACAAAGCCCACGTGAACCTAAACACTAAAATATTCCCTACCTGACCCTTTACAGAAAAGCTTGCTGCTCTCTATCCTAAAATATATCCCCCAAAATGCCGTGCTAATCTTTCTTTAACATGTGTAATGACAAAAACTCCTGCCTCCCTTTTTTCAGACCTTGACTCATAGTGAAGCACAAGCTGTAAGCACAAGAATCTTGGAATCAAGATTGCCAGGAGAAATATCAATAACCTCAGATATGCAGATGACACCACCCTTATGGCAGAAAGCAAAGAGGAAGCAAAGGGTCTCTTGATGAAAGTGAAAGAGAGTGAAAAAGCTGGCTTGAAACTCAACATTTAAAAAACTAAGATCATGGCATCTAATCCCATCACTTCATGGCAAATAGATAGGGAAACAACGGAAACAGTGAAAGACATTACTTTTTTGGGCTCCAAAATTACTGCAGATGGTGACTGCAGCGATGAAATTAAAAGATTGCTTGCTCCTTGGAAGAAAAGCTATGACCAATGTAGACAGCATATTAAAAAGCAGAGACATTACTTCGCCAACAAACGTCCACTGAGTCAAAGCTATGGTTTTTCCAGTGGTCACATATGGATGCGAGAGTTGGACTACAAAGAAGGCTGAATACTGAAGAACTGATGCTTTTGAACTGTGGTGTTGGAGAAGACTCTTGAGAGTCCCTTGGACTGCAAGGAGATCCAACCAGTCCATCCTAAAGGAGATCAGTCCTGAATGTTCACTGGAAGGACTGATGTTGAAGCTGAAACTCCAATACTTTGGCCACCCCATACGAAAAACTGACCCACTGGAAAAGATCCTGATGCTGGGAAAGACTGAAGGCAGGAGGAGAAGGGGACGACAGAGGATGAGATGGTTGGATGGCATCACCGACTCAATGGACATGAGTTGAGTAAGCTCTGGGAGTTGATGATGGACAGGGAAGCCTGGTGTGCTGCAGTCCATGGGGTCACAAAGAGTCAGACACGACTGAGCGAATGAACTGACCGACTGACTAGAGGAGTCATTCTCTACACTGATCTCAAATCCACTTTTCCTTCAACCTACAGGTTTCAGTTCTGCCCTCTAGGCCTCTCCTACCAACCAATAACCACTAAGGTCAAGCAGGCTCTTCAGCTGTTTTCTATCACTTCTTCAACAGAGAATCTGCTGCTTTTAACTGCCTCCATCTGTAACAGTAACTCCCAAAGGTTACTGGTAAAATTGCCCAGTGTCCACTGCTTCTAACACAGAAAGTTCTAAAATAAACCATCACACTTCTGGAGCTCATCCCATTATTTTCCTTGAATGCCACGAAATGAAAAAACTAAGGCTGAGAAATTAAAGACCCAACATGAGGAGTTACGAGCCTATTGTCATTACCAAATCCTATACCAATGCATTTTGCCCTCTCATCTTCCAAATGGAGTACCACCCTTCCCACCAGAAGTCATGGAAAATCTCAGTAGTTTAGGTTCATAAAGCACACTTAAACAATAATTTTCTGTTACTACCCAGTCTCTTCTTTTCACTGGCTAATTTTATAATGTGTAATCTTACATGTAGTTAAGGAATGCTCCCTCTTATAAATCAAGACCCATTTCTAGAACACAGCTTCCTAGCATAACTCTTGTAACTAACAAATTATCCTTCCCTAAAGGATACCTATCACCCCCCGCTCTCCTGAATCTGAATGCAAGATCATTTCAAAATCGGATAAAGTACTAGATGGAATAAAGAAGAAAAGTTAGTACATGATTCAAAATCCCCTCCCAGGTCTCCTTCTCAGTTACATCAAGTTTTGCAATCTTCCTCACCCTGACTAATCAACCCTAGGCCCAAAGAGGACAGGAACTCATCGTCAGAGCAGGATGGAGCCAACATGCCCGCTCTCTACAACCAAGGCATTCCCTGGCCCGCAGCCCCAGCAGTGTCCTAGCAGATGTTCTGTTCCCCGCAGAAGACACTGCAGTTTACAGTTTGCTCCACACGAACTCAACCAGGCAGGTGACCCAGGACACGGCAGAGAACACGGTTCTGGCCATTGAATCATTCTCAAGTTCTTCAAAGGCTGATTCTGTATGAGGTTTCTAAAAACAATGAATCAACCAAATCAGCATAAGTCTGACTTGAACAGGATTTTGCAGAAAGGGTAACCAGCCACACAGCCCAGATTAATGTGTGCCATTGCTTCATACGAGCAATCTTCAGGACAACTCCAATGCATGCAGTTGTGGCCAATACACTAGCCTTTGAAACTGTTTATGGGATTTCCTTGATGGTCCAGTGGTTAAAAATCCAACTTGCAATGCAGAGAATGTGGGTTCAATCCCTGGTTAGGGAAATAAAATATCATATGCCACAGAGCAACTAAGCCTGTGAACTGCAACTACGGAACCTCTGCGCTCCAGAGCCCATGCGCCACAACTTGAGAGTCCACAACAAAGACCCCCCATGTCGCAACTAAGACCCGATACAGCCAAATAAATATAACTATATATATATATATACTTAAAAGTCTAAAATGCGCCAGCTCCTTTTACACTCCCATGTAGTACACTTTTTTGTCAAGATGTGGTCAGGGGAAAAAAGCTTTATTGCGTTGTCTAAGAGAAAATAAAAAGAAAACAAGTCATGGAAGTAGAAAAATAGGAAGATGGCTGAATTACCTTAATTCAAACAGACAGAGGAATCTAGTGACAGTCCATGGGTCGCAAAGAGTCAGACATGACTGAGCAACTGAACACACACACAAATGCGTCTATAACTACCAGAAAGACACTCTCAGAACTACACCTTAAGCCTTGCTTTAACTGATTGTAATTAAGCCTCAAGTATCAATATCTTCATTTAATCATGCATCTAGCTTCAAAAAACCTGAGTTCTTCCACACATATGCCCTCACTAGGTTATAATGAGTGCTGTAATTTACAAACATGGGGAAAAACCTGTGAAATGTTAGAGGCAGAGGAAACGTGGTGATCTACTAGTCACTTTGTAGACGTGGTAGCTGAGGCCTTGACTGCAGAATTAGCTCCAAGTCCCTCAGCCAGTGGACAGGACGAGGGCCCAGGGTTCCTGACCCCAGTGCTCTCCATCTTGCATGCCTCTCCCACAGAGGTGCCTATTAAAGAGAAGCACGCTAGCACGCACACACGGAATGGAAGTGAACAATGAGGAGGAACAAAAGCAAATGTGCTTTTTGCCCTTCTGTGTCCTAAGTCCTAATAGTAAATATGCGACATGTGAAAAAAAGCACTTCAAGGGTGTACAATAGAATGTTAGCCTCTTAATGTGAGAGTCTTTGTAAAAAAAAGAAAAAGAAAAAACACTGAAATCTACAAACATAAAGAATGTGTCTGACCCTCCACCAAATGCATAATTACATGGTGCCCAGATCCTCTATTTGTCAGAATACCATCTTTGTAATCTAAACTACATGACAAAGGCATGACACTGGTTATGTGGGCATTTCTGCCGAACAGTGGAAATATACTTCTTGAATAATTACTGTCTGTGAATCTTGACAGGCACTATACATTATACGACAAACACAAAGAGCAAAAATGTTGGGTCTACCCAAAGAAACAAAATATACCCAAAAGGTCAGGGTTAAGAATACAGGATGGCATCTGGGAGGGTTAAGAACCAGTAGGGACATGGAAGCACACTCAGGTTAGCATGGGATGGATCTGCCAACGTTGGTAGATTGCTTATGTAAAATGAAAAACACGCTTAATCTCACTGAGGGGGAAGCTCTTCAAAGATGGCTGCATTCATTAGCCCTGCTGGCTCCTCCCAGCTCCTCTCTCTACCTGTGAGCTGCAGCTTGCGTCTTTCACAGGTGATGCAGAGCTGCAGGGAACAGGTAGTCTTGTGCACCTGAAGGAACAGCAATGACAACAAGCCTCAGAATGTTTAAATTCAGACATAGGATATTTTCCCATCCTTCTGCTGGAATTACAGGACAGACTTCAGTAGCTGCTTTTCAAAGAGCTGTATAGCTTGTATTACCCAAAAAGCAGGCTTGCGTAGTTACAATAGTTGTTTTCCCCTTCTTTGCCAAGCAGCAAGATCTCCTTGCCTACTCAGCAGGACAAAATCCTCAAAGATGAAATCAAGACAAAACAGGCACAAAGCAACATCTTCCCCCACCCCAACACCAAACCAGGATAAACTGGTAAGTTCTAGAGAAGAAAAAAAGCTGACTTACACAACAATAATCAGAGGAGGTTATTCAACAACCTACCTACCCATAAATATATTTTCAAGGCTGAATACTGTCATTTTATGGGTAATGAAAAGTGATTCAAAATGAACGCAAGAAAACGCATGCTTGCATTCAAAAATGTATGCAATAAACAAGGCACTAAGCAAGACTGACGGGTTTCTCAGGTTGCTCAGTGGTAAAGAATTCACTTGCCAATTCAGGAGATGTGGGTTTGATCCCTGGGTCAGAAAGATTCACTGGAAAAGGAAATGGCAACCCACGCCAGTATTATTGCCTGAGAAATCCCATGGACAGGGGAGCTTGGCAGGCTATATAGCCCATGGGGTGGCAAAGAGTGGGACACAACTTATGGACTAAAGGACAGCAGAGCAAGATGGACAAATCTTTGCTACACTGTAATATTATATGCTCTGTAGAAAGCTGTAAGCAAAGGGCAGCAATGACCTTCAATACAGGCCTCTGTTAGGCAGACTAGAGCCTAGCTAGGAGCTGGGCCCACTCCTCCAATGCAAAGGCTAGGTCTGCAAGAATGAAGAGATGGGGTGCGTTAGGCTGAGGCAACAAGTAAATGTGGATAGGGTCAGGAAGACAGTGTCTCTGAGGAATGGAAGTGCCCAAGCAGAGGTCAAAGACCCAGAGCTCACCTTAGCTCAAGAGGAAGATTTACATGTGGCAAAAAACATCTCTGCACTATTTTTTTCTAACTGTGGTAACAAAAGATTAAACAATGAAGTGTTTCATGAGAACATTATATATTTGGACTTAAAATGTCTATGTAACCTTATGCAAAGTTCATAAAAGTAAACAACCATCCCTCCCTAATAAATTTTAGGGCCTAATATGAACAATTTACATCAGATTACAAATATGAGATGATCAATATATGAATATATGTCTCTGTCTCTCTCACACACACATATATGCATTCAAATAAATATTTTCTAATAAACTTTTAAAGAAAATCATATCAATACATCAGTATCTCTTAAAACCTAAATAAGAGTCTAAGAGACAATGAGAGCAACTCTTGTTTCCCTTTGACCTCAGTGTTTTTTTCAAATACAAATTTGTTTTTATTACCTTAAACATTAAGAATACTTGAAAATCATTTAGGAAGCCGAGGGAAATCAAACAAATGACTAAAGGATATTGAAAAGTGCACTATGATAAAAAGTTAAGAATGTAGAAGGAGACAAATATATATATGTGTATATATATATATGTGTATATATATATAAAGAAAATTAATTAATAAAAATTTCAAGTTAATTTTTAAAGTCTAATAGCTTTTTTCTGTCATACTTTATATAATTAAATTGGAGAACTATGGTTGGTCATTTGATCTTTAGGGGTAAGCACACTAATTTTAAATAAAGAAATAAATTGAATATTTGGAAAAGCAAAAAGTTATTTTCTTCTAACCGCAACAGGCAGAAAGCAGAAAGTGCCACAAAGTCAAAGTAGTTTAGCCTTTCATAATAAATTGACTGAAATTACTAGATATTAGATTAGTTTATTTGCTTTCTTCCTTTATTATAGAGACAATCATTATAAGCTCAATATATACATTTATAAGAATTAAATGCAAACTAACTGTAGTATTAGTATACAGAGATTAGCCACTGCTTGCATTAATTTTGATTAACCTCATTTCACACTTCAATTTTAAAAATGAATATGGTATTTGATTTAAATAAAAATAATGTGTATCTACTTTAGATTCTGAATTACTCCTGTTAAAAAATGTTTGGTAACTCTCACAACCCTGCTTTAAAGTGTGTACAAAATAAATGAAAAAGTATCCAAAATATATTAGTTTATTCTCATTTTCTATTGATTTCAAATGATGATTTCTATCTTTGCAAATACAAACTGAAAAAAAAAATTCTGGGAAAACTCCTAAAGGAAGTTTCTCTCCTAATGCTTTGTAAGTTTATGCTTCCGTTTTCTCTATTACATCAAGCAACCAAATTGAAATCTATTAAATTTATCAAAAATATAAGAATTACTGATTAATATGCATAGGACACATCTTCTGAACTAGAAACATATTTTTCTCTTTTTTAAGTACAAAATATATTGTGGTCATAAGACATCAAAAATGTACTTGATGTGGATAATTAATTAATTACAGTGAGTCTAAATTAAATTTTAAGCATCACTTAAATTGATTTAATTCAAGTAAAATTCATCCTAGTCACTAATGGCTAATAAACTGAACCTTAATGACTCACAATCAGAAAGAAATATTTAGGTTCATATTCAAGCTTTTAAATTAAACTAGAGCAGTGCTCGGAGAAGGCAATGGCACCCCACTCCAGTACTCTTGCCTGGAAAATCCCACGGACGGAGGAGCCTGGTGGGCTACAGTCCATGGGGTCACTACAAGTTGGACACGACTGAGTGACTTCACTTTCACTTTTCACTTTCATGCATTGGAGGAGAAAATGGCAACCCACTCCAGAATTCTTGCCTGGAGAATCCCAGGGATGGGGGAGCCTGGTGGGCTGCCGTCTACGGGGTCGCACAGAGTCGGACACGACTGAAGTGACTTGGCAGCAGCAGCAGAGCAGTGCTACTCAAATTTTTTCAGATATCAGAATACCAGAACTCAGAGCACTTTTTCTAACCACCCAAACGCTGATTAAACTTTAAACTATTGAATAAATAACTTTTGGGGAAATCAGGCCCCTCTCTTACAGTAGGTTTTATTATATATACCTGAGAAAAATTATGGATGGGGGTCGGGGAGAATGAACCATTATGTATTTGATTTTATAGCAAGGCTCAGTTTGGGTTGAGTCTCTGAAGAACAGTTTGAGAAACACTAAACTAGAAAGCTCTAAATAGCCACATTTATATGTGCAATTTACATCAGGGCCTTTAATGCCTTTTTAACATTTAAAAATGCCAGCAGCACCTAATAGCCTCCTCAATTATCAACCATCTCTGATGTGCTTTCATCTTCTGCCTTCAGAAAACACAGATTTGGCTCCATGTGGAGCAATCTAGGGTCAACGGGCCCTAAAGACACCAGAATTCTTGTATGGACGCATCACATCCTTGCATATAAACGACGTCTAGTTAGGCCTGCAGTGAACTGGACTGAGCATCATGAGCTACCATTTAAAATCCCATTTGCCGCCACCTTCACCCTGACTTCTCTAACTTCTCAAATCTTCTGATCTCTGAATTTCCAAATTACTGGGGTTGCCATCCCGAAGACTGCAACACAATCTAATTTGGTTTGATAATTGCTTATCTCTCCCCTCCACACCACAACCAACTTGCAGTTCTTTTCTAAGCCAAACATACACAGCGCTGAACAAAGAGCTCAACAAATATTTGACCAGCACTCAACCAATTTGTTGACACCTGTGAGATTTCTGAGGGTTTTTTCAATGCTGTTTCCAAAACAAAAAGCAGTGTTCTTTACTGTACCTGAGTTTCTTTAATGCCTTGTTTGCTTTCCAGTTTACTTTCAACTCTTAACGAGGCTGGTATGTCATGGCCTTCAGAGGACAAAATGTGCAGTGATAGAAAGTCAGCCCAGTGATTTAAGCAAACCAAGAACTCAGCACCATGGAGTTCTGAAAGTGACTACAGGGGCAGCAAAAAGGAGTGCAAGCCAGCAGACCCACTCTTTTAAGAAAGAATACATAGCTAGGAAAACAGAGTTCCTTCCTTCATTCTTTCCTTCCCTCCTCACCTCCCTCTCTCCTTCCTTTCTTTCTTCCTCTCATTTTTTTTTTATTTTGCAGAATATATTAAAAGGTAGCTACCCACCCACCTACTTACCTGCTTTATATTGGGTTGGCCACAAAAGTTCATTTGGGTTTTTCCATGGAAAATAAATTTTCATGACAGATCAGTTTGGACATATTTTTCACTTTTCTAAACTTAATGCACCGTAAAAATTTTTTAAAAGTAAGTCTCTGAAAAGTACTCTTGTCCCTCATTAACCACAACAGATTGGTTCCAGGACCTGCTGGAGGTACCAAAATCCACTGATGCTCAAAGTCAGCCCTCCGTATCTGCAGTTCTGAATCATGGATTCAACAGACCTTAGATCATGCAGGACTGTAATATTCATTAAAACAAACTCATTAAAACATATGAGTGGACCTGCACAGTTCAAACCCATGTTGTTCAAGGTCAACTGTATATTTGCATATATTCAAATTATAAAGCCAATGTTTATAATACAGAGGAGGCTCAGAAAAGAAAAACAAAAAATCACAGCTCTTAGCTTACCGTAGATGGGGGTAAACATGAAGTAGTTCAGATGACAAACATTATAGGCTTCAATTCTAACATCTTTCCAGATGCCCTGGGTAGGAAAAGAAGGTCCCCAGTCCCAACCAAAGGAACACTGCATCTGTAATTTCAAGGGAAAAAAAGAAGATAGACTCTAATTACCATGAGACTTAAACATTATGAAAAACCTTTTCCTTTAAAATAGTACGTATGTGTATATTGGTTTGCCAGGGCTGCCGTAACAAAATACCACAAACTGGGTGCCTTAAACAACAGAAATTAAGTTTTGCACATTTCTAGGGGTGAGGAAGTACAAGATCAAGGTGCTGGTAGGTTTGGCTTCCTGGGCTTGCAGACGGCTGCCTTCTCACAGTGCCCTTAGCAGCCTCCTCTGTGACCACACACATACACCCTTAATGTCCAAATTTCCTCTTCTGATAAGCACATCAATGATATGGTGTGTGTTAGTTGCTCAGTTGTGTCCGACTCTTTGCAACCCCACGGATTGTAGCCCACCAGGCTTCTCTGTCCATGGCAAGAATTCTGGAGTGGATTGCCATTCCCTTCTCTAGAGGAACTTCCCAACCCAGGGATCAAACCCTGGTCTCCTGCATGGCAGGCAGATTCTCTACTGTTTGAGCTTCAGGGAATGATACTGGATTAGGACTAATCCTAATGGTCTCATTTAACTTAATCACCTCTTTAAAGTTCTCACTTCCAAACAGGGAGACATTTTGAACTTATTGAGGGTCAGCATTTCAATATATAAATTTGGGGGGTAGGGGCACAGAATTAAGTCCATGATAGTGTGTGTATCCCATTCATGGCATCTAAAATGACCCACAATGCACAGCTCCTGGTATTCACACCCTAGTGTAACCCCTTCCCTTGAGTATGACATGACCTAATGAATCACTTTTAACCAGCAGAATACAGCAGCGATGAGAGCATGTCCAAAAGTAGGTTATAAAAGACTGTACCTTCTGTCTGAGGTGCTCACTCAGCTCTCTCTTGGCCAAGAGGGAAATTGGCTGCCATGCTGCGAGGCAGTTCTGGAAAAGGCCCACATGAGTGAGCCTGGAGGCCGATCTCAGGCCCACCAGTAAGCACATGGTGGAGCTTAGGCAGGCCTCACCCAGGCTTAAAGTGACTGCAGCCCTGGTCCAGAGTTCGTCAGTAACCTCATGAGTGACCTTGAGCCAGAAGTACCCAGCTAAGACACACCTGCATTCCTGACAGAAACTGTGATAACAAATCTTGTTTTAAGCTGATAAATTTTGGAATAATTGTTACATAGCAATAGATAACTTAATACAATAACTAATCGATCAACCTAGGCAACATAGTTAAATTTGGTAGAAAACTTCCAAGACTATAAAATCTAATTATTTACATTTATCCTTCAAAAGCATATTACACTGAAGTAACACAATAGATACTCTTCAAATTTCTTCAAAATATCTCTGAACCTACTATTCAGTTCAGTTCAGTTCAGTCACTCAGTCATGTCTGACTCTTTGTGATCCCATGGACTGCAGCATGCCAGGTCTCCCTGTCCATCACCGACTCCCGGAGCTTACTCAAACTCATGTCCGTCAAGTCGGTGATGCCATCCAACCATCTCATCCTCTGTCGTCCCCTTCTCCTCCTGCCCCCAATCCCTCCCAGCATCAGGGTCTTTTCAAATGAGTCAGCTCTTTGCATCAGGTGGCCAAAGTATTGGAGTCTCAGCTTCAACATCAGTCCTTCCAATGAACACCCAGGACTGATCTCCTTCAGAATGGACTGGTTGAATCTCCTTGCAGTCCAAGGGACTCTCAAGAGTCTTCTCCAACACCACAGTTCAAAAGCATCAATTCTTCGGCACTCAGCCTTCTTCACAGTCCAACTTTCACATCCATACATGACCACTGGAAAAACCATAGCCTTGACTAGACAGACCTTTGTTGGCAAAGTAATGTCTCTGCTTTTTGATATGCTGTCTAGGTTAGTCATAACTTTCCTTCTAACTATAAAAAATGAGGAAACATACTGAAAGATAAAAATATACATAAACAGACAAGAAACTCTGGCTAGACTTGCAAACCCCTATTTCCTCCAGGATGAATTCAGAAGTCCTAGGTTATGAACTTATATCCCAGAAATAATAAGTTCAGAATTTACACACCTATTGCAATTACCCTTCAATTAAAAATAAATAAATCTTTGAAAGTAGAAAAAAACAAAATAGCAAGAAAAATGAAAAAAAAAAAAAAAAAAGCCCTCAACATTCAAAAACTAAAATCATGGCATTCAGTCTCATCACTTCATTAAAAAAAAAAAAAAAGACTTCGGACCCTGACACAGGTAACCAGAGGAGAATTTTTCTAACTTCCATTTCATAAAAGAAAAGAAAAAAATTTCCAAAACACAGTCAATTAAAATGTGTGAGGCTGAGTTAAGCTTTTAAAAGAGAACAAGCACCAGAGGAAGTACTGAGATCTTCTTGAAGGGTGCACTTGCAGAACAGAGCCTAAGGATCTGGCCACATTGTTCTCATTTAAGCATTTGATATTATTTCCTAAGTTCTGTACTTATCTGTAACAGAGAAAATTCAGTTTCCATTACAGAGAAAAACAAAGAACTAAAACCACTTCACAGCATCTGTATCCGCATAAAATCAGGACTTAACGATCTCATGTTCAGAATGAAGACCATCTTGGGGATAGTTACTGCAGGGTTTTTAAGTTCAGATATGTAATTATTTTATTAGGGATAGAGAGAAGGAGGAGGGCAAAAATATTTAACATCTTATAAGGCAGATTATTTTCCCCAGCAAGGGTTACAAATCACTCTAATTTATATAATCTCTCCAAATAAAAGTTTTCACTTATTCAAAAATATGTGTGCAGTGCTCTCTCTGTTTCGCCCTGGGAGTATATTAACATACCAGACAGAAACCGTCCTTCTGCTTGCAGCACTCACAGTATATAGCAAGAGATTCAGGCACTGAACAAATAGTCACAAAGGAAAATAAAGGAAACAAATTGA
The DNA here is from genome assembly GCF_027580195.1 of Bos mutus. Lineage (NCBI taxonomy): Eukaryota > Metazoa > Chordata > Mammalia > Artiodactyla > Bovidae > Bos > Bos mutus. Next base: position 22,080,803 of record NC_091622.1, on the reverse strand, counting down.
ACAAATAGTCATAAAGGAAATAGCCAGGGAACATATAATGGTGTCAAGACAAGTTCCCCCGAATAATAGTGACTTTTAAATAGAGACTTGAAAGGTGAGTACCACTTGCCCAGGGTGTTTAGGGGAGAGGGAGTGAAGGCATGCTTTCAGAAGGAACAGCATGGATGAAGGCCTCAAGATGCTAGAGAACATGGTGCGTTCCAGGAAATGAAAACAGTGGGAAGAGACGAGCAGAAGACCAGAACAGTGGGCGCATGGGCCAAACTTAGCTAAGAACTTTGGACTTTAGCCTAAAAGCAATGATAAACTGTTGAAGAGTTTCAAGGGGGCTTGGGGGGGGTGGTGCCGCAATGATTTTTATCTAAAAGGAACACTCTGGTTGTTCCTTGGGCAAATTAATTGGAGTGAGGCAAACGAGGTCATTGGGTACCAGTTGTGCAACCAGAGCAATACTTGATGCAAGAAATGGTAACAGATGGAACCCAAGTGTGGGAGTAGAGATGAAGCATGAGCAGACTCAGTAACTACTAAAAAGGTAACATCTGCATCATCAAAAGGACTTCTGAATCTCTTTTTAAAAAGAGACAGGGAGGTATCAAAAATAACTCTGAGGTTTCTGGCTTGAGCAACTGCTGCAAATGGTACTCCATTCAGTGAGACAGAGAGCCCTGGGAGCAGGGTTCAGATCCCAGGTGCAGTGTTGGACACAATGAGCTTTAGGCTCCCGTGGATCTATATACAATGGAATATTAGTCAGCCTTAAAAAAGGAAGGAAATTCTAGGATGCGCTACAACATAGATGAAACTTGAAGACATTATATTGATATCTGAGTATGATATGACCCAATGAATCACTTTTAACTCACAGAATAGAGCAGTGATGAGAGCACGTCCAAAATTAGGTTATAAAAGATTGTTTAAGTGAACTAAGTCAGTCACAAATAGACAAATATTGTATGATTCTACTGGTATGAGGTATCTAGAGGATTAAAACTCCTAGAATTTGAAAGATGGTGGTTGCCAGGGGCTGAGAGTTGGGGGAAAGTGGGGAGTTGTTTTTTTAATGAGTACAGAGTTTGTTTTGCAAGATGAAACAGTTCTGGAGACTGATTTCACACAATCTGAATATAATTAATATTACTGCATGTACACCTAAAAGAATTAAGATGGTAAATTTTGTGTTATGTGTATTTTACCACAATTAAACTTTTTTAAAATAAAATTAAAAACTAAGTGTGACATAATATACTAATTCATCCCTGTATTAGTCATCTAGATTGAGAACAGACTCAAAGGAAATAATCACCTGTGGCTTTGTTATCTTTTGTTAGATGTTATGAGAACCTCGCAGGAAAATATTGCACATCAACAAATGCATTAACAGGTGCAGAAGGCTAGTAACAACTATTGCTCATAAATATGAACCCTACAGTCTGAGGTAAAGCTTGATAAGCTTAAGTGCTTTTAAAAAAAATTGAAAAGAGGAATTCCCTGGCAGTCCAGTAGTTAGGATTCTGGCCTTCCACTGCAGGGGGCATGGGTTTGATCGCTGGTCAGGACACAAAGATCCTGCAAGCCTCGTGGCAGAGCCAAAATAAAAACTGTAAAGGTGCATTATCAGTCACCTATCTTTCTTCTTTGTCCAATGTTATCTAAGTTCTTAGGTACTCCTAAAGAAGGGAACCTAGAAAGAAAAGTTCTCCTCAAAAATTCATATAACGTTTGGTTCTTATTTCTAATTTTCACTATAAATCCCACTAAGGGCAGGAGAGAGATGCCCATCTTCTGAAATACAACTGGAGTCTTCAAACAAGCATTTCATATACCATCATCCCATCCTTAAGGCTAACGCCCCTCCACTGTGAGAGCCTTACCTTACGAATAAAGTTGACATGACATTCGCCATCCTGCACAGGTGGAGGGCAGTTGGGGGGCACCCAGTAGGCAGTGTGACGTTCGCTCCTCTGGTTCGCATATACCACTGGTGACTGGAAACGCACCTCAATGATGTTCACTGCTTTGACCGTATGTGTAATATCAAAGCTCTAAATTAAACACAAAGAACAAATATGAAAGCATCCTCATGTATAAAATTTTAGACACAGGCAGAATGTATGAAAGATGCATAAAGTAATTGAAATCTTTAGGTCTAGCCTTTTTGCTGAAGAAAGAACTTCTCCAAGATAGTATAACTTCGTTCAGTTCAGTTGCTCAGTCATGTCTGACTCTTTGTGACCCCATGGACTGCAGCATGCCAGGCCTCCCTGTCCATCACCAACTCCCGGAGCTTACTCAAACTCATGTCCGTCAAGTCGGTGATGCCATCCAACCATCTCATCCTCTGTCGTCCCCTTCTCCTCCTGCCCCCAATCCCTCCCAGCATCAGGGTCTTTTCAAATGAGTCAACTCTTCGCATGAGGTGGCCAAAGTACTGGAGTTTCAGCTTCAGCATCAGTCCTTCCAATGAACACCCATCCTTTAGAATGGACTGGTTGGATCTCCTTGCAGTCCAAGGAACTCTCAAGAGTCTTCTCCAACACCACAGTTCAAAAGCATCAATTCTTCGGCGCTCAGCTTTCTTCACAGTCCAACTCTCATATCCATACATGACCACTGGAAAAACCATAGCCTTGACTAGATGGACCTTTGTTGGCAAAGTAATGTCTCTGCTTTTTAATATACTGTCTATGTTGGTCATAGCTTTTCTGCCAAGGAGCAAGTGTCTTTTAATTTCATGGCTACAATCACCATCTGCAGTGATTTTTGAGCCCAAGAAAATAAAGTCTGACACTGTTTCCACTGTTTCCCCATCTATTTGCCATGAAGTGATGGGACCGGATGCTATGATCTTCGTTTTCTGAATGTTGAGCTTTAAGCCAACTTTTTCACTCTCCACTTTCACTTTCATCAAGAGGCTCTTTAGTTCCTCTCCACTTTCTGCCATAAGGGTGGTGTCATCTGCATACCTGAGGTTACTGATATTTCTCCCAGCAATCTTGATTCCACCTTGTGCTGCATCCAGCCTGGCATTTCACATGATGTAATCTGCATATAAGCTAAATCAGCAGGGTGACAATATACAGCCTTGACATACTCCTTTGCCAATTTGGCACCAGTCTGTTGTTCCATGTCTAGTTCTAACTGTTGCTTCTTGACCTGCACACAGATCTTTCAGGAGGCAGGTAAGGTGGTCTGGTATTCCCATCTCTTGAAGAATTTTCCACAGTTTATTGTGATCCACACAGTCAAAGGCTTTGATGTAGTCAATAAAGCAGAAGTAGATGTTTCTCTGGAACTCTCTTGCTTTTTCTATGATCCAGCTGAGGTCGGCAATTTGACTGCTGGTTCCTCTGCCTTTTCTAAATCCAGCTTGTATAACTTAGTTGCCAACTTTTAGTTATAACTGATCACATTCTCCTACCCAAACATAGATTTCTAGGTTTTCTCCTACTATTTTTACTGAGAGATGATGGTCCTAGGCCAACAGTGCAAACAGAGACTGTGTTTAGTCCTGGAAAGTCTGCTCTTGCTATTTACATATGGCTTTGAATTGCCAAGTATTTCCTAGATACCTCATAGTAACCTGACCCTCTGGTATGCATAGCATGTAGTTTCTAAGTCATAAGTTATTTTTGTTTTGAAAAGTCTACCCTTAACAGGGAAGGGAGATCAGGATACAATCTCTTCAGGTAACACTTTCAGAAAGGAAGAAATACTTCCTTTTAAAAATGGCTTGTCAGCTGTCATTTCCCTTGAAACTCTGGATTCCAAACAACAGAGAAGGGAACAGCATTTTCCAACATTTCCTATGTGCCAAAAACTAAACCAATCATTTCATACAATTAACTCATTAAATCCTCACAATAATTTTATAGGGCTTGAGTGTCTTCATCATTCAACAAATACGGCAACTGAGAGATAAAGTAACTTACCCATTGCATCAAAGGACTTGTTCTCGCTGCTCGTGATAACAATGCACACAAATACAAACAGTGGTTCTTTTTAACCTGATGTCATTATGTACTTACGTATCTTCTGAACATGTTGTCTGTTTTGCCAATGGGAACACTGTTGAGCAGGACTACTGCAACTGTATCGATACCCTCAAAAACCAAATTTACTTTACTCCATGTGCTAAAAAAAGAGATTTTTAAAACAAGATGAATAAAACATTAACTTAGATAACTAGTCTTTTTTTATTAAGAATGAAAGGAATAAGTATTTCAGAGAAAATATACATTCTTGGAAGGCAATTTTCAATAAAATTTTCAGAAATACTGCTTTAATACATTTTTATGTTGAGTCATCCAGTTTAACTTTCTTGATAATATTTCAATCATTATCAAATCATGACCATGACTTCTAATTTCCATGCATTGACTTTTCCCCTAGAGCTTCACAAAGTTCTTATTTGAATCAAGTTCAATATTGATAACAGACACAAAACATTTTCACAAACTATTACATTTACTGACAGTAAGAGAACATATTAACCAACTAGCAAGTATCTATGAGTAAATATTATGTGCCCAGTACTCTGCTAAGCCTTACAGAGAACTAAAACAGTCTCTGAATTTAAGGAATCTGAAATCTGTTTAGCATTCAAGCCTAAAACACAGGAAACAAAGAGAAAGTTTTCAATCTCTTCTACTTTGTGATATAGTCTTGATGAACAGACTACAAGTGATATCAGAGTTTATTATAAGGAAGGACTTCAGAAGGAAACAAGAGTTTAAAGAACAAAATAAATAAAATGTGGTATATCCATACAATAAAATAGTATTCAGCAATAAAAACAAATGAAGTACTGGTGGACATGACAACACAGAACTTGAACTTGAAAACATCATTATGCTAAGTGAAATTAGCCAGTCATAAAGGAGGTATATACTGTACAAATCCATTTCTTTCAGATTTCCAGAAGAGAAAAATGCATAGAGATAAAAAATAAATTAGCAGTTGCCTAGGGCTGGGAGAGGACTAGGGGGATGAGGATGCAGGAAGTGGTATGGGATTTGCAACAGTAAGCAGCATTTTCACAGACAAGCAGAGAAGGTTCAACTTGATCTGCCAATTAAAAGGAAGACACTCTCATTCTTAAGCGAGAATATCATGGTAAAATAAACATTTGGGGGCTTTCCTGGAGGTTGAGTGGTTAAGAATTCACCTAACTGGTTCAATCCCTGGTCCAGGAAGATCCCACATGCCTCGGGGCGACTAAGCCCATGTACCACAACTGCTGAAGCCCAGAGCCCATGATATGCAACAAAAGAAGCCATGGCAATGAGAAGCCTGCACATCGCAACTAGAGAGTAACTCCCACAGCAATAACGAAAGCCTGAGCACAGCAATAGAGACCCAAAGCAGCCAAAAAATAAAATAAATAAGAATTTGGAAGGGATGAATCTAATGTTTCTACATAAAGAAGACTAGAGAATACAAAGACAAAGCAAGAAATCTTAGTAGGTAGCACAGGCCTAATGCCAGGTATTAAGGCCTAGGCAAAGGTATAAAGGCCAGGTATAAAGGCCTAGGCAAAGATGGAAACTTAGAAATGAGGAGGCAGGGGCTGAATCAAGAGAAATGACAGGCAAAAATTAACAGGACTCAGAAACAGGCCAAATACAGGAAGATGAAGAAAAGATATGATAAGCCCAAAACTCCTTGGGCATGGGAGATTGGGAAGATATTATACTCAGAGAAACAATGAGATGGCTGGAATCTGATGCAAGCTTTAAGTCGGACAGTCAATTGGTTAACTAAATGTTGAGTCCAGGATGAAAGAGCACCCCCTATTGGAGATATTTTAAGTATTAGCTGGAAATAAGAGTCTGGAACACTGTAACTCCATGATATTGAGCACTATTTTCTGGCTTTATTTCTCTTTTAAGAAGCTAGTGATTAATTACACCCCACCCCCCAAAAAAGGTCATATTAAAAGGACAGAGGGTTTTTTTTTTTAATTTAACAATAATGGCGATAGATATTAATATAATTCGGTTGAAGCTTCCAAGGTGGCCCAGTGGTAAAGAATCTGTCTGCCAGTGCAGGAGACGCAGGTTCAGTCTATAGGTCAGGGAGATCCCCTGGAGTAGGAAATAGCAACTCACTCCAGTATTCTCGCCTGGAAAATTCCATGGACAGAGGAGCCTGGCAGGCTACAGTCCATGGTATTGCAAAGAGTCGGACATGACTGAGCAACTCAGCACATGCACATATAATTGGGTTACATTCTGCTACATAGGACATTACTGAAAACTATACCATATCTTTCCTCGTGTCCTCATGATATAATATAAGGCCAATACCATAGTTTCTGTGGCTGGTTAACACTATATCAAACAAATGATGTATATCTAAGACTATGTGACAATATTGTAAATATATACACGTTTGGATTACTGGGAGAGCAGGGAAAAGAAAAGGCGGATAAAAGAACTAAGTCTAGGTGATGCCATTATAACCACTGGAAAAAAATGACTGAATAAGAGATAATTCTGTGACTGATGATCAGCAGCACAATCCTCATACACAAATCAAAACATAAATCATATTTTCACTTTTATAGTTCAGGCTTTAGTATGACAATGTAACCTAAACAAACAAAAGATTACTGCAAACAGAAAAAGAAGAAAAGTTCAAATAATAATAATAATAAATGAATAAACAGACATAGATATAAATATAGATATATACACATGTGTACCTCATATCAGAGTGGAGTTTAAATTTCTTGATATAGGTCCAGTTATCCAAGGCTATCCATCTATAGTCAAGGTTATTAAATCTGTAGTAAGGATCCTGGTGATAAAAAATACAGTAGGTGATTAAATATGCAAAAATAATTAATTAAATAAACATGAAATAAACTAGTAATGATATTTATTTATTATCTAAAAATCAATTAACTCTTGGCCTAGGATTGCAAGCATTTCATACGCTGGCCCATCCCATCCTCAAGGCTAAAGCTCCATCTATTTAAGAGACCATTACCTTTCAAACAAAGTTGCCATGGCATTAGCATCCTAAAAATACTAAAAATATTTTTAAATGTAAAAGTCTAACAAAATACCTGAAATGAAAGCACGATGAGCTATAACTATTACAGTTTCATTAGGGCTTCCCTGTTGGCTCAGATGGCAAAGAATCTGCCTGCAGTGCCAGAGACCTGAATTCAATCCCTGGGTCAGGAAGATCCCTTGGAGGAGCGCATGGCAACCCACTCCAGTATTCTTACCTGGAGAATCCCACGGACAGAGGAGCCTGGTGGGCTACAGTCCATGGGGTTGCAAAGAGTCGGACATGACTAAGCGACTAGGACACACATAGTTTCATTATCAAAGAAATACGTGGAGATGTGGAAATGAAGATTGGGTTCCCCTATTAAAACCAAACACAGACCCTGCAAGATCACAGCAGAGAATGAACTTGCAATGGTGTGACGCCATCAGGCACTCACTGCTCTCTGGTTCTCACTTTGCATTTTGCTGCTACTATCCCAGCTGGCTTCCCTGGGGGGATGCTTCCTCTCTGTTGCCCAAAGATCAGCCAAACTCCCAGCTCCTTGTATTTACTCTGCATTTACAAAGTTATTTTTCACTCAGCTTTACTGTAAGTGTGTGCATGCCAGGTCGCTTCAGCCATATCCAAGTCTTTGCAACCCTATGCACTGTACCCCACTAGGCTCCTCTGTCCATGGGATTCTCCAGGCAAGAATACTGGAGTGAGCTGTCATGCCCTCCTCCAGGGGATCTTCCTGACCCAGAGATCGAACCCTTGTCTCTTACCTCTTATGTCTTCTGCATTGGCAGGTGGGTTCTTCACCACTAGCACCATCTGGGGAGCCCTCAGCTTTACTACGCTATGCTTAGTCGGTCAGTCATATCCGACTTTTTGTGACCCTATGGACTGTAGCCCATCAGGCTCCTCTGTCTATGGGGATTCCCCAGGCAAGAATACTGGTGTGGGTGGCTATGCCCTCCTCCAGGAGATCTTCCCAACCCAGGGGTCAAACCCAGGTCTTCCACACTGCAGGTGGATTCTTTACCATCTGAGCCACCAGGAAAGCCCAAGAACACTGGAGTGGGTCACGTATCCCTTCTCCAGGGGAACTTCCCGACCCAGGAATCAAATTAGGGTCTCCTGCATTGCAGATGGATTCTTTACCATCCAAGCCATCAGGGAAGCCCTCAGCTTTACTGCTGCTGCTGCTGCTAAGTCGCTTCAGTCGTGTCCAACTCTGTGCAACCCCAAAGACAACAGCCCACCAGGCTCCCCTGTCCCTGGGATTCTCCAGGCAAGAACACTGGAGTGGGTTGCCATTTCTTTCTCCTAAGTGAGCACAAAAAGTATTTCTCCAGAGAACAGAGCATAGATACTGTCAAACTTACAGACTTCATGTTTCCTGTACTAGCCTAGACCAGGTCTGCAAACTACAACCCACAGGCCTAATGCAGCTTGCTATCTGTTTTTGGGTGGCCAGTGAACTAAGAATGGACATGTATCAGTAAAGTTTTACAGGAGCACAGACAGGTCCATTCCTTTGTAAATTATATACAGCAGTTTTCACGCTATAACAGCAGAGCTGAGTAGACATGACAGAGACCAAATGACCCATGATGCCTAAAACAGTATTAATAATATCTCGCCCTTCATGAGCCTCTGCCTTAGATGACTGGCCTGCTGGCTGTTCACAGATGCTATTCTATCTAAGGGTCCAGCCCCAATTCCTCGTCCATAATACTTACGTCTTTCTTCCCCTTCTCATTTTCTACCCTTTACCTTCCTGATGAGGGCTCCCAGGCAGGAGGCAGAATGGTACAAGAAGCTTTTTAGTTCATCTGTCTGTGAACAACACCACAGCTACACAGGGGGACACCGGGCAGGCTCAGAGGGCTTCTCGCCTCTGACTGGGCCAGGGCCAAGGGTGATTTCCTCAGGAACTCCAAGTTGAGAGGGAAAAGCCAGCTTTATCTACGTTCCGCGGAGACAAGGGCTGCCCACTGACAACAGCCAGCTGGGCACCTGCCCAGGGCACAAAATGTAAGAGGGACTATAACATCACTGGGTGTGTATCAAGATGGAAAGAAAACATGTCAACCAGAAACTACTCCTGACTGGAAGAAACATTTTGATATCACAGGGGCGATCAGCAGTTAACCAGATTTAACAACAACCAATAATCACCAAACTGACTTTTAAGGTCTGGTTAACCTGTGAGCTTTTTATTCTGCTAAATGGGGGGCGTCAGGCCCAGCCCACTTGCTTCGTTTTCTTCTCTTCCCCCACACAAGGCGCCCAGCACTTTCCACTGAACTAATGTGAAGTAAATAGTTAAGGATACAGGTTTGAAGAGGCACCTAAATATAAGCCTACCCATGTGTCTCCACCCTGCCCTATTTATAACTCTACACTATGGACTCAATCCAATATAGTTAAAAATATCAGGAGAAAGAAGGTGTGAAGGCTAATGTAGTTGCAACACTTCAACCTGCTAAAGTTCAACCCGCTAACAACCTCAGGGATGGCTGACGAGGCACAAGACTGCTTCCTATCTCCCAGATCCTTGAAAGAATCAGCATGTTGAGCTCCAGGGGGTAATCATCTAAGATACATTTTTTCTAGAAAAGGAGAATTCAGATGTTAAATATTTCCTATTTCTTGAAAGAAGCAAATCTGGAAAGGCTACAGACTCAGTTCAGTTCAGTTCAGTTGCTCAGGTGTGTCCGACTCTTTGTGACCCCATGAACCGCAGCACCCCAGGCCTCCCTGTCCATCACCATCTCCCGGAGTCCACCCAAACCCATGTCCATTGAGTCGGTGATGCCATCCAGCCATGTCATCCTCTGTCGTCCCCTTCTCCTCCTGCCCGCAATCCTTCCCAGCATCAGGGTCTTTTCAAATGAGTCAGCTCTTCCCATCAGGTGGCCAAAGTATTGGAGTCTCAGCTTCAACATCAGTCCTTCCAATGAACACCCAGGACTGGTCTCCTTTAGGATGGACTGGTTGGATCTCCTTGCAGTCCAAGGGATTCTCAAGAGTCTTCTCCAACACCACAGTTCAAAAGCATCACTTCTTCAGTGCTCAGCTTTCTTTACAGTCCAACTCTCACATCCATACATGACCACTGGAAAAACCACAGCCTTGACTACACGAACCTTTGTTGGCAAAGTAATGTCTCTGCTTTTGAATATGCTATCTAGGTTGGTCATAACTTTCCTTCCAAGGAGTAAGTGTCTTTTAATTTCATGGCTTTGCAATCACCATCTGCAGTGATTTTGGAATCCAGAAAAATAAAGTCTGACACTGTTTCCCCATCTATTTCCCATGAAGTGAAGGGACCGGATGCCATGATCTTCGTTTTCTGAATGTTGAGCTTTAAGCCAACTTTTTCACTCTCCACTTTCACTTTCATCAAGAGGCTCTTTAGTTCCTCTTCACTTTCTGCCATAAGGGTGGTGTCATCTGCATATCTGAGGTTATTGATATTTCTCCCAGCAATCTTGATTCCAGCTTGTGCTTCCTCCAGCCCAGCATTTCTGATGTTGTACTCTGCATATAAGTTAAATAAGCAGGGTGACAATATATATAGCCTTAACGTACTCCTTTTCCTATTTGGAACCAGTTTGTTTTTCCATGTCCAGTTCTAACTGTTGCTTCATGACCTGCATATAGGTTTCTCAAGAGGCAGGTCAGGTGGTCTGGTATTCCCATCTCTTTCAGAATTTCCCACAGTTTATTGTGATCCATACAGTCAAAGGCTTTGTCATATAAAGCAGAAATAGATGTTTTTCTGGAACTCTCTTGCTTTTTCAATGATCCAGCAGATGTTGGCAATTTGATCTCTGTTTCCTCTGCCTTTTCTAAAACCAGCTTGAACATCTGGAAGTTCACGGTTCACATATTGCTGAAGCCTGGCTTGGAGAATTTTGAGCATTATTTTATTAACGTGTGAGATGAGTGCAATTGTGAGGTAGTTTGAGCATTCTTTGGCATTGTCTTTCTTTGGGATTAGAATGAAAATTGACCTTTTCCAGTCCTGTGGCCACTGATGAGGTTTCCAAAATTGGTGGCATATTCAGTGCGGCACTTTCATAGCATCATCTTTCAGGATTTGAAATAGCTCAACTGCAATTCCATCACGTCCACTAGCTTTGCTCGTAGTGATGCTTCCTAAGGCCCACTTGACTTCACATTCCAGAATGTCTGGCTCTAGGTGAGTGATCACACCATAGAGATTATCTTGGTCATGACGATCTTTTTTGTACAGTTCTTCTGTGTATTCTTGCCACCTCTTCTTAATATCTTCTGCTTCTGTTAGGTCCCTACCACTTCTGTCCTTTATTGTGCCCATCTTTGCATGAAATGTTCCCTTGGTATCTCCGATTTTCTTAAAGAGTTCTCTAGTCTTTCCCATTCTATTGTTTTCCTCTATTTCTTTGCATTGATCGCTGAGGAAGGCTTTCTTATCTCTCCTTGCCATTCTTTGGAACTCTGCATTGAAATGGGTATATCTTTTTTTTTTCTCCTTTGCTTTTCACTTCCCTTCTTTTCACAGCTATTTGTAAGGCCTCCTCAGACAGCCATTTTGCTTTTTTGCATTTCTTTTTCTTGGGGATAGTCTTGATTCCTGTCTCCTGTACAATGTCATGAACATCTCTCCATAGTTCATCAGGCACTCTGGCTACAGACTATATGATGACAGTTATATGATGTTCTGGAAAGGCAACGCTATGGAGACACTAAAAGCATCAGTGGCTACTAGAGATAAAGGAGGAGAGAAGGATGAACAGGTAGAGAACAGAGGATCTCTAGGGCAGTGAAACTATTCTGAATGATACTATGATGGTGGGCACACATCATTATATATTTGTCAAAATCCATAGAATGAATAATAATATAAACTACAGACTTCCAGGAATAAAAATGTGTCACAGTAAGGTCCATTGATGGTACAAATGTACCACTCTGACAGGAGGTGTTGGTAGTAGGGCAGCTGTTCATGTGTGGGGGACATATGGGAACTGTCTGTATTTTCCATTTAATTTTGCAGAGAACCTAAAATTGCTCCCCCTGCCAAAAAAATAAATAAAACCTATTAAAAAACTACTCTAAAGGCAAATACCTTACTCTCTCTAAAATAAAAGTTGTGGAGGCTCACATTACATTTATAATAGATACTGCATATGCTAAGCAACCAACTTAATTTTGTTCCGGAGTGGTCTGATCTCCTCTGCTCATATTAAAATTGTGAGTCTTGTTTGAAGCAAACAGCAGCTCAGCATTACCTCTGATGAGTAAGGACCCACATAAGTAATGAGTTGTTAAAACAAAGCCATGAACCCTAAAGACAGTAAGAGTATCACTTGTTGACCATTTACTTTATATTAGCCTCCAAGATAGTCACTCATTTACTCTAATCCTTATAACAAAGATGTGCAGTAAATACCATTTTATAGTGGAAAAAACTAAAGCTCCAAAGGGTGAAGTATCTTTCCTGAGGTCCCATGACAAAGCAGAAGTACATCCAGGGATGAAATAAACTTAGGCCAACACCAAAGTCTGCATTTTTTCAACTGAACTACAGGCTTCATTCCCATTTACCTACACTTTTATACCATCTGGTACCAGTCATTGTATCTGGTGCCTACTGTTTTTGGTAGTGTATGTGTATTTACAATATATCTTCAATATGTGCTTGTGTTCAGTTGCTCGGTCGTGTACAACTCTTCACAATCAATATAGTTTCTTATATTTTTAAGTGTAGATTTGAGTAGGAAAATCTTTATAATGGAGTCCATGCAGTAATTAAAAATTTTTGAAGATCTATATTTATAGTTATGACCAACCTAGACAGCATATTCAAAAGCAGAGACATTACTTTGCCAACAAAGGTCCGTCTAGTCAAGGCTATGGTTTTTCCTGTGGTCATGTATGGATGTGAGAGTTGGACTGTGAAGAAGGCTGAAGGCCGAAGAATTGATGCTTTTGAACTGTGGTGTTGGAGAAGACTCTTGAGAGTCCCTTGGACTGCAAGGAGATCCAACCAGTCCATTCTGAAGGAGATCAGCCCTGGGATTTCTTTGGAAGGAATGATGCGAAAGCTGAAACTCCAGTACTTTGGCCATCTCATGCGAAGAGTTGACTCATTGGAAAAGACTCTGATGCTGGGAGGGATTGGGGGCAGGAGGAGAAGGGGATGACAGAGGATGAGATGGCTGGATGGCATCATTGACTCGATGGACGTGAGTCTGAGTGAACTCCGGGAGTTGGTGATGGACAGGGAGGCCTGGCGTGCTGTGATTCATGGGGTCGCAAAGAGTCGGACACAACTGAGCGACTGAACTGAACTGAACTGAATAGATACAAACAGATGTTCATCATATATTTTAAATGAAGTAGCTTACAAAACCATCTCAGGGATTGACTTCATATTTTATATTTCTCTGAATCATTTTTGTACAATAAGTACTGAACATTTATTATTCTTTTAAAAAGAATTTTAAAGTAGAGAATAAGAAAATTGTATCAATATATCAATTGTATCAATCATCAACTCTGTGCATGATAAAAGTAATGTTTTATTATTGGACAAAAGAGAAACTGTCAAATCATGGGATACAAAAAATTGCTTAATTATTTGAAAAACTCAAATGGATCAAAATTTTAAATACAAACATACAAAAGAGGAAACATAAAAATACTAGAAGGAGAAACTACAGGTAAATATTTAATTAGGAGAGAGAAAATTACTTACAAAGCATAATACCAAGACAGAAACAATCATAAAAGAAAAAAGTTTATAAGATTTCAACAAATAAAACTTTAAAACATCTATATAATAAACTATATCATTAACACATGGAAAATTTTGAAAATATATAAAAGAGATCTAACAAATCTATATTTTAAAAGACAGTCAACAATAGATTAAAAAGTCAAAAATAGATTAAAAATAGGAATAAGTAATCCCGAATCACAAATAACATAAACATATAAAATTTTAAAAGACAGTCAATAATAGATTAAAAATAGTCAAAATAGATTAAAAATAGTCAAAAATAGATTAAAAATAGGAATAAGTAATCCCGAATCACAAATAACATAAACATATAAAAATGGTTAACCTCACTAAAAAGTAAATTGTTTCTATTTTTGATTTTTTTAATAATATTCAAATCTAGCACTTAAAATAAGCACTCTAATAAAGTCACGACAGGAGTGTAAAACTGGTACAATTTTTATGGAGAACAATTTAGATGTATATAGTAAAAGAAAAAAATGTATATTCTTTTGAATCAGCAATTACACTTCTAAAAATTTGTCTAAGAAAATAAGAATGTATACTAACTAAAATTTAGCTAAAAAATTTCCCCATCATTGCATAATAAAATCCAAAGTTTTTCTCAATGGCCTTCCTGCATGATCTACCCTAGAGGCCTACTTTTAACTTATCCACCTGCCCTCTCGGTCATAGGGTTACAGCCACACTTGCCTTTTGGCTATTTCTGGAGCTCACCAAGCATGTTCCTGCCTCAAGGCTTCTCCTCTCCCCACTGCCATCTTTTCTTCCTTTTTTTGCTGGAAATGCATTTTGGCTTAAAACTGATCTCCTCAGAAGATCTTTATCAAAATGGCTATCTTTAACCACTTTTTAAAAAATAGAATCTTTTCCAATCAGCCTTCATTCTCTCTTCTTTTAACCTGCTTTATTTTTTTTTTTCAGTATACCAGCTGTCACTATATTATCTATTAATATCTGTTTATTATTTATCTCCTCCACTAGAATGTCTATTGGGACAAAAACTGTCTTCTTCACCACTTGATTCTGAGAGCCAACTCCTGGTTAGGTTGATAAGAAGTCCAGGGTGCTCCAGGGGGAGAAAGGGGTCCAGAGTCCTGGAGAAGGAGAAAAGGGCCTGGGGCTCTCAAGGAGAAAAAGACAAACTTATTTTCTACATTGCTTTGTTTTAGTCAGTGTAACATGCTCAAGGACATGCTTCTCCTTAACAAGGTTTTCTGACTAACCTTGTTATCTCAAGACTTTGTGGGAGTGGGTCTGGTAAGACCTTTCTATTGTTAGTTCTAATCTTGTTAATTTAAGATATATATTGTGGGAGTGGGTGGTCTGAGGCTCTCTAGAAGATAGGGGTCTGGTTCTCAAGAAGGAGAAAAGGACATTTTTTTTCTTTAAGCCCAGAGCTGATGACTGAACAACAAAACAATTCATCTTGCTCAAGGATATGTTTTCCCTTAAACTCTGTACCAATGATTATATGACAACAATGTATCCTGCTTGAGGACTGTTTCTCCTTCTTGAGAACTTTCTGACTAATCCTGTCATCTTAAAAATGTGTATTATGGGAGTGGGTCTGGTAAGATCTTTCTATTGTTAGTTCTAATCTGTTATCTTAAAATGTATATTGTAGGAGTGGGTCTACAACCTTAAGACATTCTTTTGATTTACTGTAATGACCAAGTGAAAAAAGTATATTTTTTTACCTCCCTAAGACTAGCCAGTGGGGCACTCTCAGTCCCCTTCTGATGTTTATGTCAGAGGTTTTCTCTGTCCCTTTTTCACGTTAATAAAACTCTGCTACACAAAAGCTCTTGAGTGATCAAGCCTGGTCCCTGGTTCCGAAGCTAAATCTTCTTCGGAGATCATGAATCCATGGTTCACCATAAGCTATCAATTCCAAGCACCTAGAATAATGCTTGGAGGTACCAAATAAATATTTATGAGATAATTAGATGAATGACTTCAAGAAGATATGTTTCAAGTTCTCATGTAAACACCATATTTAGACCAGCATCTGCTCTAAGCTATAGAATATTTCCTGAGGTCAACACCAAGAATGGATGTTATAATAAAGCAGGTGGAATAACAACATCATATTACTCAACATGATACTTGATGTAGGTTATTATCAATAGTCCTGGAGTTCCCCAGTCGCCAAAAGCTCCCCATCTCTTATCTATCATTTAATACCTACATTTACCTTGTTGTTGTTTAGTCACTAAGTTGTGTCTGACTCCTTTGCCACCCCAAGGATTGCTGCTCACCAGGCTCCTCTGTCCATGGGATCCTCCAGGGAAGAAAACTGCAGTGGGTAGCCACTTCCTTCTCCAGGGGACCTTTCCAACCCAATGTCTCCTGCACTGTGGATGGATTCTTTACCACTGAGCCTTCAGGGAAGCCCACATCTACCTTATTGAAACTTAAAGTTTTCCTAAGAATTTATTAACAGATCTAACAGACATTGTAAATTGTTCCCATGAGGAAAAGTCAGTTGTTTCAGTCGATGAGCACATCATTCACTTTAACGAGTAACAAAATGTTTCTTGGTATGCAGCCCTGTAACATGGAACAGTATTCTGATTTACTACAGCCACTAGTGATTTCCCATTGCCTTAATCAGGAAAATGAGGCAGGAGAGACACTGCAATATAAACAAAAGCATCCTCACAGTATGGGTTAGTGAAGCCTTAGGGTCCATGTCATAAGCAGTGTGTTAACTAAAAATAGTTTAAATACTTAAGTTTGAGAATGACTTACTTAAAAAAAAATAAACAGGACCATGGTCAGTGTCATTTACATTTGTTTCTCTGAAAAAGAGCTAATGATACCAGATCAGAAATCTACATAACCTGTCAATTGTCCTGTCATTTAAGTAAACTTTGAACTATATTCCTGACAGTTAACTCCAGTGCTTTAAAAATACATGATTTTTCAAACCACCAGGGGAAGTGTCATACAATACAGAAGGCCATGAAGTCAGGCCAGGCTGATTTAGAATTCCATTTCTGTCACTCTAAATTGCTGTGTGATCTTGGGTACATTCTCTAACTTCTCTGGGCTCCATAATTCGTATCATCAATAAAATGCATATAAGAAGACTTATTCTTTAGAGTGGCAGAAACGGAATTCTAAACCAGCCTAGCCTGACTTCACAGCCTCCTATACTGTGTGACACTTACCCTGGAGTTTTTAGGAGGATCCGAACAATGTGTGCCAATCACTTATCAAGTACATCTTGTCCCAAGCAAAGCCATTAAAGATATGCAGCAGATGGAAGGAAAAAACAGTGGGAAGTGGCAGTCTGTTTGCAAACCTCTACCCACAGGCAGCCAAATAGGAAAACGTCCTCCATAACAAGTCTATAAACTGAAGCCTCTATTGGGACACACACACCACATCACATGCAGTGCAAGGAAACAGCATCTTTCTTCATATCCCAGCCTTAACGATTATTTAGCCTTCACACTAGCACTGACAATCCTAACCTTACACCTGCGCGTCTCTTCTCCTCAGCCTATGTGCTGCTGTATCAATTCCAAATCTGACCCTAAAAGCGAAAATGAAAAACTAAGGCATTATTGAATATAGTTAACATTTACTTGGGAAAACACTATCGTCCCCTGCAGTGTTCGGGTAGTTGAAACACTCATCCCCCGCCTTAGGCTCTGTCAGTGACATGTCCTTTCTAATCCACGCTTCAGCGGAGAACCATGGCAATAACACTGCCAGTATAACTGCCTGAAGCTCCGCTTTCCTGAGTTACTGCGGCCCCAGTGTGACGGTGGCTCAGTCTCCATCTAGCCCGGACCCCAGCAGTGCTCTTAGCCAAGAGCAGATACATTGCCTCGCCACCCTCCCCGCCACGTCCAACGCCCTGGAGACCACAAGAAGCAAAGCGGAAGTTAGTGCCAAACCCAGGAGAACACCGCAGGGCTCGGGGGCGGCCAGGCTGTTCCTGGGCCCTTCTCACCGTGCGAGGGACCTGGGCGCAGATTCCTGGCGGGGCGGCCGCACACAATACCTTGATGATCCTCTTGTTGAACAAGGCGCTGTGCACGCAACCGGGAACCGCCGCGGGCAGCTGCAGCGAACCGTTCCCGCTGTGGATCTTCCAGTTTCCCCGCAAACTGATGCTGACCACCTTGGTAGCGAAGCCCGCACCGCACGGCGCAAGCAGCAGGAGCAGGCGGAGGAGCATGGTGTTGCCCGGTACCCGCACAGGGCAAGAACCCGAGGGATGCGGTGTGCAGCGGAAGCCACGCTCGGCCTGAGCTCTGGCTGTCCCCGCCCCGGGGCCCGCCCCCGGTCCCGCCCACGCCCCCGATTCGCGGCCACGCCCCCAGGTCAGCTGAGCTAAAGGCACCTGGACGGATTCCCCAGCTCCGCGGGCGGGCTGGCAGCGCAGAGATCGCTCGGTTTGGCGGAAGCCTGCGGTCGTGAGTGCTGGAGCCGCTGCACCTGTGCTTCGCTCCGGGCTCGGATCGCTCTGGGCTCGGACTGCCGCGGTCTGCGTCCTCCTCTGGGCTTATTCCAACTGCTTCGGCGTGTGAACGGAAGGCGAGAGCCATGCACGGTAATTGGGACACACAAATCTCTGGGCGCAAAGTGGCGCACAGCCTCGGGGAGCTCAGGGACAGACAGTAGTGTGAGGAGAATACAGCCAGAGACGCTCCAAAGAACAGAAAACCAAGACACCCCATCACTTCAGTTTCCCCCAGTTTCCCCAGACCCTCGTCCGTGCTGCAGGCGTCTCCCCGGCACGGGTAACGCGCATCTTTTGCTGCTCTACAGGTTGGTCTCAAGAACAGTCTGCGCAGTAGACAAGTATAAATACTAAAGTACCTATTCGTAGGGTTGTTGTGAGAGCTGAGAAAATTCGTGTACAGCGTGCAACATAGGGCCCAGCCAGAGAAAACAAAGCACGTTGGCCTGATGTTCGTGGACTACAACCTTCTGTTTTGTAAAGTCACGCAGAGGAGGTTCCTGACGTTCGGGAAACCTGAACTAAAATGCACAGGCAAATTTAAAATCCTCTGTCGCTCAGTAGCTGTGGGACTTAGGCAAGCCACGAAATTTCTAATACCCCTGTTCCTTGAACTCGAAAATGGAGACAGTACTCTTTTTTCCGGGTTGTGATCAGCACACAATGAGTTAACATATTTGGCTGTCCTAGGAATGCCAAGGTACCCCCAAAACACCACAGGTTTATGTCAAGTCTCATGGCAGCACAGTTTACCTGAGTCCCAATTTTGCAATTGGATGTAACTGTGATCTGGGAAGTTAAGAAGGAATTTCACATTGCATAAAATAGACTGACATATGACTGTGTTGATGTTATCTGCCTTATTCCTATATTTAAGCAGAAGTCTTTGAAAAGAAGTTCTCCCCTCATCAAATCCAACCTTTGTTTTGCCTTATGATGGCCTTGGAGTTGCCTGATTCTGTAGACACAGAATGGTATTTTATTTTTTTACAGTCAGCGTTTTCAAAAGCCTAGCATCTTGGCTTTTAGGGACATTTGGATTATCCAGCCCAAGGCTCTGGCTTTACAGCTGAGGGAACAAGGTCCAAAGAAGTCAGGTGACCACCTGTAAGACGATCAGAAAGGATGCCTTTCCTGGCTCTCGTGGGGCCCATTGATGTTAAGGGGGAAAGGCTCTGGCTGGTTCAAAGGCTTCTTCACTCCAGAAGCATTTTTACTTCTAATAGGAACAGAGCTCTAAACTCAAATTATATTCCCTGACTCATGGCATTAAACGGCTAGCCCGTCTGTTCAGAACTGATAACAAGACTTACAGCAGCAAGGGTGGCAAAGGGGTGTTTGTTTCTGTTTGTAAATCCCAGAGAGCCCATTAAGCCAAGTCAAAGGAAAATTCATCTCATCCCTGTGAATATGTTTGGATATATTCTGTTATTCTATTACAAACATTTTAGGGCATCTATTTAAAAAAACAAGAATAGAGACTTAGCATTCCTCCTTTCAGCCCAAGACACAAATATGACATCATTAGGATTACTTCACTTTGAAAACACATTGATCCAAATTCATATAATGTACACCACCATGAGTGAACTGTAAAACTGTAATGTAAGCTTTAGACTGTGGGTGATAATAATGAGTCAAGCTCGGTTCATGGATGATAACAAATGTACCATTCTAGTGGGGGCTGTTGATAATGGGGTAGACTGTGCATGTGTGGGGGCAGGGCATGTATGGAATGTCTGTATTTTCTATTCAGTTTTGATGTTAATATAAAATTGCTCCATATATATATATATATACACACACACATACATATATATCCATGGATCAAAGACATAAAAGACTTTCAATTACTGTTTTATCATGTCAGGAGCTTAAAAGTCATCACTGTATCCTTAAAAACAAGTAAAAAGCTGAACAGACTGAAAATCACCAGCTTTTGTTAGATCTGTCAGAGAATTCAGGCGAAAGGGCAAACTGCTGCCCCCGAAATTGGAGAAAAAGACAGGTGTATATACAGAGAATCACAACTTACCAAAGCAGAAACCCATGAGTAGAAAACTCTGTGAAAACCAGTACTAGGGAAAGAAAATCTAAACTCTAATTGCTGAGTTGCTGGAGGCTCAGTGTGGACAAATCTGAGAGTTTAAAAACTTCACAGGAACTCAGCCTTTGTGGGTCTCCTAGGATTTTGTGTTTTGTTTCCATATCTATCTGTCATATTGAAGATTCTCAGGTTATTTCCCTCAAACTTCCAGCAGGGGGACAGGGGAAAGGAACTGTTCTGAAATACTTGAAGCATTCTGAAGGGCTACCTCAAGAGAAATTATTTTATCAGAGCCTTACCTGATGGAGTTTTATCAGAGCCTAATGTAGAAGAAGGGAAATACCCCCTAGCCTTCTTGCCCTAGCTAAGGGGCTGTAAAAAACACGAGAGACACTTAGGAAATTCACAGTGTTCAAGTTCACCAAAAGACTAAGGCCTAATCACAGGACTATAAAAAGCTTCCTCTATGACTATAAGTTTCCTCTCTCCTCATGCCCTCCCACTAAATCACTGAAGGCCTCTTTGCCACTGTTCCTTTCACCCCATACATCATGTATGGCTTTCAACAAAAAATTACAAGGCAAAAACAGAGCAAGCCCTTGAACCAGACTCATGTATAGTAGGGATGTTCAGTTATCAGGACAAGAATTTAAAATATTAGGCCAGCATTGGCCTAATACCAACACCAGACAAAGACCTTACAGTAAAAGAGAACTACAGACCAATATCTCTGATGAACATAAATGAAAAAATCCCTAACAAAACATTAGCAAACTGAACCTAACAATATATTTTTAAAGTGTGTGTATATATATATATATATATATATATATATATATATATATACACCATAAACAAGCAGGATTTACTCTGGGTATGCATGGCTGGGTCAACGTTCAATCAGTTAATATAATTCATTACAGCAATAGGTTAAAAAATAAAAATCACAGAATCTTATCAATAGATGAAAAAAAAATAACTTGACAAAATCCAATACCATTCATGATAAAAACTCTACACACATTAGGAATAAAGGGAACTTATTCACCTTGATAAATAACATTCACAAAGAACTATCATTATATTAAATCATGAGAAGCTAGAAGTTTTTCTGCTTAGACTAGGAATGAGGCAAGAATGACTCTTCTTGTCACTCCTTTCCAACTTCATATTGGAAGTCATAACTAATGTAATCAGAAAAGAAAAGGAAATAAATAGTATACAGTTTAGGAAGATATAAAACTGTCTTGGTGGATGACATGATTGCCTATGTAGAAAATCAATAACAATAACAAAGAAAACTGGAAATAATAAATAAGCAATGTATAGCAAGTTTATAGGATACAATATACAAGGATATTGGATACAATATCAAGGTTACAGGATACAATATGCAAAAGTCTATCATTTTCCTAGGTACCAACAAGCAACAATTGGAATTTGAAATAAAAAATGTAACACTATTTACATTAGCACCCCTCAAAATAAAATACTTAAGTATGGGACCTCCCTGGGGGTCCAGTGGTGAAGACTCCTTGCTCCAAAGCAGGAGGTCTTGGTTCAATCCCTGGTCAGGGAACTAGATCCCACATGTTGCAACTAAGAGTGTGCATGAACTCGCTGAAGAGTTTCTTTGCCACAACTACAAATCCCATATGCTGCAACTATGACCCAGTGCAACCAAACAAATAAAAATAAATATTATAAAAAAACAAATTCCTCAAAAATTAAGAAACACTTAAGTATAAATATAACAAAAATGTGTAAAATCTATATGAGGAAAACTACAAAACTCTGGTGAAAGTAATCAAAGAGGAACTAAATAAATGGAGAGATGCTCCATGTTCATGAATAGGAAGACTCAATATTGTCAAGATGTCAGTTCTTCCCAACGTGATCTATAGTCAATGTGATCCCAATCAAAATCCCAGCCAGTTATCTTTATGATTTTGACAGACTGATTCTAAAGTTTATAAGAGAGGCGAAAGACCCAGAATAACCCACACTGTATTGAAGAAGAACAAAGTTGGAGGATTACCGCTACCCTATGAGGGACTCAGCTGAACTAGAAGAGAGAACTGAGACTTTAGGCATCACAACAGCTAATTAAAGCAAGGGGCCTGACTGAAAGTAACAGTGAAGCTGTTAATCACTGAGAGTGGTAGTGTATGCAAGGGGCTAAAACTGGAGAAGATGCCAACTCCCTCCTGCCTCATTCCCCCATAACATGGCATACCAGTCGAGGGTCAGGTGGATCAGCACAGATGTGGTGGTTGTCTCACATAGAGGGAGCCCTGAACAAAAGGCACTGGATGTTTTACAGGCCCTAAATAGGGGAGGAGAGTGAGGGTGAAGGGCTAAGAGTGGAAAGTTGTTGGGTACTGAGTTCGAGTAGGAATAAATACCTTCAAGGTTTCCCACTTCTCCTCCCCAGTAAGGAGATATTAGCACATTCACCTGCACAAGATCTCTGGTTAAGGCCTCAGATAAAGAGAACTAGGAAGGAAGTCACTGAAACTAGGACTGTAAATATGAGAAGCATAAACAGTCAGAGGGGCAATAATAGGTCCTCACTGTGACTGTATACCAAGTCTAGTTGGGGAGGACACCTTTCCCTCATGAAATCCATCAAGTAAAGTCTTTGTAATTGCCTGTGGGCAAGCCTGAAAATCATACGTTTATCTTGTGGTCCATTAGGTCTGAGTGTGGTAGAGATATCCATGGAGGATATATTGAGTTTGGGACAAGCTCTAGTAGAAGAGTCACAGTGTAGACACTTATATTCTGGAGCAAGGCTGTGTACTTCACCATAAAGAACTGAGCTGGTTGGAAAAAATAGGTCCAACTGTACTGCTGGGTCTTAATAGAGACCAAATATCTGACCATAGTACACCAAGTGACTCTGCAGCCTGAACTGAGGATTTGCAGATCAGTTCAGTTCAGTCGCTCAGTTGTGTCCGACTCTTTGTGACCCCATGAACTGCAGCACGCCAGGCTTCCCTGTCCATCACCATCTCCCGGAGTCCACCCAAACCCATGTCCATTGAGTTGGTGATGCCATGTCATCCCCTTCTCCTCCTGACCTCAATCTTTCCCAGCATCAGGGTCTTTTCAAATGAGTCAGCTCTTCGCATCAGGTGGCCAAAGTATTGGAGTTTCAGCTTCAACATCAGTCCTTCCAATGAACACCCAGGACTGATCTCCTTTAAGATGGACTGGTTGGATTTCCTTGCAGTCCAAGGGACTCTCAAGAGTCTTCTCCAACACCACAGTTCAAAAGCATCACTTCTTCGGCATTCAGCTTTCTTTACAGTCCAACTCTCACATCCATACATGACCACTGGAAAAACCATAGCCTTGACTAGATGGACCTTTGTTGGCAAAGTAATGTCTTTAGTTTTTAATATGCTGTCTAAATTGGTCATAACTTTCCTTCCAAGGAGTGTCTTTTAATTTCATGGCTGCACTCACCATTTGCAGTGATTTTGGAACCCATAAAAATAAAGTCTGACACTGTTTCCACTGTTTCCCCATCTACTTGCCTTGAAGTGATGGGACTGGATGCCATGATCTTAGTTTTCTGAATGTTGAGCTTTAAGCCAACTTGTTCACTTTCCTCTTTCACTTTCATCAAGAGGCTCTTTAGTTCTTCACTTTCTGCCATAAGGGTGGTGTCATCTGCATATCTGAGGTTATTGATATTTCTCCCGGCAATCTTGATTCCAGCTTGTGCTTCCTCCAGCCCAGTGTTTCTCATGATGTACTCTGCATATGAGTTAAATCAGCAGGGTGACAATATACAGCCTTGATGTACTCCTTTTCCTATTTGGAACCAGTCTCTTGTTCTATGTCCAGTTCTAACTGTTGCTTCCTGACCTGCATACAGGTTTCTCAAGAGGCAGGTCAGGTGGTCTGGTATTCTTATCTCTTTCAGAATTTTCCACAGTTTATTGTGATCCACACTGTCAAAGGCTTTGGCATAGTAAATAAATCAACCAAGCCATAAAGCTGGGTAGGGCTGCAGTGTTCCACTGTGTGTAGAAGTGATACATCCAGACTCAAAACAGAAATTACATGACTTGCACTGATGATGACACTAATGACCTCATGGGTGGTTCCTTATGCCTGACGGATAGGCCTGATACCTACCTGGGCTGATGCAATATGTGTTAGAGCTGGCCATAAAAGGACTGCTGCCACTCACAGTCCTACTTAGGAGTGGCTCTGAATGACATTGGTGAAGGAGAATCTGCCCAGTGCACAGACTTGTGAACTCTATGTTTATTTTTCACTTCATGTGGAAGGAGAGGTGGCTTGAGGCATAGTTATATACTGACATTTGGGCATAGCCAAAAGTCTTGTTTGGTTCATCACGGCCTTGAAAAAATAAAACTAGAATACAGAGGATGTGGAGGTCTGGGTAGATAATATGTGCATGGACACTGACATTCGCCAGAGAACATGTGCAGAGGGGGCTCCTGACAGCTAGGTACACAGAAAGACAGTCCTGTGAATTTTAGCTGGCCTCTCTATTCACTGTTTCAGTACTTGATACTGGGCTCATGAAGAGACTGGCCAGAGATGAAGGCTATGCATGAACCTAACAATACGGGCTTTCTCTCACCAAGGATATCTTACTGCCTCTTCTGATTGCCCAACCACCCAGCAGCAGAGACTAATTCTGAGCCCTAGATAAGGGTACCATTACTTAGGAGGACTAGGCAGCCACCTGTTGGTACATTAATTACATTGGACCTCCTTGATTGGGGCATCAACTGGAATTAACACGGATTCTGTATATTTTCTGCCTTAACTGACTGCAGTATTTCCACTAATACCACCTGAGACTTTACAGAATTCTTTACCTCTTAAAATGATATCCCCGCCACATTGCCTTAGAAAACAGACACACCTGAGTAAAAGGAGATGTGAAGATGGGCAGGTGAACTCATGACCTTGAGAATCACTTATTTTCCCAAGTACCCTATCACAGGAGCAGACGACTTCCTCTCAAAAACAAACAAAAAACAGTGGAATGGCCTGTGGCAGTTTCAGCCTGAGGACAGACCTCATGAGGTTGTAGCACTTTCCTTCAGGATGTGGTATATGCACGGAACTATGGTCAGTATGCTTCCCTGCTGGCTCAGTGGTAAAGAACCCGCCTGCCGATGCAGGAGACACGGATTCGACCCCTGCATTGGAAAGATCCCCTGGAGAAGGAAATGGCAACCCACTCCAGCATTCTTGCCTGGAGAATCCCATGGACAGAGGAGCCTGGTGGGCTACAGTCCATGGGGTCGCAAAAGAGTCGGACATGACTTAGCGACTGAACAACGACAAAATGGCCGACAAAATGGTCAATATATGGTGCTATGTGTCCCCAGAACTAGAATCCACAGGTATAAAAACCAGGATGGAAAAGCAGACGTAGGCACTCTCATCATCACTGTCAGTGACTCACTAATGGAATTTTTCCTGTTCCTGAAACTGTTGACTCTGTTAGGTCAGAAGTCTTCAATGCAGGGTTGGAGAAGGGTGCAGGGTTCCACCCATTTGGAAGTTGTGACTAATACTGTGGAGTCATTTGGGGTTTCTTGTTCTAGTGGACAAGCAGGTAAGGAATGAGCTAATGTACTGACTGGGGTAATGAACTGATTATCAGATGAAGCTAGAGTTGCTACAATCCAGTGAGAACAGGACCTAGGACAGTCACTGGAACATCTCTTACTACTTCCATGCCCACTGTTAACTCTCAATGGGAAATTACAGGTACCATGACCCAACAAAGACAGCCCACCATGACAAGATCCTCAGTCGCCCTAGGATCCAAGGCCTAAACCAGTCAGTCCCTTGGGGATCCTGGCTTCTGTCATCATTTGTAATCTCCAGTGGGGCACGAAGCCACAGAACATGGGATCAGGCTTCCCCAGCAATTACCCAAAGGGGTTTTTCCTTCTTCCTCTGTCTTAATTCCTTTTGCCTACACTCTATTCTGGGACTGTACCTCAGGAAAATAAATATATACATTTTAAAAGATGCGTAATTAAGGTATGCCTCAGTCACTGATTGCTAGGGTACTCAGGCAAAAACAGTATTCTCTCTCAATTTATATTCATTAGGCTACTCAGGAGAAGGCAATGGCACCCTACTCCAGTACTCTTGCCTGGAAAATCCCATGGACGGAGGAGCCTGGTAGGCTGCAGTCCATGGGGTTGCTAAGAGTCAGACACGACTGAGCGACTTCACTTTCACTTCTCACTTTTATGCACTGGAGAAAGAAATGGCAACCCACTCCAGTGTTCTTGCCTGGAGAATCCCAGGGACGGGGGAGCCTGGTGGGCTGCCGTCTATGGGGTTGCACAGAGTCAGACATGACTGAAGCGACTTAGCAGCGGCAGCAGCAGGCTACTCAATCATTTTAGGGCTATCCAATAAAAGTTAGACATCCAGAGCAGTCTGATATAAATATTGTGTAATAATCCAAAGTAACTAAAAAATATCTAGTAGTCACATTTTAAAAAGTAAAACGAGAGTTTTCCTGGTGGTCTAGTGGTTAAGAATCTGCCTTGCAACGCAGGGGACACTGGTTTGATCCCTGGTCCGGGAAGATCCTACATGCCACGAGGCAACTAAGCTCCTGTGCCACAACTACTGAGCCTGGATTCTGGAGTGCAAGAGCCACAGCTACCAAAGCTCATGTGCCTAAAGCCTGTGCTTTGCAACGAAAGAAGCCACTGCAAGGAGAAGCCCACGCACTGCAACTAGAGAGTGGCCCCTGCTCGCCACAGCTAAAGCCCATGCACAGCAACAAAGACCCAGTGCAGTCAAAAATAAATGTAAATAAATATTTTTAAAAAGTAAAGAGGAAACAGGTGACATTTTAATTATCTTATTTAAACTAATATATTAAAATAATATTTTAACATGTATTCAATATGCTGTGATTATTGAGTATTTTGCATTCTTTTTTCACACTCAGACTTCAAAATCTATCGTAAATTTTATACTTACAGCATATCTCACTTTGTAAAAAATATTTATTTTGTTTATTTCTTTGACTGTGCCAGGCCTTAGTAGCGTGCAGCACACAAGATCTGGTTCCCCAGCCAGGGACTGAATCTGAGCCCCCTGCATTGGGAGTATGGCGTCTTAGCCACTGGACCATCAGGGAAGTTCCTCACCCATCTCAGCTTTGATCTATATTCAATTTCACAAATTTTGCAGTGAAAAAATTCACATACCAAATTTGTTTTGGAATATTGGATGATAATTCTCTGATATTTCTGAACATCTTGTGAGTAGAGGCACTGGATTTTTTTGTCCCAGACAATCTTTTCATAAAGGATGTTTGTATATCAAACAGCTCTGGAAGAACACCCATGTTCTAACTTGTGTAGTTAGTCAGAGAGCAAATTATTTCTTTTTCTATCTTTTTGTTCTGCTTAGGCCCTCAATGAATTGGATGATGTCAGTTCAGTTCAGGGAGGACAGTCTGATTTACTGAGTCTACAGATTCAAATGCTGGTTGCTTTTGCAAAGACCCTCATCAAATCACCCAGATATAATGTCTAACCAGTTACCTGGGCATCCTATGGCCCAGTCAAGTTCCACATAAAACTAACCATCACAGTGCACAGTTCAGTGAGTTTTGGCAAACATACATACGTGTGTAATCACACCCTGATTAGGTACAGAACATTTCGTTCTAGAAAGTTCTCTTGTGCTTCTCTCCAAATTCCTCCCGTTCCAGGTGATGGCTGCTCCACTTCTAGAGCCATCATTTAATTTTGTGTCTTTTTGGATGTCATGCAGATAGACTCACATACTACGTTTTTCTTTTTTAAAAATTCCTTTTGTTCAACACTGTTTTTCAGACTTACCCATGTTACTCACCCTTATTCTTGCAGGATATTTTCCTTGGTATAGAATTCTAGGGTGATAAGTATTTCTTCTCAGCATATTGAAGTTAATATTACACTATCTTCTGTTTCCGTTGTTGACAAATCTTCCATTTTTGCTCTTCAGTCAATCTACCTGTTGATGTGTGTGTGTGTGTGTGTGTGTGCGCGCATGTGCACACACACACTTTATTTGCAGAGGAAATGGCAGCTCTGTGTGGACCCCTGGACTGTAGGTGGGCTATACACAGCCCTCCAAGCTGTTCAGGTGTGTAACCCTCCAGGCCACAAAAAGCAAATCATGTAGGAGCTTTGATTTCCATGTCAAGGGGACTGCAAAAAGTTTATCACCTGGCCAAGGCTGCAAGGTCACAGATGAAATTTAAGGTATTTTATTTTTAAAAATTTCTGGAAGTACTGATTTTGGTTATTTTTCAAATATGATTTGTCATTTTTTATAGTCTCTTGCTCTTTATTCATGTTTGAAACTTTTATTTCTGGCATAATGGTTAAGGGGAAAGACTGGAATTTCATTACCTGGATTTAAATCCTAACTTCTGCCATTAACCTTGGGTAAGTCATTTATCCTCTTTGTTCCTCAGTTTCCTCATCTGTAAAGCAGAGATAATCATGTAAGAATATGTTTGTTAATGAGTATATACGTTTGTTGATAATAAACGTGTAAGTAATAAGTATACGCTTGTAATGAGAATTAGGAGTTAAGAATTTAGAACAATTCTTGGCACCGAAAAAGTATTACATGAGTGTTGGCTTCTGCTTTTTGTGGCTGATTATTTTGACAGGAAATTCATATAGCATGAGATTAACTATTTAAAAATGTACAATTCAGTGGCATTTAGTGTGTTCACAATGTTGTACAATCATCACCTCTAAGTTCCAAGGTACTTTTATCATTCACAAGGGAGACCTCATACCCATTAAGCAGTCAATCCTCATTCCTTTCCATGACACCCACCCCCATCCGTGGCACACATAAATCTGACTTTTGTCAGATTTATTAATCTGCTTTATTAATAAACTTAAGTATTCTAGATATTCATACCAATATAATCATACAATATATTTCCTTTTATGTCTGGCTCCTTTCATTTAGTGTCATGTTTCCAAGATTCACCTATGTTGTAACATGTATCAGCCCAACATTCCTTTTTATGGCTGAATAGATGGTGATTGCAGCCATGAAATTAAAAGACGCTTACTCCTTGGAAGGAAAGTTATGACCAACCTAGATAGCATATTCAAAAGCAGAGACATTACTTTGCCAACAAAGGTCCGTCTAGTCAAGGCTATGGTTTTTCCAGTGGTCATGTATGGATGTGAGATTTGGACTGTGAAAAAGGCTGAGTGCCGAAGAATTGATGCTTTTGAACTGTGTTGGAGAAGACTCTTGAGAATCCCTTGGACTGCAAGGAGACCCAACCAGTCTATTCTAAAGGAGATCAGTCCTGGGTGTTCATTGGATGGACTGATGCTAAAGCTGAAAGTCCAGTACTTTGGCCACCTCATGTGAAGAGTTGACTCATTGGAAAAGACTCTGATGCTGGGAGGGATTGGGGGCAGGAGGAGAAGGGGATGACAGAGGATGAGATGGCTGGATGGCATCACCGACTCAATGGACGTTGAGTCTGAGTGAACTCCGGGAGTTGGTGATGGACAGGGAGGCCTGGCGTGCTGCGATTCATGGGGTTGCAAAGAGTCAGACACGACTGAGCAACTGAACTGAACTGAACCGAATGTCATTGTATGGGTATAT
The DNA here is from genome assembly GCF_027580195.1 of Bos mutus. Classification (NCBI taxonomy): domain Eukaryota; kingdom Metazoa; phylum Chordata; class Mammalia; order Artiodactyla; family Bovidae; genus Bos; species Bos mutus. The sequence continues at coordinate 22,050,803 of NC_091622.1, read as the reverse complement.
CACAATTTGTTTATTCATTCACCCATTGTTTCCATCTTTGACTATTATGAATAATGCTGTGAACATTCATGTATAAATATTTATTTGAATATCTGTTTTTAATTCTTTTGGGGATATATTTTGGAGTAGAATTGCTAGGTCATATGGTTATTCTGTTTTTTTAGAAATTAGCAAACTACTTTCCATAAAAGCTCTATCTTCTTACATTCCCACCAGCAATGTACAAATGGCTCCAGAGTCTCCAAATCCTCAACACTAATTTTCCATTTTTAAGAAGTTATAGCTATCCCAGTGTGAAGTGGTACCTGATTATGATTTTGATTTGCATTTCTCTAATAACCAATGATGTTGAGCATCTTTTACACATTTGCTGGCCACTTTTGTTTGGAGAACTCTTCTATTCAAATCTTTTGCCCATTTTTAAATTGGATTACTTACCTTTTGTTTGAGTTTTAAGGATTCTTTATGTATTCTGGATATTAGACACTAACCAGATATGTCATTTGCAAATACTTTCTCCTATCCTTTAAGTTGTCTTTTTCATAGTATACTTTGATACACAGAAGTTTAAAAATTTGAGCAAGTCCAATTTATCTATTTTTTTCATTTCTTGTGCTTTTGGTATCATTTCTAAGAATTTATTGCTGAATCCAAACTAACAAAAGTGTATTCCTTTTTTGTTCCAAGAGTTTTATATAGTTTTAGGTCTTTCACTAAGGAGTTTGATCTATTTTGTTAATTTTTGGATATAATGTAAGGTAGGGGCCCAAATTTGTTTTTTTGCATGTTAATATTCAGTTGTCTCAGCACCATTTGTTGAAGAGACTATTCATTTCTCATGAGACTATTCACCATGAGTGGTCCTGGCATCCTGTTGACCACAAGATGTATATGAGTTTATTTCTGAATTCTCAGTTATATTCCATTGTCCTATAAGTTTATCTTCATGCCAGTATCATACTGCTTTGATTTCTGTAGCTTTGTAATAAATTTTGAAATTAGGGAGTCCCCTTTTTTTTCACGTTTGTTTTTTTGTACTCCTTTGTAATTCTGTATGAATTTTTTTGTATCTTCCATTTCTGTAAAAACAATCACTGGGATTTTGATAGGGATTGTGTTGAATCTGTAGATTGCTTTGGGGATCATTGCCATCTTAACAATAACAAATCTAATCCATGAACACAGATGTTGTTGTTGTTGTTTAGTTGCTAAATCATGTCTGACTCTTTGCGACCCGCTGGATTGCAGCATGCCAGGCTTCCCTGTCTTTCACTGTCTCCCAGGGTTTGCTCAAATTCATGTCCATTGAGTTGGTGACGCTATCAAACCATTTCATCCTCTGCCTTCTCCTTTTGACTTTAATCTTTCACAGCATCAGTGTCTTTTCCAATGTGTCTGTTCTTCTCATCAGGTGACCAAAGTTTTGGAGCTTCAACATCAGTCCTTCCAGTGAATATTCAGGGTTGATTTCCTATAGGATTTACTGGTTTGATCTTGATGCCCAAGAGACTCTCAAGAGTCTTCTCCAGCACAATTCAAAAGTATCAATTCTTCTGCACTAAGCCTTCTTTATGCTCCAACTCTTACATCCATACATGAGTACTGGAAAAACCATAGCTTTGACTAGACTGACCTTTGTCGGCAAAGTAATGTCTCTGCTTTTTAATATGCTCTCTAGGTTGGTCATAGCTTTTCTTCCAAGGAGCAAGTGTCTTTTAATTTCATGGCTGCAGTCAACTATCTGCAGTGGTTTTGGAGCCCAAGAAAATAAAATTTGTCACTGCTTCCACTTTCCCCCCTTCCATTTGCGATGAAGTGATGGGACCAGATACTATGATCTTCGTTTTAAACAGCTGAGTTTTAAACAGCTTTTCACTCTCTTCTTACACCCTCAAGAGGCTCTTTAGTTCATCTTCACTTTCTGTCATTAGTGTTATCATCTGCATACCTATCATACCTGTGAAGGTTGTTGGTATTTCTCTCGGTGATCTTGATTCCAGCTTGTGCTTCATCTAGCTCAGCATTTCGCATGATGTGCTCTGCATATAAGTTAAATAAGCAGGGTGAGAATATACAGCCTTGTCCTACGTACTCCTTTCCCAAGTTTGAATCAGTAAGTTGTTCCATGTCTGGTTCTAATTGTTGCTTCTTGACCTGTATACATGAACACTGGATGTCTTTCCATTTATCTAGGACTTTAATTTTTTTAGAAATATTTTGTAGTTTTCAGTATACAAGTTTTGCTGCTTCCTTGATCAAATTTATTCCGAAGTATTTTATTATTTTTGATGTTGTTATAAATGGAATTATTTTATTAATTTCATTTTGTAATTCTTCATTGCTACTTATAGTAGAAATACAACTGGGTTCCCTGTCAGCTTAATGGTTAGGATTTCAGGTTTTCGCTGCCAAGGCCCAGGTTCAGCCCTTGGTTGGGGAACTGAGATCATGCAAGCTGCACAGCTCAGCCAAAAAAAAAAAAAAAAAAGTACAACTAATTTGTGATTTTGTATCCTGTAATTTTGCTAAATTCAATTATTAGCTCCAATAATTTATATTGATTTTTCTGTCATCTGGAAAGGAAGAAAATTTTAGTTTGTATGACCTGATGTTTTTAATGTCTGAAACTTTTGCACATCAGTTCCTACTCATGGTACAGTACTAAGTTCTGTTGTTCTTTATTTTCTGGTTTTTAACTGTGAGCTGTTATTGCGTCCCTACAGAGTATTTGTTTACTTCCACCAGTACCAGGTTGCTGATTTGGAACAACTTTTAAAATGTTCTGCTTGGGTTTTCAGACTATCCACGTAGTAAGATTTAGAGCTGCAAATTTTCACAAAGTCAAACCATTATTACATATTCTGAGAGAACATTCTCCTGCCACGAAGAATGAAGATTCAAGACACGCAAACTCATCTGTCTGTATTTTGGATGGGTTTATCCTAATTGACACCACTCTTTGGATGTATTCTGGGCTTTGCCAGGGTCATGAAAATGAAAATATACGAGTCTTCATTTGATTCTTCAGGTCTTCTTAAGATGCTAGTTTCTGATTATAGCCTGCTTCTTTTGGATTCCTGGTTTCAATTTGGTTTGGGCTTGAGAGATTAGTAACATTTATGTTTTTTTAAAAAAAGTGCTTTCCCCCCAGCGTTTCGTTGCTTTTTCACCTAAGAGTTGGTCAGTGTAATCATCTATACTGACAGAAACGGAAACGTCCATCCACTCACTGAGATCCTTGAGTCAAGAAGCATCCATCAATTGTAGCCTGTCAGGCTCCTCCGTCCATGAAATTTTTCAGGCAATATTAGTTGGGCTAGTTTCCTTATCCAGGGGATCCTCTCAACCCAGGGATCGAACCCACGTCTTCTGCATTGCAAGGTGGATTCTTCATCTGCTGAGCCAGATGAAGCCCCTTAACATTGGGGGAGCCCCCATGTTAAGGTGGTTATTACTTAACATACCATGGTGCACTCTACTGTGGCAGTGCTGTTGGTATTTTATGTAGAATAGTTGAGAAAAATCACTGATAGATTGACATTTGAAACCTAACAATTAAGAAAGAGCGAGCCGTATTTTATCTTTGATAATCCCAGGTAAAGAATGATGGCAAACATCTTGAGGTAACAAAAAGCCCACTGTGTTCAAGCCTCAGCAGAGGCCTGTGTGACTGAGCTGAGGAAGCTGGTGGGGAAGTTATTAGGGATCAAGTGGTGGGAAGTCACTTCCAGCCTGTAAACTGCTTTTAGGATTTGGCCTTTATTCTGAATGAGATGAGAAACCATTAGGTTTGGAGCAAAGTGATGACATGATCCAATATGGTTTAAAAGGAATATGCCTGGTGTTGCATGGATGATAAATTGCTATGAAATGAAAAGAAGGGAGACCACTTAGGCTTTTACAATAACCGAAGAAACAATATAGATTTAGACCACATAGACAGACCATCATGGCAGCAGTGAAATGTGGTAAACAGGTAGATTCTGAAAAAAGTTTTAGGTAGAACTGACAGAGACGTTTAATTGGTAAGTTTGAGAAACGATGCCTAGGTTTGGGGCAAGCGCAACTGAAATGTTTACACTTACGGAGGCCAAGAGGTAGAAATATGTGTCTGTGTATAGCAGTCAAGCCGATCATTCTTTAGAAAGTGAGGTGGATGAATAGGAAGCTACACAAGTGTCCAGGAGTGATGGCTGGTAATCATACGGTAGTGTTCAACTGTTCTTAAGCAACTAGGGATATCAAAGTATTTCACTGTTTGGCCTTACTTGATAATTTTCAAATTTGACAGGGTAAACAAGAAACCAAGTTTACACAGAGGCTCAGACACTAGTATATAAGAATGAATAGTAGTTATTTCATAAAACCATTTTCTACAATACAGAAAAAAATTAAGAGGACTCTTAAAAAACACATTATTTCATCCAGAACGTGCACAACCTGGCAAGAGAGAATTAACAATGGAATGTTAAATAACATATTCCATGTAAAAAAGCAACTATGAGGAACACTGTATCAGAATTTTTTTTTTTTCAAAATGAGGCCAAGAAAGGAATGAGTAGTTAGCAGGGTAGCAGGAAAGCATGTGAAATAGTGGTTTACTGGGAACCTGGAGGCAGGGGGTGGGGACAGCCAACTGCAAGCTTCCTAGCCTTTTGTGAACTTTTTCATCTTTTAACATAGAACACTTCGGGAGTGGGAGAGGCTGTCACCTTTCAAAATTCTGGTCCAAATATCTCTACCTTTTATTTTTCCATTACACCAGGGGAGTACAAAAAGTTTTAAGTTACCTTATGGTATGTTTAGAATCTGTTCAATTCAGACTCCAAACACCCTTACCATGAAATCTTACCTTTCAACCCTCTCATTCTCCCAAAAGTTGCTTCAGCCAGAGAGTATGACCAGGGCTCAAATCCATGTTCAGCTAGCTATCTAGCCAATCCTTAGCAGAAAACTCTAGCACCTGGTTACTCTTTTTAAACACTACTTGGCTATTAGTTGAATCACATTTCCCAGAATAAAGTTCTATCTGTTAAGACTGCTACTTAAATTAGTTCATTGTGGGATGTTAATAATACATTAAGTAAACATGTCAATCAACCTATGGCGTAATTCAAAGTAGTATGAAGTATGTTAGAAATTTAACACTTGAGCATATGTGTTCCTACAGCCATGAAAGAAGAGTAAAATAATCAGAGGGTCAAAGTACTACTGCTGTAGTCTATACAAGGCAGAGCGAAGAACAGACTTCCAAGACCACTTTAATGGCTTCTTCAAACAGGCCACTGTGTCATTCCATAGTTTCTGAATCAGTAGGCCTGGAGTTGGGATTTGATCATTTCCATTTTAAAGAACTTCTCAAATGATAGTGATATTGCTGGTCTTGGGGTCACACTTTCAGAATCCTAAATTCTTTATAGACCAGTTTTTGTTACAACTTTAAGTTCAAAACAGAACTCACACAGGACATTAAGTGTGAATTTCATGTTAGCTGGAATTACCAAGTAAGACCAGAGTGTCTTTAAACACAGACTTTAATGGTAACAATTCTTTAAGCTCAGTTAACCTTAGCTATTACAAGTGTTATGCCGATGTCACTATTAGACAATATTTAGTGACTTGCACTGGGTTCCTCATAAAAGAGAGACAAATTCACTTAAAACTATAATCAACAATCATTTAACAGTTTTGTTACGCCAACACAAACCATGGCTAATCTGAGTCACTTCGAAAATCACTAACACAGGATGGTCAATATCTGAAGTATGTCAACTAAACCATTAAAAAAAAAAGAGTGAGTGTTTCACTACCCCTGAGACCACCAGTTAACTGTGGTTCATACTTTTAAAAAATTGTGAGTACACCCACACAAGAAAGCCAAGTAGTTTCTTTTAAATCTGATTATCACATTGCAAACTTGCCCAGGAATGAGTCACTTAAAATGTAATTTACCATTACGTCAACTGGACTATAATCCTCACAGGTTAAGATAAACAACATAATTTAAAACTTAATTATGCATTAAAAGATGTAAGAAACAGGAAGAACCAAAATCAATTTTTAATGTTAATCATCATTTCAGTGCTATACATGGCACTATTAGTATATATGGGGGAAAGGACAAATTCTTGGATTCTTTAGAAGGTTTCACTGCAGATGATCTCAAGTCCAGTGTTCATACATTCAAAAATGTTGGTTTTCCAGGTACTTTTACTGTTCTGTTAAACCTGGAGAAGCCTTTATGGCTTGTTCCCTTAGAAGTGACATAGGAAAAATAGAAAGCATCAAGTCAAAGATACAGAGAACTGGACGCATCTATTAATCATTATGACAATAGCTTCAGGAAGTCATCTCTATAAAAACTTAAGGGTTATCTATAGCTAAAAAGGTCAATTTGAAAGCCAAGTAGAATCCAGCTCTGACAAATATTTTATTCATTGCTGGTTTTCAAGAAATGATATGCCTACTATAAAAGCTATTATTTTGAGGGAATCTCGTAATTATCCTAAAAATAGAGCCCAAAAGTTTCTTACCTTGTGGAGGTATCTTACTTATTTGTACTTTGAATCCAACACAGTTTTAACAGTATAATATGTACCCTTGAGTTATTTTTAAAGCAAAGATAGAATGAAAAATTCACTCATTGGAAAATGGTATAACTGGATTGATATTTCTCAATGAAATGCTTATTACAGAATTAACAAAGCCAAAACATTTTCGGAAGGCATGCATTTCACTTTCAGTTTAAAGAACCTTAATTCAATAAATCATGTCCAAACTACATATTAAAATGTTTATAAAAATCAAGCTTTAACATTTATTTTATATCTAGCTTTCCACATCTGTGTGCAGACAAGGAGTAAGATTGCACATAAGTGTAAGCAGTGCAAATATGTGTAAGTGGAGAAAAATCACAGATGTGCTAGAAATTGAATACAGGACCATAAGAAAGCAATGGACAAATCAAAGAAACTAGGAAAAAGTAATAAAACTATAGGGTCAGAATTAGAAAGGGTGAAGAATGATAATGCCCTTGTTACTACAGAAGTTACATTAAGTGGCACAGATTGCACTTGTCAAACAAAAAATAATCCAATAGCATTGACTTTTATTCATTCACGTTAAGTCACCTGAAATGGTATCTGTTGCATTTAAATGCTCATTAATGTAAATGGCTGAACAAATCCATTTTACTGGATATTCAATCCATTAAAAAAACTCAATATCCCACATGGTTAAAGTCACTTCAACATAGCCTCATGACAACTCCCACACCAAAACAGTACTTTATTTTGTAAATTTTGACCCATTATTACTCCCATGTTATGGTCTTTTCAGCTGTCAAGCGTACAAGGTGAAGAAAAAATTTAGTTAGATGGGGGTTGCACCTGGAAAATAAATTTCTTAAACTCCATATACATGTTTCAAATCTGCTGGGTCCCAAGTCCATCTATGAACTCCCAGGCTGCCAGTATCATGTGCAGCATACTAAAGCTACACTATCTGAATAGCTTATTAATTCTGCATAAATCAGGTCAACCAATGTGTCAACCTGTAACAGACTGCGCATTTTTAACTGAACATGGCAAAATATTCACTCTCTTGAACTTTACATCATCTTTGATGTCAAACAATGAGGCAAATCCCAACAGTATATACAAAAAACAGCTTTGCGTTTACAAAAGATTGTTTCCCATACTGATTAATCCAGGCAGCTAACTCATTGGTTTATGCAACTTTATTGAAGAAAAATAAATCAATTACTAGCAGAGCTATTAGTTGATCACTCATCCATTGACAACTTGCATCATTTATTCAGTGCTATATTAAACAGTGTATTGGAAGATAGATTAACTAATAGCTCCAAGCCTCCTAACAATTTAAATGAAAGTTACAAAATGTTTTGAAACCCTATTTTGGAATACAAAGGGTGTTTGACTTCCAATTTCCATTCTCTGTAGAACAAGAACAGGTCATTCCTTTATTGACATGCATAAAATACATCACATTTTCTATTCTGCTGATGCTATAAATTCAATACCAATTCTCCAGCCATATCAGTTATGAGCATAAAGTATATCATGTAACCTCAAATCTCTAACAGTGGAAGGCTTAAACAAGAATGGATGCTGCTAGAATAATGCTGCTTCCTTTGATGTGACAACTCAGCATCCATCTCCCTCCCTCTCAGATGATTCTTCAGCATGTTAGAGCAGTGAGGAATGGTTTTAGTCTCATAACCAAGTTAGAGTGAAGACATTGGCCACATAATACACATGCTCCATTTTTTTAAAAATTCTGAATCTTGGGCAACTGTTCTCTTGTAACTACTTTACAGTTTCTAAAAGCAGTTATTGTCCAAAGCTGGAAGAACTTAAGTCTTCTCAGATGAGCATGTGAATGAATGGAGGGAGGTAAACAAAAAATAAAATTAAAAAAGATGAGGTCTGATAGGGGAGCAGCCGGATAAGAAAATCAAAAAAGGAACAGTAATTTAAAGTTTATTCCAGCTATAATGCAGGTTATTCTGACTTTAAGGTAGCATCACATGGCATACTTCTGAGTCCATTCCCGAGATATTCTGTTGTACCTGTAAATAAAAAAGATGTTATTTAAAAATTTAAAATAATTCTTAACACTTAAAAGGTAAGGAAAGAGTATTTTATTTCTAGACTTATCATGGAGTCATCTTTAATGGCTACGATTAGGATAAAGCCAAGAAGGAAGAAAAAACACTGGTACTCAAAGCACTGTAGGAAACAAGACCCTTATGCTTCAATATGGTGAGTGTCCTAATCACTCAAAGTAATATTATAATAAACATACAGATAGGCTAGCAAAAATCAAAGACCTTTTTTCTCTCCTACTACTGAGCTACTGGTCTATTAGAAATTTTACAATTAGTATACATTCCAACAAATGTTAACCTTTTCTCACAATTTGCCATGGACCTATTATCAGAATAGTGCACTTATCTGTAGATCTATAGAAACTCCCATGAAAGCCAGACTGGGCAATGAACTAATAAACATTTTTATCTGAATCCTGGACTTCATGATAATTTACTTCACCCTGGATATTACCTAAAAGAGAAAATGCCTTTGAGACTTCAGCATAGGTAGAAGATTAAGACACTAGGGAAGATGATAAAAAAGCAGTAATGTTTAAGAGGAGGTGGGCTGTGAGTTATATGTGCTAATCAAAATCATCTGTTACTTTTAAAGGGTGGCGGCTGGCAATGAACAAACCCCACCTGAGACCTGATGGATGAAACTAGGAGGAGTACAAGTAGGGGCATCTTTGTTTAACATGATCAACGGTAATTCATACACAAGCAAGGATATTTCCTGCTGAGGAAGATCACAAATATTAATAAAATGCTATCAATTTCTCCCTATTACTACCATGCCACAGAACAAAAATTATAGTGATAACCTTAAGAAAGGAATATCTAAAAGGACATAGAACTGATTTATATTTACAGTTTGACCTCTATAAAAGTACTAACTTCGTTTCAAACCGAGAACTAGACATAGTTCAACCATTTTTCTAACTTTAAGTTCTTTCTCTACCAATTCGTGGTTACCTCACTTAAGGATACCTCTCGTAAAGCCAGCACTTTAAAGCAAAGGTTTCACTTAGCATACAGGTAGCCACAAAGTATAGCTATCACTAATGCATGCTTGTCAGTAATGAACATTTAGTATAGATAGTGAGGCTTTAAAAAGTGTTTATCCCTTACATTATTATCTCTTGGCAAAATTTTAACTAAGTTACCACATTCCATATAGTATTGAAGTTTAAAATATACCAACTTTAAAAGTTAAAATTTAAATACTATAGTAGTTTGAAAAAGATACTAAAATTTTCATTTCTTACTGGTGCTATATAAACTCTGCTTTGCCATGCAAAAATACTCTCAAGCAATAATGACTGCTGGGTATACTTTCACGCTAAACAAGCAGTTAAGTGTACAGTTTTCAGAAACTGCCACATCAGTTACCTTTGGTTAGTTAATATAGTGCCTTAACGCATGCAGCACTCATGTGCTGGCAGTACCATGAATAAGCGCACCATATTGTGCAGATCCTCTTACCCTACAACATAGCGTATTTCTCTGTCCACTCTCTTGCTAACCTATTGTACCTAATTGAACAAGTATACTGAGCATTAATTATAACATACGGAAATTATAATGGTAAAGTTGTACATAAAGAATTCAATATATAAAATATTTAGACTAAATTTTTACAATAGTACCAATATTTTTCTCATTTTAAATGTGATTGGGGTGAAGAAAAAACACCTTTCTTCCTCAAACTTAAACGTGATAAACTGCTGAACATGTTAGAAAAAGAAAACATAACCTAGGAAATTAAAAAAAAAAAAAAACCAACAAAAAACCAATTACATTTCAATAACTAGCTTCTGCACATTTCAACTACCATCTTACCAGAAATAAGCGTCAAGTCTCCTTGGCATCATGCCACAACTTACAGCAAAGTATATAATACTAACTCATTAAGAAAAGCCACTTTTTATATTGTTTTCTCAAATTACTACATACTTACTTATCTCTGTCTGTTTTATAGATCCGTGCAATCTCTGGCACTAGGGGGTCATCTGGGTTTGGATCACATAGCAGTGAACAAATGGATAAAAGAACTGGAAGAAAACAAATGTCTGTTACCCACCACTGGGAATTTGGTTGAATAAAAGTATTTAAAAACAAGTATTATAATATAAACCTCAATCCTCAAAAGAGGATTAGTTTCTATCTTAATTTCCATAAGACAAAGCTTTATAGAGATTTTGATTCATACAAGACAAGTTCCTGGTAGTTGAGAGATCCTAAAAATAGATATTTGTTAGCTAGTTTACTGACTAGATACAAAAATCTGCCAAATTCAGAAGTTCTGAGATATTGAAATGATGCCGTATTAATTTATATTACCTTTTCTTTTGCTACGCCACGTTGAATGCGGGATCTTAGTTCCCTGACCAGGGACGGAACCTGTATCCTCTACAGTGGAAGTGTAGAGTCCTAACCACTGGACCACCAGGGACTTCTCTATATGAACCTTCTCAAATAGTGAAGTGGAGTTTCTTGGTAATGGCTGGAGGGAGGTGGGGGGTGGTGGTGGGGACTCTGAATTAGAGTACGGCTATGCAATATATGCTTAGCTGTTTAGCTTGATAAAATAATCCATTTTCTGTCCTACTCTCGGAGGAGTTTCACAAAAACACCCAACTGCCCCAATGACTACAGGTTTTATCTCCCAGAATTTATAAGGTAGAGACCATATCCAAGAATTTTGGTTAAGTTAAAAACAAACCAAAAAAACACCAAGATCTACTACTGAGTAGCTCTTCAGCTACAGCTCTCACTCTGACCTATTCAAAACATTAACTTAAAAGATGTAAAGCATCATTAGGAATATGTATCTAATTCATTGTGAATACAAATTATGTGCCACTGTGCAAAGTTTTATAAAAAGTTTATGATATAAAAGCTTAATGTGGTTACGACAATCCTTGAAGATAATAGCAATACCATGAAAAAAAATAATTACAGAAAATAGAACTTTAAACTCAAGTGCAGGATCAGAAATAAAACTAAATCTGCACTTACAGAAACAGTGTTCAGTATTACAGTGCATTCCCAATGATGGTAAAACCAAACAAACCTGGAAAATAGTATTAAAGTCTTCTTCATACCAGGTGCCTGGTGTTAAGAGAAAAGAAAAGACCTGAAAAGAAACTTGAATGTATCCAGGGGGGTGAAAAATGGGCCTAAAATAATGCTGCACCTCAAAGAACGACAGCAGCATTTACCCAAATTGTCCCCACTCCTCACACAAAAGTGTTTCTGATTAATCAAACAATATTTTGGGAATGCTAGACAGTCCCTTCAAAGAGATTCAAATGCACTGTACAAGGACACAAAAGGCTTGATGTCCTGACTTAACAAATGAATAAACAAACAAAACCTGTTTCACTTGGCATTTACCATACTTCTAAAAATAAAACTTTTTGTAAAACAGTATTAACTATTTCAAGAAATAATCTGGGGAATGCTACATTAAGTATTCAGCCAAAAAATAAGAATGCTTAGAGTTAGCTGCTATCCTCAAATTTCTGAAATACAGTCATAATTAGCAACATTAAAAACTCATTTTGTGTACTAAGGAATCCTAATAAGCCAGCATCAAAAACTGAAAATCACTAAAAGGCAGACTTCCTTCTCATTAAGTAGCTTTGTGGTAGGTGATTTTTATTTGTGGGGTAAAAGTGACATAAAAGCCACCAGAGTTGTTTGAAAGAGATGGAGAGAGATTCCATCTCCATCTGGAACACCAATGTGGAAACCAGACAACCTATTAAATATGCCACACAACAGATCCCTATTATAGTAGAAGAGCAGATATCTAGAGACCTTTCCCAAGACTATGCATTTTAGACTATTATTAGGTAGGAAACAACCTACCATGATACATGAAAACTTAACTAAAGGTTTCTTAAAAAGGTTTTTTATCTAAAAAATAAGAAACACAGGAAAATGAAATCAGAATTTTCCCATAAGAAACCTCAAGTTCAAAAGCTCTGTTAACTTTAGGTATACCACTTTTGCTAAATGGCAACAAGTGAGTGAGATGTACAAGTGGCTTGGGATTGAAAAATATACTAAGAAAGCTATTAAATGCTGCTATTGTTATTTGCAAATAATGGCCCCCTCCATCTGAATGTTAACTTCTTCCCACAAAATCTTTAATCAATACTGCTAAAAGCAAAAAGCATGTACTTCTTGTTCCTTTCTCCATCTTTATAAAAAAGCTGGCATTATAAAAATACTTAGGTAAGTCAGCTCAAAAATGAAACTCCTTTAACTATTAGAAAAATCAAAGCCGCTAGTATTTTACCTTTAGAAATAGTTAAAGCAGGAGACCACTGTGATCTTAGAATATCGAGACAAATGCTGCCATTACTGTTAATATTTGGATGATAAATTCTTGTTGTAAATGCAACCTAAAATAAAAAAACAACTTTATTTTTCCCAAATAAAAACAAGCATTGTAAACTTTGACAAAAAACTGTAGCTACACTTAAAATAGTTAAAAATTTTAAAAATATAATAGCTAAAAGTTATACACATAAAAGCACCTATATTCTGACCAAGATCCTTCAGGGGCTTCTTTTTAATTAAAATGGAAAATATAACCATGTGGCAAAAATTTTATTATCAGTGGTATGGTGGGTTTTTTCGAAGGTTAACTTTGGCCCTACCATAGCATGAGTATCAAAGGAGCAACTTGAAGGGAATTCAGGATTCACTAACAAATTAGAAACTTTCCGATGTAGACCAAAGCATACAGACTAGCTCATTTAAGGCATCAAGGTACAAAGGCATGTATTAGAACCTCCATTTCCAACTGTACATAAAACACACATTTGAATATCACAAAAGTATCTTCATTTAAAGTAACTGTCATATTGTACCTGTAACAGAATTGTGAAGATAGTTTATGTGTGCAAACTCAAAGCCCAAAATATATTGTAGTCTTAAATCCCAACACAAATATGGTATACTTTTTAGCAACATGTGAAAACGCACAATGAAGGTGAGTATTTGGAAGGCTAGTATTTAAGACACTAGAGTTACTGATCCAAATCTGTGTAAGCACAATAAAGTGGGAAAAATGCTTCCACATGGTGTATTTGAGCCTTGCAACATAAAGGATAAGGCAATTCTTAACTTCAGTTACAAAGTTCAAATCCAGGTTTAGCTCTTCTTTTAACTAAGGCTAACAGCATTCAACATCAGTGATTTAATTCAGTATATGCATTCAAGCCCCAATTATTCTTATTCATTATACACTCACACTAGTTTAGCCTTAACTTAATCAGAACCCTAATGTCTAGGAATGTTCTATTCCTCTGGAATAAAATACAAATCTTTACTTACAGACTTCGGAGTGGGGGGGAATACTTGCCTTAGGTGGTTTGAAGGGGTAGTCTGTAGGAAAATGAATTGTCAAAAAGAATACACCGCCTTGATATGGGCTGTCATTCTGTGAAAAGAAAAATATGCTTAACTCTGCTATTTAAAACGATGCTAAATAATTCATGTTAACATTTATTTTCTAAGCATTTCTCTAATATGAAGCAAAATTACCTATTTACACGAAAATAGTCTAAATTATTCCATGATAAAGTTCTTATTAGTGAAAAATCACAATATTTACTATAGAATAAGGAATTGTAATTTAGATCCTGTTTTACATGAAGTCTAAGAATTTTAGAAAAACTATTCAGAAACACAAGGTTCTAGATCCTAGTTCTCATAAAGTACAGTTAACAATGAAGTCTACATAGTAATGTATCAAATTATAATCTGAAAATACAGTTTACATGTATTTGTTGAGATTTCTTCTAATGACAGTCACATATACACAAACAACTTTGTACCTTAACAGGCTATTCTGGTCACTGCCAAACCAGAAAAACTCCCCTCAGTAAGGGAAGTAGAATAGAAACAAAGGAAGTTTCTAAGAAGTTTCGTTCCCAATTGGCCCCTCAAAATTCTCATTTAATAAAACCATGATAGTCTTTTCTTCAAAATCACACCACTAAATTCTTTATAGTAAGTCAATACATAAAATTACTAGATTTGGAAGACTTGGGATGTTTGCTTTGCACACTTGAAACCGAAAATATAAAATTTCAAGCTACAGCAGTACTTTTTCTCCTTAAATGTTTTGCTCATTGTAATTTGAGTATGAAAAACTCCTCAGTAAATAAACATCATATAACATTAGTATGAAGTAACATTTGGGAGAAACTTACTAGTATTCCACATTTAATTTAACCAATACCAAGAAAAAGATATCACTGTTGCCATTTCATGAGTAAATAAAATAGGACTTAAAGTAACTTAGTGAACTATACAATTTGTTCAAGATAAAACCAGGATTCAAACCCAGGTATTCTGAAAACCAACATATCAAAGAATAAAAAGAAAGTGATATGGTCAAGGATTTTAAGGTCAAAGAGTTTTTTTTTTTTTTTTTTAATGGAATTGCATAATTGCCTCTGGATATGCAGAGTCAACCTGCAAATGTGTCTGAAAATCTCAATACCCATTCCTCTCCATTTGAGTGAGGATGTATACAGTGCTATCATGAACCTTTTATTGTATTATGCCCACTCCTTATGCGAGGCAAATAACCTTGGCAGGGCTGACACTGTAGTACAGCTCATTTAATCCCACCCCTCTGTAAAATTAATAAACATTAGTTGAATTACTAACTCCATTCTACTTACTAGGTAAGTGAAAGGGACACAGAATAATTTCTCATCTTGGTAAGTCTACAGTCTGGTAGAGACATATAGTGAAATTTTATAAGCTATTATGAAGAAATGAACAAGGGTATATACCTGGCGTTTAAAGGAGCATGGTCAGTTTACTGACCATCAAGTTAAAAGATACATACTACTTAATGGGAGAGCTACTATTTGAATGTCTTTCCTACTTCCATGTCCCTCTGCTTCATAATGCCTACAAAACTCTAATTCAAGAAAATTAAGACTGCAAAATAGCATCTGAGAAGTACAGAAAAATCAAAGACACAAGAATGTGATCCAAATGTATTAGATTAACATATCATTGTTGAATAATGACTATTCATTGGAAATAGATGCTTCAAATAGCAAACACTTTTATAAAATAGGCTCATATGGAAGATACATTTTTACTGAGTACAGTTAACAATTTAAGGGTAAACTGTTTTAATGAAAACATGTTTTCGTTAAGCTTAATTTCAAAAATTCTGTTTAAGCTTTCATTCCAAGTTTCATACAATCAAGCATTATATCTGACTGCTTCTTAAAGGTAGTCTAACAATAGATTTAGTCAAAATCAAATTTCATCTCACTTGTTCAAGAAAAAAAAAAAAACTTATAGAATGAAAATATTTCAATGTTATAAATTAACACCAAAACTCCAGCAAAGAGGAGAAACTGGTAAAAACAATACACGATCTAAAGATAACCAAAACATGTCACCTAAAAACTAACGCTCTACATTTGAATTTACCATAAATCAAACAAATATACCAAGAAAAACAAAAAGGAATACTTTGATAAACAAACTGAGCCAATCTTAGAAATGAAGAATACATAACGGATCTCTTCTTAAGAAACCTTCTACCCTGGTTTTGCTACAATTAGTCCAAACTGCTCCTCCCTCAGTGTCTGTCTGTATTCTTCCCCTAAGGCAACAATGATATACTGATATTCTGCTTCTATCTCCTGTCCCACACTTATTTTGGTAATTCTAGGATCTATCTTTAGTATAGTTATTCCTTCTAGGACATATATTCAAATGCCTATTGAGTATGTTCTACTCGGATGTCTCAAACTGAAACCACAATAGTCAAGCCACAAACTAGGATCTCATCATTGATTCTTTCCCATCTTCTCATAGTAGATACCAAATCTCAAAAATCCGTAATAGTCTTCTGAACTGGAGTCCTCTCCTTTGTATCCACTGCTTTAGCTCAAAATCTTACTAACTTTTGTCTACATTATGGCAATGGTTTACTACTGGTATTCCTGCCTTCACTCTGGTTTTCCCCTCCAATTTATGCCTCACCCTAATGCTGAAGTGGTCTTTTCAAGATAAAAGTTAACTCCAGCTTGAAATCAAGCACAGCTTGCCAAGACTGAAGTTCAAATTCCTGTGCTTTAATGATCTGGTTTCCAACAATCTAGTCTCATCTTTCACCTCCTCTCCAGAATACGTTTCTTACTTCACAGTAAATAATGCTTCACATTTCCTTTTTCTCATATTTCTTTCCCCTACACTTGGAATATTCTTCCTTACCCACAGGATTCTACCTATATTGTAGGGTCCATCTGATGCTTAAATGTTTTTTAAAAGGTAAATAACACAGTCCTCCCTGAGTCCAAACTGCTGGCTGCCCTTTTAAAATATCTTGCTCTGTATAATTACTATTATTCAACAAAAATTTAACATTTAATTTTCCTCTTACACTATACAGCTCCTTAAAGAGTAAGGTACTAAAGATGAGTTTTCATGTATTATTAGCCTTTGCAGGGAAAACGTAATAGTCAACATAAACTGAAAAATTCACCCCTGTGTAACAATAAAACATTTCATATGGACCAAATATTTTACTTCAGATAGTTTTTGTAGCTGATTCTGCTCAGGCTGCCAACAATTACATTATTCACATACACAGTATGTGAATGACTATCTTAGATTAGGTGGAATGAAGTTATTGTGGTTCTCAAAATAATTTCAAAATTCCTTCTAACAGCTCCATTTCCAATTTTAAAAAGTAAGCACAGAAATATCAGAAACAGGTAAGGAAATTAAGCTTCTTCTCACTGCATCAATTTGTTACAGAAATTTCCCTTAGTACAAAATAACCAACAAAATTTAAACACCACGTAACTAGCAATGGTCTGCCAATTCTTTCAAAGCTTTATCAGCATGTGTGATCCAAAGTATCTTGTCTTCAGAAAGAATAAGGTAGCACACAGGTTTTAAGAATCATGTGTTTTTGCTCAATCATCAAGAGCACTTCCTTACTATACTCCACCAAAATCCAACAGTAACTCTACTAACAAAATAAAATTATCTAATCAAACTGTGATGTTTTGTCACAAAGATGCAGTCAAAAGTCAAAGTAACATGGTTTGTTTCATTGATATACTTAATAGTAAGGGTAACTGTTAACCATGTACAAGCTGACATCGAAACTTAGGTGCTTACTTATGAAACGCGATTAAGATCTGCATTTTGGGTGAGTTTTTATAACTTTTGACTCATTCCTGATATTGTCAAAAAATGAGAATTAACTTCCGTAGAAAACCAGTAAATTTCAGAGGCTAATGTTACTAAAGCAGAACTATGTTATTATGGTATAAACATAATTTTTGCTCTTGTTAATCAGGGGTAGAGTTCTGAAAATAAAATATTTGTTTTTGAAAGAAGAAAATTGCTATCCTTTATATTAACAGGTTGCTGGAAAAAAAATTAGCAAAAAATAACCATAATCTGAAATATATATATGAAATAAATGAAAAATGTTTCCTGAAAATAAAAGCAAATCAAACACCCCAAAATTTTTTCAGATAAGCAATTTCCTATTCTATGGAAGACTACTAATGAGCTCCTCAATTATGCTTCACTTTGATTTACTAAAGGTGAACTTTTGGAAGGGAATAAATAAAGCAGTTTCAAAAATCAAGCAGAAAAACATAACACTGTTTTAAAATAACTGGTTTATTACACACACCATCCAATCACAAGTCTTGACTACCAACTCTTTCATGCTTTATTAGTACTGACAACTCATTTTCATGAGAGTATCTTAAAGCACCTCCGAATCAAAGATGAGTTTTATTTGGTTCAGATATGGCAAGGCATTGTACTGAATTCTGTGCTTTGAAAACTGGTGATCTATAATGGGAAAATTCTACAAGTTGCAAATTTAAGTGCCTAAGTGGACTTGGTAGACTGTGGCAGATACACACATCTCATCTGAAAAAAAGGAAGCACTTGCTATTCCATCCTAAGCCTAGTCAGGAGGTTTTTATGCGAAGACTGTCAACTTTTAAAACACTGTGTGGGTCAGGAATTCTCTGGTGGTTCAGTGGTAAGACACAGTACTTCCACTGCAGTGAGGCACGGGTTCAATCCCTAGCTGGGGAAATCATAAAATCCCCCAAGTCATGCAGTGCAGATAAAAAATAAAACACTGCCAAACTGGGTCAGCCATGAGTCACATAAATATGTATATTTAAAGGGGGTGGGAAGCATAGAGCAGTGGCAGATCACAGTTTTGTTACCAATTAGACAAAAGCAAGCACTTAAAACAGTAAAAATATACCTGGAGGTAACTGGAAACAATCCTGACTCTGTAGTTTTCATTAGGATAATCCAGACATACTTTGAACTATTAAAAATATCCCCTTCCATCTTATTTATAATCAGAACTGTTAAATAAACATGTGCTAATCCAACCCACCCTCTGGCTAACTTTTCAAGGGTATTTCCTCTTTTATAATTATGAACTACTTATTATCTCACCTAGTACATTATTGCCATTTATATTGAAATTAAAATACAAAAGGGGTAAGAAAGCAGAAAATTCAGTAACAAACACACAACTCAGAACAGAAATCCTCACGTGCCTTCCAAGTTAAAAAAAAATGTTAAGTATTGTGCAAGATACAGTCTTACCCCAAGATGTTTTACTGCGCTCTAATTCTGTGAAATTCTTAGATGGTATCCATAATTCTGAATATTCAATTATCCAGCAATACAGTTTCTTATCTACCCAGGATAGAAAGGAATTTTGCTGTATTCAAAATATCACTTTCTACCTAAAAATATTCAAATTTTATATGAAACTAAAGTTCTAGAAAAACTCAAAATATCAAAATAATACAATTAAGCTAGATTTTAGGCAGTTACACATTCAGAGTCTCTGAGTAACACCATGATATGGTCAGAAAACTAATTGGCTCTGTAAATCAGCAAGTTCTGTGACAATACTTTACACTGCTATGAGGGAAAATTAGAAGAGATATTTGACAGGTCACAGAAATGCTAAACATAGAACCCAGGGAATACTGTATTTAACAAATGACTAGTTTCTTTCAAAAGCAATACAATTATGGCATATCCCAAATAGAATTACAATGTAATGAAATAAAGCTATAAAGAGTTAGTTAAAAACTACAAACTAGATTAATGCTGCGTTTTTAATTAAATCTTTGCTTTTCATTATCAGTACTTACAGGTCCCATAATTGTGGCTTGCCAATGAAACACTAGAAAAAGAAAATACTCTTGTTATTGTCTAAAAATATACAAGCTTTTTTGAAACTAATGGTAAAAAATCAAACTTGAAAATTACTTACTATCATCCCCAACTGGACCTGCAGAACATTGTGCTGGAGGGTCACGGGCCAAATCACTAAGTTCCTACACCAAGATAGAAAATGCTGGGTCATAAGACCGTAACAGAAAGAGTCATCTGCTTTGTTATTTTCACACCATTCTTTAAGGGACATATAATCACAATTTACATCAACAATACATTTCATAAGAAATGAAAACATAACCAACCCTAGTCCAGTTCCTGGGACACACTAGGCATAGTTATTTTATAGACGCATAGCAGAACAATCATCTTGGCTAAGGGTCATGAAAGCCTACACACACACTGATATGAATTTCCATCACAGGCATACCTTGTTTTGTTGTATGCTTCATGGATACTGTGTGGGGGTTGGGAGGGTGTTTTGTTTTTAAACAAATTGAAGGTTTGTGGCTATCAGGGCCCTCTTTCTAAAAGCACTTGCTCATTTTCTGTCTTTATACCATATTTTGATAATTTCTTGCACTATTTCAAACCCTATGTCAGTTAAAGAAAAAAGATTACAACCTGCTCAAGGTTCAGATGATTAGTGTTTTTTAGTAATACAGTATTTTTAAATGAACGTATGTACATTTTTAAAGACATAATGCTACTATACACCTAACAGACTATAGTAAACATAACTTTTATGTGCAATGGGAAACCAAAAATAAAAAATACGTGTGACTTGCTTTATTGTGATATTCGCTTTATTTTAGTCATCTGGAACCAAACCCTCATTATCTTCAAGGTGTGCCTGTACATGAACAAAAGCTGTCCTACAAAATGTAAATGCTGTAATCTGATACTTCCCTAGGTTAAGAACTTAGGGCAATTTTCAACATTCATATTATTGCTGAACTTTCAGACCATCTCACAGGCCCTTACTTTCTTAAATACTGTTCTTTCTGAAGCACACTACCCAGTGACCTCATTTTCTCCTTAAAAAATCTCTCATGGGGCTAGGTAAGTATCCTTTTTGGTTTGATCTCCTTATCCCTATACTCAACACCTTGTCTTTCACTCAACATTGAGTATAACTCTGGAATAATCCATCTTTCTAGGTAGAAAAGTGGTTTGCACATAGCAAAATACAGAGCTTCCACAATTCCATTTGACCTTAATTCCCAAAGTGTATCTAACCCTTCCATGACTTGTGTATAACCCATAGGGATAATCTTGTAAGAAAACAAAGCTGCTTTTTTACAAGTTTTTAAAAAATTTATGATACAGCCTTATCTCTAAATACCAGTATGTAAATTTCTACAGCATAGGAATTTATAGACCCTGTTAAGATCCCCTGGAGGAGGAAATGGCAACTCACTCCAGTATTCCTGCCTGAAAAATTCCATGGACAGAGAAGCCTGGCAAGCTACAGTCCATGGAGTCACAAAGAGTGGGACACGACTTAGTGACTGAGCACACATGGACAATAATGGACTTCAAAGAAAAGGCAGGGAATACACTTTAGGAAGATAACGAGAAGTATGTGCCTTTACTACGCGGTCAAAATAATGCACTTCAGAAAACAGTCAACTGTTTAGAAATGTGAGTTTAGATTCATTCCAGTTTAAAAAAAAGTGTCAATAAAGAATTGTCCTTAAGAGTAATCATTTTGCACTATACATGCAGAATTATTGTGCTGTACATGTATTAAGTTATACAGAAAAGTGCCTTGATAGACACTTTGCCAATGTGCTTCTGAAACTTAAACTACAACTACTTTTAAGTTTATCAAGACAGCCAGGGAATGCCAGGAGCCAACTTTAAGAAGATGGATGAGAAGTTCAGATCAGACCTTTACAGTTGCCTATGTAAATTTATTTCATATGTTCAACGTATTTGAGAAAATTAATTCTAAACACTTTGATTCTGAAGGGTAGGAACCACAGAAGCCCTTATCCCAGAGTTAAGCAAATAGCTAAAGCAAGACAAAACAAAAAACCCCACAAGTGAAACTAAGCACAGAAAGAGGAGCCTAGTGGGCTATACAGTCAACTGGTTGAAGAGTCAGACACAACCGAGTACACGCACACACACACCCCTTTAGCTTAGAACTGAACCATAGTTTTTTTTTTTTTTGAGAAAATTAAATAATGCTGGCAACTTGAACTAATCAACTATCCAGATGACTCTGTCATAGGCCAGATTAACTCCCATAAAGCACTGTAGTTAAGAATCCAGTACAGTCTAACTGATACAAAGATAATTTTTTTCCATGTCTCAAACTTCTTTAACAAGTTCTTTTGTTTAACTGGTTCAATGAAAAAAAGATAAATCAGAAACCTAGGCAGTCTGATTTCCTCTTAAAGATCATAAGGGTCTAAAAAAGTCTATTTTAAGGTTAAAAATGTACCTATTCTGAACCACCCTCACTGCTTTCCTATACGACAATAAATTAACACAAAAATGCTACTAAAACCAAATACAAACTTGTGCATACAACTCAAATGCTCAAACACAGCAACATGAAATAAGGACGATGAATATGTTCCTCCCTCAACATGATCATAGTGGAGTCTCACTTTTAATCCAATTTAGACCCACTATGTCCTAGCGTTGTTTCCTCACTCTAAAATAGAAATGCCTATTTTACAGAAGTTTTGAAGGGATGAATGAGGTAAAAGTATGCTAGCACACTATCTGGTATTTAATGTATTAGGTACTTAGCAAGCAGACTACCCATCTGGAAGGCAAGATTTCTTGGATAGGTGGCTCATTTATTAAACAAAATCAATCTGCTTTATAAATAGGCTACATTATTGTAGCCTTAGCTCATTTAAATCTTTTGCCTGTGTGATTATGCTTAGTTGTCTATAACATAATCATCTAGCAACTGTCTGGCTCATGCTACAATATACATTAGTAATAACAGGTCAGCAATTCAGGGACTATTTGTGGATGTGGTTTTAAAGAAACCATTTTACCAGACTGCGTGCGTGTGTGCTAAGTCACTTCAGTCGTGTCTGATTCTTTGTGACCCCATGAACTGTAGCCTGCCAGGCTCCACTGTCCATGGGGATTCTCCAGGAAAGAATACTGGAGTGAGCTGCCATTTCCTTCTCCAGGGGATCTTCTCAACCCAGAGGATCGAACCCCCAGTTTCTTATGCCTCTTACACTGGCAGGCAGATTCTTTACTACTAGTGCCACCTGGAAGCCCAGGTTGAATCACACAATATTGTTAATACTTGACCTTTTCTGAACTACAGAAACTGCAGTTTCATGCAGTTCTATCTAAAAATGTCTAGTAAGCATTTGCATTCAAATATTACTAACATTAGTTTCTTACACAGATCTACCCCAAATCATGTACTTTTATGTACTTAAACACATTACAGAAGTGATGCTGAAACCCCTTCATAATAAAATTCAGGAATCTACAGTTGACCTGGAATATATCTATATCCTGTTAAAAGTTGCACATTTTATGAAAAAAGCCTAAGAAGATATTTTGAAACAGTTTTCCTGCACAGGGACATCTTTGAATCACCAAGCCTTTATGTGTTAGTATTCACTCCTTTAGAGTTAATGAACAATTTCAGGAAAAGTTAGCACTGAATTTCAGCTCTTCACTCCCATAATTTCAGGATCTTCTTCCCCTCAGATAATTTGTAAATGCTTTATGTTCCAAGTTCTCCATAACTAAGACATCTCTTAATACTCAAAGATCTATTATTTGGCCAATTAACTTATGTACCAAAATCCACTTTAACATCCGAACTTTGAGGATCAAAATACCTTTTACATAAATACAAGGACTTACTTCAAAGATACCAAATAATTCTCATGACACCAAAACATAAAAATATCTGAGCAGTGAAAAAACATGAGAAAAGCTTAAGAAGTCATCTCAGGTGCTCTTCTATGCAGCATTTTGAAGTGTGCTCAAACCACCTTCCCTTTCTGGAAATGTTTTTCTCTTACTCTCAACGTATGACTGTAGTGTTGGGTGATTGTTAGTTACCATTAACCAACTATTCAGAAAGGATAATCATAGAATTTCATACCTTCAGCTTCAGTGGTTAGCTCAGAGCTGGAAATAACGCAAGCTAGAACCTGATTGTATCAGTCTGTCCCTCTATCCCTACCGGAGATTTTTCAAATTGAAGCTAAAAACTGGAAAGGTCATTTCCTTCCTTCTCTAATCAGGAGCTGCAGGGATGTGACCCAGAGCTATTGGCAGGCACAAGCCCTGAAATTACATGATGAATCCAAAGAAAAAGAGGCCACATTGGGCAGCAGAGATTAAAAAAGACACACTTGGCATACAGATACGCAATTTCAGTTCCTAAGGCTGTAGCCTGCTCTAATTCCTACAGTTACTGCTTTGATTGTTAACTATTCCAGTTTTCTCCTAACAAATCCAATAAGTAGGGGGACAAAAAAATAGAGATAACCATCTTAAGCAGAGTGTTACCTGGGTTCTATTACTATTATACACATTTATCCCATGAAAATACAATGTACTGCTTTAATCTGGCTGTAACATGTGTAAGAAACATAAATGAAGCCAAGTTGAAAAATCAAACTAGAGAACCAGAAAGAAATCATGTGTCTTACCTGGTAAAGAGCTAAACTTTCAGTGACAGAAGCTTAAGTAAAATCTATTTTTAAATAAAAAGCGTAATATTAGCACATTTCACCAAAGCATTTATTCATTTATATGGAGATTGCCTTTTTGGTGTCAAGCATATTACATCTGAAAATAACAAGATAGACCATGAATGCCTTCCCCAATAGACTAATAGAAAGCAGACATAATATAAAAAAATTAAAAAATTACGTTTCAAACAACCTGAATACTTAAAAGGCATTCAACTGCTTTGTGAATTTTGAAACGGTTATCATTAACCTTGCCTGAGTTTAAACCAGTGATATTTGAGCTCGGTCTTGATAGAGGGATAAGCATTCAAGATAGAGAAATTAAAATCCAGGGGAGTGAAAGAAAACAGGATGTTAAAAAACTCGCTTGTAGTTTGGTATACCAGACACACAGTGGGGTACAGGTTAAGAGAGTAGCAGATATGGCTAGAAAGGTTAATCAGGGCTGGATCTTTCGAGTCTTGAATACTATGGCAAAGACTATTCCACAGGCAATGCGAAGCCATTGATCGCTTTCTGAGCAAGACAAATGGTTGAATTTTTTGATGTACCAGCAATAGTATTGGAGAAGGCAATGGCACCCCACACCAGTACCCTTGCCTGGAAAATCCCATGGACCGAGGAGTCTCGTGGGCTGCAGTCCATGGGGTCGCTAAGAGTCAGACACAACTGAGCGACTTCACTTTCACTTTCTACTCTCCTGCACTAGAGAAGGAAATGGCAACCCACTCCAGTGTTCTTGCCTGGAGAATCCCAGGGACAGGGGAGCCTGGTGGGCTGCCGTCTATGGGGTCGCACAGAGTCCGACACGACTGAAGTGACTTAGCAGCAGCAGCAGCAATAGTATACTAGAAATGACTGACTTTCTAGATCCTTTTACCATACCTCTTTCAGATTCTAAGTGTTGCAGATGTTTCATGTACTCCCCACATACCCATCCCTTTCCCTGACAAGTTAACAAGACTATCCTAAATTTTTTTGACCATCCTAAATTTGGTTTCTGTAGTTTCTTCACATTTTCATACACTCCTAGCCATGTACATGGCATTATTTGTGACAAAGACTAGGAATTCTAATCATCTGATGAACTGCTGACCCTCTATCACTAATACAGATGCCCACACAATAACTTTTCCTTAACTTACGGGATATCAAAGACCATCCTCACCCACATATTGTAGGAACTCCTGCTACAAAGGATAGATGAATAGATAACTACATTAGGAACATAAACTTAAGTCACCAAGGATGAAAATTATCTTAACACACTGATCACTTTACCCTTACAATCTTATGGAAATAGGTCTTCTATCCATTTTACATTAGTGCCCCCTTAAGAGGGGAAAGCAAAGACTGAATCAAACCAAATGTAAGACACGCTGAGCTTCAGGACTGGTTGGAGAGCAAAGCAGTGTTATCTACTAGACAACCTAAAAGATAGGTCTAGAGATACATTTAAGGCTACCTTCTCAAGTGTCCTTGCTCCAAAGATGTATTTAAAGTTAATGACTACTTTGACACAGTATTTTGCAAACTGGAGACAAAAATTTCAATCCCACCAACCCAACTCTTCATTTTACTCAAGGAATAAATGCCACAAATTAAACAAGACACAGAAAATTGGTGTTTTCTTGTTTCTCCTTATTCACCGTTGGTTTGTATCTCACTATACTCAGGTTGAGCCTAGGTTACCCATTTTTCAAGTTACGTGGACTTTAAAGTCAAGTAAGAAAACAATTATTTGTGGCACTGCAAGAACTGCATTTATTAGATTTGAGATCAGTTTCCAATGTAGCATCTATTCAAAGAATTTTCAAAAGCTATTTTGTCTTTGCTGTTCACCTTATAAAATGACTTTAGAACCTAAAGGTTTCAAAGGCTTTAGAGACAAAAACAACTTATAAAATTATACGAAAAACTTCAATTGTCAGCTTTTTGCTTCTTAGTAGTTTAAGAGGAACAGTGGCAAGAATCAGGAAGAACAGCTCATATATATAACCAACGAAGTCTTCGTACTTTGACCATACCTCCAGCCCATAGAGAAAAGCATTACTTAGGTGGGTTCTTTACCAACTATCAAGATCACTGAAATAGAAAATAGGGGGCAGGGAGTTTGGCACACATTAGCTAAAGGCTTCACTCACCTTCAAAGGGCACTAAGATGGATCAACAACATATTAACTACGTATGCTTACGTGTGTGTACTCAGCTGCTTCTGACTCTTCTCGACCCCATAGACCGCAGCCTGTCAGGCTCCTGTCTGTGGAATTTTCCAGGCAAGAAAACTGGAGTGGGTTGCCATCTCCTACTCCAGGGGATCTTCCCAACCCAGGAATCGAACTCGCATCTCGTGCATCGGCAGGCAGATTCTTTACCACTATGCCACCTGGGAAGCCCCTAATATAACTAGGGCACAATGCTGAAAACTGTATTGTCCATTAAAAAAAAAAAAAAAGACACTTTTTCACCATGATGTGCTCTTGTGGGGAAATCTCCTTTGAGGATCACTTCCCTTTGAATTACTTCTCCTGAGACCTCCTGAACACCTGGCAGTGTGAGAATCCAGGCCTTCTCCCACTGGGAAATATGTTTCTCCTTTCCCTTAAAAGCCTAAATAGACCCATAGAAAAATAAGTCAATGAATTTTCTCTAACAGCCAACCAACAGGTATAGCTTAAGCCAGTGAGTGTTTTCATCTGGAGGTACATGATTAAACAGTAATGAGTCTGACCATTGTTTATGTGGGACTCAAAAGCCTACAGTTTATTTTGAGGAAGATCTTTGCTTCTATCATCATGGGACACAGTATTTTTGACAATTGACTATTAGAGGTAAAACATGAGAAGGATGAGAGATACTGGCTAAGAGCAGAAGTCTAAACATAATGCTAAATATTTGCTTTTGTTTCTCTAGCTTATAAATTGAAAAAATAAGATTATGAACAACAAAATTATAGACCAAACATATGGGTGGATGAGTTACTAGTAAGATTCAAAACCTCCAGTAACTATTATTTATGCATTCCACTAAACATTCTTTTAATGACCACCACTACTTACTCATTAGAGCAACATAACCAAAGCCAACATTTGCAAAAACAAAGTTCCTATTTAATCAATTCTGCTGTTGAGGTGTAACTTTCTAAATAACCTTTTCTAGTTTGTCTAGTTCCATCATTCTCTCAAGGACTTGGCAAAACTTAACTCAGATGACTACTGTGGTAAGGTCAAGTACAATAATTATGATACTGAGTATAATAATTACCACCACATTCCACAATCATGTTATTCCAATCTCTGCCATCCATTTTGCATCAAAGTCATAATGACTAAAGTAGCACAGACACATTTTGTATCATCAATTTGGGGAAAACAAAGTTCATTCCCTTAGTATAAGCTATTTCTTGTATTTTATTTAAGAGCCAATTTCTTTCAACACTTTCACTTGAAGATTTGTATGACCATGGAAATCCACACGATAAAGACAGATCTTGCCTCTTAAACCTATACTGACCAACATAAAATATTACCCTAGGAGATGGATAAGATGAGGGCATGATGTAGGAAGCAAAGAGAATAAGTGCCTTAAGAAATTTTGAGATAAGAATCACCCTCAAAGAGGCTTTACAATCTAGCAAATATAAAGGTATATCCTCAGACCAATGATAAAGGTCAACATGAAGTATTAATTGCCCAACTAGTAAGACAATAATTGCTCTAATTCTTATAAACATCAAGTCTGCTATGAAGTAAACAAAAAATTTTTAAACTTCAATGTTGTGAAATTTAAATACTGTACATAGAAACAAACAGTAAGGAAGAAAAACAAATATTTCAGAAATGCATGGCTACTGGAAGTGATTTCAAAAGAAGGGAGTTTGGCAAAAAGATTTTCAGGTCCGAACAATTTCATATATGGAAGGAGTAGCCCTTTTAAAAGTCAATTTAGCTTGGGATTTGTAACTTCTGAGAAATTCTGAAAAGTTTCTTTTACTTTAAGGATTAAGAGGTAAGTGCTGCATACCATGTCTCATTACATCACTGACAAGAAATTAACTTCCTGTTTAGTTATAATTATGAGACAAGTATGCTTATTCATTCAGACAAAGTACAAAGAATGGCTTGAGTGAATAATACTATAATTTTCTTTCTTTCAATCACCATTAAAGTAGCTCACTTAAGATTACTCAAAGCTATTCTTTTGTAAGCATTATCTCTAAATGGGGGTAAAGACACAGAACCAAATCTAGTTTCTACGCTTTGAACTACGAAAGCAAATAAGGCATTTCAAAGACAGGGAAGACAAAATTAACATCAGCCCACTAGTTGAAAACATCCAGTTATATATTAGCCATGAAATTATAACAAGACTAGAATTAATGTGAAGTATTGCATGAACAAGTAACCAAGGAGTGGTAAAACACAAGGAGATCTAAAAGTTAAAAACAACAAATTTAAACAAAGCTGGTTCGAGGTCTCTAAATGATGTATCATGTTCACAGTATAGTTGGAGATAAAAATCAGATGTTTGAGCAAGTATAAAATACTTCTTTGAACTTTTACCCTCCCCACATAACAGGGCCAAGGGTACCATTTTGAGACTAAACCTCATCTAACATAGATTGGCAAATAATAAACTCACTAAACGCATCCATTCTTAGTTACACTATATAACTGGATAGCAAAACTAGATCAAGAGCACAAAATTTCCAGTGAAATAAAATTAATTTTGTCAATACTAGCTTGTCTCTGGAAGGGGGGGCTAAAGTAGTTATAAATGAAAAAAACATACTCAACAATAACAAAATATAGTGGAGAAAGATATTTAGACAAATCTAGTTTTAATAATGGATAAATCTGATATTTAAATAACAATTCCCTTTATCTTAAATAAATGTTTGTTGATTTACAGTAACTTTGAAAAGTTATACAGGGTGACAAATATCAATTTATGTATTTATATGCTTGCTTCCTTCACTCAAAACAGAGTCCCACAGGTAATAACAGGTTTCCCCTGTATTTTGTCCCCTGGGACTAGACTACTGTGCCAAACATTAAGACCTCAGTAAGATTCAATGATTATTCCTTATGTCTTAGGGCTTCCCAGGTGGTGCAGTGGTAAAGAATCTGCCTGCCAATGCAGGAGACACCAGGGCCATGGGTTTGATCCTTGGGTCGGGAAGATCCTCTGGAAAAGGAAATGGCAATCCACTCCAGTATTCTTGCCTGGAAAATCCAGACAGAGCCACCTGCTGGGCTATCGTCCATGGGGTCACAAAGACTCAGACATGACCGAAAACACACACATCCCCCTGCTTATGTCTGAGGTTCTTAACCAGAGGAGGCTTCAGAATCACCTAGGGGACATTTCAAAATTATGCCTGATCCCAGAGAAATGATTTATGATTCAGTAAGTCTGCTAAGACCTCATGTACTTATACTCTCTAAAAACTGTTTTTAACATTCTAATACATAAATGTAACCCCTGTCAAAATCCACATACATAGTATGTAATAGAATGCAAAACCTAATTTAGGATTTAATTAACACAATCTCAGTTCTAGGAACTTGGTGTCTGTCATCTTTAATAAAGAGATTATAGTGAAATGCTTTGGAAAACCCTCAAAAATTGAGGTATCAGAGGACACCTGAACCCACGAGTTAACATACAATATGATAGAGATAAGCCAGTGATGCTTTTCCCCAGAGCTAAAGCAAGAGTATTCAACTTCCCTTTTGTTTAACTATCAGAATTAACAATGCAGAGGATCATGATGAAACCAAAGCAAGTATCAGTTAACCTTATTCAAATAAATAAAATAAAAACAGGTAATTTTATGATCAGCATTTCTCAACGAATGCCCTGCAAACTTAGCTGGTTATAGACAAGCCTTGACACATGGCATATACAGCCTGTACGTTCACTGGAAACCAGTTTATGATCCCCCTAGTGATTAGTCAGCAAAATCAGCACACAGTAGTTCCCTTAGTCCTTGAAGATACTAACCAAAAAAGAAATTCACTTCTACTTCCAAAACTTGTATTAGTTCAGATCTAAACTCAAGAATTAGCTATAACCTAAGGATAAAGTTAAATCCCAATTATCTAAACGTTCAGTAAGAGGAGAGGTTATTTCAGGAAGCAAAATTAAATTTAGGAATTGAAATTGTTCAAAGCAGCAGTTCACAATGAGTTTAGGAGTCTGAATTCTTGCAGCAGACTAGTTTGAATCTCAGTCCCTTCCTAGCCATCTGAGCATAAGACAAGTAACTTACTCCATGCCCATTTCCTGATGTGTAAAATGGAATGGTAAGAGCATCCATCTCATATGGTTGTTGTGAGGATAAAATGAGTAGATACTCATAAAGGGCTTAGAAACAGTGTTCAATACACAGTAGATGCTAAAACCTAGCTATTAGCAGAAAGATACATGCAAAAGAAACCTTTTTGAATACCAACCCCCTAAAAAGATAACATGAAAATGTAGTGGTTAAGAGCACACACTTTGGAGTCCAACAGCCTAGGTTCTAATCTTAACTTTCCCATGCTATGACCCTAGGTAGATTTTTAAAATCTCTCTGTGCCTCAGGTTTACTAATCTCAAAAATGGAGGTAACAATTATACCTACTTCCTTGGACTGTCTTAAAATTAAATGAGTTAATACAAGTGCTTCAAACAGTTCTGACACATTGCAAACACTCAAAGCCTGAGCTTTTCAAGTTTGGTTCATATTATATTTTATGTAAAGTTCTCTTTATACTTCCTCAAAATACATGGACAGTGGTTATTTTGTTTAATAAGAGTAGTAAAATTGCCTATGGCCCCCAAAACAGCACCAACCATTGTGGGAGTTCCCATTTTTTGATTCTTGTTGTTTAACAGCCTTGTAAGATCACAGTGTGTCCAAACAAAGAAGACAAGAGGAAAAATAACAGAGTTGATTGATAAGGTTGCTTGGTCTAAGAAATAAACAAAATTGTAACATAAGCTTCAGGAAAGAAATTCAAAAACTTAATCAAATGAACTATTGATTAAAAATATACCCAAAATAAGCATTTCAATAAAGTATCAACAAAGGATACAGATCTATCATTTAGATCTATCTATTTAGAATCTGGGCAGCTGCAGGAAAGAAAAAATTCAAAAATAAAAAAAGTGCCTAAAATAAAGAGTATCTCCCATCAGAGCTGTCCATTTGCTAAAATTTTGAGTTTTTGGTTTTTTAAGTTTGACCATGTGATTCTGACACTAAATAGCTAAAAACCAAAAACAACACAACTTTTCTACAGACTGAATCAATAATGTCCCACGTAAACATTTTTCCAGTTTTGGAAAGTATTACGTCCAGTTTCTGTATTATACAGACCTTCTAAGTATTTATAAAAGGAGAGTCTGGTATTGATGAAGAGTACTAGACTAGAAAAGTTCTTTAATAAAAGCTCTTGCAAATTAAAAACAGTAATATTAAAGTTGCAGTAATAGTATGAGTACCAGGTGCTGGGAGTCTGTTCAAAGCCACACATGAACTGATTTAATTCCCCAAAAAAAAAATCCTGGGGACTCTATTCGTTTTGCTCACTGATGCATCCTTAGTACGATCTAGAATAGTGCCTGGTACATACTCAACACTCAATTATTCACAGCTCATACATAACACAGAGAGGCACACAAATACAAACTTTCCCAGTCTTAAAATTCTAACTGGAGCATTTTATTGCTCCAAAGTTCACACCCTTAACCATTATATTGCCTCTCTAGAGCTTTTAAATGATTAAAGTGGTGTCACAGCAGCTGGGTATCACCTGTAAAAGAAAAAAAACCAATGAGACCTTCCTTTAAAGTATTCTGTTTCACATGCATAAAAATCTATGGTTCTGAAATCATTCCACATCTTAGTGGCCTGGATGAATTCCTATAGAAAAAAGGTGTTGACTTGCAATGAATGCTATGTTCTTTGTATTAACTATACTGCAAAACATAACCATGCTTCGCCAATGTGTTGCTGGCCTTCAAAGTGGTCACAGAAAGAGGTCTGATAATCCTTTTTACTTTAAAAAGCCTTAACTCCTAAACTCCTTTCCCATTGTCTCAAAAATAAAAAATTTATATTTCACATACACCCACAATGACAATGATGCCCTGAAATAAAATTCACCATTTCAACATCAATACATTGAAGATCTAAACTTTTATCTTTCATAAAACAGCAGTTTGCCAAATATATTCCAAAGTCACACATTAAAGGTAAAATTAAGCAGAATCAGGTCTATTTTTAGTAAAGCCAAGTCCTAGCCATTCCTTCCATGTAAACTCTTAAAAGAAGTAACCTATCAAGACCAAAGTTTGCAACCCACAACCTTCTCTGTTTCCCAGTTTTATTAAGACTGAATTTACTCCACAGCATTTTTTTCAAATAAGCTGGAAATACTCCACCCTCCTTGATTGTGCAAGAACCAAACATCTCTCTCACACACACGTTACAAAAAAGGGAAATACAGTCTGAGAGTTTGAATATAGCTAAGTCTTAAGTAGGAGGTCTTAGAGCAGTGTACAGTCTGATATAAAAGATAACATTAAACAAAGATTATTATTTCATATCACAAGAAGAGATGCCGGAAAGAGCCTGAACCAGTTAAAGCAGCCGCCATCTTAAAATGCGGGACAGAAGTTAGAGCAAGAAAATGAGACTAAACTACCGGAGGTAGAGGTTCCGTTCACCCCCAAAACCTCAAAAAACCCTATTTTTTTCAACTTGGAGCCACAGTTGAGCATCAAACCTCGTTGTATATGGCGAAGCAATTTCCCCAGAGAATGTTATTAAATGGACAGAGGCAAAAATAGGTACTAGCCTTCTCCTGCTGCCATCTCACTCTTTACCCTCCCCCTCTTCCCATGCCAAAGAAAAACGGAGCTTCCAGAAGGGTTTTACATCAGTTCCCGGTGTGCCTCTGATAAATAGCTTCGGGTGAAAAGCCCAACTACAAAACATAGGAAGTGGCAACACTGTTGTCAGCCCATCTTCTCCCAACCCAACTTACGCTTGTGTAACCTGCCCAGAATCGACGATCACTTTCTGATTAAGACTCACTCACTACTCTTCAGCTGCCAAGACTTCTACGCTGACCCCTTTATCAAGTTTGGGACCTGCCGATTTCTTGGATTTTCTCTCCTCTGAGTTTCCCATGTTTCTTCCTCCAGAAGGCACAGAGCCTTCACATAACAACAAAGTTTTCAAGCAATGAGAAAAGGAACGCCATGACATCTGCGGGAGCGTCTCTGGCCAAGTCTGACTCCCAGAGGGGACTAACACTTCTTACAGAAGAACCGAGGCGCCTGAAATCACTCTCCATCCCGAATTTGCACCGATTCCATTGAAACACACTCAAGACAACACTCCTCACTCGCCAGAAGTGTTCCGTTCTTTCCAAATCGCGTTCTTCATAAAGTATATCCGCATTCCCCATCCCCCAATGGAAGTGACCCAAGGAGGGATATTTCCATATTATACTGCCCCTCCTCAAGGCTTTCCTCCAGGCTGAGCCTCGCTTTCATCGCACGACCCCATTCCCCTCAACCCCAGGGTTACCTTATTAATCCGTTTCAGCGCCATAGTCTGTGCTTTTCGTCTGGCTCCTCACTATCTCGGTGTGTGCTCGAAGGTCCGGCCAAAACTCTTGATTATCCTGGCGGCTGGGAAGGATTGTCTCTTCGTCTCACACCGGCTCTGCCAGACACAGGCGCCTTTTGCAAAAACGGAGCAAATCAGCACTCGCACAGGCCCCGCAGAGACCCGGACGAATCCAAGTCCCTCAAAAACGGTCGCGATCCGGGGTGGGTGGGGTGGCAGAGCCACCGCCAGCCTCTATGTCGTGCTCCGGCCCGAAGAGGGGGCCAGGGTGACGGGAAGAGCGGAGGGGTGGCTACAAGTTTGACTTCCCGGCCTCTAGAAAGGAAGAGACCCGGGTGGGAAAGGAAGAGGCGGAGGAGAAAGGGGTGGGTGCGGGGCAGGGTCCGGGGCGCAGCAGAGGAGGAGCCGGGGCCTAGTCGGCGCTATGCCGGCGTCAGTAGGGCAAAGAAAGGCAAGGGGGGAGGGGGAAACAGGAGACTCCGGACAGACGCCCGGCTCCTTTCGGTTTCTGCTCAAAGATGCGGCCGGGGAGGGGAAGGAAACAGGCTTGAAGTGTGCTGCTGTCCCCGCAGCTAGAGCTATTCTGTATCGCCCCTGACGCCACCGTACACTCCGCCTTCCAGCGCGCTCCCGCGCGCGCCCGCCCAGCCACCGCCAGCCCCCACGCGCCCGAGCTGCCCCTGAAGCTCCGGCTTAGGCGCGAGGACGCGCCCATTCCCCCTCCCTCTTAAGCAGAAGAGGCCCCGGCTTCTCTAGCCTTCCCACCCTACCCCACCCAACAGGCTGGTCCCTGAAGCCACCGAAGGCCTGCATTTCCCCTTACCCGGCCAGCCAGTGGGCCAGCCTCCCTTCCCTTCCCCTAGCCGTCCACACCCACGCGTACAGAGGGGCCGGGGCCTCCCTCACGCTGCGGCCTCGGCCTCCTCCCCGCGCGGCAGCTGGTGCCTCCCCGGCCCTACGGGGCTCACGCGCACGACACAGCCACAAGATGTCCGCTCTGACGGAACTACTGCCAGCTGCCACGCTCCGCCCCTCCCCCCTCCTCCTGCCTCTTCACCGCCGCGTATCAGTCCGCCAACGCCGCCGTCGCGAGCACAGGACGAATCTAAGGCTGAAGGCGGACGGTTTGCTCCCCACGTCAAGGGCCGAGCGTATCTGTGCCAACCCCCTTCTCCTTTTCGGAACAGCACCTTCTTATTAAACAGATCGGAGGTTGGACTTGGAGGGCGGGGGCCGGAGGCGGGTCATGGGCTGGGGGGGAAGGGTAGACGACCGGCGGAAACCCTCAGACTCAGAGAAGCATCGAGAACCGGAAGGAGACCATGGCAGGAAGGTAATGGAAGCGGCAGCTGCGCGATCGCGCCCCACGCCCCTCCCGAAAGTGTCCCCCAGTTTCCTCACTTGGTATTGAGGAGGCGGATCTCGCGAGAACCTCGAGGCTGGTAACAGGAGCTGTAGCGCTGCAATGACTTAAGGGCAGTTTTGTGCACTCTTCCTGGTAGGGGCCCGCCCCCAAATCCACAAATTCTCGCGAGATGCCGATGGGCCACAGGCTCGAGCTGGGGCGGGCCGTCGACCGGGAAGCACCGCCCCTGAATGCTTATGTTGGTGGGAGGGAGAGGAAATGGAATTCCCCGGACTGGTAAGAGCGCGAGCCGACACATCCCTCTCTCACGCGCCCAATCAGGAATGTTGCGGTGGGAGGAACTATGCGTTAATTACTGGATACCTTTAGTCTAGATTGAGTCTGCGTTTGAAGTTTCTGGTGTAGCAGGTGAGGGACATTGGCTCGCCTGTTGGCCAGGACTGATTAACCTCTGGGAGGAGTCGCCCCTCAAAATGGGAACAGTTATTTTAAATAGAACCTGGCAGGTCACTGATCAGTGCTCCCACGTGCGGAAAGTCAGTGCTGTTCTGACCCAGGGCCTCGAGGATCAACGCTGAGAAGAGAGTGCCGATTGACCAATCCCCGGAATTAGAGCAGCCTAGAAATTAAGCTCAACTGTGAATGATTAGGATGGGGAATAGGGATTGGGGCAGGCTGTTTACTTGCCTTTATAATCAATGGTCACCATCGGCAAAGTTTAGGTATGGGAGTAGGCCTAATACCTTTTTCTTCCTGTTGCTCTGTTTCAGTCCCTAGAGCCAGAAAGTTACAAAACTCATTAAAGAAATCAGAGTTTGGAGTCCGAGAAACTGAATACTTACTGAAAGTATCTGAAATATCCAGGGGGAGAAACGTACGGTTTTATTCTGCCGGTGAAAACAAAGGACAGGTGGTTTTGCTTTCCGGTGTATCATACCTCAGGCAAAGGGTAGCAAGACGCTAATTTTTAAAAGGAATTGAAAGATAAAACACTGACCTGCTTAAAGTTTTCTAACGCTCCTTAATGGTCTCACAGTGTGAAGGTCTTTAAGAATTAAATGGATATAAAAATTTGTTTTCAAAAAATTCCTGTTTTAAAAAAGGAAAGCAGTAAGCTAGAGTATTACCTAATAAACACTTCTTAGGTATGTGATAAATGTATATTATTCAAGTGATCATAATAGCATAACTAGAACAATTAGTGAAACTGCTTTTCAAACTAGTATCTTCAGTCACTAGAGACTTGTTCAAAAATGCTGATTTTGATTTAGTAGGCCAGGGTGGAGCCTGAGATTCTATAATTCTAACACTGTCCTAGGTGATATAGATTACTCAGAGGACCACCCTGTGAGTTCCAGAGCACAGAAGTGCTTACCTCATGGCCTGCTGACACCTCTGCCCCCTCCCTCTTCCCTGAATAAAGCTTTCTTTTGTTCTCTCTTGTAACCAGTCTAATGTGGTAGATACAAAGGATTTGGCAATTGGAGTGAGAGAAGAAATCCAGGTTTGAGTTCTTGTTTCTTTGCTTCCTATTTGTGTGATATTGGTAAGGTTACTTGTCTTAGTTCCTTCAACACTAAAGTAGGTGTAATAATAGCTGTCCTTTCTCACAGGGTTATTATGTGCTTCAGATGTCATAATGCATGTGAAAGGGCACTATAGACTACAGTGCTGTATAAATGTTATTAATTGCTCAAACATTAACTGGCCATAGAGTGAAACAAATCTATAACATTATGGAACATTTATAATGTACCAGGTACAGTGCTTATTAACCTCCTTGTACAAATAGAGAGACTGATGCACAGAGAGATTAAGTTACTGTCCCAAGGTCACACAGCTGATAAATAGATGTAGAATTTGAACCCATGCAGTTAATGCCAGAGTAAATTATTGAATAGAGTATTTATTATCTCTTAATTTAGAAAGTGGAAGAGTAGAATGTTTTATATTTCTACTTTCAGTGTATCTCAAGCTACTTTTATTTAACTTATTTCTCCCTCTTGTTTTGCTCTTTGAAGCCAAGGTACAAGGCAGGAAATATTCCTACCTACTCAGTGAGAATGCATGATATCCAAGGGGTCCATGAAGAAAAGTCCCAGAGAAGCTAATTTGTACTACCCTAATCTAAACAAACTTTGGTATGAAAATATAATGGACCATGTTAGTGTTCTAAATTAACAGAGCACAGCAGACTGGGACGAATTTGAAGTCAGCTTTCTTAACTTTTTTGAGCCACAAACTACTTTAGCGGTCTGGTGAAACCATGGACTCTTCTTACATTTATGCCTTTAAATGTATAAAACAGAATTCATAGCATTACAAAATAAAACAACTTGAAACAGAATCTCAGAATATTAAAGTAAAACAAACTTTTATTTATTTATGTGTGCCGGGTCTTATTTGTGGCATGCAGAATTTTTACTTGCATTACACAAACTCCTAATTACAGTATGTGGGATCCAGCTACCTGATCAGGGATCAAACTGGGGCACCTGTACTGGGAGCAGAGCCTTAGCCACTGGACCTTCAGGGAAGTCCCAAGAAAAATAAACTTTTGATATGGGAATATATGTCCTTTATTATTAATACAGTAAGATCTACTGGCGGCTCTAATAAAGATCAAATTTTTGAAATAATAATAAACATAAAATTTCCAGAGTTTGCAACAGTTGTAATGTGATACAAAGGATCTGTGATTCCTGTTGGAGATACATATGTAGGTACAGCTGTTTGCTGCTTTCATTCATAATTGAAGGAAATACTAATTTTCACTTGGGAGATTTAGTGAATATAAAGATGTAATTTTTTAAATTCAATTTCACACACTCCCTGAATTGTATTCATTGACTTAATGTTAAAAAATCCTTGGGTGGAATCAAACAGGCATATTCCTGTGGGTAATCTTTTAAGAGATTATGAAATTTTAACATAGAAATATAATTGATATCCATAATAATAGTGATTTATTAATAAAAAGTTTACCACTGGTATACTCCTGTTTAGAAGACATGGAAGCATGTTATAGGATAGGAAATAAATTTATCCCATTTGTTTTATTTTTTGATACCTATAAATGTATTCTTTGGGTTTCTCAAGCATTCCAGATAATTTAGGTTTTACTGTATCACTCTTAATTATTACACGCCTTTACACATAAGTCATGGTGGAAGAACTGCAAAATGAAAATAATAAGCAAAGATGAAATATATTAAAAGTAATATATATTTAAAATTCTTAATAATAGGTGTTAACAATTATTTGAAGTACTATGTGCTGGGCGCTTGAATTCTTTATCTCATCAAACCCCCATTGCACAGGGGAAACATTCAAGGTCTTACAGTTACTAATAAAGCCAGGATTTAAACCTAGGCAGTCTGATCTCCAAGCTCTTTTTTTTTTTTTTAACTTGAAATATAGTTGAAAAGCTCGCTCTCTCAACTACTAAGGTGTTTATTTTTTTACCCTTCGACTATTAGCCAACTTTAATTTGCCCACTAGTGTAACAAATACATATTCACTGCCTCAAAATGCTTTCACTGGTATATAGCTGATTTACAATGTTGTGTTATAAAAGGAATTTTCTAAATTCTCCCTTTGCTGTTATATTGCTTATATCCAACACCACCTTTAAAATAAGTGGGCTATCGGTTGAGGCTAGAAGAGGGTTTGTTTTACAGAAATTTTTGTAATGGAATTTTGCTTAGAAGATGAAGAAATCCACTCATGTCTTTCCATGCCCTAGAAACATGCTTTCATATCTGAAATTAAACCTCTGTATTATAATAGTGCTACTGTATTTTTTATATTGATTACTATCAGGGTTGTATCCAAGAAATTACTGCATGTAAATAAATCCTAATATATGAAGTTCTAGATTATCCATGCTTAATGGAGAGAACTGATTATGTCATCCCAAATTCGTTTTTATTTGTCATTAGAGTAGATTTATTGGCTGATTATGCTTTCTGTTTGTATTTACACTAACAAACGTATTTCTACTCAGTTTTGCTAAGGTTAAAATGAAAAGGACCATGGCCTACAAGTATTTTGATGTTTTAGGAAGCAGTTTAGGAGTAGCTCAGATTTTAAAACACCATTCACATATCTGGTAATATACAGAACCCACTTGACAGTTGCATTTAACCTATTTGAGTTACAATGATAGAAATGTCCCCATCTGACAAACAGAAAATAATCATTTTTTATATTGTAGTGTGCAATGTGCTAAAAAAGATTACAGTTTTATATATTGAAATAAATGGTTACATTCAGAAATTAAAAACATACAAAAATGCTGAAGAACTGACACAGTCTTCCTTCTTAATGAATCAGATCAGATCAGATCAGTCGCTCATTCGTGTCCGACTCTTTGCGACCCCATGAATCTTTGCATTGATCGCTGAAGAAGGCTTTCTTATCTCTTCTTGCTATTCGTTAGCAGCACTGTTTACAATAGCCAAGACATGGAAGCAACCTAAATGTCCATCAACAGATGAATGATAAAGATGTAGTATATGTACATGATGGAATACTACTCAGTTGTAAAAAATGAACGCAATAATGCCATTTATATTATCATACTAAGTACGGTAAAGACAAATACCTAATAAACCATGATGAAGAAGACGATCTAAGTATATGTATAACTGAATCACTTTACTGTGTACCATAAACTAACACTGTAAATCAAGTATACTTCAATTAAAAAAAAATTCTGTGACAGTTACAAAGATCTGAAAATATAGACGTAATATTAATAGTATTAATAACTAGTCTGTGTTAACTACATTTTAACTAACCCCTGTACTCACATTATTACAATAATGTGGCTACACCGACGCATTCGTATAATATTAGGACTTCATAATTTGGATTCGTTATTCTGTTGCCACTTTTATGCTAATTTTCTTCATTCTTTATATTCTTCTAAAAGGGGCAACAGAATAACGAATCCAAATTATGAAGTCCTAATATTATACGAATGCGTCGGTGTAGCCACATTATTGTAATAATGTGAGTACAGGGGTTAGTTAAAATGTAGTTAACACAGATTAGTACATATACTTACGTTATTAATATTACATCTGTATTTTCAGATCTTTGTATCTTTGTTACAGAATTTTTTTTTTAATTGAAGTATACTTGGTTTACAGTGTTACTTTATGGTGCACGGTAAAGTGATTCAGTTATACGTATACTTAGATCCTCTTCTTCATCATGGTTTGTTAGGTATTTGTCTTTAACTCAGTATGATAATCTCTAGGTCCATCCATGTTGCTGCGAATGGCATTATTGCATTCATTTTTTACAACTGAGTAGTATTCCATCTTTATCCATTCATCTGTTGATGGACATTTAGGTTGCTTCCATGTCTTGGCTATTGTAAATAGTGCTGCTATGAACGCTGAGTTTTATCTTTTCAAATTAGTTTTCCCTGAATATATACCCAGCAGTGGGGTTGCTGGATCATATGGCTCGTCTATTTTTAGCTTTTTAAGTAATCTCCACACTGTCTTCCAGTGGCTGCATCAATTTGCATTCCCACCAGCAGTGCAGGAGGGTTCCCTTTTCTCTACACCCTCTGCAGCATTTGTTATTTGCAAATTTTTTAATGATGGCCATTCTGACTTGTGTTGTCATAGTTTTATAGCTTGCTAAGGACACTGGCTCTAACACAGTTTATGCCATTTTATTGATTAAATTACAAATGTTATGGTCCAGATTTAATATAAAGTTATAAATATGTAAACTGGATGTTTCCAAATTCTACTTGGAATAGGTAATATGGACCCCAACTCAAATGTTATTTGATATTTTTTGCATAAAAATCAAATTAGTCTTTATATCTTTCCAGTTCACAATTTTATTTTGTAAGCAAGACAAGTTAGTGTGGTTTAGGAGACTTATTTTCATGCTGAGAACATCGTTTGACCTTAAAATAAGATGGTTTTTGGCACATAATGAACCATGCCCAAATGTAAAGCTAAAAATTAAATCTGAGCACTTTCCATGTAAAGAGTTGTATACATGAATGTTCAGAGTATTATTCATAGCTGCCAAAAAGTGGAAACAGCTCAAATGTCCATCAGCTAATAAATGGATAAATAAAATATGGTGTCTCTATATGATGGAATATTTTTAATTAATAAGAAAGAACAAAACACTGATATTGCTACAACATGTATCTAGAAGCTTGAAAACATTCTGCTAAATGAAAAAAGGCAGACATGAAAGGCCATGTACTGTATGGTTCCATTCATATGAAATGACTAGTAGATGACTAGGGGCAGGGAGAATGGGGAGTGGCAGCTTATGAGTATGTGGTCTTTTATGGGGAAGTGATGAAAGTTAGATAATGATGATGATTACATAATACTCTGTGAATATTCTGAAATTCACTAAACTGTGCACTTTAAAAAGACTGGGTATTATGGTATGTGAATTACCTCAATGTAGATTTTTAAAAACTAATGAATTAGAACAAAAACATGAGATCAGTCTGAAATAAGAATATTCTTATTACTGAATATTTTCAATATCTCATACTTCTCAGGTTATTGATGATAACCTGATGTTTATATCCAGTAAGAGATTTTTCCTTCAATACAAACAACAATGTAATTTAGATTTGGTTTTAACATAATAATCATTTGCTGTCAGTCTTAAGTTTGGAGGTATTTTTATCAGTATTTGCATAAAACATAGTGATTAACATTAATTTTAAATAGCATATTTTATTGAAAGTTAAAGTTCTTGATTATGATCAGAAATAGAATACATCTGATTTTGGTATACTCTAAATATAGAAATCTTTCTTTAAAATTTCAAATAAAATCAAGTAGTTGAAAATTGGGGGTAAATCATCTAGATAAGAAATTTGAGGATTAGGTGCTATCAAATGACAAAATTAAAACAACTTAGTAATGAGTTTGATGTCCCTTGATGTCCTTTATTCAAGGAAAAACAATCCATAGATTGAGGGTGTAAGCAGTGGAACACTCTTTCCCTTCTCCAGGGATTTTAGGCAAGAGAGAGTTTTATAGATCATTAGAAGCAGCAACACCAAAACAGAGCACGGTTGCCTCAGAGGTCAGGGATTTTCTTGTAAGGCCAGCAGGTCCTGTTTTCTAGGGTCAGGTGAGCTATTTAAGCTGAGTTGGAAGTTTGTGATTGGTATATGTTAGGTTTCTAAGTTAGGTGTTTCATGTAAGTGCAAGCTGACTGACATTTAGGTTTGTGGCATGGGCTGAAGCCACTGGGGTGGCTGCCGTAATTTTGGGTTCCAAAATACAAATTAACTTTAAACGTACTTAACTAAAAGTAAGGAATTCAAATTAGAATTACTTCCCAACATTAATGACAGTGTTTCTTGTTTCAATAACAATCTACAAAATCTAAACAGAGATGTGTTGTAATTTAGACCAAAATTATCATTTAACCCATACTGAATTTGACTATTTAAGTATATAGGTGAGAATGTATAAGACAGTGATGATAAATGTAAAATTCTTCCATTAGAGAATTTTAAATTAGGTGTGATTATGGGAATGTTGTACTGTGTGGTTCTAAAGAATCGATCTATATAGTATCTGAGTGGCTTAATGGAGCCACATATGAGAGGCTTTTAGTTTTTAATACTATCTGCTGCTGAGTTGCTTCAATCGTGTCCGACCCTATGTGACCCCATAGACGGCAGCCCACCAGGCTCCCCCGGCCCTGGGATTCTCCAGGCAAGAACACTGGAGTGGGTTGCCATTTCCTTCTCCAATGCATGAAAGTGGAAAGTGAAAGTGAAGCCGCTCAGTCGTGTCTGACTCTCAACGACCCCATGGACTTCAGCCTACCAGGCTCCTCCGTCCAAGGGATTTTCCAGGCAAGAGTACTGGAGTGGGGTACCATTGCCTTCTCCATTAATACTATCTAGTACCTGTTGATTTTTTTCATTGCAGGGAAGTAATGATTTAACACATGGCACAGTAAGAAAGACTAAAACTTATTAAGAAACATTCTACTACATCTAAAAACTAAAAACTTTTAAGAATTTGGCTCATTTGATGTTGAAGTATGACAATTTCAGAGATATCCCATCATCAAAATGTATTAAATCTCAATGATTAAGTAATAATGTGAATGGACTTTATCATATACAGTAAGAACAGCATGATACCATGATACAGGTTCCCCATCTTACAAAAAGACCTATACAAGAAAGAACATGGTTGCTACAATGCTTGATCAATTCTCCAACAGTAATTTAGACACAAAGGCCAAGAGTTAAGACATAACTAGATATTTGAAGGTTTATATAAATTTAGCCATTCCTTGTTTCTATTCTGTGCAAATGGAGAGAAGGGGAAGATTACCCTGGAGTATTTTCGGGGTAGGGCTAAATGGGTACCCCTGGCTTGGACAGGGCTATGATTAGGGACAAAAGGCATGGTTAAGGACACTGGAAACTAGATGGAGAGATTTACAGAAAGAAGTAGGAAGGAAACTGTCAAAGGTAGACTTCCCTTGAGGGAACTGGAAGTGAAGAGGCAACCTTTTCCTCTTCCTCTTTACTCAAGCA
Source organism: Bos mutus (assembly GCF_027580195.1). Classification (NCBI taxonomy): domain Eukaryota; kingdom Metazoa; phylum Chordata; class Mammalia; order Artiodactyla; family Bovidae; genus Bos; species Bos mutus. The sequence continues at coordinate 22,006,682 of NC_091622.1, read as the reverse complement.
CTACAAGGTCTCCTACTCCAGCTGGAAGAACAGAATTCAGGGTACCACCATTATTTACAGTGGTTCAGTTTTACATAACTTAGTTGCCTTTTTTTTGTATTAATACTTGCTAGCTTAAAAATCTGGTCCCTGTAACATGTTCATATATAATTGTTTTGCCTTCCCCCCCAAATTCCTTATTTACAGTTTTAAAAATGTGGATTTATAAAATGGGACTGCTTTCGAGGTGAGTTGTCAGTGATACTCAGGACGTCCCTGGTGGTGCACTGGATAAGAATCTGCCTACCAATGCAGGGGACACGGGTTTGATCCCTGGTTCGGGAAGATTCCACATGTCTCGGAGCAGTGAAGCCTGTGTGCCAAAATTCCTGAGCCTGTGCTCTACAGCCCATGAACTGCAATTGCTGAGCTCACATGCTGCAACTACTGAAGCCCACGAGACTACAGCCGGTGCTCTGCCATTAGAGAAGCCGGCACAATAAGAAGCCGGCACACTGCGGTGAAGAGTAGCCCCACTCATGGCTACTAGAGGAAGCCCACACAAAGCAACAACCAACCAGCGCAGCCAAAAACTAATTTAAAACATTCTTCAAAAAAAAAAAAAAAAACCCTGATATTTAGGTCTAAGTAGGCTAGGTGGGCTGCCATCTATGGGGTCGTACAGAGTCGGACACAACTGAAGCGACTTAGCAGCAGCAGGCTAGGTGGTATCTTCAGATTTAGGCCAAAGGATGTTAATGTAACAGAGATTTGTTGATGATAATCACTCCCATCTTAAGTGTTCATTTAAAAAAAATAGAGTGCCTGTTATGTACTAGGCACTGAGCTAGATGTTGAAGATACACAGACAAAAGCCAGCTGTCACCTTTAGGAAAAATTTTTATGTAGGGAGCCCATTAACTATGAGCTCACCATTAGGTGTATACAATGCTATAAGTGCATATATAGAGTAATATTGTGCTCACTTAGTCATGTCTGACTGAAGAAGGCAATGGCATCCCACTCCAGTACTCTTGCCTGGAAAATCCCATGGATGGAGCAGCCCAGTAGGCCGCAGTTCATGGGGTCGCTAAGAGTCAGACACAACTGAGTGATTTCACTTTCACTTTTCACTTTCACGCATTGGAGAAGGAAATGGCAACCCACTCCAGTGTTCTTGCCCGGAGAATCCCAGGGACGGGGGAGCCTGGTGGGCTGCCGTCTATGGGGTCACACAGAGTCGGACACAACTGAAGCAACTTAGCAGCAGGCATGTCTGACTCTTTTCGACCCCATGGATTGTAGCCCACCAAGCTCCTCTGTCTGTGGATTTCCCCAGGCAAGAATACTGAAGTGGGTTGCCATTTCCTTCTCCAGGGGATCTTCCTGACAGGGATTAAACCTGAGACTCTTGTGTCTCCTGCAGTGGCAGGGAGATTCTTTACCACTGTGCCACCTGGGATCATAGAGTAATACTGATATGCCCAAGCCAGCTGGAGATGGGGAGGCCATCTTCAGAAGGGAGTTGTATTTAAACAAATAAAAAGAAGGTCATGCCAGGGAAAAAAAAAAAGGAATGCTCCTAGGCAGAGGGAACATCGTGCAAAACAATCAGAGAACTTGGCCTGATAAGTTTTGGGAATTACAAGTTTCCAAAACTTTGGAAAGTAAGTTTCCAAGGTACTTTGGTAGTTTAGAACGTACTTTGACTACAGGAGGAGTAGTGGTGATGTGTGTACTGGTGGGAGAGATGAATGAGCAAAGATGAAAAGAGACAAAACTTGGCCAAGACAAGCCTGGATATCTTGAGGGCCTTATAAGCCATGTTAATGAGCTCAGATTTAATTGTGAAGGGTATGGGACGAGGGAATTAAATTTTTAGCATAAAGTCATGATCATATTTTAATCATGAGAAGATAACTATGATAGTAATGTGAAAGATTTAGCAAAAGTGTTATGTTAGGATAGAGATTAAAGAGACCAATTGAGGTGGTATTGAAATAATCTAGATGAGTTGTGATTGTGAGAAAGACCTAAAATAGTTGTAATAATTGCTGTTAAAGTGCTGCACTCAATATGCCAGCAAATTGGGAAAACTCAGCAGTGGCCACAGGACTGGAAAAAGTCAGTTTTCATTCCAATCCCAAAGAAAAGCAATGCCATACAATGTTCAAACTACTGCATAATTGCACTCATCTCACACACTAGCAAAGAAATGCTCAAAATTCTCCAAGCCAGGCTTCCAGAGTATGTGAACTGTGAACTTCCAGATGTTCAAGCTGGATTTAGGAAAGGCAGAGGAACCAGAGATCAAAATTGCCAACATTCGTTAGATCATCGAAAAAGCAGGAGTTCCAGAAAAAATCTACATCCGCTTTATTGACTACGCCTAAGCCTTTGACTGTGTGGATCACGACAAACTGGAAAATTCTTCAAGAGATGGGAATACCAGACCACCTTACCTGCCTCCTTAGAAATCCATATGCAGGTCAAGAAGCAACAGTTAGAACTGAACATGGAACAACAGACTGATTCCAGATTGGGAAAGGAGTACGTCAGGGCTGTATACTGTCACCCTGCTTGTTTAACTTATCATGTGAAATGCCAGGGTAGATGAAGCACAAGCTGGAATCAAGATTGCCAGGAGAAATATCAATAACCTCAGATACACAGATAACACCACCCTTATGGCAGAAAGCAAAGAACTAAAGAGCCTCTTGATGAAAGTGAAAGAGGAGAGTGAAAAAGTTGGCTTAAAACTCAATATTCAAAAAACTAAGATCATGGCATCTAGTCCCATCACTTAATGGGAAATAGATGGGGAAACAATGGAAACAGTGAGATTCTTTATTTTCTTGGGCTCCAAAATCACTGCAGATGGTGACTGCAGCCATGAAATTAAAAAAGACACTTACTCCTTGACAGAAAAGCTATGACCAAACTAGACAGCATATTAAAAAGCAGAAACATAACTTTGCTGACAAAGGTCCATACAGTCAAAGCTATGGTTTTTCCAGCAGTCATGTATGGATGTGACAGTTGGACTATAAAGAAAGCTGAGTGATGAAGAATTGATGCTTTTGAACTGTGGTGCTGGAGAAGAGTCTTGAGAGTCCCATGGATTGCAAGGAGATCCAACCAGTCCATCCTAAAGGAAATCAGTCCAGAATATTCATTGGAAGGACTGATGCTGAAGCTGAAACTAATATTTGGCCACCTGATGCAAAGAACTGACTCACTGGGAAAAGACCCTGATGCTGGGAAAGACTGAAGGCAGGAGAAGGGGACGACAGAGGATGAGATGGTTGGATGGCATCACCAACTCAATGGACACTGAGTTTGAGCAAGCTCTGGGAGTTGGTGATGGACAGGGAAGCCTGGAGTGCGGCAGGCCATGGTATCTCAAAGAGTCAGACATGACTGAGCGACTTAACTGAACTAAACTGCAGTAAAGACACATAGTACAGGGTATTTAATGGGTAGAGCTGACGTTAAGAAAAAAAATTTTTTGAGGTTTCCCCTCCAGTTATTTATTAGAATGTAATAAAATCATATATATATATATATATACGCACACACATATCTAAGATGACAATAACATATAATACTATAATAAAAATAAAATACTTGATATAAACTTTATGCTCTTAAGTTTATATATTAAATGTGGGAAAATGTAAACTAATAAAATTAATACTTTGTGCTACTTGATTTTTTATTCTTTACAAATTAAATCACCTCTAGAAACAAATATAGAGCTGACTGCTACAATTTAGGTTCTTTTATATTTGGCATAACTAACTGCTGTGTTCTATATATAGTGACCAGCTTTCTCTACTAGACACTTTAGGAGACCTTGTTCATTCTTTCACTGATGTCATTCCACTGATGGCCAGAAATAAGCAACTGTTATCTATGTCTGTTCTCGTTTGCCTAAGACAAAGTACTGTTACATGGTACTAACAAGATCATAATCCTAAACATGACACAGGCTCTGGAATCACACGGTAGTACTAAGTTGTAAGTGGGATCCAGGTGATCTGGACAATATTTATATTTCTTTCTGTAGATTAATGAAATAAATCGCAACATGAGGAAAAGTATCTGGTAAAGAATTCAAATATTCTAGTTTGAGAAACACTGATATAGAGGTTATAAAAATCCTTTTGTCACATACCTAATGTTGGATTTTTCGGGTCTCACCTTGTGACTTTTTCCTCCACAGATTCCAGTTTATTCAACTAAAAAGTATTTGACCACCTACTCCAAATATCAAGTGTCACATGGTATAGAAGTTACATATATACTAGGGAAGTGTTGGGAACTGAATGGAAAGAGAAAAAATGGAGAGCTTGGCCACAACAGGGAATTAGAAATAGGATATTGCAGTTCAGTTCAGTTCACTCACTCAGTCGTGTCCAACTCTTTGCGACCCCATGAATCGAATCACGCCAGGCCTCCCTGTCCATCACCAACTCCCGGAGTTCACTCAGACTCACGTCCATCGAGTCACTGATGCCATCCAGCCATCTCATCCTCTGTCGTCCCCTTCTCCTCCTGCCCCCAGTCCCTCCCAGCATCAGAGTCTTTTCCAATGAGTCAACTCTTCGCATGAGGTGGCCAAAGTACTGGAGTTTCAGCTTTAGCATCATTCCTTCCAAAGAAATCCCAGGGCTGATCTCCTTCAGAATGGACTGGTTGGATCTCCTTGCAGTCCAAGGGACTCTCAAGAGTCTTCTCCAACACCACAGTTCAAAAGCATCAATCCTTCGGCGCTCAGCCTTCTTCACAGTCCAACTCTCACATCCATACATGACCACAGGAAAAACCATAGCCTTGACTAGACAGACCTTTGTTGGCAAAGTAATGTCTCTGCTTTTGAATATGCTATCTAGGTTGGTCAAAACTTTCCTTCCAAGGAGTAAGCGTCTTTTAATTTCATGGCTGCAGTCACCATCTGCAGTGATTTTGGAGCCCATAAAAATAAAGTCTGACACTGTTTCCACTGTTTCCCCATCTATTTCCCATGAAGTGATGGGACCGGATGCCATGATCTTCGTTTTCTGAATGTTGAGCTTTAAGCCAACTTTTTCACTCTGCATTTTCACTTTCATCAAGAGGCTCTTTAGTTCCTCTTCACTTTCTGCCATAAGGGTGGTGTCATCTGCATATCTGAGGCTATTGATATTTCTCCCATGTATTAGGTAAGAGGAACTCAGGATCAAAGGTGGTTTTTGTTGTTATTTAGTCACTAAGTCATGTCTGACTCTTTGTGACCCAATGGGCTGCAGCTAGACTTCCCTGTCCTTCGTTAGCTCCTGGAATTTGCTCAAATTCTTGTCAATTGAATTGGTGATGCATCCAACCATCTCATCCTCTGTTGCCTCCATCTCTTCCTCCCCTCAATCTTTCCCAGCATCAGGGTCTTTTCCAATGAGACAGAACAGAATGGCAAGATTAATTAATTAGTTTCTTCAGAAGACATGACAGGAGGTCAAACAGTATTTGATTCTATAAAAGGGATAAATGTATCTGGGCTGCTCAGACAGTGCTAGTGGTAAAGAATCCACCTACCAAAGCAGCAGATGCAAGAGATGCAGGTTTGATCCCTGGGTCAGGAAGATCCTCTGGAAAAGGGAATGGCAATGACTCCAGTATTCTGGCCTGAAAAATCCCATGGACAGAGGTATCTGGTGGGTTATAGTCTATGGGGTTGCAAAGAGTTGGACAAGACTTAGCACTGCAACCTATCAGGGACTACAGTCAAGAAGATTAGAATGAAGATAAAATTTTCTATAAATTTTATCTTCATAAAAATGAAGATAAATTTTAGGTGTGAGGAGGCAGGAGGTTGGCCATTAATGATCAATGTTCTCAGCTTTCTTGGTAAAATAGGAAGGAGAGCTATGTGATGACTGAATTGGGCATGAGAAAAGGAGGTAAGTGTGGGACTACTGAAGAGGGAAACTGAAGAACTGAAGAAAGGAAAAAAAAGGCCTCCTTAAGGGCGTAATGTAGAAGATCATGAATTTGTTAGCGAAGTTTTCCATGTTGTTGTATAATTGTTTTTAAAGTATAAAATCAACAGTTCTTCTCAAAAATAAATGTTTGTTCCCATCTCAAGAAACTCAAATGACAGAATAAAACTTTTTATGCCAAATTGAGAAAGAGGGTGTGTAGAAAGGAGAGGCAGTTTACATTTAATCAAAATTCACTTAGTGGATATTTACTGAACATCTACCAAGCATCAAGCTCTGAGCTTGGCTTGTAAAATTTACATTGTTTTCATATTTTATTTTTCTCCCCAGTAGTCCTTAAGTCTGTAAAACAATGTGCCTGGGTTGACATCTGAAGCCTTGTCCATTCAGATCATCACTTTCCTTCCATCTTCACTCCCCATTTCCACTCAGGATACCTCAGATGGTTCTGTGGGTATCCCTAGTGTTCATTAAACACGGTCTGAAAAACCAAAGATCTAATGAATATTAATACTGAAGCCTCACTGTAACAGTCACATGTAAAACAAATAATGCAGGAGATGTGGGTTCGATCCCCAGATCGGGAAGATCCCCTGGATAAGGAAATGTCAACCCATTCCAGTATTCTTGCCTGGGAAGTCCCATGAACAGAGGGGCCTGGCAGGTTACACAGTCCATGGATCACAAAAGAGTCAGACACGACTTACCGACTAAACAACAAAAACAATATGAAGTTTAATTAGAGATAAATGTGAAGACAGGCACTCAGATGAAGAGAATCTGGCCTAACAGCATGTGATAAAGACAACAGCGATATGCCTAGGGCTGCCCAAAGGACCTATACATTTTTACCATGAAAGATGCAACTAAGTTATGCACAACAAAGCAGTTTCCTTTTTTGCTCATGTCTCCTGGTCATATGAGAGTAGATTGTGTTTTAATAGCTTTATTGAAATATAATTGACAATAAACTAAGCTGCATATAAAGTATGCAGTTTGATGAGTTGACATATGTATACACCTGTGAAATTATCACCAAAATCAAAATGACACTACAAGTGTCCTTGTACTCCTGTGTGAACTCTCTCCCCCTCGTTCTTCTATCCCTCATACACAGGAAACCACTGGTCTGTTTTCTGATTAGTACTTTCTAGAATTTTATTTAAATAGAGTCATAAGAGTATGCCCTATTCTCTTCTCTGGCTTTTTACACTTGGCATAATTGTTTTGAGATTTATCTATGTTGTGTCTCTTAATAGTTCATTTTTTTTAAAGTTGCTGAGTAGTATTCCATTTTATGGATATGCCACAATTATTTTATCCATTCACCTGTGGACATTTGGGTTGTTTCCAGTTTTTGTCTGTTACAAATACAACTGCTATGAACATTCTTGTATGATTGTTCATATGGACATGTGCTTTCATTTGTCTTGAGTAAATAGCTAGAAGTGGAATCGCTGGATCATATGGTAGGCATGTGTTTAACTCGTTAAGAATCTGCTACACTTTCTCAGGTGACTATACCTTTTTACATTCCTTCCTGCTGTGTATGAGGATTCCAATTCCTCCTGCCTTCTTATGATTTGTCTTCAATCTTAGTCATTCTAATAGGTATGTAGTAGTATCTCATTGTCCTTTTAATTTGCATTTCTCTGGTGATTGACGATGTTCAGCATCCTTTCATGTGCTGCTCTGCCATTCATATACCTTCTTTGAAGAAATGTCTATGTCCATTTTTTTGCCCACTGCTTGTTGGGTTCCTTTAGTCAGTATTTATTTACAGGCAACACAGATTAAACATTGACAGCAGCCAAGATTTTAAGAAGTAACCAAGTCACACAACAAGGTAGCATATGCATCGAAGAATATGTAGACTTTATTTTTATCAAGGACTTTACTTTGTGTGACAGTGGAATTTCAGGGTTCACTATATAAATCTGAGTATTAAATCTGGTTTAGCTTTAGCTAGCAGAACCACTTCAACTCATACTGGTCAGTCCTTGTCACTTCACAGCTAAGAGCATCGACAGCAGTGTGCTAGGGCTGGCTCACGCTGCCTCAGGAGTGCTGATTCAGAAGGGTTAAACCTATGGCTGACTCATGCTGATGTTTGGTAGACACCAACACAATACTGTAAAGCAATTATCCTTCAGTTTAAAAATAAATGAAATAAAAAAGTTTAAGAATTCTGCAGAATTTAAACACAGCCATTATCAGAAATTATATAAACTGATCAGATCAGATCAGATCAGTCGCTCAGTCATGTCCGACTCTTTGCGACCCCATGAATCGCAGCACGCCAGGCCTCCCTGTCCATCACCAACTCCCAGAGTTCAGACTCACGTCCATCGAGTCACTGATGCCATCCAGTCATCTCATCCTCTGTTGTCCCCTTCTCCTCTTGCCCCCAATCCCTCCCAGCATCAGAGTCTTTTCCAATGAGTCAATATAGTAAAATCCAATATTACTGAATAATAAATACTCAAAACTCATTTTTAGTTTACTATTTCATTATTATCCATGTTTTTATGATTATGTCTGTTGTGTGCACATGAGGGAAATCTTATAATCTGATAGTCCACCCCTCTTTCCAACTCTGTGTTCAATGATGTCCTGTGTTAGCTTGAAGTGAGAGTCACAGTGGGAGTATTTAACCCCACTGGAATTAGCAAACATCACAATCAGAACTTTTTTTTTAACCCTGGAGAGGCTAGTTGTTAAACTTACAGCATACTGGTAAAGACCCTTCAAACTACACTAACTTACTGTCCATGATGGATAATGAAGCTTCAGTTACATGGAGAATTCACCTTTGTGAAACGATTCCTCAAGAACAGATCAATATTTTTGTTACAGAACAAAGCTTACAACACCTATTTTCCTTGCTGCTCAGTTTTTTTCTTACTTCGAAGTTTCCTAAGGTTGAGAATGCCAAAGTTTGAGTAATGGGTAAGGAAGGGTGCTAATGTATTATTTTCGTGATCTGAAATAAAAAAATACATAAAATATTTTTTGTAGAAGAATTACTACAAAGGATGTTAAACACAGAAAATTATAATGGGCAAAAAATAGGAAAGGTAAACAGCTCTATATTACCAAATTTCTATTCATGTAGGAATAGAGGAAACGACTACAATGAGAAGGAGCAAACCATGATACGAGAGGAAGTCCAAACTTAACCAAGATTCTGGATGCCATCAGAAATTTAAAGTTACAGATTTGGTGACACAGTACAGCAGTCTAGAGATGCCAAACTGGGCAGGAGAGGCAAATTCTTAAAGCACAAAAGATAGTAAGTGACTGATACAGTTGAGTGTTCATTACAATTTATTTTTTTAAAGTTCTAGAGGGAAAAATTGATTGACATACACACATTATACTATGTATAAAATAGGGCTTCCCAGGTGGTGCCAGAGGTAAAGAACACGCCTGCCAATGCAGGAGACAGATGCAGGTTCAGTCCCTGGGTTAGGAAGATGCCTTGGAGGAGGGTGTGGCAACCCGTTCCACTATTCCTGCCTGGAGAATGCCATGGACAGAGGAGCCTGGCGGGCCACAGTCCATAGGGTTGCACAGAGTTACACGTGAGTGAAACAACTTAGCACGCATGCATACAACATGGGTGTATAAAACAGATAACTGATAGGGACCTACTGTATGGCCCAGGGAACTCAGTGCTGTGTAATGGCCTCTATACGGGAAAAGAATCTAAAAAACAGTGAATATATGTATGTGTACAACTGACTCACTTTGCTGTACAACTCAAACTGACACAACATTATAAATCAACTGTACCTCAACTTAAAAGTATTAAGAGAAATGAAGGATTTCAGGAGGAATAGAAACCATCTTAAATTTCAGGATCCAAATGAAAAGCATATACATTTAAAATATAAAAGAAACATATACATATGACTTTCTATAAGACATTTTTATGTCTCACATGGAATTCAAATACAGGTTAAAGAAACTGTTTGCCTGGATTATGGTAAGGTACTAGCATGACAACTTTGTAGAGTGAGGTACATAAAGAGTTACAGTTTGGTATTCAACTGAGAGGACCAAACAATCTTTAAACCAGTCAATGCCCTATATAATCACTTTACCAATGAATTGGACAAAATAAATCAAACTTTATCAAATTAGTTGGTAGGTACAAACTTTTTTTGAAGTTAAAAATGAAGAGGAATACAAATTCCCAAGGAAATAATTTCTTTCTCTAAGAACTTAAAAATTTATGAAGGAGACTGAATGAAATGACCTCACATGAAAAATACCTAATAATACATGAAACTAGTAAATGTAACTAACAACTACCTGCTGAACATTTCCACAATTAAAATTAAGTAAATCACTATTTTTTCACAAACCCTTTTCCTGATTTCCAAAATCAGCTCCTCTTCTAACTGACATATTTAGATGAATGTATTTTCTAGTCTTCAAGATTCAATATTGGAGTTAATTTTTTTTTTCTTTTATCTTTCTTTTATCAGTCTCTGTGTTGGGCCTTCAAATGCATACATTTTAATATACATTTTAAAATATTTTCATCATTGTATTTGTATAACCACTCTGTGAGTAACGCAGAAGTTATAAACAGTTCATCATCCTGTTGAAGGGCCTACAAGGTGACTGGCATGTAAACAGGAAGCAGAGTAAGAAGTTAAATTACTTGCCTAAGTTGACAGGACCAGTAATTACAAGTCCTGTGATCCTAATGTCACCATTCTTTTCATTACACTATGGTGCCTCTCATCAACTCATATTTGGTCCATTACTCTAGATTTCTAGTGATTTTCTCTGCCTTTACTCTTACCTCTATCTTGCGTATCAGTATCAGATTAAACACAGCTTTTACTGAAAGATATCTCAATAAAGAAGCTGCCAATGGTTTCCTATTATGCAGACAGTAAAGATCAGAATCTTATCTCTGTTTCATATGTGAAATCTCTAATCATACCGGGCTTCTCTTGTTCCTTTGAACATAACTTTTAACTTTCCTGAGACTGCCTTTGCTTTTAGCAGTGTTTCCCTTCTCTGAGTTACATATCCCTGAGTAACAATTATTGCAGGGACCTGAACATTTATTATATATATATGCATTATTTATATATAGTTTATAGACCATGTATATGTATAACTACTACCTTGTGTGTTTTGATGGAGAGCGGGCAGGAAGCAGCGGTAAAATTTTTGACATTAAAAAAAAAGTCTTCGCAACAGAAATGTCCATCAGTGCATGAATGGTTAAAGAAGATGTGAGATATATATATACACACACACACACACACACACACACACACACTGGAATACTATTTCATTAAAAAGAATGAAATCTTACCATTTGCAAACAACACAGTGGGACTTGGAGGGTATTACGCTCAGTAAAATAGGTCAGGGACAAATACTGTATGATCTCATATATATGTTGAATATAAAAAATAAACTAGTGAATATAACAAAAAAGAAACAGACTCACAGGTACAAAGAACAAACTAGTGGTTACCAAAGGGGACAGGGACTGGGGAAGGGGCAAAATAGGAGTAGAGGATCAAGAGATACAAACAACTAGGCATAAAATAAATCAGCTCCAAGGATGTATTGTACAGCACAGGGAATATGGTTATTTTATTTATAACTATAAACTGACTATAACCTTTAAAAATTGTGAATCATTGTGTTGTATATCTGAAACTAGTACAATATTGTGCATCAGCTATACTGTAATTAAAAAAAATGAGACCGCTGCGGTTCCACTTCTGGTAATGAAGGACTATGTGGTTTTGATCACGTTTCTGCTGAGAACAACTAGGAAAGCTGAGACAAAGAAATATATCTGTCTGAAGGCATTGGAAAGCTCTCAAAACTGTGAGGATTTCACGGCTAAGACCTAGTAGAGGCAGACAGGTTGGAGAGGCGCTTACAGCCTCTCTGATGGAGGCCTCTGTCTCTTCCAGAAGCAACTAAGAACAAAGCCTTTTGCAAGCTCACAGACCTAGATGAGGGTAGAAGAGGAGAAAAACTAGAGTTGGGCTCACCAAGAGACAAGCACCTCAGTCTTTCTGTTGAGATTCTAACGTGCTGCACCCTACAAGTCAGAGTGAACCAAAAATAGATTGGAACTGAATCATCTCCATTCTCAACTGGATTGCAGTGATCTGAGGATACTAATGGCCCTCGCTACCTAAAGAAGTAAAAAAATCCTCTCTAAAAGAAACTCATGCTATCCCAAGCCTCAAAATATCTCTACAATTGTTTATATACAATATCCAGCACACATAAAACAATAATCAGGTATATGAGATGACATGACAAGACAGAGAAGCAACCATAGAAACAGGACTCACGGGGATTATGAAACGAAGACTTTAAAACAGTGTAATTAGGGAGTTCCCTGGTGGTCCACTGGATAGGACTCAGGGCTTTTACTGAGGTGGCCCAGGTTCAATCCCTGGCTGGGGAGAACTAAGACCCCACAAGATATGTGGCACAGCCCTCCCCCAAATTCCCCAAAATACTATGATTAATCTGTTCAGGAACTTAAAATATGAGTAAGTATGTGGAGAATGGAAACACAACCAAATGGAATTCTATTATTGAAAGATACAACAAAAACCCAGTGAATGGATTTAATAGCCAATTATACAGAGTTGAAGACAAAATTAGGGAACTGGAAGAAAATTCAGAAGAATCTGCAGACAGATTAACAAAAAGACTAAAAGATGAAAAATGGAAAAAATTTAAAAGGTAGGAGATACAGAGTAAAAAAAAAAAAAAAAGTCCCACATAGGTATATAATTAGAACCCAGAAGGAGAAGCATGAGGGACTGTAACAAAGCAACACTGAAAGAGCTGTCTCAAACAAACAAAAAGCATCATGCTTTAGATTCAAGAAGCATTATAAACCTTTAAGGAAAAGGCAAAGAAAATAACACCTAAGCACTTCATGTTAAAAGTGAACTATGTTAACTATGCTAAAAGTGAAAGATGCTAACTGCTGATATTCAAAGAGGGGGAAATGTTGAGCATCCGTAGATAAGAAAATTACGCTATCAAATGAATGACAATAAGACAGCTCCTTTGGAACCAAATGATGCTATCTTTAGAGTACTAAAAACAGAATTCATATTCAGATGATATAACTTTCAAAAGTTAAGACACTATAAAGCTATTTTCAAACAAACAGAAACTGAAAATTGGGCTTCTCTGGTGGCTCAGCTGGTAAAGAATCTACATTGCAGGAGACCTGGGTTCAATCCCTGGGTTGGGAAGATCGCCTAGAGAAGGGAACAGCTACCCACTCCAGTATTCTGGCCTGGAGAATTCCATGTATGGGGTCGCAAAGAATCGGACACAACTGCCAGACTTTCACTTTCACTTTTTTCACCTCTGCCTTGGAGGAAAGAGTAACCTTTGCGTAGAGAGAAATGTTCTCAGATGGAAGTTCTTAGATTTTGAAAGGGATGAAGAACAGTAAAGAAAATATATGGGTAAATGTCAACAAATAATTACTTTTACAAAACAATGCTGACTTATTGTGGTATTTAAAACATACAGATTTTAACATTAACAACACATAAATTGAGAAGAGGGGATAAAGTGGTCAAGGGTATTCGCGTTGTCCAGGAAGTGGATAAAGTACTAAAGTATACTAGACTTTTATTTTTTTATTATTATTTTTAATTTATTTGGCTGCGATGGGTCTTAGTTGCGGCATGTGAACTCTATATCAGCATGCAAACTTCTAGTTTTGCAAGTGGGATCTAGTTCCCTGACCAGGGATCAAACCTGGGTCCCCAGCATTGATCCTATACCAGGATCAGCACTGATAAGTGCTGTTATCATTGATCCTGCACAGCACTGAAGTCTGTACCACTGGACTACCCGAGAAGTGCCTATACTAGACTTTTAGATGTCAAGGATGCACAGTCTAATTTCTAGAGCAATTAAACTATAGTAAAAAGACATGCAGGCCTCCTTGGCGGCTCAGCGGTAAAGAATCTGTCTGCCAGTGCAGGAGACGCAGGTTTGACACCTGGGTCAGGAAGATCCCCTGGAAGGAAATGGCAACCCACTCCAGTATTCTTGCTTGGGAAATCCCATGGACAGAAGAGCCTGGTGGATTGTAGTCCGTGGGGCTACAAAAGAGTCAGACATGACTTAGCGACTAAACAACAACAAAAATACATAACTATAAGGAAAAGGGGAATAAATAAATCTGACGCATCACAAAGGATGAAGAAAGCAGAGAAAAAAGAGTGAAGAGCACGGGAGACAAGAAACAGTAGGATAGCAGCTTTAAAGCCTCATATATCAGTAATAACATTAAATTGACTATCCCAATTAAAAGATAAGACTGTTGCCTTGGATTTATAAAGATACACCTTTAAGCTGTTTTCAAGAGGTAAATATTAGAATACAGAAAAGTTTAAAGTGAAGAGATATGCAAAAACTAAAAGAAAGACTGGCTATGCTAATATCCAAGACACAATACAGGAGATATAAAGCTCACGTGTCAAGAGCCCTAACAGGAAACAAGTAACACAATCAGGATTGTTTGTTTTAAACAGAGGGACTAATTACAAATGTGTGTATAGGGTATAAGAGAATTACAAGGATAGTTCTGTAATCCAGGGCTAACAACAGGGGAACTGTACCTCTCTTAAGCTCCAAGAGACAGAAGAAATTAACCAAAGTCTTGAGGGAGAGAGAACTGTCAAGAGTTCAAGGTGAGAGAGGCAAAGCTCTTTGGTCACGGTACACATTCAGTTCAGGGCAACCTCTAATAGAGGGAGCCAGGGGGAATATAAGCACTTATCTCAACTCTTTTCCACCATACACTCCTTCTATCAGCGACGGGTGATAGCTGATCATGGGGTGGTATCAATTCAGTCACACTCTCATCTGAAGCCAAAAACATCCACCCCAGACTTCTTCATATATGGTAAGGGAGAAAAGAAGTAAGTAACAAAACATAATTTATAGTTTCATAAAAGTGTTTTAGCTGGTCATGAAGACTAGGTTTGTGAGCATAGCTGCTTTCTATCACCACCCATCTAGGTTTCTCTCACTCCTTGCTTGCACCTAAGCTTAATGGAATTCTTTATCAGGTAAAAGTGAAGTCGCTCAGTTGTGTCCGACTCTTTGCGACCCCATGGACTGTAGCCCACCAGGCTCCTCCATCCATGGAATTTTCCAGGCAAGAGTACTGGAGTGGGTTGCCATTTCCTTCTCCAGGGGATCTTCCCGACCCAGGGATCAAATCCGGGTCTCCCGCATTGCAGGCAGACGCTTTACCGTCTGAGCCAGGTAGGGTGATCCAAACATTCATTCTTAGAAGATGAAACCAAGTGGAGGTCCTTTTTGGGTTACCCTAGTGTTTTCACTGACTGTTGGCCAAGAGAATACTGGTGAACATCAGACATTCCATATAAAGTCCTACTCACTCCACTAAGCAACAGCAATCGAAGCTGCCCCTTTTAAAAGGACTCGTTCCCTTCTGTCAGTAGTGTTCCCCCTGCACCCCACCCCCACCCCCCCGTTGGTTAATGATAGGAAAAAGTCCTGCCAGCAAGCCATGTCCACTTCTAATTCACTGAAACCATGTTTCCTAGGAATCATTCCTCCCTTGAGTACTAAAGCCTCCAAAGCCACTAAGACTGATGCTTCACGGACCAAAAAATTCCTCTAGTGGTTTACTAGGCATAATAAGAGAATGCAGCACAAATGCGTATGTGTGTACACCAAAAGACATACACAACAATGTTCATAGAAGCTCTCCTAATAGCCAAAGACTAGAAACATCTCTAATATCTATCAGGAATGGAATGGATAAATAAATGTGATATAAAGTCAATACTGAATAGCAATGAAAATGAATGAATGAATGTTACCTGCTCCAGGTAACAACATGGATAAATCTTACAGTGTTAGATAAAAGAAGCCAAAAACTAAAGATACATTATGCATTCAATTTATATAAAGGTTAACCACTATCAAACCTAATCTTTGGTGTTAGAATTCAGGATGGTGATTACCCTTGGGAAGGATGAAGAGTAATGACTAAGAATGGACATAGCTATTGATGTGGGTGGTGACTATAGTTACCTTCATTTTGTGATGTCATGCTAAACAACTATATTTGTGGTTTTCTATACATATGTTATGCTTCCATTAAAAAGCTTATTTAAAAAAAATACAACTGTCATCTTGCATATAATGTATAATTTCTCTGGATGCTTTTGTTTTTCTGTATTTTATCAGTTTGACTATAACATGCATAGGTGTGACTTTCATTGTAACTTTTCTGCTTGTGATTTACTGAGCTTTGTGGATTTATAGTTCTATGCTTTTCACCAAATTTGGAAAACATGCCACCTGATTTTTTTTTTTTTTTTTTTAAAATTAATCATACTGAAAAATAGAGGGACTACTCTCATCCCCACTCTATACACCTTCTGGGGAAGGTAGCACCATATATTGATTATGGATTCTAAGCATATACTTCATTGTTTAGGCCAGCATCCCTAATTTGCAGGTTATTGTATCATAACTGGCCAGTTCTCTGATTTGTTCTGAGTTCTCGTCTGGCCTGTCAACTCATAAGCCAGTGACAAGTATAT
Organism: Bos mutus; assembly: GCF_027580195.1. Lineage (NCBI taxonomy): Eukaryota > Metazoa > Chordata > Mammalia > Artiodactyla > Bovidae > Bos > Bos mutus. The sequence goes on along the minus strand of NC_091622.1, from coordinate 21,990,103 downwards.
ACCCTTACCTCAGGCCATGTCTCCTAAAGTTATTCCCTATGGAAAGATTCCCTTTACTGTTATGTGTTGGGGCCACTGATGAGTGGTGGTTTTACTGACCATTCACATCCAGCTGTGGCCAGCTCACTGCAGATTCTTTCAAGAATGAATAGGACCCACACTTTTTTTCTCTTCCATTAATTGGTCAGAAGGAACTCCTCCTGAAGCCAATTTATATGGGTTGGGGGAGAAATGCTGAAGGAGCAGGGTCAGGGACTACAGGAGTCTGAGTCACCTGCTCATTTAGTTTAGCTGTAGCCAGTTCCCAGTCTAACAGGGAGTGGACTGCTTCTGTGCTCATCCAGCTGTATGGTTTGGTGAATCAGATAACATCAGTTCACGACAGGTGGTTTGATTATTCACGCAGTCACTTGATGTCCCATGGGCAGGTGTTCCATCCTACCAGGTAGCAGGAGCAAATCTGGAGCAGCCTTTCAAAGAAACAAAAGAAAATGTTGTTGGCTGAGGAAGATATGTCCTTATTTCCAAACCGAAGGGTCTGTGTTGTAATTCCCCTATGGGAACTTACCGAAGTCTTCATTTAATATTCCTTACCACGTGAACTTCCAGTACCAATGGACCTGCCTAATCACAAGGCCACCCCCCATCAAAACTTGCAATCTTACGGTTACCCAGAAAACAGGTTAGAGCAGGTCACCCAAATGTGCTTTATTTTGTTGCCTACAGAACCCCCAGAAGTCTGCTACACCTTTTTTCCTTTCTCTTTGTTGTAGTGGTAGGAAACACAACTACCCATCACTTATTTGAACAGATACTCAAACATGTCTCCGGCCACTGCAACCCTAGAAACTTGGTGCAGTCCTGGGTTTATTGCTGCATCTTCTGGCAGGCATATGTCTTATCAAATCATGCAGAATGCTTGCTACTCCGTTCTCATTAGGTTCATTTAACATAATTTCATTGCTATAATAGACTAGTATGATATTCTGTGGCATAGTGATATGATCAAGGTCCCTTTACACCACAGAAACAACAGGAATGTTGACATAGCCCTGAGACAAGACAGTTAGGGTTTACCGTTGTCACTGTCATTTAAGTGCAATATGCTTTTGATTTTCTTTACTGATTAGAAAGGAGGTGGGAGTGGGGGCAGGGCACATTTCTAGATCAATACCTATGTATCATGTCAAAGTCTATATTAATTTCTTCCAATGAAGATACCACAGCTAGAACAACTGCAGTTGCCCCCCACCTCCACCCACACCTGATTAAGCTCTGCAATAATCCATTGTCATCTTTCACTACCCATCTGGTTTTTACACTGTCATCTCCATGATCCATCTGGTGATCACACATGGAATTTAAATGGGAATATGCTATCAGTTGTCATGCCAGCACAGGGGCACTAACTTCTGTACTGCTTTTCTTTTACTGTCTTGAGAGGGAGTGGTATCGATCAGTTCTGAACTTCTATCTAGTCCTACCTACCATAACAACACTCATTCCATTGGTCAGGAAATGAAAATGAAGATTGCTTCAGTTATTAAAATGTATTCATTCTTACCACACATCTGGGGTTGGAGAAGTAACCAGTATGGGTCTCTCTGGGCTGTTAGCCAGACTCAGGCCTGGACTCCATCTGTCACTCGACTTTCTTGGGGGCCCCTATTCTAACCAATAAATAGCCACTGGAGAAGGATTAGGACAATGATTGCCTAACTTGCTCACTGGAATTACTGGGGGAGCTTAAAAAATACAAAGAAAGGCCTGTCTTACCCCCAGAAATGATGAGTTAACTGGCCTGGGGTGTATCCTTGGCTTTAGAATTCTAAGGTGTTCTTATGTCCAGACAAGTTTGGAGACCACTGTGTCTAGAGAAGATCAATGATTATACTGCTGTGGCTGCATTGCAGGGTTCTTCCTTGAAGGAGCCAAATCTCTCCCCATCAAGAAGTACCAAGTCTGTGACTTGGATGAGATGCTTCAAATTTAATTCCTCGGGTTCTCACTGGTCAAAACAGCAAGATCTTTAATTCTTCTGTAGGTTAGCACTTGCCAGAGCAAGCTGTGTACTCCTCTGATGGGGATGCTATGTCGGGATTTGCCTGGAGGAACTGGGAGGTGGCGAGGGTAAATTCTGAGGACAGTAGGAATCAACTTACGAGACAGAGCTGCCCCAAAGCTTCATTCTTGTCTGCCCAACTGTCCCCATTCAATGTCTCAGGGTCCCACTCCTTTCTCATCAGTCCTAACCTTAGTGTAAGAAAACTGGAAGAACTGAGCATTTAATTGGTACTACAAATCTACTTTATCTGCCCACTGTCCATAGTATCGCACAGTCGGTCACAACTGAAGCAACTTAGCACACACGCATGCACACACAGCCCCAAAGTAGAAACAACTCAAATAGCTACAACAGAATGGACAGAGCAGCTTGTCCACAAGCGGAATATAACAATGAACATGAACAAACTACTTCTACAAGCAACTTAGATAAACCTTACAAATATAATGGTTGAAATACACATATAATTTCATTCATGTATGATTCAAAACAGATCTATGGTTATAAGTTAGTATGAGTGGTTACATCTGGGGAAGAGGTTGGAGTATAATTATTGGGATGTCACATAAAAGGTTTCTATGTAACTTGTAATATTCTATTTCTTGGGTGATGGATAGAGGGATATTTTTACCTCTGATAGATACTGCATTTATTTCTGCAGTATGCTGTATTTCAGTTTTTTAAAAGGCTAGTGCTAATAAGACTGGGAACTACCAGTTATGCCTACTTGCCCCTCGCCATCAATTCGACACTTCTTTCAAGGCCTGGTTCAGATTCCACAACTAACTTGAAGTCCAACCACTTCAGCTAGAAATGACTTATCTTTCTGCTTGGTTTTCATTACATCTCATGGGAGATACTGTAATATAGGAGAAATGGTACAGGTCAAGGGGCTTGGGCTTTAATCTGTAAAGCAATAATAAGGGAGTGATGTGGTCCTGTTTGTCATATCTGCACACCATGAATTTGCTTAACTAATTATACTTATTTATATTTCTTTGACTATGTGGACAAACAAAAATTTACATATACATGTAAGTATAAAAATGTCATGTGTTTGATTGTTACAATATTTGTTCCCAGTGTATCATGCCTCTTTTGTTTGTGCCTCTTTGCAATGTGCCTTTGCCACTTTAACTATCAAAAGGTACTTTATTTCCCCACTTCTTGAGTCTAGGCTAGCCTTCCTTGTGACTTATTTTGACCGCCGAATGCAGTAGCTGTGACTTAGTGCAACTTCTGTGGATGAGGCCTAGAGAGGCTCTACAGCTTCCTTTGTCACCTTCTAGAACACTGCCCTGGGCCTCTATGTTGTAAGTCTGGAATGAAAGACCATGTGAAGAGAGCCACGTGAATGAGCCCTGAAGAAACAACAGAAAAACTTCTAGTCAAAACAAAGAATGGTGAGAAATAATAAATCATTATTGACTTTAGCCATTAAGTTTGTGATTGACTCATAGCGCAGGAAGATAATCTAGTCTGCTGTGGCAGAGACTGATCTTGTCTCTCAATGTCCCTTCTTCTTTTCTTCCTTTAGTATTACAACTCCCAAGTTTTGACTTAGGACTTTGCCACACAGGCAAGGACTGTATTTCCTAGCCTCCCTTGGAAGTCTGGCCATGTGACTACATTTTGGCCAAAAGAGGAAATGATGGCTGCAACTTCTGTGACATGCCCTTAAAAAGAAGAGGTATACTGTTTTTCCATTTCCCATTCTCAGATATATCTTGGCAGGAGGTGAAACAACCATCTTAGGCCATGAAATAGAAGCCACATATTGAGTATAGCAGATTAACAAGCTAGAATGAGGGTGGATCCCTAACACCTAATGCTGCTGTATCAATCGTGAACTGATTATCTCTGAAATGTTACAAGAGAAAAAAATAAACTTTCATCTTAAGTTATTATGTTGGCCTTTAAGCAACCAAACCTATATCCCAAGTAATATGTATTTTCCATTATTTCCCCCATATAGTTATATACAAATACACATGTATATATGTATATCTACAAATATAAATATTTTGAGTGTAAACATACACACACACAAATATGTAAACATTTATGTGTGCTGCTGCTGCTGACTTATAGACTGGGATCACATTATACACACTTTTCTTCATCTTGCTTTTTCTCATTTAGTAGTAGTATCTTGTGGAAATCACAATTCAACTAATACTGCTTTAATTTATTCCTTTTGTTGGATACAAAAACTGTAATTCACTCAACCATTTTCCTAATAATGAGCTTTCACTTTGCTACTTGTTCTTAGATACTATGGATGATGCTACAGTGAATATTCTTATAGTTAGATCCTTACATATTTTAAGGGCTTCCCTTGTAGCTCAGCTGGTAAAGAATCCACCTGCAATGCAGGAGACCCTGGTTTGATTCTTGGGTCGGGAAGATCTGCTGCAGAAGGGATAGGCTACCCACTTCAGTATTCTGGTGGCTCAGCTGGCAAAGAATCCACCCACAATTCGGGAGACTTGGGTTCGATCCCTGGCTTGAGAAGATCCCCTAGAGAAGGGAATGGCTACCCACTCCAGTATTCTGGCCTAGAGAATTCCATGGACTATATATCCATGCAGTCACAAAGAGTAGGACACAACTGAGCGACTTTCACTTACATATTTTATACCTATTGGACAGATTCCCAAGAAAGAAATAGCTAGGACAAAAGATATTTCCAGTTTAAAACATTTAACACAGGTTGCCAGACCGTTTTGCAAACAGGTTGAAAAAGTTCACATTTATACCAGCGTGCATGCATGCTAAGTCACTTCAGTCATGTCCTTCTCTTTGCGACCCTATGGACTGTGGCCCGCCAGGCTCCTCTGTCCATGGGGATTCTCCAGGCAAGAATACTGGAGTTGGTTGTCGTGCCCTCCTCCAGGGGATCTTCCCAATACAGGGATCAAACTCGCATCCTTATGTCCCCTGCATTGGCAGGAGGGTTCTTTACCACTAGCGCCACCTGGGAAGCCCATTTATACCAGCACCGTATAACAAAACTTTTCACTTGGATCCAACTGGCAACAGGTGCTATTGGTCATTTAACGTTTGCCCAGTCTGAAAAGATTCTCACTTAATTTCATAATAGAAGAAATGCCCAGTAAAACTACAGCAAGATTAAACATTTTCACTTATCAGTCCCACAACCAAAAGTTCAATAACATACTGTAATGAAAATGCTGTGGGTGCAGTTACTTGTTTATATAACACAGGGAAATCTGGCAGTATCTAGCAAAATCACACATATATACAAACCCTCTGATGGAACAATCTTATTTCTGTGAAATGTTGAACATGTGAGGCAAAAGTGTACACAGTATTACCCATTACCACGTTGTTTTCAAAGCCAAAAGACTGAAATCAAAGCAAACATCCATCGTAAAGGCTTGGTAAAATAAATTCTGGCATTCCTGTAGTGGAATTTATTCATAGTGGAATACTATGCAGCTGTTAAAAGGATGAGGACTCTCATTATGAGCTACTTAAATAACTGAGTTATCAAATATAGCCCATTATTATAACATTTGTTTTTTTTTTTAAATAAAAAGGAGAATAAACTCATATAAAAAAAGCTATGAGAACTACATGAGAAACTAATAAAGTGGTTGTGAGACAGGTAGTATTGGCACAGGAAATGGGTGTATGACAGATAAGTGGGGGGAAGCTTCAACTCAAAACATAAATACCTATCTATCTAGATACACACACATACACACACATTACCATTTGAATGAATTACTCCTCAAAAAGAAAAAGAAAAATAGTTCTAGTATTTCCCCAGATTCCTTTATGTGATTTCTGTCTAGTCGATTCACCTATCTGATCCTCTTTCTTCAACTGTAAAACAGGGATAAGATCTGCTTCACAATGATCTGGTGAGCACTACAGTAGGTCTGTGCTTAGCCAAGAGCCCGTCACACAACAGGCACTTAATAAAGACTAGTTAATGAATGGCTTGCCAATCTGTTACATAGGCCTGAATTTGGCGTCTTATTACTTTTACTTGTGTTATCGTGATTTCTTCTGATTTTGAGTGACTTTTCATATTTGGATTTATTCTTTGCTGAATTCATATTCTTTGCCCAGCCATTTTCTACAGAATTGCTTGTTCCCTTGATGTGAATTTTAAAGAGCTCTTTTAATATTAAAGATGTTAAACCTCACATTTTTTTTAGTCTATGTCTATTAATTTTAACTATGTTTATATCTTTTGCATACAAGTTGTCTTTTATACTGACAAATGTCTATCTTTCTAAAGAAGAATGTGTGTTCTGCTGCTGCTGTGTAAAATACTCTATAGCTGTCAATTAGATCCAATTGACTGATGGTACTACACAGTTCAACTAATGAATATATCCTCACTGATTTTCTGCCTGCTAGATCTATTATTTATTAAAAGAGGGGTGATGAATTCTCAAGGTATAATAGTGCATTTGTCTGTTTCCCCTTGCAGTTCTATCAGGTTTTGCCTTAGCTGCTTTAATGCTCTGTTGTCAGACATACACACATTAAAGGCCGGTATATCTTTTGGAAGCACTGACCTCTTTATGTAATGCCCTTTCCTATCGCTGATAATTTTCCTTGTTTTGAAGTCTGTTTTGTCTGAATACAGCAACTACAGTTTTCTTTTGATTAGTATTAGCATAGTAGATCTTTCTCCATTCTTTTACTTTAACCTGTCTGTGTCTTTATATTTCAAGTGGATTTCTTGGGACTTCCTTGACAGTTCAGTGGTTAAGACTTCAAGCTTCCAGTGCAGGGAGCATGCCACAACTAGAGAAATGCCTTCGTACCACAACTAGGGAAGCCCAAGCGCGTGCCACAGCTAAGACACGATGCTGCCAAATAAGTAAGATTACAGTAAGCATGGAGTTTCTAAGGCAAAAAGGTGGCCTCTAAAAAAAACTTCAAAGATCTATATAGAATCAAACTCTTTATTATATCTGCATACATAGATTTTGTATGTTTTTAAACAAAGTAATGTACTTTATTTAAGCCACTGTTATTTTGATCTCTATGTGTGTGTGTATTGTAGCTGTGTCCGACTCTCTGCGAGCCCATGGACTGTAGCCAGCCAGGCTCCTCTGTCCATGGAATTCTCCAGGCAAGAATACTGGAGTGGTTTGCCATTTCCTTCTCCAGTATTTACTTTTAAATTATAATCTTTTCCTAGTCAATGACTGAAAAAGTGGCATCTCAATACACACTCATAGATTCTATTACAGGATAAAAAGCCTTTTTTCCAAGTTCACTCTACCATGTCTCTAGGAATTTTCTATTAGGTGCTTGTGTATATTGTTTGTTTTAAGCACCACAAGTATTTCGGAAAATGATTTTTAAAGTTTTACCAGTTGTTATTAATTTTAAAATACCAGTTTTGTTTCTCTAGTTTTGCTTTTATTTCCAGTTTGCTGCATTTCCTCTTCCTCTTAACGCTGTGGGTAAGGGAGGGCAGTTAAAACGTGGTTCCTCAAAAGAAAGGGGAAGTATAAAAATGCCAAACACCAAAATCAAAATCCTCTTTTAAAAAAAGTTTTGTTTATCCCTTAAAATTTTTTTAACACATAAACTAACAGGTTTAAATTATTTTTAAAAAAAGATTTGGTTAGTTGTTCATGTAATAATCATCCATTTGAGCCCAGGAGGGTAAGTCTCCTCTCAATCTATTCAAGCATATTAAGTATCCCATTAATTTCATCTTACTGTTCCAGTCTGTCAATCTGCAATTCCTTTTACTTTTCTTTTACTTTGGGCTTATTCCCTTGATCACATGTCCTACTTCTTCTTGGTTTGTCATGTAAGTGGTACACATCCTTCATTAGTTTCTTTAGAAAGAATGTGTGAACTGCATATCTGAGACCTTTTAGGATTGAAAATAATTTATTTTAGCATGGCCTGTACAGAACTCTAAATTATAAGTAATTTTCCTTCAGAATTTTGGAGCATTGCTCCATTACCCTTTTGCTTCCAGAATTGTTACTGAGAAGTCTAACACATTCATCTCTGTACGAATCATATGAAATCTGTTTTTTCTCTCTCTAAACTTGAACAATCTACTCTGTCTCTCTACTTGTTATCTTTACAGAGAAGAGAAAGGCGGGAGATACACAGGAAAAAAGCTCCAGAAATCAGCGTGGGGTCCCCTTCAGCATTTTATACTTAGAGCAATCTTAATTACCCACCCCCGCCACAAGAGCCACATGTGATTAGCACCGGCACACTGTACTATCACACACATTGTGCAACCCTAGAGCAACCACCGTAAAAAACAAAACAAGATGCAGCTGCAAGAGAAAAAGATGTGTTGATGGTGATGTAAAAATAATAATTATGATGAAAATAAATGCTAACAGTATCGTGCACGTCTATGTGCCGGGTACTGTTTCAATTGCCTCGTACATATTAACTCACTGAATTAGTATATAGCATACAACCTTAAGAGGTAAGTATTATCTTCATTTTATAGGTTACATAATCTACCCTGGCACAGCCAGAATTCTAGTCCAAACAGTCTAGCTCCAGAATCTTGGGATCTTAACTATTATGCTATACTACTTTCCAGTAGTAGATGCTAGTCAGTTTTTGCTGTTTACTATACTATTTTAAAATATCTTTTCTTGACAAAATAAAAAGTTGGCAAACCCATGTTTATTTCCATAATTTAAAAATGTATTGGCTGGTGAAATGTGAAAACCTGGAAATCACCGATTTATAGGACCAGTAGAGAGAAAGACAATGAACATTTGAGGCAAGATAACTGATGGAACAAGATCTTAGAGGATCAGTTCTAGAGCATAGGGAGCTGGTAGACCTGAAGGACTGGGAAGATGCTAAGTGCAGGAGGAATTATAGCTACATTCAGAGATGATGGTGAGGAAAAAATCTCCAGTAACTAAAAATCAAGGTCATCTGAGCACAAAATAAGACTGGTAGCATCAACTTAGAAGGCTTAATAAGTAATTAATAAATAACGGTGAAGATTTGGAGCAACTTTTGTGAGGAATGGGAAAAAAAATAAATAAAGCCAGGAATGAACTGACAGCTAGAAAAATAGAAATGGTTTCAACACTAAATATATTGAAGAAGTCAAAGAATAAGGTTAGAGGGAGTAACAGAGTGGACAATGTATAAACAAATATAGCAAGTTGTGGTTAGAAGATAGGATTTCTGAATTTAAGATCTCACAGCCAGAATAATGCTCATTCATTGATGATGATACTGGTGATAATAACCATTTATTAAGCACACACACTAAAAAAAATTAATTCAGTCATAACAACCATTACTATCAGCATATTACAGAAGAGAAACTGAGGCCCTAGTGAAATTTTCAGTAAAATTAAAGTTTTTCATAAAACTTAATAAAATGATTCTGAAATTCATATACAGTGGGAAAGAATCTGGCATTTCCAAGGAAATACGTGAATATTAACCATTGTTAATATCTTGCTGGGTATTAACACTTATAATAAGGCTGCAGTGATTATGATAGTGTGGTAATATAGTAGAGGTCATACACATTGACCAATGGTAAAGAAAAAACAATCCATGGATGTGTGGAAACCTGATTTGAAATCAATGACATTACAAACTTAAGAAAAGTCACACTATTTAATAGTTGCTGCTAGAAAAATTAGTTGTTTATATATGAAATAAATAAATTAGATCTCTACCTTATGCACAAAAATAGTAGTTTGAGTTAAAAAAGAATAAAATACGAAGAATAAAAGTTTACAATTTTTAACAAAAAGATGAATATCTTTGTGATTCGGAGATAGGAAATGACTTCTTTTCTTTAGGAGAGGATTTCTTAAATCAGACACCCAAAGCAAAAAATATACAGGAAAAGATGAACAAATCTGATTAATTCAAACTAAATTTCAGTGTAAAAAAAGACACCATAACAAACGCCAGAGAAAAGGCATGGACTGGAGGATGACATGCAACTAATACAACCTACAATGTATTATTATCCAGAAAACATATATCAATGAAAAAGATGAGCAAAGCAATAGAAAAAATGGACAAAGATGCCCAAAGATGCCCAGGAGGCATTTGGGATTAGTACTAGAGAATCTGGGCTGGAAATAGAGATTTGGGCTGTATCAACTTACTTATCATATATGAATTCACAGAACTAGATGAGTTTCCAGGACAGCATGTAAGGCAAATAGAAATTTGGGCCTAGCTAGGACATAAAGCAAGCAAAGGATTACCAATCCTCACTCTTCCCCTATCCAACCTGGGGCTGTACAGCATGAGGGATCCCAGTTCCCCAACCGGAGATGGAACCCATGCCCCCTGCAGTGGAAGCACAGAGTCTCAGCCACTGGACCATCAGGGAAGTCTGCTCACTCAAATTCTTAATACTAATAACTGCTTTAACCTTATCGACATACTATTTTCTCTGGCTTTTTCTGATCATAACTAAGTCTTTTACAGATGCTGCTGCTGCTAAGTCGCTTCAGTCATGTCCAACTCCGTGCGATCCCATAGACGGCCTCCTACCAGGCTCCTCTGTCCCTGGGATTCTCCAGGCAAGAACACTGGAGTGGGTTGCCATATCCTTCTCCAATGCATGAAAGTGAAAAGTAAAAATGAAGTCGCTCAGTCGTGTCTGACTCTTAGCGATCCCGTGGACTGCAGCCTACCAGGCTCCTCCATCCATGGGATTTTCCAGGCAAAAAGATGAGATCTAAATATAAGAAATAAACACTTATAATAAAACCAGATTTGGGGATGTCCCTGGTGGTCCAGTGGTTAAGACTCCAAGTTTCTTTAGGGTGTGTGGGTCTCATCTCTGGTTGGGGATCCCTCACACCATGTGACATGGCCAAATTAATTAATTTTTAAAACCCCACATTTTGTTGGGTATTACATCAGAAGATGATACTGGGGAAGATTAAGAGCAGGAGGAGAACGGGGCGACAGAGGATGAGATGGTTGGATGGCATCACCGACTCAATGGAGATGAGTTTGAGCAAACTCCAGGAGATAGTGAAGGACAGGAAAGCCTGGTGTGTTGCAATCCATGGGGTCACAGAGTTGGAGGTGACTTAGAAACTTAACAACAACATCAGAAGGTGGTCAGATAAACCTGCCACTCCTGTTTGTAACAATTACCTTCAGCTCCTCTACTTTATGTTCTGCCAAGAAGGTGGGGTGGTGGAAATGAAATGCAAATTAAAAAATAAAGCCAAACAGGACTTAAAATTTAAAGCAAAGGGAATGTAAGAAAATGTTCCCTAAAATGCACAATAAGGGTTTTTTTTTAATTGGTGGGGTTAGGAACTATCTGCTTTTATACGTTATATATATACATATATATAATTATTTAATGCATCAGAAATAGCTAATATATGTCTGCTGCTGCTAAGTTGCTTCAGTTGTGTCCACCTCTGTGCGACCCCACAGACGGCAGCCCACCAGGCTCCTCCGTCCCTGGGATTCTCCAGGCAAAAACACTGGAGTGGGCTGCCATTTCCTTCTCCAATGCATGAAGGTGAAAAGTGAAAGTGAAGTCACTCAGTCGTGTCCGACTTTTCGAGACCCCATGGACTGCAGCCTACCAGGCTCCTCCGTCCACGGGATTTTTCAGGCAAGAGTATTGGAGTGGGATGCCATCGCCTTCTCCGAATATATGTCTACACATCTTGAAATTTTAAGACAAAAAAAGAAAAATGCTTCAACCATATAGACTTCTATTCACTGCATTTCTTATACTTGGAAATAGTAAAACAGCTATCCACTGCTCAAAGCAGTCAGTCACAAAAGAACTACATAGAGGATAATTTAACTACACAGAGGATAATTTCTTTTATATGATGTAAGAACATGTAGAGGAAGAACAGTGGTGGTGGTGGTAAGGGGATGTGATTAGTAGGGACATAGAGAGACTCTATGGTGTGTTTGGTGTATTCTGTGTATGTGGATCTGGCTGTTGGTTACATTGAATTGGTCATTTGGCACTTGAGCATTTTATTACATACCTTTTAACTGAGGTATGTATCTCTTAATCCTTTAAAGAAAAACTTCTTAGAGGCCTTAGGGATCTCACTCAACACAGCTTGCTTTGCTCCTGTCAGGACAACAAAGCCTCTAAATAAGAAACGAATATTTAGTGGCCTCTCTAAGCTTTCTTCGCCTAATGGCCCCACTCCCTCAAACCACCCTGCCTCAACCACCTCCCAACAGAACAGTCTTAAGGACAAGGCCGTTGAGATCATCATTTTCAGGATAAACAAGCTCCAGGGTCCTTCTTTCACTAAATCAAAAGTAAGCTCCCAGGAGTAAACTGAAAGTAATCTGAATGTAAACACCAACCTTTCAATCATCACGTAGTCTATCATCTTCTATACTACCCGAGCTCATGAACATGAATCTGTTCTAAACATCTTGGAAGAAATTTCCATTATAATTTTACTTTGACAATTTTGACCAGGGTAAAATGACAGAAAACCGATTTATCTAGATTTCAATTAATTATCTTACTGATGATTATTTTTTTAGTGAAGGACGATAACAAATATTAAATTTAAACAGTCCAGAGAATGAAAAGTTGCTTAAAAAAAATTCCTTTTCACTTTAAGATGAAATACCAAGAGAAAAAATTTTTTAAACTTACATGTTAACAATTGGTTGTTACATTTTAAATCATACAAGGTGAAATACTGGCCCTTGTGCAGTTCATTGTTCTATGTTATTGGTCAAGCAGCGTTCAGAAAGGAAATGAGGCTGGGTTATTAAGATACAAATACACAGCATGCCATCAGCAAGTGCATTACTTCGGATACTTTACTTTAAAAACATGAAACAGTCATGTCAAGGAAGGTGCTTCAAGGGACTGAAGCTATCTCCTTTCTCTGTTTTTTCGGTGTTAATAAACCTAAATAAAAATTAAAGCTCTCCAAGGATACTTTAGTTTGTAGCAGAAGCCCTACAACATGAAATAAAGGAAACCCTAAATCTTCATATTCTTTTACCACGTTCCCAGTTTTAGTTAACCGAAAAAAAAATTGATCTACAGTAGGAAAGAAGAATTATCTACTGAAAACAGATATCTAAGTAAGGACTCTAACGGGTCTGGTCTGAGTCAAGGCCTCGGAGCAAGATGGCACTAAATAGCCAAAGAGCAAGGCTGTGAGCAGTGCCTAGTTTAGGTATCTTCTTTCTTTAAAAAAAAAAAAAAAGATTTGTAGAGGGGAGACAGCGAAATTAGGCACTGCGGGGGTTCGAGGGAAAGGCTGCTCTAAGGAGAATTTTCAATTCTGGGGTCGTGGCTGGGACAAGAGGGCCCGAGGTAAAAAGCGACGCCAGGAGAAACTCACTTTTGAAAGGCACCTTCCGGTTACACAGTGCTCTCACGTGCTTTACTTCCTTGGACACAGTATCCTTTCTTGGGCCTCCGGACGTGAAAGGCCCACCGTGAAGGCCCTCTTCCCCTCAAGACTCAGAAGCGGGCCTCGCTGCCCGACCGCCGCCCGCGCCCCTTCGGCCTCCGCGGGGCGCGCACGTCACCCGCCCGCTGCCAATCGGCGCCCGGCAGCTCACCTCTCAGTGCAGGCGCCCAGCCCCGCCCCGGCCTGGCCCCGGCAGAGAGCGCCGGTAGGCCGCTTCCGCTCTGGGCGCAGGCGCAGCAGCTCCGCCGGAGAGCCGCGGGTGTCGGGCGAAGAGCGGACGCCGCTGGCCAGGATGGTGCTGGAGAGCGTGGCCCGCATCGTAAAGGTGCAGCTCCCCGCGTATCTGAAGCGGCTTCCAGTGCCCGAGAGTATTACAGGGTTCGCCCGACTCACAGGTAATCCTAGCCTTCAGCCAGTCCCCATCCTTGCAGGCTTCTCCACGCGGAGGGTGGGGACGGGCATCTGAAAGTCCTTCGGCCGAGGGGCGGGGCGGAGCCTGGCGGGTGGCGCGTGACCTGGGATCCCACTCCAGTATTCTCGCCTGGATAATCCCGTGGACAGAGGAGACTGGTGAGCTACAATCCGTGGTTTCGCAAGGAGTCGGACAGGACTGAGCACAGCACCCCCACTGCCACTCTCACTGCAGTCGCGGAGTAGGTGGGCACGCGCCGGCACTGCATCCTCAGAGTGTGTGTGAGGCCACATCCTGGGACTTGGCGGCCCCCTGAGCTTATCTTCGTGTCTGTCTGCAGTGTCCTTCCGTGTTGAGAGACCAGGTTTTTGCAGAGAAGGTGCTGAGTTGGGAACAGGCCCATTTTTTCCATCTCCGTCGCTCCCTGCAAGGTTGCTGGTTTATTTTAAAGTAGGAAAAGTCGTTATCCAAGGCTCAAAGGCTCTGTGTATCAGGCCGTCCCAGCTCTTGGCTGAGTTTGACCGACATAGTGTGGGTGTGTCTGTGTGAGAGAGAAACACACATACACATGTATTTGGTGGTTTTATTTACTAACAAAATTAGACAATTCCAGTTCCATGGGGGAGTGTCAACCTGTCACGGGGTCATTTGAGGTCATCACCGTAACTATGGGCCTGGAAGCAATTTAGTTTACTTGAGTTGGAGGAAAGATACTTTTGCTGGCATGACAGACCAAAAATTAGAAAGTGAAATTTCCTGATGACATGTAACATTTGCACTTAAGTTCCCTCCTTTACAAAATACAACCCACAGCGTGGGATTTCATATCTAAAAGATGAACATTTCCCGAATGCTGCCAAAACTTGGAAGATATTGTTGGGTTCTGAGCTTTACAATGCAAGTGACATATGGGTAAACCAGACTCAGGGACTGATTAGGATGATGGTAGGGGAGGAGGGAGGGGAAGCCGGTTATTGATAAAGCAAACATTGAACTCATATGTTCTGACTGATTACCAGGGAATGTAAGCATGAATTAAGATAATTTTGAGGTAAATAGGGCTGCTTCTGGAGCAGTTTAGACATCTATGGTAGCTGACTTAAAACGCAGTATTTGGAAGGCTGACAGGTAGAAGAAAAATAAGATGTATTTTGTGTAGACCAGAAGACAACTAGGGCCAAGTTAGTGATTGTTATTTGAACATGGGTTTTAGTTGCATGTTAAAGGAATTCTTTTTTTTTTTTTTTTTTAATTAGAGAATGCTTTACCTTAATAGGGTGCTGTGAGAGCTATCCCCTCTCAGAGATTTAAAAAAAACAAAAGGCGGTGTCTGGTGGTGGATAGGTAAGATGTGGTAAACTAGGTCTAAATCTAGTCTAAATCTAGAGATTCTTTAAATAATAATCACAGACATTTGGTTTGTTGACAAATGGATTGTGAAAATTTAACATTTTTAGGTGTTAAAAGGTTTGACAGAAAGCATGTAATTGAATAGAAAGAGTGGTAACTGAGTGAAAGTGAAAGTGAAGTCGCTCTGTCGTGTCCGACTCTTTGCGACCCCATGGACTGCAGCCTACCAGGCTCCTCCGTCCATGGGATTTTCCAGGCAAGAGTACTGGAGTGGGGTGCCTTCTCCAAGGGATCTTCCCGACCCAGGGATTGAACCCAGGTCTCCCGCATTGAGGGCAGACGCTTTACTGTCTGAACCACCAGGTAACTGAGTAATAAACACTAAAAAAAATCTATACATAAGGAGAAACATAAAAGTAACATAAGATGAAAATGCTTGCAGATCAAGAGTTTGTAAACATCTTAGTCCTCTTTTGATTTTACTATTTTATTCTGATGGATTACAGCAATTATGTAAAATTTTGACTTTTTCTCCCCTTTTTTTACATCACAGTAGGCCTAACCATCGGAGAAGGCAATGGCACCCCACTCCAGTACTCTTGCCTGGAAAATCCCATGGACGGAGGAGCCTGGTAGGCTGTAGTCCATGGGGTCGCTAAGAGTCCGACACGACTGAGCAACTTCACTTTCACTTTTCACTTTCATGCATTGGAGAAGGATATGGCAACCCACTCCAGTGTTCTTGCCTGGAGAATCCCAGGGACAGGGGAGCCTGGTGGGTTGCCGTCTCTGGGGTCGCGCAGAGTTGGACACGACTGAAGCGACTTAGCAGCAGCAGCAGGCCTAACCATTTCCCTGCAGCTGGAAGTTTTGAATGTTTTTAATATATATATTTTATTCTTAATGTTCAGTGGGTAAGTAGCCCTATACCAATTTTTTCTCTCTTTAAATTACACCTTTAAATGTATTCATTAAATGGTAATAATACATCAAAAAGATACAATCATTTTGTGACATTTGTTCCCAGTTGCCAACTTACTTTCTTAATAATTTGTGTAAATTAACTGATGAGTTTTTAGCAGTCAAGAAAGAAAAAAAATCCCCTTACTCCCATGCCAACCTGTGCATGCTAAGTCAACTCTTTGCCACCCTATGGACTGTAGCCTGCCAGGCTTCTCTGTCCGTGGGATTCTCCAGGCAAGAGTGGGTTGCCATTTCCTTCTCCAGGGGATCTTTCCAACCCAGGGATCAAACCCAGGTCTCCTGCAGCTCCTGCACTGCAGGTAGATTCTTTACCCTGAGCCACCAGGGTGAACCCAGTTTAACCTTAATTATGTGTGTTGATTCTGAATGTGGCTGGTTTTATATTAAAGTTTTCCATAAATAGAGTGTAGATGAAGGAGACTGGAAGGTATGATATTTGACTTAATGACTAGAAGACTTTCAAACTTTTTTTTTCCCTCTCAAGAAATTCTGTCAACGAATATTTAATTCCTATTAAGGCATTAAGGAAACTCAACCTAAACCTTTTCCCTCTTGAATAAATAATATATAGTAGTTTCTTCTTTGACGCTCTTAAATACTTAATGTGAAGAATGATTCTCAGAAATAATGACAACTCTGATAAATATCTTTATAGTGCGTATTTAACCTGTCGCATTACAGTGTGTCTACATTTTAGTTCTCAGTGTAATGTCCATTTGTTTAGGAAATGATGTTTGTAATAATTACAAAAAATGAGACAGTCTGCTTTGCACTGGACAATGATAATACGACAGTTGCAGAATCTATTGTGGAGCACTATGGAAGAAAAACTTCAAAGACCAATTTCCTCTCTGAGCTGCGTCTCTTGATTAGATTGTATTAGCTAATGACATTTGGATGTCTTGAATGAACTACTTTTAGAATCCATCTTAGACCTTTTTTTGGTTGAAATAAAAACCTGGAAGATAACTTTTCAAAATAAATTGTTTAAAATGTCTACCAGATCAAAAATATTTTCATTTCTTCTCTATGATAATTAGAGCAAAAAAAAAGTTACAGTTCACATTATTGTTGCCTGTTTTTCCTTCCCTGTTTGGATCCAGTGGTGTTTTAAAGCAATTGACTCTCTCATGATGACTCTGCATTCTTAGTAAACACTTGGAGATCCTTCATTACTGTACAGTATTTATAGACAGCCCTTACCTGTCAAGACAACTTTGTCAAAAACCTGTCTTTGTTTGGGTTACATTGTTAACAGTGAGGCTTTTAAGGTAAATTAGTATAATTCCCCCTTTGAAAGTATATTGTATTCAAATATATTAACCTTTAAAAAAGCTTTCCCTGTCATACAACCTTTTAAAATAGAATAACAAAAAGCTTCCCATTCAAAAGTCAAAAAAGTTTACTTCTAGATTGAAAAGCTAGTTGTGAAACTGAATATAGTAGTTCTTCCCCACTTAAAAAGCTAGTTTCTTTGAAATGTAATGGTTTTACTCTTACAGCTATGAATCCTTGGACTGTAATATTTTTCCCAGAGTAACACAAATATGTCAGAGCTGACACTTTCAAGAGGATTAACTCTAGAAAGTACCAGTTTTGAGCAAAGAATTAAAGAAGTAGAACAGAATTGAAAACATATATCCATAGAAAGACTTATACAAGCATGTTCATAGCAGCCTTATTCATAATAATCCCAAGTTGGAAGCAGCCCAGGTACCCACCATCAGGAGAGTGGATACACAAATTATGGTGTATTCATGGAATGGAGTACTGATTAGTAATAAAAAAGAATGATTTACTGATCTACTGCATGAATCTCAAAAATTTTATAGAAAGCCTTTGTCTGTAGGAATCAGTGTCCAGGAAATAGACTGAAGGTGGCTGTGTGCTGTGCTTAGTTGCTCAGTTGTGTCTGACCCTTTGTGACCCCATGGACTGTAGCCTGCCAGGCTCCTCTGTCCATGGGGATTCTCCAGGCAAGAATACTGGAGTGGGTTGCCATTTCCTCTTCCAGGGGATCTTCCCAACCCAGGGATCAAACCCAGGTCTCCCGCATGGTGGGTGAATTCTTTACTGTCTGAGCCACAAGGGAAGCCCAAGAAAACTTGAGTAGAGTGGGTAGCCTACTCACTCCTTCTCCAGGGGAACTTCCCAACCCAGAAATTGAACTGGGGTTTCCAGCTGAGCTACCCCAGAAGCCTAGACCCACTCCAGTATTCTTGCTTGGAGAATCCCATGAACAGAGGAGCCTGGCAAGCTACAGTCCATAAGGTCCCAAAGAGTTGGACATGACTGAAGCAACTAGTTGGGATCAAATGCTTATGTCTCCTGCATTGGCAGGAGGGTTCTTTACCACTAGCGCCACTTTGGAAGCCCCTCAGTGGAGGCTAAACAGTGTCTTTAGTCGTCACAGCTCAGAGCTAAACACCTGAGATCTGTTTGTTTTATTGTATGTAAATTTACCTTTTTTTTTTTTTAAGAAATGGAACAAAAGATGAATTTTCTTAATAGGAAAGTGTAATAAATGATTAAGTTCAAGCTAAAGAGTTGCATTTATTAACATGTAAATAATAAAGTTTATTTTTAAAAGATTAAAGAATTTTATTTCAGAAAACTTACTTTTGAGACTTTGGGAAAATATTTACATACTGTAAGTTGTAAAAGTTTTTTCCCCTTTTTAAAGAAAAAAAAGTTTTTTCCCCTCTTCCGAGGTAGACCAACTAAATTTAAAAGTCAGTGTAATTAAAAAGCTTTTATGAAGAACAATTTTGATGTCATTTAAAACATTTTCTTCCATGTAACCACTCTGCAATTTAGAATTCCTCGTGTCATCAAGTATTTGTTGAGCACTTACTGTGGGACAGGCAATGTTCTAGATACTGGGACACTGTTCTGTTTATAGCAGTGAGTGGAAAAATTGATTATTAATTTCATTTTATTGGCCCTTTGGTCCTAAGTAGTCTTTACGTGGTAATAGTAAAGCCATCCATTAAAAATATTTTATTTTCATCTTTCTATAGTTCAGAAGTGAAGTCATTTCTATGTTTTACCCATGTTGATACATTAGAAAACATTAGAAAATATTTATGAAATTATCAGCAATCAAGTTACCAGTGTTATTTTTATGGGATCATTATATGCAACCTTTTGAAAAGTAAGAAAAAACAGAGCAAAATAGAAATGAACAGTGTTACCAATTCTTGACTGGTGGGATTACAAGTTATTTTATTTTTTATACTTTTTAAAAATTTTCAGATTTTATAAATTAAATGCTATTTCTGGTAATCCTTAAACATTTTTAGAATGTACTGTACAAAATACACATTAAACCTAACAATTAGTGGGTAGTAGATTTCCCTTTACAGACCTAATATATCTGCCGTAGCTCAATATATATTAAACAGGTTCATAAGAAATAGCCAATCTTAAATTTTTTTTAAAAATTTCTTGTTTATTCTGTATTTCATATTTACCAAAAATCAGCTCTAACATATAATTTAAATGATTTAATTGAGCTTTATAGGCTGTATTATTTTCCTGTATAATTTTTCCTGTACTTAAATTGAAGTTTGTCATCTTTAAAAGTAAATTTTCCCACATAAGACTGTTGTATAAATTATTTTGTTGTAGGAAATAATAGTACCTTTCATCACTGTATTCCTACGATGTTTTACCGAGGAATTAAGTGTTGAAAGAAGAAAATTTTCTGAAGTAAATTTTAAAACAGCATTCTATTTATTCCCTGAGATTTGTAGGTTAAGATAGGGAATGTTAAACTTAAGAATCTAAGTTGAGGTTATCATCTTTACATGTTCATTCTCTTAACTTTTTGACTTTGATTTACTCAACCTCTTGAGACTTTTAAATTTCGTAGTATACATAATAATACTTAATGTTATACTACATTCAAAAACATTTATTGAATAAGTACTGGTTCAAAATATTGTACTGGATGTTGGGGCCAATAACAGTCTAAGACATTTATTGCCTGATCTGTAAGATAAGTGTAAATAAATAATTACAGTACAATGTGAGTGAGAAAGGGACTGACATTTACACTCTAGATGTCATTTATTCGTTCATTAAGTCACTTAAATTCATTCATTCGTTAAGTCACTCATAAAACATTTATGAGGTTCTACTTTGTGCCAGGAAGTGGAGTTCCTTTTCCTGTAGGATTATGGAGGAATCAACTTTGTAAACTTTGTATGATAAAAGAAAATGAGGAAAAGGGGCTTGAAAGCAGAGGAAGGAGCGATTGATTTGCTTTGTGAAATTGAGAAAGATTTCCCTGGTGGCTCAGATGGTAAAGCATCTGTCTACAATGCAGGAGACCTGGGTTCCATCCCTGGGTTGGGAAGATCCCCTGGAAAAGCAAATAGCAATCCACTCCAGTACTATTGCCTGGAAAATCCCATGGATGGAGGAGCCTCATAGGCTACAGTCCATGGGGTCCCGAAGAGTCAGACAGGACTGAGCAACTTCACTTTAATTTTCTGCAGGAAGCAGTATTTGACCCTAGTTTTAAAGGGTCCACATAAATGAGTCAGGTAGACCACAAGTAGAAAGGCACGGCAGACAGAAGGAATCCCTCATGCAAAGGACACAGGAAACCTGCCACTAGGTAATCAGTAGCTTTGGCTGGCTCTAAGTACAAGAGGGATGGGATATTTGTGGGTGTTGACACTGTCAAAGTAGCCTTCCCATGTCATAGACATGGTACTTTGTGGAAACCTGGTCTACAGCAGCACCATCCAAAAGCCTTTTGGTGATGATGGAAATGTTTTCTGTGCTATCAAACATAGTAGCCACTAGCCACACATATGGAGAAGGCAATGGCACCCCACTCCAGTTCTCTTGCCTGGAAAATCCCAGGGATGGGGGAGCCTGGAAGGCTGCCGTCTATGGGGTTGCACAGAGTCGGACACGACTGAAGTGACTTAGCATAGCATAGCATAGCCACACATAATAGCTCTGGCGCTATTAAAATGTGACTAGTGTGTCTCAGAAACTAAATTATGAATTCTACTTAATTTTATTTAAATAGCCACATGTATTAGTCATGTTTTTTATGTTCTATTTTTTATGATAATTGGACATCTTGGGGACCTTGCTGGCCAGGGAGGTTTGCCCACTCCCCGGACTAGCTGATGCCAAAAGATAGTAAACTACTTGCTTGTGAGCATATTTTTGATATGCAAACCAACCAATCCAAAGCCTACACTCCAAACACCTTTATCTAACTCTCACTTACCAAGCAGTATTCACCCTGCCCTAAATCACCCAAGGCCAGATATGAGACAGTTAGGGACTACCTCTCTAGCCCAAAGCCCACTGAAATTATTCAGGCCAATACTAAACTGTTCACTGTGCTTTACCTTGCCTTTTCTGTAAACCACAATAAAGGCTTGTGCCCTTTTCTCTCACCTTGCTCCTGACCAAGCCTCATACTTACCTATATGGTCATGGGTGGCCTGTTGTGCTCCCTCCTCTTGTGAATTGTAAGTAAACTTTTCTTTCAAGGCAGTTGTCTCCATGTCTGTTGTCTTACCATATCTGATTATAACAAAATCCTGGGTGCAAACAAAACAGTGTGGCTAGTGGTTACGGTCTTGGATAGCAAAGATCTATAAATAGACCCTTCACCCCAGGAAGCAGTTCTTTGTCATTTTCAGAATGTTAATTCACTCAGAGTGTTTCTGTGGAGTGTCTGCACTTTTGTTAAGAGACTAGAACAGATCAGCCTGACTGGCAAGATCTTACCCTTACAGAATTTCATTCTGGTGACTGAAAGATTATATCCCCAAAGATTTCTGCCATGTAGTATTGTCAGGTTGAGTCGGCAAAATGTTTTTTCATAATCTTAATAAAAACTACCATTCACTTTTACCTTCTCTGTGCCAGGCACTCTTATAGGTGCTGCACATATGTAAATAGGTTGTTTCATCTAGAGCTCATAACAAACCTTTGGCATGGTGTTATATCAAAAATAGCTTCGTTTTGGAAGAGTTAGTATTAAGCCAGCCTTTTAATAGTTGAATAGTAAGAACAGTTATCTCTGGAGAGTAGTTTTACTGAGAGAAGAACAGATAAAATTTTGGCTCTGTTGAATTTCATTCATAGTGACTGAGAATAGGCTTTGTACTTACTCTCCTGGGTTAAGCTCCAGTTTACCCACATGAAAAATGGGAATAATAATGGTGCCTACTAAATTCAGTTAACACAATGTTAACTGAGGTATTATAGTTGCACTCTTAGCATGATCTGTTCATTTATTATTAACAGTTATTAGCATGCCTTAGCATATGACCTTCAATTTTTCTTTTTCTCCATTAAGCTACAGTGCTTATTAGCAAGGTGTCAGGTTAGCACTCAGTGAATGATGACAAGTGATAACTCTTAAGGTCAGAAGGGATTCCCTATGGAACCCAGAAGAGGCAGTGTACTAGCCAACATTTGATAAATGCATGCTGAAATATAAATATTTTGCCTCCTTGCTGTGTTTCTCTCTGCAGACATAGAGAACATTTCATTTATGTCACTTATATTTCCTATCCCCCAAAACAGTGCTGAGTACAAGAGGCTTTAATTAATACTTATGAAGTAAGATGTATCTAATAATGAGATTATTTAGTATGTGAAAATTTCACCTAGCTCTTTAAAATAGCTTTTACACAACACAACATTTAGGTTTTTCTATAGGAATCACACTATGCCTTACAAAAAAATGTAAATTAAAGCACTGAAGACATATTCTGTCTGAAATTATAAATCAGTGGTAAATAGTTTACAGGAAATTCTGTTGTGTGATTTTAGACATGGTGGAAATGTTTTCTAAACATATAAAATTGAGTTTTATTTATAATTATGGTGATTGTAATTCCTGAAATAAAACTAAACACAAATATACTTAGGATAATGAGATAGGGTATTGGATAGAGGGTTTATTTCTGAAAACTTTGTTTTCCAGTTTCAAAAGTCTCAAAGCAGTCCACAAATAAAATGAAGTGGTCCTAGGTACTGGTTCCTTGATATTTATTCACAGTTTTACAAATAAGGTAAGAAATTAGAGTGAGAAGTAAAGAATTAGCTGAAGGGTGAGACATGCTATTTAAGTTCTTTAAAAAATTTTTTTTAGTTCTAATGAGGTGGATGAAACTGGAGCCTATTATACAGAGTGAAGTAAGCCAGAAAGAAAAACACCAATACAGTATACTAACGCATATATATGGAATTTAGAAAGATGGTAACAATAACCCTGTATACGAGACAGCAGAAGAGACACTGATGTATAGAACAGTCTTTTGGACTCTGTGGGAGAGGGAGAGGGTGGGATGATTTGGGAGAATGGCATTGAAATATGTATAATATCATATATGAAACGAGTCGCCAGTCCAGGTTCGATGCACGATACTGGATGCTTGGGGCTGGTGCACTGGGACGACCCAGAGGGATGGTATGGGGAGGGAGGAGGGAGGAGGGTTCAGGATGGGGAACACATATATACCTGTGACAGATTCATTTTGATATATGGCAAAACCAATACAATATTGTAAAGTTAAATAAAATTTTTAAAAAAATTCACACAAAAAAAAAATAATAAAATTTTTTAAAAACTGGAAAAAAAATTTATTTACAATAGGTCCTTTTTTGGGGGGGGAATCAATGAAAGTTTATTAATTTATCATTAGCAATTGGAATAAGCAGTTATTTGGTACTTATATGCAACAGGTATTGACCTAGGTAATTTACATGTATTATTTAATTTTAAAATATTTATGTTTCATTTTTAACTAGACTACAGTAGCTCTTTGTTGGTCACAGCATAGCAGTCTGTACATGTCAGCCCCAAACTCCCAGTCCATCCCTATTTGAGTCCTTTTTCAGACTCTTAACAAATCTGTAATTTTAGTTTCAGAATGGCTTCGGTTGTTGCCTTTCCTTGGCGTACTCGCACTACTTGGCTACCTTGCGGTTCGTCCATTCCTCCCGAAGAAAAAGCAACAGAAGGATAGCTTGATTAATCTTAAAATACAAAAGGAAAATCCCAAAGTGGTGAATGAAATAAACATCGAAGATTTGTGCCTTACTAAAGCAGCTTATTGTAGGTGTTGGCGTTCTAAGACGGTAAGATGTCCATTTACACATACACTAAAATTTTGTGCAGTTAACATGGTTTTGCTTCTTAAATCCCTGGTTTTGAGGTTCTGTGAGATGAGAGAATTTTCCATAGTATTCAGCACTGAAAATCTGTTATAAATTAAAGTTTGCCTCTTCTGATCAATATACTTCCTACATTAGGAAAGTTAGAGCAGCACAGAAACTTAATTGAGCAAGTTACTTAATCCTTAATCTCTGTCAGTTTTTTTTAATCTGATAATATCACAGAAATTTTTGAGGATTTAGTGAGATGATGTATGTATAGTACAGTGCCTTCTATGTAGTATGAGCTAGTGAATGGCAGCTGTAATTATGGATGATTTTGAATATGGAAATTAAAAAGGAATTTGGTAGATGCAACTAGATTATCATATGATGTGAATTAAGTCAGACAGAAAAATACCATATAATATCATATATGGAATCTAAAATAAGACACAGATGAACCTACTTATGAAACAGAGAATCAAGGCAGAGAACAGACTGGTGATTGCCAAGGGGGTGGGGGGTGGGGAAGGGTGGAGTGCGAGGTGAGGGTTAGCAGATAAAGATTTTATATATAGAATGGATAAACAACAAGGTCCTACTGTACAGCACAGAAAACTATTCAGTATCCTATGATAAACTGTAATGGAAAATAATATTTTTTAAAAAAAGAGTGTATATATGTGTATAACTGAATCACTTTGCTATACAGCAGTATTTTCGACAATTTGTAAATCAATTATATTTCAATTAAGAACAAATAAATAGACAAGGAGGAGGAGTTTGGAATGATACATTGTAAGTAGTTGATGAGATCTGTTTTCTTCTGCTACTTTGGTCATAGGCTATTTGAGACTTTAAGAACAATAATGTTCATCATAGCATCATTTATAATAACAAAATCTTAGAAACAATCTAGATATCTGATAATAGAGGAATGATTACAGTATGGTATAATACAAGAGTGCACATAGTAAATAGAGGAAAAAAGATACCAAATTGTTAATTATTACTTATGAGTAAGTTTTTAAAAATATGTTTTATAATGTTTTTTAAAGTATTATAGTGTGCATAAGTTTTATAGTGAGAAAACATGAAAGAATTTAATTTGAATTTAAATTACATCCTTTAAAAATTTAAAATAATTGAAAAGGTGAGCTCAGAGTTAGAGCTGTATAAAAAATAGGAGCTTATTTTGATCTCCCTTTAAGACTATCATATTGACTTGTATGGAATCATCCAAAGCTTTTAAAATCTGCCAACTAATGAAATACTTAAATGTTAGGTTTGCCATAGTATTGGAAGGTAGTTAGCTATAGAATATATCTGTTGCTCAGAAAAGCTATCTGTTTTTTTTTCTCCCAAAGTAATGGACTTTCTTTATAAGAGCATGTCAAAAATATTTCTACTTACTGACTCATTTGAAAAATAACATCTGCAATTTTTTCCTTTCTAGTTTCCTGCCTGTGATGGTTCACATAATAAACACAATGAATTGACAGGAGATAATGTGGGTCCACTAATACTGAAGAAGAAAGAAGTGTAATAGTAATGAATTAGGATGGAATTCAATTCTGTGCTGTAAAAAGTTAGAACAATATTTTTGCATTCTTTGTTTATAGAAGATCTTTCAAATGGTGGTCTTAATTATTGCTACTGGTTGAATAATTATTTCTGCCAATTTATTTTCTTTTTACACTACTGTTTATATTTGATACTTTGTATATTCAAGCAGTCTTTATATAGAAATTAAATGACAGTTCTTTCATTCTGACTTCAAAGAATTAATGTATCTTCCTACAAAAAAAATCAACATTTTTAATTTTAATTGAGAAGGTTTTGGCAATGAGTGCAAAGCTGTTTGAACATCAATATTTTCAACGGAATCTATACTTTATAAATGTCTGCCTCCACTATTAAATATGTATATAGTTAGTACCCTTCTGTTTTGATCATTTGCAGTGATTTTTTTCCCCTTCCATATTTCATTCTTTTTAGGTCAGTAAGAAAAATATTGCTGTCAGAATTGCTTGAGTTTTCAAAGAGAAAAACTCTTTGCTTTTAAAATATTGTTCTCTATAAATGTGAATACCCGAATTTCAGAAAAAACAGGAACTGGGTATAAAGTTTCAACCAGGAACAATTATTTACATTATAAAAGACTTGTTTATAAAAGGTTTGTTTGTGTCTGTTTACATGTCTTGTGTGTGTGTATGTCAGAGCCGTCTGACTCCGTGACAAAGTCGGGTAGGATGGCAAGACTACTTAGAGCTAAACTCATGAGCTGCTGCAATTTGAAGGTCAGTTAAAAATAAAGTAAATCTGGTACGGCTGGATCCCTTTGCTGTTCACCTGAAATTATTACAACATTGTTAATTGGCTGAACCCCAATATGAAATAGTTTTTAAAAATCTGAATTTATAGTAATATAATAGTTCATTGTTCAAAATTGTATCTGTATAAACATTTTCCTCTTCATTACAGTGTAAACCAGTAAAACAAAATACAAAATGTGTGCAAAATAAACTTATTGGAGAATCTTTAAAACTTTCATAGTTTTTTTAGCCTGAGTCAATTTAATTTCATATTACAATTCTTATATTAATAGCTATCAGTCAGTCCACTGTGCTTTCTTTATATATGAAGACGGTTCAGGAGGCAGTCATACTTAATTCTTCCAATAATCATCAAAGCTAATAGTTACTGTGTACTTATGTAACAACACTGCACTAAGCATGATACCTGGATCTTTATGAAGAGTTTATCACATTTAATATCAAAGCTTCTGTCGATTTAGGTGATCTTGAGTTTCTGGTGAACAACAGCAGGAATTTTTAAGTTAGGGTTAGAAATGTAGGTATGGTTTTGAGAAGTTTTACAAGCTGTATGTACAAAATTGTTGCTCTTTCTTCTGCTGTGAGTAGGAAGAAATACGACATTGCTCTCACTTTTGGTATTTTTTCCCTAAGACCTTTTTCTTAACACCCTTCTGAGGTTTCAACTGTCAGATTAACCAGTTATTTTTCCACAGTTGATCACAAGACTTGGGGAAAACGCTCCTCACTGAGACTCTGCATAGCCTGGTCCATAATGCTTTTCTTGAAAACTGTTCACTGCAGATCAGAGCAACATGGTTTTGTACATGTTCTAGTAGTTGTCATTCTTAGATCTTACAAGAGAAGGTCAAATTTTCTCCAAATGTGGAGACTAGAATGAAACTACCAATGTTAAAATTGTTAGGTAGGAAGATTTTAAAAAATTGAACTTTTTTCATCTCATAAAAGGTAATTCTAATACTCCAAAAATAAGAAGGTTACACTCTCGAATAAGATTTTTTTCCTCCCCACATTTTCTGTTGTTAAAATTGGTTAAAGAAAGAAACAGTCATTTCTTTCCTAGGCCATTTCTTTCTTTAACCAATTTTAACAATTGAAAATGTGGAGAAGAAAAAAAAAGAAGGTAATACTCTTGAGTACGGTTTTTTCCTCCCTACATTTGCACCCAAATATTTTCCCACATGTGCAACTCCTTCAGAAGCCCTGGGCTGGTAGTAAGCTGTTGTTTTAATTACTTCTTTACATAAGCAGTGTTACCAGTTGCTATCATTTCCTCTTGTAAGTTCACAGAATTCTATCATGTCTGTCTTAAAAAATTGACATCTAATTGAAATCTAATTACATGTAAATTGATACAATGGAGGATACCTTAGCTCTTGAAATACATATCTTGGGTTCCTAGAACATTCTAGAAACAGCCATATTGTTACTGTCACATTATAATCATTTTGAGGACTACTGCTCCTTACCCAGGAAACCAGTCAGTCATTGCCTTACTCAGACGTGAGCACCACCATTACATAAATAAGTATCCAAAACTGTTGAGCAGGACTTGAGGTATTAGTGATTCATTCTTACAGGTGATTAAGCAAGTTACATTATGAAAAGCACATTACAATTCAGTTTTGAGTTCAATGTTTCATATGATGATTCATTAAATTGCTTTTGCATTTTGTAACCTAATTTGTTAATAAGTTTATGGCAAGCTAATTAAGCCAGCTGCTGATCTATATAGTTCTGTCTTCCTTACTGTAATCCTACAGTCTTGCATTAGAAACATGCTATTACCTTGCAAAGAGAGTTTTAAAATTTTTTAAACAGGGTTCTTAAATTATGATAGGTATTTTATTTACTACTTACCAGAAACATCTAACTGCATTTACTTGTTTAGAATTCAGTTGTGGAGCATCACCAATCCTGAGAAGATCAGGAGAGCTCTTACTAGGCTTATAAACTTTGTTTAGAAGTGCTCGCAGATCCCCGACTTCAGCGTCTGCCTGTTCTTGTGCTGTCCTAAGTCACTCAGTCGTGTCTGACTCTTTGCAGCTCCATGGACTGTAGCCCACCAGGCTCCTCTGTCCATGGGATTCTCCTGGCAAGAATACTGGAGTGGGTTGCCATGCCTTCCTCCAGGGGATCTTCTGGATCCAGGTATCAAACTCACATTTCCCACGCTGGCAGGCAGGTTCTGTATCACTAGCGCCACATGGGAAGCCCTGGCTTGTTATTACTTCACCTCTAATTCTAACAAGTTTATTTATCTGATTTCTGCTCCTGAACAAATCACAAGTATCGACAGGGTCCTTCTAGAGTCAGGTAAATAATGTGACAGCTGACAGCAGGGGAGGGAACCAAAAAATAAATTTAATGTGAACAGTAAAAGTGTAGCAACTTGAGAAAACTTAAAGTAGGGTCCTCCACAACACAGTGCCTAAGAGCATCACTGTGGTCCAATTACACAAGTAATGTTTAATGATGGATTTGTATCAAGATGGTGGTGTCATCTGCATATCTGAGGTTACTGATATTTCTCCTGGCAATCTTGATTCCAGCTTGTGCTTCCTCCAGAACAGTGTTTCTCATGATGTACTCTGCATATAAGTTAAATAAGCAGGGTGACAATATACAGCCTTGACGTACTCCTTTTCCTATTTGGAACCAGTCTGTTGTTCCATGTCCAGTTCTAACTGTTGCTTCCTGACCTGCATACAGATTTCTCAGGAGGCAGATCAGGTGGTCTGGTATTCCCATCTCTTGAAGAATTTTCCAGTTTGTTGTGATCCACACAGTCAAAGGCTTTGGCATAGTCAATAAAGCAGAAATATATGTTTTTCTGGAACTCGCTTGCTTTTTCCATGATCCAGCGGATGTTGGCAACTGGGGAAACAGTGGAAACAGTGGCTGACTTTTATTTTTCTGGGCTCCAAATCACTGCAGATGGTGATTGCAGCCATGAAATTAAAAGACGCTTACTCCTTGGAAGGAAAGTTATGACCAACCTAGATAGCGTATTAAAAAGCAGAGACATTACTTTGCCAACAAAGGTCCATCTAGTCAAGGCTATGGCTTTTCTAGTGGTCATGTATGGATGTGAGAGTTGGACTGTAAAGAAAGCTGAGTGCCGAAGAATGATGCTTTTGAACTGTGGTGTTGGAGAAGACTCTTGAGAGTCCCTTGTACTGCAAGGAGATCCAACCAGTCCATCCTAAAGGAGATCAGTCCTGGGTGTTCATTGGAAGGACTGATGTTGAAGCTGAAACTCCAATACTTTGGCCACCTGATGTGAAGAGCTGACTCATTGGAAAAGACCCTGATGCTGGGAAGGATTGAGAGCAGGAGGAGAAGTGGGCAGCAGAGGATGAGATGGTTGGATGGCATCACTGACTCAATGGACATGGGTTTGGGTGGACTCCGGGAACTGGTGATAGACAGGGAGGCCTGGCGTGCTGCGGTTCATGGGGTCACAAAGAGTTGGACACGACTGATCGACTGAACTGAACTGAAGTAGTTTAAGGTATGTAAGAAGGTAGGATTTGTGTTTTGTTTGGTTATACCAATTTCTACTTCATACAGTTAAAAGCTGAGTGCTTAAAGTGGTATCCAGGTGGAAAGTTTATGCAGGAAATACCTTGACTCATTCCTTGATATTTGGAGGCTTTCTCATAGGCAGTTTTTCATTCAGTTGAAACATGTTTCAGGTTTAATGATTAATTCACTACATAATTTAATTTGCTAAAATATGAGAAAAACTAAAGGAACACTGATTTAAACCACATAAATCAAGTTAGATAACCTCCTCCACCTTAGGGAGGATGACAAGTCATGTTTAAAGTCATTCAGCTGTAGTTCTGTGACTGCCTTACTGACCACGTAGTCCTTTGCACCAGAGATAGGACTGTAGAAGACTCAGGGCTGTTGCTCTGTTCTGGCTATGCTGCGTCATCTGAGATTATGGTTTAGTTGTCACAGTAACTTTTTACTGGAAGCTCATGGTATCATGTTCAGAGAGACATCTATTATCTTTCGCAGAAATCCAATTTGTTTGGAGGTTATGTTGAAGCAAGCATTAGTTTTATATAAAAAGTAGACCATATTACTTACTAGCAGTACTATTGTGCAATTTTCTACTAGGTTTATATATATATATAAATGTGTGTGTGTGTGTGTGTGTGTGTGTGTTTTGGCCATATGGCATACAGGATCTTAGTTCCCTGACCAGGGATTGAACCCATGACCCCCACAGTGGAAGTACAGAGTCCTAACCACTGGACCTCCAGGGAATTCCATTTATGGTTTTGAAGGACACTGAAAATCTGTTCTGAGAGGCATTATCTCTGCCAGAAAGGACATCACTTTCTAAGTTTCCTTTGGCTTGAATCCTTGATTCTTGCTTACAAAAAGTATATTCTGTGACTCTGTTCTCTTAAAACACTGTTGTCAGATAAACCAGCCACAATATTTACAAGTTACTGATGTTTATTATAAAGCTGTAATTTTCCAAAATAATATAGAAATGGGAAAAGAGTAGTAAATTGCATAATTACAGAGATGAACCTTGTAATTGAAAATTAAAATGTCAACGTTCACTAAATTCTCAAATTTCCTGTAATTTTCCATTAGTATCCATCATAAATTCCTCTGCATTAATCACACTAAAGATAAGAATCAATAACATCCCTTCAATAATTTAAGACAGAAGTACAGCGTCTTTAACAAGATGCTGCTGCCATGAAGGGAAATAAGATGAACGCAGAAGTACATTCACTTTAAAATTTTGCATGCAACTGTGTAGCAACACACTGGAAAATCTAGAGGAAATGGATAATTTCCTAGTAAAACATAAAAGATCAAAAGCGACCCAAGATAAAATTCTACATGTTAATAGACCAATTTTCAGATATGAATGAAAGAAGCAAATTTTAAAATCCTAATTTTAAAAGTTCCAGGTTTGCAATGGCAACACACTCCAGTACTTGCCTGTAAAATCCCATGGACGGAGGAGCCTGGTAGGCTGCAGTCCATGGGGTCGCTAGGAGTCGGACACGACTGAGCGACTTCACTTTCACTTTTCACTTTCATGCATTGGAGAAGGAAATGGCAACCCACTCCAGTGTTTTTGCCTGGAGAATCCCAGGGACGGGGGAGCCTGGTGGGCTGCCGTCTGTGGGGTCGCACAGAGTCAGACACGACTGAAGTGACTTAGCAGCAGCAGCAGGTTTGCAAAGAGATGATTCTAATGTGATTTAAAGTATCCCAAATTTCTTCAAAAAGGAACAACTCTTCAACTCATTTCATACAGCTGCTGCTGCTGTGGCTGCAAACTGTCCGACTCTGTGCGACCTCATAGACAGCAGCCCACCAGGCTCTTCTGTCCACAGGATTCTCTAGGCAAGAATAGTGCAGTGGGCTGCCATTTCCTTCTCCAATTCATACAGCTAGTATAATATTAATATAAAAAATTGGTAAAGAAACAGAAGCCCCCCCCCAAAAAAAAGACCAATCTCATCTATACATATGGATGAAAATTCTAAATAAAGGTGTGCTGTGCTTAGTCACTCATTTGTGTCTGACTTTTTACCACCCCATGGACTGTAGCCCACCTGGCTCCTCTGTCCATGGGAATTCTCCAGGCAAGAATACTGTAGAGGGTTGCCACGCCCTCCTCCAGGGGATCTTTCCAACCCAGGGATCAAACCCAGGTCTCCTGCACTGCAGGTGGATTCTTTACCAGCTGAGCTA
Source organism: Bos mutus (assembly GCF_027580195.1). Classification (NCBI taxonomy): domain Eukaryota; kingdom Metazoa; phylum Chordata; class Mammalia; order Artiodactyla; family Bovidae; genus Bos; species Bos mutus. The sequence continues at coordinate 21,957,658 of NC_091622.1, read as the reverse complement.
CTAGGGAAGCCCAAACAAAAGTGTCGCACTGTTAAAAAAAAATCACGATGGCAAAAAGGATTGTATTCCAGGAATTCAAGAGTGTTTTGATTTCAGCACATCTATTAATACAATCTTGTCACTTCTTTTTAATCTCCTCTGCTTTTGTTAGGTTCTTAATGTTTCTGTTCTTTATTGTGCCCATCCTGAGGTGAAATGTTGCCTTGATACCTCCAATTTTCTTAAAGAGATCTCTAATCTTTCCCATTCTATTGCTTTCCTCTATTTCTTTGCATTGTTCATTGAAGAAGGCCTTTTCATCTCTCCTTGCTATTCTCTGGAACTCTGCATTCAGTTGGGTATATCTTTCCCTTTCTCCTTTGCTTTTTTGCTTGTCTTCTTTCCTCAGCTATTTATAAAGCATCCTCAGACAACTACTTTGCCTTATTGCACTTCTTTTTCTTTGGGATGGTTTTGGTCACTCACTGCCTCCCGTACAATGTTATGAACCTCTGTCCATAGTTCTTCAGGTCCTCTGTCTACCAGATCAAATCCTCTGAATCTATTTGTCCTAATGACTGGGATAACCAGGATACTGTGGTCACTTACCTAGAGCCAGACATCCTTGAGTGTGAAGTCACATGGGCCTTCCTTAGGAAGCATTACTACAAACAAAGCTAGTGGAAGTGACAGAATTCCAGCTGAGCTATTTCAAATCCTAAAACATGATGCTGTGAAAGTGCTGCACTCAATATGTCAGCAAATTTGGAAAACTCAGCAGTGGTCACAGGACTGGAAGAGATTAGTTTTCATTCCAATCCCAAAGGAGGACAGTGCCAAAGAATGTTAAAATAACCAGACAATTTTGCTCATTTTGCATGCTAGTAAGGTTATGCTCAAAATCCTTCAAGCTAGGCTTCAGCAGTATGTGAACCGAGAACTTCTAGGTGTACAAGTTGGGTTTTGAAAAGGCAGAGGAACCAGAGATTGAATTGCCAACATACATTGGATCATAGAGAAAGCAAGGGAATTTCAGAAAAATACATGGTTTTGCATCATTGACTATTCTAAAGCCTTTGACTGTGTGGATCACAACAAACTATGGAAAATTCTTAAAGAGATGGGAATACCAGGCCACCTTACCTGTCTCCTGAGGTATCTGTATGCAGGTCAAGAAGCAACAGTTAGAATCTTACATGGAACAATGGACTGGTTCAAAATTGGGAAAGGAGTAAGTACATCAAGGCTGTATACTGTCATCCTGCTTATTTAATTTATATGCAGAGTACATCATGAGAAGTCCTGGGCTGGATGAACACATAAGCTGGAATGACGATTGCCAGGGAAATATCAACAAACTCAGACATGCAGATGATATCACTCTAATGGCAGAAAATGAAGAGGAACTAAAGAGCCTCTTGAGGGTAAAAGAAGAGAGTGAAAAAGCTGGCTTAAAATTCAACAGTCAAAAAAGTAAGATCATGGCATCCAGTTCCATCACTTCACAAATAGAAAGGGAAAACAGAGGAAGCAGTGACAGATTTTATTTTCTTGAGCCCCCAAATCCCTGTGGATGGTGACTGCAGCCATAATTAAAAGACACTTGCTCCTTGGAAGGAAAGCTATGTCAAATCTAGACAGCGTGTTGAAAAGCAAGGACATCACTTTGCCGACAAAGCTGGTTTCCCAGAAGTCATGAATGGATGTTAGGGTTGGACCATAAAAAAAACTGAGCACCAAAGAATTGATGCTTTTGAACCATGGTGCTGGAGAAGACTCTTGAGAGTTCCCTGGACTGCAAGGAGATCCAACCAGTCAATCCTAAAGGAAATCAAACTTGAATATTCATTGAAAGGACTGATGCTGAAGCTGAAGCTCCAATACTTTGGCCACCTGATGTGAAGAGCAGAATCCCTAGAAAAGACCCTGATGCTAGGAAAGACTGAAGGCAAAAGGAGAAAGGGGTGGCAGGGGATGAGATGGTTAGATAGCATCACTGACTCAATGGATATGAATTTGAGCAAACTCCAGGAGATAGTGAAGGTCAGAGAAGCCTGGTATGCACAGTCCATGAGGTCGCAGAGAGTCGGACACGACTTAGCAACTGAACAACAATTAACAGAAACAGTTACCCAGATGATTAAAGAAGCAAAAACATGATCATATTTGTTGTTGTTCAGTCACTCAGTCGTGTCTGACTCTTTGCGATCCCATGGACTGCAGCATGCCAGGTTTCCCTGTCCTTCACCAACTCCCGGAGCTTGCTCAAACTCATGTCCATTGAGTTGGTGATGCCATCCAAACATCTTGTCCTCTATCATCCCCTTCTCCTCCTGCCTTCAATCTTTCTTAGCATCACTGTCTTTTCCAATGAGTTGGCTCTTTGCATCAGGTGGCCCCAGTACTGAAGCTTCAGCTCCATGATCATATCGATAGATGGTGAAAGGCACGTTACTAAGATTTAGTAGCCATTCCTAATGAAGATTCTTGAGTAAAACAGAAATTGAAGGAAACTGCTTAAAACAATGAAGAGTATTTATGAAAACTGCAATTATTTAAAATTGTAAGCTGTTTCAATTAAAATCAGGAACTAACTGGAATGGTTACTGTCAATTATTAAAGAGTATTTTGGAGGATCCAGTGACTGTTGATATGATTTTATATGCCTAGGAAATGCCAGAGCTTGGAAAAGACAGAATTAGAGAGGGATTTTGAGTAAAGTACTCAGAAACCAGATGAATATACAAAATTTAATAGCAATAAGCACTCAGAAGTGCTAATGGGAGAAATATTTCATTCACGATAGCAAAAAAGCCCAAAAGGTAGAATAAATTTGCTCAGAAAAGTACAATACTTATAAGAAAAAAATAACCTATAAAAATGTTACTATAAGATACTGAACAAAATTTAAACATACTAAAAAACACTACTGTAAAAATACAAATCTCTTAAAGTTAATTGAATAGAACACATTAGAATTATGAGTATTTTTAAATTGGATTAAACTATCTTAAGATTCATTTGGAATAGTCAGAAAATTCTACAAAAACAAACAATATGAGAGAAACTTTACTCACCAGATATCAGCATATACTACAGTCATTGGAATCAAGTCAATATGGTAAGAAAAATAACTGCATTAAATAAGAATAAACTAGATTGGTAGAAAAGAATTGAGGTGAAAATTTAACATATGATGAATATGGTGCTTTAATTCAAACAGAAAACAACACTGGACTCCTAATTTTCATTAAAAGCTTTGATGTGATATAAAATTATTTTAAAAATAATTACTGGGAATTCCCTGGCAGTCCAGGGGTGAGAACTCAGTGCTCTCACTGCCAGAGCCCTTAGTTCAACCCCTGGTTGGGGAACTAAGATCCCACAAGTCAGAGGGCATGGCCAAAAACAAAAAAAATATTTTTTATTATTTTAGAAAGAGAGTTGGGGGTGGGGAAGAAGAAAAGAGACTAAAGATAGGGAAACCTAAGTGGCAAAAATTAACAATTTTTTGTGACAAAAGAGGTAAAGTCAAATATCAATTATACATAATAAACATGGAGGAAACTGCAATGTAGGTTACAAAGAGTTAATATCTATATTGCTCTGGATTATGTAATATGTAATGATAACATGTATTATAGAGCACTGAAAAATGGGCAAAAAAAAAAAAAAAAGGCAAACAAAACCATGGGCAAATACAAAGATACAACCGTAGAAGAATAAGTCCAAATGAACAAGATATATAAAATTATGCTCAAACTCACTAGTGATCAGGAAAATACAAATAAAGCTCTAGAAGACTGTCATTTTATACCCCAGTAGATAGGTAGTCACATGTAAAGAGGAGCAATACCCATCGCTGGTGGGAATTTTCCAGGAGGGACCAAGTATTCTCATATATGAGCAGTAAGAAATACAGATTGTGACAGTCTTTTAGGAGGAAATATATTCTTTGTCACAGCAATCCTACAGAAATAAAAACAGTATATTTGTCCATATATATATATATTTTATTGCAACATTGATCTTAAGGGAAAATACATATTAGAGCTATATTAGTTGATGTAGTATTTCTATGCAGTAGTGATGGGATATATATTAATATGTATATTATATACTCTTATTTTGGGTTGTGTGTGTTTGTATATATGTTTGCATATGATTTATAGCATGAAGAAAAATGAAAATGATGTATCAAAACAGAGAGATTACTTTACCAACAAAGGTCCATCTAGTCAAAGCTATGGTTTTCCAGTAGTCATTTATGGATGTGAGAGTTGGACCATAAAGAAAGTTGAACACCGAAGAACTGATGCTTTTGAACTGTGGTGTTGGAGAAGACACTTGAGAGCCCCTTGGACTGCAAGGAGATCCAACCAGTCAATCCTAAAGGAGATCAGTCCTGAATATTCATTGGAAGGACTGATGCTGAAGCTCCAATACTTTGGCCACCTGATGCAAAGAATTGACTCATTAAAAATGACCCTGATGCTGGGAAAGCTTGAAGGCAGGAGGAGAAGGGGACAACGGAAGATAAGACGGTTGGATGGCACCAGCGGCTCAATGGACGTGGGTTTGAGTAAGTTCTGGGAGTCGGTGATGGACAAGTGCTGCAGTCCATGGGGTCGCAGAGAGTCAGGCAGACTGAGCGACTGAACTGAACTGAAAGTAGATGATATCTTTTATCTAGAGAGGGTAGGTAAAGATGGGAATTTGGGTGGGAAAGTGAAGAGGAGAGAGGAAAGAATAAGCAAATAGAAAAAAAAATTTCATGTATGAGATCTCATTTTCAAATTATATCAATTAAACATGTGCATATAAAATAAGAAAGCTTTTAAAGTTTTAAAACATTAATTGGATTTGATGTCATGAAGGTCACTTTATGACCTTACCCAGAGAAGTTTTGGGTAAGTGGAAGCAAAGAATAAAGTAAAATTCTTATTAGAGCAGTTTGAATAATAAATAAATAGTAAGATAGCAGACCATTATAAACAAACTTTGCCAAATAATATAATACTAATAAAAAAGTAAAATACAATAAACAATGATAACCAAAAAAAGGGATAAAGAAAGCTATCATATGTTATGTTTATGAAGCAAAGGTGGCCTCTGTATATTGGCCCATGGGTGGTTTATTTCTTCAGAGTAGGTTTGTGACCCACTAGCTCAAAAGCCGCTGGCACCAAACCAAAATTTCACCCATCTACTTGTTTTAAACATAATCCAAACAAACAATTTTTAGCCATTTAGGGCTTGCCTACTTTTTATAACCTGTGAAACTGTCCAAAATCTGCTTGCCAAAGATGAAATAAGCCTTTGGGCAACAAAGACTCTAAGCTGCCTCTTTGCTTTGGAACTCTCTAACTCAGAGACTCCTTATGTGCTGCTGAGTAACATAATACATAAGCCCCCTAGACAAAAAACCTCTGTCTCTGATGCCTTTTCCCCCCAGTATGCTCGCCCTCCTTCCCTTCTTGAAGGGGACCTGATGCCTTAAAGCTCTGGGTGGTGCTAGGGCCTTTCCCAACTTGCAGACCTATCGAGTAGTGCCAGAACAGCTCGTGTGCAGCTACTGCCACCTCATGGCCACAACGTTATCTTTGCTCAGCCCCGAAGTGCTCAAACGCACTCCCTTATGCTACATAATATAAAAGTAAAAATTCACCAGAAAGATACACCAGTTCAGAAATTGTAGACACCTGATAAATCCTCAAAATAAATAAATCAAAAATGAATAAAATTACAAAGAATAATTGACAAGCTCACAAATACAGTGAGAGAGAGATTGTAACACATTACTTTCAGTAATTGACTAAATGGACAAAAAATTAGTAAGCCTATATAGATTTTATAGAACTCAAATCAGCAGTTAAAGAATACCCCTTGTTTTGAAGCACACTTGAAATATTTACAAAAATTGAATATATATTAGGCCTAAAGGTATCAAACTATTAAACTGATATGGAGACCACAAAGTACTACTATTAGAAATCAATAATAAAAGATTACCCAAAAGAATGTAAAATTTTAGAAATTAAAAATACTCTTCCACATAATTCATGGAACTGAGAAGTAATTAAAATAAAAAAATTAGAACATATTTAAAATTGGGTGAAGATGAAAAGATTACATACCAATAGATATGTAATAGCTGAAGAAGTATTTAGAGAGAAAAAGCAGTACTTAGATGCAATCTCAACAACAATAGAATTATCCCTGTTCATTTCCAAGATAAACCACTCAGTATCACAGTAATCCAAGTCTATGCCCCAACCAGAAATGCTGAAAAAGCTGAAGTTGAACGGTTCTATGAAGACCTACAAAACCTTCTAGAACTAACACCCAAAAAAGACATCCTTTTCATTATAGGGTATGGAATGCAAAAGTAGGAAGCCAAGAGATATCTGGAATAACAGGCAAATTTGGCCTTGGAGTACAAAATGAAGCAGGGCAAAGACTAACAGAGTTTTGCCAAGAGAATGCATTGCTGCTGCTGCTGCTGCTAAGTCGCTTCAGTCGTGTCTGACTCTGTGTGACCCCACAGACGCCAGCCCACCAGGCTCCCCCGTCCCTGGGATTCTCCAGGCAAGAACACCGGAGTGGGTTGCCATTTCCTTCTCCAATGCATGAAAGTGAAAAGTGAAAGTGAAGTCGCTCAGTCGTGTCTGACTCTTCGAGACCCCATGGACTGCAGCCCACCAGGCTCCTCCATCCATGGGATTTTCCAGGCAAGAGTACTGGGGTGGGGTGCCATTGCCTTCTCTGAGAGAACGCACTAGTCATAGGAAAACCTTCTTCCAATAACACAAGAGAAGACTCTATATGTGGACATCACCAGATGGTCAATACCAAAATCAGACTGATTATATTCTTTGCAGCCAAAGATGGAGAAGCTCTATACAGTCAGCAAAAATAAGACCAGGAGCTGACTGTGGCACAGATCATGAACTCCTTATTGCCAAATTCAGACTGAAATTGAAGAAAGTAGGGAAAACCACTAGACCATTCAGGTATGACCTAAATCAAATCCCTTACGATTATACAGTGGAAGTGACAAATAGATTCAAGGGATTAGATCTGATAGAGTGCCTGAAGAACTATGGACAGAGGATTGTGATATTGTACAGGAGGCAGTGATCAAGACCATCCCCAAGAAAAAGAAATGCAAAAAGGCAAAATGGTTGTCTGAGGAGGCCTTACAAATAGCTGAGAAAAGAAAAGAAGTTAAAGGCAAAGGAGAAAAGGAAAGATATACCCATTTAAATGTAGAGTTCAGCATGGAGAAATAAGAAAGTCTTCCTTAGTGATCAGTGCAAAGAAATAGAGGAAAACAAGAGAATGGGAAAGATTTAGAGACCTCTTCAAGAAAATCAGAGATACCAAGGGAACATTTCATGCAAAGCTGGGTACAATAAAGGACAGAAATGGTATGGACCTAACAGAAGCAGAAGATATTAAGAACAGGTGGCAAGAATACACAGAAGAACTGTACAAAAAAGATCTCCATGACCCAGATAACCATGGTGGTGTGATCACTCTCCTAGAGTGAGACATCCTGGAATGTGAAGTCAAGTGGCCCTTAGGAAGCATCAGTATGAACAAAGCTAGTGGAGGTGATGAAATTCAGTTGAGTTATTTCAAATCCTAAAAGATGATGCTGTGAAAGTGCTGCACTCAATATGCCAGCAAATTTGGAAAAATCGGCAGTGGCCAGTGGACTGGAAAAGGTCAGTTTTCATTCCAATCCCAAAGAAAGGCAATGCCAAAGAATGCACAAACTACTACACAGTTGCACTCATCTTACATGCTAGCAAAATAGTGCTCAAAATTCTCCAAGCTAGGCTTTAAAAGTTTGTGAATTGTAAACTTCCAGATCTTCAAGCTTAATTTAGAAAGGCAGAGGAACCAGAGATCAAATTGCCAACATTCGTTGGATCATTGAAAAAGCAAGAGAATTCCAGAAAAACATCTACTTTTGCTTCATTGACTATGCCAAAGCCTTTGACTGTGTGGACCACAACAAACTGGAAAATTCTTCAAGAGATGGGAATACCAATCCACTTTACCTGCCTCCTGAGAAATCTGTACGCAGGTTAAGAAGGAACAGTTAGAACTAGACATGGAACAACAGACTGATTTCAAATCGGGAAAGGAGTACATCAAGGCTGTATATTGTCACCCTGCTATTTAAATTATATGCAGAGTACATCATGAGAAATGCTGGACTGGATGAAGCACAAGCTGGAATCAAGATTGCCAGGAGAAATATCAATAACCTCAGATATGCAGATGATACCACCCTTATGGCAGAAAGTGAAGAAGAACTAAAGAGCCTCTTGATGAAAGTGAAAGAGGAGTGAAAAAGTTGGCTTAAAGCTCAACATTCAGAATACTAAGATCATGGCATCCGGTCCCATCACTTCATGGCAAATAGATGGGGAAACAATGGAAACAGTGACAGACATTAGTTTTTTGGGCTCCAAGATCACTGCAGATAGTGACTCCAGCCATGAAATTAAAAGATGCTTGCTCCTTGGAAGAAAGCTATGACCAACACAGACAGCATTATAAAAAACAGAGACATTACTTTGCCAACATAGGTCCGTCTAGTCAAAGCTATGTTTTTTTCCAGTGGTCATGTATGGATGTGAGAGCCGAACTATAAAGGAAGTTGAGTGCTGAAGAATTGATGCTTTTGAACTGTGGTGTTGGAGAAGACTCTTGAGAGTCTCTTGGACTGCAAGGAAATCCAACCAGTCAATCCTAAAGGAAGTCGGTCCTGAATATTCTTTGGAAGGACTAATGTTGAAGGTGAAGCTCCAATAATTTGGCCACCTGATGCCAAATGCCTGATAGAAAAGACCCTGATCCTGGGAAAGATTGAAGGCAGGAGGAGAAGGGGATGACAGAGGATGAGATGGTTGGATGGCATCACCGACTCAATGGACCTAAGTTTGAGTAAGCTCCGGGAGTTGGTGATGGACAGGGAAGCCTGATGTGCTATAGTCCATGGTGTGGCAAAGACTTGGACATGACTGAGCTACTGAACTGAAGTTCACTTTCATGGGAAGGAAAACAGCTTACCCTGACAGTCTGTCCAGTCTGTATTGGCTTTTCTACTCTATGTCATAAATTAGTCCAAAGAAACCTGGGCCATCTGGACATTCTATAGAATATCATATATGTTCGCTTATTGATCATTTCAAACAGTCTAACTAAGAAGTAGTAAGTATGCTGCACATCTGTGACACATACATCCCTGAGAATAAGAAAAAACTCTTTAAAGATTAAGGGACCTGCCACATCAGTAACAATTTTAGGGGGATCCAATAGTCTGGAGTAGGTTTAAAATAAAGGACAAATTATTGCATGTCACATTCCCACCACAAAGAAGGAAGTACAATACCTCACAGGCCTCTTTGGGTTTGGAAGGCAGCATATTCCATAGTTAGGAATACCGTAGGGAGTGCCCTCAGACAAAAGAAACTATGTAGTCCAAATTATACTCCACCCAGAGGGCAGTACATATCCAATGACTACTTGACTGGAGTTCATATTAATTGTTGCCAACAGAATTTTAAGTAATATGCTGTTAGGGAAAGAAAAATAAAACTTGGAGACAAGCAGATACAGAGTGAAGGCTGTTGGTGAGAGGACAGAAAACCATGATGATGCCATCAGTGAGGGCCACTGAAGTTCAGATGGTTATCTGAGTAGAAAGCAGCTGAGAGCGGTGGATCTGAGGCCCAGATTGGGCACTGGCACTAATGATATATCTGGACTTCAGTTTTCACATGTCTTCCAGTTCCTGTATTCTGTAATTCTAAAGGCCTCTGTAAAACATACATACAGCACTGAGGGACAATGCTTTAAATCTGCAACTGGCTTACTAATGGAAGATTATTCTTCAATACAATGCTACATACAATTATCATAACCCAGAGATTCCCAGGGACGGAGGAGCCTGGTGGGCTGCAGTCCATGGGGTCACTAAGAGTCGGACACGACTGAGCGACTTCACTTTCACTTTTCACTTTCATGCATTGGAGAAGGAAATGGCAACCCACTCCAATGTTCTTGCCTGGAGAATCCCAGGGACGGGGGAGCCTGGTGGGCTGCTGTCTGTGGGGTCACACAGAGTCGGACATGACTGAAGCGACTTAGCAGCAGCAGCAGCAGAGATTCCTACATGGTAAATAATTCTTATCTGTAAATTACAGTTCACAATAATTCATATGAAGAAGCACAGCAAAAACTTAATATTTAGCTTGTATCAAAAAATAATACGGCATTAACAACAACGTTCTTACCAACGGAGTATAATGTATAAATTAACACAGTAGCAATAGTATTAAATGTAATAGTCATTCCTTCCCTGATACAACTGAACATCACTCGTCCATTCCTTCATGAAAAGCATTTGTGTTCCTCAATCCACACACTCCTTCTATAGGTCTTTCCTTCTGCAGTGGATGTTGGATTGAATACTATACGCTGCTACACTCAAGATGCAAGCAGAGTAACATGCCAGAGTTATGTTCTGGATCTAAACAGTTCGTCTCGAAATTCACAAGGAAAATAAATAATCAAGTAAAGTACTACGGGAAAAAAGGCACTGAGGGTAGCTGGCTCAACCAGATATTAAAACATACTATACATATGATAATTAAACAATACATTAAAAAGACATACACCATGATCAACTGGGATTTATTCCAGGGATGAAAGGAAGGTTCAATATCTGCAAATCAATCAAGTGATATACCACATTAATAAACTGAAGAATAAAAATTATACAATCATCTCAATAAATGCAGAAAAGGGTTTTGACAAAACTCAATATTTAAGATAAAACTCTCCAGAAAGTGACAAATGAGGAAACATATCTCAACATTAAAAATGCCATATATGAGAGGAGCCTGGCAGGCCAAGTCCACAGGGTTGCAAAGAGTCAGACATGACTTAGTGACTAAACAACAACAACAATGATAAGTCCATAGCTAATATCATACTTAAGAATGAAAAGTTGAGTTTGGGAATAGCAACAAACAGTACTACATATAAAATAGATAATAGCACAGGGAACTATAATCATAGTATTGTAGTTAATAATCATAGGCTATTTTATAATAACCTATAAGGGAAATAAATGTATATACATATATATATATATACATTCTTATATAAATAAATATATATATACACACGAATATATATATGTACATGCATGCATGTATGCTAAGTTGCTTCAGTCATGTCTGACTCTTTGTGAGATTGCAGCCTGCCAGACTCCTCTGTACTTTCTTAAATATAATAAGTATATATATATATACACACATATGTATATATTATTTTCCCTTACAGGTTATTATAAAATATTGATTGTAGTTAAATAAATATAAACAGGACCTGGAGCTGAATGTGGCTCAGATCATGAGCTCCTTATTGTAAAATTCAGGCTTAAACTGAGGCCAGTAGGGAAAACCACTAGGCTATTCAGGTATGACCTAAGTCAAATCCCTTATGATTATACAGTGGAGGTGATGAATAGATTCAAAGGATTAGGTCTGGTAGACATAGTCCCTGAAGAATTATGGATGAAGGTTCATAACATTGTACAGGAGGCAATGACCAAAACCATCCCCAAGAAAAAGAAATGCAAGAAGGCAAAGTGGTTGTCTGAGGAGGCCTTACAAATAGCTGAGGAAAGAAGAGAAGCAAAAGGCAAAGGAGAAAAGGAAAGATATACCCAACTGAATGCAGAATTCCAGAGAGTAACAAGAAGAGATAAGAAGGCCTTCTTAAATGAACAATGCAAAGAAATAGAGGGAAACAACAGGATGGGAAAGACTAGAGATCTGTTCAAGAAAACCAGAGATATCAAGGGAACATTTCATGCAAGGATAGGCACAATAAAGGACAAAAATTGTAAGGAAGAAGTAACAGAAGCAGAAGAGATTAAGAAGAGGTGGCAAGAATACATAGACTATACAAAAAAGATCTTAATGACCTGGATAACCATGATGGTGTGGTTACTCACCTAGAGCCAGACTTTGTGGAATGTGAAGTCAAGTGGGTCTTCGGAAGCATTAATACGAACTAAGCTAGTGGAGGTGATAGAATTCCAGCTGAGCTATTTCAAATCCTAAAACATGATGCTGTGAAAGTGCTGCATTCAATATGTCAGCAAATTTGGAAGACTCAGCAGTGGCCACAGGACTGGAAAAGGTCAACTTTCATTCCAATCCCAAATAAGGGCAGTGCCAAACAATGTTCAAACTGCCAGACAATTTCGCTCATTTTGCATGCTAGTAAGGTTATGCTCTGAACTGAACTGAAGGTTATGCTCAAAATCCTTCAAGCTAGGCTCCAGCTGTACATAAACTGAGAACTTCCAGATGTAGTGGGTTTTGAAAAGGCAGAGCAACCAGAGATCAAATTGCCAGCATTCTTTGGCTCATAGAGGAAGCAAGGGAATTTCAGAAAAATATACAGTTTTGCTTCATTGACTATTCTAAAGCCTTGACTGCGTGGGTCACAACAAACTGTGGGAAATTCTTGAAGAGATGGGAATACCAGGCCACCTTACCTATCTCCTAAGAAACCTGTATGCGAGTCAAGAAGCAACAGTTAGAATCTTACATGGAACAAGACTGGTTCAAAATTGGGAAAGGAGTACATCAAGGCTGTATATTGTCACCCTGCTTATTTAATTTACATGCAGAGTACAACATGAAAAATGCCAGGCTGGATGAAACTGGAATGAAGATTGCTGGGGAAATATCAGCAAACTCAGACATGCAAATAATATCACTCTAATGGCAGAAAGTGAAGAGGAACCTTTTGACGATGGTAAACGAGGAGAGTGAAAAAGGTGGCTTGAAACTCAACATTTAAGAAACTAAGTTCATGGCATCTAGTCATATCACTTCATGGCAAATAGAAGGAGAAAATGTTGAAGCAGTGACTGATTTTACTTTCTTGGGTTCCAAAATCACTGTAGATGGTGTCTGCAGCCATGAAATTAAAAGACACTCCTTGGAAGGAAAGCAATGACATATCTAGACAGAATATTAAAAAGCAGAGACATCACTTTGCTGACAAAGGTCTGTATAGTCAAAGCTATGTTTTTTTCTAGGAGTCATGTACAGATATGAGAGTTGGACTGAAAATAAGGCTGAGCACTGAAGAATTTATGCTTTTGAATTGTGGTGCTGGAGGACAGATCAAACCAGTCAATCCTAAACGAGATCAATGGGCATGAATCTGAACAAACTCCAAGAGACGGGAGGACAGGGGAACCTGGCATGCTGCAGTCCACGGGATTGCAAAGAGTCTGACATGTCAGAATTAGTGACTGAACAACAGCTATATGTATAAATATACATATGTAAATAAAACAGTATTATTTTTCTATATACATAAAACACAATATTGTAAATTAACTATATTTGTATTGTAAAAAAGTGGTGCCAGGAAAACTGGACAGCTACATGTAAAAAAATGAAGTTAGAATATTTTTGCACACCATGTACAAAATAAATGAAAACTGATTAAAGACCTAAATGTAAGGCCAGAACCATAAAACCCCTAGAGGAAAACATAGGCAGAACATTCTTAACATAAATTGTAGACATACTTTTCTGGATCTGTCTCCTATGGCAAAGGAAGCAAAAGCAAAAATAAATAAATGGGACCTAATTGAAAAGCTTTTGCACAGCAAAGGAAACCACTGATTAAACAAAAAGACAACCTACTGACTTAGGAGAAAATACTTGCAAATGATATGACTGATAAGGGGTTAATATTAAAAATACATAAACAGCTCATGCAACTCAGTGGGCAGGAGACCTAAACAGACATTTTTCCAAAGATGTAGATGTCGATGGCCAAAAGGCACATGAAAATATGGTCAACATAACTAATCACCAGAGAAATGCAAATCAAAACCACAGTGAAATATTACCTCATACCTGTCAGAACAGGTATCATAAAAAGACCACAAATAACACATGTTGAATAGGATGTGGAGAAAAGAGAACGGATGTACATGGTTGGTGGGAAGGTCAGTTGGTGCAGCCACTGTGGAAAACAGTCTGCTGCTGCTGCTGCTGAGTCGCTTCCGTCGTGTCCGACTCTGTGCGACCCCAGAGACCAGCAGCCCACCAGGCTCCCCGTCCCTGGGATTCTCCAGGCAAGAACACTGGAGTGGGGTGCCATTTCCTTCTCTGGTAAACAGTATGGAGGCCCCTCAAAAATCTAAAAATAGAGCTATCGTATATATATAACCCAGCAATTCCACTCCTGGGTATATACCTGAAGAAAACAAAAACACTAACTTGAAAAGGTACATGTACCCCAGTGTTCACAGGAGTATTATTTATAACAGCCAAGATACGGAAGCAATCTAAGTGTCTACCAACAGATGAAGCAATAAAGAAGATGTACATACATACAATGGGGTACTACTCAGCCATGAAAGAATGAACATTTTCCACTTGCAACAACATGGATGGACCTGGATGGTATTATGCTAAAGTGAAAGAAGTCAGGCAGAGAAAGACAAATACTGTACATTATCATGTATATGTGGAATTAAAAAATAAACTAGTGAATATAACAAGAAAGTAAGTAACAGACTCACAAAGAGCACAAACTAGTGGTTATCAGTGGTGAGAAGGAAGCAGAGAGGAGCAAGATAGGGATATGGGATTAAGAGGTACAAACTACTATGTATAAAATAAATACGCTACAAGGATTACTGTACAGCACAGTGAATATAGCCAACATTTGATAATAATTATAAATGGAGTGTTAGTTTTAAAGCTTTAAATCGCTATGGTGTATACCTGAAACAAACACTGTAAATCAACTATGCCTGAATGAAAAAAAAAAATAAGACATGCTGGAAAACTATATTCCCAAGAAAAGAAAATGTAATCTCTCTTTAAAACTCAATCTAATTTTTGTCCCTTTTCTTTTAAGACACTAAAGCTAACACCCTATCCATGGGATGTATGTAGAAATTTAGGGAGGCTACCCTTGGCAGAGTGGTGGGAGAATATTTCAGGCAGCTCTCAGGATGTCAGGAGAAGATAAAAGCAACTTCTAGGGTCAAGAAGAGATAGAACAGAGCCCCCAAGGAGAGAGAGGAGGGAAGAATGATTTTTGTAAGGTTAGAATTCAGTGTACTATGCAGTCCCAGCTCAGAACTATGGCAAAGACACTACTTGTGTCTCCTGTTTGACACAGAACTGTTTCCTGCACAAGCCTACATTTGAGTCAGAACAGCTGTGTCTTGCCTCAGAGTCTTGCCCAGCAATGACCCAGCCATCATATTAATGGGAACCTGCACGGTCAGTGCTCTGAGCCTTCACATGTCAAATTGTTTGGTCTCTAGGAAAGATGCTATCAAATCCCAAGTCCCACAGGCGGTGCCTAAGGAGACCACTAGGCACCAGAGGGATTGCCTGAGGGAAGATCCCTGCATTGGAACTTTGGGGCTGGACTGGGGCACTCTACAGTGCCTAGAACTGGGGACAGAGGGAAGGAAACATCTTTGTTATGAAAGAGACCAAACTGATATCAAAAAAATTCATGAAGTGAAGCCATATAAGAAGATGGAAAGAAATGAATATTTGTTATCTTCATATTTAAAAAGAAATGACAAATTATGAAAAAGTTTGTTTTAGCTTATATTTAGAGTAGGCCGCAAATGCAACTCTTTTTAAATCCTTTGAACAAAGAATAAATCAAATGTTAAGTTGGCAGGCATAATTTTACTGAATAGATTTTTTAATTGTGTGATACAATGTCTTTGATTTTGCTTTTGACTTTCATGGCACAATCATTAAGAGGACATTTTTGCAAAAAAAAAAAAAAAGAGGGGGGCTATAAAGCTACTAAAATTAAAATATTCTGGTATTAGTATATAAACAAATAAGTCAATGGAGTAGAATAAAACTCCAGAAAAGGGCTCATGTATATATGGAAATTTAACACTAATATATGATTAAAAAAAAAGAAGATACCCCAAGTCACAGGCAGAAAAGAATATTTTAATAAATGGTACTTATTATGGTTGAATTGTGTCCCCCCAAGAGATGTGTTAAATCCTAACCTTCAGTGTCGCAGAACATGACCTTATTTGGAAACAGAGTTATGGCAAATAAGAAAAGATTCATATATTCAACTGTATGAAAGAAAACTCTTTTGCTTAACAACAACAAAATGCACCACTAGCAAAAGACAAAAAAAAAAAAAAAAAAAACCTGGAAAAATATCTGTAATTTATATCACAGACAGTTGGTTATCTTCTCCATGTAAAAATCTTTTAAAATAGAAAAGAGAAATACTCAGAATCTGATGAATGGACACAGGAAATGAACAGATAGTTTACCAAAAAAAAGAAAGGCAAACAGCCTTTGAACCTATGAAAGGATGTCCACTCATAATCAGAGACTTAAAAGTTATACTGAAATACCATCTATCATTTATCAGATTGGCAAAAATCTCAAAGTTTGAAAATAAATGCTCTTGGTATGACCCAGATATATTCTTGTGTGTCATATATATGACACAAAGATATATTCTTGTATTCATTTATTGTGAGATTATTTATAATAGCAAAAAACTGGAAAGAACTATCCTCAAGTAGAGAGGGCTCCTTAAACCAATTATGACAGAGTTACAACACAGTTCTATTTAGCGGTAAATAGAAATGAGAATAATTTCTATGTACTGATGTGGGACAGAAAAGTATGCTGCCATTTGTATAATTAGAGGGGGATATATTTCAAAGATAAATACATATTTGTTTATATTTGATAAAGGAAATACTGGAAGAAGAAACCAAAAACTAAATAAATGAAGTGTAGTGGAATTCTTAAGGACAGGAAAAGAAGCAAGAGTTCTCCCAAAAAGCCTCTTCATACAGTTTTGACTTTTTTAAACCATATATTCAAAAACTGTATTTAAATTTTATTTAAAAGGAAATCTTAGAACAGGAAGCAAATGGAAATAAATGAATCAAACTGTATATCAAAGTGTGTGTGTGTGTGTATATATATATATATATACACACATATACATGCATTTTCTTTAGGAATTACATCAAATGATTTTAAAATACAGTACTCTTACTGAATATCTTTGATGAGATATAGTCCAGAAAGGAACAAAATAAACTACAAAATATCTTAAACTTCATTCATGATTTTATTGTAAGTAATAATACTGGTATTGTAATTTTTAAAAATTTTAATAAGATGAAACTAATTAATATTATGTTATTTTTATTAAAAATCAAGATATTCAGTATAAGAGAAAAAAGATAAGTTAGGCAAAAGCCCTTATAAAGGTACATTTGAATTAGAAATATCAAACTGATCTTTTTTATAGCTTTGTTTTTTTTTAATGATTTGAAACTATGATGACAGGAAACATTAACATGTCTAGTTCTTATGGGACCTATGTCCTATGTATGCTAACCACATGTGCAGGCATGCTAAGTCACTTCAGTCCTGTCTGACTTTGCGACACTATGGACTGTAGCCCACCAGGCTCCTCTGTCCATGGGATTCTCCAGGCAAAAAAACTGGGTTGCCATGCCCTCCTCCAGGGAATCTTCTCGACCCAGCGATAGAAGCTGAGTCTCTTGCATTGAAGGCAGATTCTTTACCATCTGAGCCATGGCTGACTCAGGTCTATGTCCTAGAATTGTATTTTTTTATATAACATTCACTTGTTCTCATTAACCAGCATTGAAAGGATTTTGACGAAATATAACCAGTGCTATGAACTATATTCTAAAATCATCAATAATATTAAAAAAGCACTGCTTTTATTCTATAGTTCATATTAAAAGTATAATGATTTCTAAAACATATATTCCTTAGCAATGTTTACTGTGGAGGTCTAGATGCAATGATACTCTAGTAATAGTGAACATTTTTGGTCTCTAGACTTTGTTTTTCAACATACCCATCCTCATGGAAAGATACCAGTGTCTTTTGGAGAATAGTTGATTCCAGGTCTGGAATAGGGAAAATGCAATATAAATCTAGACATATTATTATGCCTGAAAGAAGAAAGCATTCAAACATTATGGTACCATGTCCTAAGAGTGCAGAAACAAGTGTGAAGGGACCCAAGGGCCATTATTTGGGACAATTTGAAAATAAAAAAATAATGATGGGGGTGAATGAAACACACTGCATATTTAAAAATTGTGAGTTGACATGAAAAGAATACAGGGGACTTCTGGCTCTAGTGATGATGATATAGCTGCTGCTGCTGCTGCTGCTAAGTCACTTCAGTCGTGTCCAACTCTGTGTGACCCCATAGACGGCAGCCCACCAGGCTCCCCTATCCCTGGGATTCTCCAGGCAAGAGTACTGGAGTGGGGTGCCATCGCCTTCTCTGGATGATGTAGCAGCAAGTGCCAAACAATCATCAGCCACAACCAGCATGGAAAGGAAATCCAGAAAAGAGGGGATATACACATACGTAAAGCTTAAGGTTCGTCTAGTCAAGGCTGTGGTTTTTCCAGTGGTCGTGTATGGATGTGAGAGTTGGACTGTGAAGAAAGCTGAGTGCCTAAGAATTGATGCTTTTGAACTGTGGTGTTGGAGAAGACTCCTGAGAGTCCCTTGGACTGCAAGGAGATCCAACCAGTCCTGGGTGTTCACTGGAAGGACTGATGCTGAAGCTGAAGCTCCAATATTTTGGCCACCTGATGTGAAGAACTGACTTATTAGAAGAGACCCTGATGCGGGGAATGATTGAAGGCAAGAAGAGAAGCGGACAACAGAGGACAAGATGGTTGGATGGCATCACCGACTCAATGGACATGAGTTTGAGGAAGCTCTGGGAATTGGTGATGGACAGGGAGGCCTGGTGTGCTGCGGTTCATGGGGTTGCAAAGAGTCAGACACGACTGAGTGACTGAACTGAACTGAACTGAACTGAAAGGGTCAGACACAACTGAGCGACTGAACTGAACTGGACAGCTGATTCACTTTGCTATACAGTACAAGCTAACACAACATTGTAAATGTTATCATTGGATATCCCAATAAAAATTAAAACAAGACCCCCCAAACACTCATCAGCCACAAACACACACAAAACTGGGAAAGAAATTAGCAAAATATAAACACAAGTGAATGTTCTATAAAACCCTGGGAGAAATAATTTTCAGCAAAACACAAAATTTTAAGCATTCTTCTAATTTTATAATTTTTTATTGTGAAATAGTTGGTTCTGGAGAAGGCAATGGCACCCCACTCCAGTACTGTTGCCTGGAAAATCCCATGGACGGAGGAGCCTGGTAGGCTGCAGTCCATGGGGTCACTAAGAGTCAGACACGACTGAGTGACTTCACTTTCACTTTCCACTTTCATGCATTGGAGAAGGAAATGGCAACCCACTCCAGTGTTCTTGCCTGGAGAATCCCATGGACGGAGAAGCCTGGTAGGCTGCAGTCCATGGGGTCGCACAGAGTCGGACACGACTGAAGCGACTTGGCAGCGGCAGGCAGTTGGTTCTGTTTTAAATAACAGAATTGATGATGAAGCAAGGAAATGTAATTTGGATGAAAAAATCTTTAAATTTAATAAAAATTCCTTAAACAGCAAAAAAAAAAATTAATAAATAAAAATACTCTGTAAATCTATAAGGAACAATATTCTTTTTTTTTTTTTAGGAACAATATTCTTATATTTATTTATATAAACACTTAATAATGTGTACATGGTTAACTGGCTGCGACTTTTAAATGACATTAATAAAGTCAGTTTTTATTTTTCTAAATAGAAAATTCTAAATTCAAATTATATATGAATATCTGCAAGATTGTCTTAAAAAGTAGAATGTTTTGGTCTAATGAACACATAAAACACATGATACACTAAATCTATAGAAAAACCTATAAATCACAAAATGACAGTTTTCCCCTTAATTAAAAACATGTCCTCATTCTGAAAATGGTTTATTATATCTTTATTTTTTTACTAAAGTCAACTTTCTATTTTAAAGTCTAATTTTCATATAAATATATTTTCTTACTAGTAAAAATGATATGCCCTCATGATTTAAACATTAATCAAAATACTGCTGCAGTTTACATTTTTAAAATGTTACTACTAGAATTACTTCCTTGGTGGCTCAGACGGTAAAGCGTCTGCCTACAATGCGGGAGACCTGGGTTCAATCCCTGGGTCAGGAAGATCTCCTGGAGAAGGAAATGGCAAACCACTCCAGTATTCTTGCCTGGAAAATTCCATGTATGGAGGAGCCTGGGAAGCTACAGTCCATGGGGTTACAAAGAGTTGGACACGACTGAGCAACTTCACTTCACTTCTTCACTACTAGAATTAAAATAGTTAAAAATGAGGCATGGAGTCATAAGTGTGCTAACATGCAAAAGTATAGAAGATGCTACTAGAACAGTAGCTATTCTCTTTTCCCAAAATTATCTGGGTGTGTTTCCACTTTTGGCAGCTTTAATGATATATTTTGTGAAAAGTCTCAGTAGGAACAGATACATAGTTTTGGTTGCCTTAAATTACAGTTGCTTCACTTTGTAAATTTATGGGTAAATTTCATATTCTGTGCTATTTTAATACCTTGCTTATATAGATGAGGGAGGAGGGAAACCAAAGTAATGTTTAGTCCCTATATTTGGCTTTTGCCAAGGAAATGTGAACAGTTTCTTAAAGGTTATTCATGAAGGCTGTTTGAGAAGATTTTACATGATCCTTTAAATTTTAAAATGGAGAAACTTGAAGATCAATTGAAACTGTATGTTGATTGTGATGGGTTCTCTATATAGCAGACTTCATTAGTTGCTACAGCTGAAAGATTATTCTGTATTACTGATAAAAAGAAAATCTCATGTGAAGAATGGTCCACTAATCTTTCATTTATGCAGGCTGACTTCATTTTCTACATTGTTTACACTAACTGAAAAATCAACAGTTTATTTCCATTAGGATTTAATTTTATATCTGTAAGTAAGTATTACACACAGTGTTTCACTTAAAAACTATTAAAACAGACTGTCATTTTATGGGTCAGTTCAGTTTAGTTAGGCTTCTGTGATAGCTCAGTTGGTAAAGAATCTGCCTGCAATGTGGGAGACCTGGGTTCGATCCCTGGGTTGGGAAGATCCCCTGGAGAAGGGAATGGCTACCCACTCCAGTATTCTGGCCTGGGGAATTCCATGGACTGTATAGTCCACGGGGTCGCAAAGGCTCAGACACAACTGAGCCACTTTCACTTTCAGTTTAGTCACTCAGTCGTGTCTGACTCTTTGCAACCCCATGAACCGCAGCACACCAGGCCTCCCTGTCCATCACCAATTCCCAGAGCTTCCTCAAACTCATGTCCATTGAGTCGGTGATGCCATCCAAACATCTTGTCCTCTGTCGTCCGCTTCTCTTCCTGCCTTCAATCATTCCCCGCATCAGGGTCTCTTCTAATAAGTCAGTTCTTCACATCAGGTGGCCAAAATATTGGAGCTTCAGCTTCAGCATCAGTCCTTCCAGTGAACACCCAGGACTGATCTCCTTTAGGACGGACTGGTTGGATCTCCTTGCAGTCCAAGGGACTCTCAGGAGTCTTCTCCAACACCACAGTTCAAAAGCATCAATTATTCAACACTCAGCTTTCATTATAGTCTGACTCTCACATCCACACATGACTACTGGAAAAACCATAGTTTTGACTAGACGGACCTTTGTTGGCAAAGTAATGTCTCTGCTTTTTAATATGCTGTCTGAGTGCCAAAGAATTGATGCTTTTGAACTGTGGTGTTGGAGAAGGCTCTTGAGAGTCCCTTAGACTGCAAGGAGATCCAACCAGTCCATTCTGAAGGAGATCAGCCCTGGGATTTCTTTGGAAGGAATGATGCGAAAGCTGAAACTCCAGTACTTTGGCCACCTCATGCGACGAGTTGACTCACTGGAAGAGACTCTGATGCTGGGAGGGATTGGGGGCAAGAGGAGAAGGGGACGACAGAGGATGAGATGGCTGGATGGCATCACTGACTCGATGGATGTGAGTCTGAGTGAACTCCGGGAGTTGGCGATGGACAGGGAGGCCTGGTGTGCTGCAATTGATGGGGTCACAAAGAGTCGGACATGACTGAGCGACTGAACTGAACTGAACTGATGTTGGTCATAGCTTTTCTTCCAAGGAGCAAGCGTCTTCTAATTTCATGGCTGGAGTCACTATCTGCAGTGATTTTGGAGCCCAAGAAAATAAAGTCTGTCACTGTTTGCATTGTTTCCCCATTTATCTGCCATGAAATGATGAGACAGGATGCCATAATCTTAGTTTTTGGAATGTTGAATTTTAAGTCAGCTTTTTCACTCTCCTCTTTTACCTTCATCACGATGTTCTTTAGTTCCTCTTCACTTTCTGCCTTAAGGGTGGTTCATCTGCATATCTGATGTTATTGAAATTTCTTGTTGCAATCTTAATTCCAGTTTGGGCTTCATTCAGCCTGGCATTTTGCATGATGTACTCTGCACAGACGTTAAATCAGCAGGGTGACAATATACAGCCTTGATGTACTCCTTTCCCAATTTGGAACCAGTCCATTGTTCCATGTCTTATTCTAACTGCTACTTCTTGACCTGCATACAGGTTTCTCAGGAGGCAGGTAAGGTAGTCTGGTATTCTCATCTCTTTAAGAATTTTCCGAGGGAGGAGCCAAGATGGCGGAGGAGTAGGAGGGGGAGAACACTTCATCCCCTACAAATTCATCAAAAGAGCATTTAAACGTCGAGTAAATTCCACAAAACAACTTCTGAATGCTGGCAGAGGACATCAGGCACCCAGAAAAGCAACCCAACTCTTCGAAAGGAGAGAGAAGAAATACAGCTCCACCCACCAGAACACCGACACAAGCTTCCCTAACCAGGAAACCTTGACAAGCCACCTGTACAAACTCACACACAGCAAGGAAAAGCCACAATAAAGAGAACTCCACAAACTGCCAGAATACAGAAAGGACACCCCAAACTCAGCAATTTAAACAAGATGAAGAGACAGAGGAATACCCAGCAGATAAAGGAACAGGATAAATGCCCACCAAACCAAACAAAAGAGGAAGAGATAGGGAATCTACCTGATAAAGAATTCCGAATAATGATAGTGAAATTGATCCAAAATCTTGAAATCAAAATGGAATCACAGATAAATAGCCTGGAGACAAGGACTGAGAAGATGCAAGAAAGGTTTAACAAGGACCTAGAAGAAATAAAAAGAGTCAATATATAATGAATAATGCAATAAATGAAATCAAAAAACACTCTGGAGGCAACAAATAGTAGAATAACAGAGGCAGAAGATAGGATTAGTGAATTAGAAGATAGAATGGTAGAAATAAATGAATCAGAGAGGATAAAAGAAAAACGAATTAAAAGAAATGAGGACAATCTCAGAGACCTCCAGGACAATATTAAATGCTACAACATTCAATCATAGGGTTCCAGAAGAAGAAGACAAAAAGAAAGACCATGAGAAAATACTTGAGGAGATGATAGTTGAAAACTTCCTAAAATGGGGAAGGAAATAATCACCCAAGTCCAAGAAACCCAGAGAGTCCCAAACAGGATAAACCCAAGGCGAAACACCCCAAGACACATATTAATCAAATTAACAAAGATCAAACACAAAGAACAAATATTAAAAGCAGCAAGGGAAAAACAACAAATAACACACAAGGAATTCCCATAAGGATAACAGCTGATCTTTCAATAGAAACTCTTCAAGCCAGGAGAGAATGGCAAGACATACTTAAAATGATGAAAGAAAATAACCTACAGCCCAGATTATTGTACCCAGCAAGGATTTCATTCAAGTATGAAGGAGAAATCAAAAGCTTTTCAGACAAGCAAAAGCTGAGAGAATTCTGCACCACCAAACCAGCTCTCCAACAAATACTAAAGGATATTCTCTAGACAGGAAACACAAAAACGGTGTATAAATTTGAACCCAAAACAATAAAGTAAATGGCAACGGGATCACACTTATCAGTAATTACCTTAAACGTAAATGGGTTGAATGCCCCAACCAAAAGACAAAGACTGGCTGAATGGATACAAAAACAAGACCCCTACATATGTTGTCTACAAGAGACCCACCGCAAAATAGGGGACACATACAGACTGAAAGTGAAGGGCTGGAAAAAGATTTTCCATGCAAATAGGGACCAAAAGAAAGCAGGAGTAGCAATACTCATATCAGATAAAATAGACTTGAAAACAAAGGCTGTGAAAAGAGACAAAGAAGGTCACTACTTAATGATCAAAGGATCAATCCAAGAAGAAGATATAACAATTATAAATATATATGCACCCAACACGGGAGCACCGCAGTATGTAAGACAAATGCTAACAAGTATGAAAGGAGAAATTAACAATAACACAATAATAGTGGGAGACTTTAATACCCCACTCACACCTATGGATAGATCAACTAAACAGAAAATTAACAAGGAAACACAAACTTTAAATGATACAATAGACCAGTTAGACCTAATTGATATCTATAGGACATTTCATCCCAAAACAATGAATTTCACCTTTTTCTCAAGCGCATGGAACCTTCTCCAGGATAGATCACATCCTGGGCCATAAAGCTAGCCTTGGTAAATTCAAAAAATAGAAATCATTCCAAGCATCTTTTCTGACCACAATGCAGTAAGATTAGATCTCAATTACAGGAGAAAAACTATTAAAAATTCCAACATATGGAGGCTGAACAACACTCTGCTGAATAACCAACAAATCCCAGAAGAAATCAAAAAGAAATAAAAATTTGCATAGAAACGAATGAAAATGAAAACACAACAACCCAAAACCTGTGGGACACGGTAAAAGCAGTCCTAAGGGGAAAGTTCATAGCAATACAGGCACACCTCAAGAAACAAGAAAAAAGTCAAATAAATAACCTAACTCTACACCTAAAGCAACTAGAAAAGGAAGAAATGAAGAACCCCAGGGTTAGTAGAAGGAAAGAAATCTTAAAAATTAGAGCAGAAATAAATGCAAAAGAAACAAAAGAGACCATAGCAAAAATCAACAAAACCAAAAGCTGGTTCTTTGAAAGGATAAATAAAATTGACAAACCATTAGCCAGACTCATCAAGAAACAAAGGGAGAAAAGTCAAATCAATAAAATTAGAAATGAAAATGGAGAGATCACAACAGACAACATAGAAATACAAAGGATCATAAGAGACTACTATCAACAATTATATGCCAATAAAATGGACAATGTGGAAGAAATGGACAAATTCTTAGAAAAGTACAACTTTCCAAAACTCGACCAGGAAGAAATAGAAAATCTTAACAGACCCATCACAAGCATGGAAATTGAAACTGTAATCAAAAATCTTCCAGCAAACAAAAGCCCAGGTCCAGACTGCTTCACAGCTGAATTCTACCAAAAATTTAGAGAAGAGCTAACACCTATCCTGCTCAAACTCTTCCAGAAAATTGCAGAGGAAGGTAAACTTCCAAACTCATTCTATGAGGCCACCATCACCCTAATACCAAAACCTGACAAAGATCCCACAAAAAAGAAAACTACAGGCCAATATCACTGATGAACATAGATGCAAAAATCCTTAACAAAATTCTAGCAAATCAGAATCAACAACACATTAAAAGATCATACACCATGACCAAGTGGGCTTTATCCCAGGGATGCAAGGATTCTTCAATATCCGCAAATCAATCAATGTAATACACCACATTAACAAATTGAAAAATAAAAACCATATGATTATCTCAATAGATGCAGAGAAAGCCGTTGACAAAGTTCAACACCCATTTATGATCAAAACTCTCCAGAAAGCAGGAATAGAAGGAACATACCTCAACATAATAAAAGCTATATATGACAAACCCACAGCAAACATTATCCTCAAAGGTGAAAAATTGAAAGCATTTCCTCTAAAGTCAGGAACAAGACAAGGGTGCCCACTTTCACCATTACTATTCAACGTAGTTTTGGAAGTTTTGGCCACAGCAATCAGAGCAGAAAAAGAAATAAAAGGAATCCAAATTGGAAAAGAAGAAGTAAAACTCTCACTATTTGCAGATGACATGATACTCTACATAGAAAACCCTAAAGACTCCACCAGAAAATTACTAGAACTAATCAATGACTATAGTAAAGTTGCAGGATATAAAATCAACACACAGAAATCCCTTGCATTCCTATACACTAATAATGAGAAAACAGAAAGAGAAATTAAGGAAACAATTCCATCCACCATTGCAACGGAAAGAATAAAATACTTAGGAATATATCTACCTAAAGAAACTAAAGACCTATATGTAGAAAACTATAAAACACTGGTGAAAGAAATCAAAGAGGACACTAATAGATGGAGAAATATACCATGTTCATGGATTGGAAGAATCAATATAGTGAAAATGAGTATACTACCCAAAGCAATTTATAGATTCAATGCAATCCCTATCAAGCTACCAACAGTATTCTTCACAGAGCTAGAACAAATAATTTCACAATTTGTATGGAAATACAAAAAAACCTCGAATAGCCAAAGCTATCCTGAGAAAGAAGAATGGAACTGGAGGAATCAACCTACCTGACTTCAGGCTCTACTACAAAGCCACAGTTATCAAGACAGTATGGTACTGGCACAAAGACAGAAATATAGATCAATGGAACAAAATAGAAAGCCCAGAGATAAATCCACGCACATATAGACACCTTATCTTTGACAAAGGAGGCAAGAATATACAATGGAGAAAAGACAATCTCTTTAACAAGTGGTGCTGGGAAAACTGGTCAACCACTTGTAAAAGAATGAAACTAGAACACTTTCTAACACCATACCCAAAAATAAACTCAAAATGGATTAAAGATCTCAACATAAGACCAGAAACTATAAAACTCCTAGAGGAGAACATAGGCAAAACACTCTCCGATATACTCTTCCCAGAATATTGGAAATAAAAGCAAAAATAAACAAATGGGACCTAATTAAAATTAAAAGCTTCTGCACATCAAAGGAAACTATTAGCAAGGTGAAAAGACAGGCTTCAGAATGGGAGAAAATAATAGCAAATGAAGCAACTGACAAACAACTAATCTCAAAAATATACAAGCAACTCCTACAGCTCAACTCCAGAAAAATAAATGACCCAATCAAAAAATGGGCCAAAGAACTAAATAGACATTTCTCCAAAGAAGACATACAGATGGCTAACAAACACATGAAAAGACGCTCAACATCACTCATTATCAGAGAAATGCATATCAAAACCACTATGAGGTACCATTTCACACCAGTCAGAATGGCTGCGATCCAAAAGTCTACAAATAATAAATGCTGGAGAGGGTGTGGAGAAAAGGGAACCCTCTTACACTGTTGGTGGGAATGCAAACTAGTACAGCCACTATGGAGAACAGTGTGGAGATTCCTTAAAAAACTGGAAATAGAACTGCCTTATGATCCAGCAATCCCACTGCTGGGCATACACACTGAGGAAACCAGAAGGGAAAGAGACACGTGTACCCCAATGTTCATCGCAGCACTGTTTATAATAGCCAGGACATGGAAGCAACCTAGATGTCCATCAGCAGATGAATGGATAAGAAAGCTGTGGTACATATACACAATGGAGTATTACTCAGCCATTAAAAAGAATACATTTGAATCAGTCCTAATGAGGTGGATGAAACTGGAGCCTATTATACAGAGTGAAGTAAGCCAGAAGGAAAAACACCAATACAGTATACTAATGCATATATATGGAATTTAGAAAGACGGTAACAATAACCCTGTGTACGAGACAGCAAAAGAGACACTGATGTATAGAACAGTCTTATGGACTCTGTGGGAGAGGGAGAGGGTGGGAAGATTTGGGAGAATGGCATTGAAACATGTAAAATATCATGTATGAAACTAGATGCCAGTCCAGGTTCGATGCACGATACTGAATGCTTGGGGCTAGTGCACTGGGACGACCCAGAGGGATGGTATGGGGAGGGAGGAGGGTTCAGGACGGGGAACACATGTATACCTGTGGTGGATTCATTTTGATATTTGGCAAAACTAATACAATTATGTAAAGTTTAAAAATAAAATAAAATTTAAAAAAAAAAAAAAAAAAAAAAAAGAATTTTCCACAATTTGTTGTGATCCACACAGTCAAAGGCTTTGGTGTAGTCAATGAAAAAGAAGTAGATGTTTTTCTGAAATTCTCTTGCTTTTTAGATGATTCAACAGATGTTGGCAATTTGATCTCTGGTTCTTCTGCCTTTTCTAAACCCAGCTTGAACATCTGGAAGTTCTCAGTTCATGTACTGTTGAAGCCTAGCTTGGAGAATTTTGAGCATTACTTTGCTAGTGTGTGAGATGAGTGCAACTGTCCATTTGTTTGAACTTTCTTTGGCTTTGCCTTTCTTTGGGACTGGCATGAAAACTGACCTTTTCCCGGGTCATTTTAAGGGTACTGCAGAAGAAATGTAAGTCTAACTTTGGTTCTTTTATTAATTCAATCAGTCACTAAAGCTAGAATTTAAAATTCACTTAGTTCACCCACTTAAAGGTGCTTTGTCTTGTCAATTCTTTTTCCTTTTTCTGGTAATCTTTTCTAACTGAATTACTAACCTGATGAAGATTCTCCTATTTAGAGATTTATACTATCTTATTTTTCTTACATTAGGTTCATTTAATTTTTGATTGTTTTTAGTGTGTATTATGACAGTAAATCCAACTTGACAGATTTCTTTAACTTTCCTAGGGTATTTATGCTTTGACTTTGTTCTTGAAATACATCAATACTAAGAGGGTATTCTATTTTATATTATCTTTATTAAATTAACTTTGGGATAAAAAATCATAGGAATCCTCTGTAGTCAAATCATATATTTATTAAAACTTTGCTTCTATGTTCATTCTTCACATATGTGTACCTTTTTTCTCTTATGTAAGAGAATTCATTAAGAGAAGCAGGCAAGTGATGGCAAATCAACTTTTTAATGAAGTTCTAATCCTGATAACTCCATTTTCACTTTGCTTTTATCATAGCGAGTGAGTACTTTAGGTCCCAGAATGCCAATAATTAGAGCTCCATTTGGAGCTGTGATCAAGATGGCTAAAAAGGCTACTGTCATCACATCCTCCGAATATGATTCCAAATGGGGTGCACTCATTCTTGCTTTTTCTAGAGCCAGAGGACCTAATACAGCCTATATTTAGAGGAGAAAAAGATGAGGCATAAAGAAAAATGCTAAATGGAGTTAACATATAGTAAAATTAAAGAACTCTGTTAAAACAAATAACACCTAGTATTAGACTACTAGTAAAGAGACAAGTGTTAAGGAATTTTGGTAAATGACTCATCAATTCTATGTTCTTAGCAAATATATCTGGAAAGAGAGTAAAGTAGTGACAGACGGCTGATTTTGTGTTCTTGTCATCTCAGCTTTCCCGTTTAAGTAGCTTTTTTGAATGCTCACAATACTTTTGGAAACTTAGGAGTTCAGATGAACCAGAATTTTGCATATTTGTCTTTACCATGAACCACTAGGTTCCTGGCTACAACAAGACAATACAAAATGCTAAGGTTTCTTATGGTTCGTTAGGATTTTGTTGTCCATCTTCTCCTTGTTCTTCCTACTGGGAGCAGTGTGATATAGTAAAACTGACAAGAGTTTTGGAATTTATAACTTGCCTAAAGTTATAGGCAAGTAACTTGTTATTCAAAACAGGCAGCCTTATCCCAAGGACCTGCTTTGCTTATCATGACATAGATTTTTGTTGCATGGAAACTCACAAGCTTCTGTTTTGGAGTAACAGTAGAGAAAAGAATTTCAGGAAATCAGAGAGCATAACTACAAAGTTTCCTTTTTCTCTTTCTCTCTTTCACTCATTCATTCAGCATTAATTTTTGTAGGCATACAGAGCTTATTTACTGTATACCTATTGCATGCTAAGTGTTAAGTATTAGGGAAAAATAACAACAAAAACAAACAAACAGACACTTCTTATCCTTCCTATATATTCTAGTTGAGAGATTCAGTCATAAATCAGTCATGCAAATTAAATATATAATTAAAAATAATACATATGCATTTATGTATGGTAGAGACAGTGGCAGGGGTAGGAAAGATATATTTTAAAAAGAATCAATGTGTCTCTACTCTAAAATCCTAACACTTAACTCTACAATATTCAGCAAAATATAAAATTCCAGTTTTCAGAAGTACTCTTATTTTAAGTTTTGGGAAAACAGAAAAATGTTTTCATAAGTTTAGCAAGTATTTGTCATTAAAAGCACAGTGTTTTAAAGATTATGTTACTTTTAATGAGAAGTTATGATCAATCAAGCGTTTAAAAAGACTAACAGCCCACATTTTGTGACTAGTTTTATTTTTTCATTTAGAATTTTAAAAATCAACATTAAATAATTAGAATGTCTTAATATAGTCTTACCTGGACTGTAGCTTTTGGCATCCATGATAAAGCAATAAATATTTTCTCCTTAAAATTAAAACCAGCACAAGACATCAACACAAATGTAAAAGAAATTCTAATCAATAATGCCAAACTCATGGTACCAACAGAAAGGCCTGCAACAGAAAAAGACGAACAGTATTTGGGAAGAAGTGGTTCTTTACGCCTAGAAATGTAATTTGCAGAAGTGTTGAAAACATTTTAGGGCTACTATCTGTCTATATCTGTATTAAGTAAAAATAATAATCATAAAAATAAAAATACGATTGAGGCTTCTTTGTCAAGTACAAGAGATAATCTGATGATGGAGGTATGATGAAAAGTAAGATAAATTACATTTATTTAATTCTGAGCTAACAGGCTTTGAACTTTTACTATAAACGAAAGTATTTAGAAGGTGCTGCTGGTATCTAATATTTCCCTTCAGAAAAAAATTCTATTTCCTCAGATCACTCAGGGAAGATATTCAGGATTGTCTTTGGTTACAAAGACTATACAGGGTAAAGGAAGAACAAATGCATATTACAACATGAGCTTCTGAAGGTCCTTGTAGCATTCAAAGACATATTGTAAGTAAAAATAAAAATTACTCCGTTTTCTTAAATATTTTTAAATCTTACATTTTTGTGCCTCTACATTCTTACCAATAGCATTTGATTTAAGAGATAAAACAGATACTTCTGCTCCAACCAAACCAAAAAGAAGAGGTTGGAAAATATCCCATGCAGTTCCAATGATTTTTTGGACTCTAACCTGTAGAAAAGAGTAATACATTTTCAGTTATTGTGACGAATAAAAGTATTTGCATTTCAGACACGTAATGGTTCTCAACATTTAATAAACTTAAGATATTTTATTTGTAGAATAAACTTTAAAACAATAAAAATTAAATGAGTAGGTTAACTCTTATACAAACAGAATTTGATTAAAAGAAATTTACAACACAATAAAAATATTAGTTGGTAATTTTGTCATGGAACAAAAAAGATATTATTTGGCAATTTTATCCTTGGAGTTCCATACATGTTCTGATGGTGCAGTAAGAGTTCTACCTTTTGTTTGTGAGGCAACTGAGCAGGGATAGAACTACACCATGCCTGATGAGAACATATTCAAGCTCATTCAAATATTTTAGTTCTCAAAAGTGAGTTGGGGAAGAGCTCCACTCAGTTATCCTGGGACCAAATCCCATGAAAATGAATCCTGATATGTCCTAAACTACTAGGAAAAAAATTCTGGTAATCTGTTAGGCCTGCTTCCAAACGACTCATATTAAAAACATGAACAAAACCAAAATAGGTAATACATTCTCATTTGGTTGCCTCCTGACTTCCCTTTCTGGGAATGAATCCCTCCCAGTGCTGCTTCCACAATTACATGGTTACAGGAAACGCTCCCACTGACATAAAAGTACTCTGGCTCTTTTCCAGGAAGTTGGATGAACAGATTTTAGTCTCAGTCTGTGTTTATTTTATTTTATTTAACAGGAGGAGATTCATAAAACATTCATATCCTTTGAGGCAAAAATTATTTTCATAACTACTCCCCTTATGACTAGGTTTTCTGGTTACTGCTTATAAAAGTAAATTTGAAAAATGAAATAACAAAGGAAAACCAGTATTCTGTCTTCTTAACAGCACATTATCCTATTTGTTACTTATTTAATCTTTAAAATCTATTTAATCTTTACTCTTTGATTTTCTTTATCATGTAAAGAGATCAAGTAGTTTTCATTTTATTTGTAATTTATTATTAGTCATTTAATTTCCTTTATAATTATGACTTTATCAGAATACTAAACAAATTGGGAACTTCTTAAGCTTATTCTAAAATTTATCTAAGAAAGAATATGGACAGGAACAGTTAAGAAATACTTTAAAAACAGGTACAATGAGAGGGAATCTTCTATACTAGATTCTGAGACATAAAACCACAATGATTTAGAGTGCTACTGGCATAGGAATAGGTGTTTAAAGAGACTTCAGAAGCAAATATATATATATATATCGATGAATTATTGGATTAATCAATAAATAATTTGACAAAATTGACTATGAATTCACATGCATATATATATTATATGCATATATGTATGTCTAAGAATATATATATTAAGAAGAGATGGCAAGAATACACAGAAGAACTGTACAAAAAAGATCTTCACAACCAAGATAATCACGATGGTGTGATCACTGACCTAGAGCCAGACATCCTGGAATGTGAAGTCAAGTGGGCCTTAGAAAGCATCACTACGAATAAAGCTAGTGGAGGTGATAGAATTCCAGTTGAGCTCTTCCAAATCCTGAAAGATGATGCTGTGAAAGTGCTGCACTCAATATGCCAGCAAATCTGGAAAACTCAGCAGTGGCCACAGGACTGGAAAAGGTCAGTTTTCATTCCAATCCCAAAGAAAGGCAATGCCAAAGAATGCTCAAATTACTGCACAACTGCACTCATTTCACACGCTAGTAAAGTAATGCTCAAAATTCGCCAAGCACGCTTCAGCAATATGTGAACCGTGAACTTCCTGATCAAGCTGGTTTTAGAAAAGGCAGAGGAACCAGAGATCAAATTGCCAACATCAGCTGGATCATCAAAAAAGCAAGAGAGTTCCAGAAAAAGATCTACTTCTGCTTTATTGACTATGCCAAACCCTTTGACTGTGTGGACCACAATAAACTGTGGAATATTCTTCAAGAGATGGGAATACCAGACCACCTGATCTGCCTCTTGAGAAATCTGTATGCAGGTCAGGAAGCAACAGTTAGAACTGGACATGGAACAACAGACTGGTTCCAAATCAGGAAAGGAGTACATCAAGGCTGTATATTGTCATCCTGTTTATTTAACTTATATGCAGAGTACATCATGACAAGCCCTGGGCTGGAAGAAACACAAGCTGGAATCAAGATTGCCGGAAGAAACATCAATAACCTCAGATATGCAGATGACACCACCCTTATGGCAGAAAGTGAAGAGGAACTCAAAAGCCTTTTGAGGAAAGTGAAAGTGGAGAGTAAAAAAGTTGGCTTAAAGCTCAACATTCAGAAAACGAAGATCATGGCATCCGGTCCCATCACTTCATGGGAAATAGATGGGGAAACAGTGGAAACAGTGTCAGACTTTATTTTTCTGGGCTCCAAAATCACTGCAGATGGTGACTGCAGCCATGAAATTAAAAGACGCTTACTCCTTGGAAGGAAAGTTATGACCAACCTAGATAGCATATTCAAAAGCAGAGACATTACTTTGCCAACAAAGGTTCATCTAGTCAAGGCTATGGTTTTTCCTTTGGTCATGTATGGCTGTGAGAGTTGGACTGTGAAGAAAGCTGAGTGCCGAAGAATTGATGCTTTTGAACTGTGGTGTTGGAGAAGACTCTTGAGAGTCCCTTGGACTGCAAGGAGATCCAACCAGTCCATTCTGAAGGAGATCAGCCCTGGGATTTCTTTGGAAGGAATGATGCTAAAGCTGAAACTCCAGTACTTTGGCCACCTCATGCGAAGAGTTGACTCATTGGAAAAGACTCTGATGCTGGGAGGGATTGGGGGCAGGAGGAGAAGGGGACAAGAGATGGCTGGATGGCATCGCTGACTCCATGGACGTGAGTCTCAGTGAACTCCGGGAGTTGGTGATGGACAGGGAGGCCTGGCGTGCTACGATTCATGGGGTCGCAAAGAGTCGGACACGACTGAGCGACTGATCTGATCTGATCTGATCTGATGAATATATACATATGTAAACAGATGCATGTACATCCTTACCTCACAATATTCATGAAAATAAAATCCAGATGAAGTAGAGAACTAAATGCAAAGCAAAACTACCAAAGTGTTCAGTCAGTTCAGTTCAGTCGCTCAGTCGTGTCCGACTCTTTGCGACCCCGTGAACTGCAGCACGCCAGGCCTCCCTGTCCATCACCAACTCCCAGAGTTCACTCAAACTCATGTCCATTGAGTCGGTGATGCCATTCAGCCATCTCATCCTCTGTTGTCCTTTTCACCTCCTGCCCCCATTCCCTCCCAGCATCAGGGTCTTTTCCAGTGAGTCAACTCTTCACATGAGGTGGCCAAAGTATTGGAGTTTCAGCTTTAGCATCAGTCCTTCCAATGAACACACAGGACTGATCTCCTTCAGGATGGACTGGCTGGATCTCCTTGCAGTCCAGGGGACTCTCAAGAGTCTTCTCCAACACCACAGTTCAAAAGCATCAATTCTTCGGCACTCAGCTTTCTTCACAGTCCAACTCTCACAGCCATACATGACCAAAGGAAAAACCATAGCCTTGACTAGATGAACCTTTGTTGGCAAAGTAATGTCTCTGCTTTTGAATATGCTATCTAGGTTGGTCATAACTTTCCTTCCAAGGAGTAAGCGTCTTTTAATTTCATGGCTGCAATCACCATCTGCAGTCATTTTGGGGCCCCAAAAAATAAAGTCTGACACTGTTTCCACTGTTTCCCCATCTATCTGCCATGAAGTGATGGGACCAAATGCCATGATATTAGTTTTCTGAACGTTGAGCTTTAAGCCAACTTTTTCACTCTGCTCTTTCACTTTCATCAAGAGGCTCTTTAGTTCCTCTTCACTTTCTGCCATAAGGGTGGTGTCATCTGCATATCTGAGGTTATTGATATTTCTCCCGGCAATCTTGATTCCAGCTTGTGTTTCTTCCAGCCCAGCGTTTCTCATGATGTACTCTGCATATAAGTTAAATAAGCAGGGTGACAATATACAGCCTTGATGTACTCCTTTTCCTATTTGGAACCAGTCTGTTGTTCCATGTCCAGTTCTAACTGTTGCTTCCTGACCTGCATACAGGTTTCTCAAGAGGCAGGTCAGGTGGTCTGGTATTCCCATCTCTTTCAGAATTTTCCACAGTTGATTGTGATCCACACAGTCAAAGGCTTTGGCACAGTTAATAAAGCAGAAATAGATGTTTTTCTGGAACTCTCTTGCTTTTTCGATGATCCAGCACATGTTGGCAATTTGATAACTGGTTCCTCTGCCTTTTCTAAAACCAGCTTGAACATCTGGAAGTTCTCAGTTCACGTACTGCTGAAGTCTGGCTTGCAGAATTTTGAGCATTACTTTACTAGCGTGTGAGATGAGTGCAATTGTGTAGTAGTTTGAGCAGTCTTTGGCATTGCCTTTCTTTGGGATTGGAATGAAAACTGACCTTTTCCTGTCCTGTGGCCACTGCTGAGTTTTCCAAATTTGCTAGCATATTGAGTGCAGCACTTTCACAGCATCATCTTTCAGGATTTGAAATAGCTCAACTGGAATTCCATCACCTACACTAGCTTTGTGTGTAGTGATGCTTTCTAAGGCCCACTTGACTTCACATTCCAGGATATCTGGCTCTAGGTCAGTGATCACACCATCATGATTATCTTGGTTGTGAAGATCTTTTTTGTAGTTCTGTGTATTCTTGCCACCTCTTCTTAATATCTTCTGCTTCTGTTAGGTCTGTACCATTTTTGTCCTTTATCAATCCCATCTTTTTGAAATGTTCCCTTGGTATCTCTGATTTTCTTGAAGAGATCTCCAGTCTTTCCCATTCTGTTGTTTTCCTCTATTTCTTTGCACTGATCACCGAGGAAGGCTTTCTTATCTCTCCTTGCTATTCTTTGGAACTCTGCATTCAGATGCTTATATCTTTTCTTTTCTCTTCTGCCTTTTGCTTCTCTTCTTTTCACAGCTATTTGTAAGGCCTCCTCAGACAGCCATTTTGCTTCTTTGCATTTCTTTTCCATGGGGATGGTCTTGATCCCTGTCTCCTGTACAATGTCACGAACCTCCGTCCATAGTTCATCAGGCACTCTGTCTATCAGATCTAGTCCCTAAATCTATTTTTTCCACAGTACAATTATAAGGGATTTGATTTAGGTCATACCTGAATGGTCTAGTGTATTAAATGATAATATATAAGATGATATAATGTTCATAATCTCATGATCTTGGGTGAAAAAGTCCTTCTTAAACAAGATAAAGACCCAAAACCAAAAAGGAAAAACTGACAGACTTGACTATAGGAAATTTTACTGCCATACAAAAGACATCATAAATGAAGATAAACAAAAATTAAACACAACGTTTAGATAACAAGAATTAGTAGCCTTAACATATAAATAAACTCTATAAATTAGGAACAAAAAGGCAAATAAACCAGTTAATACTGGGCAAAGAATATGAATAGGTGGTTATAAAAGAATATATGAATAGAAGCTTGTTGTCATTGTTTAGCCACTAAGTCATGTCTAACTCTTTTGTGACCCGTGGACTGTAGTCTGACAGGCTCCCCTGTCCATGGGATTTCCCAACCAAGAACACTGGAGTGGGTTATCATTTTCTCTCCGGGGATCTTCTTGACCTAGGGACTGAATCCATATCCCCTGCATTGGCAGGTGGATTCTTCACCACTGAGCCACCAGGGAAGCCTGAATAGAAGTTTACTCCACTACTAATCAGAGAAATATACAGAATACCAATGTTATAAAGTTTTTTACCCAGATCATATCAGATTAGATTAGTCACTCAGTCGTGTCCGACTCTTTGCGACCCCATGAATCGCAGCACGCCAGGCCTCCCTGTCCATCACCAACTCCCAGAGTTCACTGAGACTCACGTCCATTGAGTCAGTGATGCCATCCAGCCATCTCATCCTCTGTCATCCCCTTCTCCTCCTGCCCCCAATCCCTCCCAGCATCAGAGTCTTTTCCAATGTGTCAACTCTTCACATGAGGTGGCCAAAGTATTGGAGTTTCAGCTTTAGCATCATTCCTTCCAAAGAAATCCCAGGGCTGATCTCCTTCAGAATGGACTGGTTGGATCTCCTTGCAGTCCAAGGGACTCTCAAGAGTCTTCTCCAACACCACAGTTCAAAAGCATCAATTCTTCGGCACTCAGCCTTCTTCACAGTCCAACTCTCACATCCATACATGACCACTTGACTAGCCGGACCTTTGTTGGCAAAGTAACGTCTCTGCTTTTGAATATGCTATCTAGGTTGGTCATAACTTTCCTTCCAAGGAGTAAGCGTCTTTTAATTTCATGGCTGCAGTCACCATCTGCAGTGATTTTGGAGCCCAGAAAAATAAAGTCTGACACTGTTTCCCCATCTATTTGCCATGAAGTGATGGAACCAGATGCCATGATCTTCGTTTTCTGAATGTTGAGCTTTAAGCCAACTTTTTCACTCTCCTCTTTCACTTTTATCAAGAGGCTCTTTAGTTCCTCTTCACTTTCTGCCATAAGGGTGGTGTCATCTGCATATCTGAGGTTATTGATATTTCTCCCGGCAATCTTGATTCCAGCTTGTGTTTCTTCCAGTCCAGTGTAGTAAATAGTATAAATAAAATCTTCTAAGGGATAATTTGGCAATGTGCTAAGTCACTTCAGTAATGTCCTGCTGTTTGTGACCCTATGGACTATAGCTCACCAGGCTCCTCTGTTCACAGGATTCTCCAGGTAATAATACTGGAGTGGGTTGCCATTTCGTACTCCAGGAGATCTTCCTTACCCAAGAATTGAACCTGCATGTCCCACGTCTCCTGCACTGGCAGGCAGGTTCTTTACCACTAGTGCTACCTGGAAAGCCTAATTTGTCAGTAACCACCAAAATAGAAATGTACCATTTTTAAATTCAGTCATTCCATTTCTAGAAATCTATTCCTACAGAAGTATTCATACATTTGCAAAACCACATATGAATATGACTGTTCATGGTTGTGCTGTTTGTAATAACAAAAAATGGAATGTCTACAAATAGAGGAGTGATTAGAGGAAATGACCTGGGAAGGGGATTTGATATTTGGGGATGGGGAGGGAAAAGGAGTATTTCTCATTTTATTACATATGTGTACCTTCTTATTCTTAATATTTTATGAGCATAGTTTCACATATTAATTGCATAATTAAAATAAAAGTTATATAATCATATTGCATTAAACTTAGGAAAAAGACTAATGTGATCACTCAACTTCTGATTGCATTTTAGTGTATTTCCAGTTCCTTTTCTTGAATATTTTATTTCCTTGATTGATTCATTCACCTTGAAGATACAAACTTATGGAACATCTTCCTAGAATTAATATTTCTTTTTTAGTTTTTTTTCTTAATAGACATATTTTATTGAAGTATAGTTGACTTACAATGTTTCAGGTACACAGCAAGGTGATTCAGTTAGACATATACACATATTTTATTTTTCAAATGATTTTCCATTATAGGTTATTACAAGAAATTGACTATAGTTTCCTGTGCTATATACAGTAAGCCTTTGTTGCATATCTATCTTTTAATCAGAAATCTAGCATTCTATTCATATTAAGTCAAACAAGTGGAATCAAAATGTCATATATTTAAAAAAAATGTCATATATTTTTTAATAGAGTAAGATTTCTTAAATGTCCATTTTAGATGTAAAAAATACAGTTATTTTATCTTTTAAAAAATTTGTATAAAAATATTCACCTTTTCTTTGGACCAACCTGTCCCTGCAGTAAAACTCAATACTAGTGCGCACAATCCTCCAGCTGTGTTCATACCAAATCGGTGGCTGCCTAAGACAGCAGAAATACACATACTCAAAATTAAAAATGCTCTCTTCACTTCAAGTTTTCCCTAGAATTAGACAGATATTTGGAAATTAATTTACATTAAATATATAATAATTATATTATCTATCATTTATTACTGACCCTTTGATACCATGTCTTTATATGCTATATCAAATAACATCTAAAGTTTGACTTTATTTCTCACCACATATTTTAGCAGACTTGTGACAAAATTTGCAACTATTAAGTTTCATTTTCTGCCACATCTCTGATACTACCGTCAGTAAAATGGTTATAATACTTTAACTGTAAGAGAAGAGAGAAAGAAAAGAGACCCATATAATCTGTAGTTGCACATAACAAATCCAAAGAATTCTTAAAAATAAATGTCTGAATATCTTTTTAGCTGAAACAATAACTACAGGGTAATTAAGATGGAAGTTACAGAAATCAAAGAGTAATGGCATATCTTTTAGAGCAGGAAAGAGTTGATAGTGCTGCCTTATTCAAAGGGAGAGGGAGAGAATTTAAGTCAGAAAATATGCAGAAATGAATGGGAATATATTTCCCCCAAAATGTTCAATGGAATGTCTGCGGGAAAAAGATAAGGAAAAAAAGTCAGGAGTCAACAGCAATTTGGTGAAAGAAGAAGTAGGACGAAATGGAGAAGTTCCTCTGAATTAAGTACATTTTTCTGATATTCTCTGTGTAATAAGGAAGCAGAGATTTCAGATTGGGGCCACTGACCTGGATCAATGACAACTATGCTCAGTTTTAAGCAGAGAATAGGCATTGGAGGCTACTTTTGGAGAAAGAAAACTAAAGATTAAAGTATTTCATGGATCAAAAGTTCAAATTTTTAAGAGAAATGTCTAATACTGTACTTCCAAATAAAGATTATTTTTTATTTACCTGATCGCTACCTGGAAAATGTCGAGCAAACATTCCCAAAACAATTCCTAAAAGCACACCAAGAATTACATCCCGAAGAGAGGATAGGACGTTACTAGATATGTTACCTGTAAGGGTACACAATAAGAAAAACATGTCATAGAGAGGTATTTTCATATAGCCAACACAGTAGGGAATCAAATGTAGGTGATTCATAAAGAAAGGTATGTTATTACAGAATAAATACACAAATACGGACCTTTAAAGTTCACGCTCATGAAAACATGCAGATTTATTTGATAAAAGTGTACTCTCCAGAGATTTAATATGTATACACAACTCAGAAATGTTCATTGAATAAATAGGCCAGAAAACGAAGAAGAAACCACAATGTTCTCCCCTTGTGCTGCTGCTGCTGCTAAGTCGCTTCAGTCGTGTCTGACTCTGTGTGACCCCATAGACGGCAGCCCACCAGGCACCCCCATCCCTGGGAT
Source organism: Bos mutus (assembly GCF_027580195.1). Classification (NCBI taxonomy): domain Eukaryota; kingdom Metazoa; phylum Chordata; class Mammalia; order Artiodactyla; family Bovidae; genus Bos; species Bos mutus. The sequence goes on along the minus strand of NC_091622.1, from coordinate 21,917,222 downwards.
TCTCCAGGCAAGAACACTGGAGTGGGTTGCCATTTCCTTCTCCAATACATGAAAGTGAAAAGTGAAAGTGAAGTCGCCCAGTCGTGGCCGACTCTGTGTGACCCCATGGACTGCTGCCCACCAGGCTCTTCCGTCCATGGGATTCTCCAGGCAAGAGTACTGGAGTGGGGTGGTTCTCCCCTTATACACCCAACCTAAAAGAACCAGGTCAGGTAGAAGAATGCATAGGGACTGGCAGAGGAGTATCTCGGGCACCTAGCACATGGCTAATAATGTTGTTCTCTGCTATTCTATTATGGCAAATGATTTAAACATAAAAAGGACAATTTAATAATAATAACAACATAAAAAAAGATTTATCCCAGGATCAATCCTAGGATTATTCAAGGATCAGCTGATTTTCCAATACATTTTATGCTTTATGCATACACGTAGTTTTATAGTAATACATTTTAAAAAATGATCTAGAGTCACACAAAAAGTCTAGTTGTGCTCTGTGTTTTCAGCTCAATACAAAAAGGTACTCAATATACATATTTTAGAAATATTTTCCCATTAAAAATAGCAGAAGTGTAGGGTGACAACAGCATGATAGTAGAACGGGAACTCCAGAATCATGATCCCCCACAGAGACACCAGCTTAACACCAACATACAGTCTAAAAGGCTTTATGCTCATTTAAAAAGTTACAGCAAGAGAAAAGCAACTCATCACATAAAACAGAATGCCCATAAAATTGTCAGAGGCTTACAGAGCAGAAGAACTTCCCTGGTGGCTCAGACGGTAAAGAATCTGCCTCCAATGCAGGAGACCTGGGTTTGATCCCTGGGTTGGGAAAATCCCCTGGAGAAGAAAATGGAAACCCATTCCAGTATTCTTGCCTAAAGAATTCCATGGACAGAGGAGCCTACTGGGCTACAGTCCATGGGGGTCACAAAGGGTCATGCACAACTGAGCAACTAACACTTTACACAGCAGAAACCTTATAGGTCAGAAGAAGGCAGGATGACATATCCAAAATGTTAAAAGAAAAAATGCCAACCAAGAATAATATCCCACAAAACTGTCCTCCAAAGCGAAGGTGAAATTGAGACTTCCCCAGATAAACAAAGGTTGATGGAGTTCATCACCACTAAACCTGCCTAACAAGAAATCTTAAAGGGAATCCTTCAAGTGTAAATAAAATGATGTTAACAACACACAAAACTACCGCACAATTGCACTTCTCTCACATGCTAGCAAAGTAATGCTCAAAATTCTCCAAGCCAGGCTTCAACAGTACGTGAACCGCGAACTTCCAGATGTTCAAGCTGGATTTAGAATAGGCAGAGGAACAGAGATCAAATTGCCAACATCTGTTGGATCACTCCAGTACTCTTGCCTGGAAAATCCCATGGGCGGAGGAGCCTGGTAGGCTGCCGTCCATGGGGTCGCTAAGAGTGGGACACGACTGAGCAACTTCACTTTCACTTTTCACTTTCACACATTGGAGAAGGAAATGGCAACCCACTCGAGTGTTCTTGCCTGGAGAATCCCAGGGACAGGTGAGCCTGGTGGGCTGCCGTCTATGGGGTCACATAGAGTCGGACACGAGTGAAGTGACTTAGCAGCAGTAGCAGTTGGATCACTGAAAAAGCGAGAGAGTTCCAGAAAACCATTTACTTCTGCTTTATTGACTATGCCAAAGCCTTTGACTATGTGGATCACAGCAAACTATGGAAAATTCTTAAAGAAATGAGAATACAAGAGCACCCTACCTGCCTCCTGAGAAATCTGTATGCAGGTCAAGAAGCAACAGTTAGAACTGGACATGGAACAACAGACTGGTTCCAAATCAGGAAAGGAGTACATCAAGGCTGTACATTGTCACCCTGCTTATTTAACTTATATGCAGAGCACATCATGAGAAATGCTGGACTGGATGAAGCACAAGCTGGAATCAAGATTGCAGGGAGAAATATCAATAACCTCAGATATACAGATGACACCACACTTATAGCAGAAAGTGAAGAATAACTAAAGAGCCTCTTGATGAAAGTGGAAGAGGAGAGTGAAAAGGTTGGCTCAACATTCAGAAAATGAAGATCATGGCATCTGGTCCCATCACTTCATGGAAAATAGATGGGGAAGCAGTGTCAGATTTTATTTTCTTGGGCTCCAAAATCACTGCAGATGGTGACAGCAGCCATGAAATTAAAAGATACTTACTCCTTGGAAGGAAAGGTATGACCAATGTAGACAGCATATTAAAAAGCAGAGACATTACTTTGCCAACAAAGGTCTGTCTAATCAAGACTACGGTTTTTCCAGAAGTCATGTATAGATCTGAGAGTTGGACTATGAAGAAGGCTGAGTGCCAAAGAACTGATGCTTTTGAACTGTGGTGTTGGAGAAGACTCTTGAGAGTCTCTTGGACTGCAAGGAGATCCAACCAGTCCATCCTAAAGAAAATCAGTCCTGAGTATTCATTGGAAGAACTGATGCTGAAGCTGAAATTCCAATACTTTGGCCCCCTGATGCGAAGAACTGACTCATTTGAAAAGACCCTGATGCTGGGAAAAGACTGAAGGTGGGAGGAGAAGGCGATGTCAGAAAATGAGATGGTTGGATGGCAACACCGACTCAATGGAGATGAGTTTGAGTAAGCTCCAAGAGTTGGTAATGAACAGTCCATGGGGTCACAAAGAGTCGGACACGACTGAGCGACTGAACTGAACATAAAAGCATGTAAATATAAACCTCCAGTAAAGTTAGATAGATGAATTAAGAATCCAGTAATACTGTAATGGTGGTGAGGAAATCACTTTTAATTCTGTTAGAGAATTGAAGATAGAAGCACAAAAAATAACTAATTATAAAATTATGTTAATGTATATACAATAAAATGTGTAATTTGTGACACAGGTAACATAAGGTGAGGAGGGTGAGAGAGGAGTAGAAAAGTAGACTTTTTGTATGCAATTGAAGTTGCTATCATTTTAAACAGATTACTATAACTTTAAAGATGGAAAAAGATATTCCATGCAAATGGTACCTCAAAGAGAGAAGGGGCAGTCATACTTTTACCAGACACGACAGACTTTAGGTCAAATACTGTCACAAGACATAAAGATAGGATACTGCATAATGGTAAAAGGGCCAATTGACTCCACAGGTAAAGTGAGATCTCAGTATCTACCAAACTCCAAAATATAGATGTTTTGAAGATCTAATGTGTATAGTAAAGCTCAAAGAGTTCTTAAAATTTCAAGAGACACTTTACACAGTCATGTGGTGGAAGAGGATGTTTTTAAGCATGTACCTGCTTGTTTTCACTTTTTTGGTCCTCTTCAAATTAGGTTTGGTCTCCTGTAGCCTGTTCCCCTAGCATCTTATACTATGTAATATTTATTCCATCCTTAATTATTTGTTTAAGATAATTTCCTTGAGAACACAGGCTACATGGCCTTTTCTGTCTGCTATGTTGGGAGGCAGTATAGAATAGTACTTAAGAGTGTGGTCTGAGGTCAGACTGCCAGATTTCCCTATTGGTTCCCTACTTATTGGATCTCTGACTTCGAGCAAGTTCCTTAATCTCTGTTCCTTAGTCTCCTTATCAGTAAAATGAGCATAGCACTGTTGTGATTATTGAGCTGAAACATCGACAGAACTTACAGCAAGTACCAAGCAATTGCTCAATAAAAACTAATACTGTTATCCACTGTTTATCCTCAGCATTTGATACAGTAGCTGGTGCAATGGAAGAGGAGCACAAAAAATATTTTTTGAAAGAATGACTGATATCAGTCATGAAGGAAAAGATTGCCAGATCTGACAATATAAAATTTAGGTCTTCTGAATGGCAAAAAAAGAGATGAAGTTAAATTACAAAAAGCATAGGATATAAAACAAATGGTTTATCATTCTTAATTTTATGCACAACCAGAGCCTTAACAAATCAAAACAAAAGATGAACATGCTTACAGGATATAGGCAAAATATTTCAAGAAAAGTAATCTCTAAGAAATTCCAAAATGATAATAGACAATAAACATGAACATTTAACATCACTAGTATTCAAAATACTTCATTTAAAGAGACCTATCAAAGTGGCTAAGGTAAAAAGGACTATTAAATATCTAATTTTGAAGAAGGTGAAGAGAAAGTGGCATGCTTATGTATCCTGGTGGGACACGATATTGTGGCAATATATTTCAAAAATCTTATTGTGTTATATCCTTTTTAACTTAACAGTTTCTCTTGTAAGGTTAATAAAATATTAAGTACAACTATTCAGCTGTAAAATGTTCAACCCAGCATTTTAATAGCAGATAGTGGTGTCAATTTAAATTTTCAACATGTCAAGTTGAAAGTCATGCAGCCACTCAAATATGATGGAACCAATAAAAATGTCATAGAAACATATTTACAAATAAATTAGATGTTTATAATACACAGTTAAATTAAAAACAACTCAGGTTATAAGTAAGTATGGTTAATGTTCATTAATTTTATAAGAATTTTGGGAGGGAGAGAAAGCAAGCTAGAGATAGATGTGGAGAGGGAGAAAAGGAGAAGTCTGGGTGGATGTACATCAAAAGATTAATATTATTCCTGGGGGTCTTCCCAGGTGGCAAAGTGGTAAAGAATCCATCTGCCAGTGCAAGAGACACAAGTGATGTGGGTTCGATCTCTGGGTTGGGAAGATCCCCTAGAGTATGAAATAGCAACCCACTCCAGTATGCTTGCCTGAGAAATCCCATGGACTAAGGAGCCTGGCGCTGGGCTACATACAGTCCATGCGGTCACAAAGAGTCAGACACGACTGAGCACACACATACACACATGACTATAATAGATTTCATTCTTATATTTTCTTTTTTCCTTCTTAGTCATTTATATCTTATGATTTTAAGAGAACCTATATATATATATATAACTTTTCAACTTTAATATGTTTTGGTGTTTCGGTTAATAATTCAGAAGACTGGACTTCATATATTGGCAGATAATTAAAGTATTATTAAATGTGGAATGTTCACTTCTGCAATCACTGAGTGACATTCAACACCTAATGTCTCCCTGGGATTTAGAATTGGTACAGGATCTTGTCCCATCACTACCAAAAGGACACACAGTTGTCCACACTCCACACATTTAAGTTGTCTTAATAACAGATCAACCAGTTATTTAAAATGATAGCCAGAAAGGTACATCTCCAAATTATCTACTAGATATATTAGTAGCACTAATAATATTGTGGCCTAAATTTTTCTACTGAAAACTGATAAAATTCCAAAGCAAAATGAGCAGATAAATGGTAATAATATGGATTATAAAATTAATTGGAATATTTGGTTATTAAAAGGAAATCATTTGTATTAAGTAGTGGTATCTTAACCCATTGAAATTCCTTTTGTGGTCTAGAATGAGCTTTCTATGAAGAATAAAAACATGTTAAATTGGAAAGTCTTCATCAATAAATGAAGGAAAGCTAGAAAACTTGTTTAAAGAACAAAGAAAGCACTGAATTATATGGCAGCTGTTTTGTTTACCTGAGGAGAAAACTATGCTGAAGCATGCATTGAATCCAGTGATAGCCAAGATGTCATCCAAACTGCTGGCAGCTATTAATAAGGTTGGAATGCCTTTCTCAATACCATATCCCTTTTCTTGCAAATGTACCATGGAAGGGACAACAACAGCAGGAGAAACTGCACCGACTACAAAACTGAGAGAAAAATCTTTGAAAACCAATTTAAAAACATCCTTTTAATGAAACAGTGCTTTATAGTAAATTGTACAACCAATATATTAATCTTTATGATGACTTTGAAAGTAAAAATTCTGCTTTTGAGTAAATGTCATCTAACAATGGGAAAAATTCCCCAGTGGTTCAGCAGTAAAGAATCTTCCTGCAATGCAGGAGACGCAGGAGATGTGGGGTCGATCCCTGAGTCTGGAAGATCCCCTGGAGGAAGAAATGGCCACCCACCCAGTATTCTTGCTGGGAAAATCCCACGACAGAGGAGCCTGGCAAACTATAGTCCACAGGGTCGCAAAGAGTTGGACATGACTGAGCACACACAAAAAATACTCACATATTATTTAGTGCTGTTAAAATTTTACAGAAATTCTGTTCAAGATGTTAGGTCAAGCACAAATTGCTGCCTCTACCTCCATCTCAAAAACATTTGAAATAAAGATATGAAAATAATAGGAAAGTCCATAAGCTAGCTAGAAAACAAAATGGGAATCTTCAGTAGACAAGAAACTAAGTGTATCCCAGGAAGATAAGAGACAGGTGGTTTAGGGTTGAAAAAGGGATCCATAAGCCAAAATGCATATAAGACTGCTACAGAAGATACGGTGTATTCTAAAAATGCCCCAAGCCCAGAAATGGCAGATGCTGGGAGTAGGGGGGACCTCTGAGGAAATCGAATGATGATTATGTAGAGTACTGCTATAAGAATGGTAAGATGTAGTCTCCACACCACTTCTATTTCTTGAACAAGTCAGTAAGGAAGATATCTGTCCAAAAGAAGGAATAGTATGAGCACCTAAGTTACAAAGGCAAATGGGAAAATTTCTAGGGTGGCAGATGACACCCGTGAGGAATGGAGAAATTCCTGCTCAGAATACTTTGTTGGTACATCCCATCAGACTGGTTTCAAATAGAAAAGGAGTACGTCAAGGCTGTATATTGTCACCCTGCTTATTTAACTTATATGCAGAGTACATTATGAGAAACGCTGGACTGGAAGAAGCACAAGCTGGAATCAAGATTGCAGGGAGAAATATCAATAACCTCAGATATGCAGATGACACCACCCTTATGGCAGAAAGTGAAGAGGAACTAAACAGCCTCTTGATGAAAGTGAAAGTGGAGAGTGAAAAAGTTGGCTTAAAGCTCAACATTCAGAAAACGAAGATCATGGCATCTGGTCCCATCACTTCATGGGAAGTAGATGGGGAAACAGTGGAAACAGTGTCAGACTTTTTTGGGGGGGCTCCAAAATCACTGCAGATGGTGACTGCAACCATGAAATTAAAAGACGCTTACTCCTTGGAAGGAAAGTTATGACCAACCTAGATAGCATATTCAAAAGCAGAGACATTACTTTACCAACAAAGGTCTGTCTAGTCAAGGCTATGGTTTTCCTGTGGTCATGTATGGATGTGAGAGTTGGACTGTGAAGAAGGCTGAGTGCCGAAGAATTGATGCTTTTGAACTGTGGTGTTGGAGAAGACTCTTGAGAGTCCCTTGGACTGCAAGGAGATCCAACCAGTCCATTCTGAAGGAGATCAGCCCTGGGATTTCTTTGGAAGGAATGATGCTAAAGCTGAAACTCCAGTACTTTGGCCACCTCATGCGAAAAGCTGACTCATTGGAAAAGACTGATGCTGGGAGGGATTGGGGGCAGGAGGAGAAGGGGACGACAGAGGATGAGATGGCTGGATGGCATCACTGACTTGATGGATGTGAGTCTCAGTGAACTCCGGGAGTTGGTGATGGACAGGGAGGCCTGGCATGCTGTGATTCATGGGGTGGCAAAGAGTCGGACATGACTGAGTGACTGAACTGAACTGAACATCCCATCTACAACCCTGCCTTGTCATTCCCACTTTCACCTCCTCAATGCTGCAGTAACTATGTGGAGTGAAGCACGTGGTCCCTACCAGAACCCTCGAGTCAGGCCAGTGCACACATTCCCCAGCTGCTGCTTGTTGACTCCTAACCACTAACACCAGCAGCTTTGTGGGAGCCTTGCACTGCTAACAGAAGCTTGCCTACTAATGCTAAGGAGATGCCCCACTTCCCCGTTCCAGACAGCTCCTGCCAGTGACTGACTGATGTGAGGGTCTAACAGTTCAGTTCCTTTGCCTCTGGCTGTACAACCTTCCTGGTTTACAGACAAGATTTCCTGAGGGACTCAGGAAAAACCTAGAATTCTCTGAAAAAAGGTATTTGCCTAATTCAGTGGTTCCTGAACTTTACTGCACATTGGAACCACCTGGTCTACTATTTATCTGTTGCTGCTTAACAAATCATGCCCAAATCTAGAAGCTTAAAACAACACATATTAACTCACAACCTCTGTGGGTCAGCAATCTGGGTATGAATTAGCTGTATACCTCTTCCTACTCAAGGTCTCTCATGAGGTGAGTAGGAGAAACCCTGATCCCAAGTTTATTCACATGGTGGTTGATAGGTCTTCAGTCTCTTGCCATGGGGGCTTCTCCACAGGGCTGCACCCAACATGGCAGTTTACTCCCCCCCAAGAAAGCAATTAAAGAGGCTGCAAGAGAGAACAAGGAAGACAGAAGCCATCGTCTTATGACCTAATCATAAAAGTAATGTCCTATCACTTCTTCAGTATTCCATTGATTAGAAGCAAGTCAGTAAGTTCAGCCCACATTTAGGAAGAGGGTATTACACAAACAGAGAAGGCAGTGGCACTCCACTCCAGTACTCTTGCCTGGAAAATCCCATGGACGGAGGAGCCTGGTGGGCTGCAGTCCAAGGGGTCGCTGAGAGTCGGACACGACCAAGTGACTTCCAACTTTCACTTTTCACTTTCATGCATTGGAGAAGGAAATGGCAACCTACTCCAGTGATCTTGCCTGGAGAATCCCAGGGACGGGGGAGCCTGGTGGGCTGCCATCTATGGGGTCGCACAGAGTTGGACACGACTGAAGCGACTTAGCAGCAGCAGCATTACACAAAGGTTTAAATATCAGAAATCAGTGATATCTGAGAGTTATCTTACCATTTACTTGGGGATTTAGAAAAAATGCTGATGCCTGAGTCACATTCTAAGACACTCCGATCTGATTTAGGAAGGAGTTTGATCTGAATACTGGGATACTGTAAAGTTTTTTTAATTATAAAAAATACATAATATAAAGTTAACCTTCTTAGCTATTTTTATGTGTACATTTCAGTAGTGCTAATGATATTCACATAATCGTTTAACTTAGAACATTTTCATCTTGCAAAATCGAAACTCTGTAGCTGAACAGTACCCTTTCCCCTCTCACCCAAGCCCCTGACAACCACCATTCTATTTTCTGTTAAGATGATTTTGAAGACTCCAGATATATCAGTGGACTTGTACAGTATTTGTTCTGATTTACTTCACCCAACATAGTATCCTCAAGGTTTATCCATGCTGTAGAATGTGACAGGATTTCCTCTTTTACAGCTGAGTAATATTCCTGTGTGTGTGTGTATTTTCTTTATCCATTCATCTGTCCATGGATATTTGAGCTGCCTCTACCTCTTGGCTACTGTGAGTTATGTTGCAATGAATGTGAGTGTGCAAATATCTCTTTGATATCCTCCTTCCAGTTCTTTGGGATATATACCCAGAAGTGGCATTGCTGGATTAAATGGTAGTTTTACTTTAAGTGTTTTGAGAAACCTCCAAACTATTTTCCATAGGAATGGTCCATTTTATATACCTAATAGCATGGTATGAATATTCCAATTTCTCCACATCTGTGTCAGTGCTTGTTATTGTCTAGTTTTTTTTTTTTTTTTTTTTAATAGTAACCATCCTAATGAGTATGAGGTGCTATTTCCTTGTGGCTTTTATTTGCCTTTCTCTAATGATTATAAACGTTGAGCACTTTCATATGCTTATTGGCTATTTGTATATCTTCTTTGTAGAAATGTCTAGGTAAGTTTTTTGCCCATTATATAGTCAGGTTTTTAAAATTTGCTGAGTTATAGGGGTTTTTTTTTTAAACATATTTGAATATTGATCTCTTTCCAGATATATGGTTTATAATTATTTTCTTCCATTCTGTGTGCTGCCTTTTCATTTTGTTTCCTTTGCATGCAAAAATTTTCAAGTTTCATGCAGTTCCATCTATTTTCACTTTTGTTGCTTGTGCTTTTAGTGTCATATCCAAGAAATCATTGCCAAATTCAATGTCATGAAGTTTTTACATATGGTATGCTAGATATAATATTCTTGGTTGGCTGGGGCTTTTTTCTTTTTCTTTTTTTCTTTTAGCATTTTGAATATATCATCCCATTCCCTTCTGGTTTGCAAGGTTTCCATTGAGAAATTCAATTATTATCTTACAGGAGATCTTGCTTTTCTTTCATTGTTTTTTAAAATTCTCACTTGCTGTGATTTTTGACAGCTTGAGTATATTTCTCAGTGTAGGTCTCTTTGGTTTTATTTTAATGGGAGTTTCTTGATCATTTTGAATTTGTATGTCAATTTCCTTCCTCAAATTTGGAAGTTTGGGGCTATTATTTCTTCAAATAGGCTTTCAAACCATTTATTTCTCTCCTCTTTCTGAAACTCCCGTAATGTGTAACTGGCCCATTAAATGGCATCCCACAAGTCCCTTAGGATCTCTTTATTCTCCTTGTTTGTCATTTTGCTCCTCTGATTCTGTAATTTCAAATGACCTATCTTCAAGTTCACAGATTCTTTTTTCTGTCTGATTTAGTCTGCAGTTGATCTCCTATAGTCAATGTCTCATTTAATTGTATTATTCTACAGGTCCAGAATTTATTTTTGGTTCTTTTTTTTTTTACAGTTTCTATATGTTTGTTGGTATTCTCACTTTGTTCATGCCTTATTTTCCTGTTTTCTTTTAGATGTCTGTGACATCTTTGAGCTCACTGGGCCTCTTTATGATAGTTATTTTGAATTCTTTGTTGAGTAACTGATACATTTCTATTTGTTTAAGGCTGGTGTCTGGAGTTTAATTTTGTTCCTTTGATTGAGCCCTAATTCCCTGTTGCTTTGTATGTGTTGTTATCTTTTAATGAAATTTGGGTTTTGAAAAAACAGCCACCTCTCCTGATCTTTGTGGACTTCTTCAGTAGGGAAAGACCACCAATCAACCCAGCTAAAGATTCTGGAAATCTCTCAAACTTTTTTGTAATGTGCCTTCTCTGGCTTTGGTGCATTATATCCAGCTGGACTTTGGCCTTTTCCTACTCCACAGAGTATCCCAAGTGTCTATTAGCAGTACTGCAATATCTCTGGAGTATAGCAACACATAGCACTTACCTTTGTTCTCAGTGGACCTCAGGCATCTAAAATGTGCCACTCTCTTTTCTGTCAGTGCTCCAAGTCAGATAAGACAGAAACCAGTCCCTTGGCAGCTTCTTAAAAAGCCAGAATTCAGAACAAATGTTCCAGCTTTTTCTTTTCCTCTTGAGGGAGAAGCCAAATGTTGGGTGTTTCCTCCTGATTGCCCCTTGCTGAGCAAGAGGGGCATGGGTATGATGGTTAAGTGCAATATAATGTTCTAATTGCTCCAATGTGCCTCTTCTTGGCCTTGTGCTTACATGGAATGCTGTAACCTCTCAAGTGGTTTCTGGAGTTACATAAAGGTAATCTGGTCCTCACATTGTTATGATACTGTCTTCATGTGGGAAAGTGAGGCTGGAGTTTCTTATTCTGCCATCTTCCCAGCATCACTCCTCTAATTACTCAGATTTTCAAAAGCTCCCCAGGTGATTTTAATGGGTAGCAAAGTTTTGGAACCACTGACTTTTCCTACACTCCTATCTGGCTTTCTTTATTCAGAAGTTTCTACTGAGAGCTCCCTTAATAAATAATCTGCATAATAATCTTAGTGAATTATCTGGCAATCCTGTGGTTAGGACTCGGTGCTTTCTTTTGCTGTGGTGGCCTGTGTTCAATACCTGGTTAGAGAACTAAGATCCTGAAAGCCACATGGTACAACTTAAAAAAAAAAAAAGAATCTTAATCTCAGTTTGATCTTCTAAGGAAACTTGCTTGGTAGCATGAGTGGCCTATTCTCTGCAAGGAGGCAACAGCCAACAGGTAAAATAATCACAAATTAATAGTAAGTTTCAACTTAAAAAATTAGTACCCATTAAATTATTACCAAATATTTGGGGAAAGTCAATACTTCGAATTGAGGCACCATATTCATTAAATGGAAAATTTTACACCTGAGGAAAGAGATATACTAAAAAGTGAACAATAAGAACATGACTTCAGAATAACTATAAATATCCTCAGAATCACAAAAGTACACTGTATCTGTTCATAACATTTAACTATTTTATTCTTAGAAATTAATTGTCAAATAAAATAAATAAATAAATAGGTGATACAGACATAACAGTAGAGTGTGACTGAAAAGGCTAGAGAACTAAGCAGAGAAAATTTTCCAGTGTGTACTGCAAAGGCAAATAGATGAAAAGTATAAAGAAAAACTAATATATATGGAGAAGGGAGTTACAAAAGGACAAAATAAAAGAGAACTGAGGAGGGATAAAAGATATATTCAAGACCTGGACAAGAAATAGATATAGAGTCCTTTGATTGAATAAAAGATTCCACTAAATATTGAGTAGATCAAAATTTTAAGAGTCACCTAAGGATACCAAAAAATTGTTAATTTAGTTAGAAAATGCATACTGGGATCCACTGGAATGGGTTCAGTTCAGTTCAGTTGCTCAGTCGTGTCCGACTCTTTGTGACCCCATGAATTGCAGCACGCCAGGCCTTCCTGTTCATCACCAACTCCTGAGGTTCACTCAAACTCACGTCCATCGAGTCGGTAAGTGGAGGCAAAAATTAAATGGATTGAAAAATGAAAACAAGTTGAAGATATAGAGATAGTAATCATAGACTATTATTCTGAAGAACTTGGACATGAAAAGAAATAGATGATAGATAATAATAGATGGGACACAGGATCTAGGAAAATAGTGTTTGCTTGTTTTTGTTATAATATCTACATAAAATATTTTTCATAATTATAAAATACATATGCTATACATAATACATACATATTATATATATGTGCACATATAGTGTACAAGGAAAAGGCCATTAGATTAATTAAAAAATAGAGATAGGGACTTTCCTGGTGGTCCAGTGGTTAGGAATCCATCTGCCAATGCAGGGGACAGGGCTTGAATTCTGGTCTCAGAAGATCCCAAATGCCACAGAGCAACTAAGCCTGTGCAGCGCAACCACTGAGGCTGCGTGCCTCTACTACTGAAGCCCACACTTAGAGCCTGTGTTCTGCAATAAGAGAAATCACAGCAATGAAGCCTGTGCACTACAACTAGAGATTAGACCCCAATCACCGTAACTTGAGAAAGACTGCACACAGCAAGGAAGACCCAGCAAAGCCAAAAAATAAAAATTAAAAAAAACAGGGCTTCCCTGGTGGCTCGGTGGTAAAGAATCCATCTGCCAGTGCAGGAGACATGGGTTTGATCCCTGGTCTGGAAGATCCCACATGCCATGGAGCAACTAAGGCCACGCACCATAACTACTGAGCCTGTGCTTGAGAGCCCGAGAACCACAACTGCTGAAGCCTGTTCACCCCAGAGCCTGCGCTCAGCAACAAGAGAAGCCACCGCAATAAGAAGCCTGTGCACTGCAACTAGAGAGAAGCCTCTGCTTTCCACAACTAGAGAAAAGCCCACACAGCAATGAAGATCCAGCCAACCAAAAAAATAAATAAAAAACTGGAGATGGATTACAATATAGAAGAAAAAATAAACTGATAAAGTGAATTATCTTAGAATTAAGCACTTAGGAGCTATGAATATATGTCAAGGATATAGTAGATTTAGGACATGGTTCTATTTCGGACCAACTGATTTCCAAGATTCTCTACCACAGTGAAAAGAATTTTAATGATAAACTTTTCTATACAATACTCTGAATATTTTAATAACCAAGCATTTTAACTGAATATTTTCATAGAGAAAAATGAGAAAAAGTTACCCCAACAGAAATCCCCACTGCCAGGGAAAATTCATAAGGAAGTGGGAAATAACAGCAGTTGAACAAGCCTCCATTAAACATGGACCCATAGACAATCTTAAACAAACTCGCTTCAAATTCTTCAAAGCCTGAAATACAAACATAGTCACACTTAGACAAGCTTGTAGTGGCCAATAAGAAAATTATTTTAAGCAAATATTGAATTATATAATCTTTTTTGAGTGATAATCTTATTAAATTAAATCTCCCAGATATCCCATGTGCTTTAAATGCTAATACAGCTCATTTTATATGTCATCATATATTGGATTATAAACTATTTCATATTATAAAGTGCTGTTCTATTTTAATTATTAAAATGACTCAGTTTTCTGTGATTAAATAAATATTTCTACCCTCCTTAATCTTCCTAGTAAATAGTATATTGAAAGTATCCAATAGGTTTGTTTCCATCAGTTAACTTTTAGGGATGAATTGTGTGATTAGTGTCATAATTATAACATGCCAAAGGAGAAAATCACATAAAAAATGCATAATTAACTAAAAGGGAAAATTTTCCAATTTTCTCATTGGTTCAAATTTTTACCTGGATAATATAATAACTTATCACTGTCTATAATTATTTATGCTCTTCAAATACTTTCACCAATCTTATATATTTGCCACATTTGTTATATCCTGAATAGCTGTTATATTTATGAATATGTATCTTTAAAAAACTAATTTATGATTCCTTGATAGTAATATTTTAAGAAATATTTTAAAAGATTAGCTTTTATAAAAATATAAATATAATCAGGAACATAGTTCTGTGGGAAAAAATTCCTGAAAGAATAATATTACTGAAATTCATAATCATTCTGAAAAAACAAAACAGAAGCAAAAACCTTTTATGGGATAACCTTATCCTCTGTTAACTGAAAAGTAAAGAGCTCTCCACAGAAAAGCTGTAACTCCAAAATAATACAAATGTTGCATAAGGGACATCTATCTCTATGTAAATAATTAAAGACTATTACTAATAGAGATCTTACATCACAGTGATTTCTTCTCATATTAGTAATATGATCAGAAGTAGACACTAAGGTGCCAATATTTCTGCAAAATCTTTGTTCTTTGTCTTAGTTTTGCTCTACCTGAAACAACTATAAGAAAAATTCTTCCTATTTTTCTTTTCCATAAGCCTCTAATATTTAAAATAACCATATTCAAGGTGTAATTGGAAATCTACCTGTGGATCGAGTCCAAGCCCAGCTCGCACTAGAATAATGGTAAGGGCGGTATTTCTTAAAGTTGAAGACAGTTCATTACTAATATAGGTGATATCACTGAGGAATGGAACATTCCTAACAGCAAAACCAGCCAGTAACATCCCTTAGAAGAAAAAAAAATAAACCATGTCTGATTCAGTTCATTTTTCTAAGACAGAAATCAGAAATGTTTAATATCCCTTCTTCAAACACACTGTATCTCTCATTACTTTGGTGAAGGATAGGTTACATACAAGTAGAGGGACAGCATAAAGGAATGGAGATAAGAAATGATATACCTCAATGGTGTGAAACAAGTAATTCAGTATTGATGGAACATTAAGGACTAGTTGGGAGTGGGGAATGGGCAGGAGGGGCCAGATCATGGAAAGCTTCCTTTACTCCCTACTTTCCCTGGTTTTGGCAGAGTAAAGCACTGAGGGTAAGTTTTAGGCAGGAAGTGAGATAACGAGTGTTGCATTGTCTATGTGATGGTACTGGTAAATGAGATAGACATAAAACTAAGGAGGGACCAGAAAAAAGGCTCTGCCATAGTTCATGGAATAGTTAGAAACTAATAGCCTGAGCTAGGACTACAGTGGAAGCTTTGGAGAAGTGGAAAAGAGATCCAGTAAATACTTGTGAGGTGCTGAAGGGTGTTATGAACACAGAAAGGGTGTTAG
The DNA here is from genome assembly GCF_027580195.1 of Bos mutus. Taxonomy (NCBI): domain Eukaryota; kingdom Metazoa; phylum Chordata; class Mammalia; order Artiodactyla; family Bovidae; genus Bos; species Bos mutus. Next base: position 21,901,559 of record NC_091622.1, on the reverse strand, counting down.
AGATAGGATGGAGTGATTACCTCTTTTGGCAGTAACTAAATATTAGAATGTATTGAATACTTAGAAGATATAAAACACCTCTAAAAGAAGTTTTTCTGCTAATTTTCCTCTTGTCTACCTGGAGAGTTACATAGCAATGGTGATGAAGAAATAGGATGTAACATTGTTTAGGCAGATGATACACCAATGAATATACATAGTGGAGATGCCCAAGGAACTCACCCAAGAACTATAAAACATTTTGGTGCCCTAGTCATGATAGTATTTGAATCTTGTAATTGTATTTGAGGGCCTCCCAGGTGGCTCAGTGGTAAAGAATACACCTGCCAATCAGAAGACGCAGGTTCGATCCCAGGACTGGGAAGATCCCCTGCAGTAGGAAATGGCAACTGACTCCAGTATTCTTGCCTGGGAAATTGCATGGACTTCTAGAGAAGACTTGTGGGCTATAGTCCATGGGATTGCAAAGAGCTGAACATGACTTAGTGACTAAACAACAACAAATTTTATTTGAGTTAGGTTATCTATAGAAAAATTTAGTTTCTTTCAAATTTTTCCTTTTCTATAAAAAATGTAAAAGTTAATTTAAAAATGTCCTATTAAATGATAAAGCAACAACAATCATATATTGAGCATATTTAAATTATTTAAGAACATATTTCAGGAAAAATCTGTGTATGGAGAATAAATACTTCTATAAGCAAGCTATATATACACATATATAGTAAGTACACATATAAAAAAGCTATATAGATCATATTACATTGAAATAGTTCTAAATTATATCTACTCTGACTAGAATATAGTCATAATTTACATATAAGTTAATGACAAATAAAAGCTAATTATTCACTTACCAAGAAGAGGAGGAATTTCAGGCACTGAAGGTAGTCTAATGACTTCTAAAAGTTTCCCCCCAATAAGGGCACAATAAAAGATAACTAACAGTCCAAATAAACTTCCATTAGGAAGAACTTCAGGGCCTGAGAATGCCCAGACTACACACCATATCATAAAAAGTATAGCTCCTGAAATATAAAAAAGCACATATTGATATATCTATCTAGACATAGATAACATACAGTAAGACATGAATCATAAATTACAAAGTCTTTGTCAACTTAAAAGAAGTATTTTTATTAAGAAATATTTTAAAACTATATGTGAATACTTAAAAGTGATAAACTTTCTCATTTGACTTTTTAAAAATGTCATAGCAATATGATGAGGTTTACTTCATTTTATATTTTACAGTAGTTTTTTCACAAGGAATAAGGTGATTGGTCATAATATGAATTCTCAAATTCATTGAAGTGCAGAGTGGCAGAGTGCCACATTTTTTAATGGCAGAAAACTAAATATCTATATTGAATGGATAACTCAGTTGGTGTTTGATACAAATTATTAAAGGGGATAATATGTGAGGTCTGATGGCTGGGCTCCCCTGGTGGCTCAGACAGTAAAGTAAAGAATCCACCTGCAATGCAGAGACCCAGCTTTGATCCCTGGGTCAGGAAGATTCCCCTGGAGGAGGATATGCCAATCCACTCCAGTATTCTTGCCTGGAGAATCCCAAGGTCAGAGGAACCTGGCAGGCCACAGTCCATAGGGTCGAAAAGAGTCAGACACATACACTGAAAGTTTAGCTCTCATGTATCCTTTCTTTTAGGCAGTTACTTGAGGATGTACACTAATAAAACCAGGAGGAAACCAGCAAAAGTGAAAGATTTTAATCTTGGAAACAGGGGACTGAAATCAGGAGAGCATTGAAAGCTCTAGAATACAGTTTTGCACAGACCTAGAAAACAACCACAAAGGTGGAAGCAGAAAAAGGAAGGTCTCTGAGAGGAAAGTCTCCAAGAATAAGGAGGAATTTTTTAAAGTTTACAAAACTATGGAACAAATCAGTGGTTGCCAGGGGATTCCAGGATGAAGGAGGAATGAATAAGTAGAGCACAGGAAAATTTTAGAGCACTGAAACTATTATGTATGCATATCATTAAATACATATGTTAAAACCCAAAGAATGTATAATATGAAGAGTTAGGGTTAGGGTTATAAGTCATGTGAAGGTAACGTACAGCATGGTGACTACAGTTAGTCACACTGTATTGCATTTTTGAAAACTGCTAAGAGAATAGACCTTAAAAAGTTTTAATCCCAAGAAAAAATATTTTAACCACGTATGACAGATGTATTGTAGTGATCATTTTGTAATATGTACAAATATCAAATCACTGCTATGCACCTGAAACTAATCTAATGTTATATGTTAAATGTACTTCAATTTTTAGACATTTTCAGACAAATAAAAGCTGAGAGGATTAACTGCTAGAATAACTACACAACAAGAAATACTAAAGGAAGGTTTTTAGGCTGAAGGTAAAGTATACCATATGGAAGCTCAGACTGCCAGAAAGAAATGTAAAGAATCAGAGAATATGTGGAAAAATATAAGGGATTGTTTTAACTTAAAAAAAGAAAAAGACTTTTGCCTTTTTAAGTAAAAAAATAATACAAATGTAGAAGTAAAATATATGATAAATCTAGCACAAGAGCAGAAATGCAGTTCAGTTCAGTCACTCAGTCGTGTCCGACTCTTTGCGATCCCATGAACCACAGCACACCAGGCCTCCCTGTCCATCACCAACTCCAGGACTTTACCCAAACTCATGTCCATTGAGTCAGTGATGCCATCCAACCGTCTCATCCTCTGCTGTCCCCTTCTCCTCCTGCCATCAGTCTTTCCCAGCATCTGCTGCTGCTGCCAAGTCGCTTCAGTCATGTCCGACTCTGTGGGACCCCATGGACTGCAGCCTACCAGGCTTCTCCATCCATGGGATTCTCCAGGCAAGAACACTGGAGTGGGTTGCCATTTCCTTCTCCATTCCCAGCATCAGGGTCTCTTAAAATGAGTCAGCTCTTCTCATCAGGTAGCCAAAGTATTGGAGTTTCAGCTTCAACATCAGTCGTACCAATGAACACCCGGGACTGATCTCCTTTAGGATGGACTGGTTGGATCTCCTTGCAGTCCAAGGGACTCTCAAGAGTCTTCTCCAACATCACAGTTCAAAAGCATCAAGTCTTTGGCGCTCAGCTTTCTTTATAGTCCAACTCTCACATCCATACATGACCACTGGAAAAACCACAGCCTTGACTAGATGGACCTTTGTTGGCAAAGTAATGTCTCTGCTTTTCAATATGCTATCTAGGTTGGTCATAACTTTTCTTCCAAGGAGTAAGCGTCTTTTAATATCATGTCTGCAATCACCATCTGCTGTGACTTTGGAGCCCCAAAAAATAAAGTCAGCCACTGTCTCCACTGTTTCCCCATCTATTTCCCATGAAGTGATGGGACCAGATGCCATGATCTTCGTTTTCTGAATGTTGAGTTTTAAGCCAACTTTTTCACTCCCCTCTTTCACTTTCATCAAGAAGCTCTTTAGTTCTTCTTCACTTTCTGACATAAGGGTGGTATCATCTGCATATCTGAGGTTATTGATATTTCTCCTGGAAATCTTGATTCTAGCGTGTGGTTCTTCCAGCCCACCATTTCTCATGATGTACTCTGCATATAAGTTAAATAAGCAGGGTGACAATATACAGCCTTGACGTACTCCTTTTCCTATTTGGAACCAGTCTGTTGTTTCATGTCCAGTTCGAACTGTTGCTTCCTGACCTGCATACAGGTTTCTCAAGAGGCAGATCAGGTGGTCTGGTATTCCCATATCTTTCAGAATTTTCCACAGTTGATTGTGATCCACACAGTCAAAGGCTTTGGCACAGTCAATAAAGCAAAATTAGATGTTTCCTGGAACTGGACGAAGGTTCATGACATTGTACAGGAGACAGGGATCAAGACCATCCCCAAGGAAAAGAAATACAAAAAGGCAAAATGGCTGCCTGAGGAGGCCTTACAAATAGTTGTGAAAAGAAGAGAAGCAAAAGGTAATGGGGAAAATGAAAGATATACACATTTGAATGCAGAGTTCCAAAGAATAGCGAGGAGAGATAACAAAGCCTTCCTCAGTGATCAGTGCAAAGAAATAGAGGAAAACAACAGAATGGGAAAGACTAGAGAGCTCTTCAAGGAAATCAGAGATACCAAGGGAACATTTCATGCAAAGATGGGCTCAATAAAGGACAGAAATGGTATGGACCTAACAGAAGCAGAAGATATTAAGAAGAGGTGGCAAGAATACACAGAAGAACTGTACAAAATGATCTTCATGACCCAGATAATCACGATGGTGTGATCACTCACCTAGAGCCAGACATCCTGGAATGTGAAGTCAAGGGGCTTAGGAAGCATCACTACGAGCAAAGCTAGTGGAGGTGATGGAATTCCAGTTGAGCTCTTTCAAATCCTGAAAGATGATGCTGTGAAAGTGCTGCACTCAATATGCCAGCAAATTTGGAAAACTCAGCAGTGGCCACAGGACTGGAAAAGGTCAGTTTTCATTCTAATTCCAAAGAAAGGCAATACCAAAGAATGCTCAAACCACCGCACAATTGCACTCATCTCACACGCTAGTAAAGTAATGCTCAAAATTCTCAAAGCCAGTCATCAGCAATACGTGAAGCGTGAACTTCCTGATGTTCAAGATGGTTTTAGAAAAGTCAGAGGAACCAGAGACCAAATTGCCAACATCCACTGTATCACTGAAAAAGCAAGAGAGTTCCAGAAAAACATCTATTTCTGCTTTATTGACTATGCCAAAGAGCAGAAATGGGATCAGTAAAGTGATATTGTGCAAAGCTCTTTTATGTTATCTTCATCTGAGTGATCACTTTCCACTGCATATATTTGTCTACATTCATGGAGGTGTGTACACTTCCAAGATTTGTACACTTTCTGGTATGTTGACTATAATTCAGTAAAGTACCATTAACAAGAAAAAGTTTATGAGATGATGGACAGTTTGGAAGAAACAGGAGTATGATGCTGACAAATTGGTTAAGTGTTAGCATTCCCCAAAATTCTGGAAGTTATGGACAAAGCTGTTATAAACATTTGTGTGCAGGTTTTTGTGGGCAAAATGTTTCAGCCCATTTGTGTAAAAAATACCAAGGAGAGTGACTGCTGAATCATATAGTTAGGGTATATTACGTTTTGTTAAAAACTGCCAAACTGTCTTCCAAATTGGCTGCACCATTTTGTGTTCTTAGCAGTGATGAATGAGAGTTCCTGTAGTTCTGTCTCCTCACCAGCATCTGGTGTCAGTGTTTTGGATTTCTGGCCATTCTAATGGGTGTATAGTGGTATTTTACTGTTGTAATTTGCAATTCAGTAATGACATATGATGTTGGGAACATTATTATATGCTTATTTGCCATCTGTATATTTTCTTCAATGAGGTGCCTTTTAAGGTCTTTGGTCCATTTTTAATCAGGTTGTCTGTTTTCTTATTATTGAGTTTTAAAAGTTCTTGGTATATTTTATTTACAAATAGTAAGTGCTAGAGAGGCTGTGGAGAAAAGAAAACCCTCCTACACTGGTAGTGGGAATGCAAACTGGTACAGCCACTATGGAGAACAGTATGGAGGTTCCTTAAAAAACTAAAAACAGAGCTACCATACAATCCAGAAATCCCACTCCTAGGCATATATCTAGAGAAAAGCATAATTGAAAAGATACATGTACCCTAATGTTCACTGCAGCCCTATTTATAATAGCCAGGATATGGAAGCAATCTAAATGTCCATCAACAGAGGAATAGATAAAGAAGATGTAGTACATATACAGAATGAAATATTATTCAGCCATAAAAAAGAATGAAATAATGCCATTTGCAGCAATATGGATGGGCCTAAAGAATGTCATAATGAAGTAAGCCAGACAGAGAAAGACAAATATCATATGATATTACTTATATGTAGAATCTAAAAAAAGTCTACAAAGGAACTTATCTACAAAACAGAAGGAGGGGATGGCAACCCACTCCAGTGTTCTTGCCTGGAGAGTCCCATGGACAGAGAAGCCTGGAGGGCTGCAGTCAGACACGACTGAAGAGACTTAGCACACATGTAAGCACAAAAGAGAAATAGAGTTATAGAGGTAAAAAATAAACTTACGGTTACTGGGGAGTAAGGGTGTGGGGAGGGATAAAGTGGTAAGATTAGGATTGAGATACACATACTACTATTAATATACATAAAATAAATAACTAATAAGGACCTACAGTATAGCACAGGGAACTCTACTCAATACTCTACAATGGCCTATACAAGAAAACAATTTTTAAAAGAGGGGATACATGTATATGTATAACAGATTCAGTCTGTTGTATATATGAAACCAACAGAACATGGTAAATCAACTATAACCCAATAAAAGTTAAAAAAGTAAGTTCTTGGTATATTTTGTGTATTTATCAGGTGTGTTTTGTAAATATTTTTTTCCCAGTTTGTGGCTTGTGTGCTCAATCTCTTGACATTGTTTTCACAGAGCAGAATTTTTCAATGTTAAAGAAGTTCAATTTACCAATTACTTATGGATTTCCTGTTTTTCCTAAGTAATCACCATAACTAAGGTCATCTAGATTTTCTCCTATGTTACCTTCTATGAGTCTCATTGTTATGCATTTTACATTTAGGTCTATGATCCACTTTGAGTTAATTTTTATCAAGGGCATAAGGTCTGATCTAGATTAATTTGTTTTGCATAAGTATGTCCAATAGTAGATCTACCATCAGACTATCTTTCTTCCACTGGGTTGCCTTTGCTGCCTTGTCAAATACCAGTTGACTATGTTTATGTGGATCTACTTCTGAGCCCTTTATTCTGTTCCATTAATATATGGACTTCACGTTAACCGAATCACACTGTCTTGATTACTTCAGGTTTATAGTAAGTCTTGCAAGTGAGTAGGGTCTGTTCTCCAATTTTTAATTTTTCTCCTTCAATACTGAGCTAGTTGTTCTTGGTCTTTTGCATATCTATATAAATTTTAGAATGAGCCTGTTGATATCCATGAAACAACACGTGGGAATTTTGATTGGAGTTACATTGAACCTATAGATCAAGTTGAGATGAGCTAACACCGTGACAATATTGAGTCTTCCATGAACACGGGAAGTCTATACATTTAACTTTTTCTTTAAAGTCTTTCTTCAGAATTCTGCAGTTTTCCTCATGTAGCTATTATACACATTTTGTTAGATTATATGAAGGTGTTTCATTTTGGGGAGTACTAGTGTAAACGGTGGTATGTTTTTCACTTCAAATTCCATTTGATCATTGTTTGTAATTAGGAAAAAAACCCCTGAATTTGGCATATTAACCCTGTATCCTGCAATCTTATTACACTCATTATTTAGTTGTTACAGGAGTTTTCTTCCCTTGATTCTTTGGATTTTCTACACAGACGATCATGGCATCTGTGAACAAAGGCTGTTTTATTTCTTCTTTCCCAATCTGTATGCCTTGTATACCCTTTTAACGCTTTTCTTGTCTTATTATATTAGCTAGGACTTCCAATACAATATTGAAAAGGAGTGGTGAGAGGACATTCTTGCAGGGAAAGCTGTTTTCTCAAGATTAATTATGATGGCAGCTGTAGATTTTTAGTTGATGTTCTTTGTCAAATTGAGGAAGTTCTCCTCTGTAATTTGTTGAAAGTTTTTATCATGAATGAATGCTGGATTTTGTCAAATGCTTTTCCCACATCTATTGATATGATCATGTGATTTTTCTTCTGTATCTTTTTGATGTGATGGATTACATTAAATTATTTTCAAATGTGAGCCAAACTTGCATACCTATGATAAATCCCACATGGTTGTGAAGCATAATTCCTTTTATATGTTGTTGAGCTCTATTTGTTAATAGAGAATTACATCACTGAGAATTTCTGCATCTATGTTCATCAGAGGTACTGGTCTATAGTTTTGTGTTTTTTTTTTTTTTCCCTGTAATGTCTTTGGTTTTGGTAGGAGAGTACTGCTAGACTCATGAGTTGGCAAGCTTCCCTCTGCTTCTATATTCTGGAAAAGACTGTAGAAAATAGGTATAATTTCTTCCTTAAATGTTCAGTAGAATTCACCAGTGAAATCATCTGAGCCTGATCCTTACTGTTTGGGGAGGTTATTAATCATTGATTCAATTTCTTTAACTGACATAGTCTTATTCCAATTACCTATTTCTTTTTGTGTGCATTTTGGCAAACGAGTCCTTCAAGGCACTGGTCCACTTCTTCTAAATTATCAGATTTGTGGACACAAAGTTGTCTGTAGTATTCCTTTATTAACCTTTCAATGCCCATAGGATCTATAGTGATGTTCCATTTCTCTGCTATTAGTGATTGTGCTTTCTTTTTTCTTTGGAGAAGGAAATGGCAACCCACTCCAGTATTCTTGCCTGGAAAATCCCATGGACAGGGGAGCCTGGTAGGCTACAGTCCATGGGGTCGCAAAGAGTCGGACACAACTGAATGCCTTCACTCACTTTCTTTTTTCTTGGCCTAGTGAAAGGCAATCAGTTTTACTGATCTTTTCAAAGAACAAGCTTTTTGTTTCATTGATTTTCTCTATTTCTTGTTTTCAATTGTATTGATACCTTCTTTAATTTTTATTATTTCTTCTCTTTTGCTTAACTTGAATTTATTTTGCTTCTTTTTCTACTTTCCTAAGGTGGAGGCTTGATTCTCTGGTGGCTCAGTGGTAAAGAACCTGCCTACCAATGCAGGACATGCGGGGTTTGATCCCTGGATTGGGAAGATACTCTGGAGAAGGAAATGGCAACCCACTCCAGTATTCCTGCCTGGGAAATCCCATGGACAGAAGAGCCTGATGGGTTACAATCCATGGGGTCGCAGAGTCGGACACGACTTAGCAACTAAACAGCAACAAGGTGGAAGCTTAGATGGATTTTTAGATTTTTCTTCTTTTCTAATATATGCATTAAATGCTATTCTTTTCCCTCTTAGCACTGTTTTCAGTGTATCCCACAAACTTTGGTAAGTTATAGCTTCACTGTAATTTAGCTCAAAATATTCAGAAATGTCTCCTTTCTTTTTTGACTTGTGTTGTTTAGAACACATGTTATTGGTTAATCTCCAAGTATTTGGGGATTTTCCATCTGCCTTTCTGTTAACAAATTATACTTTAAGTCTACTGTGGTCTGAGAGCATACATTGTATGATTTTTATCTTTTAAGTTTATTAAGGTGCATTGTATGTCCCAGAATGTGGGCCTTCTTGAGCCTCCCTATTCTGAGACACAACATTACTGAAATTAGGCCAATTAATTACTCTACAGTAATCTCCAAGTACTCAAGTGAAAGGAAGAGTCACAGGTCTCCCATTTTAAATCAAAAGTTAGAGAGGAAGGCACGTTGAAAGCCTAACCCATGAAGGCCCATGATGGGCCTCTTTTACCAGTTAGCCAAGTTCTAAATGCAAAGGAAAGGTTCTTGAAGGAAATTAAAAGTGCTACTCCAGCAAACATGCCAATGATAAGGAAATTAAACAACCTTGTTGCTTATGTGGAGAAAGTTTTAGTGGTCTGGATAGAAGATGAAACCAGCCAGCCATGTGTGTGTGTGTCTGTTCTTAGTCCTGTCTGACTCTTTGCAGCCCCATGGACTGTAGCCCGCCAGGCTCCTCTGTCCATGGAATTTTCCAGGCAAGAATACTGCAGCGGTTGCCATTTTCTACTCCAGGGGGTCTTCCTGACCCAGGAATCAAAACTGTGTCTCTTGTGCCTCCTGCACTGGCAGGCAGATTCTTTACCACGGTGCCACCTGGGAGCCCTCAAACAAGCCACAACATTCCCATAAACCAAAACCTAATAGAGCAAGACCCTATCTCTTTCCAAGTCTATGAAAGCTGAAAGAGATGAGAAAGCTGCAGAAGAAAATTTTGAAGCTAGTAGAGGTTTGTTCATGAGTTTTAAGGAAAGACACCGTGTCCATCACATCAGAGTGCAAGGTAATGCTGATACAGAAGCTGCTGCAAGTTATGCTGACTATTGAGCTAAAATAATTAAATGACAATGACTAAATGAAACAACAGATTTACAGTGCAGATAAAACAGTCTTCTATTGGAAGAAGACACCATCTAGCACTTTCATGGTTAGAGAGAAGTCAATACCTGACTTCAAAGGACAGGAGGAACTTAAGGGCTAATGCAGCTGGTGACCTTAAGTTGAAGCCAATTTTCATTTACCATTCCCAAAGTCCTAGGGCCGTTAAGAATAATGCTAAATCTAATCTTGAACAACAAGGCCTGGATGACAGCACATTTGTTTACAACATTTTTTTGTTTACTCAACATTTTAAGCCCCCTGTTAAGACCAACTGCTCAGAAAAGATTTCAAAATAATACTGCCCATTGACGATGCAAATAGTCACCCAAGAGCTCAGTTGGAGAGATACAATATATTCATGCCTGCTAACACAACATCTATTCTGCAGCTCATGTATCAAGGAGTAATTTCTCTTTTCAAGTCTTATTTAAGAAACACATTTTATTGATGCCATTGATAGTGATTTCTCTGATGGATCTGGGCAAAGTAAATTGAAAAGCTTCTACTCCTAAAAAGGATTCACCATTCTAGATGCCATTAAGAACATTGATGATTCACTGGAAAAGGTCAACATATTAACATTCACAGGAGTTTCGAAGTTGATTATAGCTTTAAATGGATGACTTTGAGGGGTTCAAGACTTTAGTGGGGAAAGAAACTGCAGATGTAGTGGAAATAGCAAGAGAGCTAGAAGTGGAGCCTGAAGATGTGAAGGAATTGCTACAATTTCCTGATAAAACTTGAACAGATGAGGAGTTGCTCCTTATGAATGAGCAAAAAAAAAGGCGGGGGGTGGGGGTGGTGGTTGGGGTTGGTTCTTAAGATGGAAACTACTCCTGGTGAAAATGCTGTGAATACTACTTTTGTACATCTGAGTTTCTGACCTATATCATTTCCTTCTCTCTGAAAAACGTTTAAAACTTTTGCAAGGCAGGTATACTGGCAACAAATTCTCTCAATTTTGTTAATCTGAGAATGCCTTTATTTCTCTCTCACTTTTGAAGGATAATTTCATAGAATACAGTTGGTGTGTATGTGTGTTTTGTCTCAACACTTTAAATATTTCACTTTTTGCTTACATAGTTTCTGAGAATAAACTAGATGTAACTTTTACCTTTGTTTCTCTATGGGTAAGGTATTTTTTCCTCTAACTTCTTTCAAGATGTTTTCTTTATCTTTCATTTTCTCCAGTTTGAGTATACTACACAGTTAAGTATAGTGTTTGAAGTTTTTTTAAAATAACTTATTCTGCTTCAAGTACTCAAGCTTCCTGGGTCTATGGTTTGCTATTTGACATTAATTTGGAGAAAATTCTCAGTCATTATTACTTTATATATCTCTTCTGTTGTTTTCTTTCTGGCATTCCTATTACCCATACGTCACAACTTTTGTAGTTGTGCCATCGTTCTTGGATATTTGTATTTTTTTCCCCAATTTTTTCTCTGCTTACCAGTTTTGAAAGTTTCCACTGACAAATCCGAAGCGCAGCAATTCTTTCCTCAGCTGTGTATAATCTCCTAAAGAACCCATCGAAGGCATTCATTTCTGTTAAGTGTTTTTAGTTTCTAGCATTTCTGTTTTGATTCTTAGAATTCCCATCTCTCTGTTTGTATTGCCCATCTTTACTTACATGTTGTCTACCTTTCCACTGGAGCCCTTAGTGTATCAGTCAGAGTTGTTTTAAATTCATGGTCTGATAATGCCAACACCCTTAGCATATCTGGGTCTGGTTCTGATGGTTTCTCTGTCTCTTCCAACTGTGTTCTGTGCTTTTTAATACATGCTATATATTTTTGTTTAAAGGGGAACATGATGTCCTGTATAAAAGGACCTGTGGTAACATGGTGGTTAGTTGTAGGGGAAGAAGAAGAGTTCTCTAGTCCTGTGATTAGGCCTCAGTCTTTTAGTGAGCCTGTGCCTCCTGAGCTAGAAATTTCACAAGTGCTCCTCAGGGTTGTTGTTTTTTTTTCTTTTCTCATCCCCTTAGGTTGTGTGGGATGGCTAGAAAGGGCTGAAGTTGGGTATTTTTCTTCTCAGATGGTTAGGCTAATAAAAGTCCCTAGAGGTGGTACTCTGATAAAATAATTTCTCTGAGGGCAGTTCTTGTTAAGCACAGAATGTTCTGTTGCTGAAAGTAGTTACTTTTTCTCTCCCTTTGACAGAAAGATCTTCAAGGTAAAACTCACATAAGAATATCCCCCCAACACCACAACAGGGCTACCCTTGGAGTCATTAACTCTCAGACATGCCCACATTGAGCCTCCAGCTAATTTGTTAATTACATTTTATGTTTTCCTACCCTCAGCTAGAGAGGTTTCTCCTCTGTTAAATTATGATTCTCTGTATCAATCTCAGTTCAGTTCAGTTCCTCAGTCATGTCCGACTCTTTTTATCTGGGTTGTGAAGATCTTTTTTGTACAGTTCTTCTGTGTATTCTTGCCACCTCTTCTTAATATCTTCTGCTTCTGTTAGGTCCATACCATTTCTGTCCTTTATTGTGCCCATCTTTGTATGAAATGTTCCCTTGGTATCTGTAGTTTTCTTGAAGAGATCTCTAGACTTTCCCATGCTATTGTTTTCCTCTATTTCTTTGCACTGATCACTGAGGAAGGCTTTCTTATCTCTCCTTGCTATTCTTTGGAACGCTGCATTCAAATGCATATATCTTTCATTTTCTCCTTTGCCTTTCGCTTATCTTCTATTCAGAGCTATTTATAAGGCCTCCTCAGACAGCCATTTTGCCTTTTTTGCATTTCTTTTCCTTAGGGATGGTCTTGATCCCTGCCTCCTGTACAATGTCATGAACCTCTCTCCATAGTTCTTCAGGCACTCTGTCTATCAGATCTAATCCCTTGGATCTATTTCTCACTTCCACTGTATAATTATAAGGGATTTGATTTAGGTCATACCTGAATGGTCCAGTGGTTTTCCCTACTTTCTTCAGTTTAGGTCTGAATTTGCCAGTAAGGAGTTCATGATCTGAGCCACAGTCAGCTCCTGGTCTTGTTTTTGCTGTGTAGAACTTCTCCATCTTTGGCTGCAAAGAACATAATCAATCTGATTTTGGTACTGACCATCTGGTGATGTCCATGTGTAGAGTTTTCTCTTGTGTTGTTGGAAAAGGGTGTTTGCTATGACCAGTGCATTTTCTTGGCAAAACTCTATTAGCCTTTGCCCTGCTTCATTCTGTACTCCAAGGCCAAATTTGCCTGTTACTCCAGGTAATTCTTGACTTCATACTTTTGTATTCCAGTCTCCTATAATGAAAAGGACATCTTTTTGGGGGTATTAGTTCTAGAAGGTCTTGGAGGTTTTCATAGAACCGTTCAACTTCAGCTTCTTCAGCATTACTGGTTGGGGCAGAGACTTGGATTACTGTGATATTGAATGGTTTGCCTTGAAGACGAACACAAATCATTCTGTCGTTTTTGAAATGCATCCAAGTACTGCATTTCAGACTCTTTTGTTGACCATGATGGCTACTCCATTTCTTCTAAGGAATTCTTGCCCACAGTAGTAGATATAATGGTCATCTGAGTTAAATTCACCCATTCCGGTCCATTTTAGTTTGCTGATTCCTGAAATGTTGATGTTCACTCTTGCCATCTCCTGTTGGACCACTTCCAATTTGCCTTGATTCATGGACCTAACATTCCAGGTTCCTATGCAATATTGCTCTTTACAGCATCAGACTTTACTTCCATCACTAGTCACATCCACAACTGGGTGGTGTTTTTGCTTTGGCTCCGTCTCTTCATTCTTTCTGGAGTTATTTCTCCACTGATCTCCAGTAGCATACTGGGCATGTACTGACCTAGGGAGTTCATCTTTCAGTGTCCTATCTTTTTGCCTTTTCATACTGTTCATGGGGTTCTCAAGGCAAGAATACTGAAGTGGTTTGCCACTTCCTTCTCCAGTGGACCATGTTTTGTCAGAGCTCTCCACCATGACCCATCCATCTTGGGTGGCCCTACACCGCATGGCTCATAGTTTCACTGAGTTAGACAAGGCCGTGGTCCATGTGATCAGATTGGTTAGTTTCCTGTGACTGTGGTTTTCATTCTGTCTGCCCTCTGATAGAGAAGGATAAGAGGCTATGGAAGCTTCCAGATGGGAGAGACTGACTGAGGGGGAAGCTGGGTCTTGTTCTGATGGATGGGGCCAAGTTCAGTAAATCTTTAATCCAATTTTCTATTGATGGGTGGGCCTGTGTTCCCTCTCTGTTATTTACCAGAGGCCAAACCATGGTGGCTTCCCTGGTGGCTCAGATGGTAAAGCATCTGCCTGCAATGCGGGAGACCCGGGTTTGATCCTTGGGTAGGGAAGATCCCCTGGAGAAGGAAATGGCAACCCACTCCAGTACTCTTGGCCTGGAAAATTCCATGGATGGAGGAGCCTGGTAGGCTACAGTCCATGGGGTCGCAAAGAGTCAGACATGACTGAGCAACTTCACTTTCACTTTCACACTATGATGGAGGTAATGAAGATAATGGCGACTTCCTTCAAAAGGTCCCATGCATGCACTGCTATACTCAGTGCCCCCAGCCCTGCAGCAGGCCACCGCCGACCCACGCCACAACCAGAGACTCCTGGATACTCATGGGCAAGTCTGGGTCAGTCTCTTGTGGGGTCACTGCTCATTTCTCCTGGGTCCTGGAGCACACATGGCTCTGTTTGTGCCCACCAAGAGTTTGTTTCCCAGTCCTATGTAAGTTCTGGTGGCTCTGTGGTGGGGTTAATGGCGACCTCCTCCAAGGGGGCTTATGCCATACCCAGGTCTGCTGCATCCAGAGCCCCTGCAGCAGTCCACTTTTGACCTGTACCTCCACAGGAGACACTGACACACAGTTCTGTCTCAGTCTCTGTGGGGTCTCTGGGTCCTGGTGTGCACAAGGTTTGTCTGAGCCTTCTGAGTGTTTCTGGCGGGTATGGGGTTTGATTCTAAACACATTTTTGCTCCTCCTATCTGTATCAATCTGACTATCCCTAATTTGGGGGGCAGTGATTTGCCCTGTGACCTCAGTTCTTGGATGGAACTAAGAAGTGTTGATTTGTTGAATTTTCAATTTGTTCAGCTCTTTATTTGTTGTTAGGATAGAGTGATGATGTTGGACCAGAAACTGAAAGTATCTGTGATATTAACCTTTTATAAATATTTGGTGACAATGAAATGTTCTAAAATTTTAGTAGGGAAGCTAAGTTTTATACAACTTTTAAAGGCAACAGCTGTTTGAAAATTTGGGGCTTAAGTTTAATAAGAACATTAATATTGCCAGAAGTATAATGTTCCTTCTAGCTACCTTAAAACTAAATGTCAAAAGTAGGTTTTAAATAAAAATCTATTAATTGTTTCTAATTTCCAAAATTTGACATCAACAGTCATGACAAATACTAAAATATAGATCTGTTAAGCAGTTATTATATTTGACACATTCAAGGAACTATTTCCTCTTTGTCCACATATTGCTTATAAATATGAGCTGCTCGTGTGATTTGGAGTGCATAGATTAAGCAGCGGCTTTGGTGGCTTATTGGAGAAGGAAATGGCAACCCATTCCAGTATTCTTGCCTGGAGAATCCCCATGGACAGAGGAGCCTGGCAGGCTACAGTCCATGGGGTCGCCAAGAGTTGGACACAACTAAGTGACTTTCGCTCTTCTAATATTTATCAAATCCACATTTCTCATTTTCTATCCATTCACATTTCTTATTTCACATACCATTTGTAATAGCTTTATTCAGTGTTCCTTGTGGAGGACAAGAGCCCTTCTTTTCCATCTGTGGTTTTGTTTCCTCTGTTTCTGGCAAGATGGTTTCCTTAGTTTCTTCATGTTCATTAGCACTGGTATCTTTGAGGATCTGAAGTAAAACAAAAAAGCTTCTTAAGAAATATACTTTCCCCCTCAGAGTCCAAAAGTCTGTTCTTTACATCTGTGTCTCTTTTGCCGTCTCACATATAGGTTCATGATTACCATCTTTCTAGGTGAGGGTGGGATGATTTGAGAGAATAGCATTGAAACATGTATATTATCATACGTGAAATAGATTGCCAGTCCAGTTTCAATGCAGGGTGCTCAGGGCTGGTGCTCAGGCTGGGATGACCCTGAGGGATGGGATGAGGAGGGAGGTGGGAGGGGGGTTCAGGATGGGGAACACATGTACACTCACAGCTGATTCATGTGAATGTATGGCAAAAACCACCACAATATTGTAAAGTAATTAGCCTCCAACTAAAATAAATAAATAAATTAAAAAGAAATATACTTTCATACAATCTTATGAGTATAAGAAACCACCAAATCTCATAACTAAATTCACATTATTATTGTGAACATGGAAAATTAGATGAGCAGCCCTATTTACAAGAAATAAGTGGACAAAGAGGAAATTGTTCCATAAATCAGCTAGAAGGAACGTATCAAAGTTATTTAAACTGGATCACGACTAATCTATTGGAGTTCTGATGTAGAAATCATTTTCTGGAAGTCTGTCCAGTAGAACCATATTATTTTAAATTTTCTTATTTCAGAATTTATAATAAATTTACATAGATTAGAATGAAGTCTTTATCAGTTAAGTTCAGTCGTTCAGTCATGTCTGACTCTTTGCAACCCCATGAATCACAGCACGCCAGGCCTCCCTGTCCATCATCAACTCCCGGAGTTCACTCAAACTCATATCCATCGAGTCAGTGATGCCATCCAGCCATCTCATCCTCTGTCGTCCCCTTCTCCTCCTGCCCCCAATCCCTCCCAGCATCAGAGTCTTTTCCAATGAGTCAACTCTTCGCATGAGGTAGCCAAAGTATTAGAGTTTCAGCTTCAGCATCAGTCCTTCCAAAGAACACCCAGGACTGATCTCCTTTGGATGGACTAGTTGGATCTCCTTGCAATCCAAGGGACTCTCAAGAGTCTTCTCCAACACCACAGTTCAAAATCATCAATTCTTCGGCGCTCCACCTTCTTCACAGTCCAACTCTCACATCCATACATGACCACAGGAAAAACCATAGCCTTGACTAGACGGACCTTTGTTGGCAAAGTAATGTCTCTGCTTTTGAACATGCTATCTAGGTTGGTCATAACTTTCCTTCCAAGGAGTAAGCGTCTTTTAATTTCATGACTGCAATCAACATCTGCAGTGATTTTGAAGTCTTTATAGATAAAAGTAATTAAAATCAATGGTGAGTATTTTAAATATTTTTAAAAAGGACTTTTTTTGACTCTTAAAAGCTGTAGAAACCCCTATTTTAAAAGTAAACAATTTATAATTCTAATTGTGACCAATTATTATTTAGTAAAATAAGACCAACAAAAGTTGGTCTAATGACTTACTCTAATGACTTACTCTATACACTTGCAAATATGAAAACCTGGGTCTCTTCAAATGTACAGCAGAACATTTTAATTAATTTACATTTTTCTTTACCTCTTATACTCTACTAAGTTTATTCTGGACATGGCAAGAAATAATAAGTCAAATTTCTATTTCTAAAATCTGCTTTAGTTCCAAAATAATCTACAGTCACCTTTTATCATGTTTTCATTCCTTTTCTTAATAGGGCCTATTAAAACTAGTTATTTTTAAATGACCACTTCTCATTTTTAAACCAAATATATGAAAAAACTTATTAACTTTAAAAAGAAATTTGAATATTAGATAGGTTTTTACGTCATATGTTACAATATAGTTTTAAGCCTTTACCTCAGGAGTTGTAGATGACTGGACATTTTCATCCTCCAAGTGTTCATTTTGTGGTTCTTCAGTGTACATGCTAATATTTAAAAGTAATTTGAAAGAAAAAAGAAAAATACTATAAGTCCATTTGAAAACAAACATGGTTAAGTGGGATTAATTTGTTACCATAAAGTTTTATCACAGTCAAGTCAGATATCTGAATAGTCTAAATAGTCCAAATAGTTATGTTTAAAGTTATTAACCAAAGTCATGTGCATGAGTTTTAAAAATCGTAACACAAAAAATTTAATACTTCTCAGTAGCTCATAATCCTGGGCCATATCTTAAAGGCATGTATTAGAAAACTCAGTTCTTCATTTCATGCACTGAACTAGTACGTTTGAGATAATTTCCATAATCGATTTACTCTACTCAGTCAACTCCTGCAAAAAGATTTAAACTTAAAACCTACATCTATCAGAATAATGTCTTTATATGTGGTCCATTAGAAAGGTCTGTAGGTCCAACATTTAAACAAAATAAAATAGCTTTTATTTTGAATAAGAATGAACTAGGAAAAAAAGAGTGAACTAGAACCACATCAAGGGAAGAATTATTTCTGGAAAAGCTTATTTGAAAACATCTGTTGTTTCTACCTTCTCTGTGATCTTTGCTTCTTTGAGGGAGAGTATCTTTGCCTTAAAAATATCTTTCAATTCTTGAGTTACTGTTGAGGACAAAATTAAAGATTTCAAGTTTTAATTTTAAGTACTTGATAAGAATGTGTTTCAAGTATCTATTTTTTTAAGGGCAAACAATTTTAATAATGAAAGTTTTTAATGAAATGGAACATTAACATCTGAGTAAACCATATACTAACCCATTCCAGCGTTCTTGCCTGGAGAAGCCTGGGGACAGGGGAGTCTGGTGGGCTGCCGTCTATGGGGTCGCACAGAGTCGGACACGACTGAAGTGACTTAGCAGCAGCAAACCATATGCTGGGTTCTTACAGCAACCCTATGGACCATAGCCCACCAGGCTCCTCTGTCCATGGGATTCTCCAGGCGTGAACACTGGAGTGGGTTGCCATGTCCTCCTCCAGGGAATCTTCCTGACCCAGGGATTGAACCCTTGTTTCTTATGTCTTATGCATTAGTGGGCAGGTTCTTTACCACTAGCGCCACCTGGGAAGCCCTGAATTTTAATAATGAAAGTTTTTAATGAAATGGAACATTAACATCTGAGTAGACCATATGCTGAGTGCTTACATATATTCTCACTTTAATAAAGCAAAATATTAGTGTTTAAAATCCTTAAAGAGGGGAAGGGAGGCTTAAGAGGATGGGGATATATGTATAATTATGGCTCATTTATGTTGTTATACAGCAGAAACCAACACAACATTGTAAAGCAATTATCTTTCAATTAAAAAAAATAAAATCCTGTAAGGAATCATAACTGAATTTATGACACTAAAACAGAAAATAACATTTATTTTAAAAATATGATGAAACAAATTAGATCTCTAAGTCCTTTTAAAGTAGAATTTCATTTTAAGGGAGTATCAAAATTATTAGACTGACTACCTGTCATTAGCTGTTAGACCAAAATCTGAGTGTTCGTAAGCTCTGTGATCAAGAAATGTGGGTCAGTCACCTAAGCTGGGTCAAGTTCTGAAGGGATAGGCTGAGGGTTCAGTTCAGTTCAGTTGCTCAGTTGTGTCCAAATCTTTGCGATCCCATGGACTGCAGCACACAGGCCTCCCTGTCCATCACCAACTCCCAGAGTTTACTCAAACTCATGTCCATCGAGTCGGTGATGCCATCCAACCATCTCATCCTCTGTTGTCCCCTTCTCCTCCTGCCTTCAATCTTTGCCAGCATCAGGGTCTTTTCAAATGAGTCAGTTCTTCGCATCAGGTGGCCAAAGTATTGGAGTTCAGCTTCAGCTTCAGCATCAGTCCTTCCAATGAATATTCAGGACTGATTTCCTTTAGGATGGACTGGTTGGATTTCCTTGCAGTCCAAGGAGCTCTCAAGAGTCTTCTACAACACCGTAGTTCAAAAGCATCACTTCATTGGTGCTCAGCTTTCTTTACAGTCCAACTCTCACATCCATACATGACTACTGGAAAAACCACAACCCTGACTAGATGGACCTTTTTTGGCAAAGTAATGTCTCTGCTTTTTAATATGCTGTCTAGGTTGGTCACAACTTTTCTTCCAAGGAGTAAGCGTCTTTTAATATCATGTCTGCAATCACCATTTGCAGTGATTTTGGAGCCCCCCAAAATAAAGTCTGATACTGTTTCCACTGTTTCCCCATCTATTTCCCATAAAGTGATGGGACCAGATGCCATGATCTTAGTTTTCTGAATGTTGAGCTGTAAGCCACTTTTTCACTCTCCTCTTTCATTTGTATCAAGAGGCTCTTGAGTTCTTCTTCGCTTTCTGCCATAAGAGTGGTGTCATTTGCATATCTGAGGTTATTGATATTTCTCCCAGCAATCTTGATTCCAGCTTGTGCTTCTTCCAGCCCAGCGTTTCTCATGATGTACTCTGCATATAAGTTAAATAAGCAGGGTGACAGTGTACAGCCTTGACATACTCCTTTTCCTATTTGGAACCAGTCTGTTTGTTCCATGTCCAGTTCTAACTGTTGCTTCCTGACCTGAATACAGATTTCTCAAGAGGCAGGTCAGGTGGTCTGGTATTTCCATCTCTTGAAGAATTTTCCAAAAATTCTTTGGCTGAGGATTAGCACCATTAAAATATTTGAGCTCCAGTGCACATAAGTCATTAGGTCAGGGCACAAAGTTCACCCACTTAATAATTTCTGAATGTTACTCTTCTGGACTCTGAAGGTTAAAGCAGCAAAACAAAACAGGAATATAGGTTTCTGCTCTCATGGAGCTTATATTCTATAGAGGGTAAGGGAAAAATAGTATTTTCAGACTGCAATTTAATACTGAAGAAAATAAACCAGCATGATGTTACACTGATCAAGGGGACATTTCAACTGTGACCTGAATGAGGCGACACTCTTAGTTATAACTAGGCAGATGGACTAGGAACACACAAATATAACATCAAGAATCATACAAGGATACATCAAGAATCATATCAAGAGACCAGGGAGCATATTTTAAGATCTGCAACTATGTCATCATTAGGACTGCGCTTCCCAGGTGGCACTGGGCTTACCTGGTGGCTCAGATGGTAAAGAATCTGCCTGCAAAGCAGGAGACCTGGATTTAGTCCCTGAGTCGGGAAGATCCCCTGTAAAGAGACTGGCTACCCACTCCAGTATTCTTGCCTGGAGAATTCCATGGACAGAGGAACCTGGTGGGCTACTGTCCATGGGGTCACAAAGAATCAGACACAATTGAGTGACTAACATTTTTTTACTTTCCCACTGGTGGCACCAGTGGTAAAGAATCTGCCTGCCAATTCAGGAGACATAAGAGACTCGGGTTTGATCCCTGGGTCAGGAAGATCCCCTGGATAAGAAAATTGCAATCTACTCCAGTACTCTTGCCTGGAGAATCCCAAGGACAAAGGAGCCTGGCAGGCTGCAGTCCATAGGGTTATAAGGAGTTGGATACAACTGAAGTGACTTAGCACGCATGCACCCACATGATTAGGATAGCAGGACCTGGGATCCAGGGGAGCAAACATTAGAACTTTAAAACCTAGATAAGGAGTCTGAATAATAAATGTACAGGTTAGAAGCTATAACAGAAACTTGGTATTTTTAAAGCAATATTTGTGCCTGGCAATTACTCAATGGTGTTTATGGTGAAAGTCACGCTCAGTCGTGTCCGACTCTTTGCGACCCCATGCACTATACAGTCCATGGAATTCTCCAGACCAGAATACTGGAGTGGGTAACCTTTCCCTTCTCCAGGGGATCTTCCCAACCCAGGGATCAAACCCAGGTCTCCCATACTGCAGGCAGATTCTTTACCAGCTGAGCCACAAGGGAAGCCCAATTATTCAATACTCTTTAAATATTTATCAAAAGTAGAACTGATAGGTCATATGCAAAGCAAGAAATTTGGAGCTGAGATAGAAGTGATTTATTTCCCTAGGCCTCAATTTCCTTATCTGTAAAATAATGGTATAATATTGCTTAATTTATTGGTTATTGTGAGGATTAAAAGATAACAGCTGACACAAGCTGGACTGTGCTAAACATTTAACATGAATCATCTCATTCGATTCTCATAACTCTATGAATTATTTACTATTATTATCCTTATTTTACAGATGTGAAAACTGAGACCCAGGAAAGTTAAGTAATTTCCCCAAAGTCACACAGCTAGCAAGTGGCATAGCTGGAATTTGAACCAAATACTCTTGAGTATTATTCAAATCCTCGTTAACTCTGGTATCATCTGTCTCTTTTAGTTATTCTGGTGATACTGCATTGTGGATTTGTTACATTTTCTTGATGACCAACATATTTCATATATTTATTGGCCATTTAAATATCTTCCTTAGTAAAGTATCTATTTAACTCACTTAATCCACTTAAAAAGTGAATTGGTCGACTTTTTCTAACTGATTTGTTGGGAACTCTTCATGTAGTCTAGAATGGATCTTTTCTTGAATATATAAATACCCATTTATATAGTCTCTGTGGCTTGCATTTTCACTCTGATGATGTCTTTGAATTAACAGAAGTTTTTAACTTAGTCCAATTTATTCTTTTCTTCCTTTATGGCTAGAGCTTTATTTTAGAAATCTTTGCCAACCCTGAGATCATAAAGGTATTCTCTTTACATATTCTTCTAGAAGCATTAGTGTTGTGTCTCTCACATTTAGGTCTATAATTCATTTGGAATTGATTTTTCTGTATAGTGTGAGGAAGAGATGAAAGTTCATTTTTTCCCCTTATGATATCTAATTGACTCAGCATGGCTCAGATGGTAAAGAATCTGCCTGCAATGTGGAAGACCTGGGTTCCATCCTTGGGTTGGGAAGATCCCCTGGAGGAGGGCATGGCAATCACTCCAGTGTTCTTGCCTGGATAATCCCCATGGACCGAGAAGCCTGGCAGGATACAGTCCATGGGGTCACAAAGAGTCAGACATGACTGAGCGATGACATGCAGCACAGCACATTCATTTAAAATACCATCTTTACCCATCACAATGCAGGGTCACCTCTATTGTAAATCAGATGACCACATATGTGTGAATTTATCTGGGGATTCTATTCTAGTCCACTGGCCTAGTTTTCTATCCTTACGCAACACTACATTAGTCCATGTATAATATATATTGAGAGAGTTGGACTGACTCTTTGCATTTGCGTATAAATTTTAGAATCAAGTTGTCAAATCACAAATACACACACATGCATGCACACACACACATGCACACATATACAACCTGCTGGAATTCTGTCTGAAATTGCACTGAATCTACAGATTAATTTGGGGAGAACTGATATTTTTTTTCCTTTGGTCACACTGTGAGGTTTGTGGGACCTTAATTCCCCGACCAGGGATTGATCCTGTGCTCTTGGCCAGGAAAGCACAGAGTCTTAACTGCTGGACCACCAGGAAATTCCCAGAATTGACATCTTAATAGTATCGAGTCTTCCAATCCTTGGACATTGTATATCCTTCCAGTTATTTAGATTTTCTTTAACATTTTGCAGTTTTCAGAAGGTCTTGCACATCTTTCATTAGGCTTATTTCTAGGTAGGTTTATTTCTAGGCATTGATGCTTTTTTCAATATTACCAAAATAGTATCATTTCAGAAATTCATTATTTGTATTTACTAATATAATGCAGGCCTTAAAATTCACTTTATTCTAATAATCTATAGATTCTTTTGGATTTTTTAAGTATAAACTATGTTGCTGGCAAATATGTTTTATTTATGCATTTAATCTCTTTTTCTTTCCGTCTTACAACCAATTGCACGTGTTGTAACCTGTCTTTATGTTGCCTCATATTCTTATTGACCTTGGTATTGTCTGTTTTCATGCTTTCCCTGTTTAACTATAGATTTGTTGGTAATAAAGCCTTACATTATTTATTCATCTGAAATGTCTTAATTTCACCTTCACCTTCACTTTCACCTTTCACTTTTACCTTCACTTTTGAAGGGATTCTCACTGGATACAGAATTCTAGAAGTTATTTTCTGTAAGCATTTAAAAAATGTTCCACTGTATTCTGGGTCCCATAATTTC
Organism: Bos mutus; assembly: GCF_027580195.1. Classification (NCBI taxonomy): domain Eukaryota; kingdom Metazoa; phylum Chordata; class Mammalia; order Artiodactyla; family Bovidae; genus Bos; species Bos mutus. Next base: position 21,877,649 of record NC_091622.1, on the reverse strand, counting down.
TGCTGAGAATTAAACTATCACTTTTACCATGGTTCCTTTGAAGATAATGTATTTTCCCTCCCTTTGGCTGATACTAATTAATCATAGTTACTATTTTAATTTTAATAAAAAATACATGATATAAAATTAACCACTTTAAAGGGATTAAGTACATTCACACGGGCTTCCCTGATGGCTCAGTGGTATAGAAACCACCTGCTAATGCAGGAGACGTGGGTTCAATCCTTGGGTCAAGAAGATCCCCTAGAGTAGGAAATGGCAACCCACTCCAGCATTTTTGCCTGGAAAATCCCATGGACAGAGGAACCTGGCAGGCTACAGTCCATGGGGTTGCAAAAGAGTTGGATACAACTTAGTGACTGAGGAAGAACAACAAAATACATTCACATTGTTAAACAAACATCACCACTCTCCATCTCCAGAACTTTTTCATCATCCTAAACCAAAATTCTGCATCCATTAAACAATAAATCCCTATTCTTCCCTCTCCAAATCCCTTGGTAACTGCCATTCTACTTTCTGTCTCTCAAGGATTTGACTACCCTAGGTACTTCATATAAATATAATCATAAAAAATTGTTCTTTTGCATCTGGTTTATTTGACAAAATGTCTTCAAAATTCATCCATGTTGTAACAAGTTATCAGAATTTCCTTCCTTTTTAATCTGAATAATATTCCATTTGTGTGTATACCACATTGTGTTTATCCCTTCGTTTATTGATGGACATTTGGGCTGTTTTCACCTTCGAAGCTATTGTGAATCCTGCTGTGATAACAAGGATGTACAAATAACTGCTCAAGTCTCTGCTGTCAGTTCTTTTGGGTACATACAAAGGAGAACTGATGGATCACATGGTTATTCTATAATTTTTTGAGGAACTGCCACACTGTTTTCCACAGTGACTATACCATTTTATATTTACATTAGTGAAACACAAGGGTTCCAATTTCTCCACACACTTGTTAATACCTGTTATTTTATTAATGGCCACCATAATGAATATGAAGTGGTATCTCACTGTGGTTTTGATTTGCATTTCCCTAATGATTTTGATGTTGGGAACCTTTTCATTGGCTATTCAAATATTTATTGGCTATTCAAATATCTCCTTTGAAGAAATGTCTATTCAAAGTCCTCTGCCCATTTTAAAACTATTTTTTTGTTGTTGTTGAATTACAGGGTTCTTTAAATACTATGGATGTTGATCATTTATCTGACATCTGGCTTGCAAACATGAATATCTTCTTTCATTCTCTGGGCTGCCTTTTAAACTCCGTTGACAGCGTCCTTCCACGTGCAAAGGTTTTTAATTTTGATGTTGTCCGATTCGTCTTTTTTCTTTTTGCCTGTACTTTGGGTATAATATTCAAGAAATCATTGCCAAATCCAAATTCATGAAGCTTCCCTCCTATTTTTCTCCCAAGACTTTTATAAAAGTTTCAGTTCTTAGAATCATAGTCATTTTAACCTATCTGTCTCCTAACTCAAAAATCTGGGTCATTTTTTAATCTGTTTCTATTTTCAATGTTCTGTCTTGGTTTGTGGTCATATAGTATTGTCTAATAGCTGGCATGGCTAATCATTTTTATTGAAAACTTGACATTGTGTATAAGAAATGATACAGTGTCTAAATGATATCTTCTTCCAGAGAGAATGTATGGAGTTGGGGAGTGCTGGTCACTTTAAGCAAATCAGGGACTGAGCTCAGTAGTGGTAGCTTCGTAACATTCAGTTCTACTTCTGCTCTAGTTCCTAGGGAATAGTTCTCTAGGTATTTTGCCTGAGATGATGCTCCCAACAAATTATGATAGTCACACTTATTTTTCCTAGATCTGAGATACACTACCATTTTCCCTTGGTTCACCCCTCTTGTCTATGCCTTCCTGTCCCGGAATAATTGAATTAATTTTTCCAGGGTCACACAGCTATAAATAATGGAGGTGGGGCCAAAACCAGGCAGCTTGGTTCCCAAGCCCACACTCTTAAAACTAAAGTGCTTATACTATATCAGACAGTGTGCCAGATATAGACTAAAGCTCTCACAGGCTTTAGATGCTCCCATTTAGAAAATGGCCATTGTAACTTAAATCTGTTTTTAAAAAGAAAGAGAAAAAAAATATATCAAATATCTAACTTTATGGCTTTTCTGTTTTAGAAAAGGAAGTATTAAAAATAAAGACCTTAGGGGGGCTTCCTGGTAGTCAAGTGGTTAAAAATCTGCCTGCCAACGCAGAGGACATGGGTTCAATCCCTAGTCCAGGAAGATTTCACATGCCATGGAGCAACTAAATCTGTGTGGCACAATTACTGAAGCCCGCACACCTAGAGTCTGTGCTCAGTAACAAGTGAAGCAACTTCAGTGAGAAACCTGAAAACATAATGAAGAGTAGCCCGCACTCACTGCAACTAGAGAAAGCCCTGAGCAGTAACAAAGAGCATTAAGATATCAACATACGAAATTAGGGTGGACACAAACACATAGTTCATGGCAACGACCCACAGGATTCTGCACAGTGTTGTCCTTGGGTCCCCCTCAAGCCTAATTTCATACCATCCCACATTCATTTTTTTCACTTCTTACCACTGTGTTTTTATGTTTCTACAGTTCTAGAAATTGCTAGATTCCTTCTGCAGAGCCTTGTGAGTATGTGCTCAGTCACTCAGTAGTGTCCAACTCTGTGTGACCCCTTGGACTGTAGCCTGCCAGGCACCTTTGTCTCTAGGCAAGAATACTGGAGTGGATTGCCATGCCCTCCTCCAGGGGATCTTCCCAACCCAGAGATCGAACCCAGGTCTCCCACATTGCAGGCAGATTCTTAACCATCTGAGCCACCAGGGAAGCCCAATATACTTGCTTTCCCCTCCAACTGAAACACTCTGCACTACAAACTTCCCTTCATCTGGTTAACTCCTTTTTACCCTTCTGCTCAAGGACCATATCCTGAGAGAAATATTTATGACACCACCTCTGACCCTAGGCTAAGTAAGGTCAAGTATTTTATGTTCTTAAAGAATTTTGATCATTTTTTTTTTCAGAGTATTATCTCAGTTCGTAATCATGTATTCATTAGAGTGACTGTTTCATGTGTTTTTCTCATTAGACTACAGACTCTGTAATAGTGTCCTACAGGTCCTTGAAACTGTTCATTTTATTTTTCAATCTTTTTTTCACTTTGTTCTTCAGATTGAACAATTTCTATTTATCTGTCAAGTTCACTGATTCTTTCCTAGTTCATTTCCATTCTGCTATTGAGTCCATTCAGTGAATGTTTTATTTCAGATACTGTATTTTTTAGTTTAAAATTTTTTACTTCTTTTTTAACTGTTTTTATTTTTCTGCTGTTAATATCTTTCCATTTATTATGACTATGCTTATCTTTACCAGCTGAAACACAGCTGCTTCACCATTTTTATCTGATAATTCCAACATCTGTGTCATTTTTTGCTTGGCCTCTGTTGATTTTTTTATCATGTTCTGTCTCTTTATACGTCAAGTACTCCTGGAGTATATCCTGGACATTTTGTTGCACAGATTTTGGGTCTTACTAAAATCCTCTGAGGAATACTTTTTTGTTTGTTTTAGCAGACAATCAACTTGAGTTGGTACAGATCATAAGCTCTCCCTTACTTTCTGTGGGCATGTTCCAATTTCAGTTGTTTCCAAGCCTTTTCTATACTCTCATTAGTTTGCTGCATGAAGCCACTCAGGGGTTGGGCATTCAGCCACTGTGACTTGGGCAGTGTTTTTTTTGTTTGTTTTAAAAATTCTTATGTCAGTTTTTAAAGCCATTGCTATGCTGCTTTGGGCCTGTCTCATTCATGCACAGCTGGAGGTGACACAAGACGTTTGGTTGGGTTCAAACACAGAATTAAGGAGCCCTATTCTCCAGCTTTCTCCTCTCCTGAATCCATACCTCCTCCCAATTCTATTTCTCTCAAGGTCTCTTTCCCTGGTTTCTCTAGTCAGAAGCTGAGGCTTTTCTCTGAGTTTTAGCTGTCCATAATTCCATAAATAGTGCCTGCCCTTGGGGAAAAGCCAAAAATCAAAAACAACTGTGATAACAATGATTCCTCACACTCACTTTGGACTATAGGGTCCATTTCTCAGATCTTCAGGCAGTAAAAGTAGGTTTTCTATTATAGTTTTTGGCCTCCAGTGTGGGCCTTAAATAGCTGAATGACTGAGGCCTACCTTCAGGTTAAAGCCACAAGAGCAAGAGAAATTGACCTTCATAGTTTTGACTCTCCTTCCCAATCTACCTGCTTTTGTTTACTTTCTGAGTCCTCAGGTAGTTGCTCTTTGCATTTCCTTCAGTTTTGGGTCATGAGCAGTGAAAAAGAGGTTGTAGTGGACTTACTCCATCTTGAATGGAACTGGAAGCCTCCGTACTTCAGGACAGTAGGGACCATATGGGGTTTTTTACCCTTGATCTTCCGGAGAAGGCAATGGCAACCCACTCCAGTACTCTTGCCTGGAAAATCCCATGGATGGAGGAGCCTGGTAGGCTGCAGTCCATGGGATCACTGAGTGGGACACGACTGAGCGACTTCACTTTCACTTTTCACTTTCATGTATTGGAGAAGGAAATGGCAACCCACTCCAGTGTTCTTGCCTGGAGAATCACAAGGACGGGAGAGCTTGGTGGGCTTCTGTCTATGGGGTCGCACAGCTGGATACAACTGAAGCGACTTAGCAGCAGCAGCAGCAGCACCCTTGATTTCACAATACTTGATAAATGGAAGGCACTCAATAAATATTTGTGGAATGAACTGAGAATAAAAGTATACCAGATACTGAAAATACAACAAAAACATTCTGCATGGTTAACAGGAAGGACATCTTTGAAAGAAAAGAGATTCTAACATCAATCATAAGCATTTCAAATACATTAAGAAAAATAAAGATCCTTAAAGACTAAGATAAGAATAAGATCCTTAAAGATTATGCTGTAAAGATAGATAAGAAGTTAACAGGACAACTAAGAAAAAGATTCTGGTCCTACAGAACAAAAACTTAGAAGATTGGAACTTTTGAAGAACTAAGACTCTGCCTAGGATAGATTTTTGGCATAACTTTAATGGGGCAAGTTGAAGGGGAAAAACCAAATATGTGAGGAATGTAGGGATCAGAAGCTGACTGGGCAGAACACATGGGCCTTAGATCTCACCCCATTTTCCCTTCCCCCCTTTTTAATATTGTGCCTGTCTGCTTTCTTCTTTGCTCTAGATAGCTCCTTACCTCTATTTTCCTTTGGACTTCTCACTTTCCCTGGACACATCTTTTTTTTCTGACACTTTAAAAAATGCCGATTTCCTTAAGATGAATTTTGTAATTTAAAATGCAGATAAATTAATGAATTTTACCTTTCTCTTAACAGTTGGTTTTGGGGGGAGTTGAAATTTCTTGATAGAAAAACTCCTGTTAACAGTTCTGTGCAACTATCTGAAATAAACTTGACATAAGCAAAAGCCTTGTTGTGTAATTTAGAAGTAACTGTGGTAATCCAAGTGTCTGATGGTTATAGTGAATGTCTTCTGTTAGGAGTGAAACCAGGCAGGAGGACCCTGCAGGGCCTTTGCAGGCACAAACCACCAGCACCATGTCCTCCACTCCTTGATTGTAGAAAAGCTTTAGCCTCCTAGGCCTTCAGCAAGTTCCAAAGAGCGTACTTAATCACAGAAGTGAGAAAATACAGAAACAGAGGAAAACAGTCAAGCAAGATAAAGTAATAATAGTTTAGCCGTAAAACAAAGTAAAAGACCCTTAGTTCTTCCTCAAAGGCTACAGATAATATTCTGAGCCATATCCTTGAGTTGTTTTGCAGATACTAAACCCACTCCAGGATTGGAAAAATGGCAACCCACTCCAGAATTCTTGCCTGGGAAATCCCATGGACAGAGGAGCTTGGTGGGCTACAGTTCATGAGGTTGCAAAGATTCAGACATGACTCAGCAACTAAACCACCACCACCAAAACCACTACCAGGTGAAAGAAGTTAACAGCATGCTGCCCACAAGTTCACAGGCCCAGACTGACTGCAACAAGACTGATGATGCCAACTCCCAAAGTACCACCCTGTTACCTCACCACCAACCAATCAGAAGGATGTACATAAGCTGACTACGTACCATTGACCATTACCTTACCGTGCCTTTAAAAACCCTTCCCTGAAATCCATCAAGGGGTTGGGGTCTCTTGAGCATTAGATGCCTGTTCTCCTTGCTTGGTGCCTTGCAATAAACTGTACTTTCTTTCACCACAATGCTGTGTCAGTAGATTGGCTTTACTACATATCATGTGAACAGACCCAAGCTTGGTTCGATGACAGGAGTACTCTCATTGTATATCTGGAATAGGAGTGCTCTGTGTACCTGGATAGCTGGCATAATGCAAGGAATTAGGGACTTGAAATCAGAAATATGCTATTTGTATGACCTTGGGTAAATAACAATCTTCTGTCATCTTTTAATGGGTATAGTACTATATATATACTTTTCTTACTTTGTGCTCACAGCTAGAGAAAGCAGAATCAAATTTGGGAACAATTATCCAAATTTAGGATAAAGAATCTGCCTGCAATGCAGGAGACACAGGTTCAATCCCTGGGTTGAGAGTATCCCCTGGAGAAGTAAATGGCAACCCACTTCAGTATTCTTGCCTGGGAAATCCCATGGGCAGAGGAGTCTGGTGGGCTGTGGTCCATGCGGTCAGAGTTGGACACGACTGAGCAACTAAACCACATCCAAATTTAAGTTTACTGGACATCATGCTTTTTGTAAACTAAAAGATGACTTCGTTGTAATTTTATTCCAGTATATTTATAATCACCTCAGTATTCAAAAAAAATTATGCTTTATTGAAGTAAGTTTCTTAAAATCCCTTTTGGAATGAGGTACAGTATAAATACATACATACTACATATCTTGCTATTGGGGGATAAAGTGAGTTTTTTTGTTTTGTTTTTTTAGTGAGATGTTTTTACAGCTCATAGCAAAAGTATGGTTATTCAATTGATAATTTTTATTAAAAGTATATACTATCATCATATTACTAAGCTTTGCTTTTAAAGTTGTGGAAAATTTTGATTGATTTAGAAGTTCTGTTTTCATCTGTTTTTATTACAATGTCTCTTTGTTCATATAACTAATGGACACAGCTTGTACTATAAAAGCTTGTACTACAAAAGAGCTGGGCAATCTAAGTTCTCTGCTTTAAATCTGTTATGGAGTAAATCTGTTTTATTTATTTTAATCTGTTAAATTGGAGTAAATTTCCTGGTACTTCACCTTCCTGTACTTCAATTCCAAACCTATACAATGGGTAAGGTGGAAGGGTGTTAGATAATCTAATGCCTTTATCAGTTTTAAGGCTATGCTTCTATTCCCTTGGGCTTCCCTGATGACTCAGAGGGTAAAGCATCTGCCTGCAATGCAGGAGACCTGGGTTTGATCCCTGGGCTGGGAAGATCCCCTGGAGGAGGAAATGGCAACCCACTCCAGTATTCTTGCCTGGAGAATCCCATGGATGGAGAAGTCTGGTAGGCTACACTCCACTGGGTGGCAGAGAGTCGGACACAACTGAGTGACTTCACTTTCACTTTTCTTTCACATTCTATTCCCTTATGGACCTACTGCAAAACAAACAGTGTGAGAAAATACCAATACATGCTGCTTGGGAACTTCACATCTTATATAAACATCATGTGTGTATATACACACACACACACACACACGTCTTCTGTCACTTAATAGAAACAACTTCTTGTCTTTCTCTTGGTGTGTGTTCCTGTAGTGTATAATGTACTTTGGGTTTATTCTTTTGGAGCAATGTTGACAATAGTGACATCTAGTGACTATACATATTATTTAGCAAAAGTTTAGCCAAGTCTCCTGCATTGCAGGCAGATTCTTTACCATCTGAGCCACCAGGGAAGACCCTTCTAAATGTGGTTGATTCATTTTGTGACTTAGCTAAACACCTGAAACCATTCCTCATCTCTTGTCCCTACAGATTTAAGAAACATCAATTAAATTTGACAGGTGCACTAACTGGACACATAACATTTGAAGAAAATTTCTTCAAAAAATCATAATGTATACAGAATTATACATTAACTATTTTAAGAGAGATTTGAACTTTTTTCCTTCCTTTGAGAGTGGCAGTACAAGAGCTGAGTTCAGATGTGTTTCAATATGTAGTGCATGCCCTTAGCTACTAAGCATTAGTTCAGTCGCTCAGTCGTGTCCGACTCTTTGCAACCCCATAAATCGCAGCACGCCAGGCCTCTTTGTCCATCACCAACTCTCAGAGTTTACCCAAATTCATGTCCATCGAGTCAGTGATGTCATCCAACCATCTCATCCTCTGTCGTCCCCTCTTCCTCCTGCCCCCAATCCTCCCAGCATTAGGGTCTTTTCCAATGAGTCAACTTTTCGCATGAGGTGGCCAAAGTACTGGAGTTTCAGCTTCAGCATCAGTCTTTCCAACGAACACCCAGGACTGATCTCCTTTAAGATGGACTGGTTGGATCTCCTTGCAGTCCAAGGGACTCTCAAGAGTCTTCTCCAACACCACAGTTCAAAAGCATCAATTCTTCAGTGCTCAGCTTTCTTCACAGTCCAACTCTCACATCCATACATGACTACTGGAAAAACCATAGCCTTGACTAGACAGACCTCTGTTGGCAAAGCAATGTCTCTGCTTTTGACTATGCTCTCTAGGTTGGTCATAACTTTCCTTCCAAGGAGTAAGTGTCTTTTAATTTCATGGCTGCAATCACCATCTGCAGTGATTTTGGAGCCCCCCAAAATAAAGTCTGACACTGTTTCCACTGTTTCCCCATCTATTTGCCATGAAGTGATGGGACCAGATGCCATGATCTTCGTTTTCTGAATGTTGAGCTTTAAGCCAATTTTTTCACTCTCCTCTTTCACTTTCATCAAGAGGCTTTTTAGTTCCTCTTCACTTTCTGCCATAAGGGTGGTGTCATCTGCATATCTGAGGTTATTGATATTTCTCCCAGCAATCTTCATCCCACTTTGTGCTTCTTCCAGGCCAGCGTTTCTCATGATGTACTCTGCATATAAGTTAAATAAGCAGGGTGACAATATACAGCCTTGACGTACTCCTTTTCCTATTTGGAACCAGTCTATTGTTCCATGTCCAGTTCTAACTGTTGCTTCCTGATCTGCATACAGGTTTCTTAAGAGGCAGGTCAGGTGGTCTGGTATTCCCATCTCTTTCAGAATTTTCCACACTTTATTGTGATTCACACAAAGGCTTTGGCATAGTCAATAAAGCAGAAATAGATGTTTTTCTGGAAATCTTGCTTTTTCGATGATCCAGTGGATATTGGCAATTTGATCTCTAGTTCCTCTGCCTTTTCTAAAACCAACTTGAACATCTGGAAGTTCACGGTTCACACATTACTGACACATATATTTGTTAAATGAACATTAGATAAAGTATATATGTCAATGTCTGGGTTCATATGTATGCCTTTAGAATCTTTGGAACTATTGCTGCCTTTCAGACAGAAGTCTTTTTGAGTTTACATCAAGATCATCAAGTGAAAACAAGTAACAGTATAATTCTTTCTGAACAAATTAATTTAAAAGTTATATTTAAGCTGTGGTACATATACACAATGGAGTATTACTCAGCCATTAAAAAGAATACATTTGAATCAGTTCTAATGAGGTGGATGAAACTGGAGCCAATTATACAGAGTGAAGTAAGCCAGAAAGAAAAACACCAATACAGTATACTAACACATATATATGGAATTTAGAAAGATGGTAACGATAACCCTGTATGCAAGACAGCAAAAGAGACACAGATGTATAGAACAGTCTTTTGGACTCTGTGGAGGCGGGAGATGATTTGGGAGAATGGCATTGAAACATGTATAATATCATATAAGAAACGAATCGCCAGTCCAGGTTCGATGCAGGATACAGGATGCTTGGGGCTGGTGCGCTGGGATGATCCAGAGGGATGGTATGCAGAGGGAGGTGGGAGGTGGGTTCAGGAACATGTGTACACCCGTGGCAGGTTCATGTTGATGTATGGCAAAACCAATACAATATTGTAAAGTAATTAGCCTCTAATTAAAATAAATAAATTAAAAAAAATAAAAGTTATATTTAATGAGACTACCTTTTATAAAGAGCAATCAATCTAGATCAGTTTTTTTTAAGGTAATGATTAGCTAGCATTACTGTTTAATAAGGACAATACAAATCTGAACAATACTACTCCAATTCAAATGGACTCTGCCACTATTAAAATTTCTATGGATATTCAGTTCTCATTAATCAGATATTATCGTGAATTTTTATTCTTTTAAGGTGCCCAGATGTTGTCTCCACAATAAAATGGTAAGGTATTCCAGGATTCAGAGTATGTTTTATATTCTTGTCTTTTCCTTAGTACCAAACACAATGGTTTTTCTCACCTACAGTAGTAACTTACTCAGAATCCAAGGTTTTTCACAACATGGCATCAAACCATCTTGTCCGCTTTCTCTGTAGCTATTTTGACACTATATTTAAGGCAAACTGTTAACTGCTCGTCTATGTTTTATTTGTTTACTTTTATTTGCTTGGAATACCTTTCTATTGCATCTCTTTTTTTGCAAATTATATCTGTTGCTTAAGGGTTATTTCAAGAAAAGCTTCCTGCAAGGTACACCCAAAACTGGAAGTCATCTCTTTTGAACTCTCACATCATTTGGTCACTTCTCTACCCTCCCTTTCTCTCTCTAGTTGTTTATCCTTGGGCTTCTTTACAAGCTTCTTTCTTTCTATCTATCCCGTAAATGTGGAAGTTCCTTGGGATTTTGCCTTATGCCCTTTTTTCTTATCACTCTATTTTTTAAGAAATTTACTTTACTCCCAATGGCTCTAATTATGACCAGTAAGCTGATGAGTCTGGGCTAGAGAAGCCGTCCTGAGATTCTATCTGGTATATTTACCAAAATATTGAATATCTCTACTTGACCACCTTTATAAGTATCTTAAGCTCAGTCTATGCACAACTGAACCCAAGACCTTTCCCCACCAAATCTATTCCTTCTTCAGAAAATTTACTATCTCAGAGTAAAGCTACCATCTACCTAGTTGCTCAAGTTAGAAACTGAGGAGTCATTCCTTCTCCCCACTTCTCCTTTTCTGCCAACATTCAGTGAGTTACTAAATCATAACACAAGGTCCTAAATATTTAAAAATTTTTTCCACTTTTCTCCATGTAAATTGCCACTACCACAGTCCAGGCCATAAGCACCTTTCTCCCTAAACACCATAATGGCCTTTCCAATGGTTTTCCCCATTTTTCTAGCCTTGGTCCTCCCTACTGTAATTTTCATAATGCAGAGTAATCTTCTAAAATGTTGAGTGACCTGCTTAATATTCTTGAATAGCTTCCCATAGAAGAAAAACACCCAGACTCCTCAAACTCAGCTTACACAGCCCTCTGTTATAACAGCTAACTTTGTCCTTGTGTATCTCCTTATTCTTCACTTGGCATTCTAAACTTCAACTGTACTAAACTGTAGTTCTTCACTGTGGTCATGCTTTACATCTTCAAGACTTTATCAATTTTATATGTTGTCTCCTCACTCCACACCCTGGCTTTTGGCCCAGCTAATTCTACATAGTTTAAGAAGTTATTCTTGTAGAAGCTCCCTTCAGTCTGCATTCTTATGGTAGGATCCACCCCAGTATGATAACTGCATGTTTGATTACCATCCCTTTTTCACTTAATAAATATTGAGAGTACACTAAGTAACTGGCACTGTATTCTTCCTTATATAGAATTTAGTCAGTATAGGGTATTGTGGCAGAGAAGGAAATGGCAACCCACTCCAGTGTTCTTGCCTGGAGAATCCCATGGGAAGAGGAGCCTGGTGGGCTGCTGTCTATGGGGTTGCACAGAGTCGGACACGACTGAGGCGACTTAGCAGCAGCAGCAGCAGCAGGGTATTGTGGAAGCACATATGATATATGGTAGTGGTAGTTTAGTTGTTAAGTCGTGTCTGACTCTTGTGACCCCATGGGCTATAGCATGCCAGGCTCCTCTGTCTATGGGATTCTCCAGGCAAGAATACTGGAGTGGGCTGTCATTTTCTTCTCCATGTACGATACATGGGATCCAAGAAATGCTTCTCAGAGACTCGCATTTTCACCTGTTTTCTCAGTAGACTGAATCAGTGCTGATTTCATAATCATTTCTGAGTTCTTTGAATTACCTAACATAATAAATGGTGGATAAATATCTAATCCCATTAACTGTTGGATTTTAAACACGTACAAAATGTTTTCACATTGTATGAGGACTCCAGGCAACCATGACTTTCTACTTAGCAGAGTTTTTCTTTGCTATCACTTTGGATATAATGGAGTGTAAAAAGTGTAAAAGCAAACTGCTACTGTGAAAGATATGGGACTTATTATCAGAATACCATGGTTAATAATTTTGCTGCTTTCTGATTATGTGTCCTTTGTCAAGATCCTTAACCTCTCTAAGCCTCAGTTTTCTTATCCGAAAAAGGTAGTTATAAATTCAAATGAGATAAGAGAAAATGAAAGTATAACACAAAATGTAAAGGAGTATCCAGATGATATTATTATTATTGTTATTAGAAGGACTACAGATCAGGTCTTCCTGTTATTGGCCATCTCAGCTCTATAAACAGGAGTTCCAAATCTCCTCCTTCATCTTCTCTTTAGCACCTAAAATGTTGGCTTTTGTACTTTAATAAACACATATGCATGGGAATGTTTTAAAAAACAAAGATAAATACTGTATGATTTCACTTATAAGTGGAATCTAAAACAAACTAATGAATATAACAAAAAAGAAACAGACAGACATAGAGAACAAACTAGTGGTTACCAGTGGTGAGAGGGAAGAGGGAGGGGCAATATAGGGGTAGCAGATTAAGAGGTACAAACTACTATGTATAAAACAAACAAGCTGCAATGATATATTGTACAGCACAGGGAATACAGCCAATGTATTGTAATAGCTATAAATGGAGTACAATGTTTAAATATTGTGACTCACTATGCTGTACACCTGAAGCTTATATAATATCATATATCAACTATATCTCTCTAAAATAAAAGTCACATAACAAGTATTGACAATGATTTGGAGAAATAGGATCCTCCTCTACTGCTGGTGATAATGTTAAATGATACAGCCACTTTGGAAAACAATCTGGCAGTTCCTGAAATGATTTCACATAGTTACCAGATGACCTAGCAATTTTACTCTTAGGTATATTCTCAAGAAAACATATTTCCACACAGAAATCTATAAACAAATATTTATATCAGCATTATTAATAATAGCCAAAAGGCAGATCAACCCAAATATTCATCAGCAGATGAATGGATAAGCAAAATGTGGTACACCTACACAACGGAATATTATCCAGCCATTAAAAATACATGCTATGATAAACCTTGAAAACATCATACTAAATTAAAAAAGCCAATCACAAAAGATTACATATTATCCATTTATGTGAAAGTATATAATAGGGAAATCTACAGAGACAGAAAGTAGATTAGTAGTTGGGTAGGGTTAGGAACGGAGAAGGCAATGGCACCCCACTCCAGTACTCTTGCCTGGAAAATCCCATGGATGGAGGAGCCTGGTGGGCTGCAGTCCATGGGGTCGCTAAGAATCGGGCACAACTGAGTGACTTCACTTTCACTTTTCACTTTCATGCATTGGAGAAGGAAATGGCAACCCACTCCAGTGTTCTTGCCTGGAGAATCCCAGGGACGGGGAAGCCTGGTGGGCTGCCGTCTATGGGGTCACACAGAGTCGGACACGACAGAAGTGACTTAGCAGCAGCAGCAGCAGCAGCAGGGTTAGGAATGGGGAGGACACAAAGTTTTTAGCAATAAGGCATGGGGTTTAAGGTGATGAAAATGTTCCAAAACCATAGTGACAGTTATTCATATCTGTGAATACACCAAAAGCACTGAAATGTATACTTTAAATAAACAAATAGTTTATGAATAGTATATATATGAATGATAATAAATTTGATTTAAAACAAAAACAAAACACACACACACACAGATAAACAAGCCAAAACATTTAACAAGTAAATATTAAAGGGACAAAAGAGTTAGAAATACCAGTCATTGAAAATCTAGAATTTAGACATATGGAACAAAAAATATCAGGCCACAATTTTTGAGAAAATGTTAACTGGAAGTGTAGGTGGCACAAAACAGTAACAATTTGAATCATTTCTGTCAGTAAAATAGTACCACGTTATGCTAAGGCAGGATATGTGGGTTCAAGGACTAGGTTAGCCACTAACTTATCTACTGACACCCAAGTGCTGCCCACCCACCACTCTCATCTTTCAGTTTCTTGATCTCCTTGGCTCCTATGATCCTTTTTCCACCCTATCTTAGCTACACACTCACAAGGCCACAAACATCAAATGGCCACTCAATTCTGCCCAGCTATGCTACTATGCTTCTCTAGTATTGCTACAGATTGAATATTTGTACCTCCTCAAAATCCATATGTAGAAATCCTAACCCTCATTGTGATGGTGGTATTAGGAGGTGGGCCTTTGGGAGGTGATTAGTTCATGAGGGCAGAGCACACATGAATGTGATTAATGCTCTTATAAAAGAGACCCAGAGAGCTCCCTTGCCTTTTTCAGACACACATGAACCAAGAATTGAGCCCTCACCAGACACTGAATCTGCTGGCACCTTGATCTTGGACCTCTCAGCATCTAGAACCGTGAGAAAAAAATTCTGTTTGTAAGACAACCAGACTGTATTTTTCGTTGTTGTTATAGCAGCTTGAACGAACTAAGACAAGTATGACTGCTTCTGTGTTCAAAATGACTATTTTTATATTTTCTCTTCACCTCTTAAAACTTTCATCCAAATGTTCCTTCTACGAACTTCAGGCAGAAACTCATCTTCTGATCACTGAATCCACCCCTGTATCTGCATCTCTACCTATACTCGCTGCCTTTCTTCTCGTTACTATGTTTTATGTTCATGTTCCTAGGTCGACATTTCTACATATTCCCTGGACTCAATTCCCTCTCACTTTCTGAGAGACCCCACTTTTAAGAGCTACATTTTCTCTCTTGTACAATATTTTCTCCCTCTACACTGGATCACTCCCATTAGCTTAAAAACATACTTAAGCATCCCCATGGTTAAGAATTCTACTTCGACCCCATATATGCCATTTCTCAGTTCTTCTTCATAGTGAAATATCTTGAGATATCCACAAGCTACGTCCATTTCTTCACATCACACATACTCTTTATTGCGCTTATCAAAACTCAGCAGTCATTTATTTTACATTACCTCTCAGCATGTGTCAGTACCATTAGCCATGCTTTGTCATCTTGGTTTCTTAAGTCACCACATGCTTCGGGTTTTCTTTCTATCTCACTGCTTACTCCACTTCCTTTGCTTGCTTCTTTTCCTCTGTTTTACCTCTAATCACTGGAATGCTCTCTATGAACACACTTTCCCTAGGCAGTTTTATCTATTAATTCATGCTGATGTCTCTCAACTTTGTATCTTTGGTCCCATATACACAACTCAAAACTCAGAACTTTAGATTTTTAATAAGCAGATCAAATGTAAGGTGAGCAAAATAAAAATACTCCCCCTATACACACATTTTCTTCCCAAGTTTTTACTATTTGGTAAATGGAAAAGTGTTAGTTGCTCAGTCGTGTCTGATTATTTGCAACCCCATGGACTGTAGCCCACCAGGTTCCTCTCTCCAGGGCATTTTCCAGGCAAGAATACAGGAGTGGCATTCCCTTCTCCAGGGAGGGGATCTTCCTGACTCAGGGATTGAACCCAGATCTCCTGCATTGCAGGCAGATTCTTTGGTAAGTGGAAAAATCATGCACTAAAGCTCAATCAGTCCTGGGTGTTCTTTGGAAGGAATGATGCTAAAGCTGAAACTCCAGTACTTTGGGCACCTCATGCGAAGTGTTGACTCATTGGAAAAGACTCTCATGCTGGGAGGGATTGAGGGCAGGAGGGGAAGGGGACGACAGAGGATGAGATGGCTGCATGGTATCACCAACTCAATGGACGTGAGTTTGAGTGAACTCTGGGAGTTGGTGATGGACAAGGAGGCCTGGCGTGCTGCAATTCATGGGGTCGCAAAGAGTTGGACATGACTGAGCGACTGAACTGAACTGAACTGATTGAAGGCTCAATACAAAAATCCAGAAGCTTCTTTCTTTCACTCCTGTATTTAAAACATCATCAAGTCTGTAGGTTATGCCACCAAATATATCTCACACCCAACGATGTGGTTTATACCACATTAGCCAAAACTATGGTCATTCCTTCCTGGATTACCACATTCTGCTCCTAGTCTTGCCCCCCATCCCCTATGGCCCATTCACCACATACCAGGTGGAACAAATCTTTATACAATAAATCAGATTGTATTACTCCCTACCAAAAAAACTCCCTGTTGGTTTCTCATCACACTTTTAATAAATAAATTCCTAGCTTATGGGTAGATCCCCATGACCGATTCAAAGCCCTACATGCTTGGGCCCCTACCTATGCTCTCCAAGCTCATCTTGTTCCACTTTTTCTACCTTCCAGCTACAGCATTCTTAATGATGTTCTTTGAAAGAGTCAAGTTCTTTCCTACCTTGGGTTTTTGCAACTGTAATTTCTTTTACCTGCAATATTCTGATCCCCAGTATTTCCTTGGCTGGCTTTTTTATGTCACTGAGGTCTCAGCACAAACATCAACTCTTCAGAGAGGCCTTCCCTAACCAATCAATCTAAAGTAACCACTCTCTGAGGTCCTCTCACTTCACACTGTTTTACTTCTTCACTGTACTCACCATTATCCAAGTTTCCTTATACATATACTGTTTACCTGTTTATTTTGTATCTTCATTAAAATGTAAGTTCCATGAGACAGGAATCTTGCCAGTCTTTTTTAACCATGATATTCACAATGCCTGGCAAATCCCCTAAAAATATCTCAGCAAGTCACTGACCTGGGCAAGTCACTCGACCTCTCTAGCTTATATTTGTGAGCTTACTATTGCTAGACTTACCTCTGGGTCTAGAGAATACAAAAGAAAATATGGTGTAGCTCCTTGAAAATCTTCCCTTTTAAGTTATTTACTGAATGTATTTACTGTATATCGTACTATGTTTCAGTGTGCTGTGCTTAGTTGCTCAGTGGTGTCCAACTCTGTGACCCCCGGACTGTAGCCCGCCAGGCTCCCCTCTTCATGGGATTTTCCAAGAAAGAATACTGAAGTGGGTTGTGGTGCCCTACTCCAGGTGATCTTCCCAATCCAGGGATCGAACCCAGATCTCCCACACTGTACGCAGATTCTTTACCGTCTGAGCCTCAAGGGAAGCCTATGTTCCAGGGACGGGGAAGTACTATGTTCCAGGGACTGCCTAATCTCAGTGTTTACTTCCCTCTTCAGTAAAATGGAGCTTTGTTAACCAACTTTATCTCACAGGTTGTATAAACAGGATGAGTATGAAAATAATGTACAAAATGGGAAGTGCAATAAAAATGTTACTTTATATATTGCTATTACTGCACCTGCCTCTATCCTTTTGTCTGGTATTGGGCAGGAGTTAAAACAAGAGAGTCAACTGACAAAACCAGTGGTATAAATTCTAGTACTCACAGAAGGTAGTAAATATGAATATCCATTTCATAGGCACAGTGACCAAAACGTCTGGGGTTTGAATTCTTTACGTGTGAGAGTAACGTGTTAATTTCCCATACTTCTGTTGCACAAATAACAATACTATTTATTCTTATGGAAAATTATTTAGTGGGGTCTGACCTTTCTCGGTGCGACCCAAGCCAATCTTTCCTCTCCATCATCCCATCTGATCTTTTATAGACTACAGGACACACACAGAGCGGCGTCGTGGGCCAGGTGCAGGCCTCTCACAAGGACTCCTACACGATAAGCCTGACACATGGTACCTGTGCAACAACAGCCCTCTATCCTTCAAAAGCACTGATCTGAAGGGCTTGTCCACGGCGATCAAAGCCGAAAGAAACAGGCGGGGTGAGGGGCGCGGGAGGAGGGAGGTGAGCCTTCCAGTATCAGCAACCAATCCTGGAGCACACCTTCAATCACAGGAGCTTGCGAACGTTCATTTGCAGATATTCACCATCTGTACGAGAGTCTGCGCTTAATAAAATTAATTTTTCTGTCAGTCTTGACTGACAAACCTCTTCTTTCTTATCTGCGAGTACTCCGTAAAATGAGAGAAAGAAATGGAAGAGGAACGGAGAGAATAGAGAGACACGTGGGGTGAGGGAGCAAAGAAACGAGTCAGAGAGAGGAGAGAAGAAATAAACATCTGTGGCTGTTTCCCTAGAGCCCGGCAAAGGAGCAGGCGTACGCTCCTTAGAGCGAAGGAGACGGGAAGGCGTTCCTGGGCGCCACCGGAGAGGAAAGACCGCGGGAAACGAGGGACTAGTGCCGAAAGGAAGGGTAAAGACAAATTGGCTGTACCTACAATCTCTACAGCAGCTCCCGCTGCCCAGGGAGCGACGCGGGAGCACAGCAACCGCCACCGGGCCCACGCGCAGCCCTGAGGCAAACGCTACAGATCGCCAGAGTATGGGCGGGGCTAATGCGAAGGGGCGGGGCTGCCGACTGCGGGCTGAGCTGACGCGTTTAAGTGGCGTCACGGTCGCCCCATCCTTCGGAGACGGAGGTTTCTGGAGCCCTCTGGAACCGCCTGGTGTGTTTTCAGTTTATTCTACCCGTTCCACGTCTCTTCAGAGTATTGACTTATTGTGTTGTAAAAGTCCGGAGATGGCGTTGACCTCAGAGGGCCGCTGAGCCAAAAAGCAACGCCACGGGATGCATGTGCCGGAAGTACCTTGTCAAAACTTTAGACGGTGTTTCTCTTTACGTCAATTTTAGTACAGCCTTAAAAGGAGCACTTTCTGGGGTTAGGACTGCGCTCAAAATTCACTGCCACTTTGTAGCTTTGGGGCCACAGGGAAATATATAATCTCTCTGAGCTTTGGGTTTTTCTTCTCTGTAAAGGATGTGGTGGTGTTGTGAGAATAAATTGATGTGTGGCAAGTGTCTGGAACAGAGCTTCAGTTCAGTTCAGTTCAGTCGCTCAGTCGTGTCCGACTCTTTGCGACCCCATGAATCGCAGCACGCCAGGCCTCCCTGTCCATCACCAACTCCGAGAGTTCACTCACACTCACGTCCATCGAGTCAGTGATGCCATCCAGCCATCTCATCCTCTGTCATCCTCTTCTCCTCCTGCCCCCAATCCCTCCCAGCATCAGAGTCTTTTCCAATGAGTCAACTCTTCGCATGAGGTGGCCAAAGTACTGGAGTTTCAGCTTTAGCATCATTCCTTCCAAAGAAATCCCAGGGCTGATCTCCTTCAGAATGGACTGGTTGGATCTCCTTGCAGTCCAAGGGACTCTCAAGAGTCTTCTCCAACACCACAGTTCAAAAGCATCAATTCTTCAGCCCTCAGCCTTCTTCACAGTCCAACTCTCACATCCATACATGACCACAGGAAAAACATAGCCTTAACTAGACGGACCTTTGTTGGCAAAGTAATGTCTCTGCTTTTGAATATGCTATCTAGGTTGGTCATAACTTTCCTTCCAAAGAGTAAGCGTCTTTTAATTTCATGGCTGCAGTCACCATCTGCAGTGATTTTGGAGCCCAAAACTAAAGTCTGACACTGTTTCCACTGTTTCTCCATCTATTTCCCATGAAGTGACGGGACCAGCTGCCATGATCTTCGTTTTCTGAATGTTGAGCTTTAAGCCAACTTTTTCACTCTCCTCTTTCACTTTCATCAAGAGGCTCTTTGGTTCCTCTTCACTTTCTGCCATATGGGTGGTGTCATTTGCATATCTGAAGTTATTGCTATTTCTCCCAGCAATCTTGATTCCAGCTTGTGCTTCTTCCAGTCCAGCGTTTCTCATGATGTACTCTGCATATAAGTTAAATAAGCAGGGTGACAATATACAGCCTTGACGTACTCCTTTTCCTATTTGGAACCAGTCTGTTGTTCCATGTCTAGTTCTAACTGTTGCTTCCTGACCTGCATACAGATTTCTCAAGAGGCAGATCAGGTGGTCTGGTATTCCCATCTCTTTCAGAATTTTCCACACTTTATTGTGGTCCACACCGTCAAAGGGTTTGGCATAGTCGATAAAGCAGAAATAGATGTTTTTCTGGAATTCTCTTGCTTTTTCCATGATCCAGTGGATGTTGGCAATTTGATCTCTGGTTCCTCTGCCTTTTCTAAAACCAGCTTGAACATCTGGAAGTTCACAGTTCACGTATTGCTGAAGCCTGGCTTGGAGAATTTTGAGCATTACCTTACTAGCGTGTGAGATGAGTGCAATTGTGCAGTAGTTTGAGCATTCTTTGGCATTGCCTTTCTTTGGGATTGGAATGAAAACTGACCTTTTCCAGTCCTGTGGCCACTGCTGAGTTTTCCAAATTTGCTGGCATATTGAGTGCAGCACTTTCACAGCATCATCTTTCAGGATTTGAAATAGCTCAACTGGAATGCCATCACCTCCACTAGCTTTTTTCGTAGTGATGCTTTCTAAGGCCCACTTGACTTCACATTCCAGGATATCTGACTCTAGGTCAGTGATCACACCGTTGTGATTATCTGGATCATGAAGATCTTTTTTGTACAGTTCTTCTATGTATTCTTGCCATCTCTTCTTAATATCTTCTGCTTCTGTTAGGTCCATACCATTTCTGTCCTTTATCGAGCCCATCTTTGCATGAAATGTTCCCTTGGTATCTCTGATTTTCTTGAAGAGATCTCTAGTCTTTCCCATTCTGTTGTTTTCCTCTATTTCTTTGCATTGATTGCTGAGGAAGGCTTTCTTATCTCTTCTTGCTATTCTTTGAAACTCTTCATTCAGATGTTTATATCTTTCCTTTTCTCCTTTGCTTTTTGCTTCTCTTCTTTTCACAGCTATTTGTAAGGCCTCCCCAGACAGCCATTTTGCCTTTTTTGCATTTCTTTTCCTTGGGGATGGTCTTGATCCCTGTCTCCTGTACAATGTCACAAACCTCAGTCCATAGTTCATCAGGCACTCTTTCTACCAGATCTGGGCCCTTAAATCTATTTCTCAGTTCCACTGTATAATCATAAGGAATTTGATTTAGGTCATACCTGAATGGTCTAGTAGTTTTCCCTACTTTCTTCAATTTCAGTCTGAATTTGGCAATAAGGAGTTCATGATCTGAGCCACAGTCAGCTCCTGGTCTTGTTTTTGCTGACTGTATAGAGCTTCTCCATCTTTGGCTGCAAAGAATATAATCAATCTGATTTCGGTGTTGACCATCTGGTGATGTCCATGTATAGAGTCTTCTCTTGTGTTGTTGGAAGGTGGTGTTTGTTATGACCAGTGCATTTTCTTGGCAAAACTCTATTAGTCTTTGCCCTGCTTCATTCCGTATTCCAAGGCCAAATTTGCCTGTTACTCCAGGTGTATCTTGACTTCCTACTTTTGCATTCCAGTCCCCTATAATGAAAAGGACATCTTTTTTGGGTGTTAGTTCTAAAAGGTCTTGTAGGTCTTCATAGAACCGTTCAACTTCAGCTTCTTCAGCGTTACTGGTTGGGGCATAGACTTGGATTACTGTGATATTGAATGGTTTGCCTTGGAAATGAACAGAGATCATTCTGTCGTTTTTGAGATTGCATCCAAGTACTGCATTTCGGACTCTTTTGTTGACCATGATGGCCACTCCATTTCTTCTGAGGGATTCCTGCCTGCAGTAGTAGATATAATGGTCATCTGAGTTAAATTCACCCACTCCAGTCAATTTTAGTTCACTGATTCCTAGAATGTCGACATTCACTCTTGTCATCTCTTGTTGGAACAGAGCTTAGTACAAAGTAAACATTCAATATCCTATTATCAGTGTAAAACCTTTGCTTTGTCTCCTCGCCCCGCCCCCTCCGCCCCCCCCCCCGGACCGTGAAATCTTATGTGGAAACCTTCATATGAAACAAATAGAAGCAGAACTGCTCTTGAAGATGGGCCCAGAAAGTTTGGGTTCTCAGTGCCAAAGGTGGTCTTAAAGTTCCCTCTCTGGAATCCCCAAGCTTCCTACAACATAGACAAAGACAAATTACAGAAAGTCCAAACTTCTTAGAAAGACAAACTCACCTTTCCTTTTTTCTCCCTCTTTGATACTCCAAACGACTTTTTCTCCTGCACACACACACAAATTCCTTTTTGCCTCCATGTTTTTTCTTAAGTCATTCGGTTTATGGGGAGTGTTCCTTTACCCCTTATTTATCATTTAAGATTTTATTCAAATCACAACTCTTTCTTGGATGACTAAGAAATTCTTGTATTTTAACCCCTTCCTACCTTCAGCATGGTATAGGTAGCTCATTTTCTGTTTTCTGAAAGTCAGAAAATAAGGACTGAAAGTCATTTTCTTCCTTGTTTTATAAGAGTAGACAAGGTCCTTTGTGATTTATAGGGTTAAGGAAATGCTTTGTTCTCATGGTAGGAAAGGAAAAAGCAAGGAGACTCCCAGGGTTACTGGGATGAAGACCAAACGGTTAAGCTGGGAAGAAGGATCTTTGAGAGGAGCCTGCTTGCCTCCAAGACACTGCTCTAAGCCTCACGTGCCATGGACTGCTGGAGTTCAAGTGCTTTAGGGTTTACTGAAGGAAAATGGGAGGCATATCAACAAATAGAGTTTTGAAATTCTCACCAGGTCAGAGGATTCAGGCCGTATTTAATTTTAGTCAACTAAAGCACGTGATATCACTTGCTCCCAAAATGGTAGGAAGCAGTTCCCATCTGTTACACAAAACTACATAGATTATTCATATAGAAATATATTCTGAAAAGTTTCAAAAGTAATGTCCTTCATTTACTTAAAGACAATATAATAAAAATTTAATAATAATCACTTAAAAATACCTAAAGAAACATCTGAAGCCTTTTTGGTAAGAAAAAAAAATCAAGGATAAGTTTAAAATAGTTAAATTGGTTATATTTGCAACAATGTCATCAAAAGCAAAACAAAAAACCTTTTGAGGAACAAAGAGAACCTTAATCATGATAGCAGTATTCCCTAAGTTTGATATGAAAGTAGTTTCAAAAATATCTTCTATATAAATAGTTCTGTACTTCTGAAAGCACTTCAATAAAAATAGAAATTTGGCCAATGACCAGTTTGGTATGATTTAAGCGCCAACTTTCTTTTCCAGTCTTACTTCTCACTACTTCTCTTTATCAACCTTAAGTGTCAGTCATTTATTGTACCCCTGGCTTTACTGTTTTCACACTTCACTAATATACCAACCCTCTACCTAGCTGTTCCTTTCTTTGCCTTACTCCCTAATATCAACTCATCAATCCAAATCATGTCCACTCTTCTAGATCCAGTTCACGTATCACCTTTAAGAAGTTTTCTTCACTGAGAACAGTTTTGAATCGTTCCTTTGGATTACAGCTATTTGTACACATCTTACTTCCTTGAAAGCTTTCTGAAGGCAAGTATTAGAGTCAGTCTCCTACTAGAATTCAAGTTCCGTCTTGAATGTATTCTTCATCACTGTGTTCCCCAGGACCTAGCAAAACTGGCACACAGTAGGAAAGTTACAAGTGTATTTTGAGTGAATGAATGGATTTTAGAACATAAACTCCGTAAAGGCAGGGATTTGTCTGTTTTATTCATTGCAAAATTAATATTTGAATATTACAGGGCGAATAAGTAATTTTTGGAAGGCTTAGCATTCATTATATACAACAAAAATTTTTCAATCTATATATCTTCACAGAAGTCAAATATATTTATATTGCCTTTCACCCAACGAATTCAGTGGATGAGGTATCATTCTGAAAATAAGACATCCCCCAGACCGCAAAAGTAAAATTTAAAAGAATCAAAATAAAATGGGTGTTTGCATTAACAGTAGTTTCATTTTCTTTCTTGTGCTTTTCTGCCTTCTAGATTTTCTGCAATGGAAATGTATTATTTTGTAATCAGACAAAATAATCATTACTATTTTTAAAGAATGCAATGGGTGAGATCATTTGCAAACACATGACTGAGGACATTTTGAGAACACTCAAGTCCAGTCCATGTTATATGAAGTTAATACCAGAAAGGAAAACACGGGAAGGCGAAAATAACTTAAAAAGCAGAAACCTAATCAGTCTGCCTAAAGAGAAACAAACACTTCTCAGAGGAGAGGTTGACAGCACCCACCTTAGGAAAAAAAGGGTGTTGAAGAGAGCAAGTTTACAGTGTTTGCTTGGCGCTGTCCTTGAAAGTATGAAGCCCTTGATGTGTACTGAATTCTGTCCCCCAACTAAATTCATAAGCTGAAGCCATAACCCCTCAACGTGATGGTGTTTGGACAGGGAGAATCTGAGAGGTAATTATATTAGATTAAGTCATGAGGCTAGAGCCTTCATGGTGGGATTAGTGACTTTATTAGAGGAGACAACAGAGAGCTTGCATATTCTCCTCCATTCCCATCCCCTCACAACCCCACTCCTTCCACCACCCCGTGAGAACCCAGTGAGAAGGAGGCTATTAGCACGCCAGGAAGAGAGCTCTCATCAGAGCCTGATCATTGCTGGCAACTCTCACATTTGACTTCCAGCCTCAGAACTGTGAGAAGATAATTACTGGTTGTTTAAGTCACTCAGTCTATGGTATTTTGTTGTAGTAGCCCGAGCAGCTTAGATGCACTAAGTGGACTAAAATCTAAACTGTTATGCGGCAGGTAGGTTTCTGATACTGAAAGAGAATCTCCTCACTGATTCAGTTCATTACAATTTACTAAATGCCCACCCTGCTCCATACCGTGTAAAAATTGCTGAGGTTTCAAAGATGACCAAGATAAGGCTCCCACCCCTCAAGGGTTAATTTAATAGGCAACAAACCCAGAAACAAACTGAAAAAAGGACTACAAGTACTCTGATAGAAGTATGTATATGATACACCTTTCTTTCAGTCACCCAGAGGTTAGAGCAATGGTTTCTATCTGTGGTGGGGTGGGGTAAGTTTGATTGGCTTGAGTCAGCATTCTGTATCAAGTTAACTCTGAGTTTACCAACCAAGAAAAGAGCTGTGGTTTACTTTGTGGTGACAAAACAAACCTGAGACTTCACAGTGAGTCCTGCAGAGACCAACACCACACAGAGAAAGTGGAAGTGTTAGTCATTCAGTCCTGTCCAACTATTTGTGACTGCATGGACTGTAGCCTGCCAGGCCCCTCTATCCATGGGGATTCTCCAGGCAAGAATACTGGAGTGGGCCATTTCCTATTCTAGGGAATCTTCCTGACCCAGGGATGGAACCTGGGTCTCCTGCATTGCAGGCAGATTCTTCACTGAGCTGCCAGGGAAGCCCACTGGACAGAGAGCCACAGAGATTTGGTTGGTGGCTGCTCACCGAGGAGGGGTAGGTAAAAAGTCACCACATGCTCTGAAAATGGCATAGGCTATGGGCAGTCACTTTTGGGGATTTTCAACTATTTCTACACTCTGAATTTCCATTTCTAATTCTTTCTTGGGGCCTTGAATATTTACAACAACATTCTTATTTGCTTATACTAACTGTATTTTGTATTAGTAAGTATTGAAAGCCTGTTATGTTACATGGAGAAGAGTTACTGGTGAACATGGGAACCTGCACTAACTGCAGCACCCTTGGGTCTCCCATGCCTTTTGCTAAGTCCTAATTATCCCCACATCCTAGCCGAGGTCCTACTTTCTCTGGAGGCTGTGCCTAAACTGCTGCTGCTGCTGCTGCTAAGTCGCATCAGTCGTGTCCGACTCTGTGCGACCCCATAGAAGGCAGCCCAACAGGCTCCTCTGTCCCTGGGATTCTCCAGGCAAGAACACTGGAGTGGGCGCCTAAAGTGCACCTCCCCCTGATTTATGGGTTACTCCTGCTATGAGCTCCCTGGCACCCCTGTACTCTCTGCTTCATGGCACTTATCACACTGTTTTGCAACTTCTTGTTTAATGGTCGCTATCCTCAATCAGACTGTCAGATCCTTAAAGATGGTAACAACATTAGTCTTTATGATGTGCCTGGGCCACCAAAGGCTTTAGTAAATATTTGTTGGGTGACTCTAGTTTCAGAGCCTGTGAAAGTAGAGGACCAGATGAGCATTAAGTTTATGGTGCTACAACCAAGGCGCATCTGGCCAAGGAAGTTCACCTCTCTGAACTTTGGTATAAACTAGTCTGGTCCATGTTGAGAACATAAACACTAAGGGAATACAGTCCCATAGAGGAACCAGAGTCAGGCTGATGTAAAAATGAAAACTCTCTGGCTTCCTATTATGTTAGATTAATAAAAATTAAGCTGGTCTCGAACAGCTTGAAAGTCATGATGGGAAGGGTTGGAAGAGTAGTCTGAAGGGTGAATGTACCCTATACTCACTTCTGTCAGAGTACTTATAGCCCTTTTTACAGATTGTTCATATGTTTGTCTCTATTAAATCAGAACCTTAGGTAGTCTAATGACAACATTATCTAAACATGATTATTCTAACAACTAGGCAGGAGCTGACCTAGAGTACAGGAACTTAACAAGTGATACAAAAAAGCAGAAATGGTCAGTTGATTAAGTGGGAGAAAATGAGACTTCTGAGGTAAGACTTTCTTATCTTCTCTACTGGCATGTCACAATTCCTGAAATTCTTGCCATGGAAGTCATTCTTTTGGTTAAAGTTACATCTTTAGATAGTCCTTGTTAACCTGCAAGGATATGCTACTAGGTGATGGTAACACCCAACACGATAGTACTTCTGGCTCTCAAATCTGGTCTTTCCATTTCCCGGGAATGTGAATGCTTAGTGAGAGATAATACTTTTCAGCTGGGTGGGTGTGATTATCACCAACAGAATGTAAGAGGAGAGATGTATCTGCTGCCACATCACTTCCTTAAAAATAAATTGCTTGTCTTGGGCTTCCTTTTTTTTCCTTCTTCCTGAAGACTAGAAAGGGGACTTTTGTCCTAAGCTAGGGCACAGCAGAGTCTCAGGATGGAAGGACATGGGTCTCTGAATAAACCTCATGAGCAGAGTAACCCTGTCAACTGGTTTTGTAAGAGGAAAATAAATTTTTCTATTTAAGTATTTAATTTTTCATTTCTTCATTATAGCAGCTTATCTTACCCTGATTAATATGGTATTCATGAGGCTGACATAGATTTAAAAATTAGCTATCTCTTACCTAGAGAACAGGAAGAGCCTGAAAATGTGGGTCACAAAAAACAAAGGGCTAGGTCAGGACACTGCTTAGGTAGAAGGAAACTCAGATGAGCCACTGAAATGGGGGGCTCTGTGAAGCTAACTATGGGGATAGGATTTAGTCTTTGACACATGGACAGGTGCAAGAGAAAGAACCAATAAAAATATTTTGTGTACTTTTAAAAATTTTTGGTGGGAACAATCAGAAATACTACTTCATAGAAAGACAAGTACGAGAGGTAGAAATGGAAAAGAGGCAGATTAAGAAGGAAAGTAGAAATGGATGAAGGATTGTGTTATGGTATTTAAAAACAAAAAGAAAAAAGGGCCCAAAACAATTCAAGGCATGAAAGGTTAGGTGACCATGAATTATGAAATTGTGATGGTAACACTAAGTCAGAGCAAGCTGTTGACTAGCAAAGCAGGACACTGAAATTAAATTGTGGTAGTACACTTAGGTATCGTGTGCTCAGTCACTTTGGTCCATGCAACCCCAGGCTCCTCTGTCCATGGGATTTCCCAGGGAAGAATACTGGAGTAGCTTGCCATGTCCTCCTCCAGGGGATCTTCCCGACCCAGGGATCAAATCTGTGATTCCTACATCTACTGTGTTGTAGGCAGATTCTTTACCGCTGAGCCACCAGGGAAGCCCAAAGTATACATGTCCCTATACAAGCTAAGAGATAGTGATGAATAGTTATTTGAAGAAAAAAAAATAAGGAAGGGAGCAGGTTGCAGACGTAGAACATTACCACCGTCCCGGTAATAGCTAAAAATGCTGTTTTTTAAAAAAAGCCACACTCTGGTTCTATTAATTTACACTTAAACACTAAATATGTCAATATCCATCCGGATAAAACTAGTCTCTGCTAGTTGACAAAAGCAGGCACTGACAGCATGCTTCTGAGGGCTGTATTCAGCATTCTCTCTTTTCACCTCTAAACTTGTATAGACGTCTCTCCTTGATCTTCTTCATCTTTATTTTGTTCAGCTTTCTGGAGAAGTCTGGGGCCGAGCAAACCAATAAGTAGGCTTCCAACTGGGGCTGTGATGATGATGGACAAAAATGCCACTGTCAACACATCCATTCCATATCCTTCTAACTGTTTCTCTCCATGTGATCTTGCTGTGTCCAAAGCCACAGATCCTATTGCAGCCTAAGAAAGGTTAAAGGTAAAGTTGGAAGCATTATAAGACAAGCACATAGAAAAAAGGTGAATTATATTATCATTTGCAAAAACAAATGTCTTATTCTTTTGCTCAATTATGAAAGTTCTCTTAGTCCTCTTTCAAAATGTACTGCAGTTGACTTTAATGATCTGAAAGCTCTCCCTGCCCTTGCCAAGGGAAAGAAGGATGATTCATATGTACCTATTTGAATAAGGCAAACTTACAAAAATATCAGGCAGATATATTTCAAAACACCAGGCAAATACAGACTTAGGATATTAATTAACCATAACAAGAATATACTAAATTCCTCCTGAATAAAGATGAAAGTTACTGGTCATCTCATTCTTTCATCTTTAGGAATTTGGAATTAAGAAAGGATAAGATGAAAAAATGCAGTGATATTTATTGGAAGATAGTGAAGTTTTAAATGAAAAAACGTAAGAATATCGCTTCAGAGCCTAAACTAATTGTTAAACATTAAGAAACTTGAAAGTGGTAGGCACCTTTGAAACTTGAAGTTGATCTTATTAGGAATTTGATTAATTTTTTGCCTTAGGAATTGGTGAAATGTTTTATTTAAAATTTATCTATTGGGAGGTATTATGAAAAATCTTTTAGAGACAAAATGCAATATTATCAGTGCCACAAGGGAAAAATACATTAATCAACCTGGTTATCCCCTTATTTCACAGAACGCAACAATGTTGATCTCCAGGACAACACAACAGAAGAGAAAATATCAGTGTGGATGAGACACAGCGGCAGAGACTACTAATTGCCCACGATATCTGAATGCCCCTTTACCCTTCTATAATAGAAGTGGCTGAGTTTTAGCTGGTCACATTGCTGTTCAAATGAGACTTCTTTTTTTCAGTCTTCTTTGCAAATAGTTGTAGCTATATATCTAAGTTTTGGCCACTGACAGGTGAGCGAAAGTGATAAATGCTTCTTTTAATTGTTCCCTGAAAAGAAACGGACCTTACTATTTTCCCCTTGCCATTGGATGGAAATGGTGAAAGCTGGACTCATGGATGAAAGGCACAAGAACAGCAGTTACCTTGCCAGCTCTGGAATGGGCATTCTTGACCACTGGTTAGAAAGACATAAAAAGTCTCTCATTTAGTCCCTGCGTTTGAGGGCTCTTTGCTATGGTATATCACCTTGTGCCAGAACTAATTCAACATTTCATGAATGCTCAGCAAGAACTGCACACATTACAATACACATTTCCCTTTCAGTTCTCTGTTGTATGTGTAAATGTGTATGTGTGTGTGTGTTGAGAGGGTTTGTATGTTTACTAACATACATTAAATGAGATGTCATTTAAAGTATACTTCTTATGGGTCATAGACAAAAATAGTTTAAAGAACACTAACATGGAAAAAATATATGAGAAAGTCTTGTTTCTTGTGCAGTGGCAAAAGAAGAAAAAGGGAAATTCTGTACAATAATTGTTTGAGAACATGCGTTATTCAAGACATCCTGGATAATTTCTCCTTAGTTTAAAACTTGTTTTCAGAGCGGGAAAGTGCCATCCTTCAAATTTTAACTTTAGAAACAAATCTTTCATACCAAAGCAACTAGAGTGATTTTTTTTCTACATGCTAAAGTTACCAGAGGCAGTGTGGAGGCAGGAGACACAGTTAAAAGGAGAAACTACTTTTAGAGGGAGAAACTACTCTAAACTCTCTAAACTCCTATCACTGTTAAAAGGAAAAACTACTGTTAGAGGGAGAAACTCTACGTACCGTACTGTATTAACTTCATAGCATTCTTAGCCATTATGTTTATGTCTCAGATGCCTATGAATGTATAATTGAAAGAAAAACTTCTCTGGAATAATGCCCTAACCCTGCAGCCACACAAAATCTGACATATTGTTCCAGAGCAGCATACATATCTCTCAAAGCTTCCTAAATTAACATCTGATTTTCGTTTCATGAAACAAGAAATTTATACACTTAAATAATCACAAAATAATCAAGGATGAAACAAGTAAGTCTCATTTCTTGTAATTAGTTGGAGAATATACAATACCATCAGGGATATGTTACATTTGCAACAAACGATGATCTGTACAGTTCTAATTTAATTAGCAATTACAGGTATGCTACCAAATACCTGGCAAATCCTTCTAAGCACCTATTGGTTAGTGCCTTGTTCATTGGAGTGCGCAAATTGTGGGTCATATGATTGTTTGTCAGGAGGTTCAGCTGGTTTGAAAATTTTAAATATCAACTAATAATCGAGGAAATAAAACATGTTCTGAGTTATTTCTCAATAAATCTTTCTCCATTATATATAAAGACTGTAGTCAAGCATAACTGATCATCAATCATATAGTCACATACATTTCAATACTAAGATGGGCTATGCTATTTATTGAAATGAAGAGAGTGAATAACTATCTCTGGGTTATTTAGAGAGCTCTGACTGATAAAATTTCAAACTCTTCCTTCCTGCTATGTACTACTACTTTCTAGTAGTATAGGGATTTATTGGATTTTTAGTTGTACTCTGGTGGTCTAAAGAAATTTAAATGAGCTGTCATACTTAATGAATCAATAAACCAAGAATAAAACTTTTAAAGAGTAAATCAGTATAAAATCTTATCATAAATCAAACTTCATATACTTATTTTCACCAAATTTGAACAAGCTCTCTTATTAAAAATTTCAAGATATCATATAGAAATAGGAATTAAAATCCATCATTACCTGGACTGTGGCCTTTGGAAGCCATGCAAAAGAAATAAATATCTTTTCCTTAATGTTAAAACCAGCAAAACACACCATCAGATACGTGACCAAAATTCGTATTAATACTGCAATGCCCAGGGTGGCAACACAAAGACCTGTAAGAAATACTCAGTTTTCAGACATAAGGAAATACTGAGGGGAAGAAAAAAACCCTGAATCTCATGGTTACTGATTCAAAATTCTTTCAACAGAAGCCTAAACACATTCAAAAATTAAAAAAATAAAATGGCAAGGCATAATTTATTAAAACATCAATATTAAGGATCAATCAGACCACTTGTTTAAAAGAAGGTATTTCCCCCTGATTTTTTTAGTAAAATGTGAAAGATTTATTTAGACCTGAAGAGAAACCAGAGTATTCCCCTAAAATAAAAACAGAAATTAAACATATTTAAATTTTTACAAAGGAGATTTGAACGTTATTTTATGCTTTATAGCAAGAACAACACTTTCTTTCATGTGTTTATTTTAAAAGAATTTATACAATAATAACTATACATGGCAGGATTTGAACTAGGTACTAGTACACAGAAATGTAAATACACAGACTCTGCTTCTATAAACATCAAAGACAGAAACATAAACAACTAATTAATATACTATAAGGCAAATACAGTTTAAACATACTGGTAAGGGGGCATAGGAGAAGAAAACATTAATGTTTTTAACAAAGTGGTTGAGAAGTCTTTACAGAACACGAAGAGGTGATATTCAAAATATTTATAAGCCATTATGAATGCAATGAGCCAATCAGAACAGAGCTGGCTGGGCACTGACCAATCAGAACAGACATCAGCACTCTACATCTATTTCATCATACTGGTGTGTATACTGACAGCCTATTAGCCCTTGTTGTCATATATAGCTACTTCATTCAATCAGCATTTAGAATTCTTTGCTGGTAAAGTTAAGTTCATCCTGATGTGCAAAATAAGGGATTGTGACTTGGCCATTGCAGGCTACTGGACCTGAGAAAGCCACAGCTAAAGTGACTGCTAACTAACAGGGTTAATATTTTAAAAAGTAACATTGGTTGAGTATTTACTCTGTGCCAGGTTCCACAGTCAGCTTTAAGTGCACTACTTTACTAAATCCTTACAAGCTGTGGGGTAATTAGGCTCATTTTACAGTTGAAAACAATTAAGTTCAAAAAGGAACAGAAAATTGAGAACAATTTTTTTCAAGTTGAAAAGGCTTGTAAAAGGGAAAGACATTGCAGGAAGCCCTAATGTAAATCTGCAATAAAGTTTTTTTTTTTTTTTTTTAAACAGATAAAAGTTTTGTAGCTTTTTGTTGGAGGATATTCTCTCAGGTTGGTATATTTTCAAAGGTATTTGTTGCTGAAATACAAGGTACAAAAGAGATAATACCATTCCCAGGAGGGAACATTGAAGGTTTGGGGAGAAGATGATGAGGAAGATTGAGACATATTGAGTTTAGAGTTTTGTGGGGCTTACAAGTGGTGATGTCCAAGAAAGCACTGGATATACAAATTTAGAGATAAAGATTTTGGAATTATATAGTTTATAATCAAAGTCACTGTGCAGATAAGCTCGGGAAAGTGATAAAGAGTGAGAAGCATAGGAGCAGCAATTAAGCCATATATACTGTAAAGACTCAAAGGGCACTAGAAAATACAAAGTTTCAAACTTCAATGTGAAAGTGTTTTAAAGAGGTTAATAGCATCAAATGCTGATATGAGATCAAGTAAAACAAAGACTCATAAGTATTCAGTGGACTTAATAACATAAATCCACTGGTAAGAGCAGGGTTGGCTGTGTGTTAGGGCAGAAGCTAGACTTAAATGCACTGAGGAAGAGAAAGAGAACTGAAATGGAAAAGTGGAATATAGGTACCCTTTTGGAAAAGTTTGAAAAGAGGAAGAGAGAGAGAGAATGGTAGGTGAGGAGAGCAGTGAAAGGAGAAAGGATGTATATACATATATATATGTACACATATCCTTTATAAATATATATGTGTGTACTTATTTAAATTTT
This sequence comes from Bos mutus, assembly GCF_027580195.1. Taxonomy (NCBI): domain Eukaryota; kingdom Metazoa; phylum Chordata; class Mammalia; order Artiodactyla; family Bovidae; genus Bos; species Bos mutus. The sequence continues at coordinate 21,844,427 of NC_091622.1, read as the reverse complement.
GATTGTGATAAAACATACTTAACAAAAATCACCATCTTAATCATTTAAAAACTTACAGTTCAGTAAGCATCAAGTTAAACATTCATGTTTTTGTGCAACAAATATCTAGAATGTTTTCATCTTGTAAAACTGAAACTCTGTACCCATTAGACAACAAATTCCCATCTCCCCATTTCCAAGATCCCTGGCATCATTCTACTCTACATTTCTATGAATTTTACTCATATAAATAAAATCATACAGTATTTGTCTTTTTATGATTGGCTTATTTTATTTAGTGTAATGTCCTCTAGGTCCATCCATGCTATAGCATGAATCAGAATCAGGGATGATATTATTTCAAGATAAGAGAGATTAAAATCCATTTAACTTCTAAAGAGGAGGAAACTGTGACAAGTCTACTTGAAAATGTATGAAAAAATGGGAAGAATCTATGCATGAGATTCAGAAAGAGGTGGCAGGGAACAGCAGCCCCTGCATGGATGGAAAAACAATGTGATGCAAGGAAAGGAGGAAATAATGAGTATATGTGCATAAATTAATTTTTAAATAAAGTGCTATGAATTAAGAGAGTTTTAACATGATGGCTAGCAAATGTGTGGGCTTCCCTTGTAGCTCAGTTGGTAAAGAATCTGTCTGCAATGCAGGAGACTCAGCTTCGATTCCTTCGTAGGGAATCCCTGGAGAAGGAAACGGCAACCCACTCTAGTATTCTTGCCTGGAGAACACCACAGACAGAGGAGCCTGGCAGGCTATAGTCCATAGAGTTACAAGAGTCAGACACCACTGAGCGACTAACCACCACAGCAAATGTGTGAATGAATAAAAGAATGAATGAACAAACATTTCTATTCTATGGGTACATATTATTACATATTATAGGACTCACTAGTTATCTTTAAGATTCTGGCTCTTGACCAGGGCAAGGCTACATGACCATTTTTACCCTTGGGAAAACAGACCTGCATTTTACTAATGGTAGTCAGCAGTGTCACTTTGCTTTACAAGGAACAATATTAAAGGTGTAAAATTTACTGTCTTAGATTGACAAACATTATTTTCTAACCAACTACTCCAATAACAGGAATCAGTGGACACATACCTACTAAAGATATTTCAACTGAATATAGATAGAAAGAGTTGATTTTAGCAAAAGTAGTACTTTGAAATTCTTACCTATAGTTTCTGGTCTGAGAGCTGTAATTAACACCTCTGCTCCAATCAGTCCAAAGAGAAGGGGCTGAAAGATGTCCCAGGCAACTGCTATAACTTTTTCAACATCTGTCTAAAAGAAACACACACACACACACACACACACACACACAGATTTTCATTATATGAATTCAGAAGTTCTAAGAACTTTACTAATTTGAAATTTGAGTCAGTTTGACCTGTGACAATCTTTACCTCTGTATTATCTATAAATCAGTTAGTTCAAAGGCAACAAAAAATTGCACAAAGACAGTTCTAATACAATTAAGATATTATGTGAGATGCTTTAGTGTTGGTTTATACATAAGAATGAATTATAGAATCTTACAAAGTAATATTAGGACTTCTGCTTCTGAATACACAATCTGTGTATGTGCATATCTTATAATCAGTATTATTATATTAATTATACTCATTTCATTTAATAGTTTAAAATTTTGTTAATTTTTACTTAATAGTATGATTTAAAGGCTTAATATTTGTGCATATATCTAGATACTCACCTCATAATTGCTGCATAGTAATCTGTGGTATGGAAATACCATAGATTATTCAATAATTTCTTTATTTATAGGTCTTTGTTTCCAATTTTACCTTTATAAAAAAATGTTTATGGTTATTTCAAATTATGCACAAAAGCACAATCCAGGTATAACAAAGTGCTGTGCCAGTTATTAATTTATTGCTATTTAGCTCCTAATCTGCCATTCCTTGTTTCTCTGCAGAAAATGGAGCTGGGCCCTTTAAATAGTTCTCCTTTGCCAGCTGGTACCATATTTAAAAAAAGCAAAATGGCTGTCTGGGGAGGCCTTACAAATGCTGTGAAAAGAAGAGAAGCTAAAAGCAAAGGAGAAAAGGAAAGATATAAACATCTGAATGCAGAGTTCCAAAGAATAGCAAGTAGAGATAAGAAAGCCTTCCTCAGCGATCAATGCAAAGAAATAGAGGAAAACAACAGAATGGGAAAGACTAGAGATCTCTTCAAGAAAATCAGAGATACCAAGGGAACATTTCATACAAAGATGGGCTCTATAAAGGACAGAAATGGTATGGACCTAACAGAAGCAGAAGATATTAAGAAGAGGTGGCAAGAATACACAGAAGAACTATACAAAAAAAGATCTTCACGACCAAGATAATCAGGATAGTGTGATCACTGACCTAGAGCCAGACATCCTGGAATGTGAAGTCAAGTGGGCCTTAGAAAGCATCACTACGAAAAAAGCTAGTGGAGGTGATGGAATTCCAGTTGAGCTCTTTCAAATCCTGAAAGATGATGCTGTGAAAGTGCTGCACTCAATATGCCAGCAAATTTGGAAAACTCAGCAGTGGCCACAGGACTGGAAAAGGTCAGTTTTCATTCTAATCCCAAAGAAAGGCAATGCCAAAGAATGCTCAAACTACTGCACAATTGCACTCATCTCACACGCTAGTAAAGTAATGCTCAAAATTCTTCAAGCCAGGCTTCAGCAATACGTGAATTGTGAACTTCCTGATGTTCAAGCTGGTTTTAGAAAAGGCAGAGGAACCAGAGATCAAATTACCAACAACTGCTGGATCATCAAAAAAGCAAGAGAGTTCCAGAAAAACATCTATTTCTGCTTTATTGACTATGCCAAAGCCTTTGACTGTGTGGATAACAACAAACTGTGGAAAATTCTGAAAGAGATGGGAATACCAGACCACCTGACCTGCCTCTTGAGAAACCTATATGCAGTCAGGAAGCAACAGTTAGAACTGGACATGGAACAACAGACTGGTTCCAAATAGGAAAAGGAGTATGTCAAGGCTGTATATTGTCACCCTGCTTATTTAACTTCTATGCAGAGTACATCATGAAAAACGCTGGGCTAGAAGAAGCACAAGGTGGAATCAAGATTGCCGGGAGAAATATCAATAACCTCAGATATGCAGATGACACCACCCTTATGGCAGAAAGTGAAGAGGAACTAAAGAGTCTCTTGATGAAAGTGAAAGAGGAGAGTGAAAAGTTGGCTTAAAGCTCAACATTCAGAAAATGAAGATCATGCCATCTGGTCCCATCACTTCATGGCAAATAGATGGGGAAACAGTGGAAACAGTGTCAGACTTTATTTTTTTGGGCTCCAAAATCACTTCAGATGGTGATTGCAGCCATGAAATTAAAAGACGCTTATTCCTTGGAAGGAAAGTTATGACCAACCTAGACAGCATATTCAAAAGCAGAGACATTACTTTGCCAACAAATGTTCGTCTAGTCGAGGCTATGGTTTTTCCAGTAGTCATGTATGGATGTGAGAGTTGGACTGTGAAGACAGCTGAGCACCAAAGAATTGATGCTTTTGAACTGTGATGTTGGAGAAGACTCTTGAGAGTCCTTTGGACTGCAAGGAGATCCAACCAGTCCATTCTAAAGGAGATCAGCCCTGGGATTCCTTTGGAAGGAATGATGCTCAAGCTGAAACTCCAGTACTTTGGCCACGTCATGCGAAGTGTTGACTCATTGGAAAAGACTCTGATGCTGGGAGGGTTTGGGGGCAGGAAGAGAAGGGGTTGACAGAGGATGAGATGGCTGGATGGCATCACTGACTCGATGGACATGAGTTTGAGTGAACTCCAGGAGTTGGTGATGGACAGGAAGGCCTGGCATGCTGCAATTCATGGGGTCGCAAAGAGTCAGATACGATTGAGCAACTGAACTGAACTGAACTGAACCATAATAAATGAAAAGATGCTTACTCCTTGGAAGGAAAGTTATGACCAACCTAGAGAGCATATTCAAAAGCAGAGACATTACTTTGCCAACAAAGGTCCGTCTAGTCAAGGCTATGGTTTTTCCAGTAGTCATGTATGGATGTGAGAGTTGGACTGTGAAGCTGAGCGCCGAAGAATCGATGCTTTTGAAAAGTGGTGTTGGAGAAGACTCTTGAGAGTCCCTTGGACTGCAAGGAGATCCAACCAGTCCATTCTAAAGGAGATCAGCCCTGGGTATTCTTTGGAAGGAATGATGCTCAAGCTGAAACTCCAGTACTTTGGCCACCTCATGCGAAGAGTTGACTCATTGGAAAAGACTCTGATGCTGGGAGGGATTGGGGGCAGAAGGAGAAGGGGACGACAGAGGATGAGATGGCTGGATGGCATCACTGACTCAATGGACATGAGTTTGGGTGGACTCCAGGAGTTGGTGATGGACAGGGAGGCCTGGCGTGCTGCGATTCATGGAGTTGCAAAGAGTCAGACATGACTGAGAACTGAACTGAACTGAACTATATTAAATATTGTCAGTAGGAAGGCTGAAAGCTATTACAAGAGAAGGTGCCCTTCCTGGTTTCTGTGGATCCGCCTGGCAAGATCTTCCAGTACAAGACTCCTGCAGCCAGGGCGTCTTCTCCAGTACCAGGCTCCTGGGGCTGGTAGCTTCCCTCAGGCTATTTCTAGGGTGGTTTCATTGCCACCTTCCATGGGCAATATACCTTTCCATGTACCCTGATGGGTGGATTTCCTTTGAGTTCGGAGAGTAGATTTCTAGTAAATTTTGTAGGCAGGGTGCCATGGTGATTTCTCTGTCACCTAGTGACCAAGGCTCTGACAAGGTCTGGATTCTCAGCACTGAGGTTGGGAGTATTGAGGTGTGAGGGAGAGGCAGAAGGGTATGCTTTATTTCCACCCTAGAAGTTTATAGCTGCTATTCCTCAATGGCTCACCAGGTAAAGAGTTCCCCTGCAATGCAGGAGACACAGGAGATGTGGGTTCAATCCCTGGGTTGGGAAGATCCCTTGGAGAAGGAAAAGGCAATCCACTCCAGTATTCTTGCCTGGGAAATCCCATGGACAGAGGAGCCTGGTGGGCTACAGTGCATGGGGTTGCAAAGAGTCATATACAACTGAGTATATAAGAACAGCACATATGCCTATATTTTTTAGGGGTCTCTTTACATCTTACAAGCCAACCCCTTGTTAACTGATCCCCAGGATGGTTAATAATAAACTTCCCTATTCCAGTTACTATGTGATTTCTCTCTCCTTACAAAATCTTGGTTGATATGAGCATAACTTTATAAAACTTAATTGAAACATCCTCACACAATTGACCATGTAAAACTAAAGTGTCTATGGCAAGGTAAACCATAAAAAAAACAGTGATAAACCAAGAGAAAATAACTGTACTATGTGTAATAGATAAGGAAAAATACCCAATCACTAAGAAAAAGAGAGACCCTAGTAGAAAAATGGGCAATACAAATACACAAGTAGTCACACAGGAAACACAAATGGCCTCAAAGCATGACACTGAAACTCAGTAATCAGAGAAACACAGGTTGAAACAGTATACCATATTTTGGGGGAGGGCATAACCACATTGGGAAAAAAACTACGATGTAAAATATTTGTAAGATTGTAAGCACACTCTTGGATTAATTGGTAGGAGAGCAAACTGACAGTGGTTTTTTTTTTGAAAGGCAATTTAGCAGTGCCCATTACAGCACCTAAGAATTTAGGTTTAACAGACTTTTTTCAATCAACATTACGAATCTATATTTTTGGTCCACAGTTTTACCCTTAAAATTACATGTTTTTAAGGATTTGCCCTTCTATATCTGTATGGAACTCTGACAGAGGATTACATTGCTTCTCTATTTTCTTCATTATTATTTCTGAAATGTTTATTAGGGTGAAGATTCTATTTTCTCTTAGCATATGTGAGAGGGTCAGTTGATTTATGTATCCAGTTCTATTCCTATATCATGAAAAAAAAAGTTATGCTTCCATATCGTAAGGAATCAGATGAGGATTTAGGTTCAAATTCTGCCACCCATTAACTGCAAGTCACTTGCCTTAGCACCTCATTTTTCATCTGTAAAGTAGAGGTTTATATTAAAAGACATCCAAGATCGTTTATCATTTAATGACAATTTCTAGTTCCGCCAAAAAATGTCCAGTTGCCAACATTCCACATATCTTTAAATTTTACTTTTGAATTTAATTCTTAGAGTATATCATAGCTAAACCTCAGACTTTAGTTGGTACTTAGTTGTAAAGAACAAAATTTAACTCTATTAATCTTAGTTTTACTTAGGCTTTTGTTGATAGGACTAAATTGCTTAAGGAAAGTCCTCAAAAATATTTCAATATTTTATATATTCAGAACTCCAATGAGAGCAGAAGTCCTAAAGAGTTTTCCCTATCAAATTACTCTTATTTCTAAACTGTAGGCAAAGGCCATGCTTTGCTTTTTGATTATAACACTGTAGAACTAACTGGATATGGGCTCCATCAGATATGGGCTTATATATTATGAAATTTAAAAAAGGGAGAAGAGTCACAATGTAGCTTTTTTGTGTGTGGCTTTTTCATAATTTCAAAACCAAAATGTTTATTTATAAAAGAGAATCAAGCCACAGAAATAAGATACCTATAAAAGAAGATGAGCTAGGGAATTCTCTGGCAGTCCAGTGACTGAGACTCTGAACTTTCCTTGCCAAGAGCACTGGTTCAATCCCTGGTTGGGGAAATAAGATCCCACAAGCTGCATAGTGCAGTCAAAAAAAAAAAAAAAAGATCAGCCCAAAGGAAAGAAGATTGTGTTGTCCATTAAAAGTTAAGGCCACTTTATATATCTCTATGTACCAATGCTAAGAATCTTCAAAAATATAAATCACTTTCAAGGATGGACAAAAAGGAGAAAGTTAAGAGAAATGAAAGTTTCATCACGGGTTAAATGTCTATTTAAGTGGATACCTCTCTTCTTAGAAGAATAATTCAATATTCAGAACATTCAAAATAAAACAGAAAACAAACCCCCATAACTATAAAGGTCATAAAGAAGCACTGAATTTGAAAACAGATGGAAAAAATAGGTGATAGAGGCTTAAAAAAGGTGAGTGCACTTGAATAAAATACGACAGATGGCAAGATGAATGATTAAATGGAAAACCAAGAGTAAAGTAAGAAGTAACATCAGAAACTATAGGCACAAGTGAATTTTATAAAATACTTTAGATTTTCAAAGTTTAACTCAACTACATTATTGCTATAGTGCTATTGAGTTTACAAATGCTTCATTTCCATTTCCCCATAAAACAGCCACAATTCTTTAGATGTTGTTATTAGTTTCTTCATATTGCAGTTGGGAAAATTGAGTATTAGAGAAGATAGGTGACCTTTGGGTGATTATGCAGCTCAAGAGTCATAGAACCAGGATCGGAATCAAGGTCTCTGTTAAATTAAAATTTATGTTCTTTTTATAATGCTGTGCTGCTCTGGAGAGTGCCTGCCACATAACTGAGTCAGTGAAGGTTCGTTTTCCTTTCTTTAGGGAAACAGTTTGGCGTATTCAAATGGTGTGTTCTCATCCTCGCTCTGCCACTTACTGGCTTTGTGACATTAGGCACTGTATCCAGTATTTCTAAGTCTTGGCATCCTCATTTGTAAAATGGTCTGATATCTACTTTTCAAGGTTATAGTAGAGAATAAATGTATGTAAAACTTCACTTGGAAAGAAATCTTTAAGGAAAAAAAAATACTTTGGAGGAAAGGTCCTAGTAAGAGATTTGTAGATCTGATCACATAAAAGTATATCTTTGTGTTAAAAAATGAATGATATAAAAAAGCACAAAAAGCTAACTTCATATATATAGATGTGTGTATATGTGTATATATATCTTATAGGTCAATAATCAATGCATTAAACTTTAGAAGATAATGCATAAAAGACTTAGCAAAGAAAAATAAAAAATACAAGGGGCAAAGTATATGAAAAAATATGCTTTTGAACTGTGATGTTGGCGAATACTCTTGAGAGTCCCTTGGACCACAAGGAGATTAAACCAGTCAATCCTAAAAAGGAAATCAATCCTGAATATTAGTTGGAAGGACTGATGCTGAAGCTACAATACTTTGGCATCTGATGCAAAAAGCCGACTCATTAGAAAAGACCATGATGCCGGGAAAGATTGAAGGCAGGAGGAGAAGGGGATGACAGAAGACGAGATGGTTGGATGGTATGACTGACTCAATGGACATGAGTTTAAGCAAGCTACCAGAGATGGTGAAGGACAGGGAAGCCTGGCATGCTGCAGTCCATGCAGTTGCAAAGAGTCGGACATGACTGAGTGACTGAACAGTAACAATTAATCAAAGAAACATAAAATAAAACAAGATACCACTTTTTACCTGTCAGCATGGCTAAAGGTTAAAAACAATAATCTTCTAAGCCAGTGGCTCACAAAATGTGGGGCTTCCTTAGTAGCTCAGTTGGTAAAGAATCTGCCTGCAATGCAGGAGACCTCAGTTCGATTCCTGGGTTGGGAAGATATGATTAAGAAGGGATAGGCTACCCACTCCAATATTCTTGGGCTTCCCTTGTGGTTCAACTGGTAAAGAATCCACCTGCAATGTGGGAGACCTGGGTTTAATCCCTGGGTTGGGAAGATCACCTGGAGAAGGGATTCCCTGGAAAAGGGAAAGGCTACCCATTCAAGTACTCTGGCCTGGAGAATTCCATGGACTGTAATGGGGTTGCAAAGAGTCAGACACGACTGCGTGAAATGTGGTCCCATTTGTGGTCACATTCACAAAATGTGGTCCCAAATTAGCACCATCAGTATCACCTGGAGACTTATTAGAAGTCAAATTGTAAAGCCTCACTGTAACTAAGTCAGAGATTTGAGGGCGGGGCCCAGAAATCTATCCCAAGAAGACTTCCAGGTGATTCTGAGGCATGCTTAAGTCTGTGAAACTATTCTAAGCTGATGAGGGTGTCATGATAAAGGTGCCTCATATATTACCGGTAGAAGAGTAAATGCATACTCTGTTTGCCATACTCTGGAAAGCTTTTTGGTAATGTGCGTCAAAAGCCTCAACTCATTCATATTATTTGATCCCCAAATTTCACTGTTAGGAATCTGCCCTAAGGAAATGATCAGAAACAGAATTCTAGCATAATTAAAAATAGCAGAGATGGGAAATAACCTAAATATTTAGCTGTAAGGTAATTGTTTCAGAAAAATTATGGGGCATCTCTACGTGTGTGTGTATGAATGAGTATGTGCACTGTGGTTTGTGTGTGTGTGTGTGTATAAAGGGATATACATAGGAGAGTAAACAGAGGTATATATGAAAAACAAGGTACCTAGTTCTTTCACTGGGTTGTGGATTAACATTGATTTTATGTAGTCAACCAGGTTGCAGGCAATTCAGGCAAAGTTATGACACATGCATTCAAACAGATGCTCCGTTTTGGTTTATATATAACCAAATACATAAATGGTTATAAAGTGGTTCTATCTAACTCACATTCTATTTTGGAAAACAGTGTAACTGACACAGCAAAATCTGCCTTTCCCTCTTGGTCTTCTGTGCCCATAGCTAGTGGTCACTTAGAGTAGGGATCAGTGTCCCCCTTGATTTCCCTGCTGCTAAAACTATTGCTCTATTCCAAATGATGTGGCTCTTTGTTTTTCAAAATCCTATCACTTATGAAGTGAGAGATTTAATTTTAATCACAAAGTTTAGAAGGATGTTTTTAATATATCTGATACGTGTCTCAATTTGACTCAAATAGGTGTCAAAATATAAAAATGTGCCCTGTGCAATGATGCTGTAGGTGTATAATCAGGTACAAGTTGCTCTGGAGTCAAACCCGAGCTTAAACACCAGTGCCACTTTTAAATTTTGTGACTTTGACATGTTTTTTTTTCTTTTAAGCTCTTCTGATTTACAATCTCTATAAAATTGAAATGGTAATACTTTTTCAAAGTTTCTTTTGTGAAAATAAGTGAGGATATTCAGTGCCTAGTATAACGGCTTACAGAATGACAATAACGGTCATTAGTTCCTTTCCCTCTTTTTACCAATGACAGTTTAATATAATGAGTTGGTTCTAACTTTTGAAAAATTTTGAAGAGGTGACAATAGAAACCATTTTCCTATAAAATTCAATGTGTATCATCAGACTCTAAATTCTATGTAATCCGCTGCAACCCAGATTGTATGTGTTTTATGTGTGTTTAAATAAATACATTAAATACACATGTGTATACATACACACAAATATAGCAGATCCAAGACTGACTGACTTGATTTGAAATGGTTGAATCTGCAGTGTAAAATGTGGATCAGCCATGGTTAGGAACTGAAATTTAGCATAAGAGAGAAAAGGACTTGATGTACAAAAATCCCGGTATAGAGCACTTGGGGGATGGGAGGGGGCGGGTTGGTGAGACAATCAGATTGGTAAATTGATTAAATGCTCCTAACCCTGTAATTTTGTGCGTAGAGCACACTGTGCTGTGGAAATAACTGTTCTTAGATTTTCATTGTAACTGGACTGTTCAGGTTGTCCAGAGGGAAAGAACATTCCTAATTCTAATAAAATAAACTTTTATTTTGTTATTCCATTAGTTACTTATGTTTATTTTTATATTAAGAAAAAGACATTGGTGGCCTAAGAGTCACCTATATTATGTGCCTTATTCACTGTTCCTACTTAACATAAAATGTCAAGATTTGGTTCAGTTTCTTTCCAGGGAACTGTGAATGAGACTCTCCCCAACAATAAACTTGGTTAATGAAAAAAAAAAAAATTCAATGTGAAGAAACTTACTATAAGCATATTTGAAAATCTTCCTATTAAATAAGTGAAAGGAAATAAGCTAAAATATTTCAGTAGTTTACACCACAGTTGGCCTTAGGTAGAGAAATTGTAAACAATTTTTTTCTTTCCTTTGCTTTCTGACTTTAATGTGTTATTTTCCAAAATGAATGCTTTCACACTCAGAAACAAAATTAATATTATTTTATATATAAACATTATAATAAAATTAAATTATATATTTTAAATATTGAATTTTAATATAAAATAAGTTTTATAATTTAGTATGAAATAGTAGTTTCATACTCAGAAATAAAATTATTCTCTTTACTAATTTATTTTTTAACGCTGAGTAAAAGTTACCATTAAGAAGTTAAGGCGATGTTTGACAGAAAGCAACAAAATTCTGTAAAGCAATTATGCTTCAATTAAAAATAAATAAATTAAAAAAAAAAAAAAAGTTAAGGGACAGAGTCCAGTCTCAGTCACTATTTGGCTGCAACTCACAAGCAACTCCAAGTTAGAATGACCCAGCTGAACCTGTGGTGTTGGAGAAGACTCTTGAGAGTTCCTTGGACTGCAAGGAGATCCAACCAGTCCATCCTAAAGGAAACTGGTCCTGAATATTCACTGGAAGGACTGATGCTGAAGCTGAAACTCCAATACTTGGCCACCTGATGTGAAGAACTGACTCATTGGAAAAGACCCTGATGCTGGCAAAGATTGAAGGCAGGAGGAGAAGGGGACGACAGAGGATGAGATGGTTGGATGGTATCACCGACTCGATGGATGTGAGTTTGAGCAAGCTCCGAGAGTTGGTGATGGACAGGGAAGCCTGGCGTACTGCAGTCCATGGGGTCGTAAAGAGTCAGACATGACTGAGTGACTGAGCTGAACTGAACTGACATGTATCTAATTTCTTCATTAAACTGAATAGCATATGATCCTGTCAAGGTTAAATCTACAAAAATGTATCTTAAATAAATAGCAATCATCTAATTTCCATAATACATATTAATAAAATGAATGACTGTATACTTATGGATGTTTATGGAGTTTATGGTGGCTCAGATGGTAAAGTGCCTGCTTGCCATGCAGGAGACCTGGGTTAGATCCCTGGGTCGGGAGGATCCCCTGGAGAAGGGGATGGCACTCCAGTACTCTTGCCTGGAGAATTCCATGGACAGAGGAACCTGGTGGGCTACAATCCACAGGGTCGCAAAGAGTCAGACATGACTGAACGACTAACACTTTTACTTTCATACTCATAGGTGATTCACATTGTTGTACAGCAGAAACTAATATAACATTGTAAAGCAATTATCTTCCAATTTGTAAAAAAAGTTCTATCAAAGGACTAAAAAAAGAAAACGAATAATCTTAATGATCTTGAAAATGGGAAAAAAAAAACCAAAGTAATCTTTTTTTTTTTTAACCTTTTGCCTGTGCTGCACAGCATGTGAGATCTAGTGTCCTGACCACGGATTGAACCTTCACCCACTGAATTGGCAGTGTGGAGTCTTAACCACTGGACCACCAGGGAAGTCCCGAAAATGTTACAGAAAACAGGCATAAGCTTTTGAATACACTGGCTAGTGAATATATGAAAAGATGATTAGTTTCACTCATAAAGAAATACAACTGGATCAGCAATGAGGTACATTTCTCACCCATTAGATTAGCACAGTATCTGATGACTGAAAACGGTTAAGAGAAGTAGATTCTCTCATATGCTATTGGTGAGAATGTACATTGGTACAGTCTTTTATTTATTTATTTATTTTTAAATTTTTGGTACAGTCTTTTAAAGGGTCAAATTGATATTATCATATCATGTGCAGTCTTTCAAAGAGCAATCCTATTTCTAGAAACCTATCTTATAAACTCAATAATATGCTATAATTTGTTAAATTTCTTCTCACTGAACATTTAAGATGTTAGGATGTTACATCATAGTTTAATTGGAAGCATTATTTTTCTTTCTTGATAGCATGCAAAATAATAAGACTCGATAGTGTCCCAGTGTTCATGAAATATAGTATATGCAAGGGCATTTTATTGAAGCATTTTTTTTACCTTAGAAAATTAGAAATGATCTAATGTCTGTTAGAGGGAGAGCAAATAAATAGACTTTAGCACAACTATCCCCTAGAGAAGGAAATGGCAACTCACTCCAGTATTCTTGCCTGGGAAATCCCATGGACAGAGGAGCCTGGAGGGCTTGAGTCCATGGGGTTGCAATGAGTTAGACACGACTTAGCGACTACCACTACTACTAGCACAACCATATAATGTAATACTCTACAGCACTTACCTAGGATAAGGAAGGCAGCATGGAAGTAGGACCAAGACATGTGAACCTGGAATGTCAGGGCCATGAATCAAGGCAAATTGGCAGTGATCAAACAAGAGATGGCAAGAGTGAATGTCGACATTCTAGGAATCAGCGAACTAAAATGGACTAGAACAGGTGAATTTAACTCAGATGACCATTATATCTACTACTGTGGGCAGGAATCCCTCAGAAGAAATGGAGTGGCCATCATGGTCAACAAAAGAGTCCGAAATGCAGTACTTGAATGCAATCCCAAAAACGACAGAATGATCTCTGTTCGTTTCCAAGGCAAACCATTCAATATCACAGTAATCCAAGTCTATGCCCCAACCAGCAACGCTGAAGAAGCTGAAGTTGAACGGTTCTACAAAGACCTACAAGACCTTTTAGAACTAACACCCAAAAAAGATGTCCTTTTCATTATAGGGGACTGGAATGCAAAAGTAGGAAGTCAAGATACACCTGGAGTAACAGGCAAATCTGGCCTTGGAATACGGAATGAAGCAGGGCAAAGGACAATAGAGTTTTGCCAAGAAAATGCACTGGTCATAACAAACACCCTCTTCCAACAACACAAGAGAAGACTCTGTACATGGACATCACCAGATGGTCAACACCGAAATCAGATTGATTATATTCTTTGCAGCCAAAGATGGAGAAGCTCTATACAGTCAGCAAAAACAAGACCAGGAGCTGACTGTGGCTCAGACCATGAACTCCTTATTGCCAAATTCAGACTTAAATTGAAGAAATTAGGGAAAACCACTAGACCATTCAGGTATGACCTAAATCAAATCCCTTATGATTATACAGTGGAAGTGAGAAATAGATTTAAGGGACTAGATCTCATAGATAGAGTGCCTGATGAACTATGGAATGAGGTTCATGACATTGTACAGAAGACAGGGATCAAGACCATTCCCATTGGAAAGAAATGCAAAAAAGCAAAACGGCTGTCTGGGGAGGCCTTACAAATAGCTGTGAATAGAAGAGAAGCGAAAAGCAAAGCAGAATAGGAAAGATATAAACATCTGAATGCAGAGTTCCAAAGAATAGCAAGAAGAGATAAGAAAGCCTTCCTCAGCGATCAATGCAAAGAAATAGAGGAAAACAACAGAATGGGAAAGACTAGGGATCTCTTCAAGAAAATCAGAGATACCAAAGGAACATTTCATGCAAAGATGAGCTCGATAAAGGACAGAAATGGTATGGACCTAACAGAAGCAGAAGATATTAAGAGGTGGCAAGAATACACAGAAGAACTGTACAAAAAACATCTTCACAACCAAGATAATCAGGATAGTGTGATCACTGACCTAGAGCCAGACATCCTGGAATGTGAAGTCAAGTGGGCCTTAGAAAGCATCACTACGAACAAAGCTAGTGGAGGTGATGGCATTCCAGTTGAGCTATTCCAAATCCTGAAAGATGATGCTGTGAAAGTGCTGCACTCAATATGCCAGCAAATTTGGAAAACTCAGCAGTGGCCACAGGACTGGAAAAGGTCAGTTTTCATTCTAATCCCAAAGAAAGGCAATGCCAAAGAATGCTCAAACTACTGCACAATTGCACTCATCTCACACGCTAGTAAAGTAATGCTCAAAATTTTCCAAGCCAGGCTTCAGCAATATGTGAACCATGAACTTCCTGATGTTCAAGCTGGTTTTAGAAAAGTCAGAGGAACCAGAGATCAAATTGCCAACATCCGCTGGATCATAGAAAAAGCAAGAGAGTTCCAGAAAAACATCTATTTCTGCTTTATTGACTATGCCAAAGCCTTTGACTGTGTGGATAACAATCAACTATGGAAAATTCTGAAAGAGATGGGAATACCATACCACCTGATCTGCTTCTTGAGAAATCTGTATGCAGGTCAGGAAGCAACAGTTAGAACTGGACATGGAACAACAGACTGGTTCCAAATAGGAAAAGGAGTATGTCAAGGCTGTATATTGTCACCCTGCTTATTTAACTTATATGCAGAGTACATCATGAGAAACACTGGACTGGAAGAAACACAAGCTGGAATCAAGATTGCCGGGAGAAATATCAATAACCTCAGATATGCAGATGACACCACCCTTATGGCAGAAAGTGAAGAGGAACTCAAAAGCCTCTTGATGAAAGTGAAAGTGGAGAGTGAAAAAGTTGGCTTAAAGCTCAACATTCAGAAAACGAAGATCATGGCCACTTCATGGGAAACAGATGGGGAAACAGTGGAAACAGTGTCAGATTTTATTTTTCTGGCCTCCAAAATCACTACAGATGGTGACTGCAGCCATGAAATTAAAAGACGCTTATTCCTTGGAAGGAAAGTTATGACCAACCTAGATAGCATATTCAAAAGCAGAGACATTACTTTGCCAACAAAGGTTCGTCTAGTCAAGGCTATGGTTTTTCCTGTGGTCATGTATGGATGTGAGAGTTGGACTGTGAAGAAGGCTGAGCGCCGAAGAATTGATGCTTTTGAAGTGTGATGTTGGAGAAGACTCTTGAGAGTCCCTTGGACTGCAAGGAGATCCAACCAGTCCATTCTGAAGGAGATCAGCCCTGGGTGTTCATGGGAAGGAATGATGCTGAAGCTGAAACTCCAGTACTTTGGCCACCTCATGTGAAGAGTTGACTCATTGGAAAAGACTCTGATGCTGGGAAGGATTGGGGGCAGGAGGAGAAGGGGTTGACAGAGGATGAGATGGCTGGATGGCATCACTGACTCTATGGACGTGAGTCTGAGTGAACTCCGGGAGTTGGTGATGGACAGGGAGGCCTGGCGTGCTGCAATTCATGGGGTTGGAAAGAGTCGGACACGACTGAGCGACTGATCTGATCTGATCTGATGTTTTAAGTAAGTATATGTGTTTTAAGTAAAGACATTAAGTTACAGCTTTGTATGTAAAGGGAAAAGTATGTGCATGTCTGAACTCAGGTACACGTTTACAAATGCATAGAAACTAGCTTTTATGACTAAGCAATTTCATTAATTTGATGGTAAGAACATATCTGGAAAGAAAAATTAATCTGATCAGAAAGTAGTTGTGATCAGAAGAGCTTAAGATGAATTCACCTTTGTGCTGGCCCATCCTCTGCCCGCAAGGAAAGCTGTGACCAGCGTGCACAATCCTCCTGAGCCAGGGAAACCAAAATATGTGCTGCTGAACACAGCCAGCACAGAGAGCCCCAAGACCAGGAATGCTCTCTTCCACACAAGGTTGTCCTAGAGGAGGAAAAAGGGTGGTTAGCTCAGTTATTTCATGCAACTGATTTCTAGTTATTGATTTTTCCATATTCAGGACGTAGTAGAAAATAAATATGTCTGTGTCTGAGCACATTAAGTGTGTGACATAATATTTACTTTCTTTTCCTTAGTAAAAGTAGAGTCAGCACATGTGTAAATGTAGGTTCCTCTCCCAGGAATACCAGCTATCCTTCTCTGCAGTTATCAAAGCAGAACTTCTCAGGGCTAAATGCAACAGCAGAAAAAAGCACAAGGGCTTTGGGGACAGAGAGTCCGGGGTTAAAATTTTAGCTTTGGCACCACTGGTGTGCGTGGCTGGCCATGTTACTTAAACTCTCCAAGATTTTCTTCCTCTTTCCCAAAAAGCATCACATTACATCACAGGGATTCTGTGAAGGCTAAAGATATGCCATCTCTATGATTTTTAGGCTCTCCGTTCACTCTTTAATTTGATGCTTAAAAGTCTGTAAAGTGAGAGTAGTTTTTTTGTTGTTGATTTTTAAAGTCTTAGAAATGTGTACCTCTTTCCTTTCACTTTTCCCTGTTCGGTCTTTTAAACTTGATCACTTTAGAAGGCAGGCAGGCTTCTAGAAGTGCCTGGCTTGGAGGCATGCGGGCTCTGGCGGTGGGTCACCTGGTTCATTCCCAGCTCCACTGCTTTCTAGCTGTGTGACCTTGCTTAAGTCCCTCATCTTTAAGCCTCAATGTCCTCATCGGTAAAATGGTCATATTATTAGTACTCGTTTCATGAGTTATTGTATGGAGTGCCCTAGATCAGCACTTTACAACAGAACATTCGGTGACGATGGGAATTTCTGTATCTACATTGTCTGCAGTAGTGTTCTTTTTTTTTTTTAACTTTATTACTGGAGTATAATTGCTTTACAACGTTGTTAATTTCTGCTGTACAACAAAGTGAATCTGCTGTATGTAGACACATATCCCAGCCTGCTCTATGTCTGTGGTGGTCATGCATAGCTAGTGGCTGCTAGATTGAACACGTGGCACTTTATTGTACATACCAGACCACTTTATACACAGTAAGTAAGCTATTATTTTCACCTTATTTTATTATTTAATTAGAAAATTCTACAATTTTCCTTTATTCACTCGTAAAATCTTTTACAGACAATTTCAAATGGAGTTTTTTGGAACACAGTAAAAATTCAAACCAACATACATTCTAGTAATGATAGTTTTGATGTTCTTACTTCAAGTTCTAGTTTAGGTAAGTTTCTAATTCTATTCAAAATGCTCTGAAATCTCAAAATAATGCCAGTACTTGTGGGGAAAAAAGACTTTTAACCTTTATCTATTCTAAGAGACTTAGGAGAGTAAAGGAAACAAAATCTTTGCTACTATTAAGAAATCATGGTGTACAGTAAGGAACTTTGATACCTTTGGTGAGAAACACTGGACTATATTATGATGAGATGTTAGGTCTATTTGATAGTTTTAGAATCTAAGGTATTTTGATATTAAAAAAGAGGCCCCCAAAGCCATTTTATATCTTAATTTAGCTAAGTATCATGAATAATAATAAAATTAAATAATAAAATTAAAATAAATACAAAGATATGTATTATAGTATTTTAGAACTGGTATTATTTGTTTTGCAGTAGAATTTGAAGCATACAGAATATAAGTTGGAGAGAAAAATTCCAGGACTGTCTTACAAGCCTTACACATCTAGCCCTCTTCAACATGGACAGCACTGATATTGCAATGAGCAGAGTTAAAATAGTGAACCATTTCTAAATCACATACTTCACATCAGCTTTCAGGAAGGTATTCTAGAATGCTTCTCTAATGACATTTTACAGCACAACGTGCTCACAGATTATTTCTTACCTGGTCACTGCTTGGAAAATACTGAATAAAAAATCCAAGAACCAACCCAGTCACCACACCAATGATCACCTCCAAAACGCCTTTGAGAACATTAAAAACTGTGGAGCCTTAAAAACACGTAAGAAGAAAAACTTCAGCCAGAATTCTAAATCCATAAACACACAGAGTTTAATCATTAACATGAAGCATGTAACTACATACAAGGAAAAATTTACAGATATTTCCTGCTCTCCGCATTCTTCAAGTGTCTAATTAAATGGGCCTATGTTAAGGAAAGTATGCATATTACTGGAGATCGATTTTAAAACGGGCATAAGTTATGAGTTGTGCACCTTTGTCTATGCTTACTTCAGTATAAATTTACTTAACTTATTATTTACTAAGAAAACATGAAAGATAAAATTCATGAATCAGGGCTTTGTTATATTGTATTATATGCATAGGCTGTGAGTAGACAGATCTAGTATTTAAACTTCCATTTAAGAGCTTGATATTTTAATAATAAATGTACATTGATTTTAGTAGCTCTAATATGTATAGAATATAGTAACATAAAAATTATTAGTTAGTTTTGTCTGACTCTTTGCGACCCCATGGACTGTAGGCTGCCAGGCTCCTCTATCTGTGGGATTTTCCAGGCAAAAATGCTGGAGTGGGTTGCCATTTCCTTCTCCAGGAGATCTTCCCTGGCCTAGGGATCTAACTGGGGTTTCCTACATTGTAGACAGACTCTACCATCTGAGCCACCAGGGAAGGCCCCATGGTAACGTTAAGACTCTGGCAATTAAAGTAAAACATCTTTTCTTACTACAGTGAGTGTAGGGGACTTACCCCTTCTCAAATATTATTTCTAAGAGTAAATCTGAAAATAAATTATTTTTGAAACTGCTCTTGGAAGAGCCTTTGTTGCTTAGGCTCTTTGAAATAACATAATATAGAGGTAAGTAAACTATATTTTCCCCCATAGCAAACAGGGTTTAGGAAACTTAAAAAAAATCTTTGCTAGCACATTGTGCAGAAAATTATACTAAAACTGCTCAACATATAAAGCCCTTCTCACATACTGTCCTAAGGAAATGTGTACCCAGTTATGTGGTTTCTTATTATTGTAGTTTCAGGTACAGAATATGTCACCCCAAAGTATGTCACTTTGGCATAATGATTATTTTGAGCTGAAGGCAACTGGGAAGAATCAGATACAAGTTAAGTTCTCTGCCTTCTCTCTATTTGCTTTTAAAAGCAGGATATGAATGTGTAAAGCTGTCCCTCTCGCCTCTCTATCAGGAGAGACAGAAGTTAACCACCAAGGCAACTGGGAACCCTAATCAGCCCAGGGACAGCACCAGAGGAATCTACATAACAAACTGCTAAATCAGCCCTTATCTAACCATAGTTTGCTCATGTATTTGCCTTTTCACAATTTGTTGCCTCTAAAAGCTCAAAGTCCTTTTCCTTTATCTTGCATTTCTCTACAAAATTATTGTTGTTTGCTAAGATGCTATAGAAACCCCAATTCTAACCATCCCAAGTTACTCAGCACCGTCTACTCCTGTGTGTAAGCGTGATGCACAGGCTAATAAACTGCGTTTCTCTTGTTAATCTGTCTTTGGTCAGTCTGATTTACTGGGTCCCAGTCAATGAACCCAGGATCAGTAGAGGGGGAACATCTTTTCCTCCTCTACAGTTTTAATCATCTCTTATTAAAAAAAAGAGAGAGAGAGAGAGAATTCCATGGTGGTACAGTGGTTAAAACTCTGCACTTTATTTGCTGAGGGCCTGAGTTCAATACCCGGTCCAGGAACTAAGATCCCATAAGCCGCATGGTGCAGCCAAAAAACAAAACAGAAAACTTAACCTCTGTAGTGATTTTTGTTTAGCAGGACAGCTCTCTGTTAGGTAATGGTGTGACTGACACAAGCATCTAGCTGGGGTAGTAGCCCAAGCCTTGAGCTAATATGATAAATAATTCACTATATATTTTCAATTTACTATAAATGTGTAGAAAGGAACCAGTTAGTTTCAGTGTCTGATATAGTGTGTGCATGCATGCTAAGTCACTTCAGTCATGTCTGAGTCTTTGTGACCCCATGGACTGTAGCCTGCCAGGCTCCTCTGTCCATGGGATTCTTCAGGCAAGAGTACTGGAATGGGTTGCCGTGCCCTCCTCAGGCTCTGATAAAGTACGGTTGTTTAAAAAAAGACTTCTTATGTCCTGCCTCTGGTAATTCTGATTTAGTAAATCTGACAAGGCTTGGGATCCACATTGTAGAAGAGACTGCAGGGAGTTTCCATTCAAAAGGCCTAAGGACCACACTTCGTGCAGCACGGCTGAGGAGGCACAGCATTGCTGACTGCAAAGGTTGTTCAGGCTATCCACAGCCCCCAGCCTTGCAGACCCTCCTCATTGCTCTCCTTGCCCTGCTCTTTATTATCCCCTGGGATTCTAATGCAAACTCTAAAGCCATGGTTTCCATTCCCAGAGGTTCTGATTTAATTGGCCTAAAGGTGGTACCTAACATGAGTATTTTAAAAAACTCCCCAGGTAATACTAGTGTGCAGCTGAGGCTGACAACCATTATTTTAAAGGTGTATATACCAGGAAAACAATGAGAACATACTTCTGGATAGGTACAGCAGAATGAAAAGAGACAAAGTATAGATCTGACTTAATAGGTAAGTGGGAATCCTTGTTGTATTTTTTTTTTTTTGGCTGCACCACACAGCTTGTGGGCTTTTAGTTCTCCAACTAGAGATTGAACCCATACCTCCTGCATTGGAAGAGTGGAGTCTTAACCACTGGGCCACCAGGGAAGTCCCCCTCATTGATTCTTAAACAGGAAGGTAACCTTATGAAAGCCATGTTTTGACAAGATGAATGTTCCCATGACATAGGGCAGGGAGTGTATATATTTGACAACTTTGGGGCAACAGGAAGAGATGAAGTTCTAGGTAATCGGCAGAAATCATATGTAATCAAACAAACAAACAACAAAAAAAAGGGACAATAACTACAGCAGGGTGGAGAGCCTGAAAATCTATGACCTTCTAAGGTGTGTTCCTGTGAGATAATCTGAAGATAATTACAATTAAGCTACAAATACATTTTGCCAATAGTATGAAACCACAAATCTTATCTCCCAATCTTGGACATGGATTAAAAAATGAACTTAAATTTATGCGGCACCAAAGGAGAGTGAAGTCTTAAATACTGGGAGAGAAAAAAATGCCTTTTTTAATTACTACTTAAAATATAATGTGTCCATATCAAACACTAAGTATTAAAAAGATACCCATTAAAATCATTTGCTGCTATTACACATAAAATGTTAAAACTGTTCCTATTTTAGAAGAGTGCTGTTTCTTCCACTTGGCTTGCTCTCTGTCATTGTGCTCCTTGAAAATCTCCTCATCCCTTGTGTGAGGTCTCCAAGACCGAACTTTCCCAGAGGCTCCAAGCAAAAGCTGTTCTAATCCTTCTTTAAACTCTGAAAATTTGAATCTCCCCTTACTGAACTTACCAGACTGCTTGAGCAGTTTCTGTCTAGATGGTGAAGAGAGTAAAGACAGGAAGCTACTGGTCCTGTCTTAGGAATGGAACTAACCCTCGGGAGGTGACTTTTTCTAAGCTGCCTTTATCAAGCAACGATGGCATGCTCGTAACATCATAACCTATGTCTTTAGAGCACGAGAGAACAGCACGCTGTGAACGGATCGGTGTACCTGTGGAGAATGCCATGCCCAGGCAGGTGTTGAAGCCAGTGATGGCCAGAATGTCATCGAAGCTACCAGCAGCCATGAGTAAGGTGGGGATGCCTTTCTCAACACCATAACCTCCTTCCTGCAAAAGGAGCATCGAAGGCACCACAACAGCTGGAGACACAGCACCTAAAACAAAACTAAGCAGGCAGTGCTTTAGGCATTTATGACAGTATCTTACTACCGTTGCTGTTGTTATTAAAATTATAGTGCCCACTACTCTTTTAAAGATTATACTTTAGAAAACTATAGCCTTTCAGATGGCAGCAAAGAACCAAACCAGAAACACATGCACACATACAAGTTCCACAGAACACTTTTTCAAAGTGTGGCTATGGATAATCTATATTGGAATTACTTAGGTTGCCTAAAAATATATATTTATGAGTGTTATAAAAGACCTATTGGAGTTATGCCCCAGGAATCTTTTTAAAAAAAAAAAAAAAAAGGACGCGGGAGGCGGGGGCCCTCCATTGGTCGGGCTAGTCGGCCAATCCCTGGAAGTCCGGGGGAGGCGGTGGGGGGCAGTTCGTGCACGACTCCGGAGCCGAGCGGGAGCGTCTGGGGGACCTCGTCCGACCGAGTAGCCGAGGCACCGCCCGCGTCCCGCCGCCGCGTCCCAGCGACTCCTGCGCCGCCCAGGAGAGCGAGCTCCGAGCATCTTGTAGTGCGGCCACTCTTCGGGGCCAGGAGCGGGGAAACCGAGTGCGAGAAACCCCCGGACCCGAACTCAGCCTCTTCCAAATTATTTAAAAAAAAATAAAAAGAAAAAAGAAAAACAAAAAACCATTCATGGTATGAGGTCTGAAAAACACAGACTTTTTGAATTGGAACTCACTAAAATTAGGCATTCTAGGACTTTGTATGTAAAATAAAATAGATTAGAAGGAGAAGGCTGTAATGACACTGACTGTGATACTCATCATGGGAGCAGTAGAAACAGCAGAAAGCATTTGAGAGAGCTTACTGCATGCCAAACAGTATTTTAAGCATTTTATATATATTAAGCAAATTAATTCTCACAATAACTCCATGAAATACTTACAATAATTATCTTCATTTTTGCAAATGGGTAAATTGAGGCACAAAGAGGCGAAATGACTTGACAAAGAAGTTATTTGTGTAATGCAAAGTCACAGAGCTGGGATTTGAATCCAAGCCATGTAGCTCCAGGGTCGTAACCCTGAGAAGTAAGAATTTACTTCTTGTCTACTAAATTCTTACTAAGTACTTTCATATTTATTTGCTTCTCATGGCTCTTAACCACATAATCAAAACAGTCTTGTGACAGAAGGAGGAGGAAAACAATGCTGAATGTTGATCACTGTTACTGTATTTTTTATTCTTTGTACAGACTCTCAGATGAGACCTTGCATGTCTCTCACTAACAAGGAGTCACACAGTAAAGATCATGATTTCTTCAATAGTTTATTATAATCACTGCAAAAGTGAGACACCTTTGCTCTTTCTGCATGTGTGCTCAGTTGTGTCTGACTCTTTGAGACTCCAAGGACTGTAGCCTGCTAGGCTCCTCTGTCCATAGAATTTTCCAGGCAAGAATACTGGAGTGGATTGCTGAATTTCCTTCTCCAGGGGATCTTCCCAATCCAGGGATCAAACCCACGTCTTCTGCATCGACAGGTGGATTCTTCACCACTTGCGCCACTTGGAAAGCCCATAAAGTTAGACATACACTATTACACATACTATACTTTGAAGCTAATATTTAGATTATGCTAGAACATCAGCTGCAGAGAAGGCAATGGCACCCCACTCCAGTACTTTTGCCTGGAATATCCCATGGATGGAAGAGCCTGGTAGGCTGCAGTCCATGGGGTCTCTAAGAGTCGGATACGACTGAGCGACTTCACTTTCACTTTTCACTTTCATGCATTAGAGAAGGAAATGGCAACCCACTCCAGTGTTCTTGCCTGGAGAATCCCAGGGACGGGGGAGCCTGGTGGGCTGACGTCTATGGGGTCACACAGAATCGGACACGACTGAAGTGACTTAGCAGCAGCAGAACATCAGCTGAAGAATTGATGCTTTTGAACTGTGGTGTTGGAGAAGACTCTTGAGAGTCCCTTGGACTGCAAGGAGATCCAACCAGTCCATCCTAAAGGAAATCAGTCCTGAATATTCATTGGAAGGACTGATGCTGAAGCTGAAACTCCAATACTCTGGCCACCTGATGCGAAGAACTGACTTATTTGAAAAGACCCTGATGCTGGCAAAGATTGAAGGCAGGAGGAGAAGGGGACGACAGAGGATGAGATGGTTGGCTGGCATCACTGACTCAATGGACATGAGTTTCAGTAAACTCCGGGAGTTGGTGATGGACAGGGAGGCCTGGTGAGCTGCAGTCCATGGGGCCACAAAGAATCAGACACTACTGACTGAACTGAACTGAACTGAAGAACATCAGTGATGTATTTTCTGATGTCCTCAAGAAAATGCTATTATGTGTTCTCCTGTAAGGAATCAGTGAAAGCACTAAAATGTCTGTGCATATTTTCATACAACAACAACAAAAAAATCATGAATTACCCCAGCATGAATCCCCACTGCCATGGTAAACCCATGAGGAAGTAGGCCAGGACAGCAGATGTACACGCTTCTATGAGACAAGGACCCAAGGATAACCTTACACAAACACCCTTCAACTTCTTCAGGGCCTGAAATATAAACACAGACATATTAAAATAATTCTCTAAAGACCTGCAGAGATTATGACCTTAATTGCTTTTGCAATTAATGTGTACTCAGATCATCACACATTTTCTGGGAATGTTCTGCTTAGAACATCCTGTGTTCTAAGTGTTTAGAGAAAGCTTATCTATTCCTCATAGCAGCCACCCTACGACACAGGTAATATCATTATGCCCATTTTGTAGATGTACTCATGCAAAAAGGCATACATTAAAGTGCTTGGCTTCAGATCATGACATCAGTGAGCTGTGGATCTAGGTTTGCACCCAAGCAGGCCGCTTCCAGTGTCTGTGTTCATAATCCACACACTAGCTGATTTAATCCTCTGAGGTTTAGCTTTATTTATAATCTGTGGTCCCCAAATGAGGCTTGGGTGAAAACCTTTATCCCCCAAAATATTCATTCCCACAATCAAAATATACATGTAAAAAGCATTAATAATACCCATACTTGAGACTCATTCTATATACAAGGCAGTTTCCTGAGCCGTACTCAGCCCTAAAATCTTGTACGAGGCTTTGCCCACCAAAAATGACATCTCCTTTCTCTCAAGCATCATCTATAACTACAGCCAATATCTGTCAGAGAAGTGGAGGATCTTTATTCTTGGTGTTGTTGCCACATAGTAACTCCACTTTTCTCCAAGCAAGAATAGGCAACATCTTCTGGAGCAGTCCTGAATGGATTCTCTTCTTGCCCTGAGAATGTCATGCAGCATCCACCCCCATTCCCAAAACTCAGTGATTCTAAATACTGGCAGTAGTGAAGGAGCAAAATTCCTAGTCAATAATTAGAAATCTGTACTTCGTACATTTGAATCAAGCCCAAGGCCAGCGCGGACCAGTATGACAGACAGGGCTATGCTTCTCAAAGCAGAAGACCACTTGTGCTTGATCTGTATGTTATCACTGATGACAGGGACATTTCTGATGAGAAAGCCAGCAAGCAGCATGCCTAGAATGGAGAGGTCAACAATTCTTTAGTTTTCAAATAAAGGCAGTAAGTTTTGGCATTTTAGCTATTAAAGAGACAACCCTATAATCCTAGGTAGGTAATATCAATACTTTCTTTTTTGCTTATTCGTTAGGTGAAATTAGGCTAAACTTTTAACTAAAAAAATGAAAATAATATAATCAATTAGAGGAGCTAATATAAGGTTTTAATATGCATATTAAAACAACAGATTAGAATAATTAATAATTCCTAATCTGAACCTGAAAGGGAGAAACAGGATATAGTATTTGGAAAATGTGATCAAATTCTAAATGTAAAAAAATTTTAATATAACATCCAGTTTAGTCATCTCTGTGTAAAGAGCAAATAGCTTATGAAATTATTGGCTATGTCAGGTTACCAGAAATATCAATAAATACCTACATGGATTCTATTTTACCTTCACATAATTTAATTAAAAAACACATAACCTGCTCTGCAAAGGCGTAGAGTGAGTTTTGATGAAATGTGATCTGCTCTGTCATGTCAGGTGGTAACTCTCTTTTCACTGAGCCATTCAATAGTCACCAAATGCCTTCAGTGTTTCAGATACTATAATAGGCGTTAGAGATATAATAATGAACAAAAACTGGGTACCACACCTCAACAAGCTTTCAGCCTCTAGGGGAGCAAGACAAATTGACAAAGTGAATTTTGCAGAAGCAGGAGGAAGTGCCGTATGAGCTGAGACGGAAGGGGTGAGTCAGAAGGGCCCCAAGGAGAGGGAAAGGGGTCAAGAGACTGAGGAGGTGAAAAGTCTCTGAAAGAGAAAGCAGTTTCTTCCAAGGTATGAAAACGAAGTGTGGCATTTGGGGAAGGGCAGGTAGCTGAGTGTGACTGAGTAGTTTGTGAGGGAATCCTGCCCTCAGTGACAATACCACGTGTCGTACAAAGGGAAATACTTCTCCAGCAGATACTGTGAGGCCTCTAGCCTCTGTTCTTCAGCACTGTCCTCTTCTCACCGTGCCCTTATAAGCACCACCCGTTAAATGACTGGACACATTTATGAGTGTTGGGATGTTTTGAATATAAGCTATGAGAACAGAAAAGAATCACCAGTGTACTTTTTTGTGACTTGCTCCTGATGCAGACAGGTAAAGAAGCACCCCTCCCAAGCATATTTCATTACTGACATTTCATCTGGAAGAAGGTCTCTAAGTTCTGAATTCTGCAGTCACGGTCTTTCTAGAATTTGTGAAAGTAATAACTGGCCCACAATAACTATTTTTAAAAGAATTAATTATAAGAATAATACATGCCTATGGTAAAGTTAAAAATTACTGACAAGGATAAAGTGACAAGTATATGCCCTTCCTCAATTGCAACTTTTGATCTTCATTCCTCAAAGGTTTGTTTCCACTGTTAAGGATTTTCTGTCCACTTTCAGAAAGTTTCAATACCTATTTAAGCATGCCTGTGTGTGTGTGTGTGTGTGTGTGTGTGTGTGCTGGACACAAATAAAAGCACATTTATATACCACTGTATAATTTTTTCCTCATTTAACAATATATCCTGGACATATTCCTACGGAGGTGTGCACATACATATACACACACACGTGTGCGTGCACGTGCATATGTTTATGTGTATGTGTGTGTGTGTGTTTGCTTTATTTTTTAATAGTTGCAAAAGAATCTCATTGGAAGTACCATAATTTTGGGACCAGTTAATGAACTTAAAAGATTTTTCACTACAAACGTTGCTGAAATGAGCACAGTTCACACATCAAGTGTTTATTAAGGGCCAAACCTTTATGATGCCCTGATAATACAGGGTAGAGCGAGACCAACATGGTCCTTGTCCACATGGAGCTCACATATTTGTAGGTTTGTATAAATATATCCACAGGATAATTTCTAGCAGTGGAAATATTAAGCCCTAAGGTACAGGCATATTTAATATTTATGGATACTGATGAATTATCAAGTCCAAAATATTGCACTAACCATATATTTTATTAGTATGTCAATCATTCCTTACTGAAACTTAAAATGTGGATCTAAACCAGCCCTAAATTATGATAGCATGTAACTACCTGAAATCAAAAAGAATAATAATCTAAAATGTTATGAGGCTTTCTTGGAATATTAAGGTAGAAGGGAGCATTTTTTGTTCCCCAAATGAAAGTGAAAGTTTCCCCGGGACTCGGTTTCCTTTGCCAGTGGTCTGCGTTGCTGGCACCACCTGACAGCAACTTGGCTGGTGTCCTCTTCTTGCCTTTAAGCCCACGTGGGCCTCTCTCTTGGTTGTGGAAGAAAGAAGACCTCCTTTGATGGAGGACTGTTATTCTTTTTTTTCTTAATTTGTATCATGGAAATTTTTTCAATAATAATTTGCTTCAAAAAATCTTGGAAGTAGATGAAATAAGATTGGCCATGAATTGATAACTCTTGCATATTTAAAAATATTTCCATTTAAGAATAAAAAAGAATAATATTCCTCTATTAAGACAGGTGCTCTTTCCTCCACAACCAACGGAGAGGCCCAAGTGGGCTTACAGGTAAGAAGAAGAACACTCAAATAAAAATCATCAGCACAGACCACTGGCAAAGGAAAGTGGTCCAGGGAAATTCCTTTCAGGTTCATTTTGGGAACAAAACATGCACCTTCATCCCCCATTGCCAGCCATTATTTCTTCCTTAGGTCTTTAAAAAAATATTTATTTATGTCCTTATTTTGGTCGTGCTAGGTATTAGTTGCAGCACGTGGGATCTTTAGTTGCAGCGCGTTGGATCTAGTTCCCTGACCAGGGATTGAACCTGGGCCCCTGAATTGGGAACGTAGAGTCTTAGACACTGGACCACCAGGGAAGTCCCTCTAGCAATTATTTCAATGAGTTTTTGAAACTATAGAACGGGCAATCAGCATACACATTCTGTCATAACAAGCCTTTATGAATTCAGATAATGTTCCAGTTTCAGATCCTGACCCTATTACAATAGTGATTTGAGTGACACTTAGTGGTAAAGAATCCACCTGGGATGCAGAAGATGCAGGAGATGTTGGTTAGATCCCTGGGTTGGGAAGATCCCCTGGGGGAGGAAATGGCAAGCCATTCCAGTATTCTTGCCTGGAGAAACCCCACTGACAGAGGAGCCTTACAGGTAACAGTTTATAGGATGGCAAAGAGTTGGACATAACTGAAGTGACTGAGCACACACTACTACAATAAGAACTGATAAACTTTTTTCTGTTACGAGTATTAACACTGCAAAAAGGGACGGTAAGATACATCAGATATGTGACCTTCGAGAATAGTTTCAGTTACCCCAGGAGATTTCACGTGATCTTAAAGCCCAGGGATGTACCACTTGGCTACATGGTATATTTTGTTGTAATAACAGGCATAGAATGGGGAAAAAAAGATGAAGTATAAAGCACTTTTTCATGGATTCTGGAACAGCAGTCTCAACTTAGGTTGCATATTAGAATCACTTGGGGAGCTTTTAAAAATTCTGATGCCCAGGGCATATAGCGCATCAATTAATTCAGAATCTTTGGGCACCAGCTTTTAAAAAGCTTTCTGAAATGATTCCTATGTGATTGAAAACTTATGATTATTAGACTATTTGAAAAACCTAAGATAACTTATTGGGCTTCCCTGGTGGGGAAGCAGGAGACCTAGGTTTGATCCCTGGGTCAGGAAGATCCCCTGCAGGAGGAAATGGCAACCCACTCCAAAATTTTTGCCTGGAGAATTCCATGGACAGAGGAGCCTGGCTGGCTATAGTCCACAGGGTCACAAAAGAGTCGGACACGACTAAAGTGACTAACTCTGTCTCTGTCTCTGAACAACTGATTAGAAATGCAAAATCTCAGGCCCCATCCTCAGATCTACTTAATTAGAAGCTGCATTGTAACAAGGTCCCAAGGTCATTTTTCTATGATAAAGTTTGAGAAACACTGATTTAGATATATTAGCAGCAAACACTTTCCGCCAAGGGGCAGATCAGATGAGAGACATCTTAGATTTTGTGGGCCACAGGGTCTCTCACTTCTCAACTCTGCACTGGGGTGTGAATACAGCCAGACAATACATAGAGGAATGAGCATGGGTACATTCCAGTAATATCTTATTTACAAAAGATATGGATGGCCAACCTTTTATCATAGCACACAGGCATATCTAGGGCTTCTCTCACAGCTCAGTTGGTAAAGAATCCGCCTGTAATGCAGGAGACCCCAGTTTGAAACTGGGTCGGGAAGATGCCCTGGAGAAGGGATGGGCTACCTACTCCAGTTTTCTTGGACTTCCCTTGTGGCTCAGCTGGCAAATAATCCACCTGCAATGTAGGAGATCTGGGTTCAATCCCTAGGTTGGGAAGATCCCCTGGATAAGGGAAAGGCTACCCACTCCAGTATTCTGGCCTGGAGAATTCCACGGAAGGTCACAAAGAGTCGGACATGACTGAGTGACTTTCACTTTCACTTCACAGGCATATCTAGAAACAATTCATTTTAACAACAATGCCATGAATAAACTTCAGAGAATAAAAAGCACTCATGATAAGTAATATGAATTAAGCAAAAAAAGAAGAAAAAAAAAAACCCCAAACACAAAATCCCTGTGCTGCTAAGTCACTTCAGTCGTGTCCGACTCTGTGCGACCCCATAGACGGCAGCTCACCAGGCTCCTCCACCCATGCGATTTTCCAGGCAAGAGTACTGGAGTGGGGTGCCATTGCCTTCTCTGCAAAAACCCTGTAGTTTTACCTAACATTGAAAAATATATTAAGAAATAGTGCATGATAAGATGTAAATAACTGACTTCCCTGGTGGCTCAGTGGTAAAAAATCTGCCTGCCGGTGCAGGAGACACGGGTTCTATCCCTAATCTGGGGAGATCCCACATGCCTGAGTAGCTAAGCCTGGGTGCCACAAGTACTGAGCCTGTGTTCTAGAGCCTGGGAACCTCAACTCAACTACTGATATCTGGGTGCCCTAGAGCCCATGCTTCGCAACATAAGACGCACTGCAATGACAAGCCCAGGCACCACAACTAGAGAGTAGCCCTGCTTGTCGCAACTAGAGAAAAGCCTGTGCAGAGATGAAGGCCCAGCACAGCCAAAAATAAGATAAGTGATAGATAATTTCCCTAAAGATGTAAATAACTCTAGTTATTTTCATATTTAGCTTCAACTGCTGACCACAGAGGAGCTTCCCAGGTGGCACTAGTGGTAAAGAATCTGCCTGCAATGCAGGAGATGCAAGAGATATGGGTTTGATCCCTGGGTCAGGAAGATCCCCTGGAGGAGGAAATGGTAACCCACTCCAGTATTCTTGCCTGGGAAACCCCATGGACAGAGGAGCCTGGTGGGCTACAGTCCATGGGGTCGCAAAGTGTCAGACATGACTGAAGTGCTGCTGCTGACCACAAATTCAAAAGCAAATATATTCATTGTCCTCGCTAACATAAAATAACAGAAAACAATTTGACTCAGGAAATGTGTGCAAATATATCTGTATGTGTAAAAGGTATGCAATTTTTAAATAAAAGTGATTTATGTATCTGTTAGAAAAGGACACAAAATCTCTTTTGTGATAGGTGACCCCAGAGATGGCAGCCCACCAGGCTCCCCCGTCCCTGGGATTCTCCAGGCAAGAACACTGGAGTGGGTTGCCATTTCCTTCTCCAACGCATGAGAGTGAAAAATCAAAGTGAAGTCGCTCAGTCATGTCTGACTCTTTGCAACCCCATGGACTGCAGCCCACCAGACTCCCCCATCCATGGGATTTTCCAGGCAAGAGTACTGGAGTGGGGTGCCATAATAATATGCTGGTAAATGCTTAATAATTAGATCTCCAAAGAAGTGTATTTATATGTATATATTTACATATTTGTTATAAATTTTACTGATATAAAGGATGTACAGAATATAGTTTATAAATATACAACAGTTATCACTGTGTCTGACTCTTTGTGACCCCATGGACTGTAGCCCACCAGGCTCCTCTGTCCATGGGATTCTCCAGGCAAGAACACTGGAGTGGGTTGCTGTGCCCTCCTCCAGGGGATCTTCCCAACTCAGGAATTGAACCTAGGTCTCTTTCACTTCACCCACTCCAGTATTCTTGCCTGGAGAATCCCAGGGACAGAGGAGCCTAGTGGGCTGCCCTCTATGGGGTCGCACAGAGTAGGACACAACTGAGGCGACTTACCAGCAGCAGCAGCAGCAGCTCTTGCACTTCAGGCAGATTCTTTACCAATTGAGCTATCCGGGAAGCCCTAAATTCTATGTAGCCAATTGATTTTCACAGAATGCTCTCATTGTTTTTCATTGTTGAATCCCATATTCATAACCAACTATGGTTGCAGTTCAACCGTGAATTGACAAAATCACATTACAAATAAATGCTTGACTACTATCTGGTTTAGCAAAGAAGTCACTTATATCACTTATGAGTGAGTATAGTGACATCAGGAATATCGGTTGATCGTTTTGTTTATGTTAATGAATAAGATGAAAATGAAACAATGAAAATGCATGTTGGAACATCACTCATTTATCAATGATGTGAATGTTAATAACATATTAAGTCCTAATTTTTAGCACTTGCTGATTTCTGTTGTACAGATACTTCCACCATGGTTGATGTTAAGCTACCAACACAGTGTCAAAGAATGTGGATTTAGGAAGACAGTGAGAGGCACACCATAATATATTATTTCCATAATCTCAAGAGCATACATAAGAGAAATATTTAGTAAAATAATTAGGAAATGATCTGTTTTGAGTATGTATTGCTCTTGTTTTTATTGTAAGCTATTTCATTTAAATTACATATAACTTAATTTTTAAAAATTGCTGTTTAGGGAATTCCCTGGCAGTCCGGTGGTTAAGGCCTCAGTGCTTTCACTTCTGGGATCTGGGTTCAATCCCTGGTTGGAAGATTAAGATCCCACAAGTGGCATGGCCAAAAAATACACAAATAAGTCAATAAAAATCTATTTAAAAATCTTCTTAACAACCTGCTCACTGATCTTAAAATGTAACAACTGGCTTTTGTTTTGGCTCTAGTACAGCAAATACAAAAATATTTTATATTTATCTCCCAAAGCTTTCCAAGCTATTGTTTTTAAAATATGATTTACTCTGAAGAAAACAGGAAGTGTTTAGCACTTACCCAGAAGAGGAGGCAGTGGAGGTAACGTAGGTAACTTAATGAGTCCAAAAAGTTTACCTCCAATGATGGCACAATAGAATAGCATTATAATTCCAAACAAGTTTCCTCCAGGAAGACATTCACTGCCAGTAACTGACCAAACCACAGCCCACAGAAGAATCACCATGGTAACTGAAATAAACCAGGAAAACTAGTTTCTACCAATGAGTTGTCATCTGCAGGTTCTAATATAATCCAATCATAAGAAATGAAAACTACAAAACTTTACAACACAAGGATGATGTATGCAAATTGAAAAATAAATCATTTAGACATTCAGAGGATCCCCCCCAAAAAAGAAAATGAATACATAATACAAATATTTATAATCACATGTAAGTTTTTAAAAACATCAGTAAAATAAACAATTGGGCAATTATCAACTGTCTTAAAAAATAGGATATTACCAGTGACTCTGAATCTACCTATGCACCCCTCTTAATCCTATCACCCACTTCTTTTCACACTGTCAGACGAAACTACTATTTTGGATATTTTACAATTCCCTTATTTTTTCTTGTAATTTTACCATCAATATTCACTAGTTAATAAAAAAAGAAGAACAGTCGCTATCTTTATCCTCTTCACGGAACATGAGAACACCTGAACAATCATACTCCAGTATTTTAGTATTCAAGTTCTGCTTTGAATTAAACTTTATTGTTTAATTATTGCTTCTTTTCTATAGTCAATATCTGTTTAGAATTACCCACATACTTACCTTTTTTTGATCATCATTCATTATGGCATCTCAAACCTTTCATCTGGACAATTATTTTGCTGCCTGAAGTATTTCCTCTTGGAGAGGCATGTCTATTAGAATGTGAGATATGTTTCCCTGTTTGATAACCCTGTGTTCTACAAAATTGAACTTTGAAAACAGAAAGGCTCACAGGAAAAAGAATAGGGCAGACCACTCACAACTCAAAACTTGTGACCAAAGCACTAACGAAAACAACAATCCTAATAAAAGTACCAGCACAGTTATATCTCCACTAATATTTGTATCTCCCATAATCAACCTCTTCATTGCAGACTTAGACCCTGGAACCAGGGAATTTCTGGGCTGTTCAGAGGTTAGGCCTTGGCACTTTCACTGCAGTGTCCTGGGTTTGATCCCTAGCTGGTGAACTAAATTCCACATGCTGTGTGGCTTGGCCAAAAAAAAAAAAAAAACACCCAAAAAAACCCAACAACTGAAACGCTGGAATCACACTTGGTATTTCAAGATGTAGAATCTTGAAAGCATTTCCTCTAGATAGAGAGCAGTTTCACCAAAATCTGACCCAGACTGTAGTCTTTTCCACTAATCAAATGGTTTGTTGTTAATTTTTTTTTAACTGGGGTAAGTGTTAGCAAATTCTTCATCTACATGTGGTCTCATTAGATACCTTAACATTATGGCAAGTTTAAATGTTTGAGTCCCTAAGAGAACAACTAACTGCCTGAAAAGAAGGAATTTGCACAGGATGTTCAGCTTTTAAAAATGTTTTATCTTTAAAGTTAATAAAGCTTTATAATTGTAATACCTAATCTTTTACTTTGTACTTAATCTGTTATTGCTCAATCATGTTAAATATTAATATGCCAGGAAAAATTATATACAAAAATGCAAACTCCATATTACAGCAACACAATTACCTATTTGTCATTGCATATAAACTAATTCAGAGATCAAATTGCCAACATCCATTGGATCACTGAGAAAGCAACAGACTTCCAGAAAAACATCTACTTCTGCTTTATTGACTACACCAAACCCTTTTACTGTGTGGATCACAACAAACTCTGGAAAATTGTTAAAGATATGGGAATACCAGACCACCTGATCTGCCTCCTGAGATGTGTATGCAGGTCAAGAAGCAACAGTTAGAACTGGACATGGAACAACAGACTGGTTCCAAATTGGGAGAGGAGTATGTCAAGGCTGTATATTGTCACCCTGCTTATTTAACTTATATGCAGAGTACATCATGAGAAATGCTGGACTGGATGAAGCACAAGCTGGAATCAAGACTGCTGGGAGAAATACCAATAACCTCAGATATGCAAATGATACCACCCTTATGTCAGAAAGTGAAGAAGAACTAGAGTCTCTTGATGAAAGTGAAAGTGAAAGTGGAGAGTGAAAAAGTTGGCTTAAAGCTCAACATTCAGAAAACGAAGATCATGGCATCTGGTCCCATCACTTCATGGGAAATAGATGGGGAAACAGTGGAAACAGTGTCAGACTTTATTTTTTTGGCTCCAAAATCACTGCAGATGGTGACTGCAGCCAGGAAATTAAAAGACGCTTACTCCTTGGAAGAAAAGTTGTGACCAATCTATATAGCATATTCAAAAGCAAAGACATTACTTTGCCAACAAAGGTCCATCTAGTCAAGGCTATGGTTTTTCCAGTGGTCATGTATGGATGTGAGAGTTGGACTCTGAAGAAAGCTGAGCGCTGAAGAATTGATGCTTTTGAACTGTGGTGTTGAAGACTCTTGAGAGTCCCTTGGACTGCAAGGAGATCCAACCAGTCCATCCTAAAGGAGATCAGTCCTGGGTGTTCTTTGGAAGGAATGACGTTAAAGCTGAAACTCCAGTACTTTGGGCACTTCATGCGAAGAGTTGACTCATTGGAAAAGACTCTGATGCTGGGTGGGATTGGGGGCAGGAGGAGAAGGGGACGACAGAGGATGAGACGGCTAGATGGCATCACCGACTCAATGGATGTGAGTCTGAGTGAACTCTGGGAGTTGGTGATGGACAGGGAGGCCTGGCGTGCTGCGATTCATGGGGTTGCAAAGAGTAGGACATGACTGAGCGACTGAACTGAACTGAACTGAAATTTTATTTTATCATAGCAAAAACCCAGTTTTATACTAAGTTCAGAAAGGTAGAATTAAGAATTTTTTACTTTAATATTACTTTTTTTTAAAAAACCTATAATTTTCCTTTTCCTTTCTCATATTCATAATGAAGTTCTAAATACATAGTAAATGTACATTCATAAGGTTTCTCTGGATCATGTTTCATTCAATTAATAATTTATTATCTATAATTTTGAAAAATAGTATTTTCCCAGGTAAGATTTACTCCTTTAAGAAGAATACTTTGTGTACTGAATACTTTGTGTATAGGGGGACAAAAGCAGTCTTGTCAGCCATGGAAGCAGAAGCACAAGAACACAAGTGAGAGTTGTTTATATATCATGAGTCCCCATTTCTCAAGCAGCTTTATAGATAATGATTACAGAATTTAAAAAAATTAGTCTCCAAGGGAATTCCCGGGAGATCCAGTGGTAAGGACGTGGTGTTTTCACTGCTGTGGCCCGGGTTCAATCCCTGGTCAGGGAACTAAGATCCCTGCAAACCACGCAGCTGAAAAAACAAAACAACCACGAAAACAAACAACAACGATGCCCTCCAAACCCTTCATCTTAAAAAAACAAAATCGTCTCCAAACCACATCATTCATGTATACCCTGCCCTTAGTGCAATCCATGTTTTTTGTACTTTATCTTTGGGACTTGTTGGAGACTTAAATATTTTAACTAGAAGGGTGCCATTACTTAAACAGAGAAAGTTAAAAAGGACAGAAAGATTATTACATTATCTATTGCTTTCTCAACCGGTGTATATTTTGGAACCTAGTTTTCTCTACAAATTTTAGATAAACTTTGAGGTTTTTTTTCCTTAAGGTAGTTTAAAAACTTACCTAATTTCATTGAAAACATACTGGAGCCTGAAGTATCATATAACATATTATGCTTGGCTTCCACTATCCTAGTTGAGAATGATAAAAATGTTTTTCAGAGCTCATAAATGAAGTATAACTATAAAGAAGTGAGTCTGATTTTTCAGTAAACATACTTTGAGATCAACATATTTATTGGGGGAAGCCATATATTTACTCTAATGACACTGTCATTACTCAATGAAGTTTTTGAACCTGTCTTTAAATTTGTGTTTATAGACAAGTTTCAATCCCCTTCTCCTTTTTCCTACCATATTACACACCCTCCAATATACATATAATATACATACACACACACACATTCTATTTGAACAAAAACAGCATTACTGAATCTGGACATCCATTTATTTACCAAATTGATAGAATAATGTTGAGATGCCTCCAAAAACCACATCCATTCCTAAAGGACAAATAGATCCTAACCCTAACAGCATTCAAAATAGTGCTAAGATAATCCCTACCCCCCCAAATTTTAAGAGCAGCAATAAGCTGAACTGGAAACTAGGATCTTTACTTAAAAAAATGATGAATTCATTTGGAAGTAAAAACTGAGCTGTTTGCTCAAAC
The DNA here is from genome assembly GCF_027580195.1 of Bos mutus. NCBI lineage: Eukaryota > Metazoa > Chordata > Mammalia > Artiodactyla > Bovidae > Bos > Bos mutus. Next base: position 21,807,295 of record NC_091622.1, on the reverse strand, counting down.
ACTACTGGCATTACTTAACAGTAATGAGAACTAATATTTATGCAGTGCTTTTCTGCTTGTCAGTGATTTCTCAATCATTTTTCCAATTGGAAGCCTTATATAACCCTGTGAAATTCCTCAGATACAGAAAAGGTAGATGCGTTTGATCTCTGATCTCTCCCTCTTCCTACTAGCTTTAACAGCGGTGACGGCGGTGCTCTGGAAAGCCCTGTGTTGAAGGTGGCAGAGCCTGTCAGCCTGGGACCCTGAAGGACTACGGAGCAGAGTTACCTACAATTATAAATCATTCACCGTGTAGTTCTTATGTGAGAGAGAAGTAACGTCTTTTTGTCCTTTAAGCCATATTATTTTGGAATCGATCATTATAACAACTTTATCTTTTACCCTCTTGTTCTGAATTCATCCTTACCATGTACATACCATTTGTTATTACTCTAGCCAGTAAACCACGTGGAGGGCAAGCGTGTATTTGTCTTCGTCTTTGCAAATGATTTGGTTCAGCTGGTGTTCCTTGCATTTTTTCATTGTTATTCAGTAAGTTACTTCCTTCTGTTGGTTCATTTCCATCTATACCTCTGAGGTTCATACCTGTTTCCTGCTGTGTTTAAAGCAATTAAACAATTCTTACAACTGTGTATTTACTGTACCTTTCTATAAGTACTGAGCTATCACATCACAAATCAAATTTCCGTTGCTAGAATCAAGGCTGACACTTTACAGGAGAAACAAACAGCTTCATTACTAGCCAACTGGTGAACGCTTGGAACAAGAACTATGCAAGGAGTACTTACCTCTGAGTCAATATTTGCAGCATTATTGAGTCACATAAAATTCCATTATGTTTTTCAATACCGGGTTTAAAAATTAGCCTATTTAAAACAACACCTCAAGGCAATAGCTACTAAATATGTCAGAGTGATTAAAAAAGAGACAATCATCTGTGGTGAAAACAAATTCACATTCATTCATTTACTTGAATTTTAAGCAATAAAGAAAGAGGTGGAAGAAACCAGCACCATTCTAGAGGTTAGGCTGGGAACATGAAGTATCTCACAGGCTCTCCATGTAGGGCCAGCTGCTGACTATCTGGGAAAACTAGTAATCACACCTACCATCAGTTTGGGGATTTAAGAATGGAGAGAATTGTTAACTGAGTGACAGAGAATGAACAGAATACAATTCTGTCAAGGATTTGGAAAAATACAGTCCCCACCTTAAGGAAATGGTTGGGATGTTTTACATTTGATCATACCTGTCTTCCTTGGTATGAGGAGGCTGTGTGATTCACCTCTGTGGATGGTTCTGAATCTTTGTGCGCAGCTCTTTTATCTTGATTCCTCATGATTTATAATTAAGAATAAGATGATATAGGGAAGAGGAAGAAGATCTGTTTTGAAAGAGAAAGAGTATAGGTATAGAATAGCAATTTGAGATTTAAATAAATTATTTAAACAGCAATTTGAGCAATTTAAATGAATATAATGGCTAAAATAGGTTACACTATTCTTAACTTTCAACTGAATTTTGTTTTTTTGGATTACAGTATATTTTCCTAATTCTTACCTTTTTACCTTTCTTGAAAAAGCCCTTGTTCACCATCATATTTTTATATGATTTCTTTCCCACCCTACTTTCTGAGTTGTACTTCAAATAATCTTAGTGATATGTCTGTTATATTCTCCTCTCTAATGGGTCATTTTGAAGCAGAAAAGGGGCAGGTAGCTTTCCAATACTGACATGAGGAAATGAGGCACCGAAGAGAAATCTATGGATTCCATCATATTCAGAGAAACTATAGTCACTAGTTCCTGCTTAGTTCTTATTTCAAAATTAAAGTAAAAAAAAAAAAAACAAAAAACACAGCTCAAGGATGGAGCAGCCACAATGTTTTAGACACTGATAAGTGGTAGGACAGTCTCTTGATAGTCACTTGGATCACGCAAATATTACCAAAGTGCATCTTTTATTCTCTACAGACTTACAATACACCCCCTCCCCCAAATCACTTATATGAAGTAACTAAAAAAACTGATAGGGCAGACCTGTAATTGGTTTCAGAAACACCCACTTCAATCTCTTCTCCCTTGGCCTCCCCTGCTATATAGGCTGAAAAACCAAATTTTCCAATTCCTATCGACTTCTGTAGCTAGAGGTGCCCATGTGTCATACTTCCACTTAATAAGCTATAAGTGGGAGTCCCTGGGGAGGAGTTTCATTCCCAAACAATATGAAAAGGCCTTTCGAGGACAATACTGTTTACTCTTTGCCCTCTCATATTTCTTTCTCCTTCTCAGAATGTCGATATACTACTTGGAGGGTCAACAGCCATCTTCCAACCATGAGAATAGAAATTCCTATACCCAGGATAGTAGACAAGTAAGGAGGAGCCGGTTCCTTGATGACATCATGAGTTGTTGCATCAGTCTTGGACTGCCAAGCTTTGGAGTAATTGTATAAACCACTATCAGTCAAGTTTTCTTTTTTGTATTAACAAAACTTATTCCTAATGCAACAAATATGATGAGTATTATAACAGAGGTACAAACTATAAGTTTTGACAGAACCAAAGAGAAAATGATGTGAGAGAAGGGAAAATCTAAGTCTATACACATGAAAGTGTCTAATACGTGGTCAACATTCATGACCAAGGATTAATCAGGACACCTGCCTCAAGGAGTCATTCTCTGTTTAACAAAATGCAAGATGTTTGCATTTAAAATTTCACAGAAAATTATATTCTTTCCACCATCACAACCATCACCACCATTTTTCTTCCTCACAAAACACAATGTTGGTCACAGTGGCATCTCAAAAAGCTTCAGTCTGATTTTTTATTATATATTATATAGTGCTTCTCTGCTGGCTCAGTGGTAAAGAATCTGCCTGCAATGCAGGAGACGAGGGTTCAATCCCTGGGTCAGGAAGATTCCCTGGAGGAGGAAATGGCGACCCATTCCAGTATTCTTGCCAGGAGAATCCCATGGACAGAGGAGCCTGGCGGGCTACAGTCCATGGGGTTCCAAAAGGGCAGGACATGACTTAGAATCTAAATAACAACATAAACTATATATAATAAATTGTGCTGCTAAATCGCTTCAGTCGTGTCCGACTCTGTGCGACCCCATAGACGGCAGCCCACCAGGCTCCATCCCTGGGATTCTCCAGGCAAGAACACAGGAGTGGGTTGCCATTTCCTTCTCCAATGCATGAAAGTGAAAAGTGAAAACGAAGTCATGTCCGACTCTTAGCGACCCCATGGACTGCAGCCTACCAGGCTCCTCCGTCCATGGGATTTTCCAGGCAAGAGTGCTGGAGTGGGTTGCCATATTTATATAATAAATACACATATATAAAAGATACATTATATATGTAGATATAGTTTTTAAAATTTAAATACTTAAAAATTTAGATTCATAATGAGAAAGAATGGCATTTTGACAGGAAAATGTGAGTTCAGAGAACCCTTGTCTTAAAGGCACAGAGGTATAAATGCCAGTGGAATGTAAGGGAAAACTCTTGAAGCATGTGGTGGGAAGCTGTGAGTATTAGGGAAGATGAGGTTGGAGAGTTAGGACACTGTATCCTGAACCAAGGCACTTGGCCTTCACCTTCTGTTGAGAATGAGCCCCTAATATAGTAAGTAATGAGGTATACTGGCTCTGGATTTGGACAAACCTGGGTCTGAAGTCCAGCTCCCTCATAAACCAAATTTCTTAGCCTCTTTGTAAGGACTTCCCTGTCCAAAAAATGGAGACAAGAGTACTTCCAACCATGCACATGGTAGGCATTCAACAGTACTGGTTATTATCCACTCATACTCTTCCTTCCTAATTATCATACATCTCTAAGATTCTTTTCGCTTTTCCTATTAAAGCAGAATGAAGTCTCCCCAGTCTTGAAGAACTGACAACATAATCCCACTGACTTTCTTTGATCATGCTTTTAACGTCTTTCTTTCAAGGCCAACTTCTTGATTAGGGGGTGTAACACTCACTACTGCCATTTCTTCACCTTTCTCATGAGTAGAATTCCATAACAACTCCTGAGCAGTAATATAAATGCTATAAAATGTGGGGATAAATATCTTTTCCATAGGGGATATTTAGAGTTTTGGCCAGCCACACATCTTTCTCCACCGTTTTTGGTAAGAGCACACTAATTTTCTCTTGTGGAATCCGCGCCTCCTCTATTCCCTCTCTGTTCGGTTCACGTGAGACTGTTATGCTACCCTTCCCAATCCCCATGCTCCCCCAGTGCTCTAGAAATGGGGACATGCTTGGCCAATGAGGGAACCTCTTCTCTGGTGACCTTGACAGGTTCAGGCATGAACATGTGACCCATACCTGGCAAATGAGAGTCAGACTTAGAGTGTTTACTGGAGCCATTAAGAGCTTTCTTTCTGTTGGGGTTACTAAGCCTAGACTTGCTGATGACAATCCTTGGTACAAAAGCCTTCTAAAGTATGAAGTAATTAGCCACAAGGCAAAGCAGGGTCTTATTATGGAAAGTCAAAAAGAGAAAGCTCTAAATTAACAATCACACTGTTGATGCATCTGGGAGCAGCTGCTTTTCAGTTAGGTGAGCCAATAAATTTCTTACCAGCTGGGTTTCTGAAACTTGCCACCAGTTAAGTTCTCAGTAAAAATTTTCATACCTGAATTGGCCTTGAAGGAGCCCCTGTATACTAACAGGTGATTAGAAAGATGATTTTACATTTTCATGAAAATGAAAAGAAAAAAAATGTATGTGGAAATATTTTAAAAGGCATTAAAATATACTGTACAGCTTAGGGGTTTTCTTTAAAGATAATGTTAAAAGAAATAAAAATTTATCATTTAATAAAATAAGTATCCATTACTCAGAAAATTCTTCACTTTCACTTTTAACTTTCATGCACTGGAGAAGGAAACGGCAACCCACTCCAGTGTTCTTGCCTGAGAATCCCAGGGACGGCGGAGCCTGGTGGGCTGCCGTCTATGGGGTTGCACAGAGTTGGACACGACTGAAGTGACTTAACAGCACTCAGAAAATTAAGTGAAATGTTTTCTTTTTTAATGATACTAATTAAATGAAATAGTTAAAGGACCTTAATTTCTTTTTAATATTTACTTATTTATTTGGCTGCTCTGGGTCTTAGCTATGGCACTCAGGATTTTTGATCTTTAGCTGTGGGCATGCAAACTCTTGGTCGTGGCATGTGGAATCTAGCTCCCAGACCAGGGATGGAACCCAGGCCCTCTGCATTGGGAGCGCGGAGCCTTAGCCACTGGATCACCAGGGAAGTCCCCCTAACTATTTTTTTTTAAATTGTGTTCATGGAAGTCTTTAAAAGTCTTTGGGCCCAGTGAAGTTTCAAGAGAGCTATTTAGAATTCATCTGAGATGCTGGGAGTCTGAAATGGAAAAATTTTAAAGTGAGGAAATATGGAGAAACAAGATGGCTTCTCAAGGCTTCCCAAATGGCTCAGTGGTAAAGAATCCACCTGCCAATACAGGAGCCTCAAGAGACATGGGTTTGATCCCCAGGTTGGGAAGATTCCCTGGAGGAGGAAATGGCAAATTAATCCAGTATTCTTGCCTGGAAAATCCTGTGGACAGAGGAGCTTGGCAGGCTACAGTCCATGGGGTCACAAAGAGTTGGACACGACTGAAGTGACTAAGCATGCACATATGCAGATGGCTTCTAAGTAACTCAAAAAGTCGTTCATAGTTTGATGGAATAAGAAAAGTTGGAAAGGCCTTTGGAAATTACCTTGTCCGATCTCTTTCATATTTAAATAAGAAAATTAAAACCTAGAGAAGCTAAAAAATTTTCGTTAATGAATACAGCTAGTATCTACCAAGCTCCATAGAAAAGCGATAAAAATTTGTGAAATGCGATAGTTCTTTAATCTGTATCTCTGACTTTATGTCATTTCTACCAAATCACTGCATTATTCTACTCATATATATCCAGTTTATTATAACTTTGAAAACACATTTTATAAGTTAATAAAAATATTTCAACGTTCTATCATATTATGTTCAGCTTTACTTTTTTCCAATGTTATAAATGTTACAAACAAATTTTTTACTAATCCATTTAAATTGCACACCATTGGTAACAAAATAAATAATATAAGAACTTTTATTTAACTCTCTTGACAAATATTGTTTATATATTTTGAATGATCAGTTAACTGGCAGGTGACAACTTGCCCTTAAACATGTCTTAAGATTTTAAGAATTAAGGAACTTCCATTTAAAAAATTCAGTTCAAATGAGATGCTTTGAGAGATTTTTGTATATCACAGAATCACACTGAGAACTAGAAAGGCAAGGTACACTTTAGATAAATACTAAAAGGTCCCACACACAGAAAAACACGTTTTTTTCCTGTTTCTCAATTGGGATTTTGCTTTATTCAGACTGATACACAATCTGTAAACCATAGTAGAAAAACATACATTTTTCATCAAATGGTAAAATTTTATAAATTTCATAAATTCAGCAAAAAATGTTAATCAACTTTTTCTGTCTCAAATACAGGTTTCAGTAGAAGAATGAGGCATGCCCTAAGCCCAGGGTCATGACTGTTAGGAGCACTGTGACTGCCCACTTATTTGTAGGTTAGCAGGTGAAAGTATTTTCTAAAAACACATGCAAAGGCTATTGGCTACTCATGTCTCTCTTTAGAAAGTGAAAGTGTTAGCTGCTCGGTCGTGTCCAGTTCTTTGTAATCCCATACACTGTAGCTCGCCAGGCTCCTCCGGTGGGGTATCTAGCCCCTTCTCTAGGGGATCTTCCCAACTTCAAACTCCAGGCCTCCCACACTGCAGGCAGATTCGTTACCATCTGAACCATCAGGGAAGCCCTCTCTTTAGCATGCCCAGTATACAGAATTTCCTCCAGGACTGATGCACATACTCAGAAACTATGTTAGTTTACTTTGAGCTTTATTTTCCAGTATTAGGCACATATGCCACCAAAATTACAGAACTGTGGATTTCAAAGGAACAACATCTTTAGTTGTTCCTCCAAACTTGAGAGGAAACTGAAGATTAAGAATAGTAGATCAAGAATATGAACAGTACTGTCTGTTAACAGTAGTTGCCTTTGGGGAAGGAAATGGAATTGTTGGAATTTAATTTTTATTCTGCTTCTTTATTGTATTTTTACAATAAGATTTTAAAATGCAATTTAAAACACATTTTAAAAGAATTTGTGCAATTCTTAGAGCTTTAGAGAAAAGAAAATGGTACAACTTCCCTTGGTAATAATATGTTTCATAGATAGAATCTGGTCATTTGATTTTAGGTAACTTAATCCCACCTACCACAATATAAGGTAATTTTTTTTTTTCCTGCAGTTTTCAAAGAAGATGAGGAAACTGCCTAGATTCCTCTACAGCAGTTTTCAAGTATTTCTGAGGTCAGAGATCCTTTATCAAATGAAACCTTATCATGAAGTCCAATAAATGGGATAGATAAAAGTGGAGTTGAAGGAGCTCTGTCCTCTCCCCCTGGTTCTTCCTGGCAAGTGAAGCACACTTTGAAAGCCACTCTGAAAATACACTTTCATATACACAAAGAGGTTTGTTAAATCGGTCTTTTTTTTCAGGTTATCGTGTTAATATAAATGTTTAGAAGTACTTTCTATAATATTTCAGAAAAAATAAAAGAGCTTTCAACTTGCAAATGTCCACAGGTTCATGCTCAAATAAAATACACTTACTGCTATCAACTGAATTACTGCTGAAAAATCATTACATGGATAAAGACTGGTTGTTCTTGCTATTTTCTGTCTGCGGTATGGACAGGCCAACATTATGTTGAGAATCTACATATACTGCTGGAGTACTCTATATGTTGTATTCATGCATTTGAAAAAGTATTTCTATTCACTAAGTACTCTATAATGATTATCATAAAAATCTACCTTTGGCGTTCCACCCATTTATGTGTTAAAAGTATAGAGTCTCCATCTCATACAGTATTTCTATGTAGAACACATCGAAACTTTCTAATTTCTGGACTCTGCTAACCAACTCTGATCTAATGTTCATTTCTCATCAGTAAGAAGCTCAGATCAAGTGAAAAGAAGGGCTTAAAATGTCGTTGCCAATTACTGAAAAGACTGTGAATATCTCCTTGAATAAGAACTCCCTTATTATGCCAAAACAAATATTGTAAAGTAATTAGCCTCCAATTAAAATAAATAAATTTGTATTTAAAAAAATAAAAAGAATTAAAAAAAAGAGACTGATACAAAGGAAAAAAAAGAGAAAGTATTAAGTGTGCTAACCACATAGACCAATTTATCAAAGGAAAACAGCTACTATTCTGTTTGGTTAACTGATAGGGTGACTTGACTGAAACATCATGAAATAATGTTATTACTTCTGATAAGGAATAAAGGGAAATTATCCCTGGGGAAGAAGGAATCTGATATCTGCTGCTCTTTTTAAAAAATTCTTCTACCCAAGGGCAAATATATTTAATTGAAAGTTTAAAATATTACTTTTAGGCTTACTAAAATAAAAATCTCCAGACACTAATCTCCCCAAGTGTGGCAACATGACTTATCACTTACCTAAGAGCCACTGCTCAGGTATGCCTGTGGATCCCTTCCCCACCCTAGGAATAAATTATGACTGGTCTAAATCAGCCTGTTACATCAGGCCTCTTTGCCAGCTGTTGGTTTAGGACAGAGTATGATTCATTTCTTACCAATGAAAGTTGTGGGCAAAGCTGTTGGGGACTATTGGATAAGAGTCTCCTTCCTGATATAAAGGCAGAGAGGCCAGGGAAGAACGCCTTTCTCCTTTTGTCTTGTCTTGTGTGTGTGTGTGTGTGTGTGTGTGTGTGTGTGTGTGTGTGTGTTAGGGGGGAGGATGAAGCTGTGGATGGGTGACTGTGTTTCTTAGAATTTTAGCAGCCATGATTTACCCATGAAGAAAAAGTCAAGATTAGTTCAGCAGTGGCCACAGGGCTGGAAAAGGTCAGTTTTCATTCCAATCCCAAAGAAAAGCAATGCTAAAGAATGCTCAAACTACCACACAATTGCACTCATCTCACATGCTAGCAAAGTGATGCTCAAAATTCTCCAAGCTAGGCTTGAACAGTACGTGAACTGAGAACTTCCAGATGTTCGAGTTGGATTTAGAAAAGGTAGAGATCAAATTGCCAACATCTATTGGATCACAGAAAAAGCAAGAGAATTCCAGAAAACATCTACTTCTGCTTCATTGACCTTGCTAAAGCCTTTGCCTGTGTGGATCACAATAAACTGTAGAACATTCTGAAAGAGATGGGAATACCAGACCACCTGACCTGCCTCCTGAGAAATCTGTATGCAGGTCAAGAAGCAACAATTAACCAGACATGTAACAACGGACTGGTTCCAAATTGGGAAAGGAGTACATCAAGGCTATACATTGTCACCCTGCTTATTTAACTTATATGCAGAGTACATCATGAGAAATGCTGGACTGGATGAAGCACAAGCTGGTATCAAGATTGCCGGGAGAAACATCAATAACCTCAGATATGCAGATGATACCACCCTTATGGCAGAAAGTGAAGAGGAACTAAAGAGCCTTTTGATGAAAGTGAAAGAGGAGAGTGAAAAAGCTGGCTTAAAACTGAACATTCAGAAAACTAAGATCATGGCATCCGGTCCCATCACTTCATGGCAAATAGATAGGGAAACAATGGAAACGGTGACAGACTTAGTTTTTTTGGGCTCCAAAATCACTGCAGATGGTGACTGCAGCCATGAAACTAAGACTCTTGCTCCTTGGAAGAAAAGCTACGACAAAGCTAGACAGCATATTAAAAAAACAGAGACATTACTTTACCAACAAAGGTCTGTATAGACAAAGCTATCGTTTTTCCAGTAGTCATGTGTGGATGTGAGAGTTGGACCACAAAGAAAGCTGAATGTCAAAGAACTGATGCTTTTAAACTTTGGTGTTGGAGAAGACTCCTGAGAGTCTCTTGGACAGCAAGGAGATCCAACCAGTCCATCCTAAAGGAAATCAGTACTGAATATTCATTGGAAGGACTGATGTTGAAGCTGAAGCTCCAACACTTTGGCCACCTGATGTGAAGAAATGACTTATTGGAAAAGACCCTGATGCTGGGAAAGATTGAAGGTGGGAGGAGAAGGGGATGACAGAGGATGAGATGGTTGGCTGGCATCACCCAGTCAAAGGACATGAATTTGAGCAAACTCCGAGAGTTGGTGATGGACAGGGAAGTCTGGTGTGCTGCAGTCCATGGGTCACAAAGAGTTGGACATGACTGAGCAACTGAACTGAACTGACTGAGCTCATAGAAAGCAACCTGGATCCTGATATCAATGTGCTACAAACCCTGGATCCACTTACCTTCATATATCTCATCATATGAGAAAAGAAGCTAGTATTTTTTTTTTTATATTTATTAAACTAGATGATTTCTTTTTTCTTCCTTCTTTTTTTTTTTCTAATTTTATTTTATTTTTAAACTTTACATAATTGTATTAGTTTTGCCAAATATCAAAATGAATCCGCCACAGGTATACATGTGTTCCCCATCCTGAACCCTCCTCCCTCCTCCCTCCCCATACCATCCCTCTAGGCCGTCCCAGTGCACCAGCCCCAAGCATCCAGCATCGTGCATCGAACCTGGACTGGCAACTCGTTTCCTACATGATATTTTACATGTTTCATTGCCATTCTCCCAAATCTTCCCACCCTCTCCCTCTCCCACAGAGTCCATAAAACTGTTCTATACATCAGTGTCTCTTTTGCTGTCTCGTACACCGGGTTATTGTTACCATCTTTCTAAATACCGTATATATGCGTTAGTATACTGTATTTATGTTTTTCCTTCTGGCTTACTTCACTCTGTATAATAGGCTCCAGTTTCATCCACCTCATTAGAACTGACTCAAATGTATTCTTTTTAATGGCTGAGTAATACTCCATTGTGTATATGCACCACAGCTTTCTTATCCATTCATCTGCTGATGGACATCTAGGTTGCTTCCATGTCTTGGCTATTATAAACAGTGCTGCGATGAACATTGGGGTACACGTGTCTCTTTCCCTTCTGGTTTCCTCAGTGTGTATGCCCAGCAGTGGGATTGCTGGATCATAAGGCAGTTCTATTTCCAGTTTTTTAAGGAATCTCCATACTGTTCTCCAGAGTGGCTGTACTAGTTTGCATTCCCACCAACAGTGTAAGAGGGTTCCCTTTTCTCCACACCCTCTCCAGCATTTATTATTTGTAGACTTTTGGATCGCAGCCATTCTGACTGGTGTGAAATGGTACCTCAGAGTGGTTTTGATTTGCATTTCTCTGATAATGAGTGATGTTGAGCATCTTTTCATGTGTTTGTTAGCCATCTGTATGTCTTCTTTGGAGAAATGTCTATTTAGTTCTTTGGCCCATTTTTTGATTGGGTCATTTATTTTTCTGGAGTTGAGCTGTAGGAGTTGCTTGTATATTTTTGAGATTAGTTGTTTGTCGGTTGCTTCATTTGCTATTATTTTCTCCCATTCTGAAGGCTGTCTTTTCACCTTGCTAATAGTTTCCTTTGATGTGCAGAAGCTTTTAAGGTTAATTAGGTCCCATTTGTTTATTTTTGCTTTTATTTCCAATATTCTGGGAGGTGGGTCATAGAGGAGAAGCTAGTATTTTTGAAGACAGCTTTGGCTGAATATCCTGATACTCAGCCAAAAACATCCTAACCAATACAACAGGTGACTGTTGCAGAGCCAGCTTTGAGAAGCTCAGGAAAGGAGCAGTGATGGGGAACCTTTGGCCTATACATGTCTCCCTGCCTTCTTGATCTTCATAGAGGACAAGCACTGCCTTTGTATTATTGAAATTTCTCAAAAAATATCTAGAAACAGCATTTCAATAGCTAAAAATCAGAGCCAAGTTTTTTAGCACCATTTTTTTTGTCATTAGAGATTACATAGCTTGTCATTTTATATATTTTTTTCTGTCCTATCCCTGAAGTTTAGTTGTAATATTTGAATACTGAATTTTAAAAAGTTAGGTTTACAAACATTTTATTGTTTTCTAAACTTCTACTCATGAAGTAAATAAAACAAGAGCAACAAAAACACCACTACCATCGCTGTCTAAGGTTTTATATTTTACTTTCTCTACTTGGTAAAGTTCTACTAGTCATTCTCATAACTCAAATGTCACCTTCCCGATCAGTATTTCCTAACTTCATATAGACTAACTCTGTCCCTTTTTCGCCCTGAGGACTCATTCATTCATTCAACAAACATTTATTAAGCTCTTATTGTGTTGTAGTCCTTGTTTTGGGGATTTGAAATGTAAATTGTTCCTATACTCAAAGGTTGCTACCTAGTCAGAGAATGACAATTCATTTCCTAGGCAACCATAATGGAGTGTGGTAAGTTTTGATTTTAGGCACATGGGTTAAGCAACCCCATCTTTTCACAATGAGTGAAGTTCATCAGACTTTCACTGGGTCTCTATGGTGTGTAAAGCACTGAGATATTAAGATGACTTAGACGCAGTCTCTTCTTCTTAAGAAAGGGACAAAGATTGCTATGTGCTCACCAAACCTGTTTCTTTTGCTGCCTGGGCACACAGATAGCTGACATTTCCCAGCCTCCCTTGCAGGTCAGTTTGGCAAGTCCCCGAGTCTGGCAAGGGGATATGGGCATCAATGATGTATTGTACTTCCATTGCTGTAAGAAATTTCCCATGTAATCCTCCACATGTTCTCTCTTTTCCTGTCCATTTCCTAGAAACTAAGGACTCCAAGGCCTTAGGGGATTGCAAAGCCATAATATAAAGAGTTAGAGTTCCTGAATCACTGAGTAGAAGGCCACCAGCTGAACATCTGGCTAGATTTTATATGAGTAAGAATTAAGTTTCTACTGTGTTAAGTTACTGAGGTTTTTGAGATTATCTGTTATAGCAGTGGGTGCCACCTTAAGGTCATTTAATTATAACGTAAGACGTGCAGGCATAGAGTTAAACAGGGGAGAGGAGATACTGCCCTGCTTGGCTCATACTTGAATCAAGCCTTGAAAAATGACTTAATCTCGTAAAGAAAATAAAGACCATCATAGGCAGAGGAAACGCATGATTAAAGGATAAGGGGTGAAAAGAAAATTACATATAGGGAAGTTTGCGCACACCAATGCCAACGAGAGCATAATGAGCATAATATGCAAAATATAGAGTGGTCAGAGGAAAATCGACATGAAAGCCCTGAATGTGAATCCTTGTGTGAATTAATGAATCCTCCTAATTGGGCTATTTGGGGCGAGTTACTCAGTCAATCTGGATCATTTTCTTCATCTGCAAAATGGTGACAATGCCTATGTCGCAGAAAATCTTAAACCAGTACTAAGTACATCATGGAGTCCCCCAAATTCCCCTAGTACTTTATCTTTCCAAGATTTTCCTATAATCTTATAGGAAAGCAGCACACATGTGCCATGCTGAAGAGCACAGATAAGAGACACTAGTAAACTCACACCTTTCATTCCTCCTTGTGAACTACAGAAACATAAATAATAGATTCCTAAAAAAAAACCACAAAGAGCTTTCATTTGTATTGGCCAGATATACTTAATAGCTTTATGCACGCATGCGTACCAAGACGTTTCAGTCATGTCTGACTCTTTGTGACCCTATGGACTGTAGCCTGCCAGGCTCCTCTGTCCATGGGATTTTCTAGGCCAGAATACTGGAGTGGGTTGTCATGCCTTCCTCCAGGGGATCTTCTAGATCCAGGGATCGAACCATAGTCTCTTACCTCTCCTGCATTGGCAGGTGGATTCTTCACCACTAGTGCCACCTGGGAAGCCCTAACAGCTCTATAAGGCTGTTAAAAGCTCTTCAGAACTTAACCACAATTGCACCCTCCTTAGCATGCATCACCCATGACTACAAAGAATGCTCCCTCATTACACAAGTGCATATACAGGTAGCTCCATGTCCCCACACACCATCTTCCTATGCTTTATGTGACCAAAGATGTAAATTCTTTTCCCCCAGAGGAAAAATCTATCATTAGGGTTTGTGTGCCAACCAAGAACCAGTGCAGTCACTCAGTTGTGTCTGACTCTTTGTGACCCCATGAATCACAGCACCTGTCCATCACCAACTCCCGGAATTCACTCAAACTCACGTCCATCGAGTCGGTGATGCCATCCAGCCATCTCATCCTCTGTCATCCCCTTCTCCTCCTGCCCCCAATCCCTCCCAGCATCAGCATCTTTTCCAATGAGTCAACTCTTCGCATGAAGTGCCCAAAGTACTGGAGTTTCAGCTTTAGCATCAGTCCTTCCAAAGAACACCCAGGGCTGATCTCCTTCAGAATGGACTGGTTGGATCTCCTTGCAGTCCAAGGGACTCTCAAGAGTCTTCTCCAACACCACAGTTTAAAAGCATCAATGCTTTGGTGCTCAGCTTTCTTCACAGTCCAACTCTCACATCCATACATGACCACTGGAAAAACCATAGCCTTCACTAGACGGACCTTTGTTGGCAAAGTAATATCTCTGCTTTTGAATATGCTATCTAGGTTGGTCATAACTTTGCTTCCAAGGAGTAAGCGTCTTTTAATTTCATGGCTGCAGTCACCATCTGCAGTGATTTTGGAGCCCCCAAAAATAAAGTCTGACACTGTTTCCACTGTTTCCCCATCTATTTGCCATGAAGTGATGGGACCGGATGCCATGATCTTTGTTTTCTGAATGTTGAGCTTTAAGCCAACTTTTTCACTCTGCTCTTTCACTTTCATCAAGAGGTTTTTGAGTTCCTCTTCACTTTCTGCCATAAGGGTGGTATCATCTGCACATCTGAGGTTATTGATATTTCTCCCGGCAATCTTGATTCCAGCTTGTGCTTCTTCAAGCCCAGGGCTCCTCATGATGTACTCTGCATATAAGTTAAATAAGCAGGGTGACAATATACAGACTTGACATACTTCTTTTCCTATTTGGAACCAGTCTGTTGTTCCATGTCCAGTTGTCCACGTGTAGAGTCTTCTCTTGTGTTGTTGGAAGAGGGTGTTTGCTATGACCCAAGAACCAGTGGTCTCCCAATTATCAACAGGACTAGAGGGGACTTCCCTGGTGGTCAGGTGGCTAAGACTCCACACGCTCCCATTGTAGGGGGCCTAGGTTTGATACCTGGTCAGGGAACTACACCCCACATGCAGCAATTAGGAGTTAGCATACAGCAACTAAAGATCCAGCATGTCTCAACTAAGACCCGGCACAGTCTAACAAATAAATATAAAATAAAATAATCTTCATATAAACAAACAAACAAAATAACAGAACTAATGAACCAGATAGTGAGCAATCCCTTGTTACATAACATACTCTGAGAATGTTTTAAATGAAGAAATGTTTTACCTTATACTTGTCAAATAAGAGACTTCAGAGATAGTCTGTTCTATGGGTAACAAACTCAAGTTCCTTCAGGGGCCAACTCAAATATGCGGTTCTGTAGAAACAAGAGAGAACAGGGTCCAACTGAAGGCATTAAAATCACTGTCAGCCCCTGGATCTCATCTCATGGTTTCATTCCCCATCTAAAGAAACTGAAGAGATTAGGTTCGGGTGACTTTTGGAGGCTACATAGCAAACATATTATGCAGGGTTGAGCGGAAAACAGAAACCATGCCAAGTTATTTTAAGCCAAAAGAGATTTTATAGAAAGAATTAGGTGACTTGGCGAAAGGCTAGAGATTGTTGAAAGGGCTACGAGTGCAGGGTCTTGGCTGGGCCTCCAGGAGCAACTTCTAGAACACCAGTGGATGAGGCACTGGGGAATACACTATTTTTGCCACTATCAGGAGAAACCGTGGAGTTCAAGAACATACTGTAGCTCTGACCCCTGAGAAGCTGGGATCTGGAAGCTTATCTGGGCAAGGAACTTAGAATCTGTTTTCTGTCACCCCGCACTGCCTCCTGATAGCCAGAAAGCTGATGATTCAATATGGCATGCTGAGACTGGTTACTCTAAGTCCGTCCCTACACCCACAGTTCTGGAAACTGGACACCAGCATCTCATGCACCTTCTGTGCCAACATAAAAGAGCCAAAAAAATATCAGGGAGACGGTCTCTGTCTCATCTCTGCCTCCGAGATCTCAGACAAGCCATCCAGAAGTCTAATTCACATCCAGAACTCTAAATGGACCAAAGTCTGAGAAATGTTTTCAGCTTTCCAGTTTCTCCTGTACAGGAAGGAATGCTAGCAGCAGGTAGGAATGAATGCAAGCGCCAAACCTCCATACCCAGCACAGCAGCTTTCTGTGTAGGCCCAGGAATCAGACCTCCACCACTGACCTGTCCCCACTTACCCTATCATACCTTCTATGGAAACCCCCCAAAAGCAAAAATCTAGTAAATAGGGCTGTAATTCTAAAGACCTTACGCTAAAAAATATGTGAACGGGTCATTTTATTTACATCATTAGGTACAGGGTAAATCACACTACCTAATTTAATTGTTATATTAAGTATACTGTATATTCTTAATATTATATATTCTTGTATATTCTGACCCATTGGATTTTGAGCTCCTGAATGGCAGAAACTGTATTTAATTCATATTTGTATCTCCTGTCCCCAGGTCTGCTCGGCCCAGAGAAGATGCACAGGCATTTGCTGAATTGAAGTTTTACTCTTGACTCACTAATAGAAACAGTAAACCAGAATTTCATGAGCTACAGTATAGCAGCGATAGTATCAGGAGGCGGTCCCGCTACAGAGGCATGGGGAAAGGGGGTTTTCATCTTTCAAAGTAATCAGAGGTAGATCTGGCTAAGCAAGGTACCTGCTCTGTCTCTGTCCACGGGTGTTCTGGATTTCTCGATGGGATGCTCAAGTTAGTGGTGTCTTCCCGCTTAGTCTTTTGGGGCAACAAAACACACCAGAGTCCAGCGTGAGATTACAAGGATGCCATAAGAAGCTGATGCCTGATAAGTAAAATACAGCCCCAGACTCAGCGTGAGCTCTGAGCGGGGGCTTATTTATATTCCCCAATCAGCAGGATCTGATTAGTCTCAGCACATCAGGGGGGCTAACCTAGGTTAGCACTCCCGACAACGTCTAGTGGATCTGAGAACAAAATCAAACAAGAAAAACTTACTCCAATAACAACAACGGTAGACAGACACACACAGCCAGCCAGCCAGCCAGCAGCCTCCACGCCGCATACAATCAGAAGGCGCTGGGCGCTCGGCCTCGCACAAAGCTGCAGCCGCGACGCCGCTTTAATTTACACTCACTGCCCTCCAGGGGGTACTCACCTCGAGCTCTCCGGCTCCGGCACCCGGCTCAGCCTGGCAGATTAGAAAAGGGGCTCGCAGGTCTGCGGGGGAGCCCGGTGGAGCGGCTTTCCTGGTGGCGCATCGCCCCAGGCGGCGCCGGAGGCTGCAGTTATTTCAGATAGAGGGGCGCGCGGCCCCGCCCACCCACGCCCTCCCCGCCGGTGGCGAGGGCGGTCCCGGGAACTAGGCCGGGCACCCGCTGGGTGGACCCGGCTGGGAGCCCGCTTGGGTTGGGGTTCAGGAGCGGCCGCTCCAGGCGTCCTCCGCGGGTTTGGGGCCGCCGGGCGCGGATGCACGGCTTTGCTCTGGCCCCGGAGAACCGCAAGTCCACCCGCCGGGACCCAGGAGCGGCTCCGTGCGTTTGGAGGCCTGGCTGGCCCCTGGAGACCAGGCTATCGCCTCTCCCTGGGAAGCCACGGGTTGGCGGCCCAGCGTGCGCCGACCCCAGCGATGACGAGTTCCTGGGCGAGGACGCGCAGCGCTGCCGTTCGCAGAGTCGGGAGTGCGGCCCGCGCAACCTATTGCTGGCTTAACATTCACATCTACATTCTGGATTTTCACTCCACCTTTTTAGTTGTGTTGTTTAGAAGTGTCTTCTCAGGTGAGGCGGGTGGACCTCTGTTCAGATGACCGATTAAGTGAATGAAAGACTTGTCCTTTCCCTTTTTATGGCTTAACACTTGCCCTTCTTGCTGTGTTGTTTTAGATTTTTACGTTCCCAATCAGCATCCATTTAATTCTGCCTTCTATTTCCATGTCTTCCTTTCCTCTATCTTTTCCTCCCCCTTCTCTTTCACCTAATTGTGTATATATGCGCCTATGCCCCTTTCAGGGTAATTTTTATTTCTTTCAGAAATAAAATTGTCTTACCCGTTTTCCCCTCCTTTAAGCAACGGCCAATTTTAGTCTCCAACAGCCAGAAATCATTCATTCTCCTTTCTTAGGACCTCACTTTCGGAGAAAGGGATGAACCTAGATTCCATCTAATAAGCATCTAAAGTGACTATATTCCTAAACGAACTCGTACTCTCTGAAAGCTTGCACGTTTCCTGTGACACCCAGCTTCCTCAGCACAGGAATGAAATATATTTTCCCATTTCTTTCAATTGCATGATCATTGATGTGTCACCCAATTTGATTAGCACAGCTTTGGAGAACATTGAACTTTTGGACTAGTTTTTTGCTTTTTTATTGTTTATAATGTTCTATAGTTTACAGTTGTGAGTTTCCCTGGTGGCCCAGTGGTAAAGAATCTGCCTGCAATGCAGGAGACACAGGTTCAATCCCTGGGTGGGGGCGATTCCCTGGAGGAGGGTCTGGCAACCACTCCAGTGTTCTTGCCCGGGAAATCCCATGGACAGAGGAGCCTGGCAGGCTGCAGTCCATGGGGTCACAAAGAATCGGACAGGCCTTAACAACTGAGTAGGCATGCATGCTTATAGTTATCTCTGAGAAAAATTCTGAGGGAGAATTTGTTAATATTTAGAATCCATTTTGTAGTATTCATCATGTATTTATTTAGAATTCATGTTTTCATAGCTTACATATATATGTATACTGACTCAGAGCATTAAGTATAGTTCATAACATACTTAAAAGCTTCAGTGTTCCATTAGTTCACTTGATAATAAGTTATAACATTCTGATTACATTACATCAAAAGAAACCCAAGTCATTTGGCACAATTCTGTAATTTTACAAAGCAGAAAACTAAAATCGTAGATAAATTGGATGACCTGGGGTCTCGGTAAAAAAACCAAGCTATACGTGCTCCAGTAGTGGGATACCTGGACCAGACCGCTAAGGCAAATCTTATCATCAGTGGACTCTTCAGACAGGCTAGTCAAAATACCTGGACCAGACCGCTAAGGCAAATCTTATCATCAGTGGACTCTTCAGACAGGCTAGTCAAAATACCTGGACCAGACCGCTAAAGCAAATCTTATCATCAGTGGACTCTTCAGACAGGCTAGTCAAAATATCCTTTGCTCTCAGGTTTAACTCACCCTCATCAACTGCATGTTCTGCTTCATACATACAATTTTAACCTTTATTTAACCTGTTATTGTCCGTTTCAAAATTGTCCTTGTTAATATTACAGTTATAAGACAAAAGACTAAGAATCACTGCTCATTTACTGAGATCTGTAGGTGCATCATACATATCGTTTGGCCTTCTGAGCTAACAACAAATAAAGCACAAACATAAAACTCTAAAAGAGCAAGAAAAAACTTCTCCCTACTAGTATGTTATGGAATTATTTTCTATGGATTTATATTGAAATGTTTATTTTCTTTAGTTTTATTTGTTTCTTGTTATATAATTCATTTCTATTTATTCATCCAGAAACTATTTCTAAGTTTAATGTTCTCTTATCTGCTATGTCAGAATTTGGTGAGGAAATCTATACTTAATCTAAAAATTATCCCTCAAACTGGAAATACTGTGTTAGTTAACTATATGTTTATTATGCCTATGTCAAATATTACTTTTTTTAATAAAGATTTTTTAGTTAGACTAAAAAAAGTACTAAGAAAAGTGATGGCACCCATTAAGTATAAATATCTATGATTATTTTTCTTTTACATAACAGATCAACAATATGTAGTCCTGAACCTAAAACCCTCTAGGTGTTGGTTACTGAGGCCAAACTCCTTTATACCTTTGGTGTTCATTTATAATGGTGTAAAATTTTAAAATGAGTACCCACATAGAGATCAATGCAGAACTGTACAAAAATATCTGAATGTTGGGAAATAGAAATAAAATAGAAATGAATACCGTTTAAAAAAAAAACAACTATTTTTCTTCATATTCACATTTTAATTTTTACATGCTTACAAACTGAGGCTTATTCTTAAAATATTCTTTTTTGCAGTGAGTTCATTATCTCACCAAACTACAGTGATTTCAGAACAGACTATAAAGAGATTAATGTATTTAAAGACTCAGATTCTTGTGAACAATGACATCATCAAAAGGTCTCATTTTCATTGATGTGCCGTTAACTGGAAAGAGAGGATGGGTGAGTTTTCTTCGTAAGTAGGTTAACTGTGGTCAGGAAGGGCCCACCTTCCCAGCAGGGAGACCCTGACTGAAGTCACAAACTCCAGCCTCCATCAATGATGACAGGATTCCCCGTGATGTAGGCAGACTGCAGTGGTAAAGACAAGGAGACCAAACAGTTAGCCAGGTTGTGTTTCTTCAGTTTTCCTGATTGAGACAGCTGAACAGTTTATTCTCACAGTACTAGGAAATCTCACTTAACAAAGAGCAGTTAGAAAAATCTGAATTAAATTCCAGATGATTTAAAACTGCTGAGTGTTCTCATGATCTGGGGCTAACTGGATTCTTGCTGGTGTCTGAATTAATGTCACATTCTAAGAGTGTTTGGTATCAGAATCAGAAAGTTAAAATTCTGTGATACGGAGCCATTCCCTGAATTAGGATAAAGCATAGGCTAAAATAGTGTATTTTCATTTTGAAACTCAGAAGTATTCTAAACTAGCTGAGTTTTATGCCACTAATAAACTTTTGAACATCATAAAGTGTGTCAGTCATAAAGTGGTCATGTCAATCACCAAACAGAACTTTGTTTAAAAAGATGTACACTTAGTTAATCAATATACATGGCTAATTCCAGGAACTGAATAGCACTAAATGTATTTTTTTAAATTTATGTGAATAATAATTACTATAATCTATTCACCAAGAAAACAATTTATACTAGTTTCAGACATCTAAATCTGTACAAAACTAAAGGAGTTTAAAAATTTATGGGTTTTTTTCCCATAGAATTTTTATTTTTCCAAAGAATTAAAGCTGAAGTGATTCTTGTGGTAGAGATTTAGAAATATTTTAACTTAAACCTTTGGATAATGGATAATCAAGACTCACATCTGTGCTCTTAGTTTTAAATACATCTGAAACCTAAAATAATGGAAGAGGTAGGAAGGAAAAGACATCATAACAGGAGTACAGAGTGTTGTAAAGTACAACATATGAAAACTGAGCATATAAAACATTTAGGTAAATGAATGGGTTAGTAGTCACTCTACCAAGAAACAACCCCCAGTTTCACTTAGATTTTTTAAAAGGCAGGCTGTCTGATCACATATGGACTCTTCAGGATCTTTTTAAAAGGCAAAGGTCCTTTTGTTGTGTATTTCAAGCCAGAGTGTTCCCAAATATTTGCTAACCTGGAGTTGGTGATGGACAGGGAGGCCTGGCGTGCTGCGATTCATGGGGTCGCAAAACAGTCGGACACGACTGAGTGACTGATCTGATCTGATCTGAAGCTCTGGCTAAATCAGGGCAATTTAGCTTATCAGCAGTACCCCCAGATCAAACGAGCTTTTCTGAAGACATGGATTCAGAGAAATCAAAATGGTCAATATACTGGTTCCATCACAATCTGTCCAGCAGTTTTCTCAGCTATGAAAAAGAAAAACTGCTACAAATAGTTCTGAGAAGTAGTCACTACTCTGTCGCTAAAACATTTCAACCTCTGCGTTTGTCACATTCACCAACTACCGGATGTGTACAAGTTTCATTCAGGAGATGCTGACTGATCAGTAACACACCTCCTTACTCCCACCTACCCCTGCTTTTCTTTTTTTAGTTTCCTGGTTGGTTATTACTCAAAGGCATAAAACACAGGGGATGTTTTCGTGCTCTATACCTTATAGGAAATATTTCTAACAAAAAAGTTTCTGTTTTCACAACTGTATGTCATTGGTGGCTCAGATGCTAAAGCATCTGCCTGCAATGCAGGAGACCCGGGTTCAATCCCTCGGTTTAGAAGATCCCCTGGAGAAGGGTGTGGCTATCCACTCCAGTATTCTTGCCTGGAGAATCTCATGGACAGAGGCTACAGTTCATGGGGTCGGAAAGAGCGAGTAACACACACATACACACACACACAAAATATACAGCAGCCAATAAGGAAGAAACTGGTTACTAAATACATGCAAAGTGGAAAGAGACAGAACTATGAATTTCCATACATGAATATAAACAAGTAAGAATTCACAGGGGCAAAAAGGAGGATGTAGGGGGATTCTTCTAAACAAATCACTAATAAAACTGAAAGCACCAGATGCTAATTCTTTGCCTCCTGGACACAAATCTGATTTACCCTTTCCCCATTTTACTTGAAGCTCTCACAATTTTGGAGGTTCACTGGTTTGATTTACATTAAGTCACTGCTTAATCATTATATTGTTTCCCAAATTGGTAATTTTTGAAAAGAATGATAAAATTGAGCCATTTAATTTTAATTAAATTGAGCAATTTGAATTTTTTTTCAATCTTTCACCGCTTCATTTGCTATCAGATTTAGCAACATGTAAAGCTGAACGAGGATAAGTTGGTGGCTGAAGTCAAAGTGGCCTTAATGTCAAGCAAATTAAGTCAGCACCTATCCCTACTTTGTAAATGCAACATCTTAGCACCTATATGTGATCACGTCCTAAATTACATTATTTTGATCAGCAAATTGTGGCCAAACGTGATTGAGGATAATGAACCCCCCAGGAGGAACAGTGCTCACTTCATCAGAGGCCAAGTACACGCAGAGCAGGGCTACTTCTTCTGCAGTTGCAAATCTTCCTGTTTTCTGTCTCTTTAGGAAATCGCTCAGTGCCTGTAACCAGAAACCATATTGGACATCAGTGATGTGAGCTGAACTATGAATGCTCCTGCAACACCTGTAGGAGGTCAAAGGCAAGAGGAATCTACAAAGGAACCACTGACTTGACTAAGTATGCATGATACAGGATACAGGACAATATCATTATTGATAATATCATTAACTGTAGACCAAACAGGACTATGGTAACTCCCAAGCTACTCAAACTATTTGTTTTATATTAAAACCTATAGACACCGTGACGGATCAGAAAGTTAGTACTAAAGAAGAGGGCATTTTTATGTTTTTTTAAAATGTGGTAAAATGCACATAATATACAATTTACCATCATAACCAAGTGTAGTGTACAGTTCAGCAGTGTTAAGTAGATCCACAGTATTGTGGCACAAGTCTCCAGAATTCTTTTCATCTTGCAAAGCTGAAACTCCATACCTATAAAACAACTTCCGACCTACTTTCTCCCACCCCCTAGCAACCACCCATCAACCTTTCTGTCTCTACGGATTTGTCTACTCTAGGTAAGGAAGCGGAATTTTTTTTTTAAACCACAGGATTTAAAAATTTAAAACAGTAGCTATACCTCTTCAGGATTTGGTCTGGCTTGTATTCTTTCTTGCAGAGATGGGGTATCAACTGTTCCTAAATAAAAGGAGGGCATTCAGCTTGGTTACTTACTTAGACTGAAAAAGAAATTGGCAATTAAACTTTAAACTTGCTTTCTGTATAATTCAATGATCAGTGAAATTTTTATTCATGACTTGGAGTGACAATTTCTCCTCTACCTGCCTGCCCTTTTATTTAACAGTCTTATAACTTCTTTAATAATGTTTCTATGATTTTCAAAAACACAAGCTATTATTCTTTGTCATACTAGGTAGGGATTATCGGTGAAGCACCCAGCATTCCCAGGACACACTTTGGTCTCATCACATTCACATGATACTTTATGGATAACTTAAGTGGCTCTACATTTTCCTCATTATCTTGAAATTCTCATTGGTTTCAAATTCCTATTTTAACCATTGTTTCATATTTCTCATTGAAAAAAATATAACTTTAAATTATTTTAATTAAAACAAGAAAAATGACTAAAAATGTTTAAATTGTGAGCTATCAGATGTAGCAATGAAGATCCAGCACCATAAATAAATGAATTAAAAAAAAAATTTGTTTTTAAAAAAATCCCACTTAGTTCACATTCCTTACAGAACAAGTTCCCAGGCATTTTTGTTAATTTCTGTGATCTGCAAATTCTCTTTACAGAGCCTTTCTTCTGCTGACAAGACTACTCCAGGAAGACCACATGATCCTTCTAAGGTCATAAAAAAATGATCTCACGGTCATAGCCTCAGCTCCATCCTTAGACCATATTCCTGGGCGTGTCAGGGATTGGACGTTTGCTCGGAAACAATTTCTTTCTTTTGAAACTTTTTATGGGGATATAATTGATTTACAACGTTGTGTTACTTTCAGGTTTACAGCAAAGTGAGTCTGTTATACATGTACATACATCCACTCTTTTTTAGGTTCTTTTCCCTTGGAGGCCACTACCGAGTATTGAGTAGAGTTCCCTGTGCTATGCAGTAGATCCTCGGTTATCTACATCATACAGAGTAGTGTGTGTACATCAGTCCCAATCTCTCAGTTTATCTCCCTCCTTCAGAACCAGAATCTTAATTTTATTATCGTTTGCCATTTCTCTGGAAAGGCTGGGAATCTTCGAAACCTAAAAATCCTGGCTTCTTGCTGTTTAACAGCCCTGTCCTTAGCTTGTCTCTCTGCTCTCACACTTTACTGTGAGCAGGCGGAACCTTCCACAGGATGGGTGGCTGCTGCCTTGGCTATATCGCCTGGCTCATCAGGAACATTTTCCACCCTTCACAGTTACTGCAGGCAATAGTGTTGATGAAATTCTTATACCACATAATAAAAATCTCTCTCTATCCAATTTCTGATATTTTCCTCACTTGCCTCATCAACAGCCTCCTTAGAGTCCAAAATTCTACCAACGGTGTGCTCAAGACAACCTCCTCAAATTCTTGCTGCCCACTGGGGCAGATGCGCACCATATCTTACATGTGACCGGTCTTAATGACTAAGGGTTCCTTTGTGGTTCAGATGCTAAAGAATCTGCCTACTATGCGGGAGACCCGGGCTCGATCCCTGGGTCAGAGAGATCCCCTGGAGAAGGAAATGGCAACCCACTCCAGTATTTCTTGCCTGGGAAATCCCATGGACAGAGGAGCCTGGCAGGCTACAGTCCAAGGGGTTGAAGAGCTGGACACGACTGAGCAACCAACACGTGAAGGCTGAGAGGCAAGCCCAGTCCTCTCCCTCGATTCCAGCCACCTGACTCCGCCGAGTCCCCGTGCAGACTGACGCACGCTGCCATCGTCCACACCAGTCTGGTGTTGAAGTGTCGTCCATCAGTACCATCCCAGACTCTCATTCCTTGTCACATTTTCTTCTGTGACTGGCTCAGTGAGTCAAAGCTAGTTCCCTGTCCCAGACAGTGTGAGGATATATTTTCCAGCCTTCCAAAAAGTCCAGCTTTAAAACAACCACATTTTCCAAATCATTAGACATTTTATTCCACTGGGTAAATGGCACCAAGAATAGCCAACAATATCACCAGTGTGTATGTTAAAACCTAGCAAAACTGTGTCTCTCCTGTCAGATCCTCCTCTTTCTTTTCTTAAAACAACATTTGTTTATTTATTTGTTTTAGTTGTGGCACACAGCATCTTCAGTTGAGACATGTGGCATCTAGTTCTCTGACCAGGGATCAAACCTGGGACCCCTGCAATGGGAGCGCAGTGTCTTAGCCACTGGACTGCCGGGAGAGTCCTGATCCTCCTCTTGGCTAGTGTTACTTGAGTTTACCTTTCCGGTCCAAGAAAAATTAAACAGAACACTTCAATCTTGGAAATTCTGCGGCTTGAAGGTTACTTGGTAGCTTCACCCCTTTTATCTAGTAAGTCAGTGGTTTTCAACCAAGGGGAGACCATGAAGGATGCCATCAGAATCCCCTGTGTTGCTTTCCAAACCATACACAGTGCTCCCCCATCAACTCCTTCCCCGAATTCTGGTGTGCCCCTCGGGTTTGGAAAGGTCCCACGGGTCATTGTGAAATGCTTCTCCACCCCACCCACCACGAGCAGTTGTGAACTACGAAGAGAAACTTTGATTCTGGACATGCAATACTGAATTTGGTTTCAGAGAGGAAGTTGGTAATTCCTCTTCAGCACCCTGAACAGGCAGACTTCATTTTACTGCACTTTGCTTGACTGCACTTCACAAGTACTGCATTTCTTACAAATTGAAGGTCTTTGCAGTGCTTCTTTGAGCAAGTCTACTGGCAGCATTTTCCCAATAATATTTGCTCACTTCGTGTCTCTGTGTCACATTTGGTATTCTTGCAATATTTGAAACATTTTCATTATTACTGTATTCTTTTTTTTAATTAATTAATTTTTTAATTGAAAGATAACTACTTTACAGAATTGTGTTGGTTTCTACCAAACACCAACATGAATCAGCCATAGGTATACATATGTTGCCTTCCTCTTCTGTGGGAGGGAACCGCCCTCCATCTGTGATCAGTGATCTATGCTGTTACTGTTGCAAAAGGATAATGACTCACTGGAGACTCAGATGATGGTTAGCATTTTTTAGCAATAAAATGTTTTTGAATTAAGATATACACATTGTTTTCTTAGGCACACTGCTATTGCACGCTTAATAGACTGCTGTATAGTATAAACATAAATGTCCTTTCTACTAATAATAATCTCTCCTTTTCTCCTTTCCTTTACATGAGGGGCCAGCATACTTTTTAGTCAACAGTGAGAAAGTATTTTTAGCTTCGAGAACCATTTGGTCTGTTACAACTACTCAGCTTTGACTTTGGCATGAAAGCAGACTTAACCAGTACAGAAGCAAACTGGGTGAGATGTGTTCCCATAAAACTGTGTTTACAAAACAGGTGGTGAGTCAGATCTGGCCTGCAGACCACGGTTTGCCGACCCCCTCTGTATAGCATAAAGGAAGGTATTAATCCCTCCTTTTTGCCTATGGGCCACCCCAGGTGACTGACTTGCCTCAGTGGCTCCCTGTGTCCGAAGGCTCCTTCTCCTTCCTGCTGTGCTGGGAGTACAGCCTACTTTTCGCCTTTTCTCTGACAAGACCATCCTGGCCTGCTTCCAAAACACCAAGCCCAGGCCAGTTATGACACAGGGTTTAGAATGGCCCCCATCCACACAAGTAGCATTTAAATACTTTGGATTTGTTGAATCAAAATGGCATCATTTGTGCTAAAGCCCATGATACCAAACCTGTATTTAATGCCTAACCTAACTGCAGTTTCAGTCTTTACCAGAAATAGAATCTTAAT
The DNA here is from genome assembly GCF_027580195.1 of Bos mutus. Lineage (NCBI taxonomy): Eukaryota > Metazoa > Chordata > Mammalia > Artiodactyla > Bovidae > Bos > Bos mutus. The sequence continues at coordinate 21,779,943 of NC_091622.1, read as the reverse complement.
CAACCAGTCTGGAATTTTCTGGTCGGCACCCAGTGAGGTATCGGCCTCATGGGCCCTCTCTCCCCCCAGAGGAAGAAGAGGCAATCTGTATGATAAAATTCACGCCATCCCTTCCTCCCTAGACTGGAATAGGGCTTCCCAGGTGGCATAGTGGTAAAGAACCTGCCTGCCAATTGCAGGACATGTAAGAGACGTGGGTTCAATTCCTGGGCTGGAAAGATCCCCCTGGAGGAGGAAATGGCAACCTACTCCAATGCTCTTGCCTGGAAAATCCCATGGGCAGAGGAGCCTGGCAGGCTTACAGTCCTTAGGGTCCCAAAGAGTCGGACACGACTGAAGCAACTCAACACGAACACAGCCTAGAAAATCCTTTTCTTTTCTTTTGCCAATGACTTCCTTGCCCCATCCTCCTTTCCATAAAAACTTTCCATTTGTATAGAACTCCTTGGAGCATCCACCTAGTTGCTAAACAGGATGCCACCTGATTTATGAATCACTGAATACAGCCAATTAGATTTTCAAATTTACTTGGTTGAATTTTGCTTTTTAACACATCTGCAGGTTGTTCCTAATGACTTAGGATCTTATTCCCAACTTACTGTTGGACTATTATCTTAATAACCCCCCTTTTTTTCTCTTTCTAAAAATTGTATTATTTTATACTGGAGTATAGTTGCTTTGCACTGCTGTGTCTGTTTCTGCTGTACTGCAAAGTGAATCAGCTATACGCATACATATATCCCCTCTTTTTTGGATTTTCTTCCCATTAGGTCACCACAGAGCAATGAGTTGAGTTCCCTGTGCTATACGGCAGGTTCTCCTTAGCCATCTCTTTTATACATAGTAGTATATGTATGTCAATCCCAGTCTCCCAATTGGCCCATTCTGCTTTCTTCCCCCTGGTGTCCGTGTTTGTTCCCTACCTCTGTGTCTCTATTAGCCTAGGCTCTTTTTCTTTCGAGCTTTGCCCAGTGACAACACAACATGTGATAAACTAGCCTGCACAGACGCCTTTCAGAGCGGCAGCCAGAAGGTCAGAAAGGTCAAGTTCACGGTCCCACAGTGCCCAGCTCACCTGGACACACACAGTTGCACCGGATACCCTGCTGGATGAAGTCTGCAGCCACGGACTTTGTGAGGCCGATCACGGCCGCCTTGGTTGTGCTGTACACGCACCTGTTCACAACGCCTGAGAAGGAAAGCAGGTGTTAGTCACTCAGGCGTGTCCGACTCTGTGCGACCCCATGGACTGGCTCCGCTATCCATGGGATTCTCCAGGCAAGAATACTGGAGCGGGTTGCCATTCCCTTCTCCAGGGAACCTTCCTGATCCAGGGATGGAAACTGGGTGTCCTGCATTGCAGGCAGATTCTTTACCACTGAGCCACCAGGGCATATCATACCTGAGAAGGAGGGGAGGAAGAAATAAAAAGCAGTCTCCTTTAGGAAGCAGGAGACCACTGTCCTGCTTCCTCACACTCCACCCTTTTAAAAAACTGATATCAGTTCTTCTCCATTAATAGGGCTAGTTTCTGAATCTGGGGACATAGTATCATTGTTGGCACAATTCAGGTGAGACTTCTGTGTTGAGATGCTACATTTAAGTGAGAGCTGTACCCTTAGCTTTTCATCATCAATTGGTAGAACTCTTAGGTGGATTCCAAATTAAAACAAACAAACAAACAAACAAACAACAAGGATAAATCAAAGGGAAACAAAACACAACTCAACCAAACCTATTTCTTTGTATTTCTCTCCCAGGAGGGCTTACTGTGTATCCTTGCTGAAAGAAGGAATGTTATCTCAGCAGTAGCTCCTCCATTCTAAACTCGAAAATCCACCTGTACCATCAGGCATCATCTCCATGTCTGCATCACAGACGTGTTTGCAGCTTGACCTCTCGCTGAGGGCTGGCTCACACGTCTTTGTGCAGCTCTCCCCAGTCCACAGGCAGAGGTCCGTCTCTGGTACCACGAGGGCACTCTGTGCAGAGCTCTGTTGTAATCCTATCACGCTGCAGAAGATGTGTGCTTCCCCATCTCTCTCCCCCTTTGGGGCTGTGGATTCTCTGGGGTCAGGGGCATCTAGTGGATGTTCGGTACATCTTTTTTGATTAATTAAATGGATAAATGTTTCCTTCCCCCATTTTGATCTTCATTTCTATATCCATTTAGAGGGGGAAAAAAAAGGAGGGCAAAGCAAGCAAACTTTAGTTCCATGATTGGTTCATATTTAAGGCAAAAGGCTTGGTGCTTAATTCCAGTTTTAAAAAAAGCAGTTTTGAACTCATGTGTGGGTTACATGATCTCTGCTGTGCTTGTTCCCCAAACCCTTAAGCTCCTGAAGATGTGTCAGTCCATGGGTCATGATTCCCAGAGGAAGACACGCCTACCTTTGATGCTGGAAGCCACAGAGGACATGTTGATAATGTTGCCAGATTTCTGAGCCAGCATCTGCCAAAACAAAACAAAGACAAAAAACCCCCCAAAACATGCTATTCTGTAGGTTAAAAATTCTACCTCTTTAAAAGATGTACATTTGGTGCTTTCCTGGTGTCTCAGTGGTAAAGAATCCACCTGCCAAAGAAGAGATGTGGATTCGATCTCTGATCTGGGAATATGCCACATGCAGTGGAACAACTAAATCCAAGCACAGTAACTCCTGAGCCTGTGCTCTGGAGCCCGGGAGCTGCAGCTACTGAAGCCCACGTGAGCTAGAGCCTGCTGTGTCCTGCAAAAGAGAAGCCACTTCAGTGAGAAGCCTGTGTGCAGTGACTAGAGAGTGGCCCCCGCTCTCGGAAACTACAGAAATGCCCATGCAGCAACAAAGAGCCAGCACGGCCAAAAATAAGAACTAAACTGAAAGATGTGGTGGTGGTGGTTTAGTCGCTAAGCTGTGTCTGACTCTTGAGATCCCATGGACTGTAGCCCTCCAGGCTCCTCTGTCCATGGGATTCTCTAGGCAAGAATACTGGAGTGGGTTGCCGTTTCCTTCTCCAGGGAATCTTCCGGACCCAGGGATCGAACCCAGGTCTCCCGCATTGCAGGCAGATTCTTTACCAACTGAGCTATGAAGGAAGCCCAAAATAAAAGATGTACATTTATTATAGTTTGCAGAGCTACCTTATTAACAGTTAACATTAAGCACCGTGAAGCAGCTTTAATGGTCTCACCCAGTCACTCCCGGGAACTGACGGCCTGTGTATACATCGGCAGGAACTTTACTCAAGGGGTTACTGCCTTCCTGGGGCATAAGAGCATCGGCAAGACCAAGAAGGGACCCTGAACTAAATGAAAGGCTGATGAATGTTAATGTTACTGTGTGTTCCTGATGGAACACTCTTACCATGTATCATTCTTGTTGACTACTTACTGTGGTCAGATACAGAGTCACGACCAGCGATTCAAAGACAGATGACTCAGTCCCGGCCTGCCTGTAGAACTACCAGTCTGATCCAAGTAGCCGATACAATCTGCAGCAGGAATGTTATCTCAGCAGTAGTTCCTTCATGCTAAACTCAAAAATCCACCTGTACCATCGTGCATCATCTCCATGTCTGCAGAGTCCGACACAGAGAAGGAGTCGGGTGTGGCGAGAAGGAGTCAGCCAAGGTTGCGGGGCATGCAGAGGATGGCTGATGTTTTGAAAGCTGGAATATTAGAAAGCTGCAGAGGCCAAAGGGGCTAAATTTAGGAATTTGGGTTTAAACCAGAAGGCAATGCGGTGGAGACAATGAGGGGTTTAATGCAGAGGGGAGTGGCATGCTCAGATTTGCAGGTTAGAAAAATTACCCTGTCTCATGTACAGGGGATCACTGGAAGATGATGCAGGGATTTAGGAAATGAGGGGCCTCAGCGATAAAGAATCTGCCTGCCAGTGTAGGTCAGGAAGATGCCCTGGAGTCGGAAATGGCAGCTCACTCTAGTATTGTTGCCTGGGAAATCCCATGGACAGAGGAGCCTGGCAGACTGCAGTCCATGGGGTCGCGGAGTCGGACACGGCTCAAGGGTAGAGACCAGAGATGTCTGTGGGCAACAGAGGTGGAGACAATTGAGGTAACTCGATTGGGACTTGGGACCTGGCTGCCTGCAGTGAGGGCTCTACCCCCCACCCCATCTAAGGCAGTGTTACCCAACAATACCTCCATCAGAATCCCCCATGGAAAGTGTGAAGGTCTTAAAAGGAGGGTGTGTGACTGTTCTGTCTTCCTAGACAGGGTACCCAGCAGCCAGTCAGTACACTTAATAAATCGAAACTTTGTGAGGGGCTAGGTTCAAGTGCACATGGCTGAGCTCTGCCCCAGACCTAAAAGGGTACATCAGTAAAAAAAGCTGCTATGAATTGAAAATGTTTTCAGAGGAACTTATACTTAATTGCCAGCTTCCCTGGTGGCTCAGACGGTAAAGCATTTGCTTGCAATGCAGGAGACCCGGGTTCGATCCCTGGGTTGGGAAGATCCCCTGGAGAAGGAAATGGCAACCCACTCCAGCACTCTTGCCTGGAAAATCCCATGGACGAAGGAGCCTAGTGGGCTACAGTCCATGGGGTCCCAGAGAGTCAGACATGACTGAGCGACTTCACTCACTTCACTTTATACTTAATTAAAAGACATATATGTGTTTTCAAGAGATACACACCTGTGCAAGGGCATGGGTAGTCTGAAAGTGTCAGTCGCTCGGTCATGTCCGACTCTGCGACCCCATGGACGGTGGTCCACCAGGCTCCTCTGTCCATGGGATTTTCCAGGCAAGAATACTGGAGTGGGTTGCCATTTCCTTCTCCAGGCCCGACTCAGGGATCGAATCTGGGTCTCCTGCACTGCATGCAGATTCACATGGGTACCCACCCATGAAGGTTTGAGGGGGAAGAAGTGAGAGTTGGAGAGAATGCCTGTCTAATGGGTGTTGCAGCAAAAATAGCAATGAAGCTTTTCCTCTGCTGAGAACAAGGAAAGGAAAAGAAACTGACCAGACTAGAGAAGGAACGTAAACGGGCCTGAAAGAGTTAATCACTCTCGGCTTAACTGCAACGGTTACTAGTCTGTATCTCACAAAACTAACCAGACACTATGTAAATTACAACCTGCACCTTCTGCCCCTTAACTCTATGTAAATTACATCGTGGACCAGGTGCTTACCTTCCCCCTTCTTTTGCAGACTACCCCTTGCAGCTTTTTGCATTTCAAAAAGGGGCCGCAGTATGATAAACCACAGGCAAATGGACCTGATTACTGGACTGCCAGGCCCAATTATGGGCTACCTGATGCCAGCTCTGACTGTTTTGAAACCAGAAAAGAATGCAACACTCTCACTACTTCGCTCCTTATCACACACCCCAAACTGCGAGCCCAGTCTATGTGATGCCCTCAGATTCCGCACGTAGGGGGCTCAGCTCTTGAGGTCGTGGCCTGCTGTGTTCTCCTCCTGGCCCACTGGAGATTAAAGCCATTTTCCTACTTTCTCCAAGCTCTGTCTCTGTACTTATTTATTCCGCATCAGTGGGCAGAGAAAGTCAGGATTTTGGTGGTAATATGGGCACCAACTTATTGAAATCAGAGGGTGTGGGGATGGCTGTACGGAACAAGGCGGAGATGGTGAAGAGTCAGAATAAGTGCTGGGGGAGATGGAGGACACAGGGAGGAAAACCAGGACATGCTCTGTTATGAAAGGCAAGTACGCAGTTTCTACGGGGGAGGAGTCTCCGTAGGCAGTGAAAGGGCTCTAAGAAAAAAGTCACTTCCGTTGGCGCAAGTTTCTCCAGCAGCTTCCAGAGAGGTGAGGAATGGAGAAGGCGAGTGGTTCAATGACCCAGAGATGAGTTTGCCAAGATGCTGTGTTTCCTTCTGGCACTCTTACTTTCTGTTTTGATACTTAGCTACTAACTGTACTTAAGAGCAGAAAGTCTAAAATAACCAAAGGTCTTATGTTGGATGGACTAAAGGGACACAAAGAGAGGCTGAGGTGACCCAGTGAGGTCAAGGTGGCAGAAAAAGAAACTATTTAACCCAACTTGTGCGTCTATACAATAAAAAGGATCATAATAAAGAGGAGTCCTTGTAATAAAGGACCAGGAAAATTAGCAAAGTATAACAGTGCTGAAAACTAAGCCTTAAAATTATTTTCTTATCCATTTTAGCAAATAACATAACCTGCCTTAATTAATTTTCCCAGTTTCATGGAGGTATAATTGAAATATACAATCCATTTTTAATATACATGGAATACATGTGCTGTGCGTGCTCAGTCACTTAGTTATGTCTGACTCTTTGTGACCCCATGGACTGTAGCCCACCAGGCTCCTCTGTCCATGGAATTCTCCAGGCAAGAATACTGCAGTGGGTGGCCAGTCCCTTTTTTAGGGGATCTTCCCAACTCAGGGATTGAACCTGCATCTCCTGTGTCTACTGCATTGACAAGTGGATTCTTTACCACTGAGCCACCCAGGAAGCCCATGGAATATACGTAGCCCAGTTGGGGCTTCCTGGGTGGCTCAGTGGTAAAGAATCTGCCTGCCAGTGCAGGAGACAGACACAAGAGACGTGGGTTCAACCCCTAGGTGGGGAAGATCCCCTGGAAAATGGAATGGCAACCCACTCCAGTATTCTTGCCTGAAAATTCCACAGGCAGAGGAGCCTGGTGGGCTATAGTCCATGGGGTCACAAAGACGCGGACATGATAACATGATTGAGCACACACACACACACACAGTTTAATATATAAAGATGGACTATTGAATAAGTTCAGTCGCCGATCTTCTGAAATGCAATAAATTCCCCAGGCAGTGCTTTGGAATACAGTCACCCAGGACATGTTACTGCTGCCCTCTAACCCTTGGACTATGCGCTTAGCCCAGGTCTGCCGGCTGATTCTAGAACCCACAGTCCTTGCCTTCCTCCCACGCTGCCTTCTCACCACCAGCTCAGCACCTGCTGTCTTGCTGTGAGTGCTCCTCTCTGGCAGGTGCAACAATAAAATGAAGTGCCTGGACATGGTTGTGCTGTCAAGCTTTGACTTCTCAGAGACTCGGGCAGGTGCTACAAAGATCTCTAAAGATTCCCTCTGGCTATATCTAGTTAGCCTACTGTGAGCTCTTCTGCCCTCACTGACCAGAGCTCAGCTCCTAAATTTGGCAGACCCTGGCTTGTCTTCAGTGATTCCATGCATGACCTCTACCCGGACTGACAACCAAGATTCATTTCTTCATCCAGCAAATGTCTGGTCAGCACCTCAATGTGTGAGGGACCCGTCTAAGATTCAGCAAAGGAGGAAAACCCCCAAATATCCAAGACACTCCCGGATCCTTGCTGTAATGGATCTTCTCTTCTGATGGGCCTTGGATTCTGCACTGACCTCCTTTTACAGTATTTGTAGTTCGTTCTCTGCTTTTTCAGTGCTCTTTCAGTCTTGGAATGGTTTTCTTTTTTTTTTTCTTTTTCTTATTTTTTTTATTTTTAAACTTTACATAATTGTATTAGTTTTGCCAAATATCAAAATGAATCCGCCACAGGTATGGTTTTCTGTATGCTTAGTCAGGAACCCTGGAGTCCATGGGGTCACAAAGGGTCAGATACGACTGAGCGACTGAACAACAACAATAATTCATGAACAAAAATTTCCAGTATTATTCCTGTGTTTTGACCACCTGACCTTACAAATCTGCCTAGACTGCAAACTCTGGCTTCCCCTGGAAAGTTCTAAGCTGGTACATGTGCATCATATTTAAGGAACATAATTACGGCTGGAAAGGATTGTGGAATCTGTCACCCTCATTTTAAATAGAAGAAACAGATGCTGAGGGAGTGTCATCTCCCAGGTCCCGTGGCGACTTAGGGGCAGAGCTCAGGCCTGCCTAAGGTCTTCCAACACCTGATTCCAAAATCCCGGGTCAGGCCCGTTAGCGTCACTTGACAAGTGACTTCTGATTTCTCATCCCAGTCATTAATATCTCTTGGGATTTTTTTACACATGAGTGTCACTGGCTCACATGGATTATTGTTAAGTTGCTTTACCTCATAGGCAAACTCACTAATTTGAAAGTTAGCATTTGATATTTAAAAGTGAACACTTAACAAGTATAAATTTTGGCTTCCACTGTACCTTACACCCACATCCTTCCCAGTGTCTATCAGACATTCGGTGTACAGATGTGCCGCCTACACATGAAACAGGCTTATCCATCTGACCCAAGCTTGCTCTTTTACCATAGCCTTTGCTTTTCCTCTGATCTTGAGTCTTCAAGTCTTCAAGAAATACACTCCAGTTCAGATTCACGTGAACTCCAAACAGGCAAAAAAAAACAAAATGCAATCCTGGGAATCCTGGTGGTCCAGCGGTTAAGACTGCATATCCACTGCTGGGGATGCAGTTTTGATCCCTGGTAAAGGGCGTGCTGCGATTTGTGGGGTCGCAGAGTCAGACACGACTGAGTGACTGAACTGAACTGAAAGGGAACTAAGATCCTGCATGCCGTGTAGTTTGGCCAAAAAGAAAAACTAAAAGGACAAAGTCTTCAAAATGTATATATTTTAAAAATTTGCTAGTTCAACATTCGTGTGTACGTTAGTTGCTCAGTTGTGTCCAACTCTTTGTGACCCCATGGACTGTAGCCCACCAGGCTCCTCTGTCCATGCGATTCTCCAGGCAAGACTACTGGAGTGGGTAGCTGTTCCCTTCTCCAGGGGATCTTCCCAACCCAGGGATCGAACCCAGGTCTCCCGCATTGCAGGCAGATTCTTTACCATCTGAGCCACCAGGGCCAATCCAAAGATTCCTTCTAGACGCAAAGAAGTAGATTAAAAAAGTTCCTTCATTACTAAGTCAATTTCTCCAATTTTCCTTTTAGCTTTCTTCTGTATCCTTCTTGACATTAGGCTTAATGTCCACAGCAAAGTATCAGCAACTGTGTTGCCATCAAAAAACTCATCTCCCGCCCTGGGCTGGGGCAGCATTCAGTGTGCCAGTCATCTAACCCAGCTGGGGTGGAGGAGAGGGGCAGCTCTCCTGCATTTCAGTTCAGTTCAGTCGCTCAGTTGTGTCCGGCTCTTTGCGACCCCATGAATTGCAGCACGCCAGGCCTCCCTGTCCATCACCAACTCCCGGAGTTCACTGAGACTCATGCCCATCAAGTCGGTGACGCCATCCAGCCATCTCATCCTCTGTCATCCCCTTCTCCTCCTACCCCCAATCCCTCCCAGCATCAGAGTCTTTTCCAATGAGTCAACTCTTCACATGAAGTGCCCAAAGTACTGGAGTTTCAGCTTTAGCATCAGTCCTTCCAAAGAACACCCAGGGCTGATCTCCTTTAGAATGGACTGGTTGGATCTCCTTGCAGTCCAAGGGACTCTCAAGAGTCTTCTCCAACACCACAGTTCAAAAGCATCAATTCTTTGGTGCTCAGCTTTCTTCACAGTCCAATTCTCACATCCATACATGACCACTGGAAAAACCATAGCCTTGACTAGACAGACCTTTGTTGGCAAAGGTCATGATGTCTCTGCTTTTTAATATGCTGTCTAGGTTGGTCATAACTTTTCCTCCAAGGAGTAAGCGTCCAAGGAGTAAGCGTCTTTTAATATCATGGCTGCAGTCACCATCTGCAGTGATTTTGGAGCCCAAAAAAATAAAGTCTGACACTGTTTCCACTGTTTTCCCATCTATTTCCCATGAAGTGATGGGCCCAGATGCCATGATCTTCGTTTTCTGAATGTTGAGCTTTAAGCCAACTTTTTCACTCTCCTCTTTCACTTTCATCAAGAGGCTCTTTAGTTCCTCTTCACTTTCTGCCATAAGGGTGGTGTCATCTGCATATCTGAGGTGATATTTCTCCTGGCAGTCTTGATTCCACCTTGTGCTTCTTCGAGCCCAGCGTTTCTGCATTTCACTAGGGTTCAATTTACAACCCTGAACTGAGCCTGTTCTGTGCAAAGTCCACCTTGTTCATTGTCTGAGCCTGTGCAGTCTGCTACTGCTGGCTCATAAGCTCATCTGAAGTCAGTGTTTTTCATGTTTCTGTTCCCCTCCCCCAGAGCACGTAGTGTGGCGCTCTCAGTTGAAAGGCACTTAATGGTTCTTTGTAAAATAAATTTAAAACAGTGATGAGTTGTGTGAAGGCTGGTGAATGTGAGGGCAGCAGACTCAGGAGGAATATTCTCTCTTTAGCACACGCTGTCTCTCACCTTGCTGGTACCTCTGTGGCTCGGCTGAGAGCAGGAGTGCAAGGCAAATACTCAGGGTACAGAAAAGCAATGAGTGTGTGTCTAGACACTGACGTTCAAGAAGGGGCCCAGGACTTACCTGGTGGTCCAGTGGTTAAGACTCTGCCTGCCAATGCAGGGGACAAGCCAGGACTAACCCCTGGTCTGAGAAGATCCTACACGCCGCAAAGCGATGAAGCCCGTGCGTCACGGCTGCTAAGCTGGTGAGCTGCAATTACCGAAGCCCGCACACCCAGAACCTGTACTCCGTAATGAGAGAAGCCCCCACAACAAGAAGACCTTGCAGCAGCACTGGAGAGCAGCCCCAGCTCGCCGCAACTAGACAGAACCCCTGCACAGCGACAGAAAGTCACTCCAGCCATAAAGGAAGAAAGGAAAGAAAGAAGGGGCCCAGCTTCTAGGGTTCAAATCCCGGCTGTAACCACTTCCTAGTTAAATGGCTAGTTTTTGACTAGTCACATGACTTCTGGCAAGTTATCTAACCCCCCAGCTTCATCCCTCCACACACTGGACGTGATAAAGCAGCACCTACCTCATCAGGCTGCTTTGGTCCCACAAGCCTCCTTGCTGCCAATCCCAGATGCTGAACCGTCGGCTCCCTCACTCCCCTGGGACTTCTATGAAAGTTACACTTTTTCAGTGAGGCCCTCCTGGACCTCTCTGATAAACTAGCATCTTTTTAATTCATAGTACTCACAACCATCCCACATGTTATATGTTTATTTGATGACATAGTGTCCCATCTCACCCCTCAAACACAGGACCTTCATTATAGAAAGGACTTTGTTTAGCTCTCTGATGCCTTCTTCATCTGAAATGCAGCCTGGCCCATAGCCCTTGAGTGAATGAAGTGGAAAGTTAAACGAGTTCATTTCTATTAAACGTCTTGATATACATGTTCAATACAGGTTAGTCAGTATGTGAGCTATTATCAGACTGGGGATCCTCTCTGGATGTCCAGTGTGGAGACCCACTTATTTCCTGGTGCTTATGCTAGCGATGCTGGTCACCTTACCTTAGGAAGAAAAGCCTTGATCATCAGGTACATGCTGCGGACGTTGAGGTTCATCGAGAAATCCCAGTCTGTCTCCTCACAGTCCAGGATGGTTCCGTGATGGACGAAACTGGAAGAGTGATTAAGCAATGGGGAAAATGATCATCCTAAAAAAACTTCTATTGAATTTCCTTATCCTTTTCATTGTTCTTTATTGGCTTAGACCATTGTCCCTTCCATTACCAAGACTATTAACAAGTCAAACCTAGTATCACTTAGTACATTAGGTGAAGTATTCTAACACCATAAGCTAAAAAAGTTTAAGACCAAAAACTTCTTTTAAAAGAAAGCAGGAGTTTGGAAACTAAGAAACATAAGAGATTTTATACCAACTGCACAGGAAAATCACTGTCATTAAAAATAAACATGGATTTCTTGATGGTCCAGTGGTTAAGAATTCAGGTTCCAGTGCAGGAAATGTGGGTTCCATCCCTGGGCAGGGAACTAAGATCCCACATGCTAAAGACAACTAAGCCCGCTTGCCTCAAGTAGAGAGTCCGTGGGCCTCAATGAAAGATTCCTGCATTCTGCAACTAAGACCTGATGCAGCAAAAATAAATACATATTAAAAAACCGCAAAACCCCAAACCCAAAACTAAACAAATGAGAACACGCTGTATAACGATCATTTCAAGAGCAAGAGCGCCCTCTGGTGGCACAAATTTAACATTCTCAAGGGAAATCAAAACTCCAAGGAAAATTTCCCAGGCAAGAATACTGGAGTGGGTTGCCATTCCCTTCTCTAGGGGATCTTACCGACCCAAGGATCAAACCTGGGGTCTCCTGCATTGCAGGGAGATTCTTTACCATCTGAGCCATCAGGGAAACCCATTTAAAAAAAATAAAAAACAAAGGAGAATAGAATGCTTAACTACTATTTCAAGAGCGCCCTCTGGTGGCACAAATTTAACATTCTCAAGGAGAAATCTAAACTCAAGGAAACAAGTCTCAACATCTCAGGGTAACAAAGCAGTACCCCTACTCTACAGTTCTAACATACTGAGTAAACACTGCAGAACAAAGCAAAACCTTTAATATAAACTTCACTCTTTTGAAGTCACATTTCCTCAAGGAAGCTTTCTAAACACTTGAGTCCTATTGATTTCACTGTCCCTGGACCAAAATTATGTAATTAATTATAAAAGATTGTTGGTTCTGATTCCTATGCACCATTGTATTTCCAGTTCAACTGAATGACAGCAAGAATCACAGGCTCTATTTCTGTATCCTTTAGGTTGCTGAAAACTTAACAGATGCTCAAAAACTAATTTTGCTAATTGTTTTTTCCACGGTTCTGTGTATATCCTCATATGAGGGATGAGCAGGTTATTTATAAACCAGATCATCACAAATTGTTGCTCTAATTTAATTTTCATACATTGTAACATATGATAAAGTATGAACGCAGAGATTTTTTTTTTTCACTCTGAATCATGATTAGGTAGAACCATAAAACTATATTAGAACGTTCTAGGATTCTTCTACCAATGCAGGAGTATAAATGTAACACTACCTAAGAAAAGTGGGACATCTGGAAGGTATCTACTGAGATCCTATTTACTCACATCTACTGATACGTCTGAGAAGGGAGAGTGGGTTCCAGCGGTGGCTGTATCTACATGTAGCTGCTCCAGTTCTAGCTTTACATGCGTGGTTCAGGAAGCTTGGTACCACCCCCATGACGTTCAGTTAAGCCATTCTCTTTGTGTTGTGTATAAAGGTACAACGTGAACCTTCTTTTGCTGGGATTGACTGTCCCAATAAGAAACACTGAGCTTGGGAGGTATAAAGAACTTGCTGCTGCTGCTGCTAAGTCGCTTGTCTTGCGGACTCTGTGAGACCCCAGCAGGCTCCACCATCCCTGGGATTCTCCAGGCAAGAATGCTGGAGTGGGCTGCCATTTCCTTCTCCAATGCATGAAAGTGAAAAGTGAAAGTGAAGTCGCTCAGTCGTGTCTGACTCTTTGCGACTCCATGGACTGCAGCCCACCAGGCTCCTCAGTCCATGGGATTCTCCAGGCAAGAGTACTGGAGTGGGGTGCCAATGTGCCAAAAAAGTGGGGACATTCACATTCAATAATCTGAGTACTTGGCTTCTTTTAAATGTACTCTGATAGAGGGTCATTTTAAAGACACTCTACTGGAAAAGTTTTTCATATTATTTTATCAGTCTTAGTAGAGCATCAGTGACAAGTCTGTTGGCATGAGCCTGGTACCAGGCCTGAAAAGAGCAATAGCTTCGTGTTAGTGCTGGTGCCCTGAGTGACCCTAACTGCCTGTAGACCCCAAGCCTATGTCAATGTCTACGGCTGTTTTACTTGCTGATCTTAATTGTAATAAAAATTATGTCCAAAATTTTAGCCATATTCCCCAAGGAATATATTATGGTTCACAATGAATAATTTTGCTTTATCAAAATTCTTTGTGTGAGAGTTGCAGAAAGCTTTCTGTAAGAAGAGTGGAAGTGAAAAGTTGTGAATTACCCAGCAACGTTAAAGAGAACATCAAGTCTCTCAATGTCATTGGCAAACTGGTCAATTTGCTTCTTCTTTGTGACATCAAGGACCCGAGTGTAAATACCTGAAATATAAAACAAAGGGCATTATTTGCCTGTCTCCGTAAAGGATGCTTAGCTTTGAAGATTCAGCTATTTCCAAGTATGAAGATGGTAATATCTGTATGGTAGGCTTCGTAGGATTGCTGCCCATCCGTAGGGTCTTCATAATCTTAAGACTATCAGTAAAAATCTTGAAGTCTCCCTATTTGACCTCCCGATAACAGTTCTCTTTCTTCTTCCCCTTCTCTCTAGTCTCTAAATTGAATGATAAAGGTCTTTTCTGAATAAAGACTTCACAGTGACATGGGGATGATCGATAGCAGATGCTTCTCAGTAAGCCAGCAGTAATCGCTGCGAGTCAGCTCATTTCAGCCCATTCTTTCCCCCAGAGGCCAAGTCCCTGCTACAGTGATGCTGGATTCTGTCTGTGTGAAGGGTAAAGGCAGGGGCGGTAGATAAGGTATTGTTTTTACTTGTGTGTTTTACCTTTATGTTAATTCTATTATTTTTCAGAAATGACTCTGCTGGCCAAAGCTATCATCACTTATTTCTGCACCAAATTACAAGGAGAAGAAATGAGAGGCCAGACAAAGGGATGAAACACTTGAACACCGGCCACAAGAGATCTGGCATGCGGGTGTGAGAGACACACACCGCACCAGCTACTCAAAACCCCCTGAACATTCTCGAACGGAAGCAGCAGTCACTATTTTTATGTTTTTTTTTTTTTTTTAATAATACATGGTTCATCATTCTGTTTTGGATATAGAAAGAAAAGTTTATAAACAGAAGGGAAGACTGAAACCGAGGTTCAGAAAGGCCTCCTTTGTGCTGTGCTTTTCTATTCCAACAGCTTGATTTGTTGGAATTACAATTCAAGATAGTCTCGTGCAGTTAACTAGGCCAGTGCAGACAACTAGGTCAGTGAACTGATCTGTGCTGATCATGGAACCTGTTCCATTCAACTTCTAAATAAGTGCTCTGTTCTGATTTCTTTCAGAGTCACCTGAACCTCTCTGATATTGGAGCTAGGTTCAGTGTGGTGTATGTAGTAAGTGGTAGAAAGAAACTGGTAATCGCACATGCCTGAGTGACTCTCTGCAACCCTGTAGACTTTGGTCCACCAGGCTCCGCTGTCCATGGGATTCTCCAGGCAAAAATACTGGAGTAGGTTGCCATTTCCTTCTCCAGGGGATCTTCCTGACCCAGGGATAGAACTTGGGTCTCCTGCATTGCAGGCGAATTCTTTACTGTCTGAGCCACCAGGGAAGCCCATAGTATAAGGGGTAATAAACATCTAAATAATCTCTTAGAGTCTCTGGTTGTGATACGTAATGTTAGGGCTGAGCTGTTTCCAGTATAGTAGCCACTGGCTGCATGTGGCTACTGAGCCCTTGAAGTGTAGCTAGTCTGATTGGAAACATGCTGTTAAGTGTAAAATACACACAGGTTTCACAGATTTAGGAAAAAAATGTAAAATACCCCATTAATAATTTTGATCGTGAGTACGTTAAAATTACAGTATTTTAGATATATTGAGTTAAATAAAATATATTCTTAAACTTTTCACCTGTTTCTTTTAACATTTTAAATGTATATTTTACTAGAAAAAATTATGCCTGTGACAAACATCATGTTTCTCTTGGACACTGCTGCCCTTAGAGGAGGGGGGCTCAGAAGTAAGAAGTTGTCATAATGACTGTTAAATGGTCACGTCCGACTTCATAATTAGCTATTGAATCCTTTGACATGTTGGATAAATAAAAAATTTTAAATATGCACCTTAAAAACTTCGTTCATACATTTAAGTGTACAGATTTTTGTCTGCAGGCTCACAGAATACAAACTGGGTATCAGAGAATCTGGCTCTAAAAAGAAGGCCCGTGGAGCTGAACAGCTAAGGAATTTTCTTTCAACATGTAAAGTGTTAATGCTTTATAATCCCTTGTAGACTCCAATGTCAAAATCAAGCTATGGAGGTGCTTACCTGGGTACTTATCCAGTTCCTGAAGTTTGGATTCATTGATATCGGTGGCTATGACTTTGGCACCTTCTTTTGCAAAAGCCTGGTAGACACAACGCACAAATAAATCCTTTGTTTACTTGGTTAAACTGCTCTCGTGAACCGAGAGTCACTTAGCCTCTCCCCTTTATCTTATTGTCGCTATTATTTTCCCCAAGAAATAGGTGAAATTTCACACTACCTAGTCTCACCTCGTTCTTCACATTTTTAGTCTGTTTTATCATTAGTTAGAACAATGTGACATACACTGTGCTTGCCAGTTGACTTTGTCCCTTTGTGTGTGTGTGTGTGTGTGCTCAGTTGCTCAGTCATGCCCCATGGACTGTAGCCCACCAGGTGCTCTGTCCATGGAATTCTCCAGGCAAGCATACTGGAGTGGCTTGTCATTCCCTTCTCCACGGGATCTTCCTGACCCAGGGATCAAACTTGAGTCTCTTGTGTCTCCTGTATTGGCAGGTGGATTCCTCACCACTGTGCCACCTGGGAAGCCCGACTTTGTAATGCCAAATAAATATATTTTTTAAAAAACTAGGATTCAGTTATTGAACACCTCTCAAAATACTACCTTTCTTTGATTTTACAGCCTGCATTCTATTTCTGAGCAGTGACTAAAATCCAAATAATAAAAGAAAAATGGGTTATTTCAACACTTTTCCTCTTAATAAAAGTGGATTATTAGCTCAGGTGGGGGTTTCATGTGAGAGAAGTTGATACAAATTAGAAGGCAAAGATAACTTGATAGTTTCGTAAGTCTGGAGTCCTGCCTCTGAACTGACATAATTTCAGAAAACAATGCACTTCTGTAGGGCCCCTTCAGTGACTTTATTATGGTGCAGAGAAACTAAGGCAGACAGACAAGTTTCTCAGCTCAAAGGTTATCAGTGATGTCATAGGATAAATGTGAGGTATTCATTCCTTCATCTGCCTGGAGTCGGAGGAGTCACTTTCCTTTTTTGTAACTTAAGACAACAGAAGCACAAAAGGAAAAAAAAAAAAAAGAGCAGAACTAAATAACCGTGGTACCTGGCCCCAGAATTCTGTACCACAAAAGTGAGTAAGCAAGCAACAAAAGATAACAACTTACCAATGCGGCTGCCCAGCCGATCCCCTGAGCAGCAGCTGTCAGGACAATGACCTTCCCATCAAGTCGACCCATCCTGGAACCTGCGGTTTAATCTACAGACGTGTATTTAATGGCTTATACTGTAGCCCATGGCCTTGTGCAGTAACATTTAGAAGGAATGGTTCAACAGACTCCTTTAAGACCCTGAAGACACACACCTTTGTCAAATATTCCCACCACCTGAGAAGATCCCCATCAATCTCCAAGAATGCTTGCCCTAAATGCCTAGCTTTGCATATAAAAACATTTAGCAAAGCCCTGGTAGCTCAGTCAGTAAAGAATCTGTGCAGTGCAGGAGACACAGGTTTGATCCCTGGGCTGGGAAGATCCCCTGGAGAAGCGAATGGTAACCCGTTACAGTATCCTTGCCTGGAAAATCCCACGGACAGAGGAAGCTGGAGGGGTGCAGTCCATAGGGTCACAGAGTCGGACATGACTGAGCGACTATCACACACTGAAGTGGTAACTGACAGACAGACATCAGACTTTAAGCCATCTTCAGGTCGTTTCAGCCCCTGCTGCTGATACAGCCCACCACCGTTCTCCCCGCTGCCCCTCCCTGCAAACACTGCGTGGGTCCTCCCTACTTGGGACTGCTCCTTGCTTCCTCCCTTGTACACTTTTCTTGGGGTCTGTACTACCAATCATCTGTGGTTTTTCCGGGTCTCTTGGGACGATTTCACAGTTGGCTTCAGAAAGTAATTGAAAAATAAGAGTTGGAAAGTTAGAGCCTGTCCAAGCCCCCCTTTTACATCTGAGGGAACTGATCTGACCTGCTCAAGGTCACAGAGCTGGTCAACAGCAAAGACAGGACTAATGTCAGGTCTCCTGACTCTTCCGTAAGTGAACATCCTACCCCACAGTGCTGCTGATTAAAGTCTGAGCATTCAGCAGTAACACTTTAACAGACACAAATAGTGATTTTTAAAAGGGAGGACTGAGGACGTCTGACAGAGGGGAAATAGGATCTACAGAAGATACCTGGTCAATGCTTGGACTGTAACAGATCGCAGGGTGACAGGAAAGGCTAGTGATGAGGTTACAGGTAGTGGAGTCAGGTGATGATCAAATGAGGCTGTCTGCAGGGAATCAAGTTCTTTCTCTCATCCTGCAGTTCTTAGTGTATGCCTCTGACCACACAGCAAGGCACAAAATGGCTGCTTTCTCCCAAGACGTCACATCTGCATTCCGGGCAAAAGAGAAGGAAAGGAGCAAAAGACAGAAGTCTTTCAGAGACCCTGCTTTTCTATTTTGGGAGGACGCCCTCCTCTGAAATTCCAGCCCATGTTTTGTTGGCCAGTTTTAGCAACAGAGGCTAAGAATTTGAGTTTTATTTTCCAGTTTTTATAAAGTGAAAAGGGTAGGGGTTGGGGGAGCTAACAAATAGCACATGCACAAAATAACCTTCCCAGTCTGCTCATTACCTGTCTGATAAAGAGTGCAGAGAGCTAGCTAGTCTAGCCTGGAGGGCTCACATGATCCAGTCATTTCTTTTTGAACTTATTTCTGTTCTCGTCAGCCAACCTTGGCTTTTTGTGGTAACTCGCATACACTTTCAAGCCTGCAACCTTTGTCCCAGCTCTCCACGCTGAGGGCTAGGTACTCCTGTGGGCAATCGGTACTGGAGGATTTGAGAGCATGACGGAACCAGATGTGTACTCTGGAAAGCTCACTGGAGAGTAGGCCTGGGGAGGGACTGAGCAGGGGGTTTCCTTCGGAGGAAACTGCAGTCGTGCAGAGGCGGTGGACAAATAAAGGGGTAGAGAGCAGCGGTGAAAGAGAGTGTTTAAGAGCTGACCCAGGGCCTGGTCGCCAGTGCACTGATTTCAAAGAGATTACGTGGTTCGCCTAGTGTTTTACGGCTAGGAATTCAAACCCAGGCCTCCTGATCCTGGATACAGAGAAGACCTTGTGGTTCTAAATCCCCACAGGGCGCCAGGGCCTTGCGGCTCCGCGGAATTGGTACCCGTAACTGATCATGATGCCAGCGCTGCGGTCTGAAACCCATCTCTGAGTTTGTGCCGAGGCCACCGCCCCCGGGCCATTTCCGGTGGACTGCCAAGGCGAACCCAGCTCGGGGACACGCCGAGCCCCTCCCGCCTGCCGTGGCGCTCCTCCCGCGGACTGCAAGGGAAGCAGGATGCGCGCACCCCGCTTTGCCCCTCGTCCACTCCCCGGTTCCTTCGCGGTCTGACGGCTCTCCCAGCCCCAGTTCCCTCCTTATTTTCTCCCACACCAGCATTTCCTCTAATAAAACTCGTGCGTGTGTAACTTTCTCTAGGAGTCAAGTTTCTTGCAGGACCTGACTGACAGCGCGTGGTTCTAAGAACTACCCCCAGGGACTAGCTTACTACTTCACTAATGCTCTGTGATTGACGGAGAAGCAGGACTTTCACAATGGCCGACCTACTTTGATGCAATTTTAGGTTTTTTTTTTCCTTCTTACATGAGTGATACATTTTAAGTTAAACCATGGTAAAAGTTAAGTTAAACATTCAATATAATATTTTAGAAAGTAAGAAACCCCAATAATCCTTACCCGCCCCCAATCCTGAGCATGATGTATTAAAAAGCTGCTACTTTACACTGCTGTCATCAGTGACTTTTGGCCCATGGCCCTGTGAAGGTACATGCCAGGAAGCTTTGACACCAAGAGAAGCGCTTAGTAAAAGCGCTTGAAGCACAGGGCAGCTGTTTTGCTCACTGATGGCCTCCTCCAAGCTGTCCTCCCTGTCTTTATGGGGTCAGATTTTAGAGCCAAAGCCTTATAACTAGATAAACTGAGCGATTACACGAAGACACATTTATTTGGAAAAATGAGTGCAAACATAATCTGAAATGGCGAAATGAGGCAACTTTCAATAAATTCAACGTGAAAATCAGACAAGATGGATTGCTTACTCCAAATATTAGAATCTTAGTGCTAATTTTTTTATTTGGCCCACCTTCCTTATGGGATCTTAGTTCCCCGACCAGGGATTGAACCCCCACCCTCCGCAGTAAGAATGCAGAGTCCAGAGACACAGATCATTTACAGGAATTCTTGACGAACCGGAGAAAGGATGTCTACAGTAGACTCCTTTGGCTATTTTGAAAAACTTACCAGAGATTCAAATTTGTTAAACATCCCCCCTTACTCCGAACTTACGGCTAAAACTAATCCTGAAGAACAAAGTAACATCTGAAAATTACAACTCTCCTTCCCCGCCCCCCACCCCCACCCCGCCACCAAAATTTCTTTTTTAATATATCGGGAAACTTACTTTAGAGCAGCAAATTCATGGCGTCCTCCAGATCACTGCGCTGGCAAGAAACTTAAGACCTTTGTGCAGAAGCAAGTCAGGTGCCTAGTAATGCCTGTTGGGATCTGTAGTTCAAGTTTCAGTTTTTAGAAAATTAGGCGCACATTCACATATTTTATGTGTATGTGCTGCCATCTAGTGGAGTTTAGGTAGAACTGTTAACCGACTGCTAGAAGGAAAAAGTGGAAAAGCATTTTACTGGTGTCTTCAGTTCAGTCGCTCAGTCGTGTCCGACTCTTTGAGACCCCATGGATTGCAGCACGCCAGGCTTCCCTGTGCACCACCAGCTCCCGGAGCTCATGTCCATCCAGTCGGTGATGCCATCCAACCATCTGGTGTCTTAGAATGTGGAAATCACTTCCTTCACGAATTTTACAGAAGTCCTGCTCTTTTATTTGCACTTACTATGTGCTGCTCTGGGGGCACTCGAGAGAGAATGAGCCAGGAGTTGCATATGAAAGCAACAAAATAGAAGGAAACCAGGTCATTGAAGATCCTGGAGCCTTCCTTCTTGCACCCTGACCTAGATTGTTTTGAGGCGGGGAAATTCTCTCGTGCTTTTAAGGTACGGGTGTGGTTATTTTGTCACACGCAATCTATTCTAACACTCATTACAAACGTAGTGGCAGAACGCAGTCATCTTGAGTGCGCTGAGGGGGCTGAGTCGGGGAACTTCGAAGTGCATGCTGGGTAAGAGCCAAAAATCAAGTTTGGTTAAAGAGAATGGAAATATCAGATGGAAAAAGATTTACTAGATCATGTGAGCCCTCTCTACAAGGCTTACTAACTCATACTTAACAGGCATGTAACTGAGCCTAGAGACTGTTTAGGCTAGTTTGTGCATGTGCTATTTAAGTAGGGGTCTCTCAATACCCACGTAACTCACTTTCCCCTGCCTTTTGCTTTATAAAAGCTGGAAAACAACTCTCAAATTCCCAGCCGTCTTTGCTTCTAGAGCTGGTCAATGAAATAAATGTAAGCTGAAATCTCCAAGATCTTCCTTCTTGGATAGAACCCTGAGGACTCTCTGAAAAAGCTTTTGACTTTTGCCCTTTTCTCCTGGAATGCAGTTGTGATGCCTAGGAACATGGCAACCATGTTGTGACTTGGTGTGAGGTCAGAAGCATACATTAAAGACAGCAGGGTGAGTGAGAGAAGGGCCTTGGTTCCTTGAAGACAGCCTTAAGTTGACAGCATTACCATGTGACAGGTTGTCCCATAGTAACCGTAACTGTTGAAAATCAGCTCTCTGAACTTATGTGAGAAAATAAACTTCTTTAGATCATGCTTTTTGCTCTTGGAGTGAATGTGTATTTATAGTAATCACAGTGGCTCGGAACAAAGACTGTTAAGTCAGAAGGATGAAGGTAAGTCCCCCATCTTTCCCTCACTAGCTAAATCAGTCACTTAACTCTACAAATCTCGTCTTGTACAAATTTTCTCGTCTGTGAACGATCACAGCACTTGCCCCAGCGATGTCGCGAGGAGGAAGGACTTGGCGTGTGAAGCCATCAGTAGAATATGCTATTTTTGTACTTTGTTGTTATTCAGTTATTGTGTCCGACCCTGTGACCCCATGGACTGCAGCACGCCAGGCTTCCCTGCCCATCACCAATTCCCGGAGTTTGCTCAACTCATGTCCATTGATTTGGTGATGAGGTCCAACCGTCTCATTCTCTGTCATGCCCTTTTCCTCCTGCCTTCAATCTTTCTCAGCAACAGGGTCTTTTCCGATGAGTCGGCTCTTCCCATCAGGTGGCTGAAGTATTGGAGTACTTGATAAAAGAGTGTTTTTGTACTTAATAAACATTATTAAAAATTCAATTATAATGGATAGAAAATATTGTCCTTAGGAAAAAAAAAAAAAAAAGGCACCAAAACCCAAAACACCCTGGCCTAGTTTTTGGTAACAGAACCTCATTGCCTTACTATAGTTTATACTGTTGAGTCTAATGATCTGAAACCATTATCCAGCTGTGCTCCTTGCTTTAATAACAATCCCTTTTCTTTGACTTTTGAAGATTTTGGAATACACATTTTATGAACATGACAGTTCTCTAACTCTGATACTTTTTCTTGAGGCAGCTTTCTTGAGCCTTCCTTCATCCCCTGATCTTCAACAGTAGTGGTTGCTTTATGACCGCCTGTCTCATGGTAATGCGAATATCTGCTTAACCATTTGTATTGTCAGCGGACTAAATTTCTCCAAAGCTAGGGACTGTAACTTTTCCACCTTTACATTGTGATCAGTTCATATTAAAACTATATGCGTTGTTTTCCAAATACGACGAGTTCCACAAAGGCGGTACATTTTGGTGCCTAGACCGATGATGAGCACGTAGTTGATGGTTGTTTAATATTTGCTGAATATGAATGGTAAGGTCTCGGTAATAATTGTGAGGCTCGAGAGCATGTCTCCTATGAATAATATTTTGTCTTCTTTGTTCCTAATTTTGCTTTTCAGATCATTTTAGTATTGTCTGACCATAGTATTGTTTTTTAACATTCTTGCGAGTTTCCATTGCTGATTTTCATAATCGTTCCTTTGCAGTCATTCACAATATTGAAATTCGTTATCATTAGAGGTAAACAACATACCAAGTGAGATGTCAGAGAGATGGAGGGACAGAAGCTCTTTCCCTGACAGACACCGACTTAACAACAATATATGGGCCAAAATACTTTTGTGAAAACTTTAGAAGCCAGTTATGAAGGGCTTCCCTGGTGGCAGTACCCTAGGTCAGGGCAAAGCTGGGAATGGCCACACTGAAGCAGGTGAGGAGAGCTGTTTCACTTCACCTGCAGCCACCCCTCCCTGGGCTAGCACAGCTTAGCCCCTGGCTCAGTTTCCCCATCATGGGGAGTAGGGGAAAGAGGAGAGTGGAAGGTTCACCGGAAGTTCCAGCTTTTTGAGGGGTGCCTGAGTGACTGGTTACTCTCCCCTGACTCAGAGTCTTGATGGAACTGGCATGGCTTGGCACCAGAGAACCTGCAGAGACTGGTGTGGCTCTTGCAGTGAGGCCCACGTACCCCCTGGAGGCTTCATTTTTGGGAGGGAGGAGAAGAGTGAGGGTCTGGTGTTCCAGCTTTCTGAATGGCTGCACAAGAGACTGGTTTGTGTTTCGTCTGACTTGGGGTGCTGACGGGGAAGCTGATACACTTTGGATGCGTGGGGGCTGATGAGAAAAAAGGACCGTGGTGTGACTTGCTGCTGCAGCACCAAAGAGCCTGCAGTACTGCAGACAGACACCAGAGGGAGAGATCCTGAGCGCCTGAAAAAGAATTTGGCAACCCTCTCATTTGCAAGCCCAGGGAAGGGCATACCCTCCAAAGGTTTCAGAGGCCCCCCAGAATCTATAAACGAGCTGACTGATGAAGGTGTTTCCCTGTATGAGACTAGAAGAGGTGGCTGCTTTTTTTCAAATGCATAAAACCCAGCAAAACGTCAGAAGCCACACAAACATGGACTATCGAAAGAAACAAGATAAATCTCCCGAAACTCAAAAAAATGGTGATCTAAGAATCACCTATCAAAGAATTAAAAATAACAGAAGCTCAATGATCTCAAGACAATGCAGACAACTAAATGAATTTTGGAAAATAATGCATGAACAGCATGAAAATATTAACTAGTAAATAGAAACTATGAAGAAGAACCAAATTCTGGTGCTGAATAATAATCAAATTGAAAAATTCACTAGAGGGGTTGAACAGCAGACTTGATCAAGCAGAAAAATCAACAAACTGGTCATTTGAAATTACCCGGTCAGAGAAGCCTAAGGAAAAAAGAAAAGTGTAGAGAGCCTAAGGTACTTAGTGGACCAACATATGGTGGTACTTCGAGAGGAGAGACAGGGACAAAAAGTTGATTTGAAGAAATAATGGCCCCCAAACTTCCCAAATCTGAGGAAGGAACTGAACGTCCAAATTCAGAGACTTAAGCAGCATTCTGTTAGACTGGAAACCCGATGACTGATTTTACTGTTAATGGCCTTTAGTTTCCCTGGGGAAAGGAATGCCAACTCACTCCAGTATTCTTGCCTGGGAAACCCCATGGACAGAGGAGCCTGGCGGGCTATAGTCTGTGGGGTCACAGAGTTGGACACAATTGTGTGAGCATACACAGAGCAGTTTTATTAGTCAGGTGAATTTACCTACCATTATCAATACTTTGGGGGAAGCAGACATTGTAAAGGATCAAACCCGCAGTGCTGTTACAGTGTCTTGTTTGGGTAACGGTGGAAAGGAGAAACAGGTCCAGGTGAGAGGATTGTAGGAGGGGACACTTTCCCCTTAGCGTTAGTGAATTCCTATGACAGTGTTAAGATAAGGGAAAATATCCTATCCACAGACTTTAGAATGATGACTATGATGCAATTCATAATCTCTTTCTCTGAATAAATAGTCTTACCAAAGAGCCAAGAATGCCTTGAAATCACTAACTCTGTTCTAAATGCATCTTGCTGTTTTGTGTGGTTTTTCAAAATCGTGTGATATAAAGTATCAGATACTTTCTAAAACCATAGTTCATAACAACCTCTTATAGGTCAGAGACCCCTCTGGGGATATGACAAGAGACAGTATGGACCTTAGTATCCTAGAAAAATGGATCCACACACACAAGTTAATATTGAACTTAAGAGGTTTTACAGACTGCATGAAGTCCAGATGCCTTGTGTATCTGTGGGCACCTCAGATTTAGAAAACTCTACCTTGATAGAAACTCTGGCGCTGTTTCCTCATGTCTAAAATTAAAGGACACAATAAATTGGTGTGGTTTTTTTCCAGTTGCTAATGAAGTGCAACCGACTACAAAGTCTAATAACAAACCAATTTAGAGTGCTTGCACAGAGAGTGGGGTGGGTTGTAACTGGAAAGTGAGAAACAACTTCCATAGCTGTTTCAGCAAAAGGAAGATTAAAACTAGAAAATGCAGAGGCTGTATCACTTGATATCCCTTAACAGCCGAAATATGGAATGCATATGTATATTTTTACAGGAAAATTCTGAAAGTCAACACAGAAGAAGAGAGGAGGGCCAGATACACTCTGAGTATCCCCCCAAGAAACCATCAATTAAATTACATGGTGCTGTGATCTGGAACAAGTAATCAAACATTTACTGAATGTTCAAGACACTAAAAGAAGAGTCTGTAATTTTGTTAATCAAATGATATTTTATATTAACTTATGACTTATGCTTTGGAATTCTCTAAGTCATATGTGGATAACTTTATATTAATAAAAATATATACATTTTATGTATACATGGAAAGATTGGAAATTTCCTTCAATAACTTTATTCTTTATAAAACCTATAAATAAATAAAACTTTTCAACTTCTAAAGGATTACCACGTTTAAGAAGAAGGTATATTGCTATCACCATTCTAGATTATGGGAATGCATCCCATTCCTTCATCTTCCAATCCTAGTGGCAAAGTGGGAACTGAACTGAAGTTGGATTGAGACAGGACTGCCAGGGATAGACACATAAAGAAATAAACACAGACACTTCCAAACATGGAATGCTGGGCCTCCAGGAAAGTGGCAGAGCAGAGTCTACTGAGTCTTGCACTCTGGCACATCTCTTCCTGACGACATTTGCCAAGGACCTGGCTGGGGATCCTCGGTCTCCACTTCAGCAGTTTGTTCTTCTGAGGAGGAAAAAAAAAAATATCAACAACAAAAGTAATATTAGTGAAAACATAGACAAAACCCAAATATAACTAAAGTGGAAAGGATGTTGTGACAGTAGAGACATGTGCAGAATAAAACATGGCACTTCGACACGGTCATTAATTTCCTTGTTAAAAAGCACGCTTCACTTCATCAGAGTTGAAGATGTTTATTCCCCATTTTCCCATAAAATGAATGGTTAGAAAAACCATATTGTACATAAAACCTAGAAGTAATAAATTTTTAGTTGGAATCCATCAATCTGAGAAGCAAAGTGAATCAAACAGATTAGCTGAGTTTGATTTTCTTTTGTCCTGTTTTCAGGGAAAAACTAGTGTGCTATACACTACTATGCATTTTAGAGAATACTTAGCCATCGTTGGAAAGCTTTCTTTGAAGCTTTAAAAAGGCACTTTAACTGCATCTATTTACTTATAAGTAATAACTGTTTTAAAATTATATATGCATAAATCAAGGATAGCTGATCTTGAGATAATGAAAATTTCCTTTTATAATTAAAATTAAAAACTGACATTAACTTTTTAGGTTGATATTTTATTAATACTAATTCAAGGATTATGTCCTTTAATTCTGAATTGGTGAATTTTTGATTTATGTATCCCCCCCGGCCTTTTATTTCACTTAAAAATCATACCCGAAAGATCCATGTATTGATAAAAAGACTTAAGCATTTTTATTTGCAGTTTGATTAGTTCATATTATGCTTGTGCCTTTGGCACTTTCAGATAAAATCAAAAGGTGATTAGAAAACATATCAGTTTTTCCAAAGACTCTTCTAAAATGGTATGTGTGTGTGTGTGTGTGTACACACCAAAAGCTCTATGGAAGGGTTAACTAGTGGAAGGTCCTTAAGTGTTTGTTAAATACTATTCAAAGAGCTGAAGAGTTTCAGTTTTTTTCCCAAATTGCTTTGTTCTGTACTATCTCCCTAAGAGCACTGTCAAGGTGCTGACTTGATTCAATTTTGATGTGCAGCTGATGAGAATGAACTGATTCCTTCTTTGTCACAGTTCCCATTTTCTTGCCTGGAGAATTCCATGGACAGAGGAGCCTGGAGAGAGATACTCCATGGGGTCCCAAAGAGTCAGACACCACTGAGCGACTAAAACTTTGACTTTTCAGAGCTCTCATACACTCTGGCAACCTTTGCTCAGAGCTTTACGTATCTGGCAGCTGCCTCTTTTGATGAAGGTTTTTTTGTTTTAGGTTTCTACAAATGCATCATAGGGTATTTCTGACAGGTGGAGACACTGTCACAAGGGCTCTGGCCATGCACTCCTGGGCACATGGTGAGAAAGGCTAAGACACAGCATATTACAGAGCTTCTCCCGGCACGTTCCCCATCTCTGTGGACAGTGCCTCCGCATAGCTGGGCGTGAGCCTGATGTCTGACACCCACTCCATCCAATCAGGCACTGAGCCTGCTGATTCTACCTCCAGATCTCTCCCATCTGTCGCATCTCCTCGACTCTATTGTGCCTGCCCAAATTCACGCTGTCCCCTTGCCCAGGCACCTGTTAAACTCTTGCTCCCATGATTTGTGGGTTACCCTACAGCTGAGGCAATGTGTTCAAAATGTACGCGCCATCACGCTCCTCTGCTCTTGTTTGAAATCTGAAGGCTTCCTCCATCTACTCTCAGGGTCAAGTTTAAATTCTCTACACTCTCTACAGAGTCCTGCAGGTCTGGCTCTTGCCTCTCTTCTTTGGTTCACTGACTCCATCCACAGAAGCCTGCTTTTCCACATCATGCTCTTTCAGCCCTCCCCCGACCGTGGTCCCTCCTACTCTGGCTGGGGCTGTCAATGTTCTGTCTGTAAATGCTCTGCCCTCCTCTCTCTGCTCAGCTAGCTCCCGTTAACCTGTTAGATCTCAGTTCCCCTCTTCAAGGAAGACTTCCGTAATATTCCTAAAACAAAAACCTACTCTAAGCCTCAGAGCCGTTTGCACTCTAGAATTTTCCCTTTGACTACCTGATTGCTGTCTATACCTAGTACACTGTAAGCTCTAGAAGGACAGGAACCGCATCTAGTTTTGCTTGTTACTTCACCATTAGGGTATAATATGTATCACAGAGTTGATATTAAAGAATTCTGATATTAAAGAATTGACTGAATGAATCAGTAAATGATACAAGTCTATGATCTGGCTTGTGTAAAATGAATATATAATCCTACTGGAAATACTGGCCCACTGAATTCATAAGAAAGTCTTTTTCAGTAAAAGTAGTTTTGTGAATAGGGTAGCGTCTTTATGTCCTTGGGAATGTTGCTTGTCCATTTCAGGGAAAAGTTGACAGTTTAACACACAGACTTCACTCAGGGTAAAAAGTGACTGTGCTTCAGAGAAACTCTGTCCCCCCCAGAAAGCAATGAAGTCTCTGCCCTGTGAGCTTGGTCAACTCCATCCTCTCCTGTCGGTACTTGCCTGTGGCATCATGTGGTAAAGAGAAGTTCCCACTGTTATCCCCCCATTTCTGAGTAACCAGTGTATTTACCTACCTGGACAAAGGCCTAAACCTGAGTTATCAAAATAGCGAACTGGAGGAGGTACTGGTAAAGACTTTGATCGGTTATCAAAAAACCAAGATTTCGGCGACTCCTTCGGCACAGGATCTTGGACATTCCGTTCTTTGCATTGAGAAGACATATGGTGTCTCTTTTTAGAGGGTGTCCCAGTCACTTTAGGAGACTTTGGAGAATTCTCACAAGTTACTTCTTTGTGAACCTCTCTTTTAAGCGTTCTCTCCTTCCATGTCTTGACCTCACTGGAAAGATGATGATAATAGCTTAAACGTGGTGGTGGTGGGCGAGGGGGAGTAGGAGAAAAAAGGAGACCACAGACTGCAATTCCTGCAATGTATTCACACTTAAAAAAAAAGTTTTTAAATTGTGGTGTGTGTTACAATATACATAACATAACATTTAGCATTTTATCATATTTACATTCTTGTTTCAACCTAATGCTTCCTGTTTGGACTGTTTTGACAGTTCAGAAAATGAAATGAGGTCAGTATAAACTGAGTAATTGTAGTAAATCTCCATAATCATGGGGATTTGAAAAGAAATGATATCAGATTTTTAAATGAATCAATGATATGATCTAGTGTATTTTGTGGCCATAATTTGATAAATTAGTCTCTGGGATAGATGACTCTAATGTATCTGTTATTTTAAGAGAAATAATTCGTGGTGCTTTCCTGGATTCATTATATTCTTGCTTCATAGAGGAAATGCTACCACATTGCTCTGGTTCCTCCAGAGAGAAACCTGGGCAACAATCCTAGGGCCCCGTCTTCCTCATACTTATTCCTCAAATTCATCTCCTTATTTTTATCTGCACTGGCACCATTCCAGTCCATGCCAAAACTATCTTTTGCTTGGGCAATAATAAACCAATTCCTAAGTTGGGGCCTCCTATACTGAGATCCTGTCTGATCTCGGAAGGTCAAGGTCTCCTCCAGTGGAGGCAATCCTTCCATTACATTTCAGATCCCCTCCAAACGTCCTCCCAATGACCTCTGGGGGCCTGTGCTATCCGGACCAGTTCCCTCTGGTGTTTCATCTCATGCCTCACTGTCTCCATCTCTGCCCTTGCTACACTGGATGTCTTTCAGCTCCACCAGCAGGTCACTGTTTCTGACTCAGAGCATGTGCACATGCCATTCCCTCAGCCTAGAGAGCTTACCTGCCTCTCCTTTCATCTGGCCTAACTTCTATTCAGTTTTCACACTGAATCTTAAAGATTAATCTCTTGATCAACACCACTCCCCACACCAAGACTTGATCTTTCTGTTATATACTCTTTCCTCATGTCCTACTTTTTGATGTTGCTGTTTGCTTGACAGCACTCACTACAAAGAATTAGTTAGTTGTGGACTTTACTTAGTTTAATGCCTATTTTTCCTCTATTGTATCACTGGTAGAGGTTAGTACAAGATTCTATTCTTGGGTAGAAGCCAAATAATTAAATTTGTTAGATACGTTTACAAGTAAAACTAAGCAGCTACAGTAAGGGACCTAAGGGGCTCTTCCTTGAGTAGGGCCCACTGACTTGGGTATATGGACTTGTGGTATATATGAGCTGCCCCTCAAAGATCTTTTTTTACTTCCTGGTTCTTGGCTTAGTTAAATGTAGGTCAGTTGATACATGGCAAACAGATGGAATGGTGCTAGTGTATTCCTATTCCTTTTAGAAAAGACATATGAACTTTAAAAGTTACTTTCTCCATATTGTGTCAAGGATTATCAAATGCAAAAAAATATTTAGTTGGGAAAAAGTCCCCCCCTCTAAAAGAAAACAAACTAAAAAGACAAAACTTATGTGTTTACACCATTCTCCCCAACATGTAACAGACGTAATTTCTGTATCATATAAGGCGATCTTACCTTGACAGTTCGTTCTTTTGCTTTATGAGCTGTTCATTTTGCTGCTTTAACTTAGAAACCTCCTTTTCCAGCCGTATATATTCACTTTTCAGGATAAGAGCTTTCGTGCTTTGTACAATGCCGCTGCCACCTCCACAGGTTAAGGGTTTATTTGAAGGCTGAGTATCAATATGTTCTGATAGTACTGTGGGACGCAAAAGCACAGACAGGTGGGGGATAATTTGAATAGCTCAAAATTAAAACCATAACAAAGGGCAGTAAGTCATAAAAATACCTGACTACCCTCTATCTGGAAGTCAACCTTGACTTCCTTCTCCCTTACCTCACATGCCTATTTGGCCATCAATTTCACATAGCTCTAGAATCCTCCTGCTGCTTTCTACCAATCAATCCCACTACCATAACCCTGTTAGTATTGTTTTCCGTGGCTGCAGTAGTAAGGGTCCTCCCCAGACAGAGCCGTCCCTCACTTGTCGGTCTTCTATTACCAGCGGAACCACCTGGCAGACTTCCTCCTACAGCGTGTGTGTGTCCACCACTCAGTGAACCTCTAGTACTCAATACTGTTCACTAAATGAACCTGAGTTGATATTAAAGCATACATTATTAAAGATTCTACCCTATGTGTGCAGAAGAAATGTAAGGAACTGCTTTGTGCATTTTAGATAAAACTGCATGAAACTGTGAGGTGCTTTCTGACGTAGACTAATCCACTGGGTCACTGGCAATTTCTTACAGAAGGGTACAGGTGTGTGTGGGGAAGATACTCGATGTCCATTTCCTTTTGAATGATTCTGAAATCAGGGACAACATGAAAGTCACAAATCAAGAGTACTTATAGTGATCCTCCTGTAACAACAAGAACTCTCAAGTCTATTTTTATCTCTTGAAGTTTTTCAGGTTGCAGCTGTGATCACCTTAACACTATCTCTGATTCTTTCTTTCTTTCTTTACTTGGCTGGTCAGGTCTTAGTTGAGGCATGTGGGTTCTTTTGTTGTGGCACACAGGCTCTCTAGTTATGGCACACGGGCTCTCTACTTACGGCACACAGGCTTAGTAGTTCTGCGGCATGTGGGTTCTTAGTTTCCTGACCAGGGATTGAACCTGCATTCCCTGCGTTGCAAGGTGGATTCTTCAACCACCAGATCACCAGCGAAGTGTACTCTGATTTTTTTTTTAAATGAGTGGACAATAATACACACAAATATCATCCTACATTTGCTAGACCTTCAGAATTTTCAGCGTGCTCGCACATACAACTTTTAGTGTGATCCTTCAAACAATTACACACATAAGCTAAGTCAGGGCTGTCCTCAGGGTTTCACACAGTGTTAAACGAGGGCAATCAATTCAGAGACCTGTCCTTGACTGTGAATTCAATGCTTGTCCTACTCTACAAAGCTGATCTAAGTATTGGTTAGCATTTTCTCTTTATAAATGAAACATAAGAAACAGAAATACAGAAAAAGGTATAGTTTGAGAGACAGTGTCAGACTTTATTTTTTTGGGCTACAAAATCACTGCAGATGGTGACTGCAGCCATGATATTAAAAGATGTTTAATCCTTGGAAGGAAAGTTATGACCAACCTAGATAGCATATTCCAAAGCAGAGACATTACTTTGCCAACAAAGGTCCGTCTAGTCAAGGCTATGGTTTTTACAGTGGTCATGTATGGATGTGAGAGTTGGACTGTGAAGAAAGCTGAGTGCCGAAGAATTGATGCTTTTGAACTGTGGTGTTGGAGAAGACTCTTGAGAGTCCCTTGGACTAGAAGGAGATCCAACCAGTCCATCCTAAAGGAGATCAGTCCTGGGTGTTCATTGGAAGGAATGATGCTAAAGCTGAAACTCCAGTACTTCAGCCACCTCATGCGAAGAGTTGATTCACTGGAAAAGACTCTGATGCTGGGAGGGATTGGGGGCAGGAGGAGAAGGGGACGACAGGGGATGAGATGACTGGATAGCATCACATCCGACTCGATGGATGTGAGTTTGAGTGAACTCTGGGAGTTGGTGATGGACAGGGAGGCCTGGTGTGCTGCAATTCATGGGGTCGCAAAGAGTCAGACATGACTGAGCGACTGAACTGAGAGATATATAGACAGAAATTTGATCACTGGACTTGAAGACTGTTCCTATGATAAATTTCAAACACCCTGCCAGTAAGAACAAGTTGGATAATATTTATTTTTACTATGAATGGATATTTTTACTGTGCATATGGTTACAATCTACTAAGATATGTGCTTGTATTTTTATTGGGAAGTATACTTATACCCTGATAGTTAAGTCATTCTTTTATAGTACTGAAGATATCTTCACTAATATGTAAAGATTTGATAATGCAAAAGCAAATTTCCTATTTTCTAAGACTCTATAATGGAGAAACAGTCAAGATTATAGGAAACTAAGAAGATATCACAGGATAAATATAAGCCCAATGAATTCATCTGAAAAACAAGTTTTTTCTAAATCAGTGATTAACTTAGGTTTATTCTTGATCGTCATTACCTATAATAGTACTGTTCAAAATGTCAAGTGTACTGAAGTAAAATGGAAAGATCAGGAAGTATCAGCATTTTCCACTTACTTGAGGTATCTTGGGCCTGTTGATTTCTTCTAAGATTTTCTCTCAATAGCCTTATAACTTCTTTTTGATATTCTACAGTGGCTTTTGTTGAAGCAATTCTATTAAGAGCAACAGAAATATGTAAAAACCCAGAAACAGATTTTTAATGAAGGAATAAACACAACTGCTGTCAAGAATTTTCTAGTAAGAAGACACATCATATCAACATAATGTTTATAGGTAGCAGTAGGTAACCCCTCATGATACCTTCCTGGTATCACACATTTCACAGCTATTATATCATCAAATTGGAAGCATTTTGCCTGGTTGCAGGAATGATTTCTTTTTTTAACACTGAGAAATCAATTCTATTTAAATTTCTGGAAGCTCAATAGCTATTAAAGGTATATTGAGTAAAGTTATACCTGGGGGCACCATAAAACAAGTAAATATCAAGAAGGTGTAACAATCACCAGAGCATGAAAGCAAAAAGCAGCTTCTGTTCTAAAGTCAGGAAAGCAAACCCTAGCTGCAGGTCTGGTCCAAAGCGTTATAATCAAAGGTCAAATTCTGCTCACTGTTCCCTGGTAGAGACATTTTATGAACTGTTCGCTTAAGCATTAATCAGCAGAGATAAATTGTACAATACTCTGCTTTTTTTAGAGGCTGACAGTATCTGCTGATTCTATTCTGTAAGTAAAATTGCTTTTTATGATGAAGATCTTAACAGATATGTTTCACTTTTTATCACTGGAAGGCTGGTTAGAACGAATGAAGATCTGAAGTGCTACGTATTTAGCAAAATTACACATTATCATTAAATATTTATTAAAGATTTATAGGAAGAATTAAAAATGTTAAGAGCCAGGAGGGATAAGAAATCCTTTAACATAAACCAATCCTTTTATTGATTATGAATGTGAAGCCCAGAGAGATAAACAGCTTGTTAAAGGTGATATATTCATTAGAGGCAATATATTTCTAACTTAGTTTCCCTGACACTAATGGTCTTTTCATTATTCTATATCACAAAGAACTTCAGGCATGCTATTATGTATATGGTGTGTGTGTGTGTGAGTGTGTGTGTGTTAGTCACTCAGTTGTGTTCAACTCTTTGCAATACCACTGACTGTAGCCCATCAGGCTCTTCTATTCATGGAATTCTCTAGGCAAGAATACTGGAGTGGGTTGCCGTTCTCTTCTCTAGGGGATCTTCCTGACCCAGGGATTGAACCCAGGTCTCCCACATTGCAGGCAGATTCTTTTTACCATCTGAGCTACCAGGGAAGCCCCATGTATATGGTACTACATAAATAAATCAGTAAAAAAGAATATGCTCTTGGGTATTCCCTGGAGAAGGAAATGGCAACCCACTCCAGTATTCTTGCCTGGAGAATCCCATGGATGGAGGAGCCTGGTAGGTTACAGTCCATGGGGTCGCAAAGGGTCGGACACGACTGAACAACTTCACTCACTCACTTGGGTATTAGGTATTATAATTTAAAAGGAAATACAACTTTTCCACAAAAACATGACAGAAAGAATAAATAAAATAAGTAAAAACCAACAGAAACCTTAGCAAACTGGAACCCACAGGTCTTTTTTTTTTGCCACATCTTGTGGCTTGCTGAATCTTACTTCCCTGGCCCGGGATTGAACCTGGGGCCGTGGCAGTGAAAGTACCAAGTCCTAACTACTGGACTGCCAGGGAACTCCCCACCACAGGGTTTTTAACGTTCACTTTCAAGCATAAAAAGGGTATTTTAAAGCTATTTATACATAATGAGCAAAAAGCACCCCCCCGCCAAAAAAGACATAGTGTTAGCAACCGGGATTGTGCTTATTTTAAAACCTTTACATATGTAATGAGAATTTAATAAATTTGAAATCCGTGAGTGGTTGAATTTATTTTTAGAAAAGCAAATAATAATAATTTCTTATATTTTGAAAACTTAACTAATGTAAAGAAATTTATATAGTTAAAGGAAATTTAAGCTTTTAAAAGCATGTTCGATTAAGGCAAAGACATACTCCTTTTCAAACTCCTTTGCATTTTTCATCTTCTCTAGGTCTACTTTCACCAGCTTCATTTTGAGATCTTCTATTTCTTCTTTATAAGGTTTAGCTCCTAAAGCAGCTTTGTCCTAAATGTTTTAAAGAACAGAAAAATATAATAATTGCATAGAAATTTTGAAGAGCTGCCTTGATCTGGCAGATACATTTGGAAACAGCAATCTTTTAATATATGAAAAGCAGGGGAGGCACAAATTTTAACCTTGAAATGAATAACAGATAGATATTTGAGGTAAAGTAATTGGAAGCGAATATGTATTTAGAGAACATATAATTTTGTTTCTCTCAACAAGTTTTTTTTCCCAATTTAAAACAATCTACCTAAACAAATGAAACAGAGGTGGAAAACAATGAAATGGATAGAGACAGGTTAATCAGGAAAATGAAAGAAAAAGATGTCAGTAAAACAATATAAATATCAAACTGGAATCAAATTTAAGGCACAAAGTATTACTCAGCATTGTTGAGGGTTTTTTTTTTTTTAACTTTTTGTTTATTTTTGGCTGTACTACATGGTGTGCGGGATCTCAGTTCCCCAACCAGGGATCGAACTCACATCCCCTTGCCATGGAAGCACAGAGTCTTAATCACTGGACCACCAGGGGATTCCCTGCTGAGGATATTTTATAGTCAAAGGTGGTCCATCCACCAACTTGGAACTCAGGCTTTTACATGAGCTAGAGAAGAAATAACCTTCCATCTTATTTGAGCCATTGCATTTTTGGTTCCCTTTTTTTATAGCAGCTAGCGTGTCACATTAACACACTCTCCTGGATTCTCTCTTCAAAGGACAACTGTTTAAAAATTAACTAAGACCATGATATCCTTTAGCTAAAATCCTCTGATGATTTTCCATCCCACTTAGAATAAAAACCAGAGGAGCCTGCAAGACCCTTTTTGATTTGGCTCTCTGCTATTTTTCACCTCCTTTCCCACCTCTATCCTCTTGCTCACTCTGTTCAGGAAGACACTGGCTTTCTTGTGGTTTCCTAAACATGTCTAGACTTTCTGTTTCTGTGTTGAGACCTTCGTGTTTGCTACTTCCTTTGCCTAGAAGGCCCTTCTACCACACTGCTCACCCCATCACTTCACATCACTCTAAAAGTGTGGCCCTCCTCAGTAACCCTTTATAAAATCACATCTCTTTCCCTTACATTCCTACTTTATTCAGTATCCCCGTACCTTGTCTGGCTTAATTTTTTTCCATTGCATTTTTCACTATTTGACACACACACATATATTTCATTATTTTCTCACTTCCTGAATGATAATGTAAACTCCTTGAAGGAAGGGAGAAACTTTTTTATCCCATCGCTGTACATGTGGCATCTAGAACAATGACTAACACATAGCAGGTAGCCAACAAATATTTGTTGAATGAATAAAAATGTGGTCATTAAATTACTTGAAATATTAAAATATTAGTCTCAAAATTCTAAAGCTTCACAGTGAATTTTCTTGGTTTTTAGCTATACCAACATTTGTCACCAAAACAAAAAAGATTATTTTCTCTTGCCTCTCTGTTTCATGTCTCATTGAGTGAGCCTGAATTTTTAGAACAATATTAAATAATGGAAAGAAGAGACATTCTTGACTAGTTCCCAATTTTACCTCCAATGAAGAGACACTGGAGCAGAGATAACACAAATACCTGTTAGGATTGGACTCAAGTAAAAGAAGAATGAGAAGTGGCTGGGCTAAAACAAAAGGGAGTGGTAAAGACACAGTGAACGAGGGCACAGACGGTGTAATGGCACTCAGGGTCAAAAACATTCATTAACATTCTTTAAAATACAGGTCAGAGTCAGCTGACAGGCTAGCAGGTGGGACTCAACAGCAAGGGATTAAGTGGAAGAAAAAAGACTTTTAAAATGTACTTATCTAATAAAGAATATTATTTGGATCTGAAGCTTTTTTATGAAAAATAAAAAAATATACTTTAAACTATAAAGAATAATATTTATATGTCTCTTAAAAACATTTTTTTAGGAAGATAAAAATCATTTTGGATGAAAATATATTCCTACATTTCAAAGTTGTCACTTGCTTTTTAAAAGTTTTGAGTCCTGAACTTCAGGTATGCACAGATAATACAAAGTTCAAGTAAAAGCTGAGTCCCAAAGCATCTGCCAAATTCAACAGTAAAAGAAAAAAAAACAAAAACAAAAAACCACTCTTATATTTGTAAAATGAGATTGTTAAATTACCTGAAGCACTTGGATCATTTCTTTTGTTTTTTCAAGGTGTTCATTTGATTCATTAACTTGCCGCTGAAGTTTTGCTATTACATCATTAGTCATCTCAAGTTCTTTCTGCATCTTCATAATCTTGCCCTCCTTATGCATAGCACTTTCTTTAGCTTCACGGAGTGATGTTTCCAGAGCTTGAATTTTCTATTAGAAAAAGTATATGTTTAACGTCTGCCATAAAGACAGTCACAATTAAGACAAAGATGATTATATACAGGTAATCATTTTCACAGATCGCATTAACAAAGGATAAAAGAGAAGGAGAAGCCAAATGCCAATTTACACATGTATTTTTTTTTAATTTATAAGCTGACACTTTTTGAGTTAAAAAATGCCCAGATTTTACATTATAAGGTTTAGTGTTTATTTACTAGTTAGCATGGTACCAAGCATTTTAAATAGGCACCTACATTTTAAATGAACACAACCTGAGTTGATAATTAGCTCTTTAATATGTCTTTTCCTTTATTTTTATTATCTAGTTTTGAACTTGAAAAATAAAAGCATAATGGAACAACTGATGAAGAGTAACTTTCCCCACCTCAGTACCCCAGTTGATCCTAAGGTAACAACTTGACTCTTCCAGGTCTATCCTTCTGGAAGTTTTCTATGTGTATCTAAGCATACGTGAATATTCAATTCATAAAAACAGCCACACACACAGTAGGAACATACTATAGTTCTGCATTAAAAAAAAAAACAAAAAAAAACTCGACAATATATTTTCTAGATCTTTCCATTATCAATGCACATTGTTGCTGTTCAGTAGCTAAGTCATGGTCGATTCTCTGCAACCCCATGGGTGTAGCCAGCCAGACTCCTCTGTGCATGGAATTCACTCCACGGCAAGAATACTGGAGTGGGTTGCCATTCCTTTTTCCAGGAATTTGCTCAGATTAATGTCCATTGAGTTGGTGATGCTATCTATGTAGATCTCTCATATTTGTTTTCATGGATACATACATCCTGTTTCATGGAAATCATCTGCTAATGAACATTTAGATGATTTCTAGTTTTTTTTTCCAGGTACCAAAAATACTGGAATTTAAATATCTGAGTTTGTTCATATTTATGAGATTATTCACATAGATATACATGCAGGTTTCTCAGAAAATAATTTCTTTTTGGCCTACCCAGAATTTATTTTTGTTTGAGTGAGGTGGAAATCCAGATTTTTTTTTCCCCAGATGTCAAGCTGGTTGTTCTGAATCAAATATTAAGTAAATCATTTTTCCCTCACTGAGTTGATTGTTAACCATCATCATATACAAATTCTCAAACTTTCCTGAGTGTACTGAATTTTGTTCTGTTCCAATGCTCTATTTACTTATTTCTGAATCATTACCAAACTATTCTACTTCTCTATTCCTATATCATTACCAAACTATTCTAATTTGGCATAATTTCCAAACTAATAGCATACGACTTCTTATCTGATAAGGCATGTCCTGGGTTGCTGCTTCTTCATCTTACTGCTTTGTGGGATGGGTTTCAAATTCCTGCCAGCTGACTGAGGTCTGCAGTAATCAATACACCAATCTACTGTATACTAGTGGCCTTCTGGTTTCCGCTGGTATTTATTAAACTAGTGGCTGTTGTTTTATTATGAGTGTTTATTTCAGTGAAAATGACCAGTTATAATTTACTCTTGGGTTCCCCTCTAATTCATTTTGTGTGATAATAAAATAAAATACCATGTTTGCTTTACAGAGTCCCAGTAAGGGTAAAGTAATTGAATTATTCAAGTAACATACTGATTCTTCTGCACAGGTAATCTGCTTACAAAATCTATTTTTAGCCTCTTCCATTTTTATTTTGATTATAACATTAACCAATATGAAAGACATTGATGATAATTAGAGAAACCCTAAATTGCTCTTTCCCCTTAAACTAGTTTTGTATAAAGACACAGACTATAGTTTAATAGAAAGTCACAAGATTTAGGAAGCTTACACTGTACGGTAACAATACTTTAAGTGGTGTATGCATCTAGTAATCAAATTAAGCTATGAGTTACTTCTGCTTCATAATCCAAAGGGAAGATCTTATATAACACCTAGCTGTTTAATTAGCTGAATGATAGCCACAATAGAACTTTATTTAAAAAAACAAGCCCATCACACCTATGCAAAGATAACCCATGTTCCCTAACACATTCAATACTATAATTTTGCTCTGAAATGCTATGTAAGACCTGTTATATATAAATGTCATATAAAATGTTAAAGGCATTTTAAGATTTTGATGAAACTGCAAATTGAAAAATCTAAGAAAGTACACACCTCTGTGACTTGCTGTGTAGCTCTTGTTGTGACATGAAGATTCCTGTCTTGTGTAGTAGGATTAACAAGAGCACCAGGGGTCAGGGAGAGCTTCAAAGTTTGGTAGTTTTTAAATAGTTTTTGATTGTTTTCTTTCACTGATTTCAGATCGTGTTCCCATTCTTTGGCTATGGTAGCATTTCTTTCTTCAAACTCTGTTAATTCATTCATTATAGCCTATTGGATTGTAAAAACACCATTATAGCTCTAAAATGAAATGAATTACATAAAAGAAAAAAAGGAAAATACTATGAAAATACTAGTGTTCTACGACAAGGCATATGTTGACACCTATTATTCAGCACACTCCAGAAAAGAACTTTAAAAGAATGTGAACATTCTTTGTGGTTCAAATCAGTTCCTGAAATTTCAAATGACGTTTGGATATTGGTGATGAGAATAAAACAGTAAGGGCTGAAGAGCACCTGTACTGCTTTGCAAAAGATGATAATCTCACTGTATTGGATCCCGACTAACATACGAAGAAGAATCTGAAGCGTTATGCAGGTTAAAGTTATTATGCACGTTATGACATATACCACATCATACATGAACATTAACTGACATCTAATAGCAGGACATACCCAGTAAACTGAACAAGCTATTTTCATTCTAAACCTCAGTGTTTATAGGGAAAATCATTCACTGACTTTTCGTAATGAATCTGAAAACCCTGTACTTCTGTGCAGGGAATAATGATCAATCAATATCTTCTTTTACATCAAAGCCTAACTGGCTCTGAAATTACTCATATCATCCTTTTACTCCTAACTTCTAAGGGATGTGCTTTTTGCTGTCATCATGGATGCCTTATTGGTCTCACCCATATATTTCTGGGTGGCTTTACGGCCAGTTTGTCAGAGTTGGATCCTAACTTAGCTGTGTTCTTGCCAGCATCCTGGATGCTCCATGGCTCTCAACTAGGACCTCACACTACATAGAATTACCAGCTGCTTCTTTCAGGGTGCTGGAAGAAGCCACATATCCATGCTGGTCCTCATTGCAAGAGTCCCTACTTTCTTTTTTCATTGAAGTTTAATTGATTTACAATGCTGTGTTAGTTTCAGGTGTAGAGAAAAGCGATTCCCTCTATCACTATTCTCTCTTACTTTTTCTTCAGATCTTTCCCCTTACAAGTTATTACAAAATACCGAGTACAGTTCCCTGTGCAGAACAGTAGGAACTTGCTGGAGGAACTCCTACTTTTTGATCACAACTGGGCCTTCAACATTACAAGAACAACACTTAAATATGTGGAGATTACCTTATCCAAACACTGGCTATGCGTTTCTCCATTGACTGTGAACTATTTTTTTTTTTTTTGAAACAACTCATTTACTATTTTGCTAGCCTGGATTATTTAACAGATGGATGAACAATCCAGTCACAGGCAATTATTTTTT
The DNA here is from genome assembly GCF_027580195.1 of Bos mutus. Lineage (NCBI taxonomy): Eukaryota > Metazoa > Chordata > Mammalia > Artiodactyla > Bovidae > Bos > Bos mutus. The sequence continues at coordinate 21,738,971 of NC_091622.1, read as the reverse complement.
TTAGAAACATTATCTATATTTCAATATGATTAAAGTATTGTTTCCAGATGAAGTTAAAGTCTTTGTTTGGAAATAACTACCCAAACACAGAGACATAACACTAATATTAAACGCTGTAACATTAATCCAGGTCCCTCTGCTCCAGTTACTTATGGTGGTTTAGTCACTAAGTTGGGTCTGACTCTTGTGACCCCACGGCCTGTAGCCCACCCGCTCCTCTCTCCATGGGATTTCCCAGGCAAGAATACTGGAGTGGGGTGCCTTTTCCACCGATTTCCTTCTCCACTGGTTACATGCAGTAATAAGCAATGTTCTCATTACTGTGTATTTTTCTAGGTAATGAATATTCTGATTAGTAAAAGGTGAAACAAACTGTCTGAAAGCGATGTTGGTTCTTATGAATCTGTTCCCTAGGGCTGGTCACCTTTGGAACGATGATTACAAACCATGGTGTGAACATCAAAGCTGAAGGATCCGGGCATGTGACAGTGACACTGCCGAGATGAGAAGCATGTGCGGCCTTACTAATGAAGCAGCTGACTAGCTGTCCAGGGGTTTCCTCTAGCTGTTGCCTGTAGCCCTGAAACAGGCTCTGGGCTCACATTGTCGGGGGCTGCTTGGAAAAGAGGCTCAGTTCCTACAGAAGCAGCCCAAAGTGAGAATAGAAAGAGGAAAATGGCAAGAGGATTTTGAGCGTAAAAAATTGATTGTTACACAGCAAGATTTTATCTTCTTGACAAGTATAAATATATCTTTAATTATCCTAAGGAAGATGTTGTGCAGTCAACTTTTTTCACAAAGCACACGCAAATAAATTTTAAGAAAATACTTAAAATTAAATTGTTCTTAGATTTTTTTTAAACAAATGAGGTAGAAAAATTAAAGCAGACAACAAGAAGAATGAGGTAGCACAAGAAAATTACTACTTACCGTTATTTTCTTATGATACAAGTTATTCACTTGACAAATACTATCATTTTCTTCCTGGATGACATTTTTAAGCTTTTCTATATCAAAATGAGCATTCAACCACTCTTCCAGAAACCGAGTCATTTCTTTTCTATTACTTAATACTTGCTGAAATTCAGTCTTTATGCTATGGAAATCACTTTCTGAAAAGTCCTTAAGAATTTCCTGTGAAAAATAAGCATTGAATCACCTGAACATTAGAAAAGTTTTAATCTAAATATCATAAAAAGGGAAAAACACCTTACTGAACTTTATTCTTAATATTTTAAAGTAAATATAATTTTAGTTTAAAACCTTAGTTATTGATAATAAAATTTTGGCAGTACAACCTATGTAACAAAGGCAAGTCTACAAATCCTGCTCAAATTAAAGCCTCTCAAAACTATACATCTGTAACTAATTATCACAATATATGAACAGTCTCTGGATGTTGCTTTCTGTGCACATAACAGGCTGCACATGGTATTGGAAATTGGATGCTGGCCTCATACTGCTGAGTAGGACACTTCATGTGGAGTTGTAATGAAAATGTTTCTGACTCCCAGTCACAGATCTAGGGAGTTTCAGAAGGCATTTGGAAACTTATTCTGGGGTTCCATGAATTCCCACTTGATGATATTACATCTATTTTTCTATATCTTTGGGGTTCTGAAAGGACGCTACACTATTATCTGGCACTCTTCACACCTCGCCAGCTGTCATTCTGCAACTGATTTTTTATTTTTTGGTAAGTAAAAATGACTCTAAATATATGCAAAGGTACTTTTCAACTTGATAAAAGGCTTGACATCTACTTAAACCCATTTTAAACAAATCATACCTCGATATGTAGATCCATGCTCTGGTTCAATCTGAGGTCTCTTGATTCTCCGGGTGGTACATCATAATCTTGTTGAAGGTGCTGTATTTTCATTAGCAGTTCATTTTGCTTTTCCACTTCATCAATAAAAGCCATTTCATATTTATTGATGGATTCATGTTGTTCTTCCTTTGTCCTTGCAACATAGCTTAGCACATACTTGCAGAGAAACATAAAACAAATTGGGAAATGAAACTTGTACCATGTTTAGATGAAGCTTTAGACCCCTGAGACTATGAGGCAGGATGGCATCTCTTGTTTATCTATGTTCCCTGGTTAAGTGAGGAATGTGGAAAGAGCCATTCTACTCTCAATTTTCTCTTCTCAGCAACTTGGGAGAATAACTTCCAGGCCTCTCTCTAGTTCTATATTTTTGACTTCCTCCTGCAATACACTGCATAGATGTCCTACAATCACCTCAATTTCAATAGGCTTAAAATGTACATGATTACTTTCCCTAGAAACCCATCTATGTCTATTATCCTCTTTTTGGTTAATTATATCATCAACCACCCAGGTTTCCCGGCTAGATACCTGAGATCATTTTCAACATCTTCTGCCTGCCTTGACCGGGTAACAAAAATGGGTATGACATGTCACAAGATTTACTTGTCAAGTGTATTTAGATGTCTGGCTTTAAGATGATAATAATTTGAATATCATATGCTGCATGGATGTCTTTAGTAAGTTCTGGATATCCAATTGCCAGGGTTTGTGGAAGAGTATCAGGGCCTGCAGGGGAATTTACCAAACAGGAAGGCCAGATACCAGTTCTCCACTTCCCTTAACTTCCACCATTCCTTAATCTCTTGTAATTTGGCCTCTTCCTTAACCACTCAACTAAAACCAGTCTGACAGAGGTCACCAGTGAGCTCTATTATCAACAAATTGGGGGGATCTCTTCAGTCCTTATGCCAGCTGACACATCTGCCCTCTTGCCCACTTCATCTTTGGCAGACTCTTTCACTGACTTCAGTAATAGCATTTTTGCTTGGTTCTCTTCCGTCACTTTGACTTTCTCTAACCTTGAACCCATAAGCTGCTCTTTTCTGCTACTGTCTCTTGAAGAATCTGGGTGATGTTACTCACAGATGTTGTGCAATGTATCATCTATATGAATCCCAAATCTTTAGCTTTAGTCCTGACATTTCTCCTGACAAGTCTCAGACTCTCAACTGAATGTTTACTTGGTCTCTCTTCTTAAACACTCTGTCACAGGTATTTCTACCTCAAAACATGTCAAACTGAACACCTAATCTCTTTCCCCTCTTTATTTGTTAATGGTAACACTGTCTACAAACCTGGCTAAACCTGAACCTTGATTCTCATTTTAAACTCCTCTCCCTTACCTTGACCATCAATCACATGGACTACTATCTTGAGCTGTCACAGGTTTGTCCCCTCCATCCCAAGAATCCTTCCCTAGTAGGAGTGTCACTTGTTACAGCTTATCTGGATCCAGTGCAACTGTTTCTGGCCACAAACTCATTTCCTCTTTGTCTATAGGGAAGTATCTAAAATAATAACCTGATCATGCCACTGCCAGCACCTTAAAATAACTATCCAATGGCTCTGCCTCATCTACAAAATGAACTCCAAGCTTTATCGCTTAAGCCTGTCTTCCACTACAGTCTTATCTTCTCTAACTTTTTATCTGGTATGTCATACAATCTAAATATACTTCTATAACAATGCTTATTACCTGTTTATATGTCTGCTTCACTCACTATGAGGTTCTTGAGATGCTATTCACATCTGTCTCCTAAATACCTGGACAGTGTCTAGGTCCACAGGCAAAGCTCAGGTTTTGTTGAATCAACAGGTCCTAGGTGCACTGAGGGTCTTGCACACACTATTCTTAGACCCATGCAATCTTCAATTTAATAGTGAATATGCTAACTCTCAAAAAGTGAAAAAAGTAAAAGTTTATTGCTAAGCTGTGTCTGACTCTTTGCAACCCCATGGACTGCAGCACGACAGGCCAACTTTCAAGGTAGGACTTACACACGTTAGTAATAGAAATTTACAGCAGTATTTACAAAGATATTACTTAAAAAGATGGTACCTGAAGTTTCATCACGACTCTATGAAATTCCATGGAACACCTCTGGTTTGCAGTGAGAAGTTTCTGGATTTGTTTGGTTTGTGGACATGGAAGTGAGAGGTTTGCTTTTACTCTAATTGAAAGCTCTTTTTGGGTTTCAATTTCCTTCTTCAAGTCAAGAGACAATCTATTTAAACATTCATAGTGATTATCCATCTCTGAGTATCTCTTAAGAAGCTCCTAAAGAAAATTAGAATTTATTCAATGTACTAATTTAACAAGAAATAGTCCCAGCCCTAGAACTGCAACAAAAAGATTTACTACTTCTTGTAGGAGGAAAATAAATTATGATGTTTGTGTTTAAAAAACAAAAGGAAACTTATTATTGATTTTGGATTATAAAAGTTACTGTGGAAATTTTTAAAAAATTAAACAAATATAACAAAGAAAATCAGAAACAATCATTGTTATCATTTGATGCATTTTCTTTTGGTCTTTCGAACATCCATGATTTGAAGGAGCATTTGTTTATATAAAGTCTGAAGGGAAATTTGAGTGAATTCAATCTTGTATGTATTGTAGCTCAAGTCTGAATGCTGTTTTATATTTACAGTGGGCAGTATGAGTGAGCAGATACGTGACCAAGAATCAAACTAATTATTTGTCAATTTGGTGCAGCTTCTTCACACATTTCTATTATTTGCCTAGAGTCTAAGTTTTCTAACCTTTTATCAGAATTTGAGTTTAGATTCCAGCTCTGCCACTCGCTGACTGGGGAAACACTGAGCCATTTTCACCACTATAACATGAGATTACAATAACTGCCACAGAGTTTTCTAGGGGATCAAATATTAAATGATACCAGAATATATGCAATCTACAAAATATATGGATATTATTTTAAAGGAAGTAAAAATTATATTTGTAAAAATGCTTCTATGCCCAAGTTTTACACTTTGTCAGACTTGATTTCAAATCCTTATTCTACTAATTTATTAGCTATGTGAACTTGGGCAACCACTAAACTTCCTCTGAGCCTCAGTTTGTTTATAAATGGAACAGTGAAACCTATCTCATGAGGTAAGTACAGTGCCTGCATATGGAAGACAGTGAGTCTGGGCCCATAAATACAAATGATGAAAGTCCAGGCAGCTGAGCCCTTGGTGAGAGTACAGGTGGAGGAACATCAAGTTGCTACAATCATGTAATAAACAACATGTTCAGGGTGTTAAATTATGGAAGGGGCTGCTGACCACAATGAATTTTTTTTAAAATAATTCAAGGAAAAGCTAGATAGATGTTCATTAATCTGTGGGTGTTGCAGGGGGGATGCTGCCTTTAGTCTTAGAATGAATCATATTATGGCATGGAGCAGCACTATATGCCATTCATTGTACTTTTAAAAAAGGCATTCTCAATGCTGATTTCTGTCGGGAACTGCTAAGAGATATAGCCATAAGCAACACAAACAGTTTTTAGGGACTGCATTTTAACAGGGGTGACAAGAGTCCTGTTGGCTTTACCCTTAGTATATATTCAGAATCCAACACTTTCTCAGCACTTCCACTGCTCCCTCTTTGGGCTGAGCCACTATCACCTTTGCCTGGATTACTGGAATTAGTTTTTCCATTGTCCTCCCGCTTCCACTCATTTTCAACCTAACAGAGCCATTTCTTTAAAATCTAAGTCAGATCATGTCTCTCTCAAGAGATCTCCATCTTAATCAGAGTAAGCCGGCAGTCCGCTGGAAGCCCCACAGCCTGCCTCTTCCTCATTAACTCCAGACCTCACTTCTAACTGGCTGTCCTCCTTCCTGAAGACCTTGGAACCCACCAAGCAACCTTTGTACCTGCTGTTCCCTCCGCTTACACTGCTCTTTCCCTGGATACAGGCCTGTGTGGCTTGATCCTTTACCTCTTTCAGGCATTTGCTCAAATACCACCTTTCCAGTGAAGCCTGATGATCACAAACTCCTCTGTTTTGTGCGTGTGGTGTATGCGTGTATCTATGTATACATGTACATACTAGTGCTAGATTATAAAGTTTAGAAAAGTATTGAGCATTATCTATTCAATCCACATTAGACCTCTGGAAGCGTACAAATATTCATTTGTAACTTTAACAGGAGAACACTTACTTTTATCCTACAGCACTTTTCTCTCAGGCTTCCTATCAGGTGTTGGTTTCCATCACATAGTAACCTTTTTTCATATTTTACCTCTTGGTGGTTCTGTTGATCCTGCTTTGATAGAAAGAAATCAGCAAGACTTCAGCTGTAACTATATTCACATATGTCTAATCATATACTTTGACTACATTTTAATATCTTTTCTATAATAGAATTAAACATAACACATCTAACTTAAAGTAGTCTTAAAAATACTCAGAAAATAAATAACAGTATCAGTAAGTCTTGAGTGACCTCAAGTCATCGCTAAAAGTGGCAAAACCACATAATTTTGGAAGATAGGAACTGTTCCTTTACTACTTATAGTTGAAAATTGGATTTTAGATATATTTCCTGGTTCCTACTCTTCCAAATTTCTGCCTTAGAATCACTGCTGCCAACTCGATATGCAAGCAAAACCAAGTATATAACTTATGGTGCTCTAAGTCCTACTGATATATTCTTTCCAGAACCTTGGAACAGAAAATTCATACCCTGTTTATATTTTGTATTTCTGATTAAAAGTGCAAAATAAAATATTGTTCAATAAATATTTATTGAATACATTTCGTCTCTTTATAAATTTAGTTAGGGCCCACTAAAGATGATTTCCAAGTGTCTGATATTTCTACTGAGATTACAAATGATATTACTTTCCACTATTTCTTTACTAGAAGATAATGATGAACATGAAAATGAAATATGAGAATAAAAAAGATTTTTTATAGATTTTATACAATTTCTTATTCATCTGAATTTTATAGAGTGACTCAGGTTCTTTAACATATGTGAATATTTATAAATACATATTACAAGAACTTCCTTATTTATACTTGTCTTTTTTCCTTCAAAACTCACTAACAAGAGCCTATGTTTAAAACTCTACCAGGCAGAAGCACAGAAATGAGATATTTAATCTTTTATAAATCCTTCAAATATTTAATCTTTTATAATCCTTCAAATATTTCTCCACTGAGAATAATGCGATTACTTGGCTTAGAAATCCTTTAAAAAACTACAGTGAAGGAAATAGTCTGCTTTATTTAACATTTTTTGTTTTTTTTTTTAAAACTAGAGAATTAAAAACGTATTTTCTGCAAAACAAAAACACTAATTTGAAAAGATACATGTACCCCAATGTTCACAGCAGCACTATTTACAATAGCCAAGATGCTGAAGCAACCCAGATATCTATCAACAGATGAATAGATGAAGATGTGGAACATGTACACAATGGAATATTACTCAGCCACAAAAAAGGAACTACAATTTGCCATTTACAAAAAACATGGATGGACTTGGAGGGTATTATGCCAAGTAAAATAAGCCTGATAAAGACAAATATTGTATGATATCACTTACATGTGGAATCTAAAAAATATAACAAACTAATGAATTTAACAAAAAAGAAGCAAACTCACAAATATAGAGAACAAACTAGTGGTTACCAGAGGGGAGAGAGAAGGGGAAAGAGACAATACCAGGCTAAGGGATTAAGAAGTACAAACTATTACGTATAAAATTAGCTACCCAGAAATACTGTGCAGTATGGAGAACAGATAATATTCTACAGTAACTATAAATGGAGTATACTCTTTAAAAATTGTGGATCACTATACTGTATATTACAACATATAATACTGTATATATAGTATACTTCTATTTTAAAAAGTTCGTAACAACAAAAAATGTGGTATTTCCTGAATAATATTTTGGCTTCTTTTTAAAACTGCGTTTTCTATTTGTGTGAAAACTATAGTTAAGTTTCCTTCATTATCCTTTACTGTTTGTAGACATAAATACACAACAAAATATTGTCATGCTTTCCAAAAAAAGCTTGATTCTCATAGTTACTAGATAGGGAATGATTCTGAACTCACTCTAGCTATCAGGTCTCTTAATTTTTCTCTGCATTGGTCCCTTTCCATTTTGAGAGACTCTTTTATCTGTCTCAGCTCATCTCTTTCTTTAGCTACAATTCTTATTTCTTCAAGGCTTTCATAAAGTTTCTTAGTCAAATGCAAATTATCCATTTCCACACTTTGCATAGATAAACTTTGGGCCTCAAACTGCTTCTTCAATTGTTTCATTTCATTCACTTTTTTATGAGTTTTACTGACATCTTCTTTCATTTTAAGAAGTTGAAGCTCTTTTCTTTGAAGTTCTTGTATCTTGACATAATTATAAAACAAGTTAGAATACAAACAGAATTCCTTAAAGAAAGTAAAAGAGTGTCTATTTATGGTATACATACGTATATATTTATACAGACATATCTGTACCTATGTCCTTTCTCATTTCATAAATAATTTTGGACAGTTATTCCCCCAGAGTTAGGGGCTTCCCAGGTGGTGCTAGTGGTAAGGAATGCGCCTGCCAAGGCTGGAGACATAGAGACACAGGGTCCAATCCCTGTATCAGGAAGACCCCCTGGAGAAGGGAATGGCAACCCAGTCCAGTATTCTTGCCTGGGAATCCCGTGGACAGGCTACAGTCCATGGGGTCGCAAAAAGCTGGACACGACTGAAGTGACTTAGCATGCACATGTTCCCTCAAAGAACAAAACAACACATACCTTTTTCTGAAATTCATCTTTTGATTTATTTAAGTCCTTTTGAATATTTGAAACCTGAAACGTCTTTTCTGAAACTCTCTCTCTCAATTTATCAATAGTTTCTTGGTGTTCTTTCAAACGGATATGAGCAATTTTTAGTTGTTCTTGTGTTTCCAGTTCCTTTGTTATCAGAAGAAATTGAGAAATATGACCTAAGGCAGATTACCTTTTCTTAACAATGAACTAGCTAAACCAAATCTTAAAAAATACATATTCATAGTTAGAAATAACCAACATGCCACTGCCAAATTAGAATAGTTCAGAAGGACATACAGTCTAAGGCCCTGACCCTAGCCCCACCCATCCCAGTCCTGTAACATGCTCAACTCGGCCACTTATTTTCCACATTTCGTACCATCTGGATATTTTTCTAAGTCAGTATCATGTAAAGAGTGTCCTATTCTTATGCTTAGTTTTCCACTATACAGACGAACCCCACTTATCCAGTGCCTTACTGACAGACACTTGGATTGTTTCTGATTTTGTTCATCACATATGGTGCTGCAGTGAATGCGGTTGTATTTCTGCCCGTATATGTGGATATACTGGTAGGATAAATTCCTACAAGTGAAACTGCTGTAGCAAATGTCTCTGTTGATAGATTTTTAAAATACTATTGTCAAACTGTCTCCCTGAAAGGTTATAACATTTAAATTTTCATGAATAGCATCAATTATTTTCAAACTTCTTAGAATAAAAACAGGTATTTGGCAGGAAGGAGGAGGACAACTCACTCTAGCTGTGCTTCCTTGCAGGTCGGCCTTGAGTAGGTCTCTCTCCAGTTTGAGGGTCTCTTCCAGTCCCCTTAGGTTATCTCTTTCTTTCATTACAGATTTCATTTCTTCAAGGTTTTCATGAAGCTTCTGAGCCAAGTTTAAGTTCTCCATTTCTATTTTATTCATAGTTAAACTCTGGCACTTAAATTCGTTCTTCAGTTGCTCAATGTCACACATTTTTTTCTTGGTCTCACTAATTTCTTCTTTTAACTTAAAAAGTCTCTGTTCATTTGCTTTCAGTTCTTGGACCTTAAGATAATCATGTTAGGATTAATTGGAAATTTTTTAGGGAAGGATTAAGAATAGTTTCTAAACTGATTAAGACAATAGTTATCCCATTTTACTCATTAATGTGCTGTATAATTTCATACAGGATTTAGTGTCTTTTGTGATATAATATACATGACTACATATAATCTTACATGTATACAGCTCAGCTATACTCAACATATGCAGACAGCTATATAACTAAAACTCAGATCAAAATATAGAACACTTACTTTACCTGTGTGCTCTTCCTAGAACAAATCACTATTTTGACCTTTTTCATCCCAGATCAGTTTGTCTGCTTTTTAAAAAATTTTATTTGTTGTCTTTTAAATATTTTATATTGGAGTAAAACTGATTAACAATGTTCTGACAGTTTCAGGTAGACAGCAAAGGGACTCAGCCACACATAAACATGTATCCATGCTCCCCGAAACTCCCCTCCCGTCCAGGCTGCCACATAACACTGAGCAGAGTTCCCTGTGCTATACAATAAGAACTTGTTGGTTATCCATTTAAAATACAGCAGTGTATACCTGTGGCGGATTCATGTTGATGTATGGCAAAACCAATACAATATTGTAAAGTAATTAACCTCCAATTAAAATAAATAAAAATAAAATAAAATAAAATATAGCAGTGTGCACAAGTCCATCCCAAACTCCCTAACTATCCTTTCCCCTCACTCTTACCCTGTGGCAAACATAAGCTCGTTTGCCTACTTTTAAACTTACGCATCACAATGTAAATATCGATTCTCCTGTTGATAGGCATATGGGTTGCTTTCAGTTCTTCACAATTATGATTGCAGCTACTGTGAGCACTCCTGTATGTCTTTATGTGGAAGAATGCATCTTTTTCCTTAGGTACATACCCAAGGAGAGAAAATTCTGGGCCACAAGCAGGTATATGGGTCAGGGTTAGTAGAAACTACCAAGCTGCTTTCTAATGTGGCTGAAGTGTTTTATATCCCTCAAAGATTTTAGGTATTACTTTTTATTCTAGGAATATATCGGGTATTTGAACATATAAGCCCCATGACCCCCTCAATACCTTTTCTTGTAATTTAGCATCTGAATTTTCTAAATCCATTTGCATATTTGATATTTCTTCTGCCCTCTCAGAGACAATCCCTCTGAGTTTATCAATAATTTCCTGGTCCTCCTTCAGATGCAAGTGAGCTATTCTTAGTTCTTCTTGTTTTTCCAGATCCTTAATAGGAAAAAAAAAAAACACAAAAAACAACATAGCTTAGTGTTAACTACTTTCTTTTTAATGAAAGCGATATTTTCTTAGTAAAAATGATAAATTTCTTATTTCTTCCTCCACATCTTTGAGGTTGTTAGAAAACTGTAGGTTTTCCCTTCCCCTGGCCTCACCTCCCCACAGTGTACTCACATTTTTCAGAGGCGAGCATGCTATACATGTGCTCTTCTACAACCTGCTTTTCCCCCTAAGGTTTACTTTGGGCTTTCATATTAGAACATTCAAATCTATTTCGTTTTTTAGGGGTTGCATATATACTGTATGCGCACACTCAGTCGCTCAGCCGTGTCCAACTCTTTGCGATCCCATGGACTGTAGCCCAGCAGGTCTTCTGTCTATGGGATTTCCCAGGCAAGAATACTGGACTGGGTTGCCATTTCCTCCTCCAGGGGATCTTCCCAACTCAGGCATTGAACCTGTATCTCCAGCATCTCCTGCATTGGCAGTGGATTCTTTTCCCACTGTGCTACCTGGACATGTGCTCAGTCGTGGCCCACTCTCTGTACCCATGGACTGTAGCCCACCAGGCTCCTCTGTCCATGGGATTTTTCAAGCAAGAATACTGGAGTGGGTTGCCATTTCCTTCTCCACCCCTGGGACATATTGCATATATTTATTCGGTTTCCTTGTGATGCACATTTAGGTTATTTCCTATCTTTTTTAAAATCACAAATTGCTGTAACGAACAACTTTATGGTATGTATGCTTATATGTTTGTGTTATGAATACACACACACGCACACATATTTGCTTTTTCTTTATCTTAACAATTGAGCAAATGTACATGTAGGGTAAAGCCCATAAAGAAAATGCTGGTTACAGAATTTAAAATTTTCAAAAATAATACCAAATTACCTGCCTAAAAGGTGGTATCCTGTTAACTCTCACCAAAAGTACCACTCATTTCAAAGAAGGGTTCACTGATATAAGGAAAACATCATATTAAATTGCTGGCAAGAGGAATGAGTGTAACTTACTTTAGCTTTTGTTTCTCTGAGGCTTTCCCTGAGTTGATCTCGCTCCATTTTGAGGGTTCCCTCCATTCTTCTTAGGTCATCTCTTTCCTCAGTAACAGATTTTATTTCTTCAACATTTTCATGGAGTTTCTGAGTCAGCCTTAACTTCTCTGTTTCTATGCTTTCCAGGATTGAATTCTGAGTCTCTAATTGCTTCTTCAATTGCTCTGTTTGATACATATTTTCCCTGAGATCATTTTTCACCTTAAGAAGTTGATGTTCTTTCTCCTGAAGTTCTTGGACCTTGAGATAATCAAACAGTAAGTTAGGATATAGACAGATACAGAGAGAAAGTTAAAAAATAGTTTCTAAATTAAATAGGAAAATCTCTACTTATCTTCAATATTTGACAACTCATACCCTGTTTTATAACACAAAAGACCTGATTCAAACTCTCAGTTACTTAGATATTATAAGAAATACCTGTGCTTTTAAGGCCGTATTTGTGTTTTCTAAATTCATTTGGATATTTGATATTTCATCTGTTTTCCCTGAAACAATTCCTCTGAGTTTATCGATAGTTTCTTTGTGCTCTTTCAGATTCATCTGGGCAATTCTTAGTTCCTCTTGTCTTTCCAGGTCCTTTATTATTAGAGAAAGAAAAATAATACATTCAGAATAATACAATTCAACAATATGTACGAAAGGCATAGGGTAAGAAGTAAAAATTTCCCCTTCCTCCTTGGGCCTCTCAGTTCTCATCCTCTGAAAGTAACTTCTGGATGTCAGTATATTCTAAATACTCCTTTTTCCCATCGGAAACTTTTTAATCAGCTCTATCTCATTTTTTACCTATGTGCTGGTATTCCATGGTCTGAATGTGCTATATTTTTGTTCAACCAGTCTAATGGACAGTGAGGATTTTCCTATTGGTGAGGGGGGTTGCTTAATTTTGTTATTGCAACTTGCTGCAATGAATATCTGTCTATAAACATCTTTGCACAAGTATGCTAATGTGTGCAGATAAACAGCAATAACTGGATTTTGGGGGTTACTGCAAACAACAGTCTGTATAGTCAAAGCTATGTTTTTTCCAGTAGTCATGTATGGATATGAGAATTGGACCATAAAGAAGGCTGAATGCAGAAGAATTGATGCTTTTGAACTGTGGTGTTGGAGAAAACTCTTGAGAGTCCCTCAGACAGCAAGGAGATCAAGACTAGTCAATCCTAAAGGAAATCAACCCTGAATATTCACTGAAAGGACTGATGCTGAAGCTGAAGCTCCAATACTTTGGCCATGTGATTTGAAGAGCCAACTCACTGGAAAAGACCCCGATGCTGGGCAAGATAGAAGGCAGGAGAAGGGAATGATAGAGGATGAGATGGTAAGATGGCATCATCAACTCAATGGACATGAGTTTGAACAAGCTCCGGGAGACGGTGAAAGACAGGGAAGCCTGGCATGTTGCAGTCCATGGGGTCGCAAGGAGTCAGACTGAACAACCACCACCACCACATATCCATCCCTCCAGTTTTCCCCAACGGTTGGACCATTTTTACATCTCCACCAACTCTATCAATCACAGTTCTTTTAGGACACGATTTCATATTTACAAGTTGGGTGAAAGATGGTAACTCACTCTACTCATTGTTTCCCTTAGGTTTTCCTTGAGCTGGTCTATCTCTACTTTGAGAGTCTCCTCCATATTCCTAAGGTCATCTCTTTCTTTTGTAACAGATCTTATTTCTGCAATATTTTCATTGAGTCTCTGAGTTAACTTGATGTTCTCCCATTCTGTATTTTCTAGAGTTGACTTTTGGGCCTCAAGTTGCTTCTTCAAGTTTTCCATTTCACATATTTTTTCCCAAGTCTCACTGACATCTTTCATCTCAAGAAGTTGATGTTCTTCTTCCTGAAGTTCTTGAATCTGTGAAAATTATAAAGCAAGTTAGGACATAGGCAGAAAATATTAGGAAAAACAACTGTTTCTAAAATTATGCCAATCATCTTCATATTTTAGTTTAACGTATGTATTATTTTCTTCCTTAAGGGATATGAAGAACACAATAATAGGATGTCATTTTCTAAACAATATGAGACCTACATTTGCCTGTCAGTATCTGAATTCTCTAAACCTCTCTGGATATTTGTTCCCTGATCTGTCTTCTCTGAACTATTCCATGCATTAATGGTTTCCTGGTACTCCTTCAGAAGGATATAAGTAGCTTTTAGTTCTGCTTTGATTTTCTGTTCCTTTATGATTCGAGGAAAATTAATCTAACTTAATAGTGAACATCATCATTATCACCTTAACACTACTTTTATAACCAAAAAACATCAAAAGAGGGAAACCTACATCAGCTACAATTTCTTTAGTGTTTTCTTTGAGTTGGTCTGTTTCCTTTTGAAGGGCCTCCTGTACCCTTTCCAGTTCATCTTCTTCCTTAATTATGGTTTTTAATTCTTCTTGACTTCCTTGAAGTTTTTCAGTCAACTTGAGCCTCTCACTTTCTTTTCTTTGTAGTGATGAGTCTTTGGCTTTGAGGTGTTCCTTTAACTGTTCCAGTTCACTCATTTTTTCCTGAGTCTCACTGATTTCTTTGACAGTAATAAACTGTTTCTCATAAAGCTCTTGAGTCTAAAAAAGAAAAAGCCAAAAATATACTTGCACACAAACACACATAAAAATGTGCTTATATATGTATATGTATATATATTTTTTTTAAGGAAAAAAATTTAGGATGCTTTCTAAAACAATTTAGTAAGTAAACAGTAGTCTTTGTAATCTAGTTAGCTACCTCCCTTAAATTTGCTTCCCCTGTTCCTTTACTCCCATTTTACCTTTTTCTGTAATTTATCATTTGTGGTTTCTAATTCCTGTTGAATATGTGATATTTCAGTTTCTCTCTTTGATAGATCCACTCTCAGTTTACCGATAATTTCCTCTTGTTCTTTTAGGTGACAGTGAGCAACTTTAAGTTTCTCTTCAGTTTCTAGTTGCTTTATTATTAAAGGAAATTGCAAGAAAATTTGAAAACATTATAATCATTACATGGTGACGAATTCCTTTTCCCCAAAGGTTTAGTTTTTACCAACATATTTGCTTACAGAATATTAACACACACACACACATGAAAATGAATGACACATACTTTAGCTGTCATTTCTCTTAAGTTTTCTTGGAGTTGGCTCTTTTCAGATTGAAGAAATTCCTGTAGCCTCTGAAGGTCAGCTCTCTCCTTAGCTACAGCTTTCACTTCATCATGACTTTCTTGAAGTCTTTCAGACAATTCGAGCTTTTCCATTTCTAGCTTTAGTAGTGCTGCATCTTTGAATGGCTCCTTCAATTGCTCCATCTCATTCATTAATTTCTTAGTCTCACTGTCCTTTTCTTTCATATCGAAGGACTGTTCTTGTTTGTCTTGAGATGTTTGGATCTAAAGAGAATCATAAAATGATACAGTTGATACCCAGAGATACTTTACTTCATTTTTGGGGAAAAGAAACAAGGATGCTTTCTAAAACAATTAAATCAGGGATTTAACGGCTCATTTCCAGAACAGTATTTCCTCTCACCCACTCTTCCATTATTCAGATATTTAACACATTTATTGAATATTCACTGTGTTGTCAGTATCCTATAATATTAGAAGTTGGAGATGAAATGGTAAATGAGACTTTACATGATCGGCCTTTTTGAGACTTACACATTTTAGAAGGAAAAATACATATTATATCAAATCTTAACCAAACAGAGGTGGTGGGTTATTTCAGGGTACCAGTGGCAAACCTAATCTATTCTGAGTGATTAGGAAGGGCTTCCTGGGGGATGGAAAGCTTCAGTTGAGATCTAAAGGCTGAGAGCAGTTGTTAGGCAAAGAGGAGTATGGAAATACTACAGGAAGGAAGACCAGACCATCTGAAAGCTGTGCGACGTGGAAGAGCAATAGACTATAGAGTTGCCTGAGCACAATGAACAGGAGGAAGAGTAGATGAAACAGGGGTAGAAACCAGCAAGGTCTGGGATCCAGGATCATGTGAAATACAGACACTAGTCTGTATTTCAAGAGCAATAATAAGCTATTAAAAAGTTTTAAGAAGAAACATCACCTTGGCACAGAATGGGGAATGAATTACAGAAGTATGAAATGAATGGAGAGACCAGTTAGGAGGCTATTGCAGGAAAGCCAGAGAGAAATAATCCTGGCTTGGATTAGGGTATTGGTAAAGTGTACTTTGGATGTAAACTGGAGAAGAAAATTATGACAGAATATGGAGAAGAGTGGGAGGATTTCACACATAGGCACATGCCTTAAAATCGACAAGGTTTTGATTCTTGGATTATAGAGGGAGTGGGGAGGAAGGGATAGTAGTAGGGTTGATTCTCAGATTTCTGACTGGATCGGTGAGGGAAATGGTAATGCCTATGGGATGCTGGAGAAATAAGTTTAAACACAGAAAGAAAACAGTGTTTTTGACTTTATCCTTTCCTGTAATTTAACACTGCTTTTTCTAAATCATTTTCAATACTTAAGAAAACAAGTCTCTTCCCTGAAACATTTTCCTTCATTATCCATAGTTTCTTAGTATTTATGAGCAGTTTTTAGTTGTTCTATTTCCAATCACTTCGTAATTAAGAGACACTTAAAGAAAACTGGTAGGAATATTATAACTATGAATGCTCTCTTTCTCACTTATAAAATATAAAACACTTATTAAATGGGAGGAAAGGATGAGACATACTTTAGCCAAAGTTTCTCTCATCTCTTCAGTTGGTCACATTCAATCTAAAGTGCTTCTATTGTCATTTTAATATTCTGTTTCCTTAGTGAGAGATTTTATTTCCTTGTGACTTTCTTGAAGTTTTGCAGCCATCCTGAGACTTTCCATTTCTATTCTTGCTAGTGTTGTTGAATCTTTGGTTTGGATTGTTCTTTCAACAGCTCTGGTTCATCCATTGCTTCCTGAGTAGCAGTGATTTCTTTCACATTAGGAAGTAGCTCCCGTTCCTCATGAAGCACTGGGATCTTGTGATATTCATATAATACTAAGGGTACTATCTAGACATTGTTGTCATAATTTTTAAAGGGAAAAGATGAGGATATTCTCCATAGCAACGGAAGTGATTTTAAACCTTCATGGCCTACCACGGACCACAATCTCCTATTTACTCACTTTCCCTTGATTCCTACTCAAACTATTCATGACTGCTAGTCATATTCTGTCATAATTTTCTTTCTTCTCCCGTTTATACCCAAAGTACACTTTACCAATAAATTATTAATCCAATCAGCTGCATGCTTAATTTCTATCAGTTCAGTTCAGTTGCTCAGTCACGTCCAACTCTTTGCAACCCCATGGACTGTAGCATGCCAGGCCTCCCTGTCCATCACCAACTCCTGGAGCTTGCCCAAACTCATGTCCATGAGTTGGTGATGCCATCCAACCATCTCATCCTCTGTCGTTCCCTTCTCTTCCTGCCTTCAATCTTTCCCAGCATCAGGGTCTTTTCAAATGAGTCACTTCTTTGCATCAGGTGGCCAAAGTATTGGAGTTTCAGCTTCAGCATCAGTCCTCTCAAAGAATATTCAGGACTGATTTCCTTTAGGATGGACTGGTTAGATCTCCTTGCAGTCCAAGGGACTCTTAAGAGTCTTCTCCAACACCACAGTTTAAAAGCATCAATTCTTCAGTGCTCAGCTTTCTTTATAGTTCAACTCTCATATCCATAAATGGCTACTGGAAAAACCATAGCTTTGACTAGATGGACCTTTGTTGGCAATGTAATGTCTCAGCTTTTTATTATGCTGTCTAGGTTGGTCATAGCTTTTCTTCCAAGCAGTAAGCGTCTTTTAATTTCATGGCTGCAGTCACCATCTGCAGTGATTCTGGATTCATTTCTATACTAGTTCTGATTCATTGCTCTACTAGTTCCATTTCACTGATTCATTTCTATATTAGTTCTCAAATACAACCGGAGAAAATTCAGAGCTGAGCAGATTATATCCCAATAAATGAATGGCCCCATTCTCAGATTAATTCTAATGCTACTTAACAAATTTTTTATGTGTAAAGATTGATTTCCTCTTTCCATGATCACTAATGTTACTGTCATATTTCTGCATTTATCAAATTGGAATTGAGAATGTTTTTTATATGCTCATATTGGGGAAAAAGAGCAATGTCTTATTCATATCCACAGTCTCAATACTGAGCACACAACAGGCTTTTAACATAGGTTGGTCTAGTGTATGTTTCATTCTCTCCATAGCATTTGTTATTATCGTAAATTATCCTATTCATTTGATTGCTTATTTGTTGATAATCTCTTTCCACTACAAAATAAGTTCTATGACTGCAGAGGATCTGTCCACCTTGTTCCCACTTTATTTCTATAATCCAGGACTGTACCCGATACATTAAAAACTCAACAAATATTACTCAATAAATGAATTAATTATAACCCATTCACTACCTATCTTTCCTTCAAAGGAGAAAGAAAAGGGAAAGAAAAAGAAAGGATGGAAAGAAGGAAGGACAAACCTTTTCTTGCAGTTCAGTTCCGGATTTTTCTAAGTTCTTCTGAATATTTACTATCTGAGCTGTCTTCTCAGAAATGGTTCTTCTGAGTTCTTCAATAGTCTCTTGGTGTTCCTGTAGATGCAGGTGGGCCATCTGTAGTTCTTCTTTTCTTTCTAGACCCTTTATTAGGAAGTGAAATTTAAAGAATAATTGTAAGAACATCATCCACCACTGCCTCCCCCTTTCCAATCGACTCAGTCTTTAAAGAAACATTTAATAGATGAAAGAAAAAGCCGTGACTTACTGTAGCTTCAATCTCTCTTATGTGTTCTTTAAGCTTATTTCTCTCTACTTCAGATGACTCCTGTAATTTCTTTAGATCATTTCTTTCTTTGGTTATGAATTTCATTTCCTCACAATTTTCATGAAGTTTCTGAGCTAACTCTATCTTCTCAATTTTTATACGTTCCAATGTTAATTCTTGGTTCTTTAGTTCATTCTTTAAGTTTTCCATTTCATTCATCTTTTTCTGCATCTCGCTCATCTCTTCTTGTGCACTAAGCAGTTGCTGCTGTTTTTCTTGCAGTTGTTGGCTCTTAAGAAATACAGTTTTTATAATTACTATTTTGTCTATACTCTCTTAAAATTCTTATGTAAAATCTACTTTGCAAACTGAAATAATCATGATCACAGCCTTGCCGACTACTCCAAAATAAGCAGACAAGGGGCATTAAAAGTAAAATAGCCTTCTAGGTACAATGTCTAGTGGGTCAAATAGCATCCCACACCAAATTCAAGTCTACCCAGACCCCGAGTACCTGATCTTCTTTGAAAACAGGGTTTCTGTGGATGTGATCAGTTAAGGACTGAGAAGGAATCCTCCTAGATTAAGGTTGGCCCTAAATCCTAAATCTTGTCCTTATAAGAGACAAGAGGACACACAGAGAAGATGGAGGCAGAGACTGGAGGAAGTAGCTATAAGCCAAGAAACACCAGCATCAGCTGGGAGTCAAGGACAGGAAGAGAAATTAAAGGATTCTTCCCTAGAGCCTTCGGAGGGAGCCTGGTCCCGCCAACACTGTGATTGTGAACTTCTAAGATGCAGAACTGTGAAAGAATAAATTCTTGTTGTTTTAAGCCATCAAGTTTATGGTAATTTGATACAAAAGCCCTAGGAAACTAATATAGTGCCACTAGGTTAATCAAGGAAGAATGTGAAAATGAGAAAAACTAAAAAACAAAAGAGATTAATTAAATATGCAGACATCACTGTGCCAAATAACTATAATGCCACGTCTCTTAAGAACTTGAATAATTTACTTCCATTTCTAGTGAGGGCCATATGAAGTGGCCCAAACAAACAAAGAAGCATTAACTTTTACATAAGCTCAATGATTTCCCTCCTTTAGGAGGAATATGAAATAGAAATTAGGTTTTAACATATTCAATTAGGTTATAGTAAAAGGGATGAGAATTAAGAGAATCCATATTAGGAAAAAATATACAGAAGCACAATGGAAATCACTATACATTATCTGTAATGAATGTGATACTGCTTCTAGAATATACAGAAAGATCTCAGTGGGTACATTTTAGAATTACTCGGGGAATATAATTATTACGAGAGTCTTAGACTTTTCTACAAATTTTACAATAGCATCTTATTGACAATATCTAAGTGATAATACAGTCATCCCTTGTTACCCACGGAAGAGTAGTTCCAGGACCTCTGCAGTTATCAAAATCCATGAACGCTCAAGTCCCTTTTATAAAACGATAACTATTTGTATATAACCTAAACACATCCTCTCATATACTTTAACTCATCTCTAGATTACATATGGTACTGAATACAATATAAATGCTATGTAAATAGTTGCCCAAGTGTGGCAATTCTGGGTTTCAGTTTTTGGAACTTTCTGTATTTTTCCTCTGAATATTTCTGATCTGTGGCTAGTTGAATCCATGGATGCAGAACCTGCAGATACAGAGGGCTGACTGTAGAGATGAATCTCACATTTCAGAGCATGACTAATGCATCCCTACAAGGGCAGAATCTTTGTTTTGTTGACCAATGTATCTCAAGAGCCCAGAAGAGTGCCTGGCTACAGCAGTGCTCAATAAGCACTTGATGAACGAATATATCAAATGACTTGTTTAGAAAAATGAAGGCCTTCCCCCATCTAAAGACTCCAGAATAATATAATCGTCACAAAGGATGTTGGTTAACATCTCAGTAGGAGTTGAAACTGTCCAAAATATTGTCCATTAAGATCTGTTCATCTGAGAGGTTATTTCAATTTAGGTTTGCTGGAAAGTACAAATTTTAGTCAGGAAAAATGACCAGGAAGATAACTTTAAAAAGTCACCTTTTCCTTTAGCTTTTCTTGAACTTCTGATAGTTTTTCACAGGTCCTAGAAAGCTCTTCTTCTTTCTTAATGGTATGGTTCTTTTCTTGTGCAACAATATCCTGTTGTTTTTTAAGTTCGTTTCCAAGAAATCTTAATTCTTCCTGGTTTTCAATGGTCTAGAATTTTTTTTAAAAAGTTGAGATCAAAATAGTACTAACTTACATTTAAGAAATCAGGTAAAAAGCAGAATTTACTTTAGCCAAAAAATGAAGAGATCATGACAAAGTATATTGGAAAAGATTAATATAAAAAGTGAGTCTTCAATCATATAAATGCCAAGAATCTGATTTTTTAAGTACTGTTTCTTCATTGCTCACCTTACAATCCTATCATGAGAATTAGAACTGGGTTTAGTATTTTATCATGAGAGATTTGCTCATTTTCTACCCCTAAGCCAAAAGACACTTTTAAGCTTTTGTTGACAACAGATAATATGAGACACTTATCTATATATCTATATATGGTTATGGTCTTTTCATATGCTGGAATGGCTTTGATTTTACACATTGCTTAATAGCAAGCTCAAAATGGCAGCACTGCTTAGTAGCATGAGGTGGACTAATTCAAGTTATTAAGCTTAAACAGTAACATTCTTAAGTATTCTTAAGAATACTTAACATTCTTAAGTCACAAAAGCATCTCAAGCCAGAGACTGATAAATGAATATGACTTTTGTCTGTATTGTTACTTACAGTCAATAATTCTAACCAAAAGACAATCCCAAGAAACACAGAAAACCACACAGAAGGTCAGGTGCTACTCTGATCTATAGCAAACTTCTCAAAGTATTAATTTCATTCTAGGTACATTATATTGTCTCTAAATTTAGAAAAAAATACTAAAGTAGGTTTGCAAATATTGGCAAACATTAACAATAAACAATTAAAAATGAAGTAAAAAAACTGCAACAGCATATATAAAAGAGAAACATTTAGGAACAAATTTAAGAAAATATGGAAAAGATCTGTAGACTGAAAAGTATTACATATCACAGACACAGCAAATAATTTATAAAAAGATAAACAATGGCCAATAAGCAATCTCATGCTAGTAAGCATGAAAAGATGCCCAATATCTTTATAGTCATTAGGGAAAGGCCATGAAAACTATGAGGCACACGCCCAACAGAATGGTTACCATTAAACACAACAATACTGTGAAGTGTTGGTGAGGATGTGGGGTCACCAGAATTCTTTTAATTTGCTGACAGAAATATAAAATGGCACAACTACTTTGGAAGTCAATCTAGTAAATTTTCAGCAAGTTAAATATATATCTCCCTATGATCCAGCTATTCCATTTAGATATTTATCCTAGAGACATAAAAAAAAAATCTCCATAAAAATATTTGTTTATGAATGATTACAGCATCGTTATTCAAAATAGCCAAATAGTGAAGAGAATCTAAATTTCCACCAGCAGGAGAAAGTCTAAACAAATTGTAGCCTTTCCAACAATGGAATGCTACCCAGCAATAAGCAGGAGACTAGAAAGAAGACACGGGGTTCCCAGGTGGCGTTAGTGATAAAGAACCTGCCTGCTAATGCAGGAGACATAAGAAACAAGGGTTCAATCCCTGGGTCGGGAAGATTCCCTGGAGGAGGGCAGGGGAACTCACTCCAGGATTCACGCCTGGAGAATCCCACAGACAGAGGAGCCTGGTAGGCTATGGCCCATAGGTTGCAAAGAGCTGGACACGACTGGAGCAACTTGGCACGCACACCCAGAAAGAAGACACAAAAGAGTGTATGCCGTGTGATTCTATTTGTATGAATTTCTACAAGAGACAATGTGATTAAGGTAAAAACCATCAAGATAGTGACTACATGGGGCAGAGGTTAAGATTGGGATTGAGTAGAAAAGGGGTCAAGGGAACATTCTAGGGTGATGTTCCATGTCCTGATGAAAACTCAAAGTCCACAGTAGAGATATTTGTCAAAAGTCATCAGACTGTATACTTGCATCTGTTACATTTATCACATGGCATGTAAGATATACCTCAATAAAACTGTAAAAGTCTAAAATACACAAGGACGAAAACGTACTGCAAAGTACAGTGCTTAATCCTACCATTTCAATGTTTTCTCTTAGGTCAGTCTTCAGTTGTTCCTTTTCTGCTGTAATACTCTCTAACATTTGTTGCAGTTCATTTTTCTCCTGTATCAGAGAAAATATCTTTCTCTGTTGCTCAGTTAGCTCATTATCCTCAGCATCTGTGATCACAGCTTGGGTTTTTGTGGTTTCCAAATTTTGGCTTTTATCTATGCCAACCATCTAAAATATAAATACAGTGAAGAGTTTCTTAGTTAACAATACTTTTAATAATAATAATAAAAACAGCCAACACATATTACTTATATATCAGGTAATATTTTCATATATTGACATACTTAATCTTCACTATAACTTTATGAGGTAGGTACTATTATTATCTCCATTTGACAGATGAGGAGGTAATCCCAGAGGGGATAGGTCACTTGCCCAAGGTCACTCAGAGATGAATAACCAGGTTTTGAACCCAATGCTCTGGCTCCAGTGTGTGCTCTTGTGCCTGATCACTAATAAGAACTACCTCAACAGCTGACAGAATGTGGTCCACTGGAGAAGGGAATGGCAAACCACTTCAGTATTCTTGCCTTGAGAACCCCATGAACAGTATGAAAAGGCAAAATGATAGGATACTGAAAGAGGAACTCCCCAGGT
The DNA here is from genome assembly GCF_027580195.1 of Bos mutus. Classification (NCBI taxonomy): domain Eukaryota; kingdom Metazoa; phylum Chordata; class Mammalia; order Artiodactyla; family Bovidae; genus Bos; species Bos mutus. The sequence continues at coordinate 21,715,413 of NC_091622.1, read as the reverse complement.
CAGTAGGTGCCCAAAATGCTACTGGAGATCAGTGGAAAAATAACTCCAGAAAGAATGAAGGGATGCAGTCAAAGCAAAAACAATACCCAGCTGTAGATGTGACTGGTGATAGAAGCAAGGTCTGATGCTGTAAAGAGCAATATTGCACAGGAACCTGGAATGTTAGGTCCATGAATCAAGGCAAATTGGAAGTGGTCAAACAGGAGATGGCAAGAGTGAACGTCGACATTCTAGGAATCAGCAAACTAAAATGGACTGGAATGGGTGAATTTAACTCAGATGACCATTATATCTACTACTGTGGGCAGGAATCCCTCAGAAGAAATGGAGTAGCCATCATGGTCAACAAAAGAGTCCAAAATGCAGTACTTGGGTACAATCTCAAAAACGACAGAATGATCTCTGTTCGTTTCCAAGGCAAACCATTCAATATCACAGTAATCCAAGTCTATGTCCCGACCAGTAATGCTGAAGAAGCTGAAGATGAACGGTTCTATGAAGACCTATAAGACCTTTTAGAACTAATACCCAAAAAAGATGTCCTTTTCATTATAGGGGACTGGAATGCAAAAGTAGGAAGTCAAGAAACAACTGGAGTAACAGGCAAATTTGGCCTTGGAATACGGAATGAAGCAGGGCAAAGGCTAATAGAGTTTTGCCAAGAAAATGCACTGGTCATAACAAACACCCTCTTCCAACAACACAAGAGAAGACTCTATACATGGACATCACCAGATGGTCAACACCGAAATCAGATTGATTATATTCTTTGCAGCCAAAGATGGAGAAGCTCTATACAGTCAGCAAAAACAAGACCAGGAGCTGACTGTGGCTCAGACCATGAACTCCTTATTGCCAAATTCAGACTTAAATTGAAGAAAGTAGGGAAAACCACTAGACCATTCAGGTATGATCTAAATCAAATCCCTTATGATTATACAGTGGAAGTGAGAAATAGATTTAAGGGACTAGATCTGATAGAGTGCCTGATGGACTATGGATGGAGGTTTGTGACACTGTACAGGAGACAGGGATCAAGACCATCCCCATGGAAAAGGAATGCAAAAAAGCAAAATGGCTGTCTGGGGAGGCCTTACAAATAGCTGTGAAAAGAAGAGAAGCGAAAAGCTAAGGAGGTAAGGAAAGATATAAGCATCTGAATGCAGAGTTCCAAAGAACAGCAAAGAGAGATAAGAAAGCCTTCGTCAGCGATCAATGCAAATAAATAGAGGAAAACAACAGAATGGGAAAGACTAGAGATCTCTTGAAGAAAATTAGAGATACTAAGGGGACATTTCATGCAAAGATGGGCTCAATAAAGGACAGAAATGGTATGGACCTAACAGAAGCAGAAGATATTAGGAAGAGGTGGCAAGAATACACAGGAGACCTGTACAAAAAAGATCTTCACGACCCAGATAATCACGATGGTGTGATCACTCACCTAGAGCCAGACATCCTGGAATGTGAAGTCAAGTGGGCCTTAGAAAGCATCACTACAAACAAAGCTAGTAGAGGTGATGGAATTCCAGTTGAGCTATTTCAAATCCTGAAAAATGATGCTGTGAAAGTGCTGCACTCAATATGCCAGCAAATTTGGAAAACTCAGCAGTGGCCACAGGACTGGAAAAGGTCAGTTTTCATTCCAATCCCAAAGAAAGGCAATGCCAAAGAATGCTCAAACTACCGCACAATTGCACTCATCTCACACACTAGTAAAGTAATGCTCAAAATTCTCCAAGCCAGGCTTCAGCAATACATGAACCATGAACTTCCAGATGTTCAAGCTGGTTTTAGAAAAGGCAGAGGAACCAGAGATCAAATTGCCAACGTCCGCTGGATCATGGAAAAAGCAAGAGAGTTCCAGAAAAACATCTATTTCTGCCTTATTCACTATGCCAAAGCCTTTGACTGTGTGGATCACAATCAACTGTGGAAAATTCTGAAAGAGATGGGAATACCAGACCACCTGACCTGCCTCTTGAGAAACCTATATGCAGGTCAGGAAGCAACAGTTAGAACTGGACATGGAACAACAGACTGGTTCCAAATAGGAAAAGGAGTACGTCAAGGCTGTATATTGTCACCCTGCTTATTTAACTTATATGCAGAGTACATCATGAGAAACGCTGGGCTGGAAGAAGCACAATCTGGAATCAAGATTGCAGGGAGAAATATCAGTAATCTCAGATATGCAGATGACACCACCCTTATGGCAGAAAGTGAAGAGGAACTAAAGAGCCTCTTGATGAAAGTGAAAGAGGAGAGTGAAAAAGTTGGCTTAAAGCTCAACAATCAGAAAACGAAGATCATGGCATCTGGTCCCATCACTTCATGGCAAATAGATGGGGAAACAGTGGAAACAGTGTCAGACTTTATTTTTTGGGCTCCAAAATCATTGCAGATGGTGATTGCAGCCATGAAATTAAAAGACGCTTGCTCCTTGGAAGGAAAGTTATGACCAACCTAGATAGCATATTCAAAAGCAGAGACATAACTTTGCCAACAGAGGTCCATCTAGTCAAGGCTATGGTTTTTCCAGTAGTTATGAATGGATGTGAGAGTTGGACTGTGAAGAAAGCTGAGCGCTGAAGAATTGATGCTTTTGAACTATGGTGTTGGAGAAGACTCTTGAGAGTCCCTTGGACTGCAAGGAGATCCAACCAGTCCATTCTAAGAACAGTACTGGGTGTTCATTGGAAGGACTGATGCTAAAGCTGAAACTCCAATACTTTGGCCACCTCATGCGAAGAGCTGACTCACTGGTAATGACTCTGATGCTGGGAGGGATTGGGGGCAGAAGGAGAAGGGGATGACAGGGGATGAGATGGCTGGATGGCATCACCAACTTGACAGACATGAGTGAGTAAACTCCGGGGTTGGTGATGGACAGGGAGGCCTGGCATTATGCATCATGGGTCGCAAAGAGTCGGACATGTCTGAGCAACTGAACTGAACTGAAATGAAACAGCTATAGATATAACAATTATCTTTATGTATGATGGGTTAACCAGATTTTCTGAAAAAGTAAGCTACTTTGGGCTCTATCATTTTATTTCTTTCCTTAAAAGCTGGAAATCATTCCCTATTCCCAATAAGAATATTCCCAACTTTCATTTTCAGAGGTAGTGCATACTTACAATGGTAAATATGCACCATTGTAAGTATACATGTAGAGGGAAAAGTAATTTTGGTAGAAATATATCTCACATTATAATAGTATAATTCATCTTTTCTCAATATATAAATTTCAATTACTGCTTAAGAAAAGCACGTTATATAAATTCATTTATCCATAATAAGTCTTAACCAAATATAACTTAAAATGTGAAGTCCCTGGTAAAAGAAGACTAAGACTAACATCACAATTGTTGGCATGAAATTGGAGTTGACTCATTGGAAAAGACTCTGATGCTGGGAGGGATTGGGGGCAGAAGGAGAAGGGGATGACAGAGGATGAGATGGCTGGATGGCATCACTGACTCGATGGACGTGAGTCTGAGTGAACTCCAGGAGTTGGTGATGGATAGGGAGGCCTGGCGTGCTGTTATTCACGGGGTCGCAAAGAGTTGGACACAACTGAGCGACTGATCTGATCTGATATACCTTTATACTAGTCTAATAAATATTCAACTCCATACTGGTCACATATGTCTTTAAAGGTTTTTATAAAGATCTATAATTAATGTTAGAAAAAAATCTGAAAAATAAAGAGAAAAAATATCATCAATATCACCAACACAACCACTATTAGAATTCTAGAATATTTCATCCCAGTGTTTTCCGTTAACTTTTTAAAAACATAGCAATCATAATTAATTTACATATATAGGATTCATTGTAGCTTTTCTTTTTCATGTAGATCATATGCATTTTCCCATACTATTATGTAAACTTCAAATTAGTATTTTTAGTAGTTTCTTTGTTCTCTAGAGTGGATAAGGACAAACCATCCTTTGTTTAGTTACCCTCTTAAGTGCTGGCAATACTCATGAGCTTCTGACAATGTTGCACACCATGAAGCTAACTGTATGAGAACTTAAGCTGGGGAACATATAGCCTTTGGGAGCAGTTTGTCAGATACTATAATTCGCACTCCTGAATTTTTGCTGCTACTGCTAAGTCACTTCAGTCGTGTCCGACTCTGTGTGACCCCACAAACGTCAGCCCACCAGGCTCCCCCGTCCCTGGGATTCTCCAGGCAAGAACACTGGAGTGGGTTGCCATTTCCTTCTCCAGTGCAGGAAAGTGAAAAGTGAGAGTGAAATCGCTCAGTCGTGTCCGACTCTTAGCGACCCCATGGACTGCAGCCCACCAGGCTCCTCCGTACTGGAGGCAAGAGTACTGGAGTGGGCTGCCATTGCCTTCTCCATCTGAATCTTTACTCCTAAACAAAGAAATATCTACAAAGACAAAGAAGATGGAGACAAAGTATTCTGATAACCAAGGTACATTTCAAAACTGAACTCAGACTAGGAAATATTTCAGCTACTGTGGTTATGAGTAAAATTTAATTTCTGTAGAGACACACTAGAGAAACTGCATTTCCAAAGAGAGAGACATCAAGTAGGTTGAAAATGGGCACTCCAAGAGGATTTCTGACAGACCTACTAATAGACCTCTGTGGTGCCCAGAACAGAGGGGTCCCAGGAGATTCCTGGACCCTCTCTTTTATCTACATGGGTGATTCCAGCATGAATATGGTTATCACTGGACCAAGGTGATCTCAGCCTTCCCGCCCAGACTTCAAGACCTCTAATAAACAGAATGGTGCCGAAAATTCCATCAGACCCTTTGTCACCATGGAAGCTTCTAGCATGAACATAATACTACAGAAGCCAGGTGGTCCCAATGAGTATAACTTTCCTCACTTCTCATTTATTGTCTCCTCATGTGTGTGTATGTTAGTCATTCTGTCGTGTCTAACTCTTTGTGACGCCATGGACTCCTCTGTCTGTGGAATTCTCCAGGCAAGAATATTGGAGTGGGTTGCCATTTCCTTCTCCAGGCCTCCTTCTCATGGGGCACTATGATTGCATTAGTTTTAAAGCAGATATACATTGTTATATCTTATTCTAAATAAACTATTCAAAAAACCTTCCCCTTACGAAAGCAGAAGTTATAAACTTCAAATTAAGGTCAAGAACCTTTGGCCCACGGTTGATCCAAATTATAGACAAACTGAGAACATGAGATAATAGAAGAAGTGAAAGGCCTTAGGCATAGGAGAGAGAAGAGAAAGCTCCTTTTCCAACACCGGAATATTGTGTGTCAGGGCAGAAGGGGAAAAAAGAAGCTAACTTAAACTGTATAAAAATTTAAAACTTCTGTGCATCAGAGGACACAATCAATAGAGTGAAAAGACAACCTATGAAATGGGAGAAAATACTTGCAAATCATAAAACTGATAAAGGGTTAATATCCAAAAAATAGAATTCTTACAACAACAAAAACCAACTTAAAAATGGGCAAAAACTTGAACAGACATTTCTGCAAAGATAAACACATAGTTTACAAACAGTCTGTGATATTTTGTTATGGCAGCCCTAGCAGACTAATATGCCTCCCTTTAAAAAAATCACCATTAGCATCCCAATGCATATAATTAAATTTGTAACTGATTGAATAATCAGTTAGGTATTATTTTTTTTAAAGTGGTTTTTCTTCTAAAGTCTCAGGGCAAAATGAATCTTACTATCCAGAATGAATTAAGGTAAGATTTAAGCACCTAAGAGTAAAATTAAGGCCCAAACCCTAGAAATAGACACAAACATGATATACAGGTTGATTCTATAGCAAACTCAAAACAAACATAAAGTATACAAAATCCAACATAAAACAAATATTTTAGCCATAATAAGCATAGAATCTTTCTCACACTCTTAGAGTTCAGTGAGTTTTGAAGATGTGCAAATCATATCAGGTCTCAGAAAAAAGGTCAGCTCAAAATCGGAATTAGTATTTTTTGTCTTTTCCTTTTCAAACTGATGGTAAGCAGTTATATTTGAAGTTATTTCAAAGAAGAGTTATTACTACTGTGAATAATAACGATTGAGATTACCATTATGTACTTTAGTGTTTGAGGTCAAGGTTTTATGATATCTTTGACCAGAAACACTCCTTACCTTTTCCTGAAATTCATCCCTAGTTTCTTCTAAGTTTTCTTCTATATGCAAATTCTTGGAAGTTTCCTCAGAAATTTTCATTTTTAGCATGTTAATTGTTTCTTGGTGTTGTTTCAAAGACTCAAGCGCATTTCGTAGCTGTTCCTGGGTGTCTATATTCTTTGTCAGAGAAATAGAAAATAATTTTCATTAGAATATGAAACAATGAAAATAATTTTACAGTTACTGCTTGATCGTAAATAATAAATGATGGCTTCTGAAAGGTTTTTAAAGAGGCTCTAAGATTTCAAAAGTTCAGTCAAAACCTTACCATATTTATAGTATCCTGAATGTCACTTTTGAGTTGGTCCCTCTCAGTTTGTAGGCTCTCTTGGAGTTGTTTTTGATCATCTTTTTCTTGGGTTAAGGTTTTTACTTCTACTAATGTTTGTTGAAATTTCTCAGTAATCAGTGTTTTTTCTTTTTCTACCATTTGCAGCCTAGAATCCCTACTTTCTAATTGTTTCTTCAGCTCTTCCACTTCCTTTGATCTTTCTTGATTCTCAGTTGTTTTTTGTTGAAGTTCTTGGGTTTTGTGAGAGAGCTGTAAGATAAGAAAAAATAAATGTGAAAAGCAGATCATTCTGTGACATATATACGGAAGCAAAACCCCAGAACAAAGATCATTTCCCTAGAGGATGTCCTGCACTAACCTCTGCCTTCAAAGCCTCCAAATTTAACCCAAGTTCTTCAGCTTCTTTAGAGAGATTTCCTATTTCTTGATTCAATTTGGCATTTTCTTCAAGGACCATTTTATACTTTTGCTCAAATTCAATACGGTGATTTTTAACATCTTGGAATTCTTGATCAGTGCTTTCACAACTCAACTGGGGAGTTGGTAGATCATTTTTAGTGCTCCCAATTTCTTCAAGTAAACCTTGAATTCTACTTTCCTTATCAACTACTTCAGAAGACAATTTGTCTTTTTCTGATGTTACTATATAGAGCTCTTCAGATTTATCATGTATCTATAGAAAAGAAAGAAAACTTAACTATGAAAGCAAGATATGATATAGTTGACCAGTTTTGAGGAAAAAAGCTTTCTTTGCCTTACTCCCTCCCCACCAAAGACACTGAAATTAAACAAAGGTTTGATTGAGAAATGGCAATATTTTTCTTGTCATATCTCTTTAACACATACTATCCTGTTTACTTTCAAAGCTTTGCTTTCTAATCTCTGGTTCTAATAAGAATTGCACACAGAAGGACACTCAGTAGAAACACAATCAGGATGTGTCTTTAAATCCTTACCTATCATTTTAAAATGTTTTCTATCTTTCTGATGAGGCAGGCATTGCACGATTTTTCCTAGAATTTTACTTGTATTTCTATTGCTAACAAACTGAATCAAACATTCATAGTCTCTTGCCTGGCACTTTATAATAAATTACGGCAAAATATTTAAGGTACTTCGCAAAGGTTTTTACTTCATGAGTTGTTTTCTTAAAAATATGTTTACCTCTTTCCTTAGCATTTCTACTTCTGAAGGTAAAGATTTCAACTCTGACAGCAAATTAACTTCATTACGCAAAGTTTCATTTTCTTCGACTGCTTTATTCAATTCTTTCTGCAGATGGGTTATTTTTCTTTCCAATTCCATATTAGACAGAAAATCTAGAAAATTTTTAGTAAGTTTAAAACAGCTTGCAATTATTGGGTCAATCTAAATTATGCATGTAGTTAGATTATTTAATCAGATTGTATAAAATTTATTAAAGAAAGAGTCAGTATTGGTAAATAGTTAATCCAATAGTTAATCACCTTGTCCAAGATTGGGTTCAATTTATTTGAGAAATAATTTTTAAACTCTTCTGATTTAATGTCTGATAGAAATGATTTAACGTTTATAAATTCTGATACCAAATGACAGTAACATTTAACATTAAGCAATTAAAAACACCAGAGAATAATGGATTTTTAATCACTGGAATACAGCTGCAAAATCTTTTAGGTATTGTTCTATATAAAGACAGATTTGCAAAGAGGTAAGTCTGAAATGATAAAATACCTTTTGGAACTTTGCCATCTATAAGGGAGGTGAGTTTTGTTATTTCATTAAAAGAAGATTGTAATTCTTTCTCCAGATCAACTTGCATTTTCTTTTTCGCCTCCAACTGACTTTGATATAACTGAGTATCATTTTCCATCTGCTTGCAAGTACTTGCAAGTTCTTTCTATTGAGAGAAACACTGTAAATTCACAGAAATGTACTGTGAAATGAATTTCAACTGTTATTGTAAATATTATAAAAATCACTCACCATTTTCTCTTTCAGCTTTAGATTTTCACTTCTAAGAAAGGCTGATTCTCTCTTAGCATCAAGAGCTACAGTTTCGACATCAAGCAGAGTCTGTTTCATTTGTTTTAGGTCTTCAGTGTTTTCCTTTACACATGACAAAAAGGATTTAGTGAAATCTAATTTTGCTAGATTTGGAAAAGCCAATATATACATGTATGTTATTCCTAAGAAATGAAAAATGATTATAATATGCAAATTACCAAATGTATTTTTAGAATTAAGATAAAAATGAATAACATTTTTCATAATAAAAATATTTTAGGGAATTTTAAGGGGTTCAGTGGTTAGGATTCAATGCTTTCACTGCCAGGGCCTGGGTTT